>NC_089707.1:2693000-4039500 GCF_031753505.1 Anomalospiza imberbis
TGATTTCTTTCCTAGAGAAAAGATCTGATTTAACCATGATTCCTGTTGCATAATGTTTTCTGAGAGTTGTTCAGGGTTTCTTCTTACCCAAGAAAATATTTTGAAGGTCTGCGTATTGCTCAGTGGAAAAAAAAAAGTGGGTTTTGGCCATAAACACACTGAGATTTGTTATCAGCAGGTCTGTCAGGTTGGTTTCAGACTCTTTGTATCCAAATAAGAGCATTTTTTTTATCATTGCATTTCATGGAAGTTTAATGGCTAATTAATCTTTTACAAGTTTCCTGAGGTATGGAAAGGGGATTATACACTGCTAATCTGAACACATTGTTCTTATTATAACCTGATTAGAACTAATTCTTCTGTGGGAAAGCTTGGAGCTGGATGACCAGCTGATGTGGGAACTGTTTCCATGCACTGCCAGCTCTTACTGGGTGTTCCAATTAGCTACATTCATTTTTTAATGAATTGTTTCATCATTTGCTCTGGGGAATTCTTAATACTTCAAATATTTGATGTCACGAGGCACCTCTTGGACTCTGTGGCATTCTCACTGTTTAACCATCAGCAGCTCTTTGTGCCCCAGTTCTGCCCTTTTGGTTGGTGCCATGTGTGCATTCTGCAGGGAGAGCACTTGGAGCTGAAAAAAGAGAGGTTTTCCAGAGCATTTCTTTGGGATTTTCTGTCGAGCCTGAATGCTTTTATTTGGGAACTACTCTGCTTTTAATGGCAGGAGGGTGAGGAGGGGAAGGTACTGAAGAAATCCTACTGAACACAAGTGTCAGCCACTCCTCAGATCCCAGAAGGAAGGAGTTTGTGTTCCTAGGAAAGTCTGCTGCTCCACAGAGTGATTATTGCTCAGCCAGACATGACCAGTGCTAATCCCATGGCTGATGTCTGTTCTGTTGGGAATCTGGGGGATTTTGTCTCGGGGGTCTTCAGTACTCACCGAGCCCCTCTGGGTGCAGAGTTTCAGTGCCCAGGTGTGCTGCTGTGGAGCCTTTTGCAGGCATCAGATCAGTTGAAGACAAAAAAAGCAAATTTCTTCTCATTTATTTGTGTGTTTGACACCTTCCTGAGTGCCCAACTTACAAATTATTATCAAAACTTTGTGTAATTTGAAAGCATTTTCCCTCAGATCTCTTCCCAGTCATTTCATGGTGATGTTTGAATTGATATTTGCCACATGGATGTAATCACAATTAAACTGCAAAGACTATCAAGCACATATCTCTTCCCACCCCCAACCCAACTCTTTCCTTTTTTGGGCTGGGCTACTGAAGGGGTGTCTAAAATTCAACCAATTCTGACAGCTGCTCTGTGCCAAAAGGCTTAACTTCCAGGATTCCAGAGATTCCTTTATTGTTCCATTAATGCATACAACCCCCAGCTCATTCTCCTGTAGATTTGCAGCGAGTGGAGAGCTGAACACAGCCCCTTTTTATTGTGGAAAAAGTCCCTGAGAACAGTGCTAATGTAATAATACACTTTTCAATGCATCCATTTGTTAGGAGAGGGCTCGCACCTCCTGTGGCCTGGAACCCAAGCACGTTTCTGTGCTTTATCACCCCAAAGCTCATAACAGAGCAAATCTTTGGCTTTTCTGTCCCTGCCTGCAGGTGGGAGAGGAGGCCTGGATTGCAGTGAAATCCACCTGTCCTTGCAACTTCACTCTCCATTACGAGGTGGCATCACGAGGGAACATTGTCCTGTCGGGGCTGCAGCCCAGCAATGTCACCCAGCAGAGGAGCAAAAGAGCCACCACACCCTTTGAGAAGAACACTGACCTCACACGCCTCCCAGGAGCAGGTAGTCAGCACCAGAAATGCAATTCACCCTTCTTTTCAGTGAAAAACAACCTTTCCACAACGTTTCTGTTAATGTCATGCTCCTTAAAGAATATAGATAATTTTGTGCAAGAAAAATAGTGAAATCCATTGCCCTCAGGCATGTAAAAGAATTCTTCAAGAGGGTTAACTCTTGAAAAGTTTTCTTTGGTCTTTCTGCAGTTGTTCTCAGTTGAGAAAACTCTAATATTTGCTTGGAGTGGAGTGGCAGGGAAGTGTAGGGCAGGGCTGGGGCAGTTGGTTAAACTGGTTGAGCTTAAACTGAGGAGAGGATGTTAGAGAAAATTAAATGGGGAGATCACACAGCCCACAGGGGTAAGGAAATGAAATGTGGACTCCTGGTTTGTATGAGGAGTAACAGAAAGATACAAATCTGGTGGATTTGGGGAGCCAGGGGGTGAAAAATGGTGGGATTGGGAAGATGGATATAACAGCTGCCAAAGGAAAAGTCTGGATGTCCTGGTAACCACTTTGGGAGTTGGGGAAAGAGTAACAGGAGCCCACCAAGGTACCCACCAAGCTCCTGGCAATCAGTAATTTAGGATTTGTGATGGTTTTCTGCACTGAAGGTTTGTTCTGAGCTGTGCATTTATAGTTTGCTCAGAGGCTTTGTGGCTGCTCTGTCATGGGAAGAGTTCAAGGCCAGGTTGTGTGGGACTTTGGGCAGCCTGGTCTGGTGAAAGACATCCTTGTCCACAGTAGGATCTTTAAAGGTCCCTTCAACCTAAGCCATTTTGTGGTTCTATTTAACCATGACACAGCTCCAGTGGTTCTCTGCTCTATAAACTGCATAATCCTTTTCCAAGCTTATTCCTTTTCTCTCATCAGCATTCTTCAGCAATAGATAACATTTTCTGTTTGATTTCAATGGCTTGATAACTTAACCGTGTGTTTCCTTGATCTCATGCCTGGAAAACCACTGAGTAATCCTTCCCTCACCACCTTCTCCATGCTGCTCATTAAATTATGAGTGCTAATTACCTTTCACAACAAGGAGGAAAAGGGAAAAGATTCTGAACTCAAGAAGGTGTGCAGCAGGAACGAGGGAAGAATGCAAGTCCTGAATGGAGAGTTCTGTGCCTGTCAGCATTAGAAGGGGGCAGGAAGGGAGTGACTGGGATAAATCTATTTTTTTTCTCCACAATTCCTCTTTCAGCACCTCCCAGCCCGCCTGCAGCAGAGGTTGAGGTGTGTGTGACCTTCCTGAGGTTCTCAATCGTTCACTCCATGGCTCCCCTGGGTCGGCTCCTGGTGTACTACGTCAGGGAGAACGGAGAGGGGGTCACAGACAGCCTGCAGTTCACTGTCACCTCCTCCTTTGAGAACCAGGTAGTGGAGAGGGAGGGCTGCTGCCTCGTTGCTCTTTGGTTTTTGGGACAATCACAGCGTTTAATGGGATTTTCCTTCCCAGGTTGCCGTGACGCTCTCGGCCAACGAGACCAGGCCTGGTGACCTTGTGAACATCAAGGTCAGAGCTGCAAAAGGAAGCTGTGTCTGCATGGCCACGGTGGACAAGAGTGTCTACCTGCTCAAAACAGGCTTCCAGCTGACAGCCAGCCAGGTAGAGCGAGCTTCAAGCACTGATGTCCTCTTCTCACCCCTGTGATCCTCACCCACCTGCAGGAAGCAGCCATGGACAGCAGCCTGTGCCCTTTCCCTGCAGGTGTTCCAGGAGCTTGCAGAGTATGATGTGTCTGATGCTTTTGGAGCTCCAAAGGAAGAAGGGCACTTCTGGTGGCCCGGCATGTCCTCCCGTAGGCGCCGCAGATCTTCTGTGTTCCCCTGGCACTGGGACATCACCAAGGACGCTCGCTTCGCCTTCACAGTAGGAAGAGCCAGCCTCCCTTCTGTCTTCTCTGTGCTTTCATGTTTGCAGGGGCATTTTCAGCCCCATAACCAGTCTCCTTCTCTCTTTGCTTTTATGTTTGCAGGGGCATTTTCAGCCCCATAACAAGCCTCCCTTCTCTCTTCTCTGCTTTTGTGTTTGCAGGGACATTTTCAGCCCCATAACCAGCCTCCCTTCTCTCTGCAGTGTCTTTTTTGTGTTTTTCATATTTGCAGGGGGATTTTCAGCCCCATAACCAGCCTCCCTTCTCTCTTTTGTGCCATCATGTTTGCAGGGGCATTTTCAGCCCCATAACCAGTCTCCTTCTCTCTTTGCTTTTATGTTTGCAGGGGCATTTTCAGCCCCACAAGCAGCCTCCCTTCTCTCTTCTCTGCTTTTGTGTTTGCAGGGATATTTTCAGCCCCATAACCAGCCTCCCTTCTCTCTGCAGTGTCTTTTTTGTGTTTTTCATATTTGCAGGGGGATTTTCAGCCCCATAACCAGCCTCCCTTCTCTCTGCAGTGTCTTTTTTGTGCTTTTCATATTTGCAGGGTGTTTTTCAGCCCCATAACCAGCCTTTCTTCTCTGCAGAGTCTCCTCTGTGCTTTCATGTTTCCAGGGGCATTTTCAGCTCCATAGGCTCCAGGGCTTTTCCCAACATCAGAGCTGGGTAGGATGAAAAGTGATTTTTGAGAACCGAGTACACTGTTCTAGCAAAGATATATGAGAAACATGGTTTGATTTTAGCCAATCCAATCTTGGGAGGGCCAGTTATCCTGCTGGCTGAAGGAATTCATGCTGATGCTCTGGAGAATCAGACAGGGACCAGAAGGTTCCTCCAGGCAAGGGTGAGCTTGCAGATCTCTTCTGCAGCTACTCCAGCAGGGAGGGAAGGGGGAATGTGAATCTTTCCTTGTAGCCTTTTGGACTGTCCTTTGGAAATAATTTCAGCTTCTGTTGCCATCTGCATGAAAGACCTTCATATCCTTGATCAGGTTACTCCTTAAATGCTATATATTTATAGTTAATTGGTGTGTTCCCATAGTTAAACCTGGCTAGATTTTAAAAATCTGATTTCCTTTGATCTGTGCTGTGCTTTTGAATCAAATTGAAAGTTGAGCATTTAAAGCAAGTTGGTTTTTTTAAATATACTCATGCACTAATTCACTTTTTCATTGCTTTGCATACTAACAGTGCAAACTTTAAAGCTGAAAACCAGTCATTTGTAGCTCTTAAGAAAAAAACTGCTGTTTTCATGAGCTTTTTGCTTTGCTTTTGTTTAAAATGGGTGTTCCCTAGTCTATTTGAGAAATTCACCCTTTCAGGCTCTGCTCCCATCCCTTCTTTGCTTTCCACACCACTGCAGGGTGTAACCCCTGCTCCCTGAGACAAGGAAAAGGCTGAGCTGTAAATGTTTGATGTTCTATACATCTTCTCCTTCTTGCCCCTCTGAAATGCAGACTGGCCTGGAGAAGCAGTGCCACAGCTCTGATCTTTGCTGTTCTTTGCCTTTTTAATCCACATAACTGCTGATAATGATGATCCTTGCTTCCTACAGATCCCCCATCTCTTCATTCTTTGTCCTTCCTCTGATTTTAGCTAAATTGTTTTATTGTGTTGCCTTTCACACATTCCCCCAGTGCCTCCATCTCTTAATTACAAACTCCAAATCCTCATTTTTGCCCACTGCTGCTTCTCCCCCTTGGGTCTAAGGGTTTGTTTTTTTTTTTTTTCTCTGATGCAGCTTTTTTTGTCCTTACTGAGAGCTGCAAACTCTTGGGAAAGAGTTCATTTTTGGGAGGCTGGTGTGAATGCAGGGGCTCACACCTGGTGTGCAAGAACTGGGGGTGTGTGCAGAGAGCAAAGCTCATCCTCCAGTGGTGCTGGGAGCTGCTGTCTCTCATGAATAAGAGCATTTAGGGGACAGAGCTGGGAGCTTTCCCTGCGTGGACACTTCTCATTTTGCTTGGCATCCCTGGCAGGGCAGAACTGGTGATGCCTGGTGAAAGAGCAGCCTGCTCACTGCAGCAGAGCACACTGGAAACTTTTGGGAAGGGTAAAGAGCTGTGATGTTGTTGTATTCTAGGGGAAAAAATAAGATTTTTTTTACCTGTCACACTTGCCCAGTAATGTCAGATACTGATTTCAATGCATTTTCCAAGCAGACAAGAGCTTTCTCATAAAGCCTCTGCCTATGCACCTTCACATTAACAGTCATTTTTACACAAAGCTTAAAAAAAATCCTCAAATTCAATTGAGATTTCCCCTGTAAATGTTGAAATATGATTGAGAGATTCTATTAAAAAAAATCAGTGCACATTTAGTTCTTTTCCTTTAATTCTTTTTATTTATTCCTTTTTTCCTTGCTGGTTTTTGTTTTGTGGTGTTGATTTTTCATTGTCTAGGAAACTGGCTTGGTGGTGATGACTGACATAGTCAGCCTGAACCACAGGCAGAATGGAGGGATGTACACAGATGAGGCTGTCCCAGCCTTCCAGCCACACACTGGCACCTTGGTGGCCACCATGCATTCCAAAATAGCACCAAGGTAACATTTGGGGTTTAATATCTATTGTCTGTGATGCTCCTGGCTGTTTTTTTTTTTTCACTATTCTCAGCTGTTTTCCACCTCCATGCCCCCAGTTTTAGACAAGGCAGTGATGGGGAAATTCTTCCAATGGCTTGGTAGATGTAAAAAAAAAAAAATTAACTGACACTGCTTTGTTAAATTTAATTTAATTCTGGAAAAATGACATATGAAAAGAGTGCTAATTTATAATTTTCAAGAATATTTCTTTGCAATTTGCTATGAATTTCTTGGAATATTTACAAGCTACAGCTGTTTTTGCAGAGTCACTCATTGCTCATGATTTGGACCATTCAGCTGGTGGTCAAAATCAAGAGAATGAGGATCTGCATGAAGGAAAGGTTGTGAAGTACCACAAATGATTCTGCATCTGAGGATGGGCCTTCCCTCTGCATCCTGAACTTCCTGGAAGCCTCCCTTAGCAGAGGAGCTTCTGGGGTTAGTTAAGAAATAAATAATGAAGTATAACAGGTATAATTAAATTACTGAAGTATTAGAAATCAAGACAAGCTTCTGGGATTAGTTAAGAAATAGATAATGAAGTATAACAGGTATAAAAAGCTGAATTAAATTACTGAAGTATTAGAAATCAAGACAATTCAAAGAGCAGGGATGGAGAAGGATGTAAAGGAGGGATTGCAGTAACTGCTGCTGGGAGTCACCTGCTGCATTTGTTCCCCCTGATTCCATTTGGTGAAAGAATTTGGATCACAAACCAATTTCATGTTAGATTCCATTATTTCTGCTGGTTGCAAAGGTTACCTTAGTTGTACTATTTTTTAGATTCTTGTTTCTGCAGAGTGGGTGTGCACACAAAGGGATTCTTTCCAAAGACCATGTAATTTGTGTTATTCACTCCTTAATGAGTCTGCACCAGCCAGTTTTGGTCATGTGAGCCAGAGTCAGGTGATAACTCTGATTTATCACTGCCTGCTGGAAATATCTTATTAAAATATCTTATTTCTTGTTCTAGCAGAGCAGAGAAGAGGAAAAGGACCTTCTTCCCTGAGACGTGGATTTGGCACTGCCTCAATGTCAGGTATTGGCATTAATTATATCCAGAGGGTTGTAAACAGAGCTCTTTAAAATCTGATGAGTGACACTGGCGTTTTCTGACATTTTAATTTTTTTTTAATTATTTTCCCCCTATTGTTGCTGTTTTTCTTCATTACCACTTCAATCTTTGCAACCTTTCCTTTGGTCCTGAACTGTGTTCCCTTGCTTCAAGCTGAACCTGTCAGTTGTGCCCACATTGATTCTCTACTGATTGCCTTTCAAATTCCACAGAGCCCTTCTTTCTCTGTCATCTCCTGCAAGAACATCTCCCCCAGACCTCAATCTGCTGCCTCCCAAATCCTGCTTTACTCTGGGTACAGTTGGAACTAAAAAAAAAAACTTACTGAAGAGATAACTAACCCATCCCACAACAGCACATCTGGGATAATTTGAAGCAATTATTAAAAAGCTTCTCTAGGTTTGCAAGTAAACTTCATTCTCAGTAAATGATTGTAAATTAAATTTGACAGGAACTTGGAGCAAGTGTATTCAAATCTGTTCAATTGAGCATGAAATATGCTTTGTAGAAATAACACAAAGAATTCCAGAGGTGCCCGTTTGGGCCTCAGCAAGCCAGGGCAGTTAATTATAAGTGGGAGAGTGTGGAATAAAAAGTTGCAGATTGCATTTTCTCTGCTTCATTTCATTAGAAACAACTACGTTGGAGCATTCCTTAATTTCCACTCTCTTGAACAGAAAGAATTTTTTTTTTCTTCTACCATTTATAATTATAATATACAATCCTAAAAAAAAAAAAAAAAAGAAACAAAAGCCTAATGTCAACTTCCCAAACCAATTCTAAAAATTCCTAGAGCCTGGCTGGAGGGTCTAATGGCTGGAAATGAGTGTGTACTTTGGCCCTGTGCCCAGAAGAGTAAGTGCCCTCATGTGTGAAAATAATGTTAATGCTGGTTATGGGCTGAAATCCCAGTGGAAAGAACATCAGCTGCAACAAATTGTCCGGTTAAACAGGCTGGAATATTGCCAGCCCTGGAGCCAGGACTCCCTGCCTGCTCCTCAGGGCTGAGCATCAGTGCAGGTATCAGCTGCAAACTGCAGTCAGGGTGAGCACCTAAGTGTCTGCTTAAAAGGCATTAAAATAACTTCAGCCTTTAAGCAGGTTTAGATTGGATATTGGGAAGAAATCTTTCTGTGGAGCCCTGGCACAGGGTGCCCAGAGCAGCTGGGGCTGCCCCTGGGTCCCTGGCAGTGCCCAAGGCCAGGCTGGACAGGGCTTGGAGCAGCCTGGGACGGTGAAGGTGTTCCTGCCATGGCAGGGGTGGCACTGGATGGGCTTTGGGGTCCCTTCCAACCCAAACCATTCCATGTTTCTATGATACAAGTGCATTTCCCAAGGCTTTTCCCTCTGGAGTTTGAGCTGGGGGAACCACATTCACTGGCCAGTGCTTGGAGTCTGGCTGAACAAGCACAGTGATCTCCACTTTTTATTGTTTTAATCCTTTCCCTGTGTAACACAAACACAGAGGTGAGTCCCTGATGAGCTGCCTGGCTCCTGACAGGAGCAACAGCTTCAGGCTCACTGAGAATTCATTTATTGAGAGGAGCAAAGCCAAGCCAAGGTGCTTCACTGGTGCCTCAAGTGTGAGCAAATCTGAAAAGCAGAGGCAGTGCAGCTCTTGGTGTGTTCTGGGCGTGCATCAGGCACCTCTGCAGATGAGGACAGCATGTCAAGGTGGACACTTCTGAAGACCTCCCATTCTCATTTTCCATGCCCCCAAAGCTGGCAGCATGTGTGTCAAGCTCAGGGGAATAAATAAGAACTTGAGAGGAAACAACCTTGGGGTGCACTCACAACTGCACCAATCATCCTGCCAGCTGAGCCATGAAATAGCTTTTGTTCTTGTGTTAGACGAAATGTTTTTTGTTCCAGGCAGGGCCAAAGCCGCTTTGCAGGAGTGAAATAGCAAAGTCTGAAGAACAAAACTGAATTTCTATTCTTATAAAGCATGGAAGAGGATACCAGGTTTATGCTATCCCGTTGTGCTCTGCACAGGAATGCTAAATACACAGAGATTTGATTTTTGATAACTAATTTCAGTCCTCATTGAAAGAATATGAGAGGTTTGGAAAATTTCTAAGTCAGTCATTCCAAAACAAATCAAACCAAAGTGTTTCTGAATCAAAACAAGCAGTTGCTGAACTGGATGTTTAGAAAGTTTCTCATTTGTCCTTGCTTTCAAGCAGGGTCTGCAGTGTGGCAATGGACACAGGGTAAATGAGTTCCAAAAAAACCCACTTTTATTTCACTAGCTATTAAATCAATTATTGTTGAACTGTTTTTATCCAGGGCTTTGGTCTGGGATTATTTCTTGTCTTTCTATTTAGATTTTGGGGTTTGTTTCAGAGTTTTGTTTAGATTTTTTTTTTAACTTTGTGCAGACATTTGCCTCTAAGAAAAGTGACTTGGAAGAGAGGCTGCAAATGAAGTTTTTAATCCAGGAAGAATTTGTGTTTTGCACGAGTAACTATTTGCATTTCTGCTGCTTATAAATATTTGCAGGTCTCAAAACTGATAGAAAACACGGAGCGTTTTGTAAAGCTCAAAGCAGACAATGCTATCTGCTCAATCTGCATCTGGAGGGAATTCCCCAGAATGCTTGGGGACATCCTTAAAAACCATTTAATCGAAGTGATGAACTTTATTCCGTGTTGCTTTGGCAGTGCCAGCTCGGGGGAAGCCCAGCTGCAGGTGGAGGTGCCCGACTCCATCACCACGTGGATCACGGAGGCCGTGGCCCTGTCTGAGGAGCAGGGGCTGGGCATTGCCAGCCAGACAGAGCTGAAGACATTCAAACCTTTCTTCATCGACTTCACGCTGCCCTACCACGTCATCAGGGGAGAGCAGACCAAGATCCCCCTCACTGTCTACAACTACCTGCCCCTGTGTGCAGAGGTAAAGCTCAGCCCTCAGTTCTGGGTCCTCACCACGGCTGGTGGGTGATCTACCAGTCACAGCAGATAAGGTGTCAGGCTGGCAGAGGGGTAAGCTCAGCAGAGATGCTTGGAGAAGATAAATACTGCTTTTTTTCGACTCAAATAAATGTCATTGCTTGGTTTGGTTTTGGTTTGAAACACCTGTGGTCTTGCAGCACTTCAGAAAAGCAAATGTTGAAAAAGACAGGGAAAAGACACTTGAAAAGACATTCCCCAAATTGGAATCTCATGCTGAACCAAAAAGAAGAATTTCCTTCATAATCAAAAAGCTGCCAAAAATAGTTAATTTTGAAAGAGGTTTTTTTCCCCAAGAAATTCCATCTCCCATTTCACACTCCCCATCTGCCCAGCTCCAGTACCATCTCCCAGAAATACCTGTAGAATTGCCGTGCTGAAAGTACTGCTCTCAGTCAAATCCATGGCTAGAAACTTTGAAGAAGGAGTGATCTTCATTCTGTGATTGTTATGAAGAATTCTGTGTGATTCCCATCATTCACATAGCTCACTTTGCCTTTGCAGCTGGTATTTCCAATAAATGACATTTCCAAAACTTTCACAGGTGAATGATCTTCATTCTGTGATTGTTATGAAGAATTCTGTGTGATTCCCATCATTCACGTAGCTCACTTTGCCTTTGCAGCTGGTATTTCCAATAAATGACATTTCCAAAACTTTCACAGGTCCACGTGAAGATTTCTGTCCCAAAAGGCATAAAGTTTGTTGGGCACCCTGGGAAGCACCACCTGACCAGGAAGAAGTGTGTGGCCCCTGGGGAAGCCAAGCCCACCTCCATCGTCCTGTCCTTCAATGAGCTGGGCCTGAGCAACATCACTGGTACACACAACTCAAAACAGCTTCTTGAAGGGCTTTTACAAGTGTTTCTTCTTCTTCCTCTGTCAAGAGAAAATTCTTATTTCCCTGTTGCCCCAGTTCATTTATTCCACTTGCTGCCAACTTGGCTTTTCAATCTCATTTATTGTAGGAGTAAATCCCCTGCCTGTGATGCACAGAATGTACCAACAAATACCAGGACATTCTCTGGTCATGAGTTTTTTTGTTGTGATATTAAGGTTGGGCCTGTTTCATTTCCCTGAAGAGATCAGTGGAAATTTTTAAAACAAGAGAATAACAACAAATACTGTGCAAATAATCCAAGTGAAAACTCTGCAACACCAAAAACTAGGAAAGAGTTTCTCTGTTGCCCCATGATTGTTCAAATATTGCCTATTTTCAGATGTGATCACTCAAATATGGATAAAGGGAATATGAGAGAGGTAATTACAGCACTTGATGTGCTCTTAATCAGCTGCTTCTAATTAGTTTGGATCTCTTTAACTTCTAGAGATCTTCCTATCTCAAAATCTCTGCTGCTTTTCCCTTCTGTTTCTCAGCAAAAGCTTTTGCCTATGGTGGGACCAGCTGCTGCCAGGAGGGGATGCAGAGCCTGAAGAATGGCAAACACTCAGAGGACTCTTACATGGACAAAAGGAGCCCTGTGGGGGTGGATTATGTTCGCAGCAGTGTCATTATTGAGGTGAGAAAACACCAATTTATGGCAATTCAGGGAAAAAAAAAAAAAAAAAAAAGCTTGGGCAAATTGTGAAATCAAACATGAGCAGATTTATAAAGATCCTCAAGTTGATTTACGGTGTATTAGGGAGATTGGAAATAATCAGCTTTAGTGGTGCTTGTACAGAAAGATTGGAAATAATCAGCTTTAGTGGTGCTTGTACAGAAAGAGCCCATTTGAGCTCCTCTGGTGAATCTTCAGCACTGTTCAGGAGAAAATGCAATGGATATTTTATGGGATAAGCTTGCCCTGTTCATCTAAGAAATATGATAAAATGGAAGGTTCTCTGGCACTGCTCTAGCTAACAGAACACAGTGCCATCACTTTTCTATAAAGGATATAAACCACTGCAGAGCAGCTAAAATAATTTCTGTATTTTCCAAGTCAAACTGGAATCTGTTCCTGCTAATCCAAGCCCTGTGGTTTATGCATGGATTTCTGTCTTTCTATAGCCAGAGGGACTGTCCAGAGAATACACCTACAGTGTGTTCTTCTGCCCAAATGGTAAGTTCATGATTTGAATGAGATATTCAGTTTGTTTGAATCAGTTTTAAAAAGAAGCATTTGGCTTCTTTAAAAAAAAAAATTTAAAAAAATCTTTGTTTCCATTTCTCTGTGATTGATGAGTTATGGTGTGTAGGAAGAACTTGTAAATAAAGAGTCTTTCTTACCTGGCTGGCTAATTATGAATTTGCTCTAACTGCCCAAGTGATTTCTGGAAATGGCCATTAAATTCCTTTACTTTATGGAACAGTTTAAGTATTCAGCACTGTGGACAGTAACTGGGACTGTACTTTATTTTCAGCTGGTGTTTTAAGATTCAGTTCTGGAATCAGTCTGTCCTTTCTGCCAGAGATTTGGATAGCTCAGAGCTGGCTCCAGTAGCTGAACACAGAGATGCTTTTGACCACTAGATTAGAACTGAAAAATCACTTGCTGAGCTCATAAGAAATTCAGCTGAGCAGTTTGAAGGATTTTCTGCCTTGAAGGGGGTAAAAATAAAAGAAGAGAAGAAACATCCATGTGTATTTTAATCCTTTAAAGAAGCTGGCAATAGCTCCCATGTACATAGGAAAGGTCTGTTTGAATTTCAGTTATCAGCTCTAAGCTGAGCTCCAATTCTTACAACATTCCCTTGTTTTTCTGACTAGAGAAAATACACATTTCCACACCTAACAAATATGAGTACCAGTACATGCAGAAGCCAGCCCAGATGAGCCACTTTGACCTTGCTGTGAAGGCTCACAATGATGCTCACCTGGCCCTGTCCTCGGGCCCCCACGACATGGCTGAGATGACAGAGATCGTCATCGGGGGACAGCAGAACACCAAAACTTGGATTTCCACCAGCAAAATGGGAGAGCCAGTGGCCAGCAGGGACACACCTGGCATCCTCTCCTGGGATGAATTCCGCAGCTTCTGGATCAGCTGGAAAAATGGAATTATCCAGGTACTGAATTCCTCTGTGTAACGGGCTGGAAGTCTCTTTGTGAACAGTTTGAGCAGTTTTTCCTCGGTGTAGAAGGTGGGAGCTCCATTCCTGTTGCCTTTTCCCTCTGAAGCCCTGATCAGGCTGTTGTGATCACAACAAATCTGCTTTTGCCACCATTATGTTCTCAGGACCTCAGTCCTTGTCGTGGTTGAGATGGAGACAATACAAAGCAGCACACTTCATTTTCAAGAGGCCTCAAACTGTTTTTATTACAGCATGCATGCTTTTTATACATCCTTACAAAGCTCCTAAGTTTACACTTTACTCATTGGTGATGAGACAAACAAAGTGTTTGTTGGTACAGACAGCTGCAGGTTTCTCTCATTTATCCTTCTTTCTTTTGTGGTTTCTATGTCAATGACCTTGGTAGAAAATTCTGTCAGGGGTAAACATGGATCCTCTTCTCAAACCTCTCTCTGGCTCACAGACGTCACTGTAAAACATCTTCCACAAGTCCTCAACATTTTTAGTGATGAAACCTTGAAGGCCAAGCCTGTGGATTTCTCATTGAACTTCCTTGGATTGTTTTGTGGGTGGGAAGGAGAGGGGGACTGCTGCATCTGCAGGGCACACCTGTGCTGGGAGGTGTCCCAGCACACGAGGCAGAGTGACTCCACGTGTGTGGGCTCCTGGAACTCCATGGTCTCTTGTCCCTTTCAGGTTGGCCACGGTACTCGGGTGCTAAACGAATCTATTATTGTGGAGTGGACAGTCCCCAAACAGCTTGAGGTGAAGTACATTGGCTTTTCCACAGGCTGGGGGTCAATGGGAGAGTTTAAAATTTGGAGAAAAGAAGAGACTGATGAAAATCACAATGAAGCATTTACTCTTGGAGTTCCCCACAACATAATTCCAGGATCAGAAAGAGCTACGGCTTCAATAATAGGTATCAATTATCAGGAGGTATCACTTAGGTACCCCTTCTCAAATGTCAACAGATGCTCCAGCTGTTACTTCTGACAGTACTTGAGTAATGCACACCAGATAAGATAGTCACAGGCACTTAAAAAGGTTTATTACTGCTTAATTCTGGGGCAGATCATTCCTTGGGGTTTCTTTGTTGTTTGTTTGAAGCCTGTTTGGGTTGACAGTGGCTTAAAGTTGGTGCCATGTGAGGGGCTTGGCAGGGGCACTGTCTGTTACAGCTCATGGTGTTTATTTCATTGCCGTCCTCGTCACAAATTGTGCTGTGTTCTAAACTGGTCTAAACTGGGAAGTCATGGGTAATGAAAGGCTGAAATGTGGAACTTCTTTAATCCAGCAGGAGATTGAAGGGCTAGGATTTAACAGCTGAAGGACTTCCCACTTGTCACAGTTTATTTAAGCTGACTTTGGGGTAGCCAGGAGATATTAGTGCAGTGAGGTGGGGGATAACCACGAAAAACCAAAAGGAAACCTTAATTGCCTGATCCCGAACATTTCTCCTCTTTCTCAAACAGGAGATGTGATGGGTCCTACTCTGAACAACCTGGACAACCTGCTGAGGTTGCCCTTTGGCTGTGGGGAGCAGAACATGATCCATTTTGCTCCCAATGTCTTTGTCCTGAAATACCTGCAGAAAACCAAGCAGCTCAGCCACGAGGTGGAGGTTGAAGCTACAGATTACCTCGTTCAAGGTAATTCATCACAATTAAATTTACAGATGGAGAAAAGGCTTTGAATTCATAGTTTTGCTTTACATGTCACTTCTTCTAATCAAGAATAGCCCAAGTCATGAGGATTCACTATTTCTTTCAGGATAATCTCACAGTCTGACAGATTTTGATGGCAAGATGTTTTCCTTTGATATGTAACCTGTGTTTCCCTTCAGTAACTCCTAGTTCAGATGTTTATTGATTTATCTTTATCTTTATCTTTTTTTTTCCTTAGCTGATTTCTATGTTTAAACATTTTAGAAAGTAAAGGAAAATGAAATTTAGTAAAAATCTGTAAATTTAGGGGATTTTACCTTATTCATAAATTGTCATTTCAAGCCTTTAGTCACTAGAGTTATGGCTCTTTTCTGGACTTCTTTTTAAACAGTATTTTCTTAGTAATAGTATACCAAAAATCAAAATTTAGTGTCCAAAGTAGTTAAAAGCCTTCATTACATGGCTCTAGGTTATCTGTCCTTTCAGTGTCCTGTCCTACTTTACTAAGCAGTTCAAAACAACCTTTTTCTTTCTTTCCTTTCTTTTTTTTTTTCCCCACTGTTTTTCTCAGCATTTGTTTTGGGAAGAGCCACATGCAAAATAGTTTTATAACTAAGTGCAATTCTCAGGACAAGTAAGAATTCAGAGATCATTAAAAACAAGAGTGACCCAAAGGGACAAAGCTCTCTTGTGTATGACTCAGACAATAGTCATGTCATGAAATCAGAGGTGACAGGGTTAGGTGGTTCTCCTCCGAAAATATAAATATAAAATGTAATATGTGAGATATTTCTTGTGTCCAGCAGCAAAAGCCCAGTTCTGCTTCCTCTGCCTGGCTCCAGTCATTTCACTTGTAATTTTCTGTGCTTGCTGGGAGCAGTGAGGCAAAGGGAATTTGTTAATGGCCCGAGTCAGTGTTTCCTTTGCAACATCATTTGCTTTTGTTTCTTTTTATGAATCTGCAAACCTTCCAGGTTTTTGGCTCCAAACTCTGTTTGCTAATTAACCCTTACAGAAGAAACCCCCAAGAGTTTTAAACCCTTCTGTGTTCACTGGAGCCCTGCCAAGTGTAAGGTTTAGATGGGAAATGCTCACTCTAGAAGGCTTTTGTGATTTACCAAGCCAGAAAACTTCTTCATCCCTCAAGCATCCATCATGGAAAGTGCTGATAATAAATGCCAATAATTCCCATGTATTCCCTCTTCTTTTGAAGTGGCCTGGGCTAAACCAGTCAGTATTTTTTCTACTTTCCCACAAAAAAAAAAAAAAAAAAAAAAAAAAGAAAAGAAAAAAAAAAAAAGCAGGTGAACAGGGGAAAACTGGAGAGGGGAACTTCTCCTGTGAGCCCCAGCATCCAGAGGAGTGTTTAGAAAAGAGGAGGGCTCAGAAGAGCAATCAAGACATAAAGGCTGTGCCACTCCCAACCAACAAGCAACGAAGAATAACAGCAAGAGCAATGAAGCATCATTCAGCTCAAAATCACAGAATTACAGAATGTCCTGTGTTGGAAGGGACCCGCTGTGATCATTGAGTCCAGCTCTGGAATGAATGGCCCATACAGCCTTGGCAGTTCTGGCACCATGAACATTGAAAAAGAGGAGAACAGGAACAATGAGAAGAGTGATATAAAATAGAAGGACTGAATGTGTCCATTCACACACTGGAAATGAGCACTGAGGAGCTGTTGAAGCAGGCAGTGCTCAGTAGTAAATCCTGCCTGAGGGCTGCAGGGAAAAAAAATTAATTTAATTTAACACCTATTTTTTGGAGGAAGAAAAAAAAAATACCATTACTTAAGCTTTCTGCCAGGTATTTGTACCTATCCCACCACCCCCAGACAAAGATGTGGTGACTACAGGAGCATCATCAGTCTCTGGGTCTTCATTCCTCCCATTTTCCAGGCCATTCCCTGTGAGCACTGGGGGGCTGCAGAGCAACTGGGGAGTGTGGGAGTCAGGGGCAGCCCCTCCTCAGGGAGGTCAGCAGAGAAACTTCACCTCCACAAATGCAACAGTAATCCACTCCCATAAAAACGCTGTGTGGTGTGGAACAAAACTCCTGTGCTGCAGAATCCAGCAGGTGTTAAAGTGTCTTTTGACACAATCTCCTTGCAGACTGGACTTTTCCTTCTCAGAAATATCCATTCTGGAGGTTTTGACTCCAATGGGTGTTTTAGAGCTTTGCCCAAATATGTGTTGTGTGGAAGAATACACATTTTATACAATTCATTTGTGGGGATGGGCATGGTTGTTTGCAAACAGGTCTGAGGAGCAAATCATTTTCCTAGTAGAAGGAGCAATTTTTTTTTAATTTTTAGCTTCAGAAGACATTCCAGGAGAGGGTTCTTATCTTCAGCATTCATCTTAATTCTTAATTATTCACCTAATTATTATAGTGTTAATAATGATGTCTAAAGCAAGCCTTGGGGCAGTCCCTGCAGCTGGAGGTGTTCACATGCATTGAGGTCACAGCTGTTGTTTTAATGTTACCTAAAGTTGTTCCAAGCAACAGCTTTGGGAAAAGTCAGAATCCAGCTGTAATGGCACAGGCAAAACATTTTCATTTGTAAATGGGAGTAAAATGGAAGGAGAGTGTCTGTATGCTTAAGTAAAAACCTTTTGATAATGCATGTTTTTTCAGAGAAGTGTCAGATTTTAGCATTTCCAGTGTCCAAAAGGCAGGAGCTGCAGTGTCCCAGATGTTATCCTGAGCAGATTTCTGGATAAACTGCACACAGAGCTGGCTCTCCCTCACGGCAGAATAAGAAGCTGCCTCAGGCAGCAGAATCCCTTACACATGTTCCAGATGTTCTGAGTCTTCATTCACTTTAAATACTCATTTTTTTCTCTGTGTGAGGAGATTTTTGACTCCTAATTCTTTTGTGCCTTCCAGGCTACCAGCGCCAGCTGACCTACAAAAGGCAGGATGGCTCCTACAGTGCTTTTGGGGAGAGGGACTCATCAGGGAGCATGTGGTGAGTGGCTATTTAAAACTGACCTTAAACTATTTAAA
This sequence comes from Anomalospiza imberbis, assembly GCF_031753505.1. Lineage (NCBI taxonomy): Eukaryota > Metazoa > Chordata > Aves > Passeriformes > Viduidae > Anomalospiza > Anomalospiza imberbis. The sequence goes on from NC_089707.1 coordinate 2,710,973, forward strand.
ACTGAGTTAGGAAAGTGCTAAGCATTTGCAAAACAGGAAAAACACACAACTGGCTGGGAAAGAGGAGTAATTTTGCAGCTTCTCTCGTGGTGTCACACACAGTGGAGAACAGAAATAATGCAGTAATATTCAGTGGCTATGGAACTGCTGGACAGTGCTGCTGAGCGCTCTGACTGCATTGGCTGATGTGTTGTAGGTGATTCAGGACTCAGGAGCAGTTAGGAGAGTTAAATCTGCTAATTAGTCCAGGTTTCAGACACAAAGCTGTAGTTAAGGATCGTAGCTTCAACTGGAGTAGCAATTGTGGGGCATTTAAGCACCTGATTCCATTAGGGAATGGGGTTTTACCTGAAGCAGGTACAGGGAAATGTGCTGCCTCTACAAGTGGCAGAGGCAGGTAAAAAACCAACCAAAACCGACTCAAAACCCCTCAAGGACACCCTTGTACCAACAGGATGATTTGTGCACTATTATCTTTGGAGATACTCCTTAAATACATTTTCTATGACATCAGTTTGTTGTATATTCATAAAAAATCGTGTATAGTAAACTTTTTCTCTAAACTAGTTTACATATTCTATGAATTGTTTGGCGTGGCTCCTCCTTGGTTCTCCTTTTTTAGAGTATGTGGATTCCTTGGTTGTGGTTTTAGTCTTTTTTTATTATCTTTTTAGTTTTGGGCCTTGCTCCTCACTGTCTTCAGACAATGAGTGCTGATAGTTGGCAGATTTGTAGCAGGTGTCTTCATTATATGTTTATTGGATGTTATCCCATCCAAGCAGGCATTTTAACACAAGCACACTTAGATCAGCTCTTCACTAAATTAACAAAAGAAATAAAAACTTTATAACAAAGTTACTTTAACACCACACATATCAAATCCATTTTAATACTTGCAAAAAGGCAATATTATAATATGTATCTATGACACAGGGAACTTCCACCTCAGCTCCAGCATCTCCCAGTCCCTGGATGTGAAAAGTGGTGACACAGAATTACTCAACACTCCAAAAATCCCCTGCCAGGCAGCAGAGTTTGCTACCCTCCCATTCCTCAGGGGCTTGTAAATGCAATGACTCAATCCCCCCAAGCTGGCCAGTGCTCACACTTGTTGTCAGAGGTTTAGAATTCCAAAAACACTTCTGGTGCTTTCTGAAGTCTTAATTCTGTATAAAGAATAACACAGCTACAGACTTGAGGAAAGGATCTGGATTTCTGATGTGAGATATACTGATTCTTAATTGCAAAATATTGATTCTTAGCTTAAAAACTTTAATAATTTGGGATAAAAAAGAACTATATTTCAGAGTGTGCCATAATTATGACAAGTACACCTTTGAGTTCTACTTTTCCATTTAGTTTGTTGAATCCTTTTCTTATCCAAAGCCTGGAGAGTGTTTGGGTGCTTTTGTGTTCCATGAACGTTTTAACAACAATATTTAGTGTTTCCCAGCAAGATTTTTTTCAATTTGTGCTTTCTAAGAATATAGTTTTTTTCCTTACAGGTACTTTGATCTGAATTTGCTTTTTCAGTTAAGATGGTTAATTCATTTTTACAGGTTAACAGCTTTTGTCCTCAAGTCCTTTGCTCAGTCCCGTGGGTTTATTTTCATTGACCCCAAAGAACTCACAGCTGCCAAAGACTGGATCATCCAGCACCAGAAAGAAGATGGTTCTTTCCCTGCTATGGGCAGAATACTAAACAAGGACATTCAGGTAAAAACCACCCAGGATCAACTTGCAGCAAGGACATTTTAAAAGTTATTATCAGAGCATGAAGTGATGCAGTTTGAATATGAATTTTTGCACTTGAAAGGCTGGAATGCTGCAAGGAGAACCAGGGGAATTTCAGATCAAAAAGGTCTGTCAGAATGTGTCTGTGGGCTGTCCCCAGAGGATGGAAAGCAAGGTGTGAAGTCTTACAAAATACTGCATTAAATGTGTCCTCAGGCCAGGGACAGCTGGCTCCAGCCAGTGTGGGCTTGGATTCCTAAATTTTGTACTCCCTGTGTGCAAAGAAAAGAAATTTGGTGATGCTTCAGCTTCTCCTCCAGTTCTAACACATCCTTTGTATTGCTTCAAAGTCTGTTTTTTTTCTCCAGTGTCCTTTTCTCTAGTTTTCATCCAGTGGTTTGTGTTGTTTGCCCCTCCAGGGTGGGATCCATGGGAAGATCTCCCTGACAGCTTATGTGGTTGCATCTCTTCTGGAAACAGGTGTCACTTCTGAGGTAACAAAACCTTGGTTAAAACAGCTCCAGAAATTCTCTCTATTCTTTCTTTATAAAAACTTCATTTTGCCTTCAGAGGTTCTGTGCTCTCTAGAATGACTGACAGCATCCAGGGAAGAGAGGCTGCTGGAAAGCCTTGTTAAGTTAAAGAATCTGTTCTGAAGTTGTTCAAGTTGGTCTCCCACCCTCCAGCCATCAGCTCATGATTATTTCACCAGAGCAAAACACTTCCCTGCAGCCCCATCCCTCAACCTCTCCCAGAAATTACTGCAAAAAGAGTTCTCTGCCTCCTAGCTTCAAGCTGTGAGTGCAGCCTGTGCAGATCCTGCTCTCCTGGCTGTAGAGACTCAGAAATCCTGGCTTGGTGCTAAAAGCAGTTTAACTTGGGGATCCAGAGCACTCTTGTGGTCTGGCTTGGCTGCAGTGGCCAAAATGCTACTGCTGTTAGATTACAGTGCTTTTGGAGAGCTGAGCTCCTGCACTCATCTGGATTGAGGGCTCTGCAGAAAAATGTTTCTGTTCTTTGCAATGAGACAGAGAAGGAACACTGCAAAAAAGAGAAGCAGCTATGTAGGAACGGCCAATTCCACTGGATAAAAACCCCAAGTTCCCAGTACAACTGGAGTTTTAGGGACTCCTCCTTAAAACTCCTGGTAAAACAGTGCTCCTACCCTCTGATGAGCAAGCAGTTCCACTAGGATGGAGCTGTTTAGATAAGATTATGGTGACATACCCACTAACTAGGACTGGGAAGATGCTCCCTTGCAGATGTTCCCCTGCCCTTCAGCCAAGGGAGAGGGCAGTGGTGGCTGTGCACAGGCAGAGCTGCCTGGGAGATGAAAAGAGGAGGTGCAGTGGATGTTGCAGCATCTCTTGGAGATCTGTTCTCACACAAAAGGGTCCATTCAGGCACAGCCCCCTGAGTTTGTGGAGCTGTCAGAACAGCCAGTGCCCATTCAGGACCTCTGATAACCTCAGCACTCCTCACCCATCCCTGTGGAGCCTGAAGAGTGAGCCCAGGCTGCTGTTGCAGGCAGATGCCCCCTAACCCCCTGTTCTTGTTGGAGTGGAAGGCTTTCAGCCTTGTTAAAGATTCAGAAAACCCTGCAGAGCTCACAGAGTAGCTTCCTGCCTCCCTGTCAGCAGTGTCCCCCTCTGAGCAGTGATGTGGTGCTCTCTCTGGGCTGCTGTGTGTCAGGGCAGCCCCAGCAGTGCACTTTCTGTGGATTCTAATGGTTTTCCTAGAGGAGATTTGTGAGTGTTCCTAATGATCTTAGCTAGGAAATGAGGAAGGGGAAGGTTAGTGCCACAGGGAAATCAAAGGAAACCAAATTACATCAAGTCCAATTAAATTGTTTCTATAAATTATCAGAGCCACGTTCCTGCATGGTGAGGTCATTGGGGGAGTTAATAAAACATGTTTGTTGGCTGCAGGGACCCCTGGGAACCTTGGCCTTTATTATCCTCTGGCGTCTGCCAGACGCTCCAGAGTGTCAGGAGCACAATCAAACCTCCAGCACAGAACTCGCCCCTGCCCTGCTCATCTGCTGCCTTGCAGGGGCACAGAATTTCTTCAGCTTTAGGGAGGAAAAAGTGTGTCTCAGTGTCAGCCTAAATCATTCTTACTCTGCTGTTTGCACTTTTTTTTGGAATTTTTGATGCATGGCTTTTCTCATGGTGTCCAATGTGTTCTCAAAGCGTCCGTGCTGTTCTGCAGACGGCAAAATGTATCTTTCTGAGTTTATTGTGTGTTTTCCTTTGGTTTTTGTTTGGTTGGTTTTTTTTTTAATGAATAAAGCCATTCTAACTCCTGAGACTGGTACATCTGCCTGGGCTCTTTCCCCTGTGACTGTAGGAAGAAAGAACAGCTGTAGACAAAGCAAAACACTTCCTGGAGTCCAACCTGTACTCAGCAGAAGATCCCTACACCACTGCCCTGAGTGCCTACGCCCTGACCCTGCTGCACAGCCCCTGTGCAGCGGCCGTGCTGCGCAGGATGAACAGCATGGCCATCACCCAAGGTAGGAGCTGCAGCCCTGGCTCTGCCCTCACACCAACCAAACACAGCCTGTTGGAGCTGCTGCAGAGCATGGGGCCTGGGGGATGAGGAGTCCTCACTGACAGGTTCTGCAGTTTCACTGAAAGAGGCTGATTTTGGGGGGAAAAAAAAAAAAAGAAGAAAAATCCCATCTCTAAAGTGATAATATTTGTGTTCATATGGATTAGTGCAAGGAAATCATCAGTTTCCTCTCACAAGCACATTTAGGCTACCATGAAGCTCCTTTGTGCCCTCTTTAGGATCAGCCCCTTGGTAGGATCCTTTAAATCCTATCAGAAGAGGAACACCAACAGGACAAACTCTAAATCTGGATTTTTTTCAGTACATTATAAAGAAAAGAAATAAAAAAATAAAGAGGCGATATTTTCATACAAACCCAAGGTGGCACAGTTTGGCTTTGTAAGGCAAGGGTGCTCCTGGTTCTCTTTGGAGAGGGCTCCTGAAGGAAGGCAAGTGCAGCAGAATCACAGAATATCCTGAATTGCAAGGGACCAGCTGGTGAGTGAGTGGCTGACACAGAGATCAGAGCCACAGCCCTGGTGTTCAGTTCAGCTCTCTAACAGCAGAGTGATTTCGAGCTGTTCAGAGGCTCTGCAGTGCCCTGTAACACCTCACGTTCCCTGGTGGTGTAGTTTAATCCAAAATCCAAGAATCACCTGATCTGTCACATTGAATCACCTCTGTCATTCCAAAGGGAGCCCCTTGCCCAGGGACTGGGTGTCCAAAGGAGGGACAGTGCAGCTCAGGGCACGGAGCCAATGCAGAAGTGGAATTTGACTCTTCCCGTGCACAGAGGCTCAGCTGCACTCCTGCTCTAACACCCCTGTCCCACTGCCCTCTTCTCCTAGATGGATTTACACACTGGAGCCTCACAGGAACCCTTGTCACTGATGAAGACACCTTCATGGGATTTAATGATGGACTCTCTCAATCAGGTATTTGGGAACCTGCAGGGCAAAGGCAGAGAAAAGAGAAGGAGCTGCCACACCAGCCTGCACGTATTGCAGTGAATTATTTATAAAATACATGGTATTCTGAAATTGTCACTCAGTCAGGGGAGGGTCCAGAGAAAAGGGAGCTCAGAAAATGCAGGTAACATTATGCTGAAAGAATAAATGAGAGACAGAGCAAGATGGGGTCCAGACAGGACAGGTTTTTCAGCCCCAGATGTCTCATCAGCTTTCACTTGAGTTTTATAAAGACAAAATCCCACGTGGATCTCACTCTTCTGTCAGGGAGTAATAATTCAAACTGGAAATTGGAGGGAATTTAAATATATTTAATTTGAGAGCTATTTATCTTTGTGTTTTAAAATGGACCTAAGGACTGTGTCACTGACACTTCAGCTGATTTTTCTAGACTTTGGCTGTCAAAGCCACAGAAACAGTGAATGATGCTGTAATTTTCAAGCCACTTAAAGCCATTGACTCTTTGGATATGATGTAGGTGCAGCAATGTTCAAGATGGATCTGACTGGATATTGTATGAAAATCTCTAGGGCAGGACAACAGTGTGAGCAGCAGCAGAGTAGAACTGGAGTGGGAGAGGAATTACTTGTGGGATACAGTCAAGAAAAAGGAGTTTATCTATTGTGTGAATATCTTTATTATTGGTTATCTATTGCCTGAAGGGAGGCCTATGTTGTAAGCAGAGATATCTCAGGGAGGTGAAGCACCTTGGGTGCAGACATTTTAACTTCCCTTTTCCTGTGTTTACTTCTACAGACTCTTAACTTTTTAGAATTATTTTTCAGTTAATAAATATTCACAGAACTATCTCTAGACCTTCCTGGATTCTCATTTCTAGGCGGTATTTGGATTTTTTTTTAAATTTTAATTTTTTTTTTTTGATTTTTGATTTTTTTTCCAGTTGTTTCTGCAGAGGTGGAGATGACATCTTATGCCCTCCTGACCTACACACTCCTGGGAGACGTGGCCTCTGCACTCCCTGTAGTCAAGTGGCTCTCACAGCAGAGGAATGCACTGGGAGGATTCTCATCTACTCAGGTGGGCAGCCTCTGGAAAAGGCAGCTGGGATGCATGCACTGTCAATTGATTCAGGAACGTGGAGTTTCCTGACAGAAATTGTTTGTTTTCTGGCAAGGAGAAAAATTTTCCAGCACTCTTTACTGCTTCCTCCTCAGACTGGTAATTTGAAAGGAACCCAGAGTTTGTCCTCACAGGTGCCTTCGATAGGAAAAGCAAACAAAACCTGATGTTTCTTTTGCCATATGAATGAATAAGGGAGATCCTCCCACCTGGAGCTGAGCAGAGCTGTTTGGAAGTTTGCTTTGCTCCTGTATTCTTCACTATTCTGATTTCTCTCTCTTCTGGCCCCCAGGACACCTGTGTGGCCCTGCAGGCTCTGGCTGAATATGCCATCCTTTCTTATGTTGGAGGAGTCAACCTGACCATTTCCTTGGCTTCTACTAACCTGGACTACCAGGAGACCTTTGAGCTTAACAAGATGAACAAAAAAGTCCTTCAGACTGCAGTGGTAGGTGGTTTTGTGCAGGCAGGTTTTCAAAGCAATCCATGTGAGCTGGGCTCTGAATGAGGACTTGGATCAGGGATGGTAAAAGCAAAAGTTAAGCACTGAGACCTGTGGGACTTTCTGTGGGTTTGTGGCTGGATTCTGCTGTGAAGGAGACAGCACTCCTAATTTAAGGCATTTTTCACCATAACCAATGCCTGATGTTTATTTTGTGCTGCTGTTTGTCTCTGCCATTGTAAGTGCAGGTGGTGAAGAGACTATGCCATGCTCACTTCACTTCTGCAGTGTCCTTTATAAAGGTACTTTGTACAGAACAGAGCTAAATTTAATATTCATTTCCATTCTGAGTGCCATGTCTTGTCTGTGTCTCACCTGTGCGTTCTCCCCAGATCCCCAGTATTCCAACAGGGCTGTTTGTGAGTGCCAAAGGTGAAGGCTGCTGTCTGATGCAGGTAAGCTTGTCATGGGGCTGAAGAAAGCATGGCAGCAGATGATCTCTAACCTCACAGCCTTGTTTGCTGCTTTTGCAATCCCACTTTGCTGCCGGGAAGGACCTGCACTCGGAATTTCTCTCCAAATAGTTCTATATTGTGGCGTTGCTTTAATTTGGGAAGTGAGTGTGTAGATGTCTATGTAAGCTCTGGTAGAGCTTATATAGAGATAGAACTGTGTGATAAAGCCTCTGTTGCCTCTGTGCCTGCCATTCCCCCCCTCTGAAGAGATTTTACGTCTGTGCTGGATGTTTGTAGACACTTGGAAACATTGGAGCTGTAATAACCTGCCCTGATTCGTTTTGCTTTCCCCTCTTCCCGCTGCAGATCGATGTCACTTACAATGTACCTGATCCTATAGCCAAACCAGCCTTCCAGCTCCTGGTGAACCTGAAGGAGCCCAAGTCAGAGCAGCCTCTGCCAGCCCCAGCCCCGCTGCGCTCGGGCTCCGCCGCCGAGCGCCGCCCCGGAGCCCTGCACAGGGACAGGGCTCTGGGGGACGACGAGGACCCGGCCTCAGACCAGGACCACCGAGAGTACAAAGTCATCCTGGAGACCTGCACGAGGTAGGAAATGCCAGTCCTGCTCCCCACTGAACTCTTGGTTTGCTGGTCTTGGTGTGCACAGCCCCTCTGTGCCGGGCAAGCGCAGAGTTCTCTCTTGCTGCGCTGTCTGGATCGCAGGATTTTCAGCAGAACTTTCAGCCACTGCTGTGGGTTGTAGGACAGAGTCATTCCAAATTACAAATGTGATGTGATTTCCTTGTGTAAGGATGAAAAGAAAAAGTTCTGGATTATTTTCACCACTTGGGTTGTAGGACAGAGTCATTCCAAATTACAAATGTGATGTGATTTCCTTGTGTAAGGATGAAAAGAAATAGTTCTGGATTATTTTCACCACTTGGGTTGTAGGACAGAGTCATTCCAAGGCCACTCTTGATCTTTTCAGTGCTAACAAAAGAAATAAGAAAAATGCCTTGAGGTTTTATCACTGAGCTTCATTATTGCCTCTCCAAACCCTGAAAATTACAAATGTGGTGTGATTTGTTTACATAAGGATGAAAAGAAAAAGTTCTGGATTATTTTCACCACTTGGGTTGTAGGACAGAGCCATTCCAAGGTCATTCCTGATCATTTCAGTGCTAAGTGTGTGCCAAAGGTAGGGAAATAAAACAAACGCCTTGAGGTTTTATCATTGAGCTTCATTATTGCCTCTCCAAACCCTGAAAATTACAAATGTGATGTGATTTGCTTGCATAAGGATGAAAAGAAAAAGTTCTGGACTATGTTCTTAAAAGCTTCAAAGAGCAAGGTAAATTCAACAGGTTAACTAATATCTTAATTGTGTCAATAGTTTTATAAATATTACTGACTTGACTTTATTATTTGAGCTCCTTAGCGGTTTAGTTTTGGATACCAAAAACCTAACAGAAGATGCTTGTTGCCATGGTATGAATTTGGAATATATGGTAAAGGCACAATATATGCAGGTATTAATAAGCTTTTAAATTTCTTATCTCCTTGCTCCATATAATGAAATGTAAAATAACTTTTAAAAGTGGCATGATCCAGGAGTTTCATTTCTAGGTCTCAAAGCACTTTGCAGAGACATGAGCAGTTCTGTCTCATTTTATAGACTGGAAAACTCAAGTTATTGTGAGAAAACAGCTTGGCTATAGACAAACAGCAGCAAGAATAGTTTCTGACCTGTATTAAATCTACTTACAAGTTTTGCTCAAACACCTTGGTACTGCTGCAGTCATCAGGGGTTGCTGATCTCTTTAGAAAGCATTTGGATTTTTAAGGAGGTTATTGGGAATTTGACCCAAGAGAGATAAAGCCACGACCAGAGGAAATAAAGAGGGCTCACAGCATCCTGCTGTGCAACAGGAGAAACCATTCCCAAGAAATTCAGAACTAATTTCATGTTTGTGACCAGGAGCATGGCAGGTGGGGGGGCTGCTGCTTCCCTGACTCCAACAGAACTCCAGAGAGTGCCTCAGATGGAAATGGAAAATTGTGGCTGTCCTATCAGAGCTTAATGGGAAACTCTGGCTCCTCTATCAGTTTCTGTCCCTTCCTTCCTGCAGAGGCTGCAGACCTGAGCAGAGCTGCAGGGCCCCAGGAAAAGATGGGATTTGTTTTCCCTGGCCCACGGAGCCGTGTTGTGGCACAGGCACTGCCCCCAAGTGTCACTGTGCCAACTTCTGCCCCTGCCCGAGCCCTCAGCCTGTTTTGGGGAGAGGATAAAATTCCACAGTCGTGTCAGATGCTGAGGAGGCTGCCCTGCATCAGCACAACCTCTCTGCTGATAGTTCTGAAACTTCTGCCCTGGGAAATGCTGCAGCTAAGACAGAAATTTGAGAGGAAGCCCAGTGCAAGGAGATGGATTGCTTGGAAAGGAAACAAAAGCAAATGAAATCTTCCTTTCCTCCCCTCATTCCTGTAACGATGCTCTCAGCTCCATCATCATCTTGCTGAGGCAGTGTGAAGAGAGGAGTGCAGCTCAGGATGACAACTGAGATACTTTGAGCTGGGGGTGTTCTCAGAATGTGATGAAGTGTTGTCATGCCCAGTCACATCCCTGGAGCACTGCTGAAGGGTTAGGGAGAACACAGGGTGGAAAATAGAAAGCTGTGATGTGTAACTGAGGCTGGGGAGATGCAGTCAAAGGGACCCTGGATGATTTATTTGGGATTGTGGGTCTGTTTGAATACACTTTGCATGCTCTTGCATCTTTTTATGCCCATTACCAAGAGGAGCATGGAGTTGGATGGGAATTAAGGAGGTTTAATGTCTCTGGGAGCCCTGAGTGCCTCACCCAGAGCCAGCTGGCTCTGTCCCCAGGCCACCTGATGCTACTGTGAGCCTTGGGCTGGGGTGTGGCACCCCAACCTCAGCCAGTTCACCACCCCCTGAGCCAGCTCAGAGCTGGCAAATTTTGGTGCTGGAAGCTGTGGGAGTGTGTTTTCTCACTGCTGGGCACAAGATGATGAGCCCTGCTGGGCCCAGCTCAGGGGGGGCACAGCAAACAGGTGAGCTGCCAAGGAGGGAAGGGCTGGGAGCTGCTGGCAGCACAGAGAAAAGGAGCCTTGTTCTGGGATTCCAGGAGCTGCCTTAGGATGGACTCTGCCATGCTGCAACATTTGACATTTTGCCCCAACAGCCCTTCTCCTCACACCTTTCTTGTGTGGGGGTTTTGTGCACATTTATAACAACTCAATTTCAGAGATTTTTCTGAGTTTTCAGTTATACTCTAGAGGATGATACAGGCAGTGATTTAACACCAGCAAGGCAGTGACTTTGCTGACTCGTTAGCAAAAGCCCTCTTCTCAGTGCCAGGGGTGAAACAGCCATTTATGAAACCCCAGGACTGAATGACCTTGCCTGGTGTTGGGAATTAGCATCCCTATCCCACCACAGTCCATCTACAGCCCTTCTCTCAGGGTGGAACAGAAGTTTCTCCTACTCCAAGGGTTTATTTCCTTTTACCAAGTGCATTTTCTCAGTGATTAATTGAAAAAGAAAGCAATCAGCCCCACAGGTGGCTGCATCCTTCTGCTTTTCTGCCTCTGTGTTCCAGGACATCTCCTACCCCCTGTGAGCTGGGCATCATTTTGTTAAATAAAAGCAGAAAAGAGGATTTTTAAAACCCAACCTGTGGCTTGTGGCTTTCCCCAAGCACTTCAACAAGGAGAGCCTTTTAATATGGATTGGTTTTGGTGGTTTTTTGTTTGTTTGTTTGTTTGTTTGTTGTTTTTTTTTCTTCTTCTGGAGTTGGTTTCTCCATTCTGAGTTGTCCATGGATCTTGAGTTTGTTCCCATTTTCTCTCTTTTTGTTCCCATGGGAAGATGGCTGCACTCTGGATCCTCAAACATGGCTGTGTTGGAAGTGCCTTTGTTCTCAGGGTTTCGGGCAGATATTGAGAGCCTGGAACAGGTAAGGGGATGGGATCAGTGGGATGAGATCAGTGGGATGGGATGGGATCGGTGGGACGGGATCAGTGGGACAGGATCAATGGGATGGGATGGGATCAGTGGGATGGGATCAGTGGGATGGGATGAGATCAATGGGATGGATCAGTGGGATGGGATCAGTGGGATGGGATCAGTGGAATGGGATGGGATCAATGGGATGGATCAATGGGATGGATCAATGGGATGGGATGAGATTAATGGGATGGATCAATGGGATGGGATGAGATTAATGGGATGGATCAGTGGGATGGGATGAGATCAGTGGGATGGGGATACAGGGCTGGGATGAGGATCTCTGAGTGGGAGGGGTTCCCTCCAAGGGGCAAGAGGAGGCCATTGAGTGTCAGAGCACTGCTGAAAAGATGCAATTAAAACTGGGAAAGGGAAGGAAGAGATTTCACTTGTCAAAAAATCTCTCTGAAATGAGGGAACAGACGTTCTGAGCAGGCTGAGCAAACCCAACCCAGCCAAGCCAAGGTTTTCCTGAGCCAGTGCACAGTAATTAACTGAGACCCCTTGGAAAAGCTGAGGTGCAAATGTGCTCTAACAGGAGCTGTTTATGGCTGCTTAGTGAGCTGTGTTATCTCCAACATCTGGATCCCATTTCTTTGGAGGCTCTGTGTCTTGGAATTTTTTGCCCTTTTTATTTTTTTTTCCTTCTCTCTGGGAGAACATCGTGTTTCTTGCAGCCAAGCTGAGGTGGACAGAATGTGCCTCGTGCCCAGCCAGCCCTCCAGGGCAGATGAACTGTAATCTTGAGCTTTGCTTTACATTTGTGGGAGTATTCCATTCATTACAACTCATTACATTATGTGGAACGTTGCATTCACTGGTGGGGTTCTTATGCTGCAAAGATTTTTTTTTAAGGACTGTTTAACTGAAGAGGTGTAAAATTTTTGCATCCTTGAGAGCTGGTAAGGAGCTAAAAATATTTTGCTTCTAAAGGACCTCTTCTGTTAATAACTAATTATATTGGGAAGGGAAGGGATCTGAGGAAAGAATTTTAAAGTAGAACCATTGTGAAGTTTAATTTGATACCATAATTCAAGGAGGAGTGCACATTGCTTTATCTTCTCTAGGATTTCACTTGATTTGGCTGATTTATAATTGAAACACCATTGCATTTTCTTGGAGGAAAAAGCCCTCTGGAGGGTTTACAATCCATGTCAGAAGCTGGGGGTGTCCCTGAAGCCACAGAAATATTTGTATTAATCCCTGAGAAGCAATTGCATCCTTTCAGAACAGGGGATCAGATAGGAAATTATTCCTATAAAGAGAAAAACTGCAGTTATTTACATCCATTCACAAGCTGCACGTGGAGCAATCTATTTTCAAATCCAAGCATGTAAAATGGATCAGTTTTTATCTGCCTGTGAGTCTGATATTCTCTCTCATGCAACCAACTGAATATTCAGGTGGGAGCAGGAGTTCTCCAGCATCCCCATGGGAAGAGAAAGGAGAAAAATTTAGGTGAGGGGGCCTGCAGTAGGTTTGGTTCCTGCTTTCCCCCTCTGCTGAAGGTGCTGGAGCCATGGTCATGTGCAGTGCTGTCAAATGCATTCTCTTTCAGTCATTCATGTAAATAACAGCAGAAAAAATATGGATGAGAAACAGAGAAAGCTTCAAATGTCCCAGGAGGAGAACAACAGGATATCTTTATGGTGTTAAACCCATGGAATTGGAATATGGAATATGGAATATTGGTTCTATGAGCAGAGGGAAAGGGGTGAAAGAAAGAGCGTGAAGGGTTTTCACTGCAGAAGAACAGGAAAGTTTTTAAGGAATATATCCCTATACTCTTTTTTCCCCATTTTCCCCCCTTTTTCCCTTTTTTCCTTTTTTTAAAGTTTTCCTTTTTTTATTTTTTCTTTTTTCCTTTTTATCCCTTTTTTCCTTTTTTCTTTTTTTTCCTTTATCCTTTTTTTAATGTTTTCCTTTTATTATTTTTTTTCCTTTATTCCTTTTTATCCCTTTTCCCCTTTTTTTCCTTTTTCTTCCCCTTTTTTCCTTTTATCATTTTTTTCCTTTTTTTCCTTATTTCCTTTTTCCCCCTTCTTTTCCCCCTTCTTTTCCCCCTTCTTTTCCCCCTTCTTTTTTTCCCCCATTTTTTCCCTTTTTTCCCCTATTTTCCCTTTTTCTTTCCCTTTTTTCCTTTTTTCCTTTTTTTCTTTTTTTCCTTTTTTTTCTTTTTTTTCCTTCTCTCCCTTTTTTCCCCTTTTTTCCCTTTCCCCTTTTTTCTTCTTTATATATTCTTTTTTTTTTTTCCCTACAATGGGCAAAGAAGAAATAACAAATTTAGGTGAATATCTCTTTTCCCGATGCCACCTGAGGGTTTCCAAGCTGAGAAACCAGAGAAAGTCCCACGTGCCCTTGTGTTACTGCCCCTGAACACCTTCCCCTTTCCCGGAGCATCTCTGGGGCTGGTGGCACACGGGTGTCCCAGGGAAGGGCTTGGCCCCAGCCAGGCTCACTTTGTGTGCAGTGACTGCTCACAGGCTCCTCCTGTGCTGTGGCTGATGGTTTGCCCTGCCCTGTGCTCTGGGTGTGTGTTCTGAGCACAGGAACACTGAGAAAAATTGGGAATCAATGATTAACATGGGCATGTGCTGTCTCCAAGGGACACTGATGCTGGTACCACAGGGAACTGGCTGTGTGATGTGCTCTAACACTTTGTCTTGGTTTGAAAAGACAGGAGTCTGTGAAGGAAGGCAAAAGCCTCCTGTGAAATGGAAAAGGTAAACCCCCTCCTTCCGAATTATCACAATTTCAGAATTAAAAGGGCTCTCAGGCAAAGATATGAGAATGGGAATAACAGTTTTTTACTAGGAAGGAAAAAAACTAAATAACAATGCAATTTAGCACAAGCAAAAAAAAAAAACCACTGGCAGAGTGAGAAAAACCTGACACCCTGAGAAGTCAGGGTGTTGATAGTAGTCCAGCCAGATGGTGGCTGCTCCTCCTGGAGCGGCGATCTGCAGAAGGGTGTAGGTCCTTTCTGAAGATGCGGCGAAGGAGCAGCTGGGCCTGGTTCCTGATTCCTCTGGGAAATCCGGGCGAAGAAGGCTGTCTGTTGTCTCAGAAATGCTTGTTTTATGGTGGCAGGGATGCTTGGCTCCTCCCTCTGGGTGGAGCATCTCACAATGGGATGATGTAACTAGTCTTACCAGCCACAGTGAGTAATTCAATAGCCCATTAACAGGAGATTATCTTCCTGGCAGTGTCATTGTTCTTGAAAGAGATAAGAAAAACTGCCTAACTCCCAACAGATGGCAAAAATAGAATACATGCTTATTTTACAAGCCAGGACACACTTCATCTGCAATAAATCCCAGAGTGGTTTGGGTTGGAAGGGACCCCAAAGCCCATCCAGTGCCACCCCTGCCATGGCAGGGACACCTTCACCGTCCCAGGCTGCTCCAAGCCCTGTCCAGCCTGGCCTTGGGCACTGCCAGGGATCCAGGGGCAGCCACAGCTGCTCTGGGCAACCTGTGCCAAGAATTTCTGTCATAAGTGTGTGAGACCAGAGGGCTCTGCTGCTCCCCTAACAGATCAGAATAGCGGGGGATTTTCCTAAATTGGGAAGGATTTTGCATCTTCAAGAGGGAATGTTCCCCTTGAAGAACTGAATTCCAGGGGTTTTTATTGCAGAAACGCTTTTGCGTCTCTAAAAACGAAATGTGGTGACAAAGGCCAAGCATATCTGTGGACAGGCAGATACAACCCCGCCTGATCCGCCTCTGCCTGGGGCACCTCAGAGCCCCTTGCAGGGCCTGAAGGGGCTCCAGGAGAGCTGGAGAGGAACTGGGGACAAGGCCTGGAGGGACAGGACACGGGGAATGGCTTCCCACTGGGAAAGGGGAGATTTCTGTGGGATACTGGGCAGGAATTGTTCCCTGGGAGGGTGGGCAGGCCCTGGCACAGGGTGCCCAGAGCAGCTGGGGCTGCCCCTGGGTCCCTGGCAGTGCCCAAGGCCAGGCTGGACAGGGCTTGGAGCAGCCTGGGATGGTGGAAGGTGTCCCTGCCATGGCACGGTGGCACTGGATGAATTTTAAAGTCCCTTCCCACCCAAACCATCCTGGGATTTCTTCATGGCTGCCAAACGAGGGCCCGACACGAAATTCACCCACTGAAGCCTCACCGCATGTTTTGGACACCACCTTGAGCAGAGGCAAGTCCCACCTTTGCCCCTGCTGCCTTTTCCCTGCCCTGCTGAGGAGGGGCTGGGCTGTAAATCAGGATTTTCTGTGATTTTCCCTGAGCCCAGGCTGGGAGCAGCCCCACGTGCAGCCCCAGGGCAGCGCTGCTTAATGAGGGCTCTGTGCACACCCCGGCCACAAATCCTCCTAATAATGCTGGATGTCGACAGGGTCAGGAGGTCAGCCCGGGCTGGGATATATCAAACCTCACCAGAAAAATGCAGTTTTAGCTGAGCCCAGCAGTTCCCGGTGGCGCCGGCGTCTCCAGGCCCTCATAAAAGGCCTGTCTGCAGCCATGGACTGCTGAGTAATAACAGCCACCAGCCGGCCCCTAAAATTATAAGGACAAATTAAATTGGCCCTTTCCATATTGTGTGGGACTTAAACACATGTTGCTTTGCTTGTTACAGGAATAGCAGGAAGCTGGGGAGCAGGGCTTTACAAGTAGGAGCGCTCTGCTGAGGGGAGGCACAGCTAAAGCTGCTGGTGGCAGGTTTGGGCAAATGTCAGTGTTTAGAAAGATGCAATGCTGCTTGTCTTGTGTCATTCTAAATAACAATTACAGTTATGATTATGATAATTTTTATTATTAGTAATAATAATAATTACTATTATTATTATTGTTGTTGTTATTATTATTGTTTGTTCCCATTTCCGCAGAGATTTTAGCCTACAATCTCAAAGTAACTTATTATTATTGTTTGTTCCCATTTCCGCAGAGATTTTAGCCTACAATCTCAAAGTAACTTAAGAACATTAAAAAAAAACCAAAAAAACTCCCACAAGAATATACCTTCGTTACAAATGGGGTTGTCTGACAGAGGTTGAAGTAATAGGACAGTTTAGAGAATAGAATTATAGAATAGAGTGCTCTGGTCCTGTCTTGGCTCCCCAGACTTTGATTAAAACACAAAAGTCCTTTTCCACAAACCCTCATTATCCCCATGTTCAGTATTAGATATTTTCCACGTGCCAGATGCGTTCTGAATACAAATTATCAAAATAGTAATGCTTGGTCAGGCAGGGCAGTCACGGTATTGAGATGTTCCTAGTGCAGAAATCATAGGAGGAACTTCTGGAAAATTGAAAATAAAGGTTTGGAGATGTGGGAAGAGCCCTTAGATGGTTTTCAGATGTTCCTTAGATAAAAAGCAGAAGAAGTGGGTCTGTGGGCCTGCCTGATACAATGCAAACCCCAAATTCCAAATCCCTGGGCCTCGAAGGGAGAGAAGATGAGGAGCAGAGGCCTGGCCTGACCCCATTTGTCAAAAGGGAGGGTGCCTGGGGCTCTTTCAAATGGCTGCTCCTTTCAAATGTGAGGATTAATTTTCCTGGCAGAAGAATGTTTTGGATTTTTCAGCTGCTGGGAGGAGGGGACCTTCAATACCCAGTGAGATTCCCTGGTGGTCTGAGGGGTGTAAATAAATAAGAGACTTCATGGAGTGGTTTGGGGTCTCTGAGGTCTGGCTGGAGCCTTGGTACTGAAAACAATCTGGGAGCTGCTCCATGAGATCATGGATGAGGCATCAGCAGGGTGCCAGGGGGATAAGGAAGAGCCCTCAGCTGGTGCACCTGATGCAAGAATTCCTCAGCAGGACACAGGTGGCTTCTCCCCCTCAGTCATTTGACAGCAACTTCAATCTCTTTGCATTTTCCTCTCTTATGGAAACACCCTTTTCCAGCAGAAGAAATCCCTGGAGTTTAGTGTCTGATCAGTTTTCTAAGCAGCCTGAAATGTTACTTCTTCTCTCATTTCTACCTGTTTTCTATAAAATGAGATTAAACTAAACATGATGATTTTTAATATATTTTTACCCCCAGCTATTGATGAACAAGCAAATTGGGTTAAAAAGATATGAAGTGGATGGAAGAAAAGTCCTATTTTATTTTGATGAGGTAATGGCTTTATTTCTTTTAATTATGTTGGATTTTAATGAGAGGCAAATGAGCAGGGGATGAGGCACGGGCAGGGTGTTGGGGGTCCCTCAGGGGTGAGGATCACCCTGCAGCTTTAAGTGGCCTCTTGCTTGAGCTTCTTTTGCTGCAGGGGGGGGGGGTTTGGTTTTGCTTGGAATCCAAAGTATAACAGAGGCAGGTGATTCACTTCAGCCCATGGAGTGGTTTTGGGTGGATATCACTTAGATTTTTGCCTTGAAATAAACTGATTTTCAGGTACAACTAGCAGTGCTAAATGCAGAATAATTAAATCTCACAGCACAGACCTGAGAGTGGAAGGTGAGATCTCTCCTGGCTTGGTCAGCAGCAGGAAATTGTCTGGTGGTTGTGGGCAGGGAACAGGTGGAGTGTCTGCCACTGCTCTGTGGCAAATATGTGTTTTAAAGGTCAGCAAAGCATCCTGGTTTAGTTCACCCTGTTTGGTTTTTATTCATTATCTCTGTCCCTATACTTGGAGTATTGGAGGTGCCTTTGTGCTTGGCATTTGGGGCACATGCTGTGTTCATTTCTCTTCAGTTCAAGTGTAGTTTCTGAGTCTTTTACACCATTTCACACAGATTCCCAGCCAGTGCATGACCTGTGTGAAGTTCCAAGCTTTCAGAGAGCACATAGTTGGGAAAACAGCCCCTGTTCCTATCAAAGTGTATGATTACTACGAGCCAGGTTTGTGCCTGTTTCCCTTTGATCCCTGCTGACATCAGATCTCCAGGCAGGAGGCTCAGCTGTGATTTCTCCCCCTTGCTGCAGCTTTTGAAGCCACTCGTTTCTACAACGTGAGTGAGAACAGCCCCCTGGCCAGGGAGCTCTGCGATGGCCCAACCTGCAACGAGGTGGAAAGCTCAGCCAGCCAGTGGGTTGGTGAGTTACCCCAAAACCACACAGATCTTTAGGAAAAACGAGACCCACAACTGTTATGAACTCAAAATTATATTTAGACAAATGTTACGTTTCACTCTCTATGTTACTGGGAGTTCCACAAAGGTTTGGTTGCAGTGTTAAAGTCACGACAAACAGAGCAGTGGTGATCTTCAGGCACCAAAGGCACTGTGATTTGCTTCAGAGGCAAGATAAAATGTCTAATTCTGGAAACACCTGGACATGGGGACATGTGTCAGTAAAAGAGGAGGTAAAAAATCCCTACTGTGCAATTTTTTTTTTTCTTCACTCCAATATTTTGCAGTGGAGTTCCACAGTTAACTGTAGGAAGATTGAATAATTTCATACATCCGTGAAAGGAATAACTTGCCCCAGAAGCTGTTGTTCCTTTCTGTGCTCTGTGGCCAAAAAACAGTTGGTTTATCCCAAGTCAGGAAGCTGTTGCACCATGGCTCTTTCAAAAAGGCAACTTTGTTCCCAGAGCTTTTAATTCGCTCAAGTTTGTAAATCCCTCTTAGAAATCTTCAAGAATTCAACATAAAAACTGATGATCAGTGAAATATTTCCATTCCACCTTCCCCGTGCAGTGCAAAACTGACTGGGATTTGTTTAATCCCCAGGCTTTGTCCACTCTGGCCCTTGCAACAACATCTTTGGCTGCCTGGAGGACGAGTACTTCGAGCAGTGCCTGTGCTCGCGGGACTGCGGCTACGACGGCGAGCCCGTGTGCGGCTCTGATGGCCACATCTACCCCAACCACTGCCAGATGGAGGTGGCATCGTGCAGGAACAACACCAAGATAGAGCAGATGCCCATGTCCCAGTGTGCTGCCTGTAGGTTTCATTTACTTCCCTTTTCTGTCGTGGTTCAGCTGCAGGATGTTACAAATCTTCATTTGAGCAAGTTAATATTCCATATGTGTGGTAGGGAAAGGAGGAGAATTCTGAACTTGCTCTGTGTTATTTTGCTGTTTGTAGTACAGCTGATTAAGTGATAAGGACAGCTGCTTTTCAGCTTGAAATAACTGGTTTTCTGTTCTCATGAACGCATGTTTTACCAGTCAGAATGAATTGAAGAGAAAATTAGTGATACTGTTTGATCTGAAGTGAATACTCCTGGATAAAAATTAAATCCATGAAATGTAACATGATTTGGAGATTCTGCATGGACTTTCAAGGTGTGTAGAGTATCAGGGAACTGACTATGCCACCTCTGGAAATGCAAACCTTTTCTAGAGATGCATTATTAATGAATTACGTGACAAATTAGTTTATTTTTCTTTGTATTTGCAGCCAAGAACGTACCAGAAGAAAGGGAGACACACTCCCACACAGCTGAGCAGCCCAGTGTTCCCCATACTCCAGCAGGTAATACAATACTTTTGCATTTATCCAAAGGCTTTCTTAAGTAAGGTTAAGGTTTGTCCTATCTCTGTATCAAGTACAGGTGGCTCTCAAGCACATTTTAAATAAAGATGCTGGATTTCTCCATCTTATAGAAAAGACAATATTCAGAAATCAGAAAAAAGATAAAGAGGTCAAGGAAACTGAGGAAGAGAGGTATTCAGTAGCAGACAGCTCTCCTAGTCCTTTTCCTTTCAGGAAATCATGCAGGAATCCTGCTCAGCTCAGCACCTGCAGGATTCAGATAATTGTTTGTAGGAGTGGACAGCCAACCCTTCTATTTTCTCAGCCTTGCTGTGTTTGAACAACACACCCTCTGTGATCTTTTCTTCTACTACTAAGCTGGAAAGATCCCATTAAAAGCCAGGCTGATGTAATGTGCTCCAACAAACAACTGAGCAGGACGTGACAACAGCCCAAACCACTGCAAAGACTCAAATCCAGGTGGATTAACTTTGTCCCTGCAGTTCTGTGCAAAAATGAAGCTGGCAATCTTGGTTCTCTCAGAGCTGCTGTTTGGAATAAAGAGCCTTAGCGAACAAAAATGTTAAGGTCAGTGGATGGAGTAGGCAGGAATTTAGCTGCTCATTTTATTTGGTGCTTATGTTCATGCACTTTTTTTCCAAGACTTGTGTCGAACTCTCTCATGGATCACAATAAATCTCACCAAGAAGCAGTGGAGGGTCAGTAGAATAGCTTGTTTCATGCTGTTTCTAGTAAATAAACTGGTCTGGATTTTTCCTGGCTGCTTTCCACTCATTAATGTTCCCCTGGCCTCCAACTCTCCCAACAAATTGGTAAAACCAGTTTAATTCTTCAGGAGGAGCCTCTGTGGCTCTTCATGTCCTCCTTGTGCACCAGAGTCAGACTAACACATCTCCAGCATGAGACACCATCCTGTTCTGTCCTTTCTGGACAGCAGCTGATGGACAGTTTTCTAATTACAGTGCAAAAACATGGTGAATATTCCATTTTGACATTTTCTAATGGTCATTCAGTCTTAGTGTTTCATGTCTCTACTACTTTCCTCCCTTTTTTTTTTTCCTGGACTTATTGTGAATATATCTGTATCTGTATCTTGTTGCCTTTTATTCCATACACATGCCACGTGCTCAGCATGGAAAATTTGCAATCTGAGCCCTTTCAAGCAGCATTCCCAAAATGTTTCATTTGGGCGCTGCTGGAATGTGAGGCTACACCAAGGTCTACAAAAATGGGACTGCCATTACATAATTTTCAAATAAAAATTTGATATTATTACCTGGCAAAAAAAAAATGATGGAACTTGATGGTAACCTACAATCCAAAAAATGTTCAGAACAAGAGCTTCTGAAATAATCTGCATTAAAGTCAAAGGAAAATCCCTCTGTGGTTTCTGTTCTGAATTGACAGAAACAGTGCTGGCTCAGAAGGAGCAAAAGGGGAAAATCTGATTATTTTGTGTGGCATTGTAATGCAGATTTTAGATGGACAAACTTGAGTGCCATAAGGATGTTTGTCAAAGCATGAGCACTTGGAGCTGGCTTTGTCCTGAGATCTGGGAGTGCCCAAATTCCTGGCAGGAGGATGCTGAGCTGGGAGCAGCCATGGCAGAGTGAGCATTCAGGAATCAAACTGACTAAATCCTGCACAGGAAAAGGTCCCAGCATGTGATTTTCATTAATCCTCTGGGCTCCTCTCAGGTCAAGCACATGGGACATGAATCAAAGTGCAGCAGATGAATGAGCCCCTCCTCAGGCAGGCTCTCCTGGGCTCGGTGCTGCTGGAGCATGTGATGGGGTTAAGTCGGCTCAGGTGCTCCAGCAAGGGCTCTGCTGAGCCGTGCCTAAATCTGGGACTTCCTAAAAGGATGCAAAACTCCAGGAGCCAAATCAAGCTTAGGGCAGGTTGGTGTAAAACCAACTGGGTGTGTTAATCTGCAGGAAATGCTGGGTTCTCAGAGAGGCACGTGGTGTTTGTGTTGTCTGGGAGCCTCCTGTGTTTGCCATGAGACTGGTGCAGCTCAGCTTGGGCCGATGGATGCTTTAATTGAGGTCTTGTCCTTGTTACCCAGCAGTGGGAGCAAGCAGCTGCCTCCCAGCCATCGGTGGGAATTGCAGGATGTGTTGGGGCTCCCTCTGGCACACACAGACCCACCGTGAAGTTCCACACACGCCAGTGGGTTTGCTGGAATAAATTCCAGCTGTTCAAGATGAGTAATTGAACATAGATGGTCCTGAAAGGTCAGGATGCTGCACTGTTGCTGTTGTCAGAACATTTTAAAATGCCTTCCCAAAGTCTGCAGAGAGGCAGAATGGCTGAGGTTTGACCTTAAAACTTTTTTTGAACAGATGGGTGGGATCCTCTTTGCATCTGTAGATCCTCTGATTGCCAGGGAAGTTTGCAGGGTGACAGGACTCAGCTGAAATAACTCCTGTGTGAATCCCCTTCCTCAGCTGTTCCTTCTCAGGTGAATTGCTGAGTCTCGAAAGGGTGGAACAGGATTTTGATGAGTGGACCCAGCTCTGGGTGTGCTCGTGTGCCTTCACAGCCTGCTGCAATATTTGTTTGGATAGAAAACCCTGCAGCAGGAGCTGAGTTACTAACTGGGATCTCACTGAATTTCTGACTGTGGCTTCCCTGAGATCCTTGTCACTCCTTGGCCACAAGGATCTGGATGGATTTCAGAGCCTGTGGGATCCCCAGTAGCTCTGACAGTGTCTCTGTGATGAAGTGGAGCTTCGGTTGCTTCCACAGATCACTAACTCTCTTCTGAAACTGCCTAAATCTCTGCCAAAGGCACAGAACTGATGTTGGAGGACAATATGTTGCCATCACAGTGCTGTGGTTCTGCATGGATTTGGTGGAAAACAACATCCAAGTGTGTGGGGCAGCAGTGCTGGGGTAGCAGTGCTGCTGTGAGCAGGAAGCCCCCCCAGGCTCAGCTCTCTGGCCCCCTGCCTCTCCCCACAGCTGTGTCCTTTGCACAGTTTTGCTCCAGCAATCAGAAAGGGCCAATGGCTGGAACTGGAAGAAAGTCCTAGGTGGAATTATGACATTTTTGTTTGGTGGTGGTGTTTTGTTTGTGGGGTTTGGGTTTTTTTTTTTTAATAAAATGCCTAACCCTAGCCCGCACCAGCACCCATCAGGAGCACCAGCCTGAGCTCTGCTTCCAGGTGGAGTCATCCCCAAAATTCCCTGGCTGGCATGTTCCCCATAGGGCTGCAGCTCTTTCAGGATTGATTGAACTGGCACAGGGCCGTTTTTCCTCTCCCCCCATCACTGCTCAGCAAACATTGGCCTCGGCACAAACATTTGGGGCTGGGGGAGTGGTTTGTGTGCAGCAGGAAACGTCGGCCTGTGCTCTTTGCTTGGGCTCCAGAGCTGAATTCCTGGGAAGAGTCAGGCCTGTGATGTTCATCCCAGCCCTGGTGGACAGCAATCACCCATTCATAGAAGGAGCTCATGGTCTGGCAGGTTCTCACAGGGAGGAGGCCAAGAAGGAGTGAACAGAGCCTGACTCCCCTGCCCAGTGCTGGGAGGATGTGGGAGGCAACAGGGAAGATCCTTCAGATATTTTATTTCTAGAGAACAAACATTTTCAAAGGCCTTGATGAGTGTTCTCTTTAAATAAAGCCAGCTTTGGGCGGGCGGGGGACTTTTCCTCCCTGCAATAATTCTGCCTCAGTGCTTGCTTTGCTTTGGATTAGAGCAGTGTACACAGAGAGCAAACAGGAAGGATGGACAGCTGAGCTGGCTCGAGGAGCAGTTTAGGAAACACAGATCTGCTGCTGTTCCTAGAAATTTTATCTTGCAGTTTTGCCCTCTGGACAGGAAGCACAGAGGCACAGCCTGGTGTGAGTGGGGTGTGTGCTGTGAGAGGGACCTGCCAGTGTCAGCACGGACTGCAGGGAGTGGGAAGAGGAGAAATTCCTGCTTCTGCCTGTGCTGGGTCTGTCCCTACACCAAGTGATGGAAATTTCAGTGCTGTGGGACTGTGCTGGGGCAGAGGTACCTCAGCTCCTCATTCAGGCTGGAGTCAATGGCTCTGCTCTGGGTTCCTGGCCTCGAAACCTTCACACTTGTTGGGCTGAAAAGGAAGTTGGCTGCCTCCACTGATCAGTCACCAAGTGAGCTGTTCCCTCAGGGTCTCCCTCCAGTTTTGTCACTTGTTTTATGAAATGATGCACAGCTGAGGGCACACAGGACATGTCCCCATACAGCTGGGGCTCTCCTTACCTAAGGTGCCTGGTCAGAGGAGAGATTTTCAGGGTGCAGAGTGAATCCCCTGTGCCATCTGCCCTCTGCATGACACTTTTCTCTTGCTTTGTGTAGCCCTCAAGCTGATGGGTTTGAACTTCAGCACCTCAGTTAGCTCCATGCTGGAAAAGGAGACTTGGAGATTTTTTTTCAAACTACATTGCCCTTTGCCTCCCTTTATTTCCTTTCCTCCCTTGTTTTCTCCTTCTTTCCTCCCTTGTTTTCTCCTTCTTTCCTCCCTTGTTTTCTCCTTCTTTCCCCCCTTGTTTTCTCCTTCTTTCCCCCCTTGTTTTCTCCTTCTTTCCCCCCTTGTTTTCTCCTTCTTTCCCCCCTTGTTTTCTCCTTCTTTCCCCCCTTGTTTTCTCCTTCTTTCCCCCCTTGTTTTCTCATTTCCTCTCCTTGTTTCCTCCTTTTCCCACCCTTATTTGCCTTCCCCCTTTGTTTTCCCTTTTCCTCCTTGTTTCCCCTTTACCCCACTCTTTGTTCCCACACTTTCCTTTCATTTTATTCCAGTTTCTCAGACTGGGAAATGAAAACTCTGCTTTTGCAGCAGCTTCTCCCCTCCCCTGTGAACCCCAGCAAACCACTGCAGGTGTGCTGACACCTGCAGCCTCCTTCCCTGGTGTCCCTGACTAAAGCCCTTCCTCCTGCTGCCCTGCCCTGCTGTGTGGCCATGCAGCTCCTGCAGCTCTGGTTCCTCCAGCAGCCGAGGAGGGGCCCCCCCTGCACACAGACCTGTCCTACTACTCCTACGAGTACGACCCCGACGCCTTCGCCGTGGAGGGCGACGTGTTCGAGGTGGTGGCAGAGCTGAGCACGGCCAGCACCTTCAGGGAAGGGGACAGCAGCCAGGCCGAGGCCACCCCGGCGGAATGGTGAGTCCACAGCGGGGCAGGGGGCTGCTCTGAGCCAGCCTGTGGTGACCTTCTGCTGGTCAGTTCCCCAAAAAGGGGCCAGTGGGAATGGGGTCTTGCTGGGGCAGCTGTAAAAGGCTCTGGGGCCTCAGTGGCTTCATCCCCAGGGGAATGGAGTGACTTTTCACTTGGGGTGTTCAGCTGGAGCAGAGGAGCCCAGGGGAGGTTCATCAATCTCATGAAGGGGGAGGAGGAACGGACACGGATCTTGCTTTGGGGTGACAGGGACAGGAGCCCAGGAAGGGCTGGAGCTGTGCCAGGGCTTGGCACGGAGCTCAGGGAAAGGTTCTTCCCCCCGAGGGTGCTGGCACTGCCCAGGCTCCCCAGGGAATGGTCCCGGCCCCAAGGCTGCCAGAGCTGCAGGAGCGTTTGGACAGCGCTGCCAGGGATGCTCAGGGTGGGGGTGTTGGGGTGGCTGGGCAGGGCCAGGGGCTGGATTTGATCCCTGAGGTTCCCTCCCAGCTCTGTGATCTTTTCAGCTTTTCCCTGCCCAGGCTCAGCGCTGTCTCACAAAGATGCATCACAGCAGGGTGACTTTTCTTCCTTGTGTTCTCTTTCCCACAGAAATACATAATTTAAATAAAGAGAAGAGGCTCAGAATCGACTCCTGTATGAGTTTGTTCCTCCAGATGACCTGCTGCAGAACAGAATCTGAATGATGACTACTTCCTGATGCCCTCAGAACTGTAGGCTTTGCTGCCCCACCGGGCAGATTTGGAGCTCTAAGGGGGACACTCAGCGTTATTTTTCTGTCCATTTTCCTGCCTTCTTGTGCATCCTCTTTGGAGCCCTTCCACTGATGAGAGACCAATATGCTGTGCCCTCTAGGTGAGAAAAATAGGGGCTGGAATTCAAACCTATAGAGCATTTCCAGGTGTTTTCTCTGCTATCAGGATATTCTGCAAATGCCATTTCCTAGCTACACTTAGAAGCTAAGTCCAGGCCTTGTGCTTAGCTGAACTGCTGTTTGAGGAAAGATGGCTGAGAAGTTTTTTGCTCAAATTATAATAATAAAAATCAGTGTGTTTTGCCAATTGTGACATAGCAAGAGGCTACTCATCTTCCTCAGCCCATCAGTCTGCACCCACAAGAGAAACACTTCCCTGTGGCTCCACAATTCAGGGAAGCTCTTGGGAGGTACATTTTACCTGAGAAGACTGAAATCCACTGCCAGGGCTGAAAGGCTTCATGTCTGCTGCTGTCTGCAGGTCTCAGGTGGGCATTTGCAGCCTCAGCAGAGGCAGGGATGAGGTGGGGGAGCCCCCTTTGTGTTGCACTATGTGCTGACAGGGGCTGCTTGCAGCCTTCTCAGCCCCTTTCTCCTCAAAGCCTGGCCTGAAAATGAACCTGGCCCAGGCACAGCCTTTTTAAATGTTTGCCTGACTTCACCAACCCCTTTTATTTCACTCCCACTGGCATCCAGCACAGCATGTTCTGGTCCTGGTACTGCCTGGCCAGGCCCTGGCTCTGCTGGCCAGTACCAATCCCTGGTGTCACAGGCTGGACTCCCTCGGTCTGACCTGCCCCAAGCAACGTGGCAAAACTTAAAAAGAAAAGCTTTGTGTTTCCAGAAGTGCAGGAGCCAAGATTTCTGAGTTTCCCTTCCTGCCTGGAGCAGCATTGTTCTCTTTGGAGGAGTTACATGCAATTGCCTCTTGCAAAATAGTGTTAATATTTTATCTTCCCACTTCTATTGTTACCAGGACCCAGAGCAGGGTGGAAACTCCTTTTGAGGGTGTTTATTGGTGAATGGAAACAGGAAAAAAAAGCCTAGCTCCATTCATTTTTAAGGCTTGTTTACACAGGAGCCATGACAGGAATATATCCCAGTATAGACATTCCATTCCAGAATAAAGGCAAGTTTATTCCAGAAAAATGTCCACATGGGGACAACCAGGAGGTATCCCAGAGGTTGGGCATGTGTAGTTTCCAGTTCTTTTTGTCTGGGGCCAGACATTTGCAGAATGCAGTTGACATGATGAAGGTCTGGGTCTTGAAGTTCCCAGGAATTTCTGAGCTTTGCCAGCCTCCCCTCGTGGCTGCTCCCAGGATCCTGCTGGGATGAGGGTCCTGCCCCACATCTGGGGTGTGCAGGGGCAGATCCTGCCCTCACCCTGGCAGCTGCATTCCTGCCTGGCAGGTAAATAAATGCCTTTAAACTAAATTCCACCTCCTGCAAGCAACTGTCCTGGCAGGCAAGGGCTATTGTGTACACACACAGGACTGAGTCAATATTTATCCCTGGGTAAATAACAGGCCTAGTGTGAGCTGCAACAAGATGCCTTTTTTCTTTCTTTCTTTTTTTTTTTTTTTCCTTTTTCTAAAACTGAAAACTGCACAATACAAACCCTGCTGTTTGCTGGTCCAGGCTGCAGCTGTTTGGTGCTGTGAGTTGGGAGGATGAGGCTTTTGGTCACCCTGGTGATGTCTGTGACTGGCTTCATCCAGGAGATAGGACCTGTGTTCTGGATGCCTCAGTCCCTTCCTGGTTTTCCTTTCCTGCTCTCTCTCACCCACTGTACACCCAGTGAATGTTTCTGGAGAGATATTTGAAGTCATTTTAAATTGCTTGGTCCTCTCACAGATCCTTGGGCACTCAGACCTCCCCCTGGGGATGGAGGAGGTGAGGATGAGGAGTTCCAGCCAAGAATTAAACCTGGCTTTCTTCACTTTCCTCAGCCTGTGGGACATGTAATGTCCTAATTCCAGATGCAGACATCCCCCTGTTGCTGCCAGGTAAATAATTCCTGCTGCTGGTGCCAGCCCATCAATCAGGGCCTTGTCTGAGGGATCTCCGTGCCAGTGCTTGAGGCAGAGGAGTCTGGCTTCTGTTTTACAATTCAAAGTAAAGCCAGAGAGCCCTGGACCCTCAGAAGGCAAAGGCAGAGCTGCCTTAATGTCCTCAGAGCCAGACAGAGCAGGGCAGTGTGTGGGAGGGGATGTGACAGGATTTCTGGGTCCTGACTTCACCCCCAGCCTTGGCACTTCCAGTCCCTGTGCTCTTGGCAGCCTCTGCCTCCCCCAGCTCTTGCTACACCAAACCAGCTCCTCTTTGTGGCTGAAAAGAAAAAAGGTGATTTTATTTAAGGAATTGATCAAGGAACCTGCAGTTCCACCACTGTGGTTGCCTTTTCCCCCGATCACAGGGATAAAGGAAAAGGTCTCTGCTCTCTTCTCCACCCCAGCTGAGGGTCCTGTCCCACATTTACTGTTCATGTTTCTTGTAACCATCATTCATTCTTATCTAGGGGAAAAAAACATAGATTGTTTTTCCTCCATTCTTCATCATCCTACTTGGAATACAGAAACTGTAGGACTGGGTCCCTGAGCACCACTGGACTCAGCACAGCTGAACAGACTCAAAGCCATTCACAGGCTTGGGCCCAGCTCTGCTCAGTCTCCCTCCTGTCCCTGAGAGCACAAGGACACCTCAGGCTCCCACTTTGTGCACCTCAGCCAGGCAGTTTAGAGAGAAGGATTGGTTTTATTGTTTTTTCACCAAGGAAAAGACCAGCTGGGTGCTGGAAAGCCAAAGCCAGCAAGGCCAGCAGCTGCTGCTGCTGCCTTGGGCTGTTTCTGGCTTAGAGACTTTGCCTCCCTCTGTCAGAGAGATGTTTCTCCTTTCCTTTCCCTGATGGTCCCTCACTGCAAAAGGAGAAAAGTGCCCGTGGGTTTGTAAGACACAGAAATCTCTTGTTCCATCGAGTTCTGTGACTGAATAGCTGCAGCAGTGCTAGTTATCAGTGATTGATGCTTGCAATCCTTTCAAGGAAATTAATATTTATATATTTGTAACTGTACATTATGCAGAGTAATCATTACCATGGTATTTATTTTAAAGCAATAGTTCCCCTTGTTCTTTCTTGTCCTGTGTTTTGGTCTTGCCTCTTCCCCTCCTTCTTAATCAGCCTCAGTAGAAAGCAAATACCAGAAGAATGTTCAGCTTGCTTGAAGAACATCCCCAACACACCAGCACTTGCTTTGCTCACACTGACTGTTGACATTTAATGCACAATAACCTGGTTTTCATTATTGTGACTAGAGCAACTATTTAGAAAACCTCTACCAGCCTGGCTTTGGGTTTGGGTTTGGGGTTTTTTTTCCATCCCTGCTGTTTCTGACTGAGTGCCCAGCACCCAGAGCTCAGCTTTGTGTTTCCCCCCCTTTTGCCTTTTGCCCCCACAGGTACACACAAACAGCTCTCTGACCAGTTGTTGGTTTGTTCACACACATCTTAGCAAGTCTGAGTCCAGAAAAGTGTTTGTTTTAGATTCTGATAAATATTTTATTAAAAACTGATTTTAAGACAATCCTCTCTGCCTCTTATTCGTCCTTTATGTTGTCAAGCCTGTGCTGGGAAAACTAAAGAATTAAGAAGCTCTAAAGAGGTTTATTGCTCATTTTCTACCTGGCTACTCACAGAGCTGTGTCCCAGTTGTGTCTGAGAGATGAGCAGGCTGCATTTTGTCAGATTTGCAGCAGGTTCCAACAAACAACAAACCTGAGCACCTCTTTGATCAGAGCCAGCTTTTGGCTGTGGGTGACATTACACGAAGGAAGTGTGGAGTACTAGAGGCTTTGTTCCATTCCTCCTTTACTATTTCCCTTCATGAGACATCATTTTTTTACAAAATCCATTAATACAACCTTTGCCTCAAAGAAATGATGGATGCCAAGGGTGATTTGCAAAAGCAGGGATGAGTGAAGGGGATTTTTACACCTTTTACCAACAGTGGGCTGACATTGCTGAGGGGTTGCTTACATATCAAGCCAAGAATGTTTTTGCTACACAAACCAGTACTCTGCACTCCTTTGACAGACTGGTTTAGTTAATCTTTTGAAACATTTAGAAATTTGGTTTTGCAATGATGGCTCTTTTTCTGTTTTAGGGGAAGGGAATATGCATTTAAGGCCAGTGGGCAGCCCAGGAGCAGGACTAGCAGGCAGAGAGCAGCCAGGTTAGGAACACCAGACGCAGCTGTACGGGGAGGAACATCCCTGGCGGTGCGTGACCAGCTGAGAAGCTGCAGGCAGTGTCCCAGTAAAGGACGGATGCGTCCAGCACTCAGCATCTTGTCTGAGCAAAGAATCCCACAGCCTGGGTTTAGTCATCCTTATCTGTGCAGACAGGGGAAAGCGCTTGGCTCCTGGGAAACGCTGCTCTGGGTGAAACTTGTGGAATTCCAGTGTTGAATTCATCTTATCCCCACTGTGTGCATGATGAGCGCCCTGGGAGCAGGAGCTGGGCTGGAGGCTCACACCAGCGAAGGCTTGGAACGGGGCAGCGTTTCCTTGGAGGTCTTCAGGGAAGTGGTGGTTTTTTTGCTGGCCCTGAAGACTCTCCTCCTCACCTTCTCCCGGAAATCCTCCGACACGTAGTAGTAGATGAAGGGGTCAGCACAGCTGTTGAAGGTGCTGAGGGCCAGGCTGACCATGTAGCTGAGGTACAGCTGGCCGTGCAGCCTGGAGCAGGGGCTGGAGTAGTGAAGGAGCAGGAGGACGTTGCTGGGGACGTAGAAAACCACGAGGGAGATGAGCACGAGGGCCGTGAGCTTGGCGGCATGGCAGTAGCGGCCGCCCCCGCGCAGGAGGACGCGCAGCACCGCGCCCGAGCTCAGCGCCAGCAGCAGCAGCGGCAGCAGGAAGGCGCAGGAGATCAGCACCACGAAATAATAAAAGTAGAAGCCGTCGTCCTCGTGCCGGGGCAGGACATCGTGGCACAGCGTGAGGCCGGCCCCGAGCAGGGGGTAGGACTGCTGCTGCAGGGTCAGGGGCAGCGTCAGGGCCGCGGCGCAGAGCCAGACCGCGGCGCAGGTGCCGGCGGCCAAGCTGGGAGTGCGGAAAGCCCGGGAGGAGAAGGGGTGAGCCACGGCCAGGTAGCGGTCCACGCTGATGCAGGTGAGCAGCAGCACGGAGCAGTACATGTTGCCGTAGAAGAGAGCCGTGGTGAGGCGGCACAGCCCTTCCCCGAAGGGCCAGTGGTTGCCCAGGAAATAGTAGGAGATCTTGAAGGGCAGCACGGAGACGAGCAGCAGGTCGGCGGCGGCCAGGTTCATCAGGAACACGGTGGAGGCCAGGCGCTCGGCCCTGGTGGCCAGCACCCAGAGGGCCAGCGCGTTGGCCGGCAGCCCCAGCAGGAACACCAGGCTGTAGAGGCAGGGGATGAGCCGCACGGTGACGGCGCTGCCCAGCTGGGCGCGGGTGGCCTCGGGGATCAGCAGGTAGGTGACGTTGTTGACCGTGGCCTGGTCCCCCGGGATGGCTCGGGGACAGGGGGTGACCTCTGGTGTGCTGGCCTGCTCGCTGGTGCTGTTCTGAGAGTAATCTGTGAGGAGGGCAGCCTGTTACTCACCCAGCCTGAGCCTCACTAAGCTGCAGACTCTGTGGAGGCTGCGCGCACAGCTCACCCCAAAGGCTGCTCTTTGTCCTTTCTCTTGGGGTCTCTACAACTGGGAATGTTCTGGAAAGGCTGTGGAGTGACGGGCAGACAAAGCTGGCTGGCACAGTTAGGTGTGCAGGAGCCACCCTCAGCCACCTTTCTGAGGACATCCCTGATTCCTTTGCCTCGTGGTTTCCCACAGCTCACAATGGACTGTGATGCTCTACAGCCATCAGCAGGCCTGGGAATCCAGAGAGAAATTCCCAAGTACAGCCATCAGCAGGCCTGGGAATCCAGAGAGAAATTCCCAAGTACAGCCATCAGCAGGCCTGGGAATCCAGAGAGAAATTCCCAAGTACAGCCATCAGCAGGCCTGGGAATCCAGAGAACAATTCCCAAGTACAGCCATCAGCAGGCCTGGGAATCCAGAGAACAATTCCCAAGTACAGCCATCAGCAGGCCTGGGAATCCAGAGAACAATTCCCAAGTACAGCCATCAGCAGGCCTGGGAATCCAGAGAGAAATTCCCAAGTACAGCCATCAGCAGGCCTGGGAATCCAGAGAACAATTCCCAAGTACAGCCATCAGCAGGCCTGGGAATCCAGAGAACAATTCCTCTGCCAGGCTTTCACAACAACCCGAAGCTCTGGAGCCACTCCAGTGTAAAGCTGTGGCTCTGGGTGTGTAATTAGCTAAAGATTTAGCTTTTGAGTCCTTTCTGGTCTACTGCTCCTCTATTTTTCCTTTCTAGTTTCTTCCACCCCAGCTTCTTTCCCTGCTGTATCACCTCTGTCAACCTCCTGCTTCAACAAGAGCCCACACGAAGTTCTATCAGAGCATCCTCCCATGTGAACTCATTAAAAAAGGAGTTTCCAAGGATCTTACAAAGGTCCAAACACCCAGCACTTCAACAAGCAGCAGCTTTGCTCCCAAAGCAGACACTCACCATCGTAGTCCGAGGCCAGGCAGAGTCCCCAGAGGGCACAGCAGAGCAGGAGCTGCCTGTTCCCAAGGGTCCCCATGGCGGTGCAGGCTCTGTGCACAGCCCAGGGCCAGGGCTGTGTGGCAGCAGCAGCAGCAGGGACCCTGCTTACGCATTTCCTCCTGCTGTCCTCAACTCTGGGAAGGAACGGGGCAGATCCGGGCGGGATGAGGGGATGGAGGGGCTGGCACCACAGGAGCTCAGGCTGGACACCCCCAGCGTCAGAGTGGGACGGGGAGGGGCTTGTCCATCCAGACCCCAAGTGTTTTAGGGCTGCACTACATCCTCAGCGTGAGATGACGGCTCAAGTGACTCATCTGGGTCTCCTTCCTGCTCCGGAATATTCCTGGAAATAACAAATGTGGTCGGGTTTGGTGCAGTCTGCACATAAACAGAACCCACGCACCTCTGCCGTGGGAATGCTGAGCATCCTCCCACTGCAGAGACCTGAGTGGCTCTGTGGCTGAGCTGAGGTCTTTTCCTAAAGCCTGAGTCACGACATTTGCTGGTACTACAAACAGGGAGATATCCCAGGCACCAGAGCTGCAGACCACACAGATCTCCCAGTGATTCCAGGGGGCTCCTGCAGACTCGTGTTCTGGCACTGGAAGGGTTTTAGTGTCAGCCTTGCAGCCTCCAGATCAGGCTGGGCCCTTCAGAGTTCCCTTGTATTCCCTTTTATTCCTGCTTCTCCTTCCTGGCTAAATAGCACCAAGCTGCTGCACCCTTTACTGCAGAGGATGGTTAAAAATCCTCTGGGTTGGAGCTCTTTGCACTGGAAAGCAGCAGCAGGAGCACCATGAGACACCAAGGGCGAGTGGCAGAGGGAGGGAGATGCTTTGTTTCCGCTGATAAACCTCTGGGACAGGGAGAGCAGCTCCTCGCAGCAGGAAAGGAAAGGGGCCTGCAGAGGGCACGCAGGAAGCCCCTGCTGTTGGGGAGATAATGGGGAGCTCCAGCCATTCCTGCCCCACAAAAAGCTGCTTTTTCCCAGAGCTGAGCAGTCCCACCCTGCACAATCCCCACTCTGCCTGGGATAAGAACTCAGAGCAGCACGTGGAGCTGCTGGTTGTGCCCAGACAACTCAGATGCCGTGACAGGGACTGGCAGAGGGTCACTGAGCCTTCAGATCCTTTGCTGCCGGGTGCCCCCTGCTCTAACCCCCAGAGCAGGTCCCTTCTGTGCTCTGCTCTGCACAGCAGCTCTGGGAAGCTCCCAAATCCTCTCCCATCTCTCGAGTCAGAGCCCCAGTGTGGCCCTGGCCACCACGTGCATGGGCCAGTGGGACAGGAGGTCATGGCTGGGAGGGTGCTGGGCTTTGGGCTGTTCTCT
Source organism: Anomalospiza imberbis (assembly GCF_031753505.1). Classification (NCBI taxonomy): domain Eukaryota; kingdom Metazoa; phylum Chordata; class Aves; order Passeriformes; family Viduidae; genus Anomalospiza; species Anomalospiza imberbis. The sequence goes on from NC_089707.1 coordinate 2,744,498, forward strand.
GCAGTCCTTGCCTGGCTCTGCAGGGAAGGAAGGAAGGACAGGAGCTGGAGCCCAGGCAGTAGGAACTGTAAATTTGGTTTGGCAACCTGAGGAGCAGCTCATTTCTCTCTCCTCATCTCATGAATGGCCTCTTCTGTGAAGGTTGCAAATCTGAGCCTGGCTGCTGTTTGATGAGATTCTTCTATTCCAAGGAGAAAATGATCCTATTTCCTTTGCTTTCACCATATTCCCACATCCTTGTGCCGAGCGTGTCAAGAGGTGGAGTTCCACTGGCAGGGAGAGGGAAGATGCAATGTTAGATGTTTTGCTTTTGTGAATCTCTCAGGATTTATGAACCATTGCAGAATGACTCATGTGGCCACATATTTTCCATGCCTCAGCCAGGATCCTTTCCATGCTCTGTATGCAAAAAATTAGCCATAATCAGGTTCAGATAGTGTGCAAATCACAGCCCTGCTTCCTATGGGCAGGTCTCTGGAGTGGAGCAGAGAGGGGTTACTCATCGCTGTATCCTTCATTTTTCAGATGCTGTGTGATCTTAATGACTGCCTTAGATGCAGAACAGCTTGCCTGAAAATTCTAATGCCAGAGGTTTGTCACGGCTTGTTAGCATCTCTTTAAGTCGTGTGATCCCTGCCCTGTGGGGTAACAATTTGGTTTTAAAGTAATTCATTGTGCAATAGATCATCTCCTGGGAGCAGGGGCTCTTCCATTCCGTGGCTCTGAAGCCAAAAGATGTAATGCTGGAAATCGGGCTGGGGATTTCAGAGCTCAGGGGGAGGCTACAAACACCACCTGGCCTGTCCCATACATCTTGGAGGCTTGGAAGAGCAGACTGTGGTGGGTAAAGGATGGGATTCAGTCTGGCTGCTCCATTCCAGTGGTTCCAGAGGGTTCCTGAGCAGCAGCTCGGAGCTGGCTCTGCAGGCTCTGCACGTTCAAGGTGCCCTCAGCTCTCTGACACAGGTCCCCTCTTTCTCCCTGGGCCAGCCTGAGACTCTCCATGGCTCCAGGGAATCCCCTCCTCTCCCTCCTGCTTTCCCACAGCTCCGCTGTTCCTCTGGGATCCCACCTCATCTCCTCCCTGGGTGACCCCAGACGTTCTCCTCAGCCTCACGCTCCTGAGGGAGGTTTTCAGAGCTGCTCTTCTGCTTGCTGGCAGTTTTCACTTCACACCATAAAAGTCCACGGGAAGACATTTTCCAGGAACATTTAAAGCTTATTAACACCCCTACAACTCAGTGTTCTGGAATAGCTTTTTGGGGGCCTTTGTCAGCAAGATAGTGACACCGGGGTGGGGGCTACCCTGGTCTGACACAACCATCATCATCATCATCATCGTCATCAATCATCATCAATCATCGTCATCAATCATCATCACTCCTTTTCAGCATCAGGACCCTTTGGATTCATTCTTTAGCACAGATTAGGAGGTGCTAGACTTTAATTTAGTCTGTAAATTGAGTTAGTTAGTTCTAATCCAGAGGAACGGCTAAAACATGAAGAAAACCTCAATTTTTGTTTGCACACAGTTCTAGACTCTCCCACTGGTTCACAGCCCCGACCCTCCCAGTGCATCCCTGTGATGTGGAAACACATAAAAAACACCCTGGAATGTTAAATGCTGAACTCAGGTACTCCCTTTAGCAACTCTGAGTTTAATTGTGCAAATCATTTACACCTATTCCATCCTGCAAACCTGAAGGATGTTTTTAAGCTGTTTGCTGTTGTCCGCTCACTGAGATCCCCAGTGCTCTCGTGTCACATCTGGCTGTCCCTCCCCTCAAGTGCAGGGAACATCCCCTTTGTGAGAGGGCCAAGAGAAGACTTGTGCAAAGTGGGCTGAGTCCTCTGAGACCCCACCACCACCATTTTAATCCAATTATTCCGTGCAGTCGATGCAGCAGAGGATCGTCATGGGGAGAACAACACTTTGTTTCCCTGTGAGCGAGCAGGGGGCTGCACAGAGAGCAGAGCTGCCTTTTGTTATGGCAACGGAAGTGTTGGGGATGATGTAAAGGAAACTCCTCTCAGCTCTGGGTCACATCACTACAGCTTCATTTGCAAAATCCACTCATTCATTTGTCGTGCAGAGCTCACAGGGAACACAGTTAAACATGTTATTACCCAGGAATTTGGGGAGGCTGAGGGAAAGGCGGGTGGAGGGTTATTTTCATGGTTGCAGTTGCGTTGTCTTAACCTGTAGCAGATGTGCTTGTGGGGTCGGGAACTGGAATCAGCCCCTTCTCTTGAGCCCTGCTTGTGTTCAGGGAGTCCTGGGGCCAGGCCTGGGCTGTGCCCCACCTCTGGCAGAGGTGCTGCTAGGCAGGAACCAGGCTGCAAGAAGTCACTGCCTGGCAGGACACAACTGCAGAGCTGCAAGGATCCCACAAGGATCAAATCCAGCCCCTGGCCCTGCATCTTTGTGAGACAGCGCTGAGCCTGGGCAGGGAAAAGCTGAAAAGGTCACAGAGCTGGGAGGGACCCCCAGGGATCAAATCCAGCCCCTGTCCCTGCCCAGCCACCCCAACACCCCACCCTGAGCATCCCTGGCAGCGCTGTCCAAACGCTCCTGCAGCTCTGGCAGCCTTGGGGCCGGGACCATTCCCTGGGGAGCCTGGGCAGTGCCAGCACCCTCGGGGGGAAGAACCTTTCCCTGAGCTCCGTGCCAAGGCCTGGCCCAGCTCCAGCCCTTCCAGCGTTTGCTTTTGAGACCTCTCCGGTGGAGCAACTGTGCCACCCCCTGGGCTCCCTGCTCCAGGAGAGGTTTTGGCAGCTCCCACGTGAGTGCAGCCCCAGCTCCTGCGTGGGATCTCTGCTTGCAGGAAATGTCTTTCCCTTTTCCATCAGCGAGTGCACTGCTCACACCCTCACACAGCACTTGCTGACACACAGCTGCATCTGCACGCCCTGCAGCCTGTCCAGCAACTTCAACCTTTCCATTGCATTTTTCTACCATTTAAAATCCAGTTTCAGGCAAAAGACAATGAATTCTGGGGGTTGTCACAAAGTTTAAATTAGTTGGAAAGAAACATAAAACAGTGAGAGCTGCAGACTTTTAAAATCAATATTTTATTTTACTTGAATGTGCAAATAAATATAAAAAAACTACATTCAAGGAGCTGGCAAAGCAATTACAAGCCCAAAAGCAAAAATCCTTCAAACAAATGGAAGAACAAACTCTTGACTCAAGGTCGTGCAGATACACAGCTGAAACCCTCAGACATGAACAAGCCCTTCTCAAACCTGCCTGATATTCCCCTCATGTCCCTTGCTACTCTCAGCTTCGAGAATAATAGCACTGTAAAGGGCAAAAGTCTTCCTTAATCAGTTCAGATTATAAATTAAGGTTTACAAAATAAGGATGCTTAAAAATACCTGAAGTACACTTAGAATGGGTTGATGGAACAGGACGGTGCCCAGGCGTGTTGCCCACCTTGGTACACCTGGAATCAAATGCATTTTAAGCCACAAGTTGCCACCTATTTTCTAGTAAACAGTTTTCTGTATCACAAAACCATAAAATTTGGCACAATTGTCATCTCCACTGGGAGACAGCAGAGAGGTGAGCAGGACTGAGGTGTGTTTTGGTGAGCTGGCTGGAAGGGAAAGGGGGACACTGTGCTTTGCACTGGGCTTGTCCCCCTGCTCCCCCCAGCCCTTGCAGAGCCTCGTGGTCTCTTATCACTGCAATGAGGGCAGGGGAAGAACCTTCAGATCATTAAACCAAAGTTTAGCAGAGACCCAGCCCAGGAGAACACGGGCTCTTGATGAAAAGTCTCTGCTGGCAGTGGTTGTGCAAGTGGCCATGAATGCCAGGGACTGGCCTCCCTCATTCCCTCCCACAGATTATTTTGCAAAAAAGACAAAGACTTGGGACAGTTTCCTATTAAACATACCCCAAAGGCCAATTTTTCTACTGTCAAGTGAGACAATTGCGAAACCAAATGTCGTACAGTGGAAATAACCCAGGACAAATCCTACAGGCTGCTCCTTAGGTCTGGCAGAAATCATAACCTAAAAATCAAAGCCACAGAAAGTTTCAGGGTGGGGGGGTTATTGCCCCAAAAGCCAGGGAAAAGTTGGAAGCAAAGCTGAAAGGAGGCTGGGTATGCCTCAAAATGTTATGTTTGTAATACACTCCATGGACAGCGTGCTTGCCCTTGGCCCCTGAAAAACAGGAGTGAAGTCACAGTGGGGCTGCAGGACAGACACGAGTAAATTTCCTTGATTTCTCACTAGATTAAGTCAGATGTGGTGTTCTGCATGGATCAGGGCAGGCTGTGTTCGGTTTCACGGCAAAAAAAAGCTTCGACAGCAGTATGGATGCTCATCTAGGGTGGTTGTGGCTGGATCTCACTCTGCTCCTCGCAGATTTCCGCGTGTCCCTGCAGACGCAGCGCCTGTGCTGAGCCAGCAGAAGCAGGAGAGTGAGCTCAGCTCCCAGCTGTGCTCCGGGAGCTCCATCTGCCGATGTTCCGATGTGCTGCAGCGCGCCAGGGGCAGGGCATGCACAGGGCATGCCCAGCTCCGGAGCTGCCCACCAACACGCAAAACACAAACCCAAAAATCAGACCTCGCGATGGACATTCCTCCCCATGGACATTCCTCCTCATGGATATTCTGGAAGGCAGAGTCTGCAGCAGCTCCTCAGCTCCCAAAGCAGCGCTGGCAGCTGGGGGATCTCGGGTCAGAGTTCTTCCCCTCAGCGCACGCTCCAGAACACTTGGTTGATGAGGGAACATCAGAGCCTTGAGTGCTGGCCATCCCCGTGTCAGTTTTGGCATTTTTCTCACCAGAGCACCAGGAACAAGAGTCATTTGTTGCCTTGTTGGTTCACAGGGATAACGAAGCCCCCCTGTGCCGGGGGCTCTCGGCCCCGCTGGCACTCCCAGGGTACAGCGAAGAGTTCTGCAGGCTCCAAGACAGCACAAAGTCAGGAAGATAGGGCAAATCAAACCCTTGGAAGTGGAAGCAACTGCCAGCATCTGCTCAAACACCAGCCCAGCTCCACCTCTCCAACAAAGCCACTAGTGGTAGTTCACCCCCTCACTGAGCTGGTCAGCAGTGCCCTAAAGCCAGGAAACTACTAAAAAGTGTGTGGCAATGCCAAGAGCCCCCTTCCCATAAAAGCTTTTCAAAGTCTCTTCATGATGGCTGGAGGATTACACTGCAAGGAGACAAGTCTATACCATATGGAAAATACATGATAATCCAAAGTAAAATGCTGTTTGGATAAATATCATTAATACATACATTGCATTCCCACCACTATTCTCATAGGAAATGTGCTTCACCAGCAGAGCTCTGCCTTGTCTGGGTGCTCAGGGTGAAGCAGGACGGCGGCTGTACTGCACTCTGTATCTGTTCACTGGCACCCCGTGGATGTTCACTGTCTCACAGGTGGTTTTGCAGGGCACCATCTCCTCGTCCTCATCCCCCATCAGCCAGTCTTGAACCACGTCCACGGCCTCCATGGACACGTTCTCCTCCAGCCACCGGTTGTGCCACTCCTCGAACTGCTGGTGGTGCTTCAGCAGCACCACGGGCTGGACCTGGGAGCAGGCAGTAAAGATCACTGAGAGGCTCCTGGGGGAAAAGCCAAAGCCCTCAGCTCTACCTGAGGTGTGCAATTCTTTGGGAACAGCACAAAGGGAAACAGGAAACCACAGACTGTTTAACCACCCCTATTTCCTAATGTTTGCCACTCCCACTTAAAATTTGCATGCAAAGAAAAGGCTGCTAAGCTAATCCAAAGTACAGAGCATTTACCAGCTCTCCTCCATGTTACACCCAACACAGAGCAGTAACTTTTGGGTGCAGCTTGCAGGAGGAATTCAGCCACAATTCCTGCTATTGGTATCATGGAATCAGAATTACTGGTTCCTGCATTTTGGCTCCCACCCCCAGCCTCTGCTACCACCTGGGCTGCGGAGGGAGCAAAAGGGAGATGTACCTGCTTGGCTCTGCAGAGAGCTCCCCTCCTGTACATGTAATCCTCGGAGTTCATGATGAACATCATCTTGTGGGTGTTGAGCTTGAAGCGGCAGTCGACGTTGCAGGCGCTCTCCACCCCGATCAGCCGCTTCCAGGAGCTCTTGACCTCGCTGCGCAGGGCCCTCACCTGCTTGCACTGCCACTTGCGAAACTTCTTCAGGTTTCTGGAGCAAAACAAGGATGACAAAGCATGTGTCACACCTGGTGAAGTGCTCTCCTCAGCTGACAGGGCTCACAGCACAAGTATGGAACTTGTATTTGCACGTTTGGTTTTTCAGGCTCTCTCCGGGATCTTCCTCCGTATCCACTGACAAATATTTAGTGCAGTGGGAGCAAAGTAGACCCAGAATCCCACCCAGAGTCCATCCTGCTCCATTCCAAACACAGTTCCATGAACAAACCTCAGTGCAGTGGTCATTAATTTCTCTTTCAGCACTACCGTGCAGCTCACTGGCCTGGAGCAGCCCCTCAAAGGTGAGTGCACCTCCCCAGGGCCGGCACATCACCCAAACCCACTGGCACACGGGCAGGGAGGAGGCAGCAGCAGCTGCTGCAGGTGTGGCTCAGGGCAGGGAGCAGCTCACCTTTGCAGAAAGACCGGTTTCAGGAGGAAGCCATCGTTCTGGTTGTTGGGAGCTCCTTCCACCCCAACGTACTGCTCCATGTAGTTTGCCAGGTGCTACACAAGGGAGACCAGTTCCAGTGAGATTTCACCTCATCAGGACAAACATCACTGCAAAGAACCTGTTTATTTCCAAGCCGATTATTCTGAGGCTGATTTATGTTGCTACTCTTTTGCTAATGCATTTCTGTCAATGGCCACAACCCCACAAGTCATCTGCCCACCCTCCAGGCAAACCTGTCCTCCTGGCAAAGCCTCACAGTTTGGAACAAGAAAGCAGGGAAAGCATTCTTAGACATCTGCTCTGTGGTACACAGACTCCATGGTCACTGTAGTGTTACCTGGACCTCCACAGGATCTTCTGTCTGGGTTTCTTCTGTATCCAGCAGCTCAATGGTCATGATCACCTGTCCTTTCCTCTGGAGAAACATGACCTGTGATAAAGTTACAGAAAATATTTGCCACAGGGGTTCACAATAAAATGCTGCATATTCACAAGTCATTTAGACAACAACTAGAAGCTAGGAGAGAAGCAGCAGTGCTTCTCAGTGAACCACAATGTCTCCTCACTGTCTGTGCTCTGATTTTGGTTCCTTCTCTCCATATTGCTCATTCTCTCCCCTTGGAGCTTCCAAACCCAACTTCTCACAGGTGAAGTGCCACCAGGGAGATTTTCTGAAGTTTTTCAGTGATTTTGTGAAGTTCCCTGGCAGCAAGGTCTCACCTTGAAGCAGTTCTCATCTGCCATGCACCGTTCAGCCTTCCACTGGTAGCTGGTCTCCTTTGCTGCCCGGACACAGCGGGATGACAAATTACCCCCAGCAGCTCCTCGCTTCCTCTCGTTCAGGTACAGCTCAACCACCTTCAAGCAGATGTCATCGCTCACTAGATGGTGAAGCTTCCATTAAAAAAGGGGAAGTTCAGTCAGCAAGCCTGGGCCAAGAGTTAGCTCCAGTGTGTCATGAAAGGAGTGTAAAACTCAGCTTGGCATCACACTCAGCTGAAGCAGCAAACTCCAGAGACTTCCCACATTTCACTCTCTTTTTCATGACTTTGCAATAAAAGGAAGAGAGGAGAGTGAGGGGCTGATGTGCCTTAACTAGAAAACTACAGCTGGAAGAAAGATTTGAGTAAAAAGGACCTGACATTTTTTGTGTTGCCTTAGATGTATTTTGAGCATGGCAGAATTTTGAACAGACTGGAACTCAAAAAAACATTGGGAAAGGCCAGAAAGAATAAATCCAAGATGGTCCCTGTATGGAAGCTGAATTCTCACACTAAATTTCTGCTGGGGCATTTCCCTGTCAGATAGAACTTTTCTCTGGATTTGCTCCAAGCTCAGTGTCCATTGCTCTGGAGGGCACTGGGAGAATTCTGGCTGTGTGTGAGGGGTGATGTGCAGCCCCAGCCCAGCCCAGCCCGGCCCTCACCTGGCGCACGATGTTCTGCACCAGCTTGTCCATGGTGAAGCCGATGTAGGCGTGGATGGTGAACATCTCCCGCAGGGTGTCCTCGTACTGCGTGGGGTCGATGTTCCCGTCCAGCAGGCTCCTCACCATGTCCAGGAAGGCTGGGTAGTACTCCTCCAGCTCCACCTCACCTGGCCAGGGGAAAGTGAGTTCATTGCACACACAGAACAGCAGAGTGAAGTCAAGCAAAGTGAGTTCATTGCACACACAGAACAGCAGAGTGAAGTCAAGCAAAGTGAGTTCATTGCACACACAGAACAGCAGAGTGAAGTCAAGCAAAGTGAGTTCATTGCACACACAGAACAGGCAGAGTGAAGTCAAGCAAAGTGAGTCCATTGCACACACAGAACAGGCAGAGTGAAGTCAAGCAAAGTGAGTCCATTGCACACACAGAACAGGCAGAGTGAAGTCAAGCAGTGCAAGAGGCAGCACTGCACAAGAACCACAAAACCCAGTGCAGAGAGTGACATTACAGACAAGCAGATCCCTGCCAGGTGCCCTGACAGGCTGGGACAGTTTTCCTCACGTACTTCCAGGACTGCCCTGGGCAATAACTATTTCTTTGTGGGGCTGTTTACATTGTAAATCAAAGTAACGGATTCCTACAAGGAGGTACCTGAGAACGGTGGGCTGGCAGGAAGTCTCAGTGAAGCAGCCTGTGACACCCTGACTGCCCTGCTGAAGGAGCTGTGTCCACAACTCACCAATACAGCAGAGGATTGCACCTCCACACCCTTCACAGAGCTGCCTGCTGGCCCCCGTGACTCACTCATGCACAATGGAGCACCCAGAGCATTAGGAGTGAACTAAGCCCTGCATTATTCTTACTTGGTTGTTTCAGTCTTAGCTCCATGGCTGGATCATTGGTTTTTTCTTTCCTCCCTTCACAGAGGAGCTTCTCTCTCTCTTTCTCAGTCCGATATTCCAGAAGCTGCTTCTGGGCCTGGCGATAAATCTTTAGGAGCCTGGAGCACAGAGTCTGGTGAAGGCGCAGGAAGAAATACCAATTGTTATTGACAAAGAAGAGGCTGTAAACATCATCCAGGGTGTTGTGGGGCTCAGCAGCTGTCACATCACAGAAGGTTGCTTTGGTCTCCAAAGGACTGCTTGGAGGCCCAGGCACGTGTTTTTTCCGCAGCTCAGGAGTATCCAGGTTCTGCCCCTGGTGGTTTTCTCTGTCCTCATCTGTTGATTCCTCAGAAATGTTGTGTTCAGGTGGCTGAGAGAAGAACAGCTCAGGTATGAAGTGATGCACAATCTGCCTGATGGTTGCCTGATCCTCCTTTTGGATGGTGGGCTGCCTTTTCACATAATAGCTGATAAGAGATGCTGCATCTTCCAAAATCTGCTTGTCTTCATAGATGAAGATAAGATGAGGCTCATTCGTGGATGAACTCCTCCCCTCCGAATGCTGCTCCTGATGCTGTAATCAAGAGACAAACAGATAAAGATCCTTCCAATCCATGCTCAAGAGCCATTCCTACCAGGAGGAATAAGCCAGTATTAACATTGTGCTTGGGACAGCTGGTTTTGACCCAATTTCCAACCACTTCCACACGGCCCCAGGTGCTATGGGCACATCTGGTCACACTAGCAAGGGAGGGAATGGAGGGGTCATTCCCTGCCATACCCACCTCGTCATAGACACTCTCAATTTCATTCAGCAAGCTCTTGGAGCGCAGAGCTTTGGTGTCATTCTGCTTGAAGTTGACAGCCTGGTGGTCCAGGGATTTCAAATAGGCCTTCTCATACTGCTCCCTCCAAATCTTGTTGAAGCCCTGCTGGGCCTCCCTCCATTCTTCCTCTTTTGCTTTCAACCTGCATAAATGAACAGTCTTTGTCAGTTCAGACAGACAGACAGAGAAACACACCCAAAACATTTTAATGCAGCCAACTGTGGTGCAGCAAGAAGTTTTCAGTGGAAAACCAGAATTGATTCCTGGAAGCAATAAATGAATTTGAGAAAGCACCACCGATGATGATGAGTTCAAACAACACCTACAGAATCACAAAACCGTTTAGGTTCAAAAAGACCTCTGAGATCATCAAGTCCAACCTTTGACCAATCACTGCTTTATCAACCAGACCAGAGCACCAGGTGCCATGTCCAGTTGGTTTTTGAACACCTCCAGGGATGGGGACTCCACCACCTCCCTGGGAACCCCTTTCCAATGTTTAACAACCCCTTCTGTGAAGAAATTCCCCCTGATGTCCAACCAGAACTTCCAGCAGCACAGCCTGAGGCTACGTCCTCACGTTTTGTTGTTTAAAAATGCTTTAAAAATCCTTTTTTCAGCCTCTTAAAGAACAAAGCACAATGGGAATTACCTCTTAAGAACTACAGGGACAGCAGTAACTGGGTTTTTCTTCAGACTCTCGATGATCTCTGGTGCTTTGTCACCGTAGATGCGATAGATGGCCCGGCGCTGGATCACTTCTGAGGTTCCCCCCAAACAATCATCCAGGCGAAACTTCTCCTGGTCCTCCTGGGTCAGGCGGGACAGTTTTTTCTGCACACTCTCCAGCACACGGATTGTGGCTAAATTGGTCTCCAGGACAACATCCAGCTGTTGAAAGTTCCCAGAAATCAGTGTCAGAACAGGCAGAGCAGGAACACGGAGAGCAGCAGCAGCCCAGGTTTGTGGAAGGTGTTCCAGCCCCACGGGGTGGAGCCAGGAAGCAGCAGGAAGGTTTTTACTGGAAAATAGACCTCTGCCAGCTCTCCCAAAGGTCACATGCAATTTAGAACTGGATTCATGCCTAGGAAGAACTATTAGACTCCAAGCACAGCACAACCAAACTCCATCTCAAACCAACAAACACCAACAGAACTTTCAGGAACTGGCCGCTAATTAATTCAGCAAAATCCAGAGGTTTTGCTTTCTGAGGGAGCAGAAAGGGAGCTCAGCAGCAGAGGTACCTCAAAGCGCTCGTCCTCGCAGCGGTGCAGCTGCTCCTCATATGGAGTCTTCTTGGAGCTGACAAAAGTGGAGTCTTCAGACCAGGATGGAAACGAAACCCAGGTATCATTTAACACCTGCAACAGTGCAGAGGCATGACATTGAGCCCCTTGGGAGCCCAGAGCTGTTCTCATGGGGTTTTCTCTCCTGTCTTCTTGCATAGTTCTTCCCTGAGGTTCTGTAGGACATTCCAGACCTAATTCCTGGGTCACTGCTCCCCATATTTGAGGTCTGTGTGGAACTGCAGGGCCCTGTTCACTAAACTCAGTAACGCCTTCACTATCACCTCACAAACAGAGATCACTCTGCAGTGATCAGCAGCTGTAAATAAAGGAGACAGAGCTCCCCACAACAGTGGGAATGGCACCTCAGGCACGGCCTCACGGGGCTCTTCCAGAGAAAAATTATTCCCAGAGGCCATACTGGCCCACTGCTAGAAAATTAATTCCAGGATATTTAATATTCTTTTCTGTCTATAGGAATAAATTTCTGTCTGCACGTATTTGAGATGTGATTTGAGACAGGTTTTGATAAAGTTAGTGAAATGTGGGTATTATTTCAGTAAATTGGCTGAATCAATTGAATTAGCACTGAAAAGGGGACTCCACATGCAGCAGCTATGGCACAAACCGCCCCACTCCAATTTGTATGTGTGTTCAGGGATTGAACAGCCTGATCCCAGAGTACCTCCTTGCAAATGGCTGTTCTCCCACTGCACTTTGGCTGCTGGTAGGTTTTTGGGAGAGCCCTGTAACTGGATCCGATGCGTTTGCAGGACGCGTAATCGATTTCCCGGCTCATTCCATCCCCGGAGCGGTCGCTCAGCGGAGAAGCAAAGGAAAGCTCTTTCACCCCAAGGAAGGACTTGAACTGTGCAAAGAGTTCTGGGAATTTCCTTCAAAAACACAAGTATTTTGTTATTTCAGTGTGACAGTTTTAGGGTGGTTAATGCGTGTCATAAAAGGGAGGCAGAAATATCTAAACAAACTCAGCATTGCAGGGAGAAATATTTCACCAACATCTCACCTCTGTTATCATTCTCTCTGAATTGCTTTAGGGCTTGTTTTTTTTCACTTAAGGTAGGAAAATTATTTCCCTTCACCACACAAACACTCCCCTTAAGTGCCTGAGGAGAAACTGATCCTTGCCATTTGACTCTCCCTCTTCTGCTGCAAGCCAAACAGCTCAGGAGGCTCACAGCAGAGCTGCAGCTATTTATCCTTCTCACAGCCCTGGTCTCAGATTTCATGTTTATACCTTTATTATACTTTGAGATATTAAATGGGCAGTGTGAACATACAGAGGAAAGTATCTTCCTCACAACACTCATTAAGAGCTGTACAGATAAATGTAAAGGTTCAGATTTTATTACTCCTCACTTTGAATTAAACTTTATTTTCTTGCCTGCTACCCAGGAGATACTTCCAAATTAAATCCAAACCTTCTGTAAAAAAGTTCACAATGTGCCCAAAAAATAACAGAGTAGGACCTACAAAGTACCACAGGGCAGAGAGGTAAGTTAGTAACTTACCCTAAAAAGGGTGTAACAAGCTGGAGCAACTCGGAGCCAGAGACCAACTCCTGGTTGAAGAGAGCAATGCAACGAAGAAAATTTTCATAGACCTCCTGACTCTTGAGCACCCTGCGCACCTGCAGCAGTTTGGAGAGATGATCACAGCACCTGAATGCCACTTGGATTTAGAAATTTATTCATTATCAGTCTATTCATCTTCCAAACCCACCTATTTTAATTTTTGCCAGTCTTTCTCTACCACTTGAAAAGTCACGGGAATGTCTTAAGTGCTGACACACAAATTGTACAGAAAACCAACAAATTAACAACCATGTGAAAGGCTGAAGATAAGTCCAGAGAATGTGAGAAAAGGACAAATACTGACCTTGTCAAAGAAGGAAAATTCTTGCAGTGTCCCATATTTCCCCACTGTTGCAACTGACAGATCTTTGGTACCTCGCAGCTTCATTTTCTTCTGTTAAAAGAACAAGCAGTTACATTTAAAATGTTGTGACTCAAATGCCATCAAATTCCACTCTGTTGACACAGAACAGCTCCCTGCAAAGGCTGAGACCCTGTATTTCCCCAGCAGTGATCTGGCATTGCTGTGTCACATCCTCACAGCAATCTCTGTCAAATGTCTCCCAGCTAAGAAGAAACAACAACAAAAAAAAAAAAGAGAATCACTTGAGATTCTGCACAGAAGCAATTACTTGTCCCCTTCCAGGGCCAATACTTAGCACAGAAGTTTGTGATATTTAGTATCAAACATGTTACCACACACATTTAAGCATGCATTAAAAATTCCCTTTTCCTACAGCAATTGAAATAACTCAAAATTTTGTTTCTCATACACCTACATACATCAAAGACACTACTCATTACTCCTTTATCTCAGCAATTACTAAGCACAAGTAATGAGGTTATTTTAAGTTTTCACTCGCTGAAGGATACCTTTGCTGGGCCAGAAACAGGACGCAGCAGCAGCGGCCTGGATCGCTTCTTGCTGTGCTCCAGATTCTTCTCATGCTCAGTTTTCTGGACACTGTTCACTTCACATGGTCCATTTCCTGTGAACTGAAGGAAATAAATAATGATTTCAACATTCTCCTCTCAAATAAAGAGTCCTAACAGGACACAGAGCATGTGGTTAAGTCACCTGTTCTGAGAAAATCCAAACAACGAAGAGGAGCAATGTTCATTACTGGCTGTATGATTTTCCATGTTTTGCATATTCTACATGCAGACAGAGCATTCAATATCCTGCTCTGCTCTCAGCACCTACCAAAGACCTTTTTGCCTCTGGGAGGAACTGTCCAAACTCTGAGAGCAGATCCTCCTGTCCCCGGAACAGATTGGCCACTTCGGTGAACACTTCCTCCTCTGACATGCCCCGGAAGGGTCGGCCCTTGGTGTTCAGCTGCTCTTTCTGAAAACATACACACAGATGTTCAACAGAGTCAAAAGATCCCTCACTCTGCCAGAAAACTCACCCCGAGCCAAAAACACGAATGCCACACAACAGAAAGGACTCTGAGGCAGCCCAGGTTCTTACAGGGCCTCCTTTCACACACAGGATCACAAAATCAACTGAAGGTGAGTACAGACAGGTCTGGCTACAGCCTCTTTACACCCTGCAAAGTTCCACGGTTTTCACACTTTTTGTCACTTCCTGTGAATATCTGTGAAGACAAGTCCTTGGGAACTCTAAGTCTGTTCAACAGGCAGAGATTAAATTTGACAACCACAACTCCAACAGCTCCAGTGCCAACCCACTGCCTCTTCCACAGAAGACTTTTTACCTGGTAAGTGTGAAGAATTTCTAGAAAGGATCTGTAAATCTCTGGATGGTCAAGGAAACGTGTTTTGATCTTATTCACATAACTGATGGCATTATTGAACTCCACGGAATCAGATTCCAAGGGAATTTGGGATTTATCTTCTTTGTAGGGAAGCTGCTGCCGAAACTCCTCGGAGCAGTCGCTGTGGTTGTGGGAGTTCTCCTGGGAGTAGTGCAAGACCAGCCCACTGCCAGGGAGTGCACTGGGGACGGGCTCTGGGGGCACCTGGGGGCACAGGACACACGAGATGGGTTGGAAAAAGATCAGGGACCAGCTCAACAACAACCCAGCAGCAGTGCTGGCAAGTCTCCAGCTAAAAAAATATTGTCACGGGAAGAAGGAAGAAAAAGTATTTCAGTCACCAATCAATTTCCCTACCTGGTTTATTAACTCCATCAGTTAAAATAATGCCTGAAGTTCTCCCTGGTGTAGGAACCACTTGATTTGTGGCTGTCACAGCCTTATTGGCCTCACCTGAGAGGCTGCACCAAACACCACTGCAGGTTCTGCTACCACTGGTTATTGCAGAGGGGCTGCCAGTTTTAAGGGGCATATTAAACATATGGCCCTTACAGGTGTTAATTCCTAAGCAACACAGAGATCTGAGGGAGCTGAGATTTAAAAGGTAGTTCCTGCTGCTAACTAGAGTTACACCACAAGTTTATCAGCAGAATTCAGTTTATGGCTCTATTTCAGCTCCACAACCACAAAGTAATAATAAAAAACAACTAGGGGAAACATCCATCTGTATCCCAGCAAGAGTATTTCACACCAAAAATACCTGATGGGGATTCCATGATCTTAAAGACCTTTCCCAACTTAAACAATTCAATGATTTCACAGTTCCTTTGCCTGTTTCCTAAACAAGTTTCACGGTTTCTCAGTGGAAGACTGGAAGTGCAATTCTTCCAGGATCAACCCCTGCATTTTGCCACTACCCACAACCCCTATTGGGAACAATGTCAAGCCAATTCCAATTTCAGTTTCCAAACACGACTGAAATATTTGGTGTTGAAATGGTGTTTCCATGCAGAATCATCACTCCTGTGTAAGCCAAACTACCTGGTTTGGGAATAAATTGGAGGTTGGAACTAGGTGATCTTTAAGGCTCCTTGCAATCCTAAGCACTCTATGATTCTCTGAATAAGTAAATTTATATTACACCCATTATCATGGGCTTTAAAAACCATCTAAAACCATCAGCAACGTGCACTACACATAAATCTCCGCAGCCTAAACTGTGCAGACGTGTCCAGTGACACATGGAACACTTTATTTAGAGAATAAGAGTTCTGGGACCTACCTGACTATTCAAAGGTGACTGTATACTTAATTTCCCATTCTTTGGAATTTCTATCCTGTAGCCCAGAGGAAGAAATGCATTGAATCCCACAATGAGGTCGGGATGCTCATGGAAAAGCTGAGAAACACGTCGGATGACTCCAGGTGTGTCAATGCTAAAATTGAGAGGGGTTTGTTACTTTTATCCAAATTAGAAACACCAGTTAAGCCCAGAAAGTGCCAACCAAGAGAAATGTGAAGTATCTGGTAAATTAGGGATGCAATTCTTTAAAAAAAAATAAATTAGCCCAATTAGAAAGAATGACCACTGCAGCTTCACCCTGGGAATGTTATCCATGGAGAGGAGAGATGAGTGTGCAGGTTGGCAAAGGGGCAGGACAGACAGCCAGCACCTCCAGGGTTGGCAGGTCGCAGGTTCTGCTCAGGCTGCTTCACGTGTTTCTCAGATCTGCGCTTCAGAGTGGAAAGCAAAAGCAGATTTGCTTTCTCCTGTGGATTTCACCCCTGGAAAATTATGGGGTGGGCAGAAGTATTCCAGCTTCACAGGACTGCACCGCTGGGGGACAGGGCAGTGAGTGTGCAGAGGGGGAGTGATGGGGTGAAGGCTGGGGGGCTCTGCACAGGTAAAGAGACCCCACAAAGGCTGAGACCTTAGGGAAGGGCTGGAGCTGGGCCAGGGCTTGGCACGGAGCTCAGGGAAAGGTTCTTCCCCCCGAGGGTGCTGGCACTGCCCAGGCTCCCCAGGGAATGGTCCCGGCCCCAAGGCTGCCAGAGCTGCAGGAGCGTTTGGACAGCGCTGCCAGGGATGCTCAGGGTGGGGGTGTTGGGGTGCCTGGGCAGGGCCAGGGGCTGGATTTGATCCCTGGGGATCCCTCCCAGCTCAGGATGTTCTGGGGTTCTGTGAAAGGCTGAGGAGCTCCCCAGAGCACCCTGGGGTGCAGGAGCTTGGCTTTACCTCTGGCTCTTGAACTCCTTCATGATCTCCAGGAAGCCGTTGTAGGTGGCAGGGTCGCTGCCAAAGCGGATCTTCACCTGGTCCAGGTAGGAGAGCGCATCCTCCACCTGCGGGGGCAGAACCCGCTGGGGAACAGGCCCTGGAGCCCCCCCGGCACCACAACTGGGCGGGGGCACCGCGAGGCGCTGCAGGGGGTGGGAACCGGCCCCGGGGGAGGCCCGCAGCACCGGCGGAGGGCACTCGGTACCGGCTGAGGGGGCCGGAGGCCGGCAGGCCCCGGTGGGCTTCCCGTGCTCGGGGGTGGCAAGGCACGGAGCGGGGCACGGTACCGGGGAGCCGGGAACAGGTCCCTGGGGAGGACGACCGCGGTACCGGAGAGGAACAGCAGGGCCGGGGAGAGGGGCATGGCCCAGGGGAGGGGGAAACGGGCCCGGGGAGCCCTCACGGTACCGGGGGAACAGGACACGGAACCGGGGGAACGGGATGCGGCCCCAGGGGACCCCACGGAACCAGCGGAGGAGGGCGGGGAAGCCCCCAGCGCGAGGGGGACAAACCCCCGGGACACCCCCCGATACCGGCGGGTGAGGGACAAGCCCTGGGGGACGAGTTCGGCACCGCGGCCGGGACAGGGCAGGTCACGGCGGGGGCGGGCGGGGCCGTCCCGGGGGGGCGAGGAGCGGCCATTGGCGGGGGCGGGGAGGGTGGGGAAGGGACGATGGCGGCCGCCGCGGCGGGCCCCGCACTCACGTGCACCGGCAGCTTCTCGTGCGGCGCGGCCCGGCCGCCGCCGCCGCCCCAGCGCGGGGCGCTGCCCCCGCCGGCCCCGCGGCCGCCGCCGCCCCCCGCCGCCATGTTGGAGTCGGGCGGGCGAGCGCGGCCCCGGCGGCGCGCGCGGCCGGTGCGTCAGCGCGCACGGCCCGGGCCACGCCCCCGCGGCAGGACACGCCCCGCCCTCCGCGCCTCCGCCCTCTGGTTGGCCACGCCCCGCTGTAGGACACGCCTCTTTGACGTTTACACGGTGTGGTCACGCCCCCGGTCGTGCAGACCACGCCCCCAGAGCCGCTTCCGGCCGTTCGAGCGCCGCGGCGGGAGCGGCGCCTGAGGGAGCGCCTCAGGGAGCGCCTCAGGGAGCGCCGGGGCTGAGGGGGAGCGGCTGGAGGGGCCCGGGGGGCTGAGGGGGCTGTGGAGGCTGCAGGAGCCGCGGGCTGAGAACTGGAACTGCCGGGGCTGGAGGGACCGCGTCTGGCGCTGCGGGGCTGAGGGAGCCGAGGGGTGTTGGAGGGGTCCAGACGGGGCTGGAGGAGCCCAGGGGTGGCTGGGGAAGGCCGGCAGGGCTGGTGGGGGCTGTGGGGAGCTTGAGGAACGAGGGCTGGGGGAGCCCCAGGGGCTGGAAGAGCCAGGGGGTGTGGAGGAGCCGGGGTGAGAAGAGCCATGAGGGGGTTTGGGGAGTCCTGGGGGGGTTTGGGGAGTCCTGGGGGGATTTGGGAGAGTCCTGGGGGGTATTTGGAGGAGTCCTGGGGGGTTTGGGAGAGTCCTGGGGGGGTTTGGAGGGGTCATGGGGGGTTTGGGGGGAGCCAGAGGGGGTTTGGAGGAGTCCTGGGGGGGGTTGGGGGAGTCCTGGGGGGGTTTGGGAGAGTCCTGGGGGGGTTTGGGGGAGTTCTGGGGGGGTTTGGAGGAGTCCTGGGGGGGTTTGGAGGAGTCCTGGGGGGGTTGGGAGAGTCCTGGGGGGGGTTTGGGGGAGTCCTGGGGGGCTTGGGGGAGTCCTGGGGGGGTTTGGGGGAGTCCTGGGGGGGGTTGGAGGAGTCCTGGGGGGCTTGGGGGAGTCCTGGGGGGGTTTGGAGGAGTCCTGGGGGGGGTTGGGGGAGTCCTGGGGGCCTTGGGGGAGTCCTGGGGGTTTTGGGGGAGTCCTGGGGGGGGGGGGGGTTGGAGGAGTCCTGGAGGGGTTTGGGGGAGTCCTGGGGGGGTTTGGGGGAGTCCTGGGGGTTTTGGGGGAGTCCTGGGGGGGGGGTTGGGGGAGTCCTGGGGGGTTTGGGGGGAGTCCTGGGGGGTCTGGGGGAGCCAGAGGGGCTGGGGGTGCCCGGGGAGCTCTTCACTGCTGTGCCCTGAGCTCAAGCGTTGCTCTGGGGTGGCAGGATAAATGTGGGCTTACAATATGCCACTTCCCCCAGCGGGCCCTGTCAGCAGGCAATTTGAACTCAGTAAAACTGAGTTACATGAAGAGCAAGGAGGAGCGGGGGGAAAAGATAAGCCATGTGGTTTGTTTTTCCTTTAAGCATTGCCGATGATTTGCATCATAGAAAAGTGCAGAAGCCTTTCTTGCCTTGCCTTTAAACTTGCTGCTGGTATTTGAACTCAGAATCTTTTTCTCTGTGTTGTGCTGGAATATTCCAGCTGTTTGCAGCTTCCAGGCAGGATGCTCACACACAACCTCTGGATTTGATATCCCATCCCCTGTTCTGATACTTGCCCAAACTGCTGCCCTGTGACCCATTTCCCTTCATACAGGAAGGATTTAATTAATAAAGACTTTTTCTTTCACAGTTACTGCTTTCAATGCCCCAGACTGTGATGGATTGATTGAGTGACCCAGCACACAAGTATTGATCATCTTTGGAGAAGCAGGCACTGCAAAGGCCTTTCAGGAGAGATGTGGGCTGAAAATGGCATTAGATTTTTGTGCTGGTACATACAGGTTGAAGTGGAGATGTTTTAGAGTTTTCAGTGGTTATACAGTGCTTAAGAATAGAGATAATAAATACAGATTTTTACAGGAGTGATGCTGGAAGGGTGGGGGGAGCCAAATGCAGCTCCTAGGTTATGAAGCACTCATAACTGTGCAGGAAAGAGACTGGTAGGAGAGAGTAAAACCCTTTATTCCACCTGTGGAAAGGAGTAGCTCACAGATATCCTTGGTGTGTTGTCAGCTCACAGAAATCAGCATTGATCCAACCTCCTGCACCACTTGTATTTTTTTCCCCTCCTGGATTCTCCTGAGCTGGCCCAATTTCTGCTTTTTATTACTATTATTAACTTGAGAAGTCTCATCCCCTTCCCTGGTTTGTGCCATGTGCTGACATGAGCAGAACCAGCTGCAGGTAACTCCTGTGAGTTTTGTTTTCTGCCAGAGCAGAGTTCCCAGCCCTCAGCCCCTGCCAGCACCACACCTGGGTGTGAATCCAGCTGTAAGGATGCTCCCAAACCAGCCCTGGGTGCTGGGAAAAGCTTGTGCCTGTCAGTTTGTCAGGATTTGGGTGTTCTCTTTGGGAATCAGTTAACCACTGACACTCAGCTCGAGGTGCCTCAGAATAGCTCAGCTCAAGTTGCTACTGACAGAGCTCCAAGAGACCATGGGCTCCTGCCAAGCAGGAGATCTGTGACCTTCCAAAGGGAGCCCTTGGTCCCCAGGGCACTCCTGAAGGACTGGATCCCTGTAGGTGACTCTGTTAACTCCAAGGAAAGCAGGGATCTGGGTTCTGATGGTGTGGCTGGGCCTGTGGATCTGCAAGGACTAAGTCATCCTGGGCTGTGGCAAACTGCTTCTCCTGCCCCTTGGTTGCCATGTGGCTCTGGGGGAAGGATGACAGTGACATCCTGCCTGCAGTTCAGTGGGAAGACAAGGGCTGTCCCAGGGATCAGCCCCATGAAAAGGAGCTGGCTTTGCTCAGATATTTCCAAGCATCTCACTCAGGCAGACGTGTGCAGTGTGTCACACCCTTCACCTGTGAAACAAGGAAATCAGAGACTGTTCCTACTCTGTCTGCCCTCAGATGGGGCTCATGGTTGGCTTCTTTACTTGGGAAATGGCTTATTATGAATATATTATTCATATTTAAAATTCTCACCTGTCACAAGCTACAACCTTCAAGGCTGTGGCTGCAAATGTGTGGCTCTTTCAGCCCCTTTAAGGTAAAGGCTGACTGTACCTTTGTACCTGAGGAAGAACAGGCAATCCTGTGCCCCTCATCCACAGGAAGGTGATGTGAGGACTGTTCTTTGGGATGCACACCCTGGGTAATGAACCTGCCTCTGGTAGAAACCAAATTCCAGATGTGCAGACTGTGATCCATGGCAGTGGAAACAGCACAGGTTCCTTTTTCAAACACTTCCACACACCTCACCTCAGCTATCAAGTAGGAGAGGGGCTCACAAAATAAGGGATTCTCAGTGCTTTTGGGATTCAGGAGAATGCTCGTGGCTGGGAGATGTCTGTGTGCCTAAAGCTCCAGGACTGCCAAGCTGTCACAGCTCTTCTCAGGCATGAAAGCAGCCTTCCAGCCTCACAAAGTGGAGAAGGCTCAGCAGAAAGCAGCTTTCCAGCCTCACAAAGTGGAGAAGGCTCAGCAGAAAGCAGCCTTCCAGCCTCACAAAGTGGAGAAGGCTCAGCAGAAAGCAGCCTTCCAGCCTCACAAGGTGGAGAAGGCTCAGCAGAAAGCAGCCTTCCAGCCTCACAAGGTGGAGAAGGCTCAGCAGAAAGCAGCCTTCCAGCCTCACAAGGTGGAGAATGCTCAACAGAGTGCCCAGGAAGGGCGTGCAGCATCCCAAAAACTTCCATATTCCAGACAATCACGGAGCCATCCCGGGAAGCTGCCACCAGCAGCTGGCAATCAGGACCAAGTGCCATCGCTGTGACACACAGAGAGGAGGGAGAGGCTGCTCTTGCTGCCACAGACAGAAAAATGACATTTTTAAGCGTGTTTATGTGCTGTGTTTCCCCAGCTGGAACCCCTGGTCCTGTCTGAACCCCGTGGTCTGTGCCAGGAGCAAGATTAGGTTCCTGCAGACATATCTAGGTCAGTGTGTGCTGCTGTTGTCCTGGCGACTAAATGACCCACTTTCCCCTCATTTGTGGAAGCAGCTGCCAACGGGGCCAGGGCATGGCCAGCACAAAGGCACAGGACCTTCCTCCTGCCTTTGTCTCCAAGCTGGGGTCCTACAGAAACTGGGCTTTTCTCCTCCAAATGTATTGTGTTTCTTCCAGAGAAAATCCCTCATTTTGTGAGCCCCTCTCCCACTTGATAGCTGAGGTGAGGTGTGTGGAAGTGTTTGAAAAAGGAACCTGTGCTGTTTCCGCTGCCATGGATCACAGTCTGCACATCTGGAATTTGGTTTCTGCCAGAGGCAGGTTCATTACCCAGGGTGTGCATCCCAAAGAACAGTCCTCACATCACCTTCCTGTGGATGAGGGGCACAGGATCGCCTGTTCTCCCTCAGAAGAACACAATCAATTCTCCCTTCCTGTTTATTATAGTGTTTCTTGCATCTCATTCATAACAGAGGGATAATTAGAAATATTGTTGGGCTGTATCTGCCCCAGAAATGAGCCTACCTTTGAGGAGAGATAGGACCCTACACACAACCCTGTGGAGAAATCCACACAGCGGGATGAGCACAGGGTAGGGACAGACCCTGCAGCAGCTCAGGCACTGCTGCCACAGCTGCCCCATGACTCCAGCTAGGAAGGCACCAAGGAAGAAGCCTGGCCAACACTTCTGTGTGGATTTTCCTCCTCCCTGAGAGGGCAGAGACAGAAAAACCTTTTAGGACATGGCTCTGGTGAGCCTGTGAGAGCAGCCATAGCTGTATTTGGTGGTGTACAATGTGAAATGAGCTGAGCTGAGCTGGCCTGATCTGGTCATATAGGGATGGCTCCACTGTAAAACCTGGGAAATGTAATGGTGTGGATTTTTCCCTGAGGGAGCTTGTGCCTTCAGTTATACCCCCTGAGACTTTGTGTGTTTATTCTCTTGGTTCAGCAAAACTTTCTCCCTTTCGAAAGCCAAAACAACTGAAGGAAGCCACCTGGCACTTGTGCAGGTGTCTGAGCCTCCCCTTGTGCAAAGCTTAAAGCTCTGGGTGTGGATTTCTCTTCAGGGCTGTCAGCAAAGTGCTTCAAGGACGCTGAGCTGGGCTGGGGAGCTCTCCGGGCTTAGGAGGAGTGAGCAGAGGATTTGAGACAGAAGCAGGGAGCTGGTGCCAGCCTGCAGAGTGACACCCTGCTCTGTCCCTGCTGGTTGCTATGGCATTTTCATTTCTGCTTCTTTGCAAGGGGGATTTGTGGTTTTTCCTTAGTTACCGAGCAAACCTCAGCAGTATGGAGTCACTGCTAATGTAAAATCAGTGATATGGGAAAAATTAACTTTGATTTTCAGACAAGTCTGAACATCAGCAGAAGAGAATCACAGAAGGGTTGGAAGGGACCTTAAAGATCATCCCATTCCAACCCCCTCACATAGGCAAGGACATGCAACTCTAATTGCCAGAACTCTGCAAGAGACACTGAGATATTCAAAATCTCTTGCTAAGGATTTCTCCTGTAAAAAACCTGGGGATTTTGGACCATGGATGACCCAGTAAACAACTTGGTCTTTCAGGACAAGTAACCTTGTGACTGCAGGTTATTTGCTGCAACATTCCAAGCCTAGATTCTGCCACAGAAGGATCCCCCATGTGTCAGTAGCCTCTTTTATGCTAGAAATTCTGTGCAAATTAGTCTAATTGGGATTAAATTACCGCTGAAGTATATCCAGTGGAATTTATACATGGCACTTTTTTTCCAGTTGAATACAGAAATGAAAAGATGCTATAAACCCTCATGTCCAGGTGTTTGAAGGTGATGATCCATGTAAATCAAGCCACCTCAGCCTTGAAATCCAGACAACTCAATCATACAAATACTCCTGATTCAAAAGTTCTAGGAAATTGGTACAGCAGTATTTGACTTCTGAGGAGATGGAAAATCTGTGAGCATTCTGGGAGTATTTTTTGGTCCATCACACACATTTTGATGGCCTTTGGACAGGACAGAAAGGAGAGAAGTGATTTCCCTCAAGCATTGGGCCCGTGCCTCTGGATATACCCTTCTCCAGGAGAAGGATTCTCTGGATATACCCTCTCCAGGAGAGCATCTCTCTCCACAGCCAGGTCTGCATGGAGGGATTTCACCTCTCAAGACAGGAATGTGAATCATAGAATCATTACATAGAATTCCAGAGTATCCTGAGTGGGAAGGGACCCACAGGGATCACAGAGTCCAACCCCAGGCCCTGCACAGGCACCCCAACAATCCCACCTGTGCCTGGGAGGGTCACAGGGAGCAGCCTGGTGCTGGATGGAAGCAGCCCTTAGGACAAGGGATGAGGGACAGGACACAGGGAATGGCTCCCACTGCCAGAGGGCAGGGCTGGATGGGATATTGGGCAGGAATTGTTCCCTGGGAGGGTGGGCAGGCCCTGGCACAGGGTGCCCAGAGCAGCTGGGGCTGCCCCTGGATCCCTGGCAGTGCCCAAGGCCAGGCTGGACAGGGCTTGGAGCAGCCTGGGACGGTGGAAGGTGTCCCTGCCATGGCAGGGCTGGCACTGGATGGGCTTTGAGGTCCCTTTTTAAAGTCTCTTCCAACCCAAACCAATCTGGGATTCTATGGTTAAAATAAGAACATAAAAACTCTGCATCGAGACATTTTGGAATGCTTGGTTACAGAATACAGCACAGCAGCACTGATCCAGAAGAACACATTTCTTACACCTTGCTGCAGCAAATCCTCCAGCCCATTTTAAACCCCACACTGTGCTGCTGGCCAGCTCAGCAGTGAGAAAGAGCCCTAATAAAAGGCAATTCTGCTCCCAGGGAAGCTTTTCATACACAGTGAGTCTGAAATTCTTACACTGCTTCCCCTGCTGTGCCTTTTACAAGAGAGATTCCCACTTTCCAGAAAAATCTGTGTGACACCTTTTAAGTGATGCATTCACTGAATTAAATCAAACAGCCAGCTAGGAAAAATTCAGATAAATTAAGAAGACAAAGCAAATAGAAGGAAATTGAGCACATACATGCACACAACCACAAGCATGAGAGCTCTCTCCTGTTCACTGATACACAATATTATGTTCATGGATACTTGTCATACATGCAAAATTAAAATATATAGAATAATTATAAACAAAGGGAATATATGTATAAATAAATGTAAATATAACTGTAAATATATTTATATATAAATAAAGGGAATTTCCCAAATAAAGGGAATATAAATAAATCTGTATTTTTATACAACAAATATAAAGGTCTGTTTTATCATATGAGATTAAAATTACTTCAGAACTGGCATATTCTCTCCCCAAAATTATGTAAACTTTCATGGCATTACAGAATCATGTGATAAAGTCGTACAAGAAGGAGTGCTAAAATTAGGAAGGGGAATGGCTCTGTCTGCAGCTTTCCTTGGGACTGGCCTAAGTGAAAAGTGATCTCTGATGAAGCCTGTGCCAAGCAGAGAGGAAAGAGCTCCCTGGGGTGGGAATTCTGTCTGCACTGCTGCCCCACTGGGAGCAAGGCTTAGCACAAAGCCCTGGAATAATTCATTAGCTCTCACCAAGACTGCAGGAGTTAAAGGAAATTCTTGTGTCACTTTACACTCCAGCCCACAGGAATTCCAAACCTTCCAGTGAGAGAGCCGGTTTAATTTATTGTCTTTCAGTGAAAATCCGATCACATGTTACATCCTTCATCCCAAAACTGTTCCCAAAAATGCCTGAGGTCCAACACTCCTTGGACAGGTGTTGTAGGTTAAACCCCAACACTGTCTGTGTCCTTACATGCTGACTAATCCTAGAATCATTAATGTTGGAAAAGACCTCCAAGATCACCGAGTTCAACCTTAAATTTCAGCTTCTCTGCAGTTCTCATGGATTCCTTCCAGAAGCTGCAGCTCCAACTGTTCTGCAAACACGGATCTCTCTGCCTGGCTGGAGACACCTCCCTGTCCAAACAGCACATTCACCACTCTGCAGCCACTGCAGGAGATCTGCTTTGTTTCCTTCCCTTGGGAGGCGCTTTTTGTGGAATTGAGAGCCCCTCTAAGCCTTTCTTGTTTAAAATGGAGTCCGAGGGAATGATTTTCACAAGGGGGAGACTGAGTTTTGTAATTCCCGAAAATCTGAGTCACTGCTACCCACTGCCAATTGCCACTTTAGGAGCTCAGTCTGGCAACTGTGTCCCAGTGGGCAGAGGAAGTGGGAAATATTTGGGCATTGTCCAAGAAGAGAAGTTCTCCACAAACACTTCTTGCTGTTCCAGCAGTGGACGGGAAGGCAGCGAGTGTTGTCCAGGTTTTGGGAAAGCCTCGTGCCTGGACAGGCTGGAAGTGCTCAGTAGTGCCTGGGCTGATCGTGGCTTTGCTGCCAATGCCATTAATTCCTGATTTCATGCAGAATTCTGCCATCCCTGCCCCGTCCTGAGGCGCTTTCCCTCCCAAATGAAGCTGCAAACTGCAGCTTCCCTGCTGAGCAGCTGTCTCATCAGCAGCTCCAGGACTTTTCAGCTGATTTACCTGAAAAAAGCCGAGCTGATAAAGATCCAGCCCAGGCTGGAAGGCTGGAAAGGAAGAGGACCCATCTTCCCACAGAGATCCCAGCGTGTGTCTGGACCGAAGCTCCTGGTGCTGTCCAGGCTCCTTAAAGATTTCAGATTTCTCCTTAAAGGGGAGATGAGTTTTGGCAATGAACACCAGTCTGTGGTGCCTCTCTCCAGAATGCTGCCTGCTCCTGGCTTTAAGGAAATCCTGAGAAAATTTCAGCTACTTTGACAGAAAATGGTTGACTGGAACCTCACTGCGTCCTGGCAGGATCCATCTGTATTTGCAGAGGACAAATATCTCTATAGCAGCCACTGTTTGTCACTTGGGCTCTTCCTAAGGCGCTGGGTGTGCTCCCTTGTCAGGTGCTGGGACACCTGAGGTCCCTTTGGTCACCACCCCTGACTATTTTAGAAACCATTTTCTCAGTATTTTAGCACCAGCACCATGGATGGTTCAGGCCCTCTGAGGCATTTAAAGCAGGTTCCCCAACACCCAGGCTGTCACAGTGTGCCTGTGCCCTGCCTCTGCCCTCTGGCAAGCTGGGCAAGAGTGAATTCACTAAAAAGTGTTTACACCGTGCCCGGTTATGGCAACATTTGGAGTGGGGAACCACCCCCACAAGAGGAAAGACAGAAAATAAAATTGCAATCACATGCAAAAGCCCAGCAAGACAGAAATCAGAAGGGGAGAAGAAAATCCCCTTCCTGAGGGATACTACAGCTGGCAGCAGAATTCCAGAGGCAGGAGCTGGCTGGCTGCTGCTCCTGGCTTTGTCATGAAGGGCAGGACAGCGTCCGTGGCCCAGGCACACATCCCTGGCTGCTGCTGCAGCGCTCGCCCCCAGGGTCAGTGCCTGGGCTCAGGAAACTGCTGCTGCCAGCAGGGACGAGGAGGGAAAACCCATCTTTGTCCAGATGCCCTTGGAAGGCAGAGGGAGAGAAGGTGCAGCCCCCTCAGCAGAAGCCCTGACAGAGCAGGTGTCTTCTTCCTGCTCCCAGAGCATCCTGCGGTGCGACCCTCGCAGGCTGCTCTGGTTTCCAGCATTTGCTCTGGTTTCCAGCATTTGCTCTGGTTTCCAGCATTTGCTCTGGTTTCCAGCATTCGCTCTGATTTCCAACATTTGCTCTGGTTTCCAGCATTCCCAGCACGCTGCTGCTCTGCTTCCTTCCAATCTGTGCTCCTGCAGGTGTTCAGGATAGCTCTCCCCATAAGGAATGCTGCTTTCCCCACGTCCTGTGCACACATGGGTGGTGCTCTGCCAGCCCAGCATATTCCTTCACTCAGGGCCACTTTCTGCTTCTCGCAAAAGCCCATAATCTAGAATTTCTGTGCATTTTTGCCTTTTTCAGGAAACTGAACTGAGCATGTGAGAGACAACCAGTATCAGCCAGAGCAGCTGCTGCGCTTTTCCTGGCTTTCTCATGAAATGAGATTCAAGAAGCTGGTGTCTATCCCTGGCTGGATCCCTCTGGTATACAGAGGAATAATTAATGAAAAATTAGTAATCTGCATTTATGGGCTCCTTTTGCAGACAATACTTGATTAATCTCCACAGTCATCTACCCAAATAAGAGGAGATTAACCGACATCCTAATCTGTCATAAATCAAACAGGCAGGGAGCCTGACAGACAAACAGCGCCGAGCCTACATTAGGGTTTAGCCTACATTATTCTAAATCTAATTTTAGCCAACACCAGGACTCTGAGGATGGATTTTTAGGCTGCATTTCAAGGCACCACAATCTGGGACGTGTTCCCTGCTTCTCCCACTGCATCTCCCTGCCATTGTCACCGATTCTTGTCACACACAAAGAAAATCAGCTTCCCTCGCTGCTTCAGGCACCAGGGGACAGGGCACCAGAGGTCCCCAAGCCTGCAGAGGTTTTTTTGGGGAGCCAAGACCTGGCAGCTCCACTGGGGAGCACCAGGGCAGGGACAGCCGGGAAGCAGCACTTTGCTTTCTGCAGGAATGCCGAGGCTGTGGTCGGGTTTGGGGGAGCTCGCTGTCATTTGCAAATCCAAAGCAAACAAAGTCAGACAGCGAAATCTTTTCCGGGGACATTCTGGATTTCCTCAGGCTATAAAAATGTTGAAGCCTCTAAACATCTCAGACCTGTTTTCCTGCATTCCAGGGCTATAGCCTACCTGTACCCTAAGGCTAAGATGGAATCACCGTCTCACACCGATTCTTCCTGACATTCACAAGCTCCTTAAAAAAATTCCCTTCCCAAATTCGCTTTTGGCAAGTAAAGGAAGCAGATAAGGAAACAGAAATGGCACTTTTCCTAAGGATAATGTGTGAAAGATGCAAATGCACAAGTGTGAAAGACAGCCCAGACTCCGAGGTATTCGTGACTGTTGATCTTAGCACTACCAACATCTTTTTGTGGCAGATGTCATCACAGAGGTGAAGTGAGTAGCAACTGTGACTCAGGACGGCAGCGTGGGCTCTGGCACGACGGGAACTGATTTCTCAGTGTCTGCCTGCTCCCTGAGCTCGTTCACAGGCTGCTGCCTTGCGAGCAGGATTCAATTCTTAGCTGCGAGGTAATTTTGTGGGTGTTTACCGAGTCGTGTTGATGTCTGGTGAAATTCAAACCCCTTTAATTGGCATTTCCTTGCTGGGCACGCGGGATGAACCAGGTGCCTTGGGGCCAATACTAAGAGCATCCTAAAGTGGAAAATATCAACCCACTGTGCAGAGTATTTGGCGTCAACAGCATCATTTCCCTGTTGTGAGTGGTTTGCCTTGTCTGTATCCCATCTTCCTGCATGGAAGCAGCTCACACTAAATCCAAACTACCTTTGAGACCTTTCTGGAAAGTCTTGTATAGATGTATATTCTGATTTCTCGTTATTTGGACAAAGAATTAAAATGTCTAGAGAGAGAAATCTTTGCTGCAGCAAAAATCTTGGATATCTAAGGCCATAGGAAATGCCATTTTACCCCAGATTTACCTTCCTTAGCATCCTCACAGGAGCCAGTTACAAAGAACAGCACAAGAACCGTAAAACAGAGAATCATAGCTAAGGGCCAGATAAAGCTGTGCTACTCTGAAACACACAAAGCTCTAATTTTTAATGCTTTTGTGTGCCCTTAAAGCACCAGGAACAGGCTGCAGGAAGGAGCAGGCATTTGGCAGCTGATCACCTGGCAAGTGTTAAAAGGAAGAACTTCTGTAGAGCCAAGGTAACATCCATCTTTATCCTCTGGGTCTTTCTGCTTTGCTGGAGTATATAATTTGTTTATTCTTTGGACAAAGGGTGCAACAATGTAAATATTGGCATCAATAACAAAAGGAAAAGTGGAAACTAAGAACACCGGTTGCTCCGGCTTGGTGCTCTTGCACTGGCTTTGCCCTTTCTTATACAAATTGAAATTCTTCCCTTTGCCCTCCTCTTTTTCCTACTTCATTTACTGTGAAGAATTACTAATGTTCTGTGTAAAATTATCCTCTGGGTTTGTTTGGGTTTTTTTTTTAATTACAAATATGTAAGGCCTGTAGAGCTTTCCCTATCTGTGGAGCTGATCTGCCACGATGGAAAAGCTGCAGGCACCAGGAAAGGGAAACCTGTCAATCCACATGAAATGCTGAAACAGCAACTGAAACATTTGCTTTTCCCAGCAGGCACCCAGGGCCTCTTTGAGGATTAAACCTACTGCTAAATTTAGCCTGGTCTCACTGGAGTCAGTATCAGAAGTTATCAGATCAGGACATCTCTGGAGGGAATGACGTCTGAGCCCCTGAGCCCTGGCAGGCTCCTGTCCTGCCCTGGGCTGCAGCAACTGGGAGCTGGGAATATTCTGTGGAGCCAGAGACATCGTGGGACTCTTCAGAGGATGTGAAAAACCTGCTCTCATCAGCCTGTTCACTGAGCAAAATAACCCTGAACTGAATGTCACAGGGCAGGAGAATGGTGAAAGCACCTGAACATTGCGATCCATTATTTTCTGAGCTGTTTTTTTAGTGCAAGTCTTTCACTGACCTTTTCCATTGGTGGATCATACCAATGGAAACTCCCTTTTCCAGTGCAATTTACACTCTCATCTGCTCTAAATTATAGAGTGATTATGAACATTCCAAAAGAGTTAAATCTGTAGGGGAGACAAGAGAACCCCTTCAAAATATAAACGGGCTTTGCAGATCCTTGCTTGGGTTGATTGGCTGTGTCATGCTTTCCTCATCACTTCCCTCTCTGAGCTGTGGAGACAAATGACTCCATCCCTTTAGGAAACACCCCACTCCCATTTTCTTTCTGTTTGGAGCAGAGCCTGAAGGAAGGAAGTGTCTGGAAAGGTCAGGTGGGGCTTCCAGAGGTGCTGGAGCAACCTCACAGCTGTGTTTAAAATGTGCTGCTTTTTCAAATCCCATTTTTGCTTCTTGGGATGAAGGACACCAGGCTGGAATTGTACCAGACTGGCAGTGCTGAGCCATGGAAATTCAAGACAAATTCCATCTCACTCACTGGGAAAGGCTTCACTAAATGGAACTTGTGATTCCTCTGTGGCTGCTGTCTTCTCAAAACTAATCCCGCTCCTGTTGGGTACTCTAAAGGTGTTCAGAGCTTAAATTTTAGCCTCCTTTGGAATATTTCTTCTCTCTGTGTTTGATTAGAAGCTGTGATTTGACTCAGTTTGATTTGATTCAGGGTCCAAAGACTGAAGAGCAAAGACTGCACTCAGAGAGCAGAGCAGCAGTGAATATTTAGCCACACTAAATTTTTTTTCCCCAGTTTTAAATCAGTTTTAAATGCTGATACTCCACACAAATATGCTGGAACTGTGTGTGTGTGTGTATTTACCACTCACAGGTGAATGCCCTCCTCCCTCTTACAGTGACAAAAGGAAAATAAAGACAAGTGGTATAAACACCAAAGGAGGCAATTCCTTTTTCAAGGAATAAGGAAATTTCAAGGAAATTTTCAAGGGAATTTTCAAGGAATTAAGGAAATTTCCAATTTCCTTATTTCCTTCCCTGACATCTGAGGCTGTCTGCTCTGAGAACACCACCACAAACACCATTTACCCTGTTACTTCCATTTAGAACCTGTTCAGACACAGCTGTAGGACATCAAGTCTGATCTCCTCCTTCAACCAGAATAATTTTGTCCCCAGGTCCTGGTGCCACAGAGCTCCTGCATGGCTGGGAAGGGTAAAGCAAACACAGAGATTTCCTCAGGTGCCACTGGACAATCAGAGTCACTTCACAATTTTTATTTGTTGACAGCTTTTATAAAACAAAATTCCCCTTGGATCAGACATCTCATAAAACATTTATTCAGTCTCGTGCATGCTCGTGACACATCAGGTTCCAGCAGAGCAGCATCTGCAGGACCAGACAGTGGAGCTGAAAGCAGAATTCCTGCTTTCTGCTGAAGGGGAGGGAAACTCACAACATTAAGGCACTGTCAAACCCCAAGCCCACACATCTGACCTTTCCTACCGGCTTTCCCCTGCTTGCACACAAGGAGGGTTTCTTATCTTTAATTAACTGTCAGTTGCAGTTTTGAACAGGGACACACACACACACAAACCCTCACTTCTCTTCAATCCCGTTTCCATTCCCAGCTGCAATGGAAACAGAGCAAACCTCACTGCTAGGGATGGAAAATGCCCAGTGCTACATCCCCAGGCTCGCCACTCTCCCTGTGGTGATCCCAGCCCTTGGAAGATGCCATTTAGAAGAATAAAATCAGTTATAAGAACAGCTTTGAACTACTCTAAAAGCCAGTGTTCACTAAGCAGAACACAAATGAGCTGACAGACCCCTCCTGAGCCATGCAAGGCAGTTCAGATTCTTCACTCCTTGGGCACAAGCTGCATCCACAGCCCAGCAGTTTGGCCTGAGGGGACCTACAGAAGGTAATCAGTATTTTCAGCTGATGTGCTTTTATCAGTCCTTTAAAGTAGTTTTTCATCAGCTGGTGTGAAATGCCCCACTTTAGCCTTTCTATGTGAATTTAAGAACATAGGAAAGGTTTCTTCCTGCACCCAGGCTGTCCTGGAGCACACCAGGATCACTGCAAGCCCAGACCAGCACGTGGCTGCGGGCTCAGACCACAATTAGAAGTTCCAATTGCAATGTCAAAAAAAAGCCAGATTCAGGTTCATGACTTAGGTGCCCTGGCAATGATAAATAAATAGTAATAAATATTTACACTCACACACACTCTTCTTGTATCCCACAGGATTACAAACAAACCAGAGCCATGCTTCTCCCCTGGTTCAATGGGATGAGGTTTGGGGTGGGACTCGGTAAAAACGTGCAGCAATGCCACACACAGCCTAGGATAGTGACAGTGCCAACACATGGCACTGGGAGCACTTCACAGCTTCAGAGCTCTTGCAAACACAGACTTGGCTGAGCAAATTACAGTGTCCTGACCATCAGAACCAGAGGGAACTGAGGTGAACAGGGTTTGGCTCGGCCAAAGGCCATGTCCTTATTGCATTTAAAATATCCCATCACTTGGAGATATGGCAGGTGTGGGAGCTGGGAAAAACCAGAGCAGGCTCATACCAGGCCATTCAATTTCCTCGAGTATGAAACCTGACTTCCACATCGAGTCTTAACAGTTTGTTGTTTTGGCAGACACTGAAAAGGTCAGTGAAAATTCAACGGAACTTAAGAGATGCAGGAGCACAAACCATTCCCCCCTTCATAAATAAACACAGTGAAAGATTTTACATCAATTGAAAATGCTGCATCAGATTTGCTGACAGTTTGGGAAGTGACACCCACTTACCACCCTGGCACAAACCTACAAATCCCTGAAAATCTGATCAGAATAGAGAGGCAGAGACCAAGAAGCAAGCAGCAGCACAGAGAGCAAAAATGAAATTCAGGGACCCAGCTGGCAGTGTCCTGGCTTCCACCTCCTCTCTGGAGTCTGAGAGAGAAGGACTGGAGCATAAAGGAAGTCACAGGTGGCTTTGAGACTCAGCTCTGGAAGAATTTTCTTGGCCTATTTTCTGCGCCGTTGCTTTTTTATTCAGCTTTTTTTGCCTTCCGTTTCCTCGTGCCTTCGTTCAGCTCCTCTTTGGACTTGGCAGGAGGAGGAGGAGGAGGAGGAGGGTGGGAAACCTCGTGGGAGGCCCCGTGGTGGTCGTGGTGGTGGCTTTGATGCCCACTGGAAACAGAGCCAAAGAGGACGGGGCAGACGAGGTTTTCCAGCGGAGCAAAAGGTGAGGCGTGGGAGTGAGTGGCCGTCATGAAAACCTGCCAGGCAACAGGGAGCACTCAGAGATCACACAGAGCCAGGAAATACTGACCAGGGAGCATTCTACTGAGCCCAGAGAAAGTCCCTGCTGCTGCATGACTCGAGGCACAAGGAGCTGCTTGTGTGATGGAGAATTTAGCATTGAATTTCCTGAGCAGATCCTACAGCCAGTGAATCCTGTAGTGGCTCAGGAAGGTGACTATTCCCACCTGAGGTTCTGTAATTTGCTGGCAACAAAGCTGCTGTAAACTTACCTTGCAGACTATCATGAACATGGTGAAAAAGAAGATGAGGTTGGCTTCAGAGATGGGGAGCCAGTGAGTCTGCTGCAGAGTGAAGAGGACTGTGCCGTACAGACTGGCCTTTGTAGGGCTGGAAGAGAAAGAAAGAGGTTTTCTGGAAGGTTTGCACCCAGCCCTGACTGGTTCTTTCATTCCATTCTTCATCTGACTGGGAATTTCCAGGCTGCTGACTTACAAGGACATATGAAGAATTTCGTTTGTTTCAGGCTTCCAGACCCCACGCAGCAGCTGCTCAAAGTTCGACATCAAGGCCACACCAGAACCTGGGAGACAGAGAAACCTGTCAAAGAGCTGGAGCTGCCACAGCAGAGGGCTCTGGATCCTCAAGGGGACAAAGGGTTCTTGACATTCTCCCCAAATTAAGATGTTAGCCTAAGCCAAGGGAGCAGGGCAAACGCTTCCCTGACTTTCTACCGAGCGGATCCTGACGCAGGGAAAAGGCATTTGCCTCTTGCAGTTACTGATGCTCAAGTGCTTGCCTCAAACACAACCTTAAAGGAAAACCGACTGGCAGAACCCCCTGAAAAGACACAGGTGAGGTCAGAGATCACAGGAGAAAGAATAAAGAACTCCTGACTCCAGTTCTTCAACCACTCTGCGAGGCTGCACGAACACCTGCGCGGTGAGAACCTGCACATCCACATCCCCTCCCTGCCGCTCCCCCTGAGCTGCCCCCAGCCTGTCCCTGCAGCCTCTGGAGCATCTCAGGTGTCACCTTTGACCCATCCCGTGGCCATCATCACGAACCACCCGTGGTGGTAGAGGTGGTGGGCGTGGTGCACCCCGGCCGCGATCTTGCGCACCCGGACCACCTCCTTCATGGCCACGAAGATGAGCTTCACGGGCAGGAAGCTGACACACTTGTAGAAGAGGTTCATGGGACAGAAGAATATCAGGTACCTGCAAAAAGATCACAGATTTGTTCTGAGCTGGGATATGCAGAGAGGGGTAGTGTGGCAGATTGAGTTAGGGCAGGTGAAGGGGGTGAAGGAGACTCAGAGAAATCTAAAAATGAAATATTCCTGATTTCATAGCTAATCCTAAAAGGAAACCAGCATGCAATGAAGCCACTCTATAGCAAGAACTGAGTGAGCCTTCAGTAACTCAGAGAGCCTTCACTACTAATACTCCATCTTGACTAAAACCCAAGAGTTTTAATCCAGAATTTTTTAGAAGTCTGTGTCTTGTATGGTCCAGAAGCATCAGCTCATACAGACAAGAAGCTACATATACTGAAATGCTATTACAGACAGAGAACAGATTTCAAATACTCTTTTGTCCAGAAGATTGCCATATTTTTCAGCTCTGAAAGAAGATATTTCTCTTTATTTTCTCAAGTATAGAAAACTAGATGGCTGAGGGATTTACTCTGAGACTTCTGCTCACGAAAATTTCATTCACAACGTTTCCCAACAATGCTCATTCTGAGCACCTACAACCCATACACACTGGGGAAGTTAAAGGTTCATTTGTGCACATTTCACCAACACAACAAATAAAATGCCCCCAAACCTTCAGGATGTGCCACCCCTTGCTCTGTGGGACCCGTGGGTGCTGCTGCTCCTGGCTCAGCAGTGGCTGCTATGAATAGAAGTGCCTCAGCCCAGATAATCACAGCATGAGGCAACTGGGCAGGGAAACTGGGAACCAGAGCCAGCAGTGCAAGAGCCTCAAAGACAGCCTCAGCCCACCTCTGCTGTCCCCAGTTAATCCCAGTGAGATCAGAGCTGTGTCCCACGGGGAGAACATCTCCCCCCACACCTCCCTGCAGCTCGTGCCACATCAGGAGGGGTGCAGGGCACTCACCACACTGCTGTGGCCAGGATGACACTGGAGTTGTGGCTGAAGTAGCCAATGGGTGCCTCTCCCAGCAGCAGATCAGCCAGGATGTAGCTCCCAAAGCAGTGGAGCATAGCACAGAGCCAGGAGGCAAAAGGGCTCTTCCGGGACATCTCCACGGCTCCTGTGAAAAAAATTGGAAATCCCGGAGTCACTGTGACTGGAAGGGACCCTCAAGGCCACCTGAGTGAGAAGATGGGCCTAGCAATTAAGCAGGAACTTCAAGACCCAGGAAGAGAGAGGCTCAAGGTGCGTGTTCTCCCACAAAGCAACTCAAAGAAAAGCACTTGTAAAACAAAATGCCAAAGTGTGAAACCCAAACAAGTGCCAGAGACGGCCAAGAAATGATCACAGCCTGCAGACCCCCCCGAAGGTCTCGTGTGAACAGAGTCATTAGAAGTTTATGAACTGGCTGAGAGATTCTCTCCTTGATTCTGCTACCAGAAAGAACATTTTTTTCCCTTGAAATCAATGTCTTTTTACAGTCTAAAAATAAAATGCATACTGGTACCATTCTCTCCACTGCTTCAACCTAGGTGCCCTCTAGAATTCATGAACAATCTGTTCAGCTCTTTCATTCATAAGATAACCTGCAAAAATAGAACAGGAATTCTTAATCTTTATTTGAGAGAAGAGGATTTGAGGGTTCTTCCCTGCTCCTGAACTAGCCTGGAAATACTTTGTGGTCTGGCCTTTTTTAAAATTCCTGTAGCAATTTTCATCCATCTTTGTACTTTTTCAGGGAAACCTCCCAATAACATCACTTCTGTGAGGTTCTTTCATCACCTTAAACTGCTCCAGAATCCTTCGTGCAGCATTTCAGATACAAAACTTTGTTCAGTGAGCAGGCAAAGAGAGAAAATGCTAAAAATGTTATGCCAACATGATTACCTGGTACACCTTAAACAGCAGTAAGTGGATCAGCATGAACCAAAGCTGTGAGTGCCCAGGCTCTTCCATCCTCGGGGACATTTGAACCAGCTGAAAACACAGCGGCAGCGAGACAGCTGCAACAGCCGAGACATGAAACTGGTTCTATAGGAAGCCGAGGTTTAGCTTGAGGCTTAAATTTAGTAACACTTGTTTTTCCTTGGCTCCACGAAGCCATGCTGTCTCCAAGGAGGAAACAGGACGGTTCTGTCCTGACACCGATCCTCAGCCCGTAACTGCGGGATGGGAGCACTGTAGGAATCTGGGGAAAAGTACACCCAGGCCTTATCCAGTCCCAAGTGGATTCCTGAGCTTGCACATATTTAAAAGCTATTTTTGTGAGGGCTGCCTGTTAATTGTTCAGTTCAGGACTCCAAGCTGGAAGGCAGCTGGGAGTGATCAGGCCTGGAAAAGCCAGCACTTGTTTACAGGGAGTTTAACGGGAACAGCGCAGGGATTGTACGGCTCCGAGGTTTGAAAATCATTCCCGAGCCTGGGGTTGGTTTTCCCTTCAGTCACTATGCAGTTACCGTGAAACTGCTCAAAAGAGAGCACGAGGAGTGCACACATTGTCAAAAACAGAAGGAAAGGGGCGTTTGGAAAAGACCCAGGCACAGCCAGGCTGTGACAAAGGCAGAAGGTGAAAGCCAAGGCGCAGATCTATGGATCTGTGCAAGATAAGCCCAAGAGAACAAACACAGCAAGGTCAGTTATGGTTCCTGAGAACAGCTCAGGGCATGGTCCAGAGGGTGGGAAAAACCAAGGTTTTCCTTCCACCCTTTTGTATATAAATAGGAGGAAAGTACTGCCACAAAAATATTCAAGCCAAGGGATTGGCCAGAAACGCAACTCTGAGTCCTGGGGTGGCAGCCAAGTGACCGAACTTAAATACCTCAATGCTCAATCCCTCAATACCTCAATCCCGCCTTAGATAAAATCCAGGATTATTTCTCAAAATCAGAGTCACGGGTTCGCGTGGGTTTTTCCTGCTTTATATTTAGACACAGGTGTCGGAG
This sequence comes from Anomalospiza imberbis, assembly GCF_031753505.1. Classification (NCBI taxonomy): domain Eukaryota; kingdom Metazoa; phylum Chordata; class Aves; order Passeriformes; family Viduidae; genus Anomalospiza; species Anomalospiza imberbis. The sequence continues at coordinate 2,781,817 of NC_089707.1, forward strand.
CTGTGACATCGCCTGTGACAGGCGGCAGAGGAGAGGCACGGGCAGGTCCCGCTGGTGCGGGGCAGTGCGGGGTCTGTGCCGGCACGGCTACCGCAGCTCCCCCCAGGGCCCCCCGGCCAAGGGCCGCACTCACCGGGCTCGTACTTGAGGTAGAGGACGGAGATGATGAAATAGGCGGTGTCGAACAGCGGGAACACCGGCAGCGCGGCGAAGGCGGCCGCCAGCTCCCCGAGGGGCAGCGCCTCCGCCAGATCCATCGCGGCCCCGGAGCGCGGCTCTCCGTGCCCGGTTCTCGATTCCCTGCCCCGGCCCGGCTCCGCAGGCCCGTCCGGGGCTGCGGGGGATGCGGGCGGAGCGCCCGGCGCTGCCCGGGCCCCTCGCTGCCGCGGCTGTCCGGGCGCGGAGCCGCCGCCGCTGCCGGAGCCGCCGCGGGGAGCGCAGGCGCCGCCGGCCCGGGCAGCGCCCGCCCCTTCCGCTTCCCCTCGGCCCCCGGAGCCGCCGCCGGAGCCATGATCGGGGACCTGCTGCTCTGCGGGTACCGGGGCCGGCAACCGCCAGCGGCTCGGCCGGGTTGGCCCGGCCCGGCCGTGCCTGACCCTGTTCCCGTCCCCTGTCCCGACCCCTTTCCTCCTTCCCGTCCGCCTTAACCCTTTCCACCCCCGTTCTCTCTCCCCAACCCGCTTCCCTGGCCTCACTCCCCTTCTCCATCCTCCTGTCCCTTTCCCCATCCCCCTTTCCCGACGTCTTTCACCATCCCCGACCCTTTGCCCCTTCTCCATCCCCGTTCCCTCGTCCTCACTCCCCTTCCCTCTCCCTCTTTTCCCATTTCCTTCTTCCCTTCCCTCGTTCCCCTTCCACCGTGCCCATCCCCCTCTTCTCCGGCCTTATTCCCCTTCCCCGACCCTTTTTCCCCGTCCCCCTATGCCCTTCCCCATCCTCATCCCCTCTCCTTGCCCCTCTGCATCCCCGACTTCCTTCCCCGTCTCTCCCGCAGGACGCTGCTGGTGAACGCCGGTGCCGTGCTCAACTTCAGGCTGTAAGCGAACGGGGAGGGCAGCCGGAGGAACGGGGAGGGTTTTTTGGGAGTTCACCTGCCTGACACGACCCCTCTGCCCCGCAGGAGGAGGAGGGACACGGAGGGATTCGGAGAGGAGCAGAGGGAACCCACGACCGGTAACGGAGGGGATGCGGGAGCCGTGCACAGCCCTGCCCTGGGCCGCCAGGACACGCACAGGAACGGGCTTTTCTGGAGGAAATCCTTGGCCAAACGACAGTTTTTCCGCCCCTTTTTGTTGGATGTGAATTGCTGTGGGGCTGGAATAACTGGTTTATTAACTTGTAAACGGAAATGAGAAGAAACGCACAAAAAGCACATTTCTTTCAGCATTTTATACCTGTAGGTGCCTGTGGTAAAGAGGTAACGCTCTGCTCACTCCGTGATTGCCGTTTCCACGTGGATCCACCTGTGTTGCTCCCTTGCAGCTCTGTTTGCTGGTTAAAAATCCCAGAAAGCCTTTTTTGGTCTTCCCTTTTTAGCAGTGTGACTTCTTTTTATAATTTTTTGGTAATTTTGCCATGTATCCTTACAGAGTTGCACTGAACAGAGCGTCCATCCTTCACATACGACCTCAAATTTCAGTCTGAACTTCTTGTTTGGTTTTTTTATGTTTTTTTTTCCTCTCAGAGTTGCTTGTGATTTTCAGGCAGTGCTGAAAATATCACTTGTCAGTTGTGTTTTTCATGTCAAAAGCTTCTCCTCTTGATTTCTAGGTGACAACATCAGAGAGTTCTTGCTAAGTCTCAGGTATTTCCGAGTCTTCATTGCCTTGTGGAATATCTTCATGATGTTCTGCATGATTGTGTGAGTAACCCTGTGCAGCATCTTCTCACTTGGTTACGGAAAGTCATATATTGGCACTTTTCTTGCACATTTATCTCTTTTCACATCTGTCTCTCCCATTTGTTTTTTCCATAATTCTTTTTCACTTCACTTCTTTATTTCACTTTTCAAATATGGGTTGATCTCACTTTTTTTTGCTAATGTGGGCACCTGTAGTGCATGGAAACCACCTGTGCCAGCACCTGAGTCATTCAGCCTCAGGCAGAGTGTTGTTTGTTGGGGGTTGATCAAATCAAACCGCCTGGGTTTAAATTTGGAGATGTTTTTCATTTTGGGGTGGGGTGGAAACCCACCAAGTAAATAAATCAGCCTTGCACAGGTGTGGCTGTTTCTCATCTTACTTTTTTTTTTTGTTGCATCCCTCAGGTTATTTGGATCTTGAAAGCCACCCATGGACACGTTGGAAGAGACTTTTGGCTGGGAACAAACTTTTCTAGAAGTAAAAGATTCTGCTGCTCTCCAGCTGCAGCCCCGGGCCCGTGGGACACGCTCGTCCCCTCCAGGTTCCTGCTCTGCCGGGGCTTGGAGCCACAACCTTCACACAAATGATCTCAGCTTCACTGAAAGAGAATTTTGACTTGGTTTTCTAAGCTCAGAGTGAGAGCAGGGGAGAACTGGAGCCGGTTTTAAGCCTCTGCCTCTAGCAGCTGGGGCTGTGCCAGCTCGAGTTACCCCTGTCCAAGTCACACTCCTGATTCTCAGTTTTGTGTAAAAGTTGAGCAGAGCGTTCTTGTAACTTCTCACGTATTCCATTCGTTTTGTTGGAGGTGTAGAAAAGGAATATTCAAGAAAAAAAATGCCATTCTCACCTTCTCCCTATTTTTCCAGAAAAAAAAAAAAGCTTTTTAAAAGAATATTTCAAAGATTTTTTTTTTTCTAAGCAATATGTAAGGGATTTTGAATGGGGAAAAATGGCAAAAAATAATTCTCTAAGCCAATGTTAAGAGATAATTTTGGAATAATCTTGGATTTGGTTGAATAAAGCTGTTCTATTTAAGGGTGAAATATATATTTGGTGTCACGTTCATTCTGTTCCAGGAGAAATTGATTCTGTATTAGTGTATTTTGGGAAATTGTAGCTGTAATTCTGTGTTTTAAGTTAGCCTCTCTGACCAACAGCTTTTCCCCAGAATCACCAAGATCATTTAAGAGAGTGGGGTGCTGAGTATCTTTTAAATCAAACTGTAAACTGTTAGTGGGGCTTCCACAGCTTCAGTTTCTTTAGCTGTTGAGGAGAAAGAAACCCGATTTAAATGATGCCCTGGCACAGGTTTTAGCGAGTATTTTGAATTTTACTTGGTAGTGAGACGCAAGTGTTGGGCACCTGCAGCATTTGACTTGAGTCACCCACCCTCTTGGGTGAACTGAAGTTTTCACATTAATGAAATATGACAGGGGAAGGGTCATTTGAGAGATGCTGTAATGAACCCAGAAAAATGTACAGACAGGCCCTTTCAAATGTGGTTTGAGCCATCTGGAAATATGTACAACCTTTGCTTAACTTTAAACATATTCATTGTAATTTCGGTATATTTTAACCCTTTCCTGATTGTTTAAAATGAGACAAAAAAAAAAAAAAAGTGTACTGCCAATACAATACAGGGATTGAACCAATATAAATCTCGGAAAACATTTAGTGCCTGATCTTAATTAAACCAAGTGTTAAGGGAAGGGTGGATGTGGCATCAGTGTGTGTGTGACCTGCTGGACACCCCTGGGCTCAGCTTTGAGCTAGGGGGGTTTTTATTCTTCCTCAGAAAAGCGGTGACTTTATGATCACGGGGGGTTCCACTGCTAAAGGAATGCAGTTTTATCACCCTGCACGCACCGTGTGGCTCCAGAGCGTGCTGTCCCCACAGGACTCCAGCTGTGCAAAAGTTGTGATTCAGCCTCGAAGCAGCTGCTTTAAAATAACGAAATCAGAAGTCAACTTTCAGCTGCTCTTAAGTGCTGTGGGAGGTTTTAAGTGCCGCAGTGATGCTTTGCTGAGGGGACCAGAACACCCCTCACACCTTCCCGCCCCGCGTGGTGCCCGCAGGGGGTTTATTCCCGTTATTTATTCCCATTATTCATTTGTCCCCGCAGGGTGCTCGGTTCCTCCGGGGCCGGGCGGGGGTCCCGGAGTGGCCACCCGGCTCCCGCCGCCCCTCTCCGCCGGCATCGCCCCGCTCCCCGTGCCCCACTCTCCCCCTCACGGCGCCCCGCCTCAGCGCCCTCTCCTCCAGCTTCTTCGTGCTGTCCCCATGTCCCCCAGCATCGCCCCTGTCCCCCCAGGGGTCCCTGTTCGCTGTCCCCCAGAATCGGCGCTGTCCCTTCAGGGGTCCCTGTTCGCTGTCCCCCAGCATCGCCCCTGTCCCCCCAGGGGTCCCTGTTCGCTGTCCCCGTGTCCCCCAGGGGTCCCTGTTCGCTGTCCCCGTGTTCCCCCTGTCCCCTCAGGGGTCCCTGTTCGCTGTCCCCCAGCATCGCCCCTGTCCCCCCAGGGGTCCCTGTTCGCTGTCCCCCGTGTCCTCCAGGGGTCCCTGTTCGCTGTCCCCATGTCCTCCCTGTCCCCTCAGGGGTCACCGTTCGCTGTCCCCGTGTTCCCCCTGTCTCCCCAGGGGTCCCCGTTCGCTGTCCCCGTGTCCCCCGTGTCCTCCAGGGGTCCCTGTTCGCTGTCCCCATGTCCCCCCTGTCTCCTCAGCGGTCCCCGTTCGCTGTCCCCGTGTCCCCGTGTCCCCCCTGTCCCCTCGGCGGTCCCCGTTCGCTGTCCCCCCTGTCCCCTCAGCGGTCCCCGTTCGCTGTCCCCGTGTCCCCCCTGTCCCCTCAGCGGCCCCCGTTCGCTGTCCCCGTGTCCCCCCTGTCCCCTCAGCGGTCCCCGTTCGCTGTCCCCGTGTCCCCCCTGTCTCCTCAGCGGTCCCCGTTCGCTGTCCCCGTGTCCCCGTGTTCCCCCTGTCCCCTCAGCGGCCCCCGTTCGCTGTCCCCGTGTCCCCCCTGTCCCCTCAGCGGTCCCCGTTCGCTGTCCCCGTGTCCCCGTGTTCCCCCTGTCCCCTCAGCGGTCCCCGTTCGCTGTCCCCGTGTCCCCCCTGTCCCCTCAGCGGCCCCCGTTCGCTGTCCCCGTGTCCCCCCTGTCCCCTCAGCGGTCCCCGTTCGCTGTCCCCGTGTCCCCGTGTCCCCCCTGTCCCCTCAGCGGTCCCCGTTCGCTGTCCCCGTGTCCCCGTGTCCCCCCTGTCCCCTCAGCGGTCCCCGTTCGCTGTCCCCGTGTTCCCAGCCCCTGTCTCCCCCTCTTCCCGCGTCCCCCCCCCCCTTTTCCCCCTCACGGCGCCCCAGCCCCGCCCCGCTCCCCCACCGCGCACGCGCGCTCCCGCCGCCGCCCGCCCTCCGCCGCGCACGCGCGGTGCGCGCCCCCGGCGGTGCGGGCGGGCGGGCGGGGGCCGGGGCGCGGCGCGCGCACGTCACGGCGTCGGGCGCGTCCCAGGGAGCCGCGCGCGGCGCCGGCCCTGCCCCCAGCGCGCCCCGCGTTCGGCCCGAGCGGAGCGGAGCGGAGCGGAGCGCTGGGCTCGCCCGCTCCCCCCGGCCCCCCGCGCCGCCCCCGCCCCGCGGGGAGCGAACATGCTCCTCCGGCTCCCCGAGGCCGCCGCCGCCGGCGAGTGAGGAGCCGCCGCCGCCGCCGCCCCGGCCCGGCCCGGCCCCGCCGCCCGCCCGCCCCGGCCGCAGCCGCAGCCGCCCCGCTTCGCCCAGGCAATGACAGCGGCTCCGGCCCCGTCCCCGCAGCAGATCAGGGACCGGCTGCTGCAGGCCATCGACCCGCAGAGCAACGTGAGTACGGGCCCCGCGGGCCCCCGCCGCTCCGGGCCGACCCCCGCCCGGCGCTCCCGCCGCGACGCCTTTCTCCCCCCTCCCGGGGCCTCCGGGGCTTCCTCCGGGGCCGCCCCGGGTGTACCGGAGCCTCCGCTGCCGGCGGTAGCGCGGAGCTCCCGGCGCGCCGTCCGCCCGGGGTCCCGCAGCCGGCGGCGCCTCCCGCCCGCGGCCCCCGGGCCGGGAGCGCAGGGCCGCCCGGCCGGGGGCTCCGGAGGCCGCTCCCCGCCCGCCCAGGGCCGCGGCCGCCCCCGCCCCGCCGCCGCTCGGCGCCCCGGGCCCGGCCGGTGCTGCCCGGCCATGCGGCGGGCGGCCCGGCCGCCTCCCCACGCCAGGCCGCGGCTCGGGCGCGGCCTGCAGGGGGCTCTGGGCCGGCCCCGCCGCCGCTCGCCGGGACCTTCCGGGGCGCCCACCTGTTCCTCGGGCCCCGAGGCCGCTCCGGCCGCGGCCGGGGGGAACCCCGGGCTCCGGCGGTGGCTGCGGGGCTCTGGAGCTGCTCCAGCACCGAGCAGCCTCGGTCTTCGCTTTTATCCCTTCCTGCAACGCCGTAATGAGCTTATGTGCTTCTTCTGGGATGTGGTGTAAGCACAGAAGTCAGCGTGTATTTTACCTGTAAGTGGCCTTAAGTGGCGGTTATCCAAAGGATCATTTGCTCCTTTTAAGGGTTTTTTGGCTCATCCAAGCAGTTCTCCGCTTAGGCGTTTATTACTGTGAGAGGACTGCAGGGCCCTCAATCTGTCCAATTTTTGAGTCTTAGATCAACGCTCACCGCCGCAGGATGCCAAGGTGGGTCTGTCTTGGCCATCTGCAGTTTGTAGGGGCAGCCTCTGGTTCATCAGGCTGAATGTGTACGTGTTATTTTAGGGGCTGGGGTGTGTGAAATGGTGCTTTGGTTCTATTAAACTCATACCTGCTCCTGTCTGAACAAGTGCTTTTTTGTGATAGACCTGCATGAAAGTCCTAAAGTAGCTAATAAAGTTATTGTCATTTGGAACCCCTCCCAGAGCCTGTGTCATGGGGACTGAAGAAAAATCACTCTGGCCTTGTAGGTTCTGTAGAACCCCCTGGGCTGGGCATCTGTGGGGAGCTGCAGTGTTACACACTGGAGTAACAGTAACAAATCGTGGTGGTAATTGTGGGCTGTTAAATGTCAGCGTTGTCTGAGTTTGCAGTACTTTAACATGGATCTTGCTGAAATGTCAGTTAGTGCACTTCATGAATCCTGTTAGCTCTGAGCTCTCTTTCTGTGGCTGCAGATTTTTTCACTCTACATGAGACCGAGTGCCAACCTACTTTAATAAAATTCTAGCAGGTCTGTGGTGTCTTTTGACTTCAGAACTGTCAGCTGCAGTGGTTACCCTAATTCTGGTGTTACTTTGTCAGACACTGTGGCTGTGCAGAACTAAGCAGCCAGGAAGTCAATTTTGTGATGGATACTCTTCCCTTTCTCCACACGCTGATGTTTCAGGATGCTGTTGTGAGAAGACTCCAAATAACCAGGCAGCTCCCTGCAAGGGGGGGCCAGAGCTCCCAACAGGTCAGTAGCCCCTTAAGTTTAGGAGTGATGTATGTTAAATTATAATTCTACATACTTGATACTTATCCAGGGCAATAATTGGTGGCAGAAAAATCAGCCCATTGTTCCAGAGTGCCTGTAGGCAGGGTCTGTCTTCCAGTTTAACCTTTTCTTGGAGGAGAGCAGAGGTGGTGTAGCTGAGGTTCATTGTGCAGGCTGAGAGCTCAGACTCTTGGCTCCAAAGCACATGGAATATGTGGTGGTGTTGGTTGTTCACTACCTGGCACGTCACTGGCACAGAGGGAAGAAAAACTTACATTTTGAACACGCTTACAGAGCTGATTTTGAGTTTAATCACACTTGGACACCGTGGTGAAAGTACAAGAAGCTGCTCTGCTGTTTTCCTGCTGGGAGAGTCAGTGCAGCAATGAACTTCTGTGCCTGCAGGGACTCATGGAAAGCTCCAGCTACTTTCTGCTGGCTCTTAGAATCTTCTCCTGACAGAATTACTTGTGTTCAAACCTACAGCATACATTGTTGTCACCGACTTCCTCATTTACCAAGAAGGTCAAGCTTTGAGGCCTAGATTTAATTCAAGCTTTTCAGTGTAGTTGGTGTGTGTGTTGCTGGAGAGGCTGAAAGCTGCACCAATGGTGTCAGATGGGCAAAACCAGTCCAGTTCTATGGGGCTGAGGAGGGAGGAGATGGTTGGTTCTTCATGGTGCTTTACTGTAGGGTCTGCAAATTTAAGCTTCACTTAAATTCCCTAACACAGTCTGCCATTGTGGATATTTATTCCTGAGTGGTTAGTTGGATCTTGGTCGACTCACAGGTCATGCCTTAAATGGGAAAAAAAAAAAGGACATAAGTTTCTCTACCTCTGTTGGGTTGAACTGGTCAAAATAATTGTTTCCCCAAGCTTGCAGAACCTGCTAGCCTCAGGAAATCATCTCCTGTGCTGATTGTTCATCTCCAGCTGCTCCATAAAGCCCTGCTGACTCGGGAGCAATATTGAATTTATACATGTTTAGCACTTGAACCTCCTCTAGTAATTGCTGCAGAATATATTTATAACTTAGTTTCTCACACTTAGAGGTTACCTGTGTAAATTCTGAACTATTTCAAAGGAGACTTATAAGAAATAAGCTATTTTTAAAAGAACTTACATCATCCTAGAAGCCACCCGGGATGTCTGGTATTGTGTCTTCATTTATTCAGCCTTTTCTCCTCGAGGAAACATATGGGCAAACCACTTCTGCTCCATGACCTAAGCACTGAGTACCAGCATCACTTTCCTTCCAAGGCTTCTGTGAGAACATAGCAGGAGGCGGAGGAGAGCAGGAGTTCTGTTCTGTGAGGTCTAACAGGGGAGATGTTCCTTGTTTCTGGTGGGAACAAGGCTGAGAAGCCACCCCTTCCACCCAGAAGAACACCTTTGCCTTGGTAACTCGTGCTCTGTGCTCCTGGGGGAGTTAATTCCCTGATGTCAGGAGTAATGAGAAATACTGGTTTTTGCTCTGTGGACAAGCCTGTCGTTTCCAGCCAGCTGCTAGAATTGTGCTTGCAATTAACTGGTTCCTCATGCTGAATATGTAGCAATCTGTTCCTGTTTTTAAATATTAGATAATAACTTCATTATTTGCCATTAGTACCCCTCTGTGACACAAACCCAGCTTTGGTTTGAGTAACAGCCTGCATTGTGTGCTCCCTGTGAGCTTGGGCTTGGCTCTAGCTCAGGCTGTGCTTCATGCAGTACCTCAGCTGGGCTTGCTGCACAGACCTTCAGGAGTGGTCCATGGCCTGAATTATTAATAATTAATTGGCCTGTGTGTTGGAATATGTTGGGTGGTGCATTGGCATGGGCTGATCTCCCAGCTGGCACAGGTTGCATGGTTAAAGATGCTCCCGTGGCTGTTTTCTCTGTTGGTTGTTTTACCAAGGTGCTGGAGGCAAAACCCCCCTCACCAGTGGTACAGGTGCTTTCCAGTAGTGTCTTAAGAAGGTGCAGGGCACTGCTGCAATAATATAAATATAGAAAGCAGGGAAAGCTGGTGCTTCACTTCCTGAGGGTCTCAGTGATTTCTTTGGATGCAGGAAGTGTTATGTGTGGGCGAAAGTAGACTAGGAATGGCTCTTGCTTGAGCTTTATCCTTTTCTGCAAGCCCTAATGAGCTTTGCAGTTTTGAGGGAGGTGCAGAGAACCTGTTGTACCTCTTGCCCTCTTTGTCCCTTTCCTCACTCGCAGCTCATCTTGTTTGGAGCAGTCTCACGTTTTGTACATGAAGGCAGCAGGTTGTTCCAGGTGTGTGACAAAATGCAGGGAGCTGGGGAGCATTTTCTAATGTGCAAGGTCTAAAGTGTTGTTATCATGTCAAGGTTTAGTTTCAGATAAAAGATTTGGGCCTGATGGAGAGAGTCCCATTGTGTTCATGTTTTTTTTATAATAACTTTAAATGAGGTCTCTGTTTCTTAGTGCTCTTTATTACAAACACTTGGATTCACTTGAATTCACTGTGTGGGGGTGATGGTACAGTTGATTTGAATATTGCTTGTCCACTTCTTTCTGAAACAGCTTATTTGCTTAGTGGCAGTGCAGGCTGTCACTTCTTGAGAGGGGTTGGAAGGTTGGAGGTTTAAAAACTTTCAATTTGTACAGTGCCCTTTGCAGCAGTGAGGCCATTCTGAACTTTGAGGCTGCTAAGACAAAATCTGAGTGAACAGAAATATCAGAGAGTTTAAATTGAAGGGTCAAAGCAAGGGGAATGCCAGACTGCTTTTCAGTTGTTAATTCCTTGAAACTCCCCAGGTTGCAGTGATGATGGCAGTAGTCATTTGCTCTGAAGCTCTAATTTGAGTGTTTGTTTCGGCAGCAGTGACAATTTAAATAACACCCACTTCTTATTCCTGCTCCACACACCCATTTTATGTGTGCAGGATCATGTGGTGAACTGAATGGAGGAATTCATCAGGATTTAAAGAAGAAAAAAAGGCAATGTATGGATCTTTTCCCAGGTTGTTTTTGATGTAGCTCAATTATTTGATAAAACTTTGGGTGCATCACAAATAGTTTTGGCAGCAGAATTGGCTCTTAAAGTGTGTAAGTGAGTTTGGAAGCAGAAAAGAACAGCATCCTGTGAAGGTGCGGAGGCCCAGGTGCCCAGAGCAGCTGTGGCTGCCCCTGGATCCCTGGAAGTGTCCAAGGCCAGGCTGGACAGGGCTTGGGGCAACCTGGGGTAGTGGAGGGTGTCCCTGCCCATGGGAGGGGAATGGAATGGGATGGGCTTTAAAGTCCCTTCCAGCCCAGCCCAGTCTGTGATTCCATGAGGAGTGGAATGTTGCTGCTTCCTGGGTGCTTCCCTGCTGCCTTGGGACCTGGCAGGAGGGAGGTGTTGTCACCTGGAAAAGTTAACCACACCTGTCTGGGTTTTTTGAGGTGACAGTGGCTGCCTTATGGTCAAGTTTCACTTGCAGAGCCTTTTTTTTGTTGCTGTCACTTGTGTGTGGTTCACAGATGTCTGGAATTATCCTGTGTTTGTGGGCATGCAGCAATACAGGGGCTCTGAATGTGTCCAGGAATAACTGCTTGGAAACATCTTCACAGCCGGCCCAGGAGGATGCTCCTGAGTTGTAAGTCATGAGTCAGCTCTGCAACTCAAGAGTAAACCACCACCTTCCCACTAAAGGCTGTGTGGACAATGCTCCAAATGATCAAAAATTGCATTGATTCGGCTTGAACCCCTGTGCTTACACCAGCTGAAGCTGCAAGTGGAGCTGGGAGAGCTGCTGGGATCATGTCCCCACCTCCAGCTGTTCTTGTTCCCTCCCTTATGCTGACCCAACCAAGGAACTCACCTGGCCAAACCCTACCTGAACAGGGGCTCCTCAGGGACCCCTTTCCATGCCCCAGCTCCTCCTGGGCTCAGAGATGTGGCAGTCCTGGCACAGGGTTAGGGAATTGTGTGGCAAGGAGAGGTGACAGTGGGGTGGTGGCAGCTCAGGCTACCCTAGAGCAGCTTGAGCCCCCTCACTTTGTCAGACTGGGTCATCGTAGGGGATCATTAAAGACCTTTTTAAATCCAAATGATAAAACTTTGCAGCAAGCACCCGTCTGCACGTGCTGTACGTGGGCCCTTGGTGGGAAACAACGCTCTGAATGCTCAGAGGCTGCAGGGAAAGAACTCATTAACACATTTTTATTGGTGTAGCCATGAAACAGCTCCTCAGTGGAAGAACCAACATTTTGTAGGTACTATAAATATGGGGAATAACCTCTGGCAGTCCCCAGGAGCCACAGCTTGGAGCAGACAGCTGGTGTGCAAGGTGGGGGTCCTCCCAGGGGAGATGTGCTGGAGCAAACTTCCCAGGCAGCAGAGGACCTGTGGCTGATCCTTCCCAAGCTGCTCTGACTGGGGATGTTCTGGACCCTGTGTGAGGCCATTTGAGTGCACCTTGGCACACCTTGAAGCCAAGAGAGCAGGGAGCTGAGCAGGTCATCCTGGCAGGGCTGGAGCTGGGATGGGCATGGGATCCAGCTGGATCAGCTCCTTCTGCCAAGGCCCTGGAGCCTGACACCAGCAGGGGCTGGAGGGAAAACACTCCAAAGCTCCCACGTGGAGAGGGACCCAACCTGTGCCTTAGGAAATAGGAAGACGTTCAGCTTAGGCTGTGTTTCAGAAGTCTGGGGCTGGGATGGGAATTCCAATTTGCCTTTTTGGGGGGGTTTCGTCCGGTAAGTTGAGGATGAGCCCAGTTTAGGGGTGATGAGGTGTGCGTGGTTGCCTCTCTTTGGGGTTTTGCTGTGGCCACATGACACAACAGCACTGTCATTCTGGCATCTTTGGCTCCTGATCAAAGTAGCTCCACTGCAGCTGAAGCTTTCTCTCCCTGTGAGATCCTTTCCCAGTTTCTTCAAGAAGCTGCTGCAGGTGGCAATCAGTGTTTCTTTCTTTTTCAGGAACCACAAAAGTTTCAGGGGAGGGGAAGGAGGAATTGATTCTGCCTGCTGCAGAAGTTTGATGTTAGTCAAGATTCACTGCTTTTAAGGCATAATTACACCAGTACATTAAGTTTGGAGTTAAAATTAATGTCAGTGTAGTTTGTTTGGGTTTTTTTTTTACATAAAAACATGTCTGTTTTGGCTGATAACATTTTGCTGCTATCTCTTCTCACCAGTTATGTGCTTGGTGATAACACCAAATATACTCCTTCGGTCTTTATAATGTGGAAGGATGTGGTCCCACTTTTACAATTGGTCTTTAAAGAAATAATTTAAGGTAAAGGTAAGTAAGTGCCTCACATTCAGTGTAATGTAAATGTAGGTTTGTTTATTCAGTGTTCTAACAGCTAAATTACTCTTTCTGTGGGTAATTCATGCTTTTGGTGTTTGGAATAATATTTAAGTGCCAGCAAATTGCTTTAATTTGAGGTGCAATCTGCTAAAACCCGGCAGTGAGTTGGTGTTTTCAGGGGCACAGCTTTCACAGGGCAGCAGTGCGTGCCTGAGTGTGATTGTTAATATCAAAGTGTACAATTTTCAGCATGTCCAAACAGTCAGTGGTAGCAATTTCTGCTGAGGAGTCACTGGAAGTAAAGCATAATTAGCTCTGTTTTAGTGAACAGAGTTAACTAACCCAGCAGCTGGGGAGGAGGGATCCTGCATCCAAGGGATTCAGGGACACACTCAGCTGGGCGTGTTTTCAAACTTTGAGCTGTGGAGACGACTGTGCAGAGGTGGAAGTCTTGTCTCAGAGTGACAGCCAGCTCTTCTGTGGAGCTGCTTTCTCACATAGTTTCCATGCAGGATCAGCTTGCAGAGTATCACAGTTATAGTACAGGTCTGGAGGGTTTGATTTTTTTTTTTTTTAAGCTGTGGAAGGTAGAGGCACACGGTGTTTTCTCAGGTTGGTGATGCACAGTCATAAATTGTCTTTGGTGAACAGACTTCCAGCACATCTACAGATGTCTGTAACTCAAGCCATCACTTTCTGAGCAGGTCAATACATAACATTTCTTGTGCTCTGTAAATTAACTGCAGCAGGAAAGGACGGGGGATGTCTCTATATAACTTGTCATCCTGAAAGTTCCAGGAAAAAATAATATTCCAGTATTGTATTTAATCCTTGGAGTTGATTGTATTTAATCCACAGCTAATTCTTGAACAGAGTTGAGCACAGTGAGGTGGAGGGGAAGATGCAAGAGGTGATGTTTCAGATTTCTTTGTGAAGGTGGATGCCTGCAGCTCATGAGCTGAGCACATGCTCAGGAGCCTGGCTGCATCCTAGAAAACTCAGTGTCCCTTGTCTTGTGAGGAAGAGTTTGTCTGTCAAAATGGGAGCTTTGGGGTTTTGCCTTGGTATTCCCTTCGCTAGACTTTTCAAGACAGGCTGCCAGGAGGCTTAAGTTAAGTTTCACTGTGGCTTTCTGAACTGGAAATTAAGAAGTTTTTTGCCACTAGGTTAGAAATAAGCAGGCCAGGTTGGAGCTTCATGAATGTTCTGCCCCATCCCTGGAAGTGTTCAAGGCCAGGTTGGACCAGCCTGGGATAGTGGAAGGTGTTCCTGCCCATGGCAGGGGGGTGGAATGAGGTGGATTTTAAGGTCCTTTCCAATCCAAACCAGTCTGGGATTCCACAATTCCAGGTTCTGTGTTTAAATATTAAAGAAATGCAGATGAGAACCGTGTTCCTTGGTCCTGCCATGACCACATGGGGCAGTTGGCTTGAGTGGAGCTGCTTTTACAAACCCTGAGCTGAGAAGGCTCCATGCTCACCTTCCTCCAGGGAAGACTTTTTTTCCCAGCCAAAGGTAGAGAAGGCATTTTGTTTCCAAGGAGCTGATGAAGATTGTGCCAGTGGCTGGAATGGCCAAATATTCTCCAGGGATTACTGGGGGGCTTTGCTTTCCTGACAGGTGACATTGTCCTGAGGTGACACAGCCTTCAGAGAATAGAGGTATTTGGAAGTGGCTGACTGGCAGCAGTGTTTAATCTACAATTTGGAGAGCAGTAATTCTAGGAGATGTGTAAATTGATTTCAATTTTTTTTTCCCATATCCATAAAACTTGTTTATGGTGTGTGCTGACAAGAATTCACTATTGGTAACAGTTGTTGAAAGGATACAGTGACTTCTCCACAAACTTCCCCCAATTTGTAATGCTATTTTTCTCAGATTTTGTAAACAAACACACCATGCCTAAACTCTCATGAGCAGTTACATGAGCATCTTGCACTTCGGTGTGATGAATTAAAACATTCCATGAAGACTTCAACATTGTATTCACCTCAGCCTCCTCTGTCATTTAAGGAATCAGCTGAGAAACTTCCCTAGAAATTTGAGAAAAGTTGGCCTGCTGCATTTAAAGTACACTGATATAGTGGTAAATGGTTTTGCTTTTTAAAAAAGAGTGAAAATTCTGTATTGTGGGGACATTAGTAGGGCCTTTCTGAATTGCACTCAGATATAAACTGCTCTCTGTTGACAGCTCTGAGTAGATACTTCACGGGATGGGTAAAATAATGTTTAGGAACTTCACAAAGCTCTGGACCCCTTATTATCCAGTCCTTAAATGCACATTACATGATTTGAAATGCTCACCAGTTCTCTGGAGTGGATGAAGATGGAGCAGGTGGTCACAGAATGGTTCTGTCCAGGTGATGCCTTTAGGGGTCCTGTGGTACCTCACTGTGCTCTTACCTTAACCCAGGGAGGTACCAACAGAGAGTTCAGGTGAGTTCCTTAAGCAGAAAGCCCCAAGATCATGATGACTCAGAAGGGGCACATTTTAAGGCTGGATTTTCTACATATTCTGTGTTATTCTGCCTGAATAATCATCCAACTGCATTTCTGTCTTGTTGAAGTAGGACCAGTTGTTCCTGTGACTTTACTTGCACGGCAACGTCATTTTATGGTTCTCTAAATTTTGAAGCAATAATTTTGGACTTTACTTTATGGCTTGTAATAAATGATAACTACCAATATTTGTCTGGTTGAAGTTTCTGTACAGGGGGAAGAGAAGGAGAAATGATTATCCTGTAGACAAGGAAACTGTATCCTAGCTGGATGTGCTTAGCAGCAGTGCAGGGATTGAGGGGTGGCGAGGGTGAGTGTGAGGTGGCTGAAATGGTGACAGGGAGCAATGACAGAGCCTGAGCGGGGAGAGAAACCTTGGGCATTTCTTTTGGGATCACATGGAGCACACTGCTGGGGCAGTGAGGTTGGAAGTGTTGAATTTGTAGGTCTTTTACAATACAAGCTGTTTCCTAGAGTTACCTGTACGGATCTTTTTGAGAGGACAATTCTGAATTGCTGCTCTGAGTCTAGTTTGGAGTAGATGGAAAGGATGTGATGTGGTTGTGCTCCTTCTAGTTCAGTGTCTGTTCCCCAGGTGTAGGAGCATGGCTGGAAGGGACTTCATGTGGTCCATCACCTTCATGAAACAGCTCCTTCTGGACGTGTCTAATCTGTTCTTAAACCTCCACAGTGGCTCAGGAGACTATGGAGAGATTATTTTGAGTGCACTGGTAGCTCACTGGTTATTTCTATATGCAATCAGTATTTGTCTTGTTGCAAATTAGGCCAGTGAGCATAAAAACAGTTGATTAACATTTCTTTATTATGACTAATAATGCATAGGAAGGCTTATTTCAAGCTTCATGTGTCCCTTTTCTATTTTTTCAATACTGCGTGAAATGAAAACTTCAACTTTATGTTATTAACCATGTTTTCAAAACGTTATCATGCTGTCCTCTGACCTCCTCTTGGTGTATGTTCTTCTTGCACTGTTGCAGCTTGAGATGAAGATGTAATTCCAGCTGAATTTGATTCCTCTGTCATTCCTTACAGCTTGGAAAACAACACTAAATGATCTTGCTTGCAGTGTGCTGTGGTGGATGCCACCAGCAGTGGCAGTGGCTGCCTGGGGTTGTGCTCCCTGGTTCTTGCTCTGTTCCTTCAGAATTTTTGCCAATTGAATAGTATTTCATGTAGCCTCTTTGGCTGCTGGGTTCTTTAAAATCAGGCTAATGGATTTTTATTTGTCGATCTTCTCAGTCTGGTGGGGTGGGTTTACTGTGGGGTGTGGAAAAAGAAGTTGTGGGGGTCATATTGCAGTGGATCTTCTCTGTACATCTGCAGCTCAGGGTTGTCACTACAGTCATGATTCTATGGTGTTGTACAAAATGTTTAGTAACTGTTGAAGTCGACAGACAGGTATTTCTCTCTGTAGTAACAAAAATGCCTTTCAGTTGCTGGCTAATAAACGTGAATGGAGAAAAGTGTTTCACTGTTGCTGTTTTCTAATTGCCTTGAAGACCTTTTCCTGTAGCGCAGGGAACTGGAGGTGTGTCTTGTCTTCATAGTCAGTGTTTTACTACCTCTTGTACCATCCTCCTCCAGCGGGTGCTCCTTTTGTTGGGTGGTTTCCCCTGCCTTGGCCCAGCCTGGAGTCTGTTCCTGCTGTGCCAGGGGCCTTGGGTGCCTCCCTGGGAATGGGCCACGCAGAGAAGAGCTGGAGCGTTCATGGCACTCCCAGCTGCTGTGGATTTGTGTCTGGAGGCCCTTTGTGAGTGCCAGGGCAAGCTCTGCTTTGTGCTGGCAAGCTCCTCTCATTCTCTTGGCTGCTGTGGTGTCTGCCCAGCTCAGGGATGTGCGTGGGCACTGCCAGGAGGCAGCAGGGGAAATATTTCAGGCCCACTGGTTTCTTTGCACTGTGGAATTGTATTGGAATCTGACCTTACTCTCATTTGATGATCCTGGCTTTGTAAAGCATGTACAGGATGATGTTACTTTGCTATTAAGTGAAACCCAAGTACAAATAAAATATATGCAGATTGCTTTGACTCTCGAAAGTAGTCTGGGAGTTTTAAGTCCAGAGGTGTGGATAATCCTTCCTGTGCCTGGTCACTCTTTGGACTGTTCTTGGTACTCAAGGAGCATTTCTTCTACCCCTTGTTTTGCAGCACAAATTTCTGATCAGGTTTCAAAGCAGGAATTTCTCTGTCATAGAAGATTCTCCCAGTGAATGACTTTCAACCCAAATAATTGATTCCTTCAAGTTTAAAGATCTGTTTTACTAAATACTATTAGAAAACTGGCATCCACCTTTAAGAATATCTTTTGTGTACTGGTTAATATTGGACCTTTGCTTGGCAAACTGACTTTGAGACATTTTCAATAATATGAGCAAAGTAGTGCATGGTCATCTTTTTGGTATGTTGTGTCTGTGAATAGTATCTCGTGTTCCCTATCTTTAGACAACATCGTGTCACACTGGGGCTAGGGGGAACTGTTAATAGATCAGCTGCAAGGGAACTGAACTAAATACCAGCAGGTTGTAACCTGAATTCTAACTTGGTGTGTTTGGTCTGTACCTTTGAACAAATGACAAGGCAATTTTCTGTTGGTGGTGTGTATTGTCAGTGTCTGGTATCTCATAGTTCCTACACAAAGTGCTAAATAAACTCTGCACCGCTGTATTGCTGTTGTCACATTTAAATAAAGCCTCCTGTGAATAGCAACTTGTCTCTCCTCACTTCTTATTCCATATTCTAGATTATTGTGCAGCAAAGTAGCTTTTCTGCAAAAGCAGTGTTGGGGCAAGGTGTGACACTGAGGGGGGACCCCAGTCTGGGGCAGGAGCTGCTGTTGGGCTGCAGGTGACACTGAGAGCTCCAAGAGAAGGAACACCAGCCATGCCACCACTCCTGGAGCAGGCACTGCACCTCCTGGGAATCAGCTCTGCCTCCCTGGCCTCTCCTGCAATATTCACCTTGAACCTGGGATTTTCTTGAGCGTTTTCCTGCACTCCCTGAGGAGATACACAGCCCTGGAGCAGGGGGAAGACAAAAAAATGTACAAATGCTCCTGTGAACTTCTGTCTGGACCTTACTGCCACCAGAAACCTCCAGCTTGGCAATAGACACCTGGATTTGTGTTTGTAGGAAGAAAAAAGACCTGCTCAGTCTCCCACAGTGTCTCCACTTCTCTGCTGGCTTCTGTCACACTGCTTTGGTGCTACAGGTGGGACAGTGATGCAGAACTACTTTCTTGGAAACCATTGAAATTTTCAGTATTTCTGGATGTTCTGATGAAGTAGTTAAGTGTGATGGCAAATACCTTCTCTCCAAAGCAGGGTGTTGTGATACCTGTGTGCTCTGTTCACCATGCCCGTGGTGGAGTCAGGCTGTGATTGTTGTAAACTGTGATTTCAGGAGGATGGTGGTGTTAAACTTTGGTTTTAGAGGATTGTCAGTGATGGGCAACTCCAGGCCAAGTTTAAGTATCCTTTAGAAACTTGTGAAGGCACTAATGTGACCCTGAAGGATGATGTTACTGTATCAAATTATGCCTTTTAGCCCTGTTACCTGAACTTTGTGGTTGAAAAGAGCCTTTCTACCTGAAAAGCAGGAATCTGCATGAGCAGGGGTTTTTTGGAATTGTGCATTGAGTTTTTCATGTTACACAGAAAGAGCTGCTCCTCCTACTCCAGTTAACTCAGGTCTGGTTTGTTATTTATCACGGTCTAGCCAGGCATGCAAATATCTTGGGAAACAGTAACTAATGAAATATTAAAAAAAAAAGGAGATCATTGCTTTATTTGAGTGTCTGCAATAGAAAGTTTCTGTAACATTTGTTTTTCAGGCTGCAGTGAGAGAGTGTAGGTTGTGCTGTGTGTCCAGGCAGTCCCCAGGAGGACAGGAAGGTGTTCTGGGGGTGCTCACGTTGGTTTTGGGGTCTGGGCTGGCGTGTAAGGGAAGGAAGAGAATCAAAGCATCCCCTGGAGTGTGCTGGTCCCACAGAAAACATCCCAGCACCTGGAAGTGGTGGGAGAGCTTGTGTGGATGCTGAGCTTGCTGCTGCTTTCAGATTTCCTGGTGGAAGTGGAGGTGGGAGGGAACAGCTGCACCTCAACCTTCCCCAAAACCCCTTGGAACTGCTGTGTAACACCCTGAAATTAGTCACCGACTTAGTCCTGTTTTATAAATGCTGAAATAAGATTAAGATGGCAGTTAAGAAAAGAAAATTTAACTTCTTGATCTTTTCCTGAGAGTTCAGAAACCCCTGCTTTTGTCTGAGGCTGGAGTAAAAGCATTCAGTGCTTAACTTGGAAAAGATCTCAGCAATAGTGAGCTCCAGAGTCTGGCTGAATGGCTGGATGACTTAAGGAGCCTTGCATGGAATAAATAAGATTTGTTTTCTGTGGCTGTCATTAGGGTTGGCTGGAAAGGATTATCGTGGATGCCTCAAAGCAGATGTTCTCCAGTAAACTTTTGAGTGAATTAGTCTGTGTAGCAGTCAGTGCTCCCAGCAGGGGAGCAGCATGGGAGAATTTGGAACACCTTATCAATTACTTTTCAATTATTTTGAGCTCTTTGCTGTAAGCTCCTAAATGGGGGTTCTGGGAGTTGTTTTGGGGGGTACTTAGGGGTTGCAGTGTGAGCAGACAGAGGCACATAGAAACTAAAATGCAAATTCCTGAGTCACTGACCTGGGCAGTTACAGCTCAGTGTCCATAGGGAGTGGGGCTGAATTCCCTGTCCTGCTCTGCTCCATGGCACTTTACCTGTCTGTTCTGTTCCCAAAAAGCATCTTCAGTAGCCCTTTGTGATAATAAATGATCATTTCTGGTGCTGCTCAAAGCAGGGTGGTCTCCTGGCAGGTTTGGTGACATTATTGTCGGGTTGGTTATGTGACATTGTATGAATTTTATTGTAGCAGCTGGTTTAAGGTGAAGGTACTGGTGTGCAGGATGCGTGTGCTGCTGTTACCTCTACAGTGTCTTCCCATGAACAGGTGATACCTGAGGTGTTTTGGGAGGTCCTCTTGTTTCCATCACTGTGTTTGACTGCACTACAAGAAATTTCATAATATGTGTTATTTTAAAATAGGCAAATATGATTGTTGCTATCAGCTTCTCTTTATGCCACTTTGGATGGAACATTCTGAGAAAACTACACAAGGGGAAGGGAGAAGTTGTTGAACGTGCTTGAACATTTTATGTATTTATTTTCATAGAATTAAGCTTCTCTACAGGTCAAAAAAAAAAAAGGGAAAATGAGAGGAGCTGCTGGCAGTTGTCTGGGGTGTGAGATGTTCGTGCTCTGCTCAGCAGTTGCTCTGTGACAGCGTGTTCTCAATTGGTTACAAATGTGTGAGGAATCCAAAATGGGTGGTTTGTGTTCCAGCAGGAGCTGAGGGTGCAAGGCCACTTTCACTGTCCTTAACTGGCACCACGTGTCCCCCAGAGCAGGGAGGGAACTCACAGCCTGTCAGTGCTGCTGGGGTTTAGCATTTGGGGCATCCACTGGTGTGTGCCTGGGGGTGTTGGACAAAGGCAAAGCTGTGACTGGAAATTCCCTGACCAGTTTCTCCTTTCTGTAGGTGTGTGTGCACATGGACGTATCGCTTTCCCCCTCTTCACCTTCCGATAGGCCAGTGACCCTTTTTTTGCCATCAGTTCTTCATTTAGATAATGAATATTTGGGGATTACCAGTAACTGCAAAAAAATAATTGTACCAGTTAATGGTGTGTGCAACAGAGCCTTTTTCACTCTGGTAATTCATAGTCTGAAATATGTGCTGGGAAGGAGAGTATCGTGTTTTGCAAGTGTAAAAATATTTGTCTGGAAACTCCCAGAATTGAACTTTAACTATTCTAAGGGCTCTGGTTCTAAAAACTGAAAAAACCAACCCTGATGTTGTGTATTGCTTAAACTGTGGTGCTAAACTGTCCTTCCTGGGCTCTGAGGGCAGGGCAAGGGTCGGAACATGGAAGAAAGTCAGTGCACTGAAGTGAAATAATAAGAACTAAAATATGTCAGAATAGGTGCTCTTGCTGCTCTAAAGGTTAAGCAGAGTTTTACCAGGCCTGACCTCATGGTAGGGCTTTAAATATCTGCAGAGTGAAGAAAGAATCAGGACAAATTAATTCATCTTTGGCCTGGAGTTGGTTTTACACCCTATAGGAGTAAGAATTATTCAAAGCCTGCATGGACTTCAAACATAAGTTTGATAAAAGTGAATCAGGAAAAAATCAGGACAAGTGTTTCATCACTGACAGTGTTACCCAGGTATCTCCTAAATAACATTAAACTCCTAAATAGCACTAAACAGTCCTGCAGGGATGGACAAAACATGCTCTGAGCCCAAGGTTTTCTGAAGGGAGGAGACTTCAGCTCCTGGTTCCTGTGGGATCTTAGTGGTGGAGCAGAACTGACGTGGAAAAGTCAATTCTCACGCCAGTCAGTGTTTTTAAGAGGAGGGGTCGTGCAGGGGGGTGTGTGGCTGCGAGGGCAGAGCTGCCTGGTGATGATGATGATGATGCTGCTCCTGATGAGGTTTCAGGATGATGTGGGATCCCTGCAGAGGTTCTTGCTGAGAGATTTTTCTCACATGCACTGCACATCCAGTTGAGTCACAAATGCAATTAAGCAATAAATGAGAGTGTGATTCAAGTTTTCCTTTGCTTATCTTTTAAATCTATCTCCAAAGGTGAATTAGAAATTCCAGGTTTCAGCGCTCTTAACATCAGGTAATGGAAACAAAGATCTCTCTATAGGATCATAAACTGGTTTGGGCTGGAAAAGCAGTCCAAGATTAATGAGTCCAACCCAGCACTGCCATGTTTACCCCTAAGCCAAGCCCCTAAAACGTGCAGTGTGTGGTTTCTGATGGAAACCATTAAAATCACACATGTGCTGAGGATGTGCAGGATGCACAGCTGTGATCACAGAACCTGATCCTCTCCTTTTCAGGGGATGTGGGGTTGTGCAGTTCCTCCTCCCCATGTCCAGCCCCAGCAAGGGGTGGTGGAGTGGCTGAGGCTGGGGCTGGTGGTCTGGGGACACCTGCTGGGCACAGCCCCGGCCCGAGGAGGGACCTGCAGGCTGGAACTCCTGTGTGCAGTGCAGGAAGTGATTCTGGCAGTGGAGCTGCAGAGCAGTGCTTGGGTAAATCTGAAGGATTGAACTCCACCTTTCCCTTTCATGCTCCTGCTCCGCTTGGCACTTGCTTCCCGTTAGGTGTGCGCCGTTAATTGAAGCTTTGCAGAGGGGTCTCAGAACTCTGTTACTCAGTCACAGCAGTTTTACTGCCACTGTTTCCTTGGGTTTTACATAAGAGTGTGTTTGTTACAGCTCCTGCAGTTTCCAACTAGGTCAGTAAAAGTGTCCTTGTCCCTATTCCTTGAACAATCAGCTCCCTAAAGCCAGACAGTCTGATAGCAGTTGGTGATTAATGCTTCCAGCAATTATAAAGTGGAAGGTCTTAAATTACATTTGTTAACTAAGACCAGTACATGAAACATGAAGTGACTTTGTCTTCCTTGTTGCAGATCCATAACATGGTGGCAGTGCTGGAAGTGATCTCCAGCCTGGAGAAATATCCCATTACCAAAGAGGCACTTGAGGTATGTCACCCTCTGAAAATGATTTTTTTATGTGCATAAAAGGACTTTTTCCTGCCTTTCTAATTTCCATCGGAGCTTTTCTGGAAACAATAGATGGATTGCAAATGATTCACAATTAAGATATTATTTTGTCCCTCTCGTGCTGTTTCCGACATCTCGCTGAACACAGGGATCCTTTCTGGGCCCAGATCAGTATTCTGGGCAGCACAGTTCCTGTTTGTGCAGGGCACTACATTAATCATCACTTGCCACTGATTAATTCTCTTGCACTCAGCAATATCACCCGGCAGTTCTGGTCACCTTTGCAGACATTTGGTGACCAAGCACCTAAAATCTGAAATAGGAATAGAGTTGCTCTGGATCTGCTAAATTAATCTTAAATGCAGTTAAGCAGGTTTCAAGGCCTGATATTTGTGGTGAGGTCAGGTGTAGGGAGAGCTGAACTCTCACTGGTCACTCATACAAACAGTCCAAAGAAGTTTTATGGCTGAATTATGTATTTCTTTTTCACTCTTTGCATTGAAATCAGCGGTGTTCATGCTTTTAACTGTTGCTTAATTACAACTCCACCTGTATTTCAACGTATCTTTGACAGCAGGTTGCATATTTCTCTCACAGTCTGGTCTGTGTTCTCCTTTGAAGTACTTTTCTTAAGAAATCTGACTTGTGGAACAGTTCTTTGTTTTCAAATGTGCTTTGGGAACAATCAAACACTTCCTTCCGCTCATGAAACCACCTTGGGACACCCTGGGAATGTTGTTTAAATGGCTTTTTCATACGTTTCCACGAGGCTGGGAAGTGAAGGGAGAGGAGAGAGGTGGAGGAAAAAGGTAGGACACAACTCACACCTGGTAGTCAGGTTTGTCAAATGGAACATTTTATTATTAACGAGTTACTGTAACAGGCAAAGATCCTGGAATTCTTTTCTCTTTCTCTCTCTGCAGGTCTTATACTGCCTTGTGATAAACACACACACCTTTGGGTGCTGCGTTTCCCCTCGAATCTGAACCTGCACCCTTATTCTTATGGTCTTTTCTCATTAAAGATTTCCTTTCTGTTGTTTTTGCCACTTCTCCTGCTTTTACCAGGGAATAAAGACAGTGTGACTTGAAACCTACACTCAGTTTCATGTTGCGTGGCAGAGCACTGGACTAATCCTTTCCAAAAAAGATTAATTCAACACTTAAATCTTTAGTGTTTTCAACCAGGTGTTTCTCAGGGGTGAGCATTACAAAGCAGAAACATTCCTTAAGAATTTTGCTTGGAATGATACGTGTTTGTAAACCACCCTGTCTGTCTTTGTAGGAAACCAGACTCGGGAGGCTTATCAATGAGGTGAGGAAGAAGACATCCAATGAGGAACTTGCCAAACGTGCCAAGAAATTGCTGAGGAATTGGCAGAAGTTGATAGAACCCGTAACCCAGAACGAGCCAGTGCCAAGGGGGCTGCCCAACCCGCCAGGATCAGCGAATGGAGGCGCTCACAACTGCAAACCAGACTCACAACTTCCTGCTGTGCCCGGCGCCAAGCCCATCAGCGAACTGAAAAACAGGAACGATATCCAGAAACTAAATTCTCCAAAAACAGAGAAATTGGGAAATAGGAAAAGGAAAGGTGATCACAGGGACGGGCATCAGGGCCCTCCTCCCCCAAAGGTCTCCAAAGCTAGTCATGAAGTATTACAAAACTCTTCACCCCCTCCAACCAATGGAATTGGAGGTAGTCCTGAAAATTTTCCTAGTCCTGTAGACATAAACCTACACGCAGGGCCTGAAAGCAGCAGGACAGATCTCAGTGAAAACGATAAACACAATAAGATCCCAGTAAATGCTGTAAAACCTCACACCAGTTCTCCAGGACTTGTAAAACCTTCAAGCACTTCCTCGTTACTAAAGACTGCAGTGCTTCAGCAGCATGATAAATCAGAAGAAGCCACGGGCCCCCACCAGCCCAAGAGCCCACGCTGCTCCTCCTTTAGCCCCAGGAACGTTAGGCATGATACTTTTGCTCGGCAGCACACCACGTACTCACCAAAGGATTCGATGCCCAGTCCATCTCAAAGGTCTCAGTTGGCAGACGCCGCACCGGTGCCGTCGCCGCCGCCATCCCTGATGCAACCATCCACACCTCCCATGCCAGCCAAGAGACTGGAGTTCCCTCCTCAGGCGGCCCCCGAGGCGGCGCAGCACTGGCAGGAGCAGCAGGGAGCCCCCGAGGGCCAGCACAGGCACACAGCAGGGACACTTCAGCAGCACACGGCTCCCGGCTGCAAAGCCCACCCCGGGGAATCACACACGGGCTTCCCACAGGACACTTCCAGAATGGACAGTGACGATGCTGCTTCAGGGTCTGATAGCAAAAAGAAGAAAAGGTACCGACCCAGAGACTATACAGTCAACTTGGATGGGCACGTGATAGAAGGGGGTGTGAAACCTGTGAGGTTAAAAGAGAGAAAACTCACTTTTGATCCCATGACAGGACAGATAAAACCTTTAACACCGAAAGATCCTTTGCAGGTAGAAATCCCTGCACTTACTGAACAGCACAGGACAGAAACGGAAAAGCAGGAGCAAAAACCCAACCTGCAAAGCCCCTTTGAACAAACGAACTGGAAAGAGTTGTCCAGAAATGAAATCATTCAGTCATATTTAAACAGACAGAGTAGCTTGCTGTCTTCATCAGGAGTCCAGACTCCAGGAGCTCACTACTTCATGTCTGAGTATTTAAAGCAGGAGGAAAGCACTAGAAAAGAGGCTAGAAAGACTCACGTTCTAGCTCCTAACAGCAAACCTACAGACTTGCCTGGGGTCACCAGAGAGGTCACGGGCGATGACCTCGACAGAATACGTGACCACAACTGGCCAGGCGTGAACGGTTGTTATGACACACAGGGTAACTGGTATGATTGGACACAGTGCATATCCTTAGATCCACACGGGGATGATGGGAGGTTGAACATCCTGCCTTACGTCTGCCTAGACTGAGAGCAGTTCTGCTAGCCATGCTTTTTACACCTGCAGTTAGCAGAACTGGCAGACACGATGCCACTTCCAGCTGGAGAGAGCCTCCTGTCCTGGACAAACAGGCCCCACGAGCAGAGGGGGGGAGGGAGCTGGGCCTTTCCAGCTCGTTCCTTTAAATTCTCCTTTTGTGAAATGCTGCTACCAGTTTACTAACAATTGCAAAGGAAGGCATACGAAGGTTGATCAGTTGAGTTCAAAACTCTATGGCAAGCCAGCTATAAAAAGTGTTAGTCCCCAAGAAGTGAAGAGGATTTCCAGCACTTTCTGAATGCCGGAAACTTATTACAGGCAGGTACAGAGAAAAATTGTGGAAGTTACCTTAACAAAATATGCATCTATTTATTTGACTTGATTTGGGTTTTTATTTGGCAGTGAGATATTCGAGAGACAATGTGCAAAAACTGTAGTTTTATTTCTGTCACATCTCTGAACATGATTGCGTTATTTAAGAGTCATGTGGTACGGAGATTGGGTTTTAAACAGCAGGTGTTGCACTGCAGGCTGGGCCACCAGCTTCAGCTCAACATTCCATAGGCATCCACATATTTTAGTCTGGTTTCAGTTTAAATCCAGTCTCTGAGAAATGCTGCAAAAACTAGATGTTTAACGATATTTTTTGATCCCACCGCCACCAGCCAAATATTTTTCCTCCTTTTCCCTTCCTGCAAACTTATAGGTAAAAAAACAAAAAGACAAAAAAAACAAAAAGACAAAAAGAAAAAAAAAAAGAAAAATCACCTTTTCTAGAATCTAAATGTAATGAGGGTGCTACAAGTTTGTAACTGTACTGTGAGAGGGAAAAAGGAAGCCTGTTTGTATGCTGGAAATATACTTGTTACCATTCCTTTAGATATTGTTTGCCTTATGGATATCCATCATAAACGCAATTTGCAAAAACAAAGAGCCTTAGTGAATGTACAGTAACTAGACTTCTGTGTTCCTGGGATGCAGAAGGGAGCAACTTTGCTATTTGGTCCTTTAAGTGGACACGTTGTGATATAAATGTGGAAATAAAAAAAATTTGCACAAACCAGTTTGTGAATTATTTATATACACTCCACTCGTTTCCCCACCCCGAGTTTGCTCAGTTCAGCCCAGCTCTGGGAGCCCTGGCACTGGGGACGGGGAGGTGGAGCCGAATCCCTCGGACACTGCGGTAGGGAGAACGGGATTGTCTTCCAAGAACCTCGGTGTGCCGTCCAGTCACACAGGGTGCATCTGTTTTAACTCTGGAGACTGATAACCCAACTGCTGACAATGTACCTCAAAGTCTAAAGAGATCAGATTTCATCTTTTCGTCTCGGTAACTTTGTAATGTTTTGTTCCTGTTTGTTACAGTGCTTTCTGAAGCAGCCTGGGGTGTAGAAAGTGAAGGATTTCTATTATCTGTAATTGCTTTAATATTTGGGACTGTGTTGTTTGATGCAGTCCCCAGGGTTGGGCTTCTGTTCAGGGGGTTGGGGAGGGGACACTGTACCAAAAATATTCCTGGGTTTAGTGATGTTAACTCTGTTAACCCATCTGTGCTGGAGATGAGCCTTGGCAAGAGCTGTCCTGCCTTGGAGGGTAGAGTCAAGCTCTGCCCTGACTTTCAAAGGAAGGTGCTCCTGGCCAGGCCTGCATTGTGTTGGTTCATTCCCTGGAATACAAGTGATGAAGTCTGGTTTATTTTTAAGTCATTCTTGTTCATCATTTATGATCCGACTGTTACCGAAATGTATGGGTATCTCAGAAATAACAATGTCTGTGTGCTTCCATTTCTGAAATCTGAGGTCTGAGAGTGAAACCAGAAGTGGTTACCAAAAATTGCGTCCAAGTGTATTTTCAGTTTACTTCCATTTTATCCTTCTGCAGTTGCCGAGGTTGAGCAGTGTGGTTTAGAGCTGGGGAAAGTTCCTGTCCTGCAGTTCAGATTTGATGGTAGAGGGCTAAGCTGCTGGTCCTTTTGGAAATGCTTAAGTTTCGTTTATGTAAAAAAGTACTGTGCATCTTTTCTCCCCCGGCCCTTCCTCCCTCCTTCCCTGAATGGTCCCATTTAGGAACAGGGTCCGTGCTCTTTGGAGGCCTTTGAATTCAGGAAATGACAAAGTATTACTTGATAAATTCCATCTTTTTCTGCACCGCTTCCATTTCTGGAGCAATTAATGGCCCTTGACTGCACTGGGTGAGGTGATACCCGAAGCTCATCACAGCTTTCAGATTCCACCCAAACTGCCTGTGCTGGTGCTCCTCTCTTGGAGGAAGCACCAGGAATCAGACCCAGCCCTTTCCCTGGTGGTACAAAAACTGCTGGAGAAATTCCCTCCCGATGCAAGCTTTAAATCTTGTTCCTTGCTGAGTTCATTGCTGCTGTAAGGGGTCAACTCACTTGTGCGTCCTCCAGGGTGAGATGAGGCTTGACAATCTTTATTTCAGCATGCCAGTATAACCAGTTCTGTGAGCTCCAACAAATGTGAATAAGTTTACAAGGTGATATTTTTTTGTCAATTTTGTAAACAAGTTCAAATGAAGTTTACCATGTGCGTACCTGCTGTGTACTCTCATTTGTGCATGACTCAGTTTCTCTGCTATTGCCGCCTCCTACCTCTCTCGCAAAATTTCTCCTTCTAATCCTAAAACCTGAAGTTAAAACACTGCCATTTCTTCCCTGTCAACAGATGACATGAAATGGCTCACCAGCAAATCTCTGGGGAGTCGCCATGACCCAAAACGCGCGTTTTTATGGGCAAGTTAATTCTGCAGAAATGTCTGCTGACAGGGTGCATGGATAAACCGGGCTCTACAGCACCCCGTCCTGCCTGCCAGCTACTCACCCATCCTTTACCTGGCGTTAGTTTTAAAGGTCGGGAGCGATGCTCGCGGTGCCTCCGAGCCCGTGACCTTCGCTCCGTCCCTGCCCTGCGCTCCGCTGTCCGAGGGCCGGCGCTGCCGAGCCCTGGGGCGGCTCCGCTGCCCCGCACGCCGTCCCGCCGCTCGGGCCCCGCTCGGGCCCCGCGGGGCCGGGCCGGCCGCGGGAAGTGACGCCCGGGGCCGCGGGGGCGCCGCGCCCGCCCCGCCCCAGGAAGCGACGCGCTGGCGGCCGCGCTGACGTTCGGCGGCGGCAGCGGAGCGATGGCGGCGCCGCTGGCGGCTCCGGGCGGCGCCGGGGCCGGGCCCGGGGCCGGGGCGGCGCGGGGCGGGCGCGGGCCGGCGCTGCGGGAGGGGGCGCGGGTGTCGGCGCTGTGCCTCGCCTGGTACGGGCTGAGCGCCGGCGGCAACGTGGTCAACAAGCTGCTGCTCGGCGGCTTCCCGCGGCCCGTCACCGTGTCGCTCTTCCACATCCTGGGGCTGTGCGGGCTCCTGCCGCCGCTGCTCCGCGCCTGGCGCGTCCCGCCCGCCGGCCCCGCGCAGCTGCCGCCCCGCGCCTACCCCCGCTACATCCTCCCGCTCGCCTTCGGCAAGTACTTCGCCTCCGTGTCCGCGCACGTCTCGCTCTGGAGGGTCCCCGTGTCCTACGCGCACACAGGTGAGGGCTGCGGGGTGCCCGGGGCATGTCCCGGCGCCGGCTGTGCTCGTATGGCGGTGCCCGCGGGGGTGTCCTGGGGGCCAGCGGGGATTCCTGCCCACCGGGGTGACCTGAAGCCTGGTGTGTGCTCGTGTGGACAGGTGGTGCAGTGTGCCGGTGCCCACTGTGTGCTCTGGGTGCCCAATGTGCTGTCCCAGTGCCCACTGTGTGCTCTGGGTGCCCAATGTGCTGTCCCAGTGCCCACTGTGTGCTCTGGGTGCCCACTGTGTGCTCTGGGTGCCCACTGTGTGCTCTGGGTGCCAAGTGCAGTGTCCCGGTGCCCACTGTGTGCTCTGGGTGCCCAGTGCAGTGTCCCAGTGCCCACTGTGTGCTCTGGGTGCCCAGTGCAGTGTCCCAGTGCCCACTGTGTGCTCTGGGTGCCCAGTGCAGTGTCCCAGTGCCCACTGTGTGCTCTGGGTGCCCAGTGCAGTGTCCCAGTGCCCACTGTGTGCTCTGGGTGCCCAGTGCAGTGTCCCAGTGCCCACTGTGTGCTCTGGGTGCCCAGTGCAGTGTCCCAGTGCCCACTGTGTGCTCTGGGTGCCCAGTGCAGTGTCCCAGTGCCCACTGTGTGCTCTGGGTGCCCAGTGCAGTGTCCCAGTGCCCACTGTGTGCTCTGGGTGCCCAATGTGCTGTCCCAGTGCCCACTGTGTGCTCTGGGTGCCCAGTGTGCTGTCCCAGTGCCCACTGTGTGCTCTGGGTGCCCACTGTGTGCTCTGGGTGCCCAGTTCAGTGTGCCGGTGCCCACTGTGTGCTCTGGGTGCCCAGTGCAGTGTCCCAGTGCCCACTGTGTGCTCTGGGTGCCCAGTGCAGTGTCCCGGTGCCCACTGTGTGCTCTGGGTGCCCAGTGCAGTATCCTGGTGCCCACTGTGTGCTCTGGGTGCCCAATGTGCTGTCCCAGTGCCCACTGTGTGCTCTGGGTGCCCAGTGCAGTGTCCCAGTGCCCACTGTGTGCTCTGGGTGCCCACTGTGTGCTCTGGGTGCCCAGTGCAGTGTCCCAGTGCCCACTCTGTGCTCGTACAGGTATCCAGTGTGCTGTCCCAGTGCTCCCTGTGTGTTCTGTAGGTTCCCACAGCTGTGCCCCTGTCCCTAGTGTCTGCTGGCACCAGATCCAGGGCCAGTGCCCCGGTGTTTGCCCTGTGGGTGCCCAGAGCACCAAGGTCCCGTTGGTACAAGTGTCCAGGACAGGGACAGGGAGGGAGGATCCATCCTGGGCCTGGCTGAGCCCCTGCTCCATCCCTGTGCTCGTGGTGGTTGGTGGAGTTGTCCCACGTCCCCACGGATGTTTTCTTGCTGTCCCCAGTGAAAGCCACGATGCCGATCTGGGTGGTTCTGCTCTCACGGATCATCATGAAGGAAAAGCAGACGACGAAGGTGCGGACAGGTTTGCTGAGGTTTCTTTTCTTGGCGGTGCTTGGGGGGTGCTGTGCTGGCTGGGGGCAGCAGAGCTCAGGCTTTGGGTGGATTTTGTGACTGGAATTAGATTATGCAGATTTTAGAAATCCCTTTTCCTTTTACTGTGAGTGTAGAACACATCCAGACAATGACCAGGGCGATGCTGTCTGATGCACTGGAGTTGTCAGTGTCTACTGCAGTGATTTAAATTTCCTTGGACTACCACAGTAAAATGGTTGATCCCTGAATCAGCAGGAGGTATAAACTCTGGTGGAAATCCTTAGCAGATGCAATTTACCCCTCTGTCCCTGCTGCAGGTGTACCTGTCTCTGATCCCCATCATCACTGGTGTCCTGCTGGCCACGGTCACAGAGCTGTCCTTCGACATGTGGGGGCTCATCAGTGCACTTGCTGCTACCCTGTGCTTTTCACTTCAGAACATCTTCTCAAAGAAGGTACCAGCTCTGTTCACAGCCCTGGGATCACCCTTCAGCAGGACAGGGTGTCATTGCAGTTACATAAATCTATTCTTTCCAGTTGGCTTTGCAGTCAGGCAAGCCCAGAGGGATGGTTGTTACTTTGTGTGTGTGTGTGTTCCCTGCAGCTCTTCCTACCTGTTGAAGCTGTTACACTGAGTTTATCCTGAGCCCTTTCTTTACTCTTCAACGTGGATTTTTTTTTCTGATGGCAATTCAGTAGTGCTTAAATTCAACAGTTCATTTAATGTATCTTGTTATATCAAATCATTCCTCTGTGCTGAACAAGTCACTGTCAACACTGGGCACTCCTTGAAACTACAGTAACAAAATTAAAGTGTGTGGTTTGGCTCTATTTAGTTACAAAATGGTTTCTGTTTTGTAGAGCTATTAATATTCATTTTAATATCTTGTTGATACTAAGAGGCACCACTCAAAAAACCATTGTTTTTCAAAGAGACATCAGTTTTCCTTTGGTCACGCTAATATGAAATTAATACTCTAAGGGTATTTACTTATTTTCCTAATTTACCTGTCCCCTAAAGCAGTTTCTGTTTCCTGACTGCTGTTCAATAATGGCTCTTGTCAGGTGCTGAGAGATTCCCGAATTCATCATCTTCGGTTGCTGAACATCCTGGGGTGCCACGCTGTGTTCTTCATGATCCCAACGTGGGTTCTGGTGGATCTTTCTTCCTTCTTGGTAGAGAATGACTTGGTAAGTGCTGAATTTAGAGAACTGTTTGCTATTATGAAAGAAAAGAGGAAAAAACAAAAAAAACAAACTCCAGCACCCAACCAGAAAAGTGCACTGAAGTGTTTCAGTGTAGTTCTTGTCAGTGTGGAAGGAAATGTTGTGGAACACCTGCAGATTGTTTCACATGAGTTAACAAAGTGTTTGTTGTGAGAATTCCCGTCAGGGTTAGGAGAGGCAGTTTATGGGACAGCATAAATTTCAGGAGTTGGGAGCTGGAGGCAGGAACAAACGCTCCAGAGCGCGTGGGGAATGTCCTCCTCTGGTTTCTCTGAGTTGGGAGTTGCATAAAGCAACTGCTTGGGGGCCTCTTTAGAGCTCAGTGCAGACATTCCTCCCTCCAATGGCAGGTAAGAAGTGCCTCAAGGCCGTGTTTGTGTTGTTACCTGAAACCTGAGATAATTTTTTCCTCCTGCTGTTTGCTTTGCCACAGAGCTCCATGTCTCATTGGTCCTGGACCTTGATGCTGCTCATAATCAGTGGATTCTGTAATTTTGCCCAGAACGTGATTGCCTTCAGTATCCTTAACCTGATCAGCCCCCTGAGTTACTCTGTGGCCAATGCCACCAAGAGAATCATGGTGATCACCGTGTCCCTGATCATGCTGCGCAACCCCGTCACCAGCACCAACGTCCTGGGCATGATGACAGCCATCCTCGGGGTCTTCCTGTACAACAAGGTAAGGCACTTCTTTCTTTATTCACCAGGAAACACAGCTCAAGCAGTCCAGTAGCTTTGAATCGGTTTTTGTAAAAGTTAAGAGCTACCTGAGCAAAAATAGACAACGCAGAGGGCACAAGGCTCCATTGCAGAGGAGGGATGGGCATGGCCCAGGTGAAGGACTTGGGTCACACCAGCTGCTGGGCCTCTCACAGAATCAAATTTTGATCTTAAACTTTTCTTGAGAAGGGAATTAACTCAGAATCTCTTGAGCAAAAGACCAGCTTGTTTGTTTGGCGTGTGAGAGGAGTGAGGTTTTTATTAGAAGCCACTGATATTTTAAGACTCTAACAAAAAAAGTGATGTGACTGTAGGACCGTCTGCTTTTTCTGGGTATGGAATGTGTAATGTGTCTGGGTGGTGTCTTAGGTGGTATCTAAGAAAATCTGCCTTCACTGAAGGGTTGTCAGGCCTTGCAGGGGCTGCCCAGGGAGGTTTGGAGTGCCCATCCCTGGAGGTGTCCAGGGAAGGCCTGGACGTGGCACTCAGTGCTCTGGGCAGAGCTTGGACTTGATCATCTCGGATTTTCCCAGCCTGAATGATCCTGTGAGAAACTTTCTTCCTTTCCCAGACAAAATACGACGCAAACCAAGAGGCAAAGAAGCAGCAGCTGCTCCCAGTGACCACTGGAGACCTGGTGAACTTGGAACGGCACCGAAACCCTCCTGAAAAGTCCCAAAATGGACTCACAGCCTTTGCCCAGCACGGGGACTTCCAGTACGGCCGCAGCAATGTCCTCACAGACCACTTCCAGTACAACAGGCAGAACTATCCAACATCCTACAACCTGAATCGTTTTGATATTTAGGATCCTGGCAGACAGGTACAGACTGTGATATCAAAGTGTTCCCGGCATTATCAGAAAACTTTTAGTACATCCATGAATGTCACCAAGCCATTGAACTGTGCAGGTTTGGCAGCAGGGCAGGTGCATGTGGAGGGGAGTGGTGCAGGACCTGCAGCTGCTGCTGGGCAGAGCTTTAAACCTGGAACAGCCAGACCTGACACTGGAACCAAACCCACAGAGCAGATCCTGGGGAGGTGCACGTGTCACTGCAGAGTGGAACATCTGTCACTGCTCCTTTCAGAGTCTGCCAGCTGGTTGTTCTCTTGGCAGCTGAATTCTGGCCAGTATCTTGTTTCCATGCTGGTAATGTCACCTTTAACTTGTTCTCTAACAACGGTTCAGTGATCCTTTTAATGAAGCTTTCAGGAAGAAGTGAAAGCAAGGGGTACTTGTGCTGATCAGGATTTGTCTGGGGAGGATTGGCTGAGGTGGATCAGCTGCAGGCAGGTAAACTCGAGTTCATCTCCAGCATCTGTGCAACTTCTTGTGGATAGTCACAACTCTTGTGCCTCTGCCTTCAGCCCTGGATGACAAACCAGAAGTGTTTCTGGAGGAGCAGGCAGTGGAAGGATTGATCTCTCCCACAACTGCTTCAGGCACAGAAAAACACAGTTCTCCAAATCACTGGTCATGGCAGAGGACAACCAAGCCCAACTTAAATCATCCTTGTTTTCTGAATTATGTAGTCCTGTAACTCCAGACATTGCTATCCCCTGGCCATGCAGGAAACTCCTTCACAAATAAAAGTGTTTGGAATAATATGATTTTATTTTTTTACTTGCTTCACACCTGTTCCTTCAAAACTATTTTGTTGCTCTAGAAATGGAAAGGTGAAAGGTGTTTTGTTCTCAGTTTTATGCACAAGTTATGCTCTCTTAAATGAGTTATATGTTTTGAATGCATTGATTTGAACAATCATCATTATTAATTGTTTCTTAAAACTTTTTAGCCCCTAATTGTTTGGGTTTTTAAAATGTCTCAATTACTGCTGTTGGAGTAGCTGTGTGGATTTAGCCTGACTTCCCCTTCCTGCTGAAAGAAGTTCAATTTTGTATCCTGTGCTGTTCCTGCAACTCCCCTGGCTCGAATAGGAAATGAAAGAAAAACTGTTTGAATCAGAAGTAAATAGATAATTTATGGTTAAGAACTGATCCAGTATAAATTCTAGACAAGGTGATTGTGTGTGTCAGGTACTGCATTTGTGCATGGAAGGGATGAAACTTGGCTTTCCTTCCTTTGAGTGAAAGTCCTTGGAATGAAGTGAAACCCAACTTGGAACTTGGGTTTCACTGAATCCGAATTTTCTGCTGTTGCTTTAGTAAAAGATTTTAGGGGCCTTCTTTCCTTCCCAGACTGTTGTACAGTGAGACTTTGACAGCATACATTTTATGCTTTTAACCAGAGAGGTACCAGACACCAGTGACAGGGTGTGTCACAGAACACTCCTCTTATTTATTGCTTTAAAATGACCATTTCCACGATGTGAGATGATGATTTGGCTCCTTTCTGGATAATAAAGAATTTATTTTTAAGTGCACAATCAAGCTGATCTTATTCTTTTGGCTGCTGGGGTGGTAGCTACATGAACAGCCTTCCACCAGAGAGTCCAAAAGAGGAAATGGTCCTTCTGAAATGTGAGAGAAGGGTTAAAAATGCTGCAGCTGTTTGTGAGCAGAACTTCTGGCCTTGACTGGAGTTCAGTGTGTTCATGCTAGCTGAGAATTTTGGTAGAAAATCTAAATGAATCTGTCCCTAATCAAGGTGAACAAGGTCATGAGGAAATCTTTCCTTCGGATGAAATTTCTTTTGCCTGTTCCAGTATTAATGTGTGTATAATTATTGCTTTTCAATATGGGGAAAATGCCAAATGTGTATTTCTAGGGCTCATTTCCCAACATTTCAATGTTTTTACCTGCAAATAACAAGGGTTTGGTGGACTCTGGATTGGGATTAGGTGCTGACTCTGCAAAGACTGATTTGAGGATGAGAGATTCAGGCTGAGATTGTCAGGAGGGGCTGAAGTTCTCCAGCTGCTTTCAAAGGGTGTGACCTGGTAAATTCCTGCAAACGCTGACTTGTGGTCTTTGTGCCTCAGTTTCCCTTTTGGAAAATGGAGGTGATTCTTCTCTACATCACAGGGGGTAAAATACCAGAAAAAAAGTGGCAGTGGGGCCCCAGAGATGTGCAGGCATCCTCTGAGTTCATCTGTCCATCCTCTGCTGTGCCATGTTCCTACAACCTCAGCTGCTACAGGGAGTAAATAAAAAGCAGATCAGAGGCTTTATTAAATAGATTCAGATTTGTTTCCTTTTAAAGAACATAACCAAACCTCTTCTGGCAAATGTTTTCAGAGTAAGCTTGCCCTGCACACTTACCAGGGCAGCTTTTAAGCTCAGCTTTTTCTGTAGTCTTGGCAGCAGCTGAGGGTTTCCTGTTCAGAACTGTCCCAAATTCCAGTGTGGGCCCGTGGCCTCACTCCTGTCTCTGAAACAAAACTCCTGTGCTTGCAGGGCCTGGCCCAAAATGAGGATATCCCATGAGGACAATGGGTCCATTTAGAGCCCAGGGAGTGAAGGTGTTCCCTGGAGAGCTCCTGCTGCTCCAGCCCAGGCCTGTGGGCAGCAGGGATGGTTGGGTGTGGTGCAGGTTTAATTAAAACTGTCAGGTTACACGGGGTGGTTTTGCTGGATCCCAAATCCCAGTCCTTAAGCAATATTGCCCACATTCAGGGAAAGGAACTTCCTGACACTGCTGTCATAATTTTAATCTTGGACCTCTGCAAGATTTTTGGTGTGGCCAAGTGAGGTGTTTGTTTCAAGCTGGTTTGTAAATGAGTGGCGTGTTTGACTCTGTACACAGGGCTGCAGGAAGGACAGAAAAGCTGGAATAAAGAGGGCAAAGTCTACACAACTGTGTACAATGACCCTGTTATTAAATCAAAGCCAAGGGTTTGGGTTTATTCCTTGCAGGAAGCTCTGGGAGTGTCATAATGGCCACTGGTGAGGAGCTGGGTGGATGTTCTCACACACAAATGCTGTAACCAGGGTTAGAACACAGGCACTGGACTCCCTTGAGATATTCTGATTTTCACTATGCATTTTTTACACATAAATACTTCACAACATTGAAAAACCTCTTCCCCAAGCAGCCCTGGGTAGTTGTGGAAATGAGAAAACCAATCTCTCCCCACTCCACGTGGGTGTTCTGGTGGTAGTTCCAAAGAGGATTTGGTGCTCTTTACAAATATTCCCCCTGCAGGTTCAATTTTAGTACCCAGTGGTGGTAAGAGTATCTTTATCATCTGGTAAAATGCTTGTGGTTTTTAAATAACTGAATGCTAAATAAAATTGAGGCAAGACTTAGGCTTTGTAAGTGCACAGTGACTTGTAAAAATAGTGTTGGTATTTTGGGGTCAACTCATGATGATTTCCAAAGCTCAGTTTTCCTTTCCAATGTGTTCAAACCCATTTTTTTCTGATGCAGCATTTTGCAGCAGAATGAACTTCTGCCATGTGGCTCTTTGTGAAACAGGTGCAATATAAATAAATGGAAAATTTTGTTTTTCCAAGGCTTACATTTCCGGGTTGTGCTGTGAGCTGTTAAAAACAATTCTGAAATCTCTTTGTGGTGATGTTCCAGGGCAGTGAAATGACTTTGTTAACCCAGAAGTGACAGTGTGCAGATATCCATGGGGTACCCAGCTTTTTTTGGTGCTATTTTATGGCAGACCTGCTATAAATTGATGGGAATATGGGTGAGTTTCCCAAAAAAACCCAAACCAAGCCCACACTCCCTCCTGTGTGGAATCCTGCCCTTCAGCACACGAAGGTTTCTGGGTTGTTTTCCTGTTCAGCTGTTGTTCTGTGAAGTTCTGGATGGCACTGGGGTCCCTGTGGATCCCGCTGGGATCCCTTACGGAACAACCACACTGCGACTTCCAGCTCCCGGGACTCCTCCCTGCCTTCACCAGCAGTTCAGACGGTTTTTGGTGGATCCCTCTGCAGCAAGTCCCCGGTGTCACCGTGCTGGGGCCAGCAGTGTGTCCCCATTGTCATGGTGCAGGGGACAGCAGCGAGTCCCAATGTCACCGTGCTGGGGACAGCAGTGTGTCCCAATGTCACCGTGCTGGGGCCAGCAGTGTGTCCCAATGTCACCGTGCAGGGGACAGCAGTGTGTCCCAATGTCACCGCGCTGGGGACAGCAGTGTGTCCCCATTGTCACTGTGCAGGGGACAGCAGCCAGTCCCCGGTGTCTCCATGCAGGGGACAGCAGTGTGTCCCCGGTGTCACCGTGCAGGGGACAGCAGCGTGTCCCCGGTATCACGGTGCAGGGGACAGCAGTGTGTCCCCGGTGTCGCCGGTGTCACCGTGCAGGGGACAGCAGCGTGTCCCCGGTGTCACCGTGCTGGGGACAGCAGCGTGTCCCCGGTGTCCCCGTGCTGGGGACAGCAGCGTGTCCCCGGTGTCCCCGTGCTGGGGACAGCAGCGTGTCCCCGGTGTCACCGTGCTGGGGACAGCAGCGTGTCCCCGGTGTCCCCGTGCTGGGGACAGCAGTGTGTCCCCGGTGTCCCCGGTGTCACCGTGCTGGGGACAGCAGTGTGCCCCCGGTGTCACCGTGCTGGGGACAGCAGCCAGTCCCCGGTGTCACCGTGCAGGGGACAGCAGCGTGTCCCCGGTGTCGCCGCGCCTCTCCTGCCCTGCAGTACCACCTTCAGCCAGGAGGCGGCACAGCGAGCCCTCAGGTCCTTGCAGTTCCTCACCCTCACCGCCAGGCGGCGGCAGCGATTTAAATGGAGCCAAAGTCTCAGCCTTGCCGAGACAGGGACAAATAAAACCAGAAACTTCTATTTCCTCCTTACAGCACCGATTTTCTTACATTTTAAAGGCCTTTATGTTCGTTTATATATATACAAAATTTATATCTGTATGTTCAAGACCTATATGTATCTGTATTCAGATTTCCTTCCTTCTAAAATTCTGTATATAGTACAGTAGATGAAGAGGGTTATTTGGAAATAACCCTCAGTTATTATAGAAATTAATATTATTTCTCAGTATGTTTATGAATAAGAAGTTTTAAAGGGAGGAATTAAAACAGGGACAGGAAGCCAGAGGTGGATGGAAGAAATAAAGATAGGCCATAGGGAAGAGAAGGAAGAATTAAAATTTGTGCCTGAGGGGCTCCACCACTGTGACATCACCCCAAACCTGTGAGCACGGCCCCAGGGGACACCTGTTCTTGCTCCCTCCTGCCTCCTCCTTCCCCTCCGCATCCCCAGAGTGCTGGGGGATGTGGGGCACCCTCTGCCCCACCTGTGGCCCCCAGGTGTTTGTGGTGCTGCTGCGGGGGGAGAGGATGTGACTTCTGACCCTGGGAGTATTCTCACCTTTGGCTTTCAGGTTTTTATGCTGAAGATGCAAAGCAATAAGGGGAGCAGGCTATCAGCATCAGAGGGAGGTGAACAGGGTGAGCACTGACCCCTAGACTGAACTCAGTCCTACTTTTCAGGCCTCCTTCCTTCTTCTTCCTCCTCTCTCTCCTTCCCCTTTTCTCCCAGCTTTACTTCTTCCTCCTCCTTCTACTCCCGTAATGACAGAAAACTAAAATGGAAATGTAGAAAGAATATTTAAACTTAATGGCACAAAGGAAATAATTAAAGACAGGCAGGGTCTGCCAGGCCCCTCCACATCCACAATGTCACAGATCTATCACTGCTCTTCAAATCTCACAGTGCTAGAAGCAGATTGTCTCTTTAATGATTTTTAAACCTCTCACGAGGTCACCAAAGACTCCAGAAACACAAAAAAAAACCAGTAGCCATAAACCAATTTTATTATTTTTGAAAAATGGAATGTTTCACTTACAGAAACTTAAAAGCGATGTTTGACCAACACCATGTTCATTACAAACAAACAAACAAAAAAAAAAAAACCAAACCAAACCAAAAAAACCAAACCCAAACCAAGTTGACACAGCATTTGGCTACAGCGCAGCAGCAGTCTGGCGTTTTTAGAACCACGAACTCAAGGTGACCCTGGGTTAATAAAGCTCACCACCACTGTCGGGTGGCACTTTGAAAACCACGGTTATGTACAGCGAGCCGTCAGTAGCGGCGGCTGAAGCGGGGCTCGCTCAGCCTGGTTGTCCTCTCGGGGCCTGCAAACACTCCTGGCATCCCACTGCCCTGCGGCGCCTGGCCCTGGCTCCCGGCGAAGCCTCCGCGCCTGCGAACAACGGCACGCGTGGGCTGCTGAGGGCGGCGGGGCCGTCCTGAGCTCGCAGAGAGCCCATCACACCTGACAGCCCAGCTGCCCCCAGCAGGACGGCTGCTGAGGTTGTGCTGTTTGGATATTCTCAGAGAGAACAAAAAAAAAAAGATTGCTACCGAAGATGATTTTCTCCGGGAGGAATGTAAACCATCTGTTTATCTTGTTTTCTGTTCATATTGTTTGTAGGTATGTTCTGCCACACTGGCCTAAGGCCAGTGTACCAATCAGGTGAAATGTTTTTACTTTAAGACCAATAGAATTAATATTCACAATGTTCTCTAGAAAAGAGAGATGTACTTTGAATAAACAGACCATTCTTTGCCTTCTGAACATGGAGTTGTTTCATTCCCATCCTTGCCTCAACAGTGACAGTGTTGGAAACAGAAAAAGCCTTAATGAAAGGCAAAATGACAAAGGTCTTACAGAGAAAAACTGAGCTAGGGGCAAGAGGTTCTTGCTCCTGCTAAAACACCCCACAAAAGCTATTATTTCCTTTGTGCTCTTCCTTTTCCAGTGAATTACCTAGGTGAGACCTCTTCACCTCTGCCCTCAGCCCCCGGTCTGAGGTGAAGTGCAACAGGTTCTATGAGGTGTCTTTGTACCAAACTGGGAGAGAAACTTCTGGGCTTTTTGCCTTTTTAAGCAAAGAATGATTTGGTCACTTCATCAACAGGAGGCACGTTCCTACACTCAGAAAGGTGTTTCTTTAATTTGTTGGGGTTTTTTTTCCCTTGCCAATCCAGGCTTATACAGATCAAAGTATTATAAAAGCATGATAAGCATTATGACAGAGGTTCTTACCCTGATGTCCCTCCTCGAGTCATCCCATGGCCTGGTCCTGACTGACCAGGCATGCTTCTATCACCACCTAATTCAAAAAAGAGGAAAAAAAAGAGAAAAAAAAAAAAAAGAAAAAGACAGGTTTTTGTGTTTCCCTAATAAATATGTCACCTTGTTCCCAGAATTTCATTTGAT
This sequence comes from Anomalospiza imberbis, assembly GCF_031753505.1. Taxonomy (NCBI): domain Eukaryota; kingdom Metazoa; phylum Chordata; class Aves; order Passeriformes; family Viduidae; genus Anomalospiza; species Anomalospiza imberbis. The sequence continues at coordinate 2,822,467 of NC_089707.1, forward strand.
TTCTCAGTAATTTAACTACCACTAGAAGGTTCAGCAGCAGTAATTCACAGAAAAGAACCACAATCACACTGGTAAGCAGCAAGTGTACCTTGCCATCTCTCATGATCCCGTCCCATCACTCCTCCATCCACATTTCCCTGCCATGTACGATCTTGATGCCCCTCTAACTTTCGACCATGATCTCCCCAGTCACGTCCATCTCTTAAAAAAATAAAAGAACATCTTCTAGGTATGTCCCCTACCCACTGAGCAGCACAGGGTAAAGCCAAACACCATACCCCATGCCAAAGTGTGTTAAATGGTTAATCAAGCTAAAGCTGCAGCCACCCAATCACTGCAATCAGAACTGGTCAAAGAGAAACAATGACAGACACTTGCTGAACAGCATCCTTCATACAAAACTTGTCTTTTTTGATCCAGAGACATCATGGATATTGCAATGGACTGAAATACTTGGGCATGGATCAGTTCATTGGCTGTCACCCCTCTGTCTGAAGATTATGCAGCTGGATATGCCCAGCTGGATGAACTGGTTTAAAGAGAAACCACTACAATTCCAGGTGAGTCCGAGTTCTCTACCCCACCACTGCAGAAACTTCTCACTCAATTTCCTTTAAAACCTGACCAGTGGCCAGGAATGAGACTTGTGTAGGCCTTACTGGGGCATCTGTAGACACAGACTGAATCTCATCTGTAGAAATGAAAGTTATTTACAGGAGAAGCAGGGTCAGGAGCTGAGCTAACTGAGCAGCTCTTTACTCACTACAGAGCTTCACTCTCCCGAGGCACGTGGGAGCTACACGTGGCAATTCCCTGCTCCTGCAGATGCTCAAAGATCTGGAGAGAGGATTCACACTTGTCAAGCTGCTTCTGCTGTCACCCTTCAAAGGTTCACCGAGGGAATGTTAAGAGCCCCCAGCCGCTGCCCTGATCTGCCAGGCACTAACCGGGTTTGTGGGGGGATCCCTCTTCCCTCACTCATCCTCCTGTCAGAGCCGTAGGCACCCCAGCTGTCCCGGGAGTGACGCTCAGGCCCCCCGTGCCGCTCGTCTGGGTAGTGCTGAAAGGCAAACAGGACACAGTCATGCTAAAAACCAACACAAGTTTTTCTTCCAGGATTGCAAAAATTTGGCTTTTTGGATGTTGTTTTCTATGAGCTGTCAGAAAAAACTGCAGCTGTCTCATTTTTTACAGGTTCTGTTGTCGGGCACGGTTCACTCCAGGTGTTTATTTTGTGCTGTTTGCTGGTGGGAGAGGTCTCTTTTGTTTGGTAAGGTTTTTTAAGGTTTACATTCTTGGCTTCAGATTTTAAATTCTTACACAGAATATCTGCCTACTTCCTATCTCTCTCTGGAAATGAAAGGTTTTGAATCCCATTGTGGCATTGATTTTCACACCTGTCCTTTTACAGCCTTGTTTTATTATGGCATTAGTTGTTTCATTTAGGTAAATGTGAGAGAAGGCATTCTAAGTAAGCACAGCAGCTCTCTCTTAACACCTAAGATGGTCAATCAAAAAGCTTTTACTGCCACATACCAGCCTGAAAAAATGCTCCCATCACTCAGATGTTTCCCCTTGCCTGTATCTGAGGCTACCACCCCAGCAAACAGGTAACCTAATAATTTACTTTCTGCTCATTAGCACACAAAATTAGCTCTGCTTAAGTATCTCAGCTGAAATGATTGTGTTTGTGCTTGGGCCTACTGTGTCCTTTCTGCTCTGGGGTCAGCTTGTTTTGGTTTTTAACTGAAGCAGTAATTTGCTTGTAACGCACCTGCCCATCTCGATCTGGAATTCCCCTTGTACAGTCTCTCCTGAAACAAAAAACCACAGTTTCAGTTGAATCAAGACAGTAATTGCAACTCCAGTGTCTGCATGAAATAACGGGTGAGAAGTTAATCTTCCTTAGGCTGTAAATCTGGATGCTAATGATCAGTAGCAAGAAAACTCAAGAGAGTTCTTGTTTCATAGCATAAAAAGAGATCAAAGTAACACCTATCGCTGTAATATGGGTAAAAAAGGCACCACTGAGGATGGCCAGGCACTCAGTGATACCAAGGGACAATACTGAGTGAACCTACCAGTGTCACAAATTAGTTACAAGCAAAGACAAATGGTACAGTTTTCACCAGAGATCCTTCGAGAGCAAAGAGAAGCCTCAATGGCACCACGCAGAAAATATTTTTCTTTCTGTGGCGCTAAAAACCTGCATTAGCCAGGCTGCAAAGATGAAAATAGGGAAAGTTTTAAAGCAAAAGGAAATGGCTAAATCTTAGGGATTCATAAAGCAGACTTCCATACACCTTGAGAGGAGCTGTTGTATCTCCACCAGCATCATGGCAGACTGCATTAGGACTTGGCTTATAACCTTTATGCAGCCTCCTTCTATGACCCTAACCCACAGAAACAAAGGATTGCAAGCACGTGTGAAATCAGCCATGAGAAATACACGAGAATGATTTCTTTTACTCTGCTGACACCATTCAAGCCACAACAAGACACCAAATTTCCCTGAAGGCATAGGAAGAAGAAGAGCCAGTGCCTTGCCAACCTGTCCAAGCAGTGATCCTGGTAGCGGCCGCGGTCCCTGTGGTCGAAGTCGTGGAAGCGATCCTGGCGGCCGAAGTCCGAGTGGTAGCGGTCCTCCAGCGCCAGCCGCTTGGCCTCGGGCCAGTACGGGTCATCCCGCCTGCACACGGGCTCACATCAGCAGCAGTCCCAGAACCATCTCCCCCTTCCTGCTCTCTAAAACCTCATTCAACCCAATAATTAAAAATCTATGTGTGTTAAGCATTTCGGTTTCAGAGAAAATTTGGTTTACCAAAACCAGCTTAATTTCAGCATGTGGTGAGAAGAGAATGAGTATCTTCCCCCCTACCATCTAAAATTGATACACACAACTCTACTACTCTATTAACTCTATTATTACTACTCTACTACTCAGAGTAGTAACAACTCTGGGTTGTTACTACATTTGGTCATCCCTCTTTGGGAAAGAGAAGCAGACCAGAACAGTGCTTACAAGCTTACAAGCACAGTATTTGCTCTTCTTCAAATTGCTACTAGTGTTAAAAGCAGCACCTGAAGGGTCTTTCAGCTGCGAGCTCCCATGGCTGCATTACCCAGAGTGCTCCCACTTCCACAGGCTCCCAAGGGGGACATGACTGAGGAGTTTGGAGCCCCCTGCCCTGCTCCTCACCTGCTGTCAGGATCATAAGGCCTCCTCATGGCAGATCTCCTCTCCTGCTCATAGCGCAGCTGCTCCTGCTGGCGTCGCAGCTCTTCCCTCTCCCTCTGGATTCGCTCCTGTTCCCGTCTCCTTTCCTGCTCTATGTGCATCCTTTCCCTCTCCAGCCTCTCCCTCTCCAAGCGCTCTCTGTCCAGGCGCTGCCGTTGGAATTCCAGCCGTTCCCGCTCCCTCTGGAGCCTCTGTCTCTCATCCCGCTCGTGAATGGCTGCGAGGCGCTGCTCCCGGTCTCGCCTCTCTCTCTCTCTAATTTAAAAGAGATACTTGGTTTTTAATTGAGACTCTTCAGTCCAAGCTTTACAGCTTCTTTGTTTGGAGTGGGGTTTCATGTTTTCTAAAAAGAAGTTTTTATGTTCTCCCCGTTCTTTCCAATTAAGTAACAGCTTCGGGGAAAATAAAAAATTCCATACAAACGACAGAAGCAAAGGTGAGAATTCTGCCTAAATAACACAGCATCTACTCTTAAGTCAGGTCCGAAAAAGCTTTCAGAGAGCACAGCAAGTCCTAAGACAGAAATCTGATGTACAAAAGGTATTTACAGACTTCTGGGGAAAAAGCAAGGAAATTCAAATCCAGTCAAGTGAACACAAAGCCTGAAAGCACCTATGGAAGTCCCATGAGAACACTGATTTCAGCAGTAAAAGCCTTCATCACTTGGTATTAATGTCTGTTCTAGCAGTAATTATTATGAAATCAGTCTGAAATATCACTGTTGGAGGGTCAGCACAGCACTGTTTTGCAGCCTGTCCAAAACACAAAAGAAGAAAGGGAGTAAAAAATGCCATTTAAAGTTTAGAGGGAGAGGGAACTCACCGGCGCCTCTCCGTTTCCCTGATTTCTCTCTCCCTCTGCCTCTGCCGTTCCCGTTCCCGCTGCTCCTTGATTTTATCAAATGATAAAATATCCTGCTTTTCCTTGCTCTCTGATTTGCGGTCCTGGCTTTTTGTGCTCTGCCATGAATCAGAACAACGCATGAGCTGAACACAGTGCAGTTCCAGCTACAACTCCTAGGCAAATACTACACTATGTCAACCTGAACAAAACAGGCTATACCATGCCTTTCCCAGAGGTAAACAACAGTGGAATTCCAGGGAAAAGTACCCCCAATTTGACCAGAACTTCTAAATATTACAAATAAATACTACAGGAACACAACCTGACTTGCACAATAACATTCCAAGCTCAGGGAAACACATAATTCTAAAAGCATTTTCATATTGCAACTCGACTTCTTCCACTAGGTCAGCAGTAAAAAAGTATAAAAAAAATGAAACAGAAGCATTTCCCTTCTGCCACATCATTAACACTCTGATGCTTTCCAGAAAGTGCTAAAAAGATAATTGTACCAATATGCAAGGATAAAACCCCTTCATCTCTGAGCACATTAATCTATTTGACACCTATTTTTACACAAAAGCTTCTCTGGAAGTTGGCCTTACCCTCTCTTTTGATGCAGAGGTTTTCACACTAATAACTGGCTCTCCTTTAGATTTATCCATTACCACTGTCCTTTCTGTCCCTCGACTTGCTAAAAAACAAAACAGAGCCAAAAGTAAAAAGACATTCAACAATTATTACAAGATTCAAAATTGTGAAGACACTAAATAGTATACAGTTATTTTAATGAAGTTTTTAATAACTTATGGGACTTATTCATGATTTAAATAGCTTGCCAAGATTTGTCCAACTTGAGGATGGGAGCAGTAAATTTATCACAAAATTACAGCAGTATTTTCTGGCAGGGATGACAGCTAAAAGAACACAAATTTAATTCTTCTGTCCACAAAATAAATCCTTTGCCACAGTTAAAAAAAAAAGCCCAAAAAAGAACACAGAACCACACATAGTGTCAGGTCTAAACCCGGTGACACTTCCATAAATAGGATGGAAACTCTGTTTTAAGTTATTAGAAACTGAAGTAAAAATTTTCAAGGTATTTTCTGATGTTTGCGTCAGTTTTACTAAGTAAGCTTCTTTTTACTGAATTATCAATCACACCTAATGATGTGCAAGTATCTTCGAAAACATTTCTGAAGGACAGCCAGCATCACCTGATTTGCTTGCCCTGGATCTATCAGAAGATCCAGTCTTTTGTTCATCCTTTTCTTTTCCTTCTTTTTCATCTTTCTCTGATTTCTTAGCATCATCTTTTTTGTCGATCTTCTCCTCCTTCTTAATACCAACAGACCTACAAAAAGCAGGAAAGCAAAATGCCTCTTTCAAAAGCAACAAACCACTTGAAAAACCAGTGTTGGAAGTATCACTGACTAACCACACAGTCAGTCTACCAGAAAGACAGACTAAATCCTAGAAATATTTGTCAGTTAAAAGAAGAGTTCAAGACAGAGTCAGATCAGAGAAGAAACCACTGGTAAAATGTTTTACCTAGAAATAATTTGATTTAGTATCTCCCAACATAGCTAACAAGTTTTTATACTAACACTAAAGAGCTTCTTATTTCTGAACAGAAGGCCAGTTAAGATGCCCTTACCACTGTAAAATATCAACTTTCCAAGCATTATTCCTACTTCAAATGCAGGATGAAACATTAAATCAAGATTTATTACAGTTACTGTTCAACTTGGTCACATGGCTGTACTTGAAATGAGCGGTCTTTAAGTATCATAAAATACAAAACAACACTTTACTTCTCAGATTTGGATTCTGCAGAATGGTGCCTGTCTTTTTCCTTCCTTGTTTCACCTTCCTTTTTGTCAGAAGGCTTTTTTCCTGCTGGTTCATTTTTTGCCTAGAAATTCAGCCAGAAATAATTACATAGTCAGAGACAGAGATTAAAATTGCATGCTTGTATTTCCATTACACTGCCATGAAACAGCTGGCACTTACCTTTTCCACAGAAATCATTTTACCATGCAGCTCTGTTCTGTGGAGGTGATTAATACACTTGGTGGCCTCCTCAGATGTTGACATTGTCACAAAGCCGTAGCAGCGAGCGCCAGGACTGCGAGCATTTGTCACCACTTTTGCACCAACCACCTTTGGGAAAAAAACAAAATATTCTGTGTTTGCAGGTCTGTCACTAAATTAATTCTAACTTATTCTTAGAATAAGAACTATTCTTAGAATAGTTTGGATGGGAAAGGACTTTTAAAAGCCATTTAGTTCAATCAATCCTCTGTCACAGGCAGGGAGATCTTCAATAATGCAGCTCAGAAAATTCATCCTCAAGTTGCTGAGCAGGTCAGGAGCTTCAGGCAGATATACACAGAGAAGGTAGAGTGGGATTGTAAAAACCAAAATAAACTTGAATAAACAAAACTACTACCCCTTTCTCTTCCCTTACAGGACAGCTGTACCCACAGAGCACAATCTGTGACAGGCAGTGGCACTTAGTGACATAAACATTGAATATTACATTCAGAAAAGTATTTGGCAGATGGGAAGATGGTCACACAGAGAGTTCCCTTCCACAACTTCTGCTCTTGTATCCTAGCAGGCACCGCAAAACAAGTGGGAGCCTGCCCTCAAAGACTGGATTTCTCCAGAGAATACTCCTTGAAATGGAATAGTTTAAAACAGCATTAACTACAGCTGGATATTCAAGACATAATTAGACTACTACATGATGATCTGTGTTTGCAGGTCTGTTACAAAAGAAATTCTAAATTAATGACCATTTCTCAGAACAGTTTGGATGGGAAGGACACAGATCTACCAGTCTCTTCTGTCAAGAACTGCCTCATTGTCACATGTACCTGCACAGACATTCTCTGCAAATTCCATCTCTGCTCCAACCCCTCCACTGCAAGCTTCTTTATTGAACTGTGCTCCTTTCAGATACGGAGCTTCCAAAGAATATAAATTTTAAGAACTCAGCATGCCCAGTTATTCATAAGGGAAAATAAGAGCAATATTTAAGGTCAGCCTTTTAAACTGACAGAATGGTTTGTTAATTTACATACCCTCTACGTACCTTTCCATACTTGCTGAAAAGGTTCTTCAAATCTGTAGCTCTAGTAGAAGAGGAAAGTCCACTAACCCACAAATTTCTGCCAGAACCACTCCCCACACGGCCTGGGGAACAAAAACCATAAAAGATCATGTGAAACACAAATGCAGCAGTGCAAAATTAAGAGTCCTAAACCCCCCACATTTTTCCTTCATGAAACTCTCTATAGTTAATGTGCATTTGAACAGCCTTAAAAAGAGTTTGCAGCTACAGATTTTCTTCCTGTACTTCAATCACTTTTAGGAGAATTACAAAGTATCAAATGTTAATTCCCAAAAAAACAAAAAACAAAACAAAACAAAAACCACCAAAAAAACCCACTTACATAAACCGAACCCCAACTCTGTTTCTTAATAATGCTACAGAAATTACAAGGAACTGATATTTTAAAGTTATATTTTGAAAGGATGTGTTACAACTGCATGGAGGGTTCACTGAATTAACAGTCTTCCTTTTTACTCCAGGTCCATTGTACATAAAAACCCACCAAAAACCCCAAATGTGCACCTACCTTTCTCATCTTTTGTGACTGCCTTTGTATCTTTGTCTTCAACAGGGCTAAAGACAAAACACCACGTTATTCAAAAGATCATATGCAAAAAGACCATTAATTCTAGACAGCACAACTAAAATTGGATACCTACCAGTAAATTAGCTCCAAAATAAACATTATTATTGGCAATTTTCTAGAAGAGTGACAGGAAATAGGGATTTGTACCCCTAAACAGACAATTCTGTTTTGCAGAAGACAGAAATAAGAGTAATTTGGGGAAAACAACCTTTGAAGGTTGAGGAAGGAAAGAAATCAAACCCACTGTTCTTAAGGAAAAAAAAAATATCTACACATGGAGAAATAAAAGAGACCTTTAGGAATAGGCTACAATTTCATCAGTCTCGGAGGCCAATTGAAGGAAACAGCTTATTCGCATCACTTAAGGACCCATGATAAAAGATAGCATCTGGTCTAGAACGGAGAAAAAACAAACCTCTTTTTCTGATCACCGCCCTCACTGGCTGAGGACTCTTTAGTGGCAGGGGAAGATTCCTCAGAATTAGCTTTGTCTTCTGCTCTCTTGCCATCTTCTTTGCTATCTCTGGCTTCGGCACCTGCGCCTTTCTCCGCTGGCTCCCCACTAGAGGCTTCCAGGCCTTGGGAGCGTTTGCTACTCTGATCGCTTAGGGTCTCTACCACTACACCTTCAGAGTCCGGGGCCTCTTCCTCGGGGCTCTGTTCACTTGTCTCCCCTTTTGCTACCACTAAACGCTTTGCTTCCTTCCTTGCCAAAGCTTGGGCCGATTTGCTGTCCAAAGCTAAAGCATCTTCCTCCAGCTGAGCGGCAGCGAGAGCGTCCTCTTCCTCAGCCAGCCTCTTGCCTGGCCCCGCGTTACTGGCTTCCTGCGCACGCGGCCGCTCCGCTTCGGGAGGTTCTTCGTTAAGTAGCTCAGATTTACAAGTTTCCCCCAAAATGTCGAGTATTTTCTCATTTTCTACGGATTTAACAGGAATAGAATGGCACAAGATTTAATCACCAGGGAAATACAGCAATCACAAATGTGGAACTGGCATGGCTGCCACACTAACACCAAGAGAACTGCTAAGCTACACAGAGATTGGAAAACCCTAGTGTACACAGTGTTACAGCTACCACGCTAACTGCTCTCTCACACCCTGCCAAATCAGCCCTAGCACCTCAACAGCCAAGAAAAATGCCCCCACAGATTTAACAAAAAACTTCGGGCTCAGCCTTCATATTCTTCAGCAAATCGTTCAGCTGTTTCTTCTCTAGTTAGCTTCCAGAGTCCGAGATGCTTAACTGAACGTATCAAGGCACTGAGAGTTCAATTTTCCAAATTTCTGTGAAGTTCTTTTAGCAGAGACAGTCCAACATGAGAACTGGGCATCTTCTGATGGTTCTGAGTGTGTCTGCAGTCCAGAAAGCGAGTGGGATCTGTAGCAAATTCCTGCGATGGCAGCGTGTTCCTTCTTCTGAAGTCCAGTCACTCCTTAATTTCTGTTCTGCGCCAGAGCTTTGCACTGCCTACACTCCTGTATTTATATTTATTCACAGAACCACTGTACAGTGTGATATCACAAGATCTGTTTTCAGAACCTTTACATCTTTAAGGCTCGTTCCTTAACTTCACTCTGCAGTAACAGGTCTAGGGAACCATTTCATGGCAATAAACAACTTTTCCAAGGGTGGTTATTCACAGATCTGGTGATATGACTGGGTTTCCAATCTCTATGACCCTGCATGACCTGGATTTTCCACCATAATAATGTACACTACAGTAATGCATTAAAAAAAAAGAACCAAAAAAACCAAACAGGGTCGCAAAAAGCCTAAATGAAGAATGAAACTGTTTAAATGCCCAGGATTTTTTTTTTTCATTTAAAAAAAAAAAAAAGAAATCAAAGTAACCAAACAAAAACAAACAGTACCTGGCTCCAAAGGTAACTCTTCAAGTTCCTGTAGTGAAAAAGATTTTAAAAAGGAAAAATATCACTATTTCATAAGCAAGATGCTATTCTGAATGACATTTCTTATCCACCCATTACAGGAAAGTATTTAGTCAAAGCATTACTATAATTTAGCCTATTTCAGCTTTGAAAACATTGAAATTCAAATAAATTTCTCAGAGAAAAAATTTAACATGAGCTTTTAACATCCTCACAGTTTTATGAAGTCTGAAAACTTTAAAACCTCTCAAATTCAGCCACCTGTTGAACACGTGGTACACATTCACATGGACAATTAAATCAATAAATGTAAGTAGCACAGAGAAAAGCTTATCTTCATGTTACCCTTCCCTAGCCTGTGTTTTTTGAAGTCTCCTTTCTGCAAACAGGATCAACAGAAACAGCAGCTTCACCTGGAGCTGGTGTTCTTAACCTACCAGGAGTGATCTGGAAACAAGGCCAGCATTTCAGGAATAGACAGTTCCAGCTTTCTTCTCACCCTGGGATATGTACATTTTTAACGGAAATTAAACCCAATGTAAGGCACTGAGCTGGTATTTACATCAGATAAAAGGAATCCAATCTACCACCAAACTCAGTATGACACATACATAATACATACATATATGTGTATATACATATATACATATATGATCTGATAAAGAAATAAATCTTTGTCTCTGAATAAATCAAAAGGCATTAATTCCCATTCTTTGCAGAGGAAGAATGCACCCACTATACACGCACTGTTTCAACATACAGTATTAAATAGTAATTTTATGCTTTTTTTGTTTGTGAAGAAAAACTGGTTACCATTTACCTTTATTACGGTTAAATCTGATGAAGCAGCATCTAAACTGTTCCCAACATCTTCAAACTCTACCTTTAAAAAACAAATGGGAGACGTCTTGTTATCTATAAAGGAATATTGTGAGTAAAACCTGAATGAGAAACTGAAGATTTATATTTGCACTGACAGCTGTTACCCAGCAAACACATCCAGCATCCAAAGCAACCAATAATGGTAAAAACTGAGTGATAACCCCCAGGACTCTTCCTGATCCCCACTGACTGAATAAAATCTCTCATCTCTGAACTATGATGGTCAGCTCACAAAAATCTTTTTAAGTATGGGGATTTCAACAGCAAAAATTCTCTGATTTGTATCCCTGTCATTTACAGCAACAAACCTGAGCCAAAAAATCTATAGGGCTTGATAATTATTTCCTTTACTGATGAAAGCAGATCATGGGAGCTGACCTGGCCTCAAGACATTTACTCACTCAAAAAAAACCCCCTTTTTTCTGAGTACTTCCATTTGATTTGTGTAGGACAAGGCTATGCCTGGGGATAGGGGGCCAAGCTTATATCTCCAACTTTAGAAAAGAACCACACAACTTTAGAACCTCACAGTCATCGTGGACACACAACAAAGAGCAATACTCGCCCATGAGATGGGGCAGAAATAACTTCTTTCAAATGCTTTGTTGTACATTTCAGGAGATAAAGCACTTGATTTTGGGGGAAGGGATTATCCTCTAGCCCAATGTCAACAGCCAGATGAACACAGCAAGCCAACATAAAAATACTTTCAGCAACTGAATAACTGCAAGACCCAACCTAAGCAGAAAAATAACCTTGAACATAATTCCCTGAACGGTGCTGTTCAGTTGAGAAGAAAGTAAGCTACACTATTTGTATGCCTCACATGCTCTCTAAAATAAAGATGTTAAAGTAGGGATAATATATATTTTATAATTAATAAGGTGAAGCAGAGTTCAAAGCATGATTAAAAACAAATGTTCTGTAAACGGCTATTAATTAATACAATCACACGTATACCAATAACATTTAAGTATTTTAAACATTACGACACATATTTGCACAAATATGTAAAAAGAAAAGCAACGACCACAAGAACCAGCAGAGTTCCAAATTTTCCCAAGTACTCTTATCCACCATTTTGCTATTTAATCCAGAAATAAATAAATTCTAAAAAGAAAACCCTGATTCCACACAGATAGGAGATGCATACCATCGCTATTGGTATTTCTCTTGATTCTTCTTTAATTTCTGAAAATTGAGGGGATGCCTCCAAGTTACCTACAGCATACTCTGTAGGCTGATCTGGAAGTTCTTTCACTTCTGCATCAGCATTTTCTTTACTATCAGACAGTGAGTCAAGAATATTATGGGCACTGTAATCATCTCCACAATCTACTGCATTGCCATTATCTATTTCAGCTTCATCTAACACACTAATATCCATCATGTCAATATCCTGCAAGTTATCCAAACTTGCTTCAAAATCGTCCTGTGAAAAGAAAAAAAGCACATGTCACAGTCAGGGTGACTTGAGAGCCACCTGCCACCGCTTGAGTCCCCTCCAAACCCAGCCCCCTGTACCTGTCCATCTCCAGAATCCTCCTCCAGGCCGTTGTCTTCCACTCCCTCTTCATCTGCTCTACGTCCTAACAACAGCATCACCATTAGAATGAGAGCAGGAATTACAGTTGTACCACTCAAGCTCTACTTTTTCACCAGAGTTGGTGCTCCCTGCAGTTTTTTCCCTGTTTGTGACCACCCCAGTAAGTGACAAACACGCCACAGTCCAACACCTGGCAGGAGCTCAAGCTCTGTGACCGCCCCAGAACATTTGGCTCAGCTCAGATTGCAGCAATTTATTACCTCAACCTTTCATTTCTTTACAGACATTTATGAGGACAGGAAAAAACCAACCAAAACACAAAATAATGCACAAAATACTGAAAAAAGCCTACTTTACCTGTGAATTTCACTGCAGTGCTCTGCCCACCAGCTGCATGTGAATTATCCCAATTAATGGAATTACTGAAAACACTACACCAGCTTCAGCACCAAGGAGCAACTCCTCAAACCCAGAGCTAAGCAGCTGTTTGACCTTTTATGAATTTTATTTTCCTCAAAAACTAGAAGCACGTTACAACTGAAAAGTGAGAGGGGTTTTAGAGCCAAGAGGAACATTTCATCTATTTCCATCCTGACACTAGAAAGTTCTGAAAAGACATCAGGTGTTTTTCTAAGACTTGAAAATGAATATGATTTAAAAGATGTCTCTCACCTAGAGTTGTGACATTTGACCTCTATGTGGTCAAGATTTCACATTTTAGCCTGCAAGCAATTGCCCCATCAGTCCAAATCAGATGTAATGAGAAAAATCAAACAAATTAGCTGGCAAAACAGTTTACATTTACAGTTTACACAAAATTTACGTTCTGTGCAAACCAAATCTAGTAATGGAAATACTCTAGCTAAATGAGTTCTTTTGCTCAGCTCCAATGCAAAGTTTCAAACACTATTTGCTTACAAAGTAAGATCAAATTGTGCTAACTAATTTTAGAAAACCAGGAAATAATTTTCTGAAAGTAAGGATTATGAAAGACTGTCTCACCACTACAAAAACCAAGCATAAGGTCTTGAAAACATATCCGACTTCAGAAATGGATTAAAAACTTGTCTTCTGAGAAGAAAATTGCAACTGCTATTAGCTATGAAGCATAGCACTAGAGAGCTTATTTGCATTTAATAGAAACTCAACATTTCTACATTAAAAAAAGTATTAAAAACACTGACACTACTTCAGTGTTACTTGGTCATTCTTAATATAAATTTCAGGGAATTCTGAGAAAAAACCAACAGATCCTTCGACATTTCCTGCCTTATTAAATCACATTAATTTCTCTGATTCAATGACTGCTGAGTTTAATGTTTTCTCATCCATCCCTAGAAACTTGAGAACAAATGTGGGGTAGAATACCAGCAACACAAAAAAATATTATGAAGGATCCATCTCATGAGTACACTTGCTTGAAAACTCAAAGATAATAAGGTGGAAAGTCTCTGTAACTGCCCTGTACCTTTGCTGCTCCTTTTTGGAGTTTTCTTCATGATATTTTCTGAAACCACTGGAATTTCATCAGGATTCCCTCCTTCCTCCTCAATAGCCTAATAGGGGCAAAAGAGAAAGACAGATATAAAAACAGACATTAAAAAAATTCATCTGTACATTTTTGTTGAGTTTAAGAGCTCGATACCAGAGGCTGAAAAATTCCAAACCATGAATCAGCAACTTGGATACACAAACGACAAACCACCAGAGCAAAGCAACAAGGAGGCAGAAGGCAGTAACGTGCTGGTGTAAGGTTTCAGGAAGCCTATCGGCAAAAAAAAGCCAATTATAGCATTTGGGACTGTGCACAGACACGCGTTGCTGTGACAGAGTAAAAATCCTCGGCTCCGGGACACAGCAAGCAGATCAGAGAAGGAATTCCTCACGGTGTTAACACGAATTAACACCGTTAATTCACAACGTTAACGAAACGTTGTGATGAGGATAGAGCGAACGGGCTAGCAGCTGAATTGCCAGAAAAAACATCAGTAGGCAGCAAAAATCCCGCCAGACAGCGCAGAGCCGTAAACCCAGCGACTGAGAGAACAGCAGAACTCTGCGGGCACGAAGCTGCAAACACCGGGGCCGAGCGCCGCGGCAGACACGGAGAGCTGGCACCGGAGCGGGACTCGGTGATACTCCGTGACAGCAGCGGGCACAGGGCGAGCCCGGGCCGGCCCGGCCCCGCCGGGCACCGAACGCTCGCACGGATCCCGGCGGGCCCCGGCGCAGCAGAGCCTCTTTGGCGCCATTTTCCCCAGCGGCGCCCGCCGGGCCGGGGTCGCGGCCGCCGCACGCTCCCCTGAGGCAGCCCCAGCGCGCCCGCCCGCCCTCACCTTCCTCAGCCGCTCCATGAGGACGCTCTTGTTGCCGCCGCTGTCCAAGTTGCGCTGCCTGAGCTCGGCCCGCAGGTCTATCACGCGCAGCTCGCTCAGCGGCCGCCGCCGGCTTTCCGACTCCGAACCGGGCACGCCAGGCCCAGCCAGGGACGCAGACTCCGCCAGCCCGGCCGGTGAGTGACCCTCCGCCATGGGCCGTGGTTTGGGCTCGCTCGCACGGGGCAAGGCGGGTGAGCGTGAGGCGGGAGCGAGGCGGGGGAGCCGCAGCCGCCGCCGCAGCACAAAATGGAGGAGACCCGGGGCGCAGGGGAGAGCGAGGGGGCGGGAAAGGGAGGGAGGCGCAGCGCGCATGCGCGCCGGGGGCCCGGACAGGCCGCGCGCGCCGCGGCGCCGCCAACTCCGGAGCGGCGGTGACGTCACCCGGGCGGCCGGCCCCCGGTCCCCCTCACGCGCATGCGCAAGAGCTCGCGAGCCGTCCTTGGACGCGGGCGACGCCTTTGCGCCTGCGCGGGGCGGTTCGCGCGCCTGGCCCCGCCCGCTCGGTCCCTGGCGCATGCGCACGGCGCGCTTTGTTCCCCCTCCCCTCGGCGCGTCTCGCTCCCCACCATTTTGTGCCGTGATCGCCAGGTCCGCTGCTGGGTCGTGCCGTGTTCTCCTGCGCGGTCGGGCTCGAGGCCAAATATCGAAGGGGCCTTGATGGCGGAGAGTCAATCAGCGGCCGGACTGGGGGATTTCACATCCCTTGGTGGGGCCGCGGCTTTTGGTTCGGAGCCTGAAACCCGGCGGCTGAGCGAGCTGCGAGTCATCGACCTGCGGGCTGAGCTCAAGCGGCGTAACCTGGACAGCGGCGGCAACAAGAGCGTCCTCATGGAGCGGCTGAGGAAGGTGAGGCGAAGCGCGGCGGGGGAAGCGGGGGGGCAGCGGCGTGCGGCCATCCGGGTCCTTTGTCTGTGGCGCTCTCGGCGCCTGCGCGCTCGGGGCCGGGCTCCCTGAGGGGAGCGGGGCGGCCCTGAGGGGAGCGGGGCTGCGCTGCTGCTGCCGGGCACCCGCGGGGTGTTGTAGGGCACCGGCGGGCCCCCTCTGCTCCCGCCGCTGCAGAGCCGTTGCCTTTGCGCTGTTTCACGGCACCGCTCTGCGCTGTCTGCGCCCGTTCCCCGTGGCTGCTCCGAGCGCGGCTCGGGTTGCACTGGATGCAATGTGAGATGGACTCGGCCCTCCCGTCGCTGCCCGACCCCGGCGCCCGCGCGTCCTTCCGCGATTTACTCTCCCGTTCCCCCGACGTGCACACACGTGCCTCTTCCCCGTACCTGTTCTCGTGCTTCTCCGTGCCGTTCGCTGAACGGGTAAGCTTGGAAGGGATCGCAGTGGGTCACCTGCTCCAGCAGGGTTTTGTCCTAGAACCCGTGGTACAGGATTTTGCCCAGACAGTTCCTGAATACGTCCAGTGAGAGAGACTCGACACCCTCCCTGGGCAGTCTATTCCAGTGCATGCTTACTTGCACTGTAAAGAATTTTATCCTCCTATTGAGGTGGAACGTTCTGTGCATTAGTTTCTGCCCTAATGCTTGGCACCACCACACTTGACCCGACTGCATCTCTCCGACCTCTCTGGAATGTATTGTCACAGACTTCCATGAGGCCAGAACAGCACAGTCAGCCTTGGCCCTTTCATGGCTTCTAACAGGCCTGCACAGTGAGAAAAAACTCATGCACCTGAGCTCCTGTAAGAGTCTCTCCCGGTTTCATACTGTTAATGTGTTTATCTGCGGAGCAGGGAGCTTTGCTCCCCAGCTGTAGCTTGGTTTGCCTGTGGGGATGTGTTGCACCCTCTTAGTCAGTATTTCTGACAGGTGGTACAGCTGCCGGGCTGTATGACCTGAGCTAGGGAGAGACACCAATGTTTCTCTCTGAAAAATCCTTAAAAATGCAGTTGTGGTTAAACTCTAGCAGACAGCCAAGCACCACATAACTGTGTTATCAGCACTTTTCTCAGCACAAACTCCAACCACAGCCCCCTGTCAGCTGCTGTGAAGAGAATTAACTGCCCCGTCCAAAGCCAGTACAAATGCACACCAGCAAATAATACAGTGGATATCATCCTGCTGTCTCCAACAGGCCATTGAGGAGGAAGGAGGAGATCCTGATGAAATTCCCATGGCCTCAGAGCTGACCACAAAGAGAATGCCAAAAAGAACTAGCAAAGGTACAGTGTCTGGACACGTGCAGTTCCACTGTTTGCATGGTGCTAGAACTCCATACAAACTTGTTTTCTCCTGTTGAGTTAGTTTAATTTAAAGAAGTTGCTTTTTACCTTGTGGAAAATGGTAAAGCTCTGTTGCATTAATGAGCAATAACAACTCTAAACCTGACTGTATTCTATTAGTATGTCTTGAAACTTGAAGATGAAAGTGGAAATTGCAGATGTTTCTGTATTTGTGACCATGTGTAGAATTGTGTCAGGTACAGAGCAAGCAGCTGTAGCATAAGCTCCATGGAAAGCCTCTATAATTCTATTTCAGTTATGTGTAAACTATAATTATATTTTCCTGTATGTTGCTTCAAAATAGTAAATGTTGTACAAGGTATTTTACATGTGACTTACTTGACTTGCTGATAACTAGTTCTTAAAAGTACTTTCTGATGAGAAACATTATTAAGCTGCTTCTTTTAAGACAGGGTAGCTAAAAATAGAAAAAGAGCTGTTATCTTTGAATAGCAGTACGAGGTTGGGAGTGACAGATGTGCATAAATGTGATTTGTATGTGCAAGATCTTGAAAGTGAACTCTAATTCTTAAATCCGTTTAATTAAGGGAGGTGTTTTCGTAACAATCTTAAGGTGTTGCTTTTAAATGGATTACTCAGAGGCTGTTGTGCCTTTTTAGGTATTGAAGTGTTGTGGAATGAGACTGTAGCTTTAGAAAAATACTGTAGCATTCAAAAAACCACTGTGCTGCTGGTAGTTCATGCTCCTGCTGTTTGCTTTTATGGAGTGGCAAGGTGACCTCGGTTACATCCATACAGACCCAGAGTTCAGAATCAGCCTCTTCAGGATTACTTGTTGTAACAGATAATTCACCAAAGCTTAAACATATTACAAAATGTACTTAAATACTACAAAGTGTAGTGCTACATCTCACTGCAGTGATACTGTTTTTAGGAAGAAAGCCAGAAGAAGAAGGTGTGGAAGACAATGGTCTAGAAGAAAACTCTAGAGATGGGCAGGTAAGTGAAATCATGATTGCAGTTACTAAGAATGTGCATCGTATAACCTGCAATAAATACACATTTACCCTTTTTCTCTCTGTAGGAGGATATTGAAGCAAATCTGGATACTTTGCAGGATATTGACATGATGGATATTAGTGTATTAGATGAAGCTGAAATAGATAACAGCAGTGCTGTAGACTGTGGAGAAGATTACAGTCCCGACAATATCCTTGATTCTCTGTCTGATAATAAAGATAATGTCGAAGCAGAAATGAAAGAGCTTCCTGATCAGCTAACAGAGAATGAGGTGAGTGCATACAGGTCTTTGTAATTTTTCAGAAGATATTTGATAGAGATATGGGCACATGAAGAAGGTATTTCAGTTCAGTAGAATATAGGACATGAATGTGATCTGGTTTCTATTCCCCATTCACAACTCTCATGTCCTGCTCTGATAAACGGTAAATATTCTTGAGGCTTGAAGTGTTCTCAGTAACTGACGAGGCACCATCTTCCTCACCCTGCAGTATCATCTTTGCTTGCTGTGAAAGGAGCCTGGAATTGAAAATGCTGTATTAATTTCTGTATTCCCTCTTCCTGTTTGTATGTTATATGTGTTAAAGTGTGTGTATGCATACACCCAGCCATCCAGGTATTTATATATACAGAGAGAGAGCGAAAAATAAATTTTCAACTTGGGTAATTTCAGCATGTTTTCTGCAGAAATAATGCTCTGGTTTAAGGAAGCTGTGTTGCTCTGTTTTCTCATAGAGATTGATAAAAGAAGAACTTCCTGTGTTGCCTTGTTCTGACATTGTCAGGCTTTTGACTTGGTTTTGAGAGCAGCTTACGTTGTCATTTGCAGAGAGCACAGGGTTATCTATGTGTCACATTCACTCCCCAAATATTAATCCTTCTTGGATCCTTGTGGGTTTGTTTTCTTAAATTATTTTAGGTTGTTCACTCATTGAACAGAGCATATTTTTTCTTTGGCATCTGCATATCTGCTTCAACTTTTTATCATTTACCTTCTGTCACCTGAAAAGGGAGATTTTCTCAAAGCCTTTGTGTTTGATTGGTCTGTCAGTGCCACAGGAAAGCCAAGACCCTTGGGCCCACAAAGTGTCAGCATCCTGTTCTGGGGACCCTTCCCTGGGCAGTCCCCTGGATGAGAGAGTGGTTCCAGTGCCCTGGGGAGGGTCACACAATCGGAGACCCCCGTCCCAGGTCTCCCAGCAGAGTGTTACTCACTGCAGGCACTGGTGGTGCCCTTGCAGGACTCACACTAAACCCTTTATGGAATAACAGCATTAATAGAATAGAAAATTATGGCTGGTTAAGGTTCCAGGATTGCTGGTGGTATCTGTCTGCAAAAAAACCCCACCACATTAACCAGCTTGAGTTCCTAACAGAAGGTGGCTGGAGTTCATCATTCATCACACTTCCAGTACAATTCTTACCCACCAGACATCCCAAAAGGGGAAAAGACAGGTTCAGACTGTTGCAGTGGAGCCTTTCCGAACTTCTCCCCACTTTTAACTTACTTTATACTATTTTTACATCTAGGTGGAGCTTGTGTGACTCTGGTTTTGCATCCTGTTCAGTGGGGGTGGTCATGCCTTGGAGGTGGGTGACATCTGAGTGACCCTTGGCACAGAGCTGTGCATTCTGCTGGTTCAACAGCAAGAAATCTTCTTTCTTTTCCTTTGGCTGACAGCTGCTCTGTGGCTTACCAGCTGCAGTTTACCACTGAGTCCCCTCTCTTGCAGGGATTTCAAGAGAGCCTGGCAGTGTTGTCTGCACCCCAACAGACCAAACAAGCACAAAGGCTTGGAGAGAATCTCTCCTTTCATGGGACTGAACACAGAGTTGTGGCAACAGCATCCCCTTCCCCTGAAAGGCAATTTTGTGGTGTTCTGTAAATTAACCTCACGTAATGGATGAGTTTTGGTTGCATCTTACCCTCAGCTCTTTAAGGAAAAAATATTTTTGGGGTATGTTTTCAGTTTGGGAGAGTGTAAACCTAAGTCAGCTTCATTTCTAACTTGCTTTTTTCATTTAGAAACTTAAGTTAAAAAGTGGGAAGGTGGAAAAACATGTTCAGTAACCACAGAAATGTGAGATAAGACTCTAAGAATAAGTTTGAAATAGCCAATGTCCTGTTGAAATTAAAATGAAAAGTAATTGGAGAAAGATATTTAAATATCAGGTATGTTTACATGTTGCTCCTCATTTCAGGGCTGCACTCTGAAGTAGCAATTGAGATCTGTCAAAAACTTTAAAATACTTCTGTTTTTCTTGAAAGGGAAAATTAAGTACAAGTGTATTCTCCTTAAGCTACTTTTGGTAAGAAATACTTTAATTCCTTTCTTACTCTTTTAGGAAGATTATGATGAAATTGAAAACAATTTAGAAGCCTCCTCTTCTGATTTAATTGAAATGAAGGTAAACTGAAAACGTAGCTGTATTTTGTAGCTGTATGTTGTAGTATTAATATTTACTGAGTTCTCATACTGCAAAAAAGAAAATGTGACCATAACACGAAATTGTAACAGAATCCAAGCCCTTGCTCAGCAGAGTGTGTGAATTGAGGGTGCCCTGTGGTTTTTCCCTACTTTCAGTCAGCTCTCAAAATTTCCTTCACTCTATAGCACATTAAAAGGGTCTCGTACTGCTGATTTCTTCTCTCACACAACTCTGTGAAGTAGTAGCTGGGTTTGTTTTTTACTCTGTAGTTGGTGTGGTGGTACACAAAGGTACTTCACTGGTCTCTTTATAATTCAGAGTTGTTTGGGAGAATGCAGTTATGGCTGATATTTTGATTTGGCTTTAATGTGCCAAAAAAGGTATTTATATAAAATACCCATTTCCAGTGGATGGTGAAAAAAAGAGCTAAATGTAGTAGATGAATTTATTTAGTTTTCAGTTTTGGGATTGAGCAGGGAGTTGTTATTAGTCTATGTTAGAAAATACATTTTATAAAATGCTCATTCTGTGGTCTTTTTTTCCCTAAACAGAAAATGGAGAAGCTACACTTGGAGCCAGGTACTGTTAAAGAAAAACATATTCCTGTCTTTTCAACTAATACTTTTTAAACCATTAACTATTAAAAAAACCAGGCAAAAAACATAATTTACATTATTTTTATAATGGACAATCCAGATCATGCAGGGTCATAGAGATTGGAAACCCAATCATATCCCCAGATCTGTGAAGTGATGCTTGAAATACTTCCAGTGAAATGAAATGGTTTAAAAACCTGTTAAACTACATAAGTGGATTTAGAGAAGTTTAATCACAGTTTTAAAAGCTAAATATTCTACTTGTAAACAGATCTTGTGATATTGCACACACCTTAACTCTGTTACTAAGTAGAGAGCAGTGAAAGCAGTAAAAAGATATTGTAGGGCATTAAAATGTAAAGATTAGTTACTGGATACAGAAGAAAGAAGAGAGTTTCTTCATGGAAATTTCATACAGATACTTTTCCCTTTCTGGACTGCAAACACACTCATGCACCATCAGAAGATGCCCAGTTCTCATGTTGGACTGTCTCTGCTAAAAGAATTTCACAGAAATTTAAAAATTGAACTCTCAGTGCCTTGATACGTTCAGTTAAGCATCTCGGACTCTGGAAGCTAACTAGAGAAGAAACAGCTGAACGATTTGCTGAAGAATATGAAGGCTGAGCCCGAAGTTTTTTGTTAAATCTGTGGGGGCATTTTTCTTGGCTGTTGAGGTGCTAGGGCTGATTTGGCAGGGTGTGAGAGAGCAGTTAGCGTGGTAGCTGTAACACTGTGTACACTAGGGTTTTCCAATCTCTGTGTAGCTTAGCAGTTCTCTTGGTGTTAGTGTGGCAGCCATGCCAGTTCCACATTTGTGATTGCTGTATTTCCCTGGTGATTAAATCTTGTGCCATTCTATTCCTGTTAAATCCGTAGAAAATGAGAAAATACTCGACATTTTGGGGGAAACTTGTAAATCTGAGCTACTTAACGAAGAACCTCCCGAAGCGGAGCGGCCGCGTGCGCAGGAAGCCAGTAACGCGGGGCCAGGCAAGAGGCTGGCTGAGGAAGAGGACGCTCTCGCTGCCGCTCAGCTGGAGGAAGATGCTTTAGCTTTGGACAGCAAATCGGCCCAAGCTTTGGCAAGGAAGGAAGCAAAGCGTTTAGTGGTAGCAAAAGGGGAGACAAGTGAACAGAGCCCCGAGGAAGAGGCCCCGGACTCTGAAGGTGTAGTGGTAGAGACCCTAAGCGATCAGAGTAGCAAACGCTCCCAAGGCCTGGAAGCCTCTAGTGGGGAGCCAGCGGAGAAAGGCGCAGGTGCCGAAGCCAGAGATAGCAAAGAAGATGGCAAGAGAGCAGAAGACAAAGCTAATTCTGAGGAATCTTCCCCTGCCACTAAAGAGTCCTCAGCCAGTGAGGGCGGTGATCAGAAAAAGAGGTTTGTTTTTTCTCCGTTCTAGACCAGATGCTATCTTTTATCATGGGTCCTTAAGTGATGCGAATAAGCTGTTTCCTTCAATTGGCCTCCGAGACTGATGAAATTGTAGCCTATTCCTAAAGGTCTCTTTTATTTCTCCATGTGCAGATATTTTTATTTTTTTTAAACGCAGTGGGTTTGATTTCTTTCCTTCATCAACCTTCAAAGGTTGTTTTCCCAAATTACTCTTATTTGTAATCATCTTCTTAATGTAAGTCTGTTTAAGAATCTGACTTCGTTATTTCTTGTCAGATTTCTTAAATCCAGTATACAAAGGTGTGTTTTCGTTTGCAACATATTTTCTGGTAGGTATTTAATTTTAGCTTTTTTCATAGTTTATATTTAGTCACTTTTCTTTCTGACTTGAATAATGTGGTGTTTTGTCTTTAGCCCTGTTGAGGAGGACAGAGATACAAAGATAATCTCAAAAGATGAGAAAGGTATGTTTGTTTTCAGATGTAGAACTTCAATGATTGCTTGGATAGTTGTTTGTCTTGGATGGGTTATTTCAGTAGAAATTGATTGTAATCTATGCAGTTCTTAAATAGCATAAATTCACCTCTTTCTGCATTTTCTTGGTAATGTCAAAATAAGTATTTTCCTTTTATGCATTTTTTCAGGACGTGTGCATTGCACTGTTTTCTTTCTATCTTGATTTTTAAAGGTTGATGTTAATACGTGACAGTTATGGGGTTTTTGGCACTGGAGATTTCCACTAACAGCTGTTAGGAACCTTCTGCAATTGTGTTTGCTTTACTATACACTTGGAATTCTCCTTCCCATCTTCTGTTTTGCTGAAGTAATTTGGGGTCCTGTATTCACATATTTAAAATCCAAAATATTAATGTTGTCTTGAAATTATATTGATTTTATTAAATCTTTGTCCACACTGATCCTATCTGTGGTACAAATATACATCATAAACAAGAAAAAACTACTTTGATCACTGTCAGATGCCTTCATACTTCTTCCTTTTAATACACCATGCAGCTGAGTCTTTGCAGCTCACCCCACCTCTCTGTTCTCTTACATGCTGCTGCCAGGTACTTCTGCACTTTCAAGTGTGGAAGTTCCAGCAATTCCTATAAAAATCAAGAAACTCATTATGAGGTCTGACTGCCAACTGGACAGGAGGAATTGGATTGGTTTTATCTGGTTTTTACAATCCAGACTCACCTCCCTGTCAGCTGCTTTTTCCAAGATCCTGGGTTATACCTGTTTGCACAAGCTGCTGGACCTTCCTTGTTAGGGTCAATTTTCCTCTTGCTTCCAGTCTGTAATCTCTAGTTCTCTTAAGTCAGAATATTTGAAGGAGTTTTCTGTCCATGCTGTCCTTTACCTAAGGACTTGAGTGTATTATTTTTGTGGACTGAAAAAACTCTTCCTTGAGTTTGCTTTCAGAGCAGCCTTTAGGAACGTGGGTGTCTGAAATCACCTTGCTCCTGCATCCCTCTCTCCAATGATGTGCTGTATTCTATAACATTTGTTTTATTCATGTTCTGGCTTAGTGAAGAGCAGTGGTGAGAGGGAGCTGCTTGACTGTGTAACATTCTCTGCATGCAGAGCAAAGTGACTGAGCCAGAAGGAACCTAAAATAGTATATACAAGTCAGTTCTGACTCATGCATTGCTATTTGCCCTCTTGTATGAAAGGGTTTTATTGAGGATGAAGAATTTCCCATATTCCATGCAATAATTCAGAAAAATGTGTCAACAGGAGTGCAGAGAAATAAATTTATGAGCTCACCCTGGTGGGTTTGGCTGTCAGTGGATGCACATCTGAAAGATTTCTCCAGTGTTGATGGTTGGCTCCTAACACCTGCGTTGTTCTTGGTTCAAAATGAAATATTTTCAAGTCCCAGTATTTCTTTGTCTTAAAAGTGCACATCCATTGCAGGAGCACTTTTTAAAGTCTTGTGGGAGGGCAGAACCTGACATTAAAACTGACCAGTCCTTAATCAAAAAGGACATTAACATAGTTTTAAAAATCTTAAAAAAACTCATTGATAAAATAGCAGAAAAGAGAAAAACAAGCACTTTCTTCTTTCTCCAGGATTCTGGTGCCAGAGTAACTGCAGACAGTATTTTTTAAATTGTAGACATGTGTGGAGTAAAAGCATCAAAACCTTTGGCTCAGCTTTTTAAAACACCAGGACAATGCATCTCCCACGTGTTTGTGTGCATGACATACCTTTGTCCATGCACTTCTGAGATAAATGATGGCACATGTGTACTCATCTGTATACGAAAAAAAAACCACCTCTTTTTGGGTGTTTTTGTAAGAGATTGATACAAATCACTGCATCCTTCCCTAGGAAACCTGTAAATACTAATTTAATTAATAAGCATAAGTATAAATTTAATGTTAATATAAATTTAATATTAAGAGTGTTCTCAGTTACTTATTTCAGTGACTGAAATTATCAGGATGTAGACGATGGAAAGGCACTCAGATAAAATAGCATTTTGGAAAGGTTCTGGGAAAAATTAGTTGCCTCAATGAAAGAGGTTCTGCAAAATTCCATATATCACCAAAAAACCCTAAAAGAGAAGTATGGAAGCAGGGAGCTGGAGTGAAACCCATTCACTGAAGCCTTGGAGCTGCCCAGACAGACGGAAGGACAGTACAGACATTTCAAAGGAGACTGGAAACAGAATCCTTGTGTAAGTGCTTCATGCAAACACTGAACCTTGGGCTTCAGTTCACTCTTTAATCACTTGGTGGTGGGTGTTCAGACTTGGCAAGCTCATTAGCATTTATTAAATCACCTTTGTAGCTGAGATGCAGAACTGGCCAGGTGTTCTGTAATTCTTGCATGGCTCAAGCAGGCCAGGTCTAATTTAATTTCCTAGGCCAGGTCTTTCCTAACTCCTGCAGCTGAGGTCAGGCTCTCAGTCCCAACTGTGGATCTGTGTGGGCAGAAACAGAGAAATTTCCTTGGTTTCTTGCTGGTGAATGGCTCTCCTTGAGAGGAATTCTGCATCCCATCAGCATTCCCTTGGAGTTAAGATGAAAAGGCAAGATACGAGCACGTGTGGGGTGCAGACACAGTTCCCACAACTCTTCTGTATTCTGTAAGTTACTGGGATCCATCCTGGCATGTTTTGAAAGGCCTCAGTTAATTCAGAGCTGCCCTATTCGAGTTGCTTTCTTGAAGAATGATAAAAATACTTCTATATCAAAACTCATAGTTCCACTCAAATTTTTGGACTTGTACTGCTCCTTACCTTCGGCAAAGCAAAAAATGGGAGGAGAATGTCACACAATGCATTTCACTTGCTCTGTGATTTTAAAAAACTAGCAATTTTTGATCCCGCTCTGTTTCAATTCACATAACAATTCAAGTAATTAATCCCAATAATTAGGATTTGGGGTATGTTTTGGTTTTGTCTGTTTGTTTTCCCAACTAGGTCGCAGTGCTAGCAGTTCTGGTAGAAACTTTTGGGTGAGTGGATTGGCTTCCACCACCAGAGCTACAGATCTGAAGAATCTGTTCAGCAAATATGGGAAGGTAAGGGGTTATTTTTGTTGGTTTATTTTGGTGTTCGGTTTGTTTGAAACTGTGTTAATAAGACTTTTTAAACTCTCCTCACTGAAAATACCCATGAAACGAATCCAATGATGAGAAATACTGTGGGATATCAAGGAAAAAAATCACTGAAGTACACACTGAATGGCTGGGGTTTTTTTTTAATTCTGTTGCTCAGAATATATAAAAATAAATATAAAATTCTATTTGTAGTCCTTTATTTGAAATAGTAACTGTATACACACACTTCTGTCCTGCAGTATGGTATTTTCACCTTCTTAAAATTCACAGTCAACTGTGAATTTAATGCTTATTAAAGATTTCCTTAGGACTAAGTAAAAAATACAGTAAATATTGAGACGGAATTACTGGGGAATATCTTAGGAATTGCCTTAGTAACTTAAATTTCAATTTATCAAGAGTTGGCAGTTCTTTGAAAAACACTTGTTTTGTGTAGTTTGGGATATGGGGAGGTGTTGTTTGCTTTTGCAGTTCCTGTTAAGGACAGACAAAATGTCAAATCTCCCTGTCAGCTGGAAAATGGAAAGACTTCAATAAAAGGCTGATGTCAGAGCCATCAGTAAGGATTTTTGTCAGACCTCTGAACCCTTTTTACAGATAATTACCAGCAGACTATAGTAAAAGCAAATTGTATGTGCTGACAATCAACCATTGGATGTTTTACTAATGAAAATACTCTGGAACTTAAATATGACTTTACAAATAGGTACAAAAATTGATTTATTGTAGCACAGCTTGGAGTTTGAAATTCATGGGACTTGAAAAACCTTTTTAATGCTCCTTGTAATGCAATACTTAACATTGATTTGCTTAGAATTCCTCTGGTAACCTGACATGTTGGTCATGGAGATGTGCCACAAAACTTTAAATGTAATTAAAAGCTGAACAACAGCCAGCCTAGCATTTGGCTCTAGATAGATGCCACGGTACCACTGAGTCATTTAAATAAAATGTTGTTATTTTCTTCAGGGTGTTAGCAGAGGCAGAGCTTCCTGGAAGTAGATGTACTTGTGCAATAAAGTAAATGCTCAGAAGTAGGTTCTTTATGCAGCTGTACTTTAAAACATCTCTCCTGAAATAGGATGGATTTCTGTAATTCAAAGTGAGCTGTACTGAATAACTGAGCATATATAAACACCATTTTCGTGACTTTTTCAAGTTCTAGTTTTTGGGGAAAGTTCATGTTTCTGAAAGATTGCAGATAACATTGTTGATCTGCCTCAGCAGTAACATAAAAACATTTTTTTGAAGGAAGGTGGCACTTAGCAGCTGAGCATTAATGTGGAAATTTGCTTAAAAATTTGTGTTGATTTTTACTATTTCATACTAAAGGAAAGTGATGTTGTTAAAGTAAAGTTAGATGCCTTTTAAAAAAAATTTGTTGTCACCTGGGTGTTGTCTTTCTCTGGAAAAGAATTAAATCTTTAGCTCCCAGCTCTTGGTTCAGCTTTTGTAGCATTCCACTGGTAACAGAAGCATGGTTGGCTCCAAGCAATGCTCCTTCTGGATTTTTTAATCTCTCAAAACCTGAACTTTCCTGCCTGGTAGTGGCCAGGAATTAAAACCAGCAGAAGTGGAGCTCGTAGTTGGTGCTGTTTAACCTTGGGAACTTGTCACAGGGAGAGTAATTCCAGGTTTTTTTTGGGAAGGTGGTGGGGGCCAAGGTGGTGACCAACGCTCGCAGTCCCGGCGCTCGCTGCTACGGCTTTGTCACCATGTCCACAGCCGAGGAGGCCACCAAGTGCATCACCCACCTGCACAAGACAGAGCTGCATGGCAAGATCATTTCTGTGGAAAAAGTGAGTACTGGGCCTCAGAGATGCTGAGTTCCCACCAGATTGTGCAAATGATCGAGGCCACATTCTCAGCTGATGATGTGCAAAATAAATTTCAGGCAAAAAATGAACCCGCTGGGAAGAAGACAAGTGAAAAAAAAGAGAGTGAAGCAAAGAGAGAAACAGTCAGTGAGAGGTACTGTGTTAAAAATTCTCCTACCAAAGGTGTTCTGCTGTGCTTCAGTCTGTATTGATGTCAGGGAAAAATAAAGTTGCAGTAAGAATTTCTGTGGCAAACATTCAAAAAGAGGAACACATGGATTTTTTCATCTTTTACTACAAGATAGACTTTAGTTGATGTGCAGTGCCTAAATGAAAATGTTTCTATTGTGTGCCTTAAAGTAGGCATTGGAAAGTTGCATTTTCAAGAACATTTTTTAATTTAGCCATATTTGAGGTTGAGTAATGATTGTGGGGCTTTCATGTCTTAAATCTATAGGAAAGACCATGT
Source organism: Anomalospiza imberbis (assembly GCF_031753505.1). Classification (NCBI taxonomy): domain Eukaryota; kingdom Metazoa; phylum Chordata; class Aves; order Passeriformes; family Viduidae; genus Anomalospiza; species Anomalospiza imberbis. Next base: position 2,850,438 of record NC_089707.1, read on the forward strand.
GAGAATTTTGATCTGTGTCACTGTTTCTTCATTACCTTGTGTCTCATTGGAATAGGGCTTCCTCCAGGTCTCAAACAGTTAAAACAGAGTTGTCCAAGATCTGTTCCCAGGTCATGTTCCTCTTGAGCATTGTGCTCTTCCTCTCTAGCATTGCTGAAAGAGGCACTAAGAGAGTGAATTAAACACTGAGAACTTTGCCCTCTTGAATTATCTTCTTGAGGCATAACTTCTGTTAAGTTCTACTTGCTGAGAATTTTTTGCTATTATTTCACCCAGTTGCCTGACAAAAATGGCTCATTGTCATGTTGTCTAAGAAACTCTGTGGGCATTAAGCACGTGGTGGTGTGAATTTGTCTTCATGCTTCCAGGTGAGATCTTGAATCCTGGCCAAGTTTGTTGACTACTGCACAGGATGATCTGAATATTTGTTTTATGGTGCAGGAAGTTGTGGAAGGAAATGTTTGGAAATCTTGTTATGATTGTTATCACGTCAGAGTTCTACTTTGTTGCTGCCATTTCCCTTGATTTTTTTTTTCTCTTAGTCTGTATTAGTCTAATCTGTATCAATATCTATCCACAGACCTGGTGGTGCTAAAAGGGATGAGAAATCTGACCAAAAAGATGATCCTAAAAAGACAGAAGATAAAGATGAAAAGGAAAAAAAAGATAAAGATGACCAGAAGTCTGGTTCATCAGATCAGCCTAAAACTATTAAATCAGGTAATTTGGTTGTTGGTTTTTTAATACAGATCTGATGATGTAGGAATATTTAATTGTAGGTAGTTCTTTCCAAAGATTCTAGGATTGTTTCAGATTCTTAGTTGGAAATCCAGAATGAGTAAGGGGAAGGGGAGATGTTTAACATTGTGCAATCCTTAAGAGAAGTAGCTGGATTAGGTGAAGTGAAATAATTGATTTTGAAGAGAGGGTTAAATGCCCATTTCAACATTTTGGAGAGCATGGTGTAGGTCATGTAATTTGATTGTTTCTTTCCACTTCTGATTTATTTAGGAAGTAAAGGAACAGAGAGAACAGTAGTCATGGATAAATCCAAAGGAGAACCTGTTATTAGTGTGAAAACATCCACTACATCAAAGGACAGAGTAAGTGATGGCTTCTGTATGGGAAACATCCTGAATCCTGCCAGGCTCTGTATAACCCACATTTGTCTTGCCAGTTTGTCCAATTAGAGTTTCTATAACATGGTTTTAATTAGTAAAGTACCTCTCATTTGGCTGATAGAACACTCAAATCCTGCCAAACAAATGGGGCAAGGTGTTACTGTACTAATACATGGTGTCTGTAATGGTAAAAAAGAACAGCTTTTGGAAAAAAACAGGGACCAAGCTTTGAGATGTGAACTGTGCAAATGGAAACCGAGCTCAGAGTATTGCTTGTGATGGTTGTCCTTTAATAAATTAAAGTTTCTCTTTTAAATACAGAGCGTTAAGAGCCAGGACCGCAAATCAGAGAGCAGAGAGAGACAAGGGATTGTCCCCTTTGACAAAATCAAAGCACAGAGAAAAATGAGGGAGGCAGAGCAGCGCCGGTAAGAGAGCACTGACATTGTTTGGGGTTTTTTTCCCTAAAATAGATACAATTTTCATTTCTAATAAAACAAAACAGAGAGAGAAAAAGGCCTTCAGTTTCTTTACCCCACTTGTAATTTTGTTATATTTTTATGGGTATCTATTGAACTTAATTTAGGTATTTAATCATTTTTATGGGTTTTTTTCTTTGTTTTCATATGTTTAATAGGTTTCATAATGTTTAAAGCTGATAATTGTCATCCATCAAATTCCTTGCTAGTACTGTGACCTGAATTCCATGTTCTCCACACATTACAAAACTTCTATTCCTCACCTAAAAGTAGTCAGATTGAACAGGAGGAAAGTGTTTTTGTTGTTTTTATTGAGGAGGAAAAAGTTTCTCCCTCATAGTTAAATTCCCGAGCTTTAGTGGACTAATTAATCACCATACCATCCTACCTTTCTTCACAGAAATAAAATATTCTTCACAGATACTTTATTTCAGTGTAAGAAATGAACTGTGGACATTTGCATTCAGATTCTCCTGATCCTGTAGAAGTATTTGTGGGCATTTGGATTCAGATTCTCCTGACCATATAGAAGTATTTGTGGGCATTTGGATTCAGATTCTCCTGATCCTGTAGAAGTATTTGTGGGCATTTGGATTCAAATTCTCCTGATCCTATAGAAGTATTTGTGGGCATTTGGATTCAGATTCTCCTGATCCTATAGAAGTATTTGTGGGCATTTGCATTCAGATTCTCCTGATCCTATAGAAGTATTTGTGGGCATTTGGATTCAGATTCTCCTGATCCTATAGAAGTATTTGTGGGCATTTGCATTCAGATTCTCCTGATCCTATAGAAGTATTTGTGGGCATTTGGATTCAAATTCTCCTGACCATATAGAAGTATTTGTGGGCATTTGGATTCAGATTCTCCTGATCCTATAGAAGTATTTGTGGGCATTTGCATTCAAATTCTCCTGACCATATAGAAGTATTTGTGGGCATTTGGATTCAGATTCTCCTGATCCTATAGAAGTATTTGTGGGCATTTGCATTCAGATTCTCCTGATCTTATTGAAGTATTTGTGGGCATTTGGATTCAGATTCTCCTGATCCTATAGAAGCATTTGTGGGCATTTGGATTCAGATTCTCCTGACCATACAGAAGTATTTGTGGGCATTTGGATTCAGATTCTCCTGACCATACAGAAGTATTTGCCCCCGGGGATGGGTTTTGTGGGAGTCATTTGATCAGTCTCTAAATAAATTTGTGTACACTGAGTGTCTTCCCTCCACACGTGCTAATTTCAAGGGGATGATGCAAGTTTGCAGCCACTGTGGTTTTAATTTTTAACACTTTTAACTTCCTTTCTTTGTTGAAGCATTACACGTGTAACTTCTGTCTCTGCTCAAACAGCACCCGCGAGCGCCGGGAGCGGCAGCAGCACCTCCAGACCATCCGCGAGCGGGAGGAGAGGGAGAGGCTGGAGATCGCTCGGGAGAGGCTGGAAATCGAAAGGCAGCGCTTGGAACGGGAACGCATGGAGAGGGAGAGGCTGGAAAGGGAACGGATGCACATCGAGCACGAGAGGAGGAGGGAGCAGGACCGGATCCAGCGCGAGAGGGAGGAGCTGCGGCGCCAGCACGAGCAGCTGCGCTACGAGCAGGAGCGGCGCTCTGCCATGAGGAGACCCTATGACATAGATGGCAGGTAAAGCCACCAAATCCTGATGATGCCAGTGGGAAGTGTCACTGCCAGGTTTTGTCTCATCTGCCTGGACTGGGAAAAGCCAAACATGTGCTCTCAGCAGTTGTTGGTTGCATTGAGAAGGTCGTGTTTAATAGCCCAAGTTTTTCAACGTCCTTTTGAACTTAATTTTCCTTCTTTTAGTTTGGAAGGAGGAACAATATCAAAAAGCATTTATTATCTGGGCTGAAATGAGTCTGTTCTTTCTTTCAGGAGGGATGATCCGTACTGGCCAGAGGCAAAACGAATGGCCATGAATGACAGGTACCACTCAGACTTCAGTCGCCAGGATCGCTTCCATGACTTCGATCACAGGGATCGTGGGCGTTACCAGGAGCATTCAATAGACAGGTTGGTGTCTTACCTCTACTCCTGCCTGAGAACAAAAGACAAAAATATGTACTTCATGTCACATTTTGCTCCTATACTGTGTGCTTAGTTTGCATTTTATTTTTCAAGTGCTACTTTTAGTGGCTGTGGAATTTCTCCCCAAAAACCATGAAAAGATCTGTACTGTGCCATGAGTTAAAGCTTCTGGCAGGCTTGGTCAGAATGTTTTTGCAGTGCTGTTTCACATATTCATAAGATTGTGAAAAATTTCTAAATCATATTGTACGCACCTAGAATTTTAACAAGAGTGTTTTGGTTTATAAGTTAGGTCTAACTGTGTTTCCCAGTAATCCAAAATGTGGCACATTTTCCATATGTTCCAGCAGTTTATGTCTTTTGTGGATAATATGGCATGATGTGGGAGCAGGATTTTTCATCTCTGTTGTTAAATAAATGGATTTTTATAGACTGCTGTGTGTTTTACTATCACAGCCTGATTCTAATTGTCTGTTTCTAGGAGAGATGGATCCAGAACAATTATGGGAGATCGGGATGGACAAGTGAGTTGCTTTATAGAGCTACAGAAATATCTTTACATCTTACAACCTGGTTTTCTGTAGTGTGTGTGTCAGATTACATTTCAGTAGTTGAGAATTACAATCTGTCTACCAAAAAATACTGGAATAATCAGATTGCCTTGTTTACTTCAATAAGATGAAATTAAATTGAAAGACTTGTTTATTATAAAAGTTAGGTATAGTTATTCTGGTAGAAATCAAAGCAAGTGAGCTGTGTCAAAATACAGTATTCCAAAAGATTGCATAGAATTGGCAAAGGTACAAATTCACTCTGTGAGGTTACATGGTCATAACAGCTGACCTGTGGAGATGTTTGTGGTTGAGGGCTGGGGGAAAGACCTTCAGGGCTCATTCAAACAGTGACAGATGAACTTTATGGAGTCATAGTATCTTCAGTGGCCTTTACTGTGAGGTTTTGAGGGACCTGGATAGTCTGGAGAGTTGGGCTGATGGGAATATCCTGAAGGTCAAGAGCAGCAAATGCAAAGTCCTGGGCTGATCTTACCAATGTGCATTAATAACTCATGGGAGGGAGGATGTGGATTAGATGTAACAACATGCCACTCAGTGGTGCCCGCTGAAAACACAAGAGTCAATGAGCACAAACTGGAACACAGTTCCATCTGAAGAGGATTCAAATCCCCTTTAACTGGGAACACTGGAACAGGTTGCATGGAGAGCCAGTGAAGTCTCTAGCTGGGAAGATCCTCAAAACCCGCTGGGAAAGCCTGCACCTGGGTGACCCTGAGCAGATGTCAGGAGGTCCCTTCCCTCCCAGATGATTGTGAGATGGAGCAATTACAGGTGTAAGCAGTGAGCAGGCGTGTAAGAGCTCTGTGCCTTCCAGCATTACCCAGACGAGCGCCACGGAGGCCCCGACCGGCACTCGCGGGACTCACGGGAGAGCTGGGGAAGCTACGGCTCCGACAGGAGGATGAGTGAGAGCAGAGGGATCCCCCCACAGTCACGGTTAGTACTGAAAACACCTCTTCTGCACCTAAGGAGGGTTTCCAGATGTCAGAGTTTTTGGAAGATGTTCTTTCTTTTCCAGCTTTCACCAAAGGTGTGTTGGATGGACTGCAGATGATTTGATGCACCTGATCTTTTCAATAACTTCACATCTTAAAGTCATAATGCTTTCCATTAATTTTAACTAACATTCCTATCAAAGCTTGCTATCTTCAGGATAGTCGTACTCCCTCAATATCTTCTTCATTCATCATCTTAGTTGGTTTGAGCAGAAAAATTCTGAGATTTTACTTAACAGATAGCAATATAAATAGTATAAGATTCACATGAGCCTTGGTAAGACATTTGAGTAGGTTTGTGACTTAGATTCAAACATGAAAACTATTCCATGTGCTCTGCCTCGTGTGAGAAGATGGGAATCTCCTGTCTTTACAGGGATGGACGTGACTGGGGAGATCACAGTCGGAAGTTTGAAGGGCACCAAGACCGTTCCTGGCAGAGCAGCGTGGATGGAGGGATGATAGGACGGGATCATGAGAGATGGCAAGGTATGGTTCTTGCACAGCTCCTTAGCTGTGCTGTGTGAAAAAGAAAATGCAGACATTATCCTTGAAGTAGAACTCTTGCTGTGGATATAAAGGGACCATTTGAACTTTTTTAGGCGGCGGTAGAGGCAGACCTGGCCATGTGATGCATCGTGGAGGCATGTCAGGGTAAGAACTTTAAAAGGAGCAAAGTGTTTCTTTTCCTGTTAAGGGACATTTCTTCTATTTAAATTGGCCAATGAAACATTTTATGGGAGTATCAGTTAACTAGTTTGCTATGTCAATGTCAAAGAATAACTAAATATCCCCGTGGTTTTTATGTAGTATATTTTATGGAAGAGTGAAAACAAAAAGAACACCCATTCTAGCAACCTGGGTGTACCAGCATGAGAGAATGCTAAAATGTCTGAATCCCTTTCCAGGCGTGGCAGTTTCATGCAGGGTGGCAATCAGAGTCAGATCATGCACGGAGGAGGAATGCAAGGAGAAGGATTTGCTGGCCAGGAAAGGGCAAACAGACCGAACGATCCTCGTTTCAACCGTCGCTACTGATTGTGTTTGGTTTTTAATGCAAGGTGGCAAGTGAAACAAATCTGTTACCCAGGGTTACCGTTAATTGTAACTTATGGGCCACTGTAAGTGTAATTTTTTTTTTTAAGCTGCTGCCATATTATGTCACTCAATCCAATGTGAACTCATTTGTTTTGTAAGGTGTTGTTCATATCCCATTTAAAAATGTTTGTTAATGAAGCATTCCATTTTCCATAAATAAACGCCAGTTTACAGTTACTTGCTCTGTTTCAGCAGTCCCTGTCAAACAGATTTCTTCAGCAGTGTTAAACTGTAACTTTGTTTCAAAGATGAAGTGTCAAAATGCCTTACAGGTATCCCTTTGCACTCCCAGAAATAGTGAATACTATGTTTTACTTAATAGCTGTCAGTTACCAACCCATGTAACCATGGCCCATGTGCCACCGTGAGAGAACATTAGTAGATCACAGCTGCCAAAGTCTGAATGCTCTGCCACTGCAAAACTGCCACAGGAGCTTGTAGGGCAACTGGTGAAGAATTCTTTTCATCTGGTGTCATGTGCTACTGCACATAATGTCTGAAAAACATGTCAGACACATAGTGTCTGAAAAAGGAGCTAAATTCTGTGATAGCAGCACAGCTTCTGTAAGACAGCAGAGAGATGCTTGTCAGGATCACTTTATTTAGCTTCTGATAGATCAGGGTAGTCCAAAACTCCACCAGTCTTACAGCCCAGTAATTTTACCTAGCAGTCCATAATTTCCCTTAGAAGCAGCTGCTGGCTGTGCTTTGGCATAATTTTGTGTTGAGGAACCGACATGATCGAGATTGGTGCAAATGATCTGTTGCTTTGTCATAGCCAAGTTATAATTTGTCTTTGTGCAGACACCTTCGGAGCAATATGACCTTAGCCTTACCCTAAAATGGCTTTTTTTTCCAAGAGGAAGAAAACTCCTGTTACTTTCATTTGTAGGGTCACTGGGGATTTTCCATCTTTAGAGAAGGAGGTTTTTTATGAGTTGCCTGAAGATATTTTTTTCATTCATCAATGGAGAAAGCGTATTACAATGACAAAGCTTTGGAGAGCAATCATCAAAGGGCAAAGAAGTGGTACAGAAGATCCTGAAAAGCATGGAGAACTCAAGTTCTGAGCATAGCAGAGGTGCGGTGTTCTGTTTGTACGTGGTGTGCTTTGCCCACAGTGGTTCCATTTGGTTTGTAGCAAAGCCAGAGAGGGGAAGACTCTAGATGAATGTCAGGATCTCTTTGGTGGGAAGTTTGGCTTGGTGAGAAGGGGGAGTAGACCTGGAACCAAAGTGGTGCTGCTTCAAGAGCAGTGGACAATGGAAAGTTAGAGAAGAAATGGGGAATTAATAGAGGTTATCTGGGTTCTGGGGTGCAGTGAAACATCTGGCACCTGAAGGACACAACTCCAAGGTTTACTGAGCTTGAAGCTTCCATCTGGATAATCAGGTTTAAGAACTGCTGATGGACCCATCCTTGAGGAATTAACTTAAGCCATTTGCATCTTAGCCAAATCCTCTGAAATCTCTGTGCAGTTGGCTTCATCATGTTATCTCTTTGTTAAAAAAGGAAACAAAACTGCAAATCCTTCTTCATCCTCAGGTCCTATATTTGTTTCCTGACTTGAGTAAGGACTCATCCTGCCCTTCCCTCCTGCTGTTCCCTGTTCAGCAGCTGTGTTTTGGCACATTCTGTAATTGTAACAATCCTATCAAAGAGGGTTAAAAACATAAAATCAGTTTGTAACTTTATTTTACAAGTGGTGCCCTCCAGGCCACTGGTGCTCCTTACATTTGCCTGGGCTGTGACTGAAAAGTGACCTTGTGAAAGTTTTCATCCACATTAAAATGAAAATGTGCACAGTCTGCCAATTGGGGCATAGTGCAAGCTAACAAAAGGTTTCATGCAGATAAATTTTGCTCAGTTACTCTGCCCTCTGCTTGTATAATCCTCCTAGGCCATCTTTTACACCATCTTTTACTGTTACCTTGGATTTTAATTTTTTTTTAACTCTTGTTGGCTTGGTTTGAATTAGATGGCATTCACCTTCAAGACTAATTCAGCTTCAGAATAACCTATTTTGTTTCCAAGCTTTAGAACAGAAGCTGTTCTCAGCACATGGCCATCACTTCATCGCAACTGTGATTCCTGGAGCCTTGGATCAGTGCTAAGACAAAGCAATTATTCCACTCTGCAGGCTAAAACCAACCCAAATACAAATGGAAGTTCCACCAAAGTCTTTTATTGTAGCCCTTACACGGCTGAGCTGCCCTCCAGAGGGGTGGACTGAGAGAATCCTGAACTCTGGAGAACGTGTTCATTTCACAAGATCCTTCACGTATTTCCAGCCTTCCACTGTGTATTCACAGGCCCTGGTGGGAGCTGCAGACAAGGCAGACATGACTGTGTGCACCCCTGCAAGCCAAGCAGAGAAGAATTACCCCAAGGTCATCATTCAAGCCAAATTTCCCAATTTCCAACACCACCATTGTAGATCTCTTTAAGCCCTGAGCATTTGTGGCACAGAAATTCCAACTTCAGGGTCTGTACATGAGCTAAGACAATTACAGGACTGAGCTCAGTTCTTTGTTTAAGTCCTGTTTTATTTCTGGCCTTGCCACAGACTCCATGGGTGATGCTGGACATGTCACAGTTATTCGTGGATTGTGTTTCCCCACAATTACATAAAGACACTTTGCTGCACCATAAAACCTATATATTATTAGGTATTTATAACATGCTTTGGCCTCCAAACAAAAATGTCTAAAATTCTAATAACAATGGGAATGCTCATGCCTTCTGAAAAGCCAAAGACTCAGCTCAGACTCATTTAGTGAGCAGTCATTTTACCTTTATTCCAGGAAGCAGAGAGGGAAAAGTCAATTTTTGGAGTGGATGGGAGCTAGAAAAAAAGAGACAAAATATCAGCACTTGAGGGGTTTCACTTGGAATTCACATCACCTTGGCAAAGCCTCTTGACCTCAGATCTCAAAAATACTTGGGTGCCTACTCTCCATATGCCTCAAAAGGGACCAGACATGATGCTTAAAGTCTGGGCTTTGCTCTTTCCTGCAATATAAAGTAGGTGCAAAAGGCAGAAGATATTATTTCGGTGCTCCTGAAACAAACCATCTCCATGGCTGTCTCTGTCAGTTTATTATTGTTTGTAATATGAAAAATCTTCTCTAACTTTAAGCAAAGGCTCTTCTTTTCTGAGGATTTTAAAAACTAAGAACTACTCATAGAGGAGGGGCCTCTTCAAGCAATTTAAATTCAACTTGAACTGTTAGCAATGTGAAAAATTGGGAGGTTAATATTTTCATTGTTTTTCTTAAAAACAAGTAGGATCCTTCACAAGAAATCTACATAGTGAAATACCTCCCAGAGCATGTTTGCAATCCCCCCCTAGACCCTGCATAGGCTGCTTGCTCCTCTCCTTTGAAATAACATCTGTGAGCAATGTCTCTGCCCCAAATTTAGCATTTTATTCGCCCTCCATTTCAATCCTCTTCAAAATATTTGCAATGTGAAATCCAGTTTCAACAGTAAAACTCCTGCCAGGCTCATCGGAATCAGAATATCACCCCTATATTTTCTCTTTGTGATTCAGAGGTGTTTGTGTTGCAGGGATCACCTGAGCTGCCCTTACCTCCCAGCCCAGGTAATCTGTCCACTCTTGGATAGCTGGAGGCAGCGTTTCTTGAGCTTTTCTGAGTGCTTCAGCACCCTCTGTGCCACTGCCCAGCAGCCCCTGGTCATATGCCACGTACACAGCAGCTCCAGCCAGGCCTCCTTTGATCAGAAACCTGAAAGAATTGAAAGCAGAACAGTTCAGCTCATGTTCTGACCATCAGTTCATCTCTTTCAGTGGTTGTGACTGCCAAAAAGGGCATCAGTAAAGAAATCTCATGTCTTACTGTAGGTAAAAATCAGCAGAAAAATATCTACCTATGTTCCCAGGACAACTGTTGCCTGTCAGCCCCTTGAAACTACTTCTAATTCACATTTTATCAGTGATGGTTCTCAATATAAAAATGAGAAAGTGTCAAGTTCCTGAAGAGCATGTGCCACTTTTTAACTGGCATATTCCTCTGCTAAAAGCAACCAAAGAATTCTGCAGTGGGTGAGGCATCCACGTTAATAGTGTGGTTCTTCCTGATAAATCTGATATTTATCTAATAAATCTGACAGATACCAAGATCTTGTTAAGCTCATTACAGCCCAGTGAACACCTGGCCATGGTGTTTGCATTGCCAAGGCTTTTAAAGTTTCCCTGCATGATGTGCAGTCACCAGTTCTACAGCTCTGATGGCAACCTACAAAAGGGAAGACAGGAAGAGAATATTTGGCATTTATTGTTATTTCCATTATAAATAAGAGATCGGAGGTAAGTGACTTTCCCAGATTCACAGAGAGATGTCTTCCCTTTAAAAACAGCAAAAGCTATTGCACAAGAGGGCAACCCAAAACTCGGCAGACAGCGGTACTGCAGTAGTGGGACATACAACAGATACAAGACAGCTGACAAGAGAACCAATTTTTAACGTCGTGTATTCACATGCATTTCGGGGAAAAGTGATTTTTCTGCTAAAATGCGCTGTTGGCCCCCAAGGATACCCTTCTGCACTGCCTCGCTGTGGGTGTACGAGCAGCTCCGAGCCCCGCGCCACTCCCGGCTTATGTTAGTGTCCATGTCCGCCCCCAGAGAGCGCCAGGGCCCTCCCGGCGTGTGCAGACACACACGGGGAGCTGCGGGGGCAGGCGAGGCCAAGGGCGCGGGGCGAGGCGAGCAGAACCGAGGGACAGGGCCGCGGGCCTGGGGACGGGCCGGGGACAGCGGTGAGCACTGAGGCGCGGGGGCAGGCGGGGAGTACGGGGGGGGAAACACCGTGCGGAGGGTGCGGGAGGGCCGGGCCGGGCCGGGAGGGCCGGGAGGGCCGGCAGGGCCCGCGGGACTCACTTGGCTGCGGGCAGCAGGCGGGCGGCCATGGCGGCGGCGGGGCCGGGACCGTCACGTGCGCGCGCGGCCCCGCCCGCGCCGCCGGCGTGAGGGGCGTGAGGGGCGTGAGGGGGCCGGGCAGGGCTGAGGGCATGAGGGACATGAGGGACATGAGGGGTGTGAGGGGCGTGAAGGGGCCGGGCAGGGCTGAGGGGTGTGAGGGACATGAGGAGTGTGAGGGGCGTGAGGGGGCCGGGCAGGGCTGAGGGGTGTGAGGGACATGAGGGGTGTGAGGGGGCCGGGCAGGGCTGAGGGCTTGAGGGACATGAGGGGTGTGAGGGGGCCGGGCAGGGCTGAGGGCTTGAGGGACATGAGGGGTGTGAGGGGGCCGGGCAGGGCTGAGGGCATGAGGGACATGAGGAGTGTGAGGGTCGTGAGGGGGCCGGGCAGGGCTGAGGGCATGAGGGACATGAGGAGTGTGAGGGGCGTGAGGGGGCCGGGCAGGGCTGAGGGCATGAGGGACATAAGGAGTGTGAGGGGCGTGAGGGGCGTGAGGGGGCCGGGCAGGGCTGAGGGACATGAGGGACATGAGGGGTGTGAGGGGGCCGGGCAGGGCTGAGGGCATGAGGGACATAAGGAGTGTGAGGGGCGTGAGGGGCGTGAGGGGGCCGGGCAGGGCTGAGGGACATGAGGGGCGTGAGGGGGCCGGGCAGGGCTGAGGGACATGAGGGACATGAGGGGCGTGAGGGGCGTGAGGGGTGTGAGGGGGCCGGGCAGGGCTGAGGGCATGAGGGGCGTGAGGGGTGTGAGGGGGCCGGGCAGGGCTGAGGGCATGACGGACAATAAGGAGTGTGAGGGGCGTGAGGGGGCCGGGCAGGGCTGAGGGCATGAGGGGTGTGAGGGGCGTGAGGGGGCCGGGCAGGGCTGAGGGCATGAGGGACATAAGGATTGTGAGGGGTGTGAGGGGGCCGGGCAGGGCTCAGGGCATGAGGGACATGAGGAGTGTGAGGGGTGTGAGGGGGCCGGGCAGGGCTGAGGGCATGAGGGGTGTGAGGGGGCCGGGCAGAGCTGAGAGCTTGAGGGGGCCCGGGCAGGACTTGAGGGGCGTGAGGAGCTTGAGGGGGCCGGGCAGGGCTGAGGGTGTGAGGGGGCCGAGCGCGGCTCCTGCGCCTTTGTGGCGCTGTCCCCGCCGCCCGTTTGGTCGCGCTGTGTCGCAGCGTGGTGGCGGAGCAGCTCATCCCGCTGCTCTTATCCAGACAAGGCTCCGTCCTGTGGGCTCTGCCGCCGCCTCCCTCCCGAGATCCGGCTGCTTTGGGGTCACTGCTGCCAACTGTCATCAGTCTTTAATGAATTAAGAGTTTTCTAAGATTAGACACTGAGATTAGGGTTTTTTTTTTCTCTTCTGTAGGCTCGCGGTGTGTGGAGGCTGGCTCTGAGTGCAGAACGCTGTGGGAATTGCCGGTGAAAGATCCTTTTTATTCTTGACCAAGGTGGCTGTGGCTCCCGGGGGAAAGACCCCTCAGGTGAGCTCTCGGTTCTACAAAACCCTTTACGTACCTCTTGCAGGTTGGCTCCAGGAATCGGAGGAAGGAGAACGCAGTATTATTTTGGCTGAAGTGCTTATCTTCAAGACTTCACTTTGTTCCTCACAGCTTGGAGGGATATGAAGCCAATTGGAAAAGTGCTTTGTGTTACAGCGATTGTAGCTGGGCTCATAGCTTTCTTCTGGAAAGACGACTTTAACCCAGGTAGGCTCACCAGGGGGATGATTTCAAGCTGAAATATAACTCACACAAGGGAAGAAGTTGAATTTCCAAACTTTGACTGATGGTCTCATTCCTACCCATAGTCTTACTAGAGAGTTGGTAGCCCCAAAGCAATGTTTCATTCCCAGAAACAAAGAGAAATTTGAAACAAAGAGGAGGACAAAATGGTCTAAGAGCAGGGATCCTGCTGTCTCGGGGCAGGAGGGAAATGGCACTTTGCTACTGCCTTGCCCTTTTTGTGTTTTGATTGTAAATTTCTTGGTGTCAAGAACCATCTCGGTAAGTGTGCAGTGCCTGGCACAAGAGGGCTGATGTGTGTCCAGACTGATGGCAAAGAGTAAATGATATGCAGAAGGCACATACCACCGTTTCTGGTTTCTATACAGCTTCTCAGAAGGTGAAAAACAACTTGGCTCTTGAAAGATTTTGGTGTAGCAACCCAGGCTAGGCCCTGTGACACAGCTAGCTGGCATCATCACGTCATTGCATCACCAGTCCTGCCTCTTCTAGTTGTGGAGAAACACCACGAATTTTGAGCACTTAGGTGCATCTTTCTTCTTAAAACTCTGCCAGTAGTTAAGGCAGCTCCTCTGCTGCTTTCTTCACTTATTCTGTATCTTTTATTCTCTTTCCCATAAAAAAGAGAGCCTGTCTGGTGCCCGTGTTCTCGTGACTGGAGCCAGTGCTGGGATTGGAGAGCAGATAGCATATCACTATGCCAGATTTGGGGCTGAAATAGTGTTGACTGCCAGAAGGGAAGCTGTGCTGCAGAAGGTAAGAACCTCATCCTTGTATGGGGGAAGACATGAGAGATTCAGGCTTTTACTAAACCAACAAAAAAACTAGTTGTCAGCATGATAGATTTTCCTTCAGAACTGTTAAGCATAAACCCAGAAGAGAAGTTGGCCTGTTCAAGAAGATGCAAATACAGGGCCTGAGCTTTTAACTGCGTGAACATTTATTTTATATGAGGAGATGGTGTGATGCTGCATCAGGGAAAGTTCAGGCTGGACATTAGGAAAATGTTCTCCACTGTGAGGGTGATCAGTCCCTGGAGTAAGTTCCCCAGGGAGCAGTGGTCATGGCACCAAGCCTGTCAGAGTTCAAGGAACATCTGGGCCACATCCTTGATGATGTGGTTTGGTTTGAGGGAGTCCTGTGAGGAGCAGGGATTTAGATTTGATGATCCTTATGGGTCCTCTTCAATTTGAGATACTCCATGAACTACAATTCTTGTGCAATATTGTACAGCTTTTCAGAGTCCAAATTGTTCTATTTGTAGCTGTTTTGTTAAAAACTCAAGACTTTTTGTAGGTTAAATGCTTTTTGACCAACTCCAACAGATGAGACTTCATCTTTATGAAATGGGACAATATTTAGAAAAGGTAACTCTTTAATTGTGGAGGTGTGTGACTTCCAAGGAAGGTTCTTCACTGTGAAATGGTGCAAAAGGTGAGTTGGGGACAGTGAGCATAATAATAGTTCCTAATGACTGGAAGGCATTATTTCAGCAAATAGCTAAAATAATGCCAGGCACATTCACACAGTCAGCATAGCAAAGGAATTATGAAAGATGAATTATTTTCCAGCTATTTTGGAAAAAAGAGAAGAACTTAATATAAAGCATAACCCTTGTTCCAGAAGATTTCTCCTGAAGAAGATTGGGTTTTTTCCCTGTGAATCTTGATCCTGTCCCAAAGTAGATCATTTAAGCAGACAGTTAAACAGAGGTAACTCTTTGCAGGATGCAGATTCAAAGTCTGGATGCAGAATGAGCTCTCCATGGCTCAAACAGCAGTCAATTTTAAATTAAAGTGTGTCTCTGTCCAGAACTAACTCTCACTGACTGTAATATGTGCTTTATCGTGCCCTTTCCCCCTAATCTTTTTCCAATAACTTTAATCTTTGGGATGTGTTCTTTTTCAAGGTGATGGAGAAATGCCTGACACTTGGAGCAAAGAAAATATTTTATATCCCTGCCGATATGTCTTCCCCTTCAGAACCTGAAAAGGTGGTTCAGTTTGCTGTCCAAAAGCTGGGTAAGCATCCTGAGCATGTCTTTGGCTTTCAGGTGTATGCACAGTTCTCATTCTAGTAGGAGCTTCCTGCTTCAGTTCCTTGAACTGAGAAAGGTGTTAAGGACATAGATGTACCACCAGAACTAAGTTCTGTGCCTGAATCATGCTGAAACATCATTTCAGGGAGTTACTGTCAAAGTCAGACAGTTTTCCTTTCAGTTCTAGTCCTGAGGAGCAGTCAAAGCTGCTCCCAGATGGGCATATTTAATGTCTTCATGGTAAAGCACTTCCAGCCTTCTGAGGGAGTGGTTGAGCCCTCCTGGCCTTTCTGAGCTCCCTGGTTGATGGTCAGGGAATGGGCCCCTTGTGTGACTGCTTTCTTCTGCTGTCCAAGGGGGCCTGGACTACCTCGTGTTGAACCACATCGGCACCAACCGCTTCCAGGAGTGGACTGGAGATGTGGAATACACCCGCTGGCTTATGCAGGTGAGGCTTCCCAGCTCACCTGGAACTGGGTGAGCCTGGCTTCTCCTGGAACAGCTTTGGGAAGCTCCAAGGCAAATCCACATCTGTGGCAGTGGTTGAGAACAATCCTTTTACTTCATTCCTGTTTGAAGTCAAGCAGTTTGGAGGCTTTGTTGCTAGAGAGGTGTTTTGCTCAGATGTTGTACATTTGTGAAGAGGAATGTCTGGGAAGAACTTCAGACTTCTTCCTTCTTACCTCCCTTTAGCCCAGGAGTTTAGGATTGATGGGCAGTTCCAGGCAGTTGTGTTTAGTTCAGGACGGTCTCTGAGTGAGCAGCCAGCACTTCCTACTGGTCTATGACACGTGCACAGTTGCAGAACACAAAGTTGTTTGAAATGGTGTCTGCCATTTGAGTCTTTGTTCACAGATTTAGAGTTTTCCTGTAGAATCACCCTGGTGCCAGGTTTTGAGGCCATGGAAATGAAGAGCTGTTTTCTTGATTCAGTCTTCTTCATTCAGGTGGGTCATACTAGTTTCTATTTCATTTTGGAAGGAGGCTTTTCGCTGGAGAGTGGGAACTTAGGAACATAGGTAAGAAATTCTCATTTAAGAGAGCAGTCAAGCTCTGAAGAGATGCTGAATTTTGTGCCTCATTGTAGTCCGAGCTCAGTCAAGAGAAACTTACAAGGGGAGCAAAGTGAGACTGATGTCTTTGGTAGGGATTGCAGAGTAAAGAACAGCATAAAGAAAAAGTAGGGACAGCTAATTGTATCTTGTCAGGAAATCTGTATGTTAAAGCCCAGGAATAACCTTTGCTCTGGATCTTCTTCACTGCTTTTTCTGGAATCCGAAAGACTCATGGTTGCAATGCTTGTCCCCATCTGTAGAGATGATTTTTCTCATTTGATATTTGAAAAGGCAATTCTAAATCATGCTCTTTTCCAGTTCTGACCAGTCTATTGACTTTCTTGGCTCATGCTTCCAAACCCTCTTGCTTCTTCCATGTCTACATTTATCATTCCAGGTGAATTTTTTGAGTTATGTGGCTCTTGCAACAGCGGCTCTTCCCACCCTGGAGAAGAACAGAGGTGCTCTGGTGATTGTTTCTTCCCTCACAGGTTGGTAACTTTACCTGGAGTAAGTGCTGGCCTTGTGGAAAAAATGATTCCCAGTACTGTTCATATATACTGTTCATATTTCTCTGTTGTTCAACTCCTAAACACATTTTCAAAGTGTGCTTTTCATAGTATATAATAATAAATACTTAATAATATAGTAATATGTATTCTAATATACTTACATAAAGGGAGACTCACCTGAACAGAACATGAGTTGATACAGTATGACAAAGCCTGCATCTTCTCCCAGAGTCCCTCTCCATGGATCCTCCTTACACCCAGTTTCCTGGGGTTTTCCATTCTCTTTTTTCCCTTTCCAGGGAAAATGCCCACTCCCTTCACCACTTCTTACTCTGCCACCAAGTTTGCACTGGATGGATTTTTCAGCTCACTGCGCCATGAGCTCATCATGCAGAAGAGAGATGTGTCTGTCACACTGTGCATCCTGGGCCTGATTGATACTGAGTCAGCACTGGAGTACACCAGGTATGTGTTTGTCTGCAGGAGCGCATCTCTTCTTGAAAACATGCAAAAAATGCACAGCAGCTCTGTCTAAGAGGGTGTGTGCACCTGCCTGGGCACACCACAGGGGCTGTTCATCATGGAACAGGAGCAGGCAGAGCCCTGTGGGGTCAGTGTGCCCAGCTCAAACCCCAGCAGGGGCTGCCTGGCTTTGAGTGACCCTGTGCCCATTACCTTGCAGGGGCAAAGTGCACCTCAGTGCCTCCCCTGCTCCCGAGGCCGCGCTCGCCATCGTCCGGGGCGGGGCCACTCGGGCACACGAGATTTTCTACCCGCGGTGGCTGCAGCAGCTCTGCTGCCTCTGGGCTCTGTTCCCCAGCAGCGGGAACCAGGTGCTACGGGCTTTCTATAACTACAGCAGTCCCTGAGGGATGCCCAGTCTCATCCTACAGCCCTTCTAATCACATTCCAGCCATCCCACTAAGTATCCCACTCGACCACTGGTGTGAAGCAGGAGCAGGGCAGCAGTGGTGGCAAAGTGCCCTTTTCCTAATGTGACTCATGGTCGGTCATCGCGCTTCAGCCATGGTTCTGCTGCTGCTATGCATCAGTCAGAGGTCTTTCCCATTCTTCACTCTGCCTTAGCCCTCCTCCCATCTCCCCTCCTCCTTCAGCCTCACCTGTCTCCTTTGACTGCATCCAGCCTTTGCTCAGCCCCAGCTTTAACCCCTGTCTGTCTGCACAGGATGTCCTGGAATGGCTGGGACATCCTGGATGTCCTGGGACATCCTCCTCCACAATCATTTTGGATTCCATGAACCCTCTTGCTTCCCTTAAGTAGAATTTTGATCTCTATTTTAATTAAACAAGTTTTTAATGTGTTGGTGTTATGTGTTGTGAAGAAATATTGGTCCCCTGGATTCTGTGGGCCAAGGCCTGTTTGCTGACCCCGTGTGACCTGTTAAATTAGCCCAGGGCTTTGGCAATGTCTTCCAAGTGTAAGCATTACCTAAAAGCAGGTGCAACTATAACAACATGAAGTAGAGTCCCAGTTACTTAGCAAGTAAAACTTTTATTAAATAAATTTAGGATTTTTTTTTTTGACCAGAGTGAGGAATTTGACATTGACAAAGCTTGTATCGCACCTGTAACATTGTACAGTCACATCAGTAACTGTGATGGAAGAAACTGTAAATGCTTGTTTTAAACCAGCTTGACCTAGGATTCCCAAAGTCATTTTTTTTTCCCATTTTGCATTTGTTCATATTTTTTCTTTTTTTTTTTTGTTTTGTTCAAAATTAGACTAAGTTTAAACTTCATGAAATTACTTGTAGCAGAAATAAAGTACATTATACAAATCACATACATAATAGATGTTAAGTATAAAAATGGTATTTACAATAAGTAAACATGGACTATAGAAACACACAGACTCTCACAGCTTCATTCACCTCTCATAAACTCTCAGCGTCAGACACAGAAGGGTGGTTGAGGAGATCTGAAGGTACTTAAAGGACTGTGCCACAAACACCTGAACAAAGGGCAAACTGGAGGAGAATGAGAGTTGGCCGAGATTCTCCAAAATCCCCATAGCTCACTTCAGTATCAATTGCACCAACTCTGCCCCACCAACTCTCTTGTCCCTATTTCCATGTGCTCACACGCCCTCACACACACTCCAATGTTTGTGGTACCTTGTCAAACTCTGGAATATTGAAATCGTTCATTCCTAATCACTCTGGGGTTTGTTGGTCTGTTCTGCCTTGCTTTCCTTTCCTTACTTTTGTAGAAACTCGAAGAGACTGTTCCAAACTGTTCAAGGGATGTGCCTTGTCAGGATGACACACATCCCCCACTCCCAGGGGATCTTTTTTAAATCCAGTTCTGGACTACATTCTGTGCTTTAGAGTTTGTGTATGTAGTGTATAGAGCTGTCCCTACATATATATATGTGTATATATATATATGTATATGCTGCATAATGTATAATCTGTCTCTTGGAGGGGGAGCTGGGGGGAAAATCCCAGAATGGAACCCTCTTTCATCCTATCTTCCTTGCATCTGCTGGGGAAGGCTTTGCAGCGGTAATTCAGAGGGAGCAAACATCCTGTGTCATCTGGAAGGAGAACTGCCCACTCTCCAGTGCTGGTATCCAACACAGGGAGGCAGTGTGCAGCCCCTGGGAGCCTTCTCTAGCTGTGCTGGAGATTTCATCTGCTCACACTCTCTCATCTTCTCCTGCCTTCATCAAGAAAATGCAGTTGCCATGGAGAGCTGTGAAACACGGATCTGTGCCATGTGTGGGGAGGCAGTGCAGTTCCTCTAAGTAAGGGGACTGGTTTCCTGTGCTTTCAGCCTAATCACAGAGTGCTCAGGGTAGGGGCTGGCACCACATCCCAGGAGCTTTATCTGCAGAAGCCCTTGGAAAGGTAAGACAGAGCTCTTCAGATCCTTAACCAGGCTGGTGCTAAGGTGGATGAGTGACTCAAGCTGAGCGGCTGACTGTGCCCTGATCCTGGAGGAATGTATTTCTTCTTCTTCTTGCTCGTGTTGAGCAGAGAGATGTGCGCTCTCTCTCTCTCTCTCTCCCCAACCCACCCCCAGCTCCCTCTCTCCAAAATGTTCAGGCCTATCTGCAGTGCGTGCTGAGAAGACACTGTTGCAAAGGCAAACCCCTAATTTCCAATACCTCTTGCAAGCAATCAGTCTCTGAATGGAAAAGTTTGGTCCTGTGAGCTAGTTTAAAAAAAAAATAGAGACTGTATATATTTATAGTTATCTATGAAAGGGCCAGAAACAGAGCAGGAGGGAGGGAGGGACGGAAGTAAATTTCCACACATCACTGCAGTAACCTAGAGACACACCATGGGTTTGCTTGGTCCATGTTCTCCAGCCACACCCCGAGAGGAAGAGCTCCGTGTCCCAGGGGCTGCTGGTTTGCTGGTCCCTTTGCTTTGCACCACGTTAGCAGCAAATATGCGAGTCCAGGCGTGGCAAGAATCTTCCTCCTGGGCAGATATTGAGCCTTCTCTTTAATTGCATGTCTTGGAGAGGAGGGGAGGAGGAAGATGGGGTGGGTAAGGTGGGAAGCCGAGGAAGGAAAGGGGTGGTGTCAAAAGAGTCGATAAATTTACTGGCCTCTCTGAAAATCAACCTGAAGCAGAAATTCTTCCTCTGGACTTTCCCTTCACCTGAACAGAAATGGAGGAGGGAGGGAATTGGAAGGTTAGGAGGACATCTGTGTAAACCTCAGGCTTTGAGCTGCTGCTGCTGCTTAAATGTGAAGAACTCTGACCCAAATCAGATCAGCCCTCCCTTGTTCCCCATCTGTAGGCTGGCAGAAGCTGCCTCTTGGACAGCAGCCCTTCAAGGGTCTCACCTTTTCTCTGCTTTTCTGTGATCCCTGTGAATCATGGGATTGTCTCTTCTTACCCCAGAAAGCATTGTTTGCAGACTAACTTCTGGGCCCATGTAACAGCTGAAAACTAACGAGGTTTAATACCTTTTTAGGCAGTCAAAAGCTTTTTGGGAACAGCTGGACAGCAGAGTAAAATCTTCCCTAGATGACAAACAGGCCACTGGAACCGTCTGCCTGTCAGGGCCCTGAGGGCACTCACAGGCCTTGATGAACTTGACCAGACACCTGCACTGTCTGTCCACACTCTGCCCACAGCTCCAAGAGTCTCCTTACAGCTCTGTGCCATCAGCCTTTGTCTGATACACCGTGTGCAAGTGCCAGTCTCCACCTGTCCATGGACCTGTCCTGTCCACGGGTCTCATTACCTGCGCTCTAACCCCTGGACTGGCTTCCCACCTCTACTGTCATTATAGACCTGCCAGCAATCGCTGTCTGACCCTGTTCACCTTCACCAGACCTGACCCTGATCTTGCCTCTCTGACTTGCCTTTGGCCTTGCCCCATTGCAACAGATTTGTCTGCTGATTGTTGAACCTGGCCATCATCTCCAGGCCTGCTCTGATCACCCAGCTCAGGTGAAGCTTCTGCCTCACCAGCTGTGTCACTGCCTCCACTCCTGGCCTCTCAGTCTGCAGAGCAGCTGGACCCTGACCAGAGCTGTGCCCTGCTGGGGCAGTTTACCTGTGCTGCAGAAGTGACTCCTGCGTGCTCACTGCTGTCAGTAGGGATGGTTGGCATCCTTGGGCCGTTTTAACTGGACCTTCAAGCGTTTCATGCCAATCTGGAAGCCATTCATGGCCTGGATAGCAGTCTGTGCACTGGATGGGTTGTCAAAGCTCACAAAACCTGAAGGAAGGACACAGGATGGATGACAATGGCACTGTTGGTGCCATGCCCAGTATGAGTGTCATTATTGATCATGCTTCCCTTGCCTGCACTTACCAAAACACTTGCTCTGGTTGGTGGCACGATCCATGAACACCTTTGAGGAGATGATATTGCCAAAGGGCAGGAACATCTGCATCAGCTCGTTGTCTCCAAACTCCTGGGGGAGATGGTAGATGAAGAGATTGCAGCCTTCAGGACCTGCAGGTATGGGGGTGATGGAGAAGGACAAAACAGAAAGCCCCCAAAGGGCAGGGGAAGAGAAATGGGCTCAACTCACAGCACAGCACTGGAGGAGAGCCCTAGCACTGCCTCCTGCTGCTCTGACCTCCCCTTGCTTGTCCCTGTCACTGGTCCATCAAGGGATCTGAGGGCTCTCAAAGAGCAGCTGGGAGACTCTATACAAAACTAGAGTTTCTGGAGAGCAGATTCTCTTTCAAAGCCTGCCAAGTTACTGCACAGGGTGCTGGACACAACCAGCTCTGTGAGTGTCTGGGTGCTGTTTTGCTGGAAGGAAATCAGCTGAGGTGAGAGCTCACAGCTGTCCCAGTCCTAGGAGAGTGGCAGACGCTGCTATGTGAAAGCTGCTGCTGTAGCACTCCCTGCAGCATCACCTTCAGTCCAGAAGCCCCAGCCTTAACTGGAAACCTCCTTGGATTGCCACACATCCAGTTTATGGGCTGACCTGGTCCTGTCCACTCCTTCCCTTGCTCCTTAGGAGCACAAGAAGCTGCTCCCTTGCTGACATTTGCTCTACCCATCAGGTGCAGAGAGAGAATGCCTTTGCCTCCAAATTCTGTTCAAGCCAGTTTTGAAGTAAGTTGGAAATAAGTTCAGTAAGCTATGAAGGCTGAAAAGAGAGGAGAGCACATTGGAGAGGCTGGTTGGACTGCTTCCACTGTGGTTCTGGCACCAGCAAAGAGGGGGATGAGTGCTCTTTGCCCCCGGGAAGGTGCACTTTGCATAGGGAAGGTGCTGACTCTCATCCCCTGTGGTGTGAAAGGTGTTCCAGGGCCTACTGCCCCTCTGCACCTGGCAGCATCTGGCCAGATGTGAGGTCAGGAAACATCCTGTGATCCTTCCCAGTCCACTCACTGCAGACATGTGGTTGTTTCCATACCCCAGCTCCAGCATTAAAGATCAGTGGACAAAAATTAGTGCTACCTCCTCTCCATTGGCTCTGCTGTGCAGAAGATGAGCTCCACAAATCCCACCCACACCACTGGACACCCCTCTTCCCACTCTGATCCTCACCTTCTCGCTGCTGCTGCTGCAGGATGGGAGGCTGCTGAGGGATGCTCTGTGCAATGGGGGTGATGGTGGTGGTTGGATACACAGCTGCAGCCCAAGGAGACAGAACAAACCGTTTACCTGAGGATCTGGTCAGGCACACAAGGGCCTGAGGGAGACAAGGGAAGCTGGTACCTGCATACTGCTGAACTCCTGTGA
This sequence comes from Anomalospiza imberbis, assembly GCF_031753505.1. Lineage (NCBI taxonomy): Eukaryota > Metazoa > Chordata > Aves > Passeriformes > Viduidae > Anomalospiza > Anomalospiza imberbis. The sequence goes on from NC_089707.1 coordinate 2,873,218, forward strand.
AGGCCGGGTGCAAAGTCTCTGCTACTGAAGGGCTCTGGGCTGCAGAGAAAAACACAATCAGAAGCACAGCAAAGGGAATCACATATGCATTTTGTGTGTGTGTGTGTGTGCAGAGTTGTTTCCCACCCTCACCCCCAGGCGAGTCTCAGTGCCTCGCTGGGAAGGAGCTACAGAAGTGTGGGGAATCCAGAGAAGAGGAACTAATTGCAGTTCCTCAGGTCTCTGCATGGTGGGCATTTTTTTACTGTTCTCAATACCTGAATACGGCACAAGGCCATTGGTGTAAACTGTTTCCAAGGTTGGATGCCCATTTGGGAATGGTACCACTCCAGTGAATCCATTGGAAATGGGTGCCACCAGTCCTGGCATGGCCGCTGTTCCCAGGAGAGGTGGTGAATGTAGCCCTGGAGAGCAAGAAGAGAGGACATCCCATGAAAGTCAAGGTCCCAGAAAGCCCCTGCTCCCCACTTCCACCTGCCTGGCAAGACTGCTGTGTATGAAGCCATTAACTCTTTTATTTGGCACATGGAGATGACAGACTGGTGCTGGAGCCTTCACATAATTAAGAGGCAGCACTAGTGGGAAGAGTGTGAGAAGAACTGCCAGTTGTGAGTGCTGTCAGAGCTTTGGGGGGAACACCTTTGATCCGGGTTTGCAGAGCACCTGGCATGACACATGCCTGCTCTGACAGGGGTGTGAGCCCAACATGCGTTATTGCTGTGGGATGATGATCACGAACAGCAGCACTGCTGATCTCAGAGTCAAGTGCAATCCTGGGAACCCAGTCCTTCTTTACTAGAACTGCAGCAAAAATGCACGGCTGTAGGGGCAAGAAGATGTGTGTTGAACATGTGAGGGTGTCAGGGGGTTGCAGGAATTTGTGCAGAGCAGAGGCTGCTGTGGTCAGAGGCTGCACTGCTGGGAAGCAGTGAGCTAATGCAGCTGCTGACCTGGAGGTGCAGAACTCTTTTACCTGGGTGGGCCCCATGAGTGCTGGGCCAGGAGGTTCCCTGCCCGGGGAGGCCTCACCTGACGCTGGTGCAATGGGAGTGGCTGGCAGCCCGTTGAGACTGACGGCACCGATCTGCTGGATGTGGCACGGGGAGAAGGCGACGCCCGGGCTCAGGTAGCTGCCGTGGGAGGTGGAGAGAACCGTGGTCTGCTGCTGCATCAGCTGCAAAGCAGGACCGTGCAGTCAGGGCCTCCTGCTGCCAGGGCCCTGCAGAGCTGGGGGAGGCTGTGCACACCAGCCTGGCTGTCACCTCCCCCCGGTGCTGCCACCTGCCCTGGAGCTTCTCCCGACACCACCAGACCTGCTGGGGTGGGCAGTGGTGGCTGTCCTCCCCAGGCCCAGCCCCACTGCAGGGCCCACGAGGTCTCTGCAGCCGTGTACTCACACAGCTGCTGTCCCTGCCGAGGTGGGACAGTGGCCACCCGTGAGAGCCACCCTGTCTGGCAGGCAGGGGACACAGCTCAGGGGGCATCCCAGAACACAAAGCCAGGGCCACGGCTGGGCACCCCCATGCCTCGCCCTCTCCGTGGGCCAGCAGCCCCGAGGGGCTGTGGCTCACTCAGCTGGGCAAGGGCACCAGGACAGGCCCCTTTGGCTCAGAGAGCTCCTGCAGTGGGGAGGCAGCGCATCAGGGCTGTGCTCCTGGCACCCAGCAGCACCATCTCCCCACAGACCCTCGCACTGTCAGGCACAGGCCCCTCTCGCTGGTCACTTCTGCCAGGACAGTGGCAGATTTAATAACACAGCTTTGCCTCGAGGAACAGGGCCCAGATCCCTCTGCTTTTGCCCAGCCTCCAGATCATGCTGGGACACGCAGGGCTCGCTCTGGCACGGGCACCAGCTGTGTGCCCAGGCCCAGTTCCCGTGGCCTGCTTTGCCCTCTGAGCTCTGGCCCATGAACCCCTGAGCTCAGGCTGTCCCCTGGCACTGGCCTGCACCCTGGGGCTGAGGGACATCAGCTCCTCGTGGTGCCATGACACACCTGCCAAGGCAGAGAGGCACAGTACAAAAGGAAGGGTGGGAGGGTTGGGAGGAGGGTTAAGAGAAGAAAAAAAATCCTTCTGGTCCTGTTTGACCATCAGTGGGAGCATAAGATGCCCTCAGAGTGCACTGGCAAAGAACACTTAGTTCTGAATGCAAAATTATCCAGCCCTTTATCAACTTTGTCTTCACATCAAGCAGGAAGAGCAGGGGAGGCACAGGCATGGCTCTTAAGAAACCTGAGTTCCTCAGGAGGAGCTGAGGGGTGACACAAAGCAAAAACCCAAGGAAACAACAAAAATCTTCCTGACATTGCCACACCCCACTGGCTGCTTTGCAGCACAAACACAGAGCTCTCCAGGAACCCACCTCTTCACCAAGGGCTGAAGTCAGTAGGGCAGCTGGGCCCAGGGCTCAGCTGAAGGATCTGGTAACTGTGAGAAGTTTGTGGCTAGCTAAACCTCCCAATTTCCTCACACAGAAGCTGATCATGGCTTTAGCACAAACAGTAGAGGAATTTCATGGCAGGGCTGTCTCTGTAAGCTGGAACAAGCAAAGCCCCGGGGTGAAATTGGCTGGAGTCCTTTTTGGGGATGGGCGAGTGCTCCCAACGCGGGGCTCTGGGGCAGGGCTGCTGACAGCACAGAGGGCACTCCTGTGCCATTCCAGAAAGGACAAGCCCTGGTGTCACCCCTCTGCTCACCACCACACCATCCCTGGCTTCCCTGGAGCTGGACTCCTGTCACTGGGAGCCACCCCGAGCCAGGGCTGCAGTGAAACGAGGCCTCCCTGGGGTCACAGGACCCTGCTGAGCCTCTGTGCAAGACCCCACGAGTTCCTGCTCCTGTCCCCACGCCAGGGTGCAGGAACCAACACGTTTCCTACTCACTATGTGAATATTGATCTCCTCTCTTCTCATCAATGCCTCTTCTGTGCCGGGCTCTGGCTGGACCAAGGCCTCCATCCACTACATGAGACCAAATTGGCACTCTGGAATTTTCTCATCACTTACATAAAATTACCATAATGAACCATAAGAGCAGAAATAAAAGGGGGGGAGGTGTGAACAAATTATGTTTTGTGTTTGGAACTAATTGATTTATGATATACAAGAAATATTCAAGCATTATAAGCACTTAGTAAATTGCTCTAGCTGCTTTTTTAAGACTTCGGGCCTCTTTTTTATTGATAAATTTTTTTTCAGCTCCCAAACATTTCCCTGAGTCCACCTGAACTAACTTGTTGAATAAAATGAACTCATTTGCAGAAGCACCTGGGATCAAAACCTGATTTAAGCTCGGAAATAAACTGCTTTCAGATGCTTAGCCAGTTGTACTTCCCAGCTGAGACTTTTTCATACAGTTTCAGCTAACATGCACTGTTTGACATTTTAAGTACCTTATTTTGCATATTTGCATAGATCTGAATAACTTTAGACTGAACTTAGTGTATGGTTATTTCATGTTTAATTTGAGATAGTTTTTGAAGAAGAAGGTTATTAATACAAATTTAAAACAGACAACTGAAACAAAACAAAAACAACCCAGGCTCCAAACGCCTTCCTAAACCCCTGGGAACCACTTTGGCTTGGTAACTCGGCAAACCCAGTGGGGACAGGGAGAGGAAGCTGTTGTGTATTAAATTATGGCCACAAGAACCTGTGATGCCTCTGATGCACCGGTCACCCCAGCAGCTCTTGCTCCGGTCAGTCTGGTTCAGCCACATCCAGAATGGTCAGATTGGTCAGAATTCAGACTGGTCAGCTGCATCTCCCAGCCCTGGGGGGACCCTGGGTGCAGCATTTACTCCTCCATGCCCAGAATCAGGAAGGCATGAGGGATTTTGGGCTTCCCCTTCCTCCTCCATGCCCAGAATCAGGAAGGCATGAGGGATTTTGGGCTTCCCCTGAGCCCTGGCTTACCAGAGGTCCCAGCTGCCAAGGGCTGCCCATGGCAGAGCATTCTGAGGAACCATAAGGAGATTCAGCAAGGAAATCCCTCTTTTTGCCCCCGCTTGCAGAGATGTTAGGTGGTATTCCAAAGGGCTGATTCCCTCTTCCTCTGATGGTGGCACCGTGTGTGTGTGGACTGGCTGGGATCTCTCCTCCACAAGGGAGACCAAAGACAAGGATGGCACAAGAGAAGAAAGAGTCAGGTGTGAGGTCAGTGCCTCAGGGGAAAAAAAAAGGAGAACCAAACCCAGTGGGAAGTAAAAGGAAAGGAAGGGGAAAATCCCAAAAAAGTGGGAGACAGGCTGAGTCTCAAGTCAAGGGGAAAGCCAAAACAAAGTCACAGAGCAGGAAGGCCAGTGAAGAATCAGAGAGAGAGCAACACAGTAACAGACACAACTGAGGAGAAAGAAGATGCAGACAAGCAAGGAGACACAGCTTAGACCTGACTGCCTTCTTGTCATCAGCAGGGCTTCCTGAAGATTAAAAGGCTGAGTCTGGAAGCTCTCACTGCTCTTCCTCCTTACACAGCCTGGACCTCAAGCAGATAAAGCACCTCCTGCCACCACAACCTCACTGTGTGGTCCACCCCTGCCTTCTTCACCACCACACCATGCCCAAGTCAGGGCCATCTCTAGGACAGCAGGAGACACACCAGGATGATCATCTCATGGCTGGCTACAATTCTGACCTCTGGCTCCTGGACAGAAAAGAAGGATCCTGGCAAAAGGTGGTAACAAATGTGGCCTGGTGACAAAGGATCAATTCTATGTTTGGCTTGCAAATTTCCCCTAAGTTATGGAGCCTCATATGTATTTCCTTTTTTTCTCATCCATACTTTTGCCACACACTTAAAATGCATTTGGCAGTTTCTGGGGAATCTTTGAGGAAACAGCCAACAACTGAGAAGCAGTTCCTCCTCTGTCACGTGAATGAAAGGAAGGCACACTGAGGAGATGCTGAAGCCAGAGGAGAGGTGTCCACATACACAAGAAGATGAGGTTTATTCGCATTCCCGCCTAGAAAATTACTTTCAGTAACAGTATCTACTTTTGAGTTGTCAACACAAGAATCTATCGCATCTTGAGCAATTTCTGAGCCTCCTTCCATGGGCATTACACTTGGCAGCAGAGACCTGAAAATGACAGTCACCAAGGAGGCTCAAACAATGCTCCAACCATGGCTGATCTGGGGTTTGTTGAGTTTGGGACCTACCTCGAACATCAGTGGCAATTGCCACCATGGCTCCAAGGCAAGGAGGCTCTCTCACTAAAACCCAAAGCACAGCCAGGCTGCTGAAACACTTCTGGCTCTCTGCTACCCACTGCTCCCTCTCCAGCACCTTGCAAACTCCACAGTCCCACTGGCCAAGTGAGAGAATCTGCAAGCCAAAGACAGCACTGGGGGAAATAGGGCCCTCCTGGGAATGTCAGCAGAGAAATGAACTCGTGAAGCTGGGTCCCAGAGCTCTCTTGCTGCTCCAAACCCAGAGAGACACACACTTGTGTCACAGAGCCAGAGGAAGGGTTCACAAGTTGGTATCACAGCTGTGTCAGATGTCACCCAGGAGCCAAGGCTCTGAGCTCTCCTCATAACAAGACAGAGAGGAAGTGGGTCATGTCTGACCTGCTCCCAACACCTCCAACACCATCAGAGAAATCCCAGGCTCACTTTGAAGAGGCCCCAGCTCTCCTCTGCCCCCCCATTTCCAGGAGAAAAACACACAAAAACTCTGCAAGACAAGGCAGCTGAGTGCTGAAACGAGCCGGGAGCGCTGCCAGGGGCTGGGAAGCTTTCCCACAGGTGCAGGAGCTCAGTTTGAGGTGTCCCAGGGGCTGCCTGGGGCCAGCAGGGCAGCGTTCCCCCCCACCCCCGCGGGATACTCACAGCCTGCGCATAGGCGCTGTATGGGCTGAACGGCAGGGAGAGAGATGGAGTGAAAATGCCCAGCTGCCCCACCATTTGCTGCATACGGCGCAGGGTCCTCTCCTTATCTGTGTCAGCAAACTTCACCACTAGACTGGAGGAGGCACCCTAGGCACAGAGAGAGGAGACAGAGGAGGCAGGAGAGAAGAGGCGTGGGACAGCCAGAGAGTCAGCGGTCAGGCAAGGGAGGACGGGGCAGGACAGGCAGCAGAGAGGAGTGGGAAGAGGAGCAGAAGAGCAAATATTGGCGTGGAAGTGCTGGGGAGCTGCCTGGAACCTGGGCTGTGCCCCTCCCCATCTGTCTGTCCATGCAACCCTTCCCTCTCACACCCTTCCCCTCACACAGCTGCCTACGTGGATGCACACATCCCTGGCTGCACTCACCAGTGATGGTGCAGCCAGGAACACCCAGGGAATCGATGGCCACAAGCACCACCGTGAGCTTGGCTGGACAGGCAGAGCAGCTCCAGGCAGCTGGGAATTCCCTGGCTGGAGCAGTGCACTGTCCTGTCCATGAGGTGCCCCAAATTCAGGCTGGAGATTGCCAGAGATGAGGCCACAGCTGCAGCTCCACTTGCACAGGAAGGCCCAGCTACAGCCACACAACCCCACACAAGGCACAAAGGGCTCCCACCCACAGCCAGCCCACCCCAGGGGCCTCCTCTACTGCCTAAATCAGAGAAGCCAAGGAGTGCTCAGACACTGAGGCCCTGACCACCCATGTGGCTGAACTGTCAGCTTTCACCCTGCTCAGGTTTGAACAGGTAGCTGTTTCCAACACAAAATCATGGCCTGATTTTTGGCTCTCTTTTATTTAGCTTTTACAGCTGTGAGTGCTGTCCCTCCCAGTCTGGATGAACACGGCCACAAACAGCAGCCCAGGGGACAGGATGGTCACTCTGAGTGGAGCACAGACATGCACACACACACCCACACACCTCCCAGCCACACCAGTGGACACTGCTGTTGAGCCTGTTGTGGATTTCTGCAGAGTGTGGGGAGGTCCCTGCAACAGGGAAGTGGGACAAGGATTAGGAAGAGGGTAGGTCCCCTGGCCTTATACTCACGGGCATTGTCTGGCTGCCATGGAGTGCGTGGATTGCTGCCTGAGCCTCTGTGTGAGATGAGAACTTTACAAAAGCACAGCCTGGAAAGGGACAGAAAGAGCACAGGAGATTGCAGTGACAGGACTGCTGTGAAAGTGCCATCACGCAAGAGACAGTGTCTGTATCTCAGGTAAGGCAAAGGAAAGCCACCCCAAGGAAGCAGGGAACAAAAAGGATGACTCATCCCAAGTCCTCTATCCTGGAAAAAAGAGGAAGGGTCTCAAATTATTACTTCAACGATATACTCTACAGATGATGACACCATCTCCACCCTTGCCCCTGATCACCTCTTCCCCAAATTCTCTGTGGACTCCTCATTGTGGGTACAAACACTTCAACCTGCAGCCCCAGCTGGACAGAACAGGCTCACGAGTGACCCTGACAGCTCAGCTACTCATCGTGCTCTGCTTCCCCTCCTGCTCCCTCAGTCTCTGCCCACCTTCCCCGGTCCCTCCTGGCAGCACAGGACTCTTCCTGCCCTGCTCCCTATTCCTGGCTGGTTTATGGGTTCCCCTGAATACAGGGAGGGGAATGAGTGCCCCAGTGGGAAGGTGAGGCTGGTGAGCACTACCCAGGGCAGGGACAAAGGGCAGGACACACAGAGGGTTCACACCTTTGCTGTTCCCATCGGGTCCACGGAGCACCGTGCATTCATCAATGACCCCAAACGGTTCAAAGAGCCGGAGCACGTCATCCTCAGACTGCTGCTTATTTAACATGCCCACAAAGAGCTTCCTGTCCCCTAGGGGCAAACACAGAAACATCAACCTTCTATGAGGCTTGCAGTCCAGAGCAGGAGGAGAGGAACGCTTGAGCACAAAACAGCCTGGTGTTAAAAACATGCCAGCCATGGAAATGGTTTGCTGTTGGCTGAAATGCTTCCAGGGGTGAAAATGCAGGGTCTGCCCAAGCTGCTCACACCTTCAAGGGTTTGTGTGGCTTCCCCTGTCCTACCCTCCCCAGTGGAAAACAAAGGATTAATAATTTCCTTTTATTCATTAGCCTTTTCCTTCGAATAATCCAAAAGAAATGATAGTAAGAAAAACTGTCTGGGCAATCCCATTTCTGTTGATCAGCAGGTGAAGTCCAGGTGAGGTGCCTTAGGTAATACAGCAGACCAACCCAGGCAGGCTGATACATTCCAGGACCTTTGACTTCTGTTTCCTTTTCCCTCTCTCCAAGACCACCATGTCCTTAGCTGCCATGTAACCAAGCACCTTGATTTCCATTTGCCCTTCCCCACTCCAATCTAACCAGCTCTCTCCCAAGCCTGGGATAAACCCTGGCATCCTGGGTCCCAATCTGCCTCACTGTGGGATCACCCAAATCCTACAGCTGGGTGAAGGCCAACCATCAGCTCCATGGTCCCTGCTCCCCTCTCTCCAGTGGCACACTGCACCCGTGTCACGCTGGCAGGGAGCTGCAAGAATGGCCAGCACATCCAGGACTTTGAGCTCAGCCTCCTTCTGAGCTCCTCCTCAAAGAGAGAAGTGAGGATTATGGTTTTGTTGGGATGGGTAAGTATGGAGGCAAGGAAGGGGCAGAGTGCCTTCTCCCACTCTCTCTCCACCTCAGCACCCACAGGAGCCCATCCCATGCCTGATGCTGTCCAGCCAAGCACAAACACAGCAGTGTTTGGGGCAGCATCCTCCCCAGACTGATGTGAACAGCAGTAAAACAGCACAACACCGAAATCCCAGCCCAAACGCCAGCCCAGCCTCAGTTTTTGCCAGGGAACAGAGCTAACCCTCCCCCACTGCCCCAGATCTGAGTGGGGAGACAGGACCCACAGGAGGGAACGTGTCGGGATGTGGCTCTGGAGCAGCAGTGCCAGAGGATTCCTTATTGTCAGCGACAGGATCAGAGGGGCTGGCTCCAAACAAACCAATGCAATGTGACACACGTCAGGGGCAATAGCAAAGGAGCTGCTCTCTGCTTGAGAGTGCAGTGACCTGAAAAACAACAGGTCTTGGAGCTACTGCAGCTCCAGGGGGGTGCTGTGTAGGGATGCCAGGCAAGGATGGCACATGACACATTCACACTGTCACCAAGGCTCGCCCCAGCCCCTGCCGGGCTCCTCTTGGCTCAGGTTCCCCACCCAGGTAAGGAAGGAAGGCACCCTCCCTGCCGCTCAGCCAGGTGCAGATGCACTCAGCAGCACACACAGGCAGGACCTACTCGTGCCATGGGTCCTTCCAAGAAAAGCAGATGCACACACGCAGCACACAAAGGCTCACACACGCCCTGGAACGCACTTGTACATCCCCAGCCCCCGGGGACGCCTTCCTGAACGAAATTCCTTAGTGAGCAAGAGGAATGTGCAGCCAGCCAGGCTCATCCAGCATGCAGACACCACAGGGAGCCGCCTCACCCTGCCCCAGAGCCCCAGCACAGGCTCAGCCAGGCACAGCTCTCCTGTAGCCCCAGGCAGACACGTGCAGCGTGTCCAGCACACACAAAACGTGTTAGAAGTGCTGCAGCCCAGGCTCTTAACCCACTCCCAAGCAGATACTCCTGATTTATATAACTAGAAGTGGCTGAAATATACGGCTTTGCATATTTTTTTAAAGGCCAGGTTTCCCAGCTTCCCCATTTTCATGGGTAACTACACCCATGGGAATTTCATTGCCTTCTGTTTTCCTTGTGATTCTTTGTACTTTTCTCCCTGCACCTGCATGGCAATGGCTGCCTTTGGAGGCATTATTTCAGCTGATTGAGTCCATTCAAATTGGTGATGCCCAATAATCCCCAGCCAAGGCACAGGAGTTCACAAAGCAGGTGCTGTTCAGCTGCCTTCTGAGGAGGGAGACAGCACCTGGCCCCACAAGGGCCAGCTCAGGAGTGCTGGTGGTCAAAACAACCAGAAAACAGCACATAGAAAAGGTGAAAAATCAGATTGGAAGAGAGGGGGGTGAAAAAAAGGGACTGGACAGGAAGATATTTACTGGGCAGTGAAGAGGAGCATGAAAACTAAAGGAGCAGCAGCTCTGTGGTGTGACTGACATCAGCTGGTGTCAGATGTGAGCCCAGTTTGGCCATGGCAGGGGACACTGGAGTGTTCCTCCTTCCTCTCCCCTGAATCTCCTTTGCAGCTGCAACCAGGCCTTTATTCAGACATGCTGCAGCCTCTGGGTGGCAAACATGGGGAGCTCCTTAAAAAAATCACCATCACAGGGGAGAAATACACTGAGAAACACTTGCACTGACTTTAGGTGCTCTGAAATAATCCTCTGTTCTTTGAACTGTGGGCAAAGATTTGACAGCCAGAAATGTATCTGATGGCCTTGCCTTTCTCTTCAGGGATCCCTGGCTGGCTGGGCTAGGGGGTGTTGAGATGTCTGGGAAAGCCAGTTATCCTACACCTTGCAATCAAATCAACATCAAATTACAAGTTACTCATTATTTTCTCCTTCAGGGAGCCCTCAGATTTCCTGGGTAATTCCTGTGGTTTCTTCCTCACACCATTTCTGCTGAATCAAAAGCATTTTTCTTTACCCTGCCCTGTGGGAAAAGTCCACTGAAACAGTGACTCTTCCATCCCTGCAGCTTTACAGGTCTTCTCCTGTCTGACAGGGCTCACTAACAGAACCTTTTGGAAGTCCTGCCTTCATGTGGGAATTTCAGCTTTCCTTTTTGGAATTCGGAAGAAAAAAAAAATCCAGTCTTCCCAGCTATGCAGCACTGGTTAAAACTGTGACACCTTAGGGTCTTAAGCTATAAAGGCAAATATAAATACACACACCTATGGGTTTGGAATAATTTCTGAATACCAAGAAGAGCAATAGTAAAAGGGAATGAAATCACTGACAACATAAGATTTTTTTTCACAGTGAATCCTGCTTCATAAAGCCTGGTTCTGAAGATCACACGAAGGAAAATGATCCAGCCTGTTCCCTTTGGATGCCTCTGCAGCAGCTGGGGACCTCTGAAAGGGCTCTTCTGCTGCTGACCTCTACCTCTCTGCATCTTGGAGCCCAACCCATGATCCGGGATCCTCTCGATTCCTCAGCTTCCAAACACGGCTGTTCTCCCACAATATCCAGGCTGACTCATCCCTCCCCAGCCGGGCTGCAACGCTGCAAACCCTTCCACCTGGGCTGTGATCCTAAAACCCCCGATCCCAAACTCTCTGGCACTCTCAGGGCTGATCCCAAACCCTCTGGCACTCTCAGGACTGATCCCTCCCCAGCCGGGCTGCAACGCTGCAAACCCTTCCACCTGATCTGCTATCAAACCCTTCCACCTGAGCTGTGATCCTAAAACCGATCCCAAACCCTCTGGCACTCTCAGGGCTGATCCCAAACCCTCTGGCACTCTCAGGGCTGATCCCTCCCCAGCCGGGCTGCAACGCTGCAAACCCTTCCACCTGATCTGCTATCAAACCCTTCCAACTGAGCTGTGATCCTAAAACCGATCCCAAACCCTCTGGCACTCTCAGGGCTGATCCCAAACCCTCTGGCACTCTCAGGGCTGATCCCTCCCCAGCCGGGCTGCAACGCTGCAAACCCTTCCACCTGATCTGCTATCAAACCCTTCCACCTGAGCTGTGATCCTAAAACCGATCCCAAACCCTCTGGCACTCTCAGGGCTGATCCCAAACCCTCTGGCACTCTCAGGGCTGATCCCTCCCCAGCCGGGCTGCAACGCTGCAAACCCTTCCACCTGATCTGCTATCAAACCCTTCCAACTGAGCTGTGATCCTAAAACCGATCCCAAACCCTCTGGCACTCTCAGGGCTGATCCCAAACCCTCTGGCACTCTCAGGTCATCAGCTCCATCGTTCTTCAGCTCCCAGCAGGGATTCCTGCAGCACTGGAAGCTCTCCCCTCTCCTCCTCTGCACAGCACACCCTCCCCTCCTGCTGTTTTCCCCTTCACTTTCTCTACAGCTCCTGCTTTTCACCCTCTGATTGGCAATTTCCCGTGCTGTCCAGCAAGCAGGGAAATCCAGTGTGATCTCTGACCGTCGAGTTCCCATGGAAACGTGCTCTGGGCACCGTCAGCCGCGCAGGCAGCAGCAGGGGCCAGCACAGAGCACGGTGCTGATGAAGGTACCACGGGAACACGGCAGGGCTTGAGGCTGAACGCTGTGGCCAAGGGAGAGCACACAGGCACTGGCCACAGCTCCTACAAAGCCAGTGAATCCAGGTCATCTGGCCAACAGCAGGCAGGATCAGGGAGAGAGGGAAGCCAGCTCCTGGCTGAGGATGGGATGCAGCAAATCTCCTTGGGAAGCAGAGAGAGCTTCCTCGTCCCTGGGCAGTGCTAAAGGCTTGGGTGACCTGTCATGCCCCATCACTGCAGCCCAGTGCTCCAGACAAGCACATGAACTCCTCTGCCCCTCTCCTCCTGGCACTCCAGGCTCCCAGCAGAGAGCAGGGAAAAGCTGGCAATGTCTGGCCCAGCATCACAATTCCCACTCTGAACTAATGCAGGCAGCAACTTTACCGTAGTGAATTTCTTCTGCTGGGTGCAGGAACACTGAGCATCCAGATATTCCCACACAGCCCCTGCAGGGCTTGGCCAAAACTGCCCCTTTGGCAGAAAAATGAGCATCTCTCAGACCAAGAGACAATTTCTGGCGTTCTAATGCCATGTTCTTATTTCAGGGTGCTTCACTTGAGAAAGGTCAGTCCCTGGGGAGTACAAAAGAGCTTCCCTTCAAGGATAATGCAGAGCAGTGCCTCATTGATGCATGGAGCTACTCCTTGATAAATTCCTAACCCATACACTTCTGCCCTGCCCCAAATCTTTATTTCACCTCCTGCCAGTGTGGGGCTATTGTGATAGGGATATTGCTCTTCCCGTATCTGCAAAGTTGTTCAGCCACTTCTCTGACAAGTGGAGCATCACGACAGAAACATTTCAGAAGAGCAACCTGTCTCAGACAAACACAGGGTGCTGTCCTGATGCTGCTCCTGCCTCAGGAAAAAATCCAGTTTGCTGTGGCTCCTGTGGGAGCTGCTTGTTCTTGGGCTCTGCAAGGAGCCTGGAAGGAGGTGCACAGGCTGCAGGAGACAGGTGCTCAGACTCCAAAGATTTCTGTTCTTGTCCACGGGAAGCAAAGTTGATGTTCTGACATTTTCAGCCATTAGGGAATGTGGCACTTTTCATAAACTTAGAGATTTCAGAGTCCAGTGCCTTGGCCAAAAGCTTGTTTCTAAATCAGCACCCTGGTTTTTAACCTGCTGAGCTGTTCCAGCTCAATTTGACAGAGGCATCAGAGATGTCACATCCCAACCCTTCACATCAGGTGGGTGTGTATAGAAGAGCCCCAACTAGTGCCCCACCAGCAAAAGAGAGATGCAGAGATGGCCTCAGCCCTGATTAGATGCCAGAGACTCCAGAGTTGCACTCAGACACATAAACTTTTCTTTTTCTTTTAATCAATGTAGTAGGGGAAGGGCTGACCACCTAATGGTTGAATCCATCCAGAGGCCATGAGAGGTCCCAGTGAGAAGCCAGCCCTCCCCACATCACCCACTGCAGGCATCTCTAAAGGATCTCTCATCCATTCTTAACATCATTTTCAACAGTGAGAGTGAAACACCCTGAAGATTCTGGTCTCTTTTGATTGCCTATAGCACAGATAAGGATCTTAAATTCAACCCTAAACCAAGGGGCTGAAGTAAAATGCCCAGACCTCAGTAAAACTTAGGTGCACAATAACCAAAAGTTACAGATTCTATCTGATTTAAACAGACTTTTTTTTTAAAGGAGTATCACACAACCATAAATACACACATTCACATAAAATATTATCAAACATATCTCATGTTCTGACAGTGTAATAACTGACAGTCACTACAAACTGTTTGGAAATGTAAAACAAAAGCCTTCCAAATCTAAATAAAGCATGCAGGACATGCTGTCCCACAGCACAAACAGCAGCACACAAACCCTCCCCTGGCCTCTACTAAACTGCTTTCAGGGGCAGCACCAACAGCACAGGGCATGGAGAGGCAGAGGTAGGAATGGAGAGAAAAGGAGAAGAAATAGATCAGTAAGGCAAGGAAAAGAAGCAAAATGAGTTAATGGATTTGGAAAGGGCTGAAGTTGCAAACCTTCTCCACCTGGAGGAGGCATTTGAGCTGCTGAGAGCTCCCCATTAAATTAGCAGATTCTCTTGTTCCCAACCTTCCAGCTCTGAACTCCTCAGTATATGCTGCTCTGACCAAGCTGTGCCCTGCAGGCTGACAGCACCTCCATCTCAGGATCCTTTCCCTTCAGACATTATTTCCCCATCATGTGATCTTTTCTGCAACAGCATTTTGGCCTTGACAATGTGCTGGGGGCTGCTGCAGGACTGAGAGTGGCAGGGCTGAGACAGCTCAGCAGTGATGGGGGAGGCAGTGGAGGGAGCTGCAGACAGGAGAATCAGCTGCAGACCAGTGAGCTGAACACATTAAAAAGCCAGAGCTGCTGCAGGGATCTGGCTCTTACTGGGCTGATCAGGTGTAGGAATGAAGGAACCTCTTCCCAAAGGCTTCAGGAGCCCCAGTGCCACACAGGTCTGCTTCAGTAATGTCCTGGGGGCAGACACTGCCAGGCTGATGGCACCCTCAAATAGCTGGGAAAGAGAGTGGAGGGGCAGCCACATCATGAACCTTAGGACCTGGTGTGCTGTCAGCTGCCTGCTGTGCCCATCTGTGTCCCTGCACTGCCCTCCTGCCCCCCGGATCTCTGCCACACACAGACTCCTCCTCACACAGAGGAAGGCAGAGTCAGGACCCCGTGTCTCATTTCCTGGTCCCCCTCACAAGCCACCAAAGGAGAAACAAGGAGAGATGACAACTACCTCCACGGCTCTCGCTGTCCGCAGGCTTCACCTGGATCGGGCGTGCCATCTGCAAGGGAAGAGGAATGCAGAGGTTATTGCTTGGCCCAGTGCCCAGCACACGCTGCTGAAGGCACTGTCAACAGGGCAGCAGGAGAGAGGAAGAAGGGAAACCAAGACATTGTGATGGCAAGCAGTACCCTTGACGAAGGGATCATTTTTGCCAAAAGGAACCTGGCACTTTTCCCTGCTCAGCTGCTCACCCCGGAGAGCAGCTCTCCTGGAAATGCCCACCATGCATAAACCTCTGCCTCCTCAGCTGCTGCAAGCAGCACAGAGGGGACTCTGAGGAAGCAGCTCATCACCATGTGACTGGAGCCTGAACAGTGGTCAGGGTGGCCTGAGGTGAGACTGTGCCTGGAAGCTCTTCCTGTGTCTGCCCTGACTCAGTGCAGGCATGGCCACGTCACCGAACTGAGCCACTTACTGTCCTTGCAGCAGGGAAGAGACGCTGCCCCTGAACTTGGCTAGAAGCAGCACAGCAAGCAGGCCTGTCGTGTTCCCCCTTCCCCAGCCCTCACACAGACAGCTCTGTGCACCAGAGTAGCTCTTGAGCAGGGCAGTGCTGCTCTCCAGCAACATCTCTCATCTCTGGCCCTCAGGGGCAATGCTCAGGTTGAAAGTGGCAAAACTCCTCTCGCCTGGGTGTGGAGAGGAGGTTTTTCCTTCTCTTGCAGCCATTAGTGTCATCAGCAATAATCCAACCACAAACAAGCCTGAAGGGTAGCTTAGCTCACATGGGATGGGGACTCTCCAGGTCAGACAGAAGTAGCTGCCTTAAGGAACACACAGCTTTAACTGCCTGGTTTGAAAAGCAGGGCAAAACTCATCTGCTGGCAAGTCTGTGTGTCCTGAGCTGCCCAGAGAGGCAGCTGACAAGCTGTAGCCTCCTTTCCCAGCTAGCAGGATCCAACTGCACCAGAATATCCTCCAAGGAATGGTGCACAGGGCAGATTTCCACATTCACAGCACATCTCACTCCATGTCTCTCAGCATCAGTCACAGAGGCTGACAGTGACCTGAATCAGTGACATTCATAATAAAAAACAATCAGAATATTGCAGGGAAGGCCTGCACACAAGCTGCAGGTCCAGGCATCATCTGCCCCCTCTCTTAGGAAACCCCTGAGGAAAAACAGCAACAAAACAGAAAATGAAATCAAGCCATAAAAGTCACCATCTGAAATGTGCTTAGAAGCCAGCATGCAATATGTGGAGGGCTGTCAGTCTCCAAGCGGTGGCTGAGCCAGACTGGCCAGAAACCAGAGGCAGACCCACATCCCCAAGAGCTGGAGGAAATCCGTGAGGTGGCTTTGCAGTTCACAGGACAGAGATGCCAACCAGGAGGTGACAGGCTGGCATGGCACGGCACACAGCCTGGCAGCTGGGGGCTCTGAAGCTGGCTTCCCCTGGCTGATGGACCTCAGGCAGGACGAGCAGAGGCTGGGAGCAGGCCCACGCCACTCCTGCCTCAAGGATTGATCATGGGGCCGCTGATAATGGCCCAGGGATGGGCTGGCAGCTCCCCAAAGGAAGGCCAAGCTGCTGCCATGCTGCACTTTGACAGACAAGGACCTCAAGACCTGCTGAATCATTCAGGGAAGAGGGAGAGGCTGCAGCTCCTTCTCCCACTCTTGATCAGCTGCAGGGATTTGCAGAGCTCCTGATGTCCTGCTGTTGCTGCCATGTGGCCCCAGCCCTTGCAGCACTGGAACTCGCCAGGCGCTGCCGAGGGCCCGGCCCCTCTTTCCTGAGCTGAGTGGGATGTGGGGCAGGGATTCAGGAGTCTGAGGTCAGAGATTGTTCCACAAAGCCTCCAATTTCCTTGCTGAGAGGCTGCTGTCGCTGCTCACGGTCCCTGGCACCCTGCCTGTGTGAGCTGAGGCTGGCAGAGCTGTGGGAGCAGGCTGAGTGGGAGAGGGCAGGCAGCCCAGATGTGTGCTCCGAAGAGAGGGCTCCGT
Source organism: Anomalospiza imberbis (assembly GCF_031753505.1). Classification (NCBI taxonomy): domain Eukaryota; kingdom Metazoa; phylum Chordata; class Aves; order Passeriformes; family Viduidae; genus Anomalospiza; species Anomalospiza imberbis. The sequence continues at coordinate 2,889,987 of NC_089707.1, forward strand.
GCAGAGCCAGGAGAGGCAGCTGGCCACGTCACATCCAGGACGTGGATTCCCCCAGCACCAAGGAATAGTTTTGTTTCCACCCAGGATGCCAAACCAGGGCTAAACTAACTGAACTGATGGGGAGGGAGATGAGGCACAGACGGGGATCTCAGCTTCTGTGAGGAAGCCAAAGCCCCAGAGCCATTTGGGGGTAGGAGGGGCGGCAGGGATGCTGTGGAAATGCAGTGCACACACACCCAGCACCTCCCTCCCAGGGATGCAGGGGCTGAGGGGGACGAGTAGAGTCGGGAAGGATGGGGGGAGGCGAGGGGGAGGTTAAGTACCTGAGGCCATCTCCCTGTCCCCTCCCCCAACAGGGCTGTCACTCCAGCTCCCAGCACCTAGGATAAAGGAGGTGTTGTCATGGAAACGGTTATTCACCACATGGAACCTGACATTTGCAGTTGCCATGGAAACCAGCTCTTGGGGGCATTCCCTCTGCTTTGCACAAAAGAGACATTTTGATATGATCTCTGGGGAAGGGGCCCCCTCTACCCATCTGTCCATCCCTATCCTTTCCCCCATCCCAGGGACGTGACCCCAGGGGTGGTGACCCCACTGAACCTGCCACCTTGGGCGAGTGCATCCCACAGGGCCACTGACCCAGTGAGGTGACGTGCCCACAGCTGGGCCACAGCACGATGCCCTGGCAGGAGAGGTGGCAGTGCCAGTACAGCAGTGTGGGTCAGTACTGGTGCGAACCCAGAGGCAGCTCCTGGCTGGGGCGACAAGAGGACGCAGGGCTGCTCTGCACCCCCCAGCTATGGCCACAGCTCCTCTCTTGCCCACCTGAAACACCACCTGGGGTGGGCACAGGAAGACTTTCCCCCTGCCCATGTCAGACCAAGCCCTGGGTCAAGGGCTGCCCATTTCCAGAGGCCTTGCCAGCTCCAGTGACTTTGAGAGACACCCACCAACCTGAGGTCAGGTCTCTGGGCTGGTCTTTATCTGCTCTGGAAGATATGGGTAAAGAGAAGAAAACAAGACACAAGAAATGTGTCCAGATGCTGAGGCTTGGAGAAGAGCAGCAGGATTGTCTGGCAGCTTCTTCCTGAAACAGGAGGTCTCCCAGCTGAGGCAGAGGGAGCCATGGTCCTCCTTGCACAGAAGAGGCTTCCATGAAGGACACCACCACTTTAATCCTTCTAAGTCTCATGTAGCCACCAAAGACAAACAAATTATCAGAGGTCTCTCAAGCAGAGGGAGTCCACAGCAGCTTTAACTTAACCACCTTAAAGCCTTAAGAACTGTCCCTGGGGGATCCTAAACTCTGTATACAGGTCTCACACAAAGAGCTGTCCCCTACAGGAACACACAGAAGGGATGGTCAAGTTTTACCTCTCCCATTTGAGGGAGAAAGAGAGGAACAGGGCAGCAGGGAGAACCCACTTCTGGCTTACACAGCAAACTCTGGAAGCAAAATTCTCCTGGCCTCCAGTTATCACCTAAGGCTGCACAGTAATCAGAGAGCACACCTGGATAAGAAAACTGTATTTGTATATACCCAGCTGGGCCCAGAATCCAGCAGTCAGGATGTGGCTGCCTTAAATTCCCCGAGTGGAGAAGATGCACATGCACAGACATGGATGCCTTTTACCACACAGGAACACATAGGTGAGCACACGTGTAGGGTGGAGAATCCCAGCAAATGATTCATGAGCCTGCACCTGCCTCACCCTGTTAAATTATTCAGCTGAGCATTATTAGTCTTCATTTCTTAAGAATATCACCACATTAACATTTAGCACATGCTGTCAGGACACCATGGGCCAAATGTCCCTCAGCCTCACACTTCAGGGTCCTCCTTACCTGCTGCTGATGACACTGTAAGGGCTGTCAGCTCCATGACCCACTGCCCTCAGGAAATCCTCTGGAGCAGCAGTGGGCACCAGATGGGCAGCAAAGCTCCTACTGCCCTGCTCCAGCTCCTCGCTCACATTTCCCTCCTGGCTGGATACACAACTTCCCCAGCACAGCTGTCCCTACCCTGCTCTCAGCTCTCACAGACGTTTCTCTGCCTGCACCACTGTCCCTCTCACGAGCCTGCAGCCTTTGTTGGCTTTCTGGGGGGGTTCCTGGTGGGAAGCAACGTGGCAGCCGACCTCGGGAGCGTCACACAAAGCACAGCAGCCACGTCCTGTGCAGCCCTCTGAGAACAGTGAGGAGACACCCACGGGGAGGGTCACTGCAGCCCAGAGGAGCCCAGGGACTTCCAGGGAAGAGGCAAGGCCTTGCTCAAAGTGTCTGGATTACATCCACCCCAATCCCAGGATCTGGGCAGCACAGAGAAGCAGGGAACCCCGCTCTGCTTGGGCTTCCCCTCTGCTTTTGAGGAAATGCTCCCTACTTTTGTAGCACTCTGGAGATGAAGGATCTAAGGAAACATCCTGGCACTCCTAAAGTCAGAGGAAGCTTTGCTATTGGTTTCACCAAGGCCAAAATGCACCACTTCTCTCACCATACCCCAAATAAAGATTTCTGGAGGTGAACTGGCTCCCCGTGTTTAATCAGTGCCCAGCATGAGCTGTCAGTCAGCTCAGCAATCTGGTAGCCCTGTTCTTCAAGGAGAAGACTCCCAGATCCCCCTTCTTCAGCTTTCAAATTGCAAAAGCTGGATGGAAGGAAAAAGCCCCCTGGGACAGCTGGGCAAGCCTCTCTATTAATTACAAGTAAGTGATGTAAAATAGCCCCTTAGGTGCAATGCAGGGGAACCTCACAGTGTTAAGAGGGTCAGAAGCAGAGTGTACAAAGCACACAGTGCAGGCTGGCTCCTCTGGGATGTCAGCAACCAAAAGGCATCCAAGGCCATTGGCACAATTAGGTCCTAGGCTCTCCACTTTACAAATTGTGGGCTTGTCCTCCTCTGGCCAGTTAAAAATGCCCTGCCTGAATGATCATAATCACTTCTAACTGGGCAGAGCACATAAATCTAAATGCTAATTTGCTCATTTGGATTCCGTTTCTGATTGGGAATGCAAGCAGGGATGGATTGGTGCCAGTCTCAGTGCTCAAGTATCCTGCTTGCATCTTCCCTCTGATATCTCAGTGTGCCTTAGTCCTGTCCAGGAGAACCATCCTTCCCTGAGAAAGAGGGGTTGTCTCATACAGAAACACAAGCAACATTAGTACCAAGTTCTGGCACAGCTCTACAGGCTGCTTATGAATTCACCTCATTCAATCCTGCTATGGAGGAGACAAGGATAATTATGAGCAGTGTGTTCCAGGTGGAGGAATTGAGGCATGTGGTGATGAAGATCATGCAGAAAGTCTGTGGCAGAAGCAGGATGTGAATCCCAGAGCACAAACCACACAACTTCTGCCTGCATTGGCTCAGCTACATCTTTATGCACAAGCAAGGAAGATTGTTGAAGGACTGAAGAAACTGAAAACCCAAAAACTCCTCTAGAAAGTTCATCAAGACCACAAGAGATCATTCTGGCCTCCAGAAAGCCATGGGGCACAGCTGGGTACTCAGACCCACAGTCCTGTGTCAGCTGCAGCATCCTTCTTCAGCACCTCGCTTCACAGACTTGCCCAAGATTGTCACATTTGTCACTTCCACTGAAGCAGAAAATGCTCAGCAGGCCCAAGGAACACTTAGGGCTTAAGGCCTGCAAAAAGCAGGAGTAAGATGCTGTGAGATGGCTCACCGAGTTACCCTGAGGAAGTGCAAGAAAGCCACACAGGGAAAAGCTGGGAGCACACACTCAGCTGGCTTTGATCTTCCCACTGGAAAGGACACCCAGCACCCTGTGCCTTTCCCTGTGTCCACTTGTGCACCACTGGTCCAGTGAGCACCTCCAGGGGCTTCTCTGTGCACAAGCTGCAGCCTCCAAGGACCCCAAAAGAGCAGGCAAGGGAAGAGCCTGGGGCAGCAGTGTCCGAGCTGATGGACACAGCAGCTCTGCAGAGCCTGCACAAGCCTCTCCTGGCTGTGCTGGCAGGTTCACAGGCTGCCACAGGCTGCTGCAGCCGTGCCCTTTTCCTGCCCCATGGCAGGAAGGGACAGGGGCCAGGAAAAGACATCTCTGCTGATGTAACAGAGGGGGGCAGGCACGGGGACCCTCTGCCTGCACAGAGTGGCTGTGCCAGTTCCCTTGGCAACCACTAACACTGACAATCAGAGCAGAGAAAACCTCCGGCGACACTGACACACCCACGGGAAAATCCACCCAAAACGGGCCCAAGCCCCAGCACCACCAAATAAATCCCCTGAGCCTGCTCTGGGCTGATAGGAGATAAGCTGTTTCCCTTTAGGGGGGCTGGCAGACTAGAAAAGAGGCCCCAGGTGACTGCAGGATGCCCCTGGAGACAGTCTAATCTCATTTGGAGAAGCCCCTCAGCGATCTGGTGTAGTCAGCCCTGCTTTGAGTGGGGTTTGCGCAGAGACCCCCGGGGTCTCTTGCACCATAAATTACCCTAGGATCCCATCTAGATCCATGTTCACAAACACTTGTGTGCAGGCACACACCCCACATGGCCCCACAGAGGAGGGAATGTGGAGCCTCCCTCAGGAGGATGGTGCCTTTGCAAAGAGGAGGCTCTGTGTGGGCTGGTGTGCAGGTGAGTTCACAAGCACAGGTAAGTGAGATCACCAGGGAAGGCCCAGCTCTGGGAGGCAAAAGTCAAAGCTTTGTGCTGCAAGGAGATGCCGTGGCCTGGCTGTACAAAGAGCAGCAATTTCTCTGGAGAAAGGAAGACCCCTTGTGCACAGGGCAGAGCCTGCATGTGTCCACCTGGCCAGCATGTGGGAACGGGTGCTGATCTTTAATTTCACTCTTCTTCCAATTCCACAGGGAACAGGAGGCAATGTCTGCCTTGGCAGCTTGATCCTCACTGTAGGCACCTCACTGGGCAGCTGCTTTGCCTCACTGAGAGTTCTCAGCCCCTCAAGTCAAATCCTCAACAGCACAAGTATTTTTTTCTCTGCACTGAACAGGCACTTCTGCTGCTTCTTGCCCAGGGGCTGCTTTACCACCTTCATGTCCTGGTGCTGCCATTTCCATGAGATAGCCTTGGCATGCTCTCTGTATTTCCAGCTGATAATGCTGCATGGCTCTCAGCAACTTGCTATCAAACCTGCAAGATGGACATGGGAAAAACTTCTCCACCCTGGCCTGTTCAAGGGTTCAAGCTGTAGAATTCACAGAATTTTCTAGGTTGGAAGAGACCTTTAAGATCATCGAGTCCAACCCATGTTCTAACACCAAGTGCCACATCCAGTCTTTTTTTAAACAAATCCAGGGATGGTGACTCCACCACCTCCCTGGACAGATGATTCCAGTATTTGACCACTCTTTCTGTGAAAAACTTCTTCCTTAGAAGATTAACAAGTGGGGCTCAGCTTCAAACCTCGGCCAAACATTTAGACCACCTGAAACTTTCAGAAATACTGGTCCAGGCTGGCTTCACACCAGCATTGCACAAACAAGAGGAGAGGAAAGAATGAGATGCACTGCCCTCTCCACCAAAGTCCCTCCAGCCACCTGTGCTCCCTCCTGCCACCACGGGCTGTGGATCCTGACAGATGGCCCAGGTGAGCCCTTGCTCCTGGCAGCACAGGACACAGCCTACCCACAGGGATGCCCTCTGCTCCAGCTCTGCTGGGTCTCTGCACGATGCTGGTGCCCAACCACCTGAATTAGTGCTGCAGCATCTCAACCCCTGGTGCATTCCCAGAGTCTCTGTCTGCTCTCATGCTGCTGCTCTCTGTAATTTTCCATTCCTGTGTCCCTGCATCCATGAGTTCTCCCTATGATGTAGCCACATTTCAGTACCCTCATCACTGCTCTTAAACTGCCCGTATTCCCAGCTTGGATCAATACCAATTTCTGCCACTTACTTGCCTACCTTTCAGCAGGCCTTTCTTTGTTCTGCATAGAAATAAAACTGTAACTGTACCTTGCCAAAAGAATTACTTTTTTAAACCTCCCCCCCTCCACTTCCTCCCTCTATTCTTCTTCCTCTTCTTCTTCAGGAGCAATTTTATGTAATTTGCAACTGTCTGGCTGCAAATGAAAAGAGACATAAAGCGTTTCTGCGAAATATTGAAAAGCTGGATGCTTTTCCCTCAAATTTCACTTAGCAAGAGGCTTTAACTTGCTGTGTGATCACTGTGTGTCATTAATAACCTCTCCAATCCCTTTCAGAACTCAGCAAAGTGAAGGCACAATCACGAATCAAAGGCATGGGTTATTGAGATATAATATCATTTCTCTGTGGCAGGGAGTGGGGAGAAGGTGGAACACTGCACTGCTGGGCTGGCTGGCAGCTGAAGAGGACACCAAATTTAGGAAATAGCCCTAAAGGCCTGATTTCAACAATTCACCAGCTCTCAGGGCAGCACAGGTGTGTGTTAGATAATACAATATGCAGCTGTACAGGTGACACTGGTTGAGTCACCATCAGATGTGTGGATGTGGTACTTAAGGACACGGTTTAGTGCACTTGGCAGTGCTGGGTTAATGGTTGGATTCAATGATCTCAGAGGTCCATCCCAACCTGATGATTCTATGACAGTCTTGTTGCTTTACACCCTGAGCGCACTGGCCCATATAAAAGAATGTAAAAGCCAAAATTCTGTCTACCTCAAAAAAAGATGCTGAGCCTTAGTGTTAAAAAAAAAGCTTTTCAGAGTTTAAATTCCATTCAGTTACCCTACATCCAACAGCACTCAATTCAGAAACAAAACAGAATTTTGACCTCACATAAAGAGAACTTGCCCCAAACACCACAAGAATAAATACAGACAACAGTGATTCCTACTGACTTACGTGGAAAACCTAAAATATAAATATAACTATATATAAAAGCCTAGATAAGCTACACTGCACTCATGGCCCTGCAGGTGGGCTGACATTGCTGGCATCAGACCTGGAGAACCTCAGCAACAGCTGTGTGGGCTCAGACCTGCTCAGTGACAGCCTGGAAGAGAACCCAGAAGTCCTGTTCACAGCCTAAGACTACCTCAGAAACCAAATCAAAGCACTTCCATAACTCTGTCCTTACCACATCCTCAGTCCAGAGCAAGAAAGTAATTTGTCTCTATTCAGGTTCATGAACTGTTGAGTTCAACCACAGATCTCTGCACTGAGACCAGCAAAGGAAGGTACTTTGGTTCTTGGGGCACCTGCAATTGCTTGGTGGTACAACAGCAAGGGTAGGATCAGCACAAGATCCTTCCTCTGCCAGCTTGATCCCTTGCTGTCTCTAGACCTGCTGAGGCTTGGTCATGCATTCAGGTGACAGTGTGTGTCACCCTACACTTCATAACCCTTCATCTTTCTTCTCCTGCTATGTGCAATACACAGAAAGGATATGGGTAAAATGCACAAGAAATCAGTTGTTTATCAGACTGTGGGCCATTGACCAAAACCTCAGTGGTGTGGTCAGCACATTCTGTGCTCTGCCCTATGCTGGGGCCCTGGCTGAACTCCTGGGGACAGGCTTTGCCCCAGAGACCATCAGAAGATAATCCAGATGTGAATATACAGAGATGAAATGTTACGTCCTTGTTCCTAAAACAGGGAAGCAACTGCCTGGCTCTCCTGTCTGTGATTCATTTCCAAAGTGTTTCCCACAAGGACAGGTGATGCTACACAGACACCAGCAAACCACGTCTGAAAGCTCACCCAGCCCATGTCCATGCCAAGCAACCATCTCTGCATGACCAAAGAGAGAGAGAATTGTGCCTTCTTGGTCACTGAGGGACTGAACAAAAGAGAAACTAAATGTGATGAAGTGGTATATTGGCAGCCTGAAAATAGCTCCAAATGCAGCACAGCTCATCTTCATCCTAATCCTGAAACATAATTACACCACACTGCTCATTAACTGTCTCCAGACAAGTATGTTCAAAAGTACTCACCTACCACAGATTTCTTACTGTTCCCAGGCAGTGTCTTACACCTCCCTTAACATAAAAAGCCTTTAGATCACCACATCATAGATAAATTGCTGCTTTAAACACTGCTCCATGCAGCTCTACAACCCCTGAGAGCACAGCCAGCAGAGAACACAGTGAAACATGCAACAAATCCCCGATGTAGAACTGTAGCAAAAATGAGATTGCCTTGAATCCACCAAGCCTCCCATGAATAATTTTTCAGAGATACGTCTGACTTCCCCGCTGCATTAACAGCAGTGTACCATGACTCCTCTCAACTGCTCCTCCATCCTTTGACTTGTTCTTATAGACACTGTCAGCTCTGCCCTGGGCCAACACATGAGGTTACATTGTTTTAGTTCAAAAATCCGACCATTTCCCATCACACAAAAATAACTCGGGCAGATTTGTGCTGGTTATCTGTACTCTTCCTCCTGGCTGTCCTGAGATAAGGACCTTGTTAAGTGATAATTAAGTCACATGCATTTTCCAGCACTCAGATGCCAGCACAGGCCCATGCCAAAAAAGCACAGGTAAACAAATACAGAAAAGGGGGTGTGTGTGTGTGTGTGTGTGGAGGTCTTGAGGGCAGCTGGGAGAGGTGAGGGGAGCTCTTTGGACCTGTATGGGTTAAAGAAAAAAATGTTATGGTTAAGAATTCCTAACCACCCTCCAGAGACCCCTGGTTTACATTAATTATTCTGTTGCCTTGAGCACTCGGGGCCTCCTGTGTGCTTCTATCTATAAGTACCCAACTCCTCCTCCTACTCACCTCCAAATGAATCCTTTCAATGAGCTTGATCAACCCCCTCAGTACTGCAAGGCAACTGCCCAGTCAAAGCTCTTAAATCATACCAAAATGGGAAGGGCAACAATCCAGAACTCCTTTCAGCTCTCCAGCAGGTCCCAGGGAGGCAGAGGACTGCCAGGCAAGGAGGGACCTGTTCCACAGTGCCCAGCCTCCCTCAAATCCCACTGAACTCTCCTCCCAAGACCAGCTGTGCAGTGAGCAAGACCCAGGAACACACCAGCAGTCCTTCTCTCACCTAAGTAAGCCATTTCTCTTCCAAACAATGGCATGTGGCAAGTGTACTTTTTATTTTTGAGAGGCTGATCCAATTCAGCCACTGCATCAGAGCTCCATCCAGGCACCCTGCAGGGCAACAGCAGAGTAGAATTGGATGCACCAGGAGGTTTTGCACACCTGGAAAAAGGCTCTGGTATCTTATCTCGTGTGAGTTTTCCAGCAATTCTCACTGTGCACCCACACACTTCACCCCAAAGCCCATAGCTTCCTAGTGGCAGGACAGAAAGCTGAAGGTGTCCTGTCACACCACAGAGAGCAATGAGCAGCACAGAAACAGGCCTGGCCAGAGAAGAAAAAGCAGCAGCTCTGAAGAGCAGTGCTGTGCTTCCACTCCCATATCCCTGTTCTGAGCCCTGAAACACCCTTCTCTTCCACAAGCTGGAAAATTGATCTAAGCCACTTCTCACCCTCACTCCCTCCCCTGAAAATTCCCCACCATCCTGCCCACATCATCAGCTCCAGACAATTCACTGGGACTTACCCCTGGCAAAGTCTTCTGTTCATGCAGCGCTGTCTGGGCTTTGATGGCAGAGTCTCTGGCACAGTATGTGAGGAATGCACAACCTGCAGCAGATACAGCGAGTGTCAAGTTAGACAGGCACTTACAGATGAACATCAACACAAATGTTACATAATTTGGATGTGTCTAAAGCTCCAGGGGAAAAAAAAAAGACAAAGAAACAACATGAAAGGACTTGCAGGCCACATCTGAAGTCTATTAAGAGCTAGAAAAGGGTCCCAGTGAATCAACGGGGCTTGACACAGGTGTTGAACAAGGTGAGACACAATGGGAGAGCAAAAGGAAAGCTGATCTTGTGTGTGGCAGAAACAGTCCCAAACACAAGGATCAGAAGAGAAGCAAGGACCAGCATGATTACTGATTAAAAGAAGAAAAGAAGCAGGGAAAGAAGAGAAGTATCTGGGATTTTAGGGTTTTACAAAAGCTCCGTGATCCAGATTCACACATCAGAGAGCTATGGCAGGAGAGGCCTGGCCTTGTGTGCTGTGTGATGCACACAAACACACACCAACGTACCCGTGCACCACAAGGGCAATACAGAGCCCAGCACAGCACCTTGCATTCTGCAAGGGCCAGCTTAAGCAGCCAGATAAAAAGCACAGAGAAAAGGCCAGATCCTGACATTCTTAGTCAAGATATGACTCAACACCTCAGACGAACGCTGGAGCCAAGGGAGGAGGGGGAGGAGTTGTAGCCCCTCCAGGAAGAAGAGGGATCATCTTTGGGTGCTCTGATGCTAAGAATAAGCAAAGGAAAAATCTGGCTGGTTATCAAGAAACATTTCCTAGCAGAAAGAGATTTAGACTGTGGAATGATCTCCCCAGGGAAGTGCCTGGAGCTCTGTCACTTGAGTTGTTTCAGATGAGGGTAGGCAAAGCACTGGAGAATAAACTCAGAATGCATCTGACCCCCTCACTCAACCCCCTCCCATCCACAGTGGCATTTCACATCCCAAGCAAAGGTAGGACGAGTCCCTCTGGCTTGCTGATGAATATCCCTGTCTACACTGCCGTGTGGGGCTGCAGATGCATTGTTTTGGCCAGAGAGGCCCATTTTTCTGCCTCCACATTCTTGTGCCTGGCTTGGGGTACTGCAAAGCTGCTTCAGCTCTTCATGAGCTGCACCCAAAGGTGGGTGCAGGAACTGTATGGACCTCTCCCCTTCACCCCAGTGGGACTCCATGGTACACAACACCCTGAGACCAGCGCCTCAGGACAATCCCAACCACAGCAACATCATTATCCTGTTCTTCCATCCCAGCTCCAAGAAGTTGCTGCAGGTAAGCACATCACATCTGTCCTCACACCTCTTGCTAGGGGAAAAAACCTTCCATAAACAGCACAGGTATCTCTAAGAGGTCATTAAAGTTCCTCATTGGCCAGGTTTTGAACCAAGAATGCTGCACCAAAGTCAAACATGGGACCAACAGGTAATTTAACAAACGCAGTGAGGCCAGGAAGAATGCAGGTCATTCACTGCTCCTGGCAAAGGCAGCTGGCTCTGTTGTGGTAGGGAAGCTCCCCTCAGCTTTACTCTCCCCATGGACTCCTCTGGCATCAGGCCTCAAAAGCAGCTCTATAACCAGAGAGACCAGACTCTATAACCTCTATAACCTGTTTCCAACAGATTTGAAGGCCTGGTCACCAAAGCCTCAAACACGGATACCCAATTCCACCTGCTGCTCCAGTCTGCTACTTTGCAAGTCATACAAGACTCAGAATCCTAAGATAATTTGGGCCAAGTTTAGCTCACAAAACTCCGAAGTCAGCACTTGGGAATAAGCAATTTATTCCACTAAAAGCTTCAATGCATTGGTACTATGCCCACGTGCAGTGAAGGCACTATCCCTGCCTCAGGAGCATCAGCCATCAACCTAAGAAAACTCAGGATAGCAGCAGAGTTATGTCTACATGAAGCATGCAAACCCCATCCTTGAGTCCCATATTCCAGTGCTCAGCAATGGCAAAACTGAGGCAAAGCACACTCAAAAACCCCAGTCCATGGGAGGACAAGCCAAAAATGAGAACTGGACAAAGACACACCATTTAGTGGGGATAAAGGAGAGACACTCCTCACACAAGGAGGTACTGTTATCATGCCAGACCAGGGGTTTGTAAAGGCCAGCAACACCTAGGTCCACCAGCACCAATGTGAAAAAGTGCCATGAATCCCCTCCCTAGAGGTCTCTGGTCCTTCTCTTCCCTACAGCTCGTCTTTTAGCAGTTCAGGTACCAAGAGGCAGCAGCTTCCAGAGACAGAAACACCCTGTAACTGTGGAGCCTGAAGATGCCTCACTCCAACTCCAACCCAATCCCCACTGCAGCAATCCCCACTGCTGCTCTGCTTTACAAGGATGTGGGTATTTGCTCAGCAGAAGCCACTTGTGCTCCTTCTCTTCGCTCAAGCGTGAAGCAGCACTCAGGCAGCCTCTAAGGTCCTGTCTGGACTGGGGCTGCAGGTACAGGACAGCCTGGTCCTCTGCTCTTCATGTCTCTAAGCTCTGAGGTTTGAGGACATTCCTCTCATTCTTACTTCCCCAACAGCAGGAACCTGTACTGGCTCTGGAAAGGAGGGAGCTAAAGATGTCAGCTATGTATTTTGGAAAATATGATTACTGCCTTTCACAACCAGGTGTTTTGGAGGCAGAGTAGTCAAGTCCATTCTCTTTGCAAAGTCCTGGTCAGAAATACAGGAACAGGTTTGGCAGAAACACTGTGCTCTAAGCCTAATTGTGTAAACAAATATTTGGGGAAAATAAATTTCCTTCCTGAAGAGCGGTTATCTCTTGCACACTAACTGTGCAGCTGTTCCTGGGACGCTGTGACAGGATTCTGCTCACCATGTCTTTCATGGGTTCTTTGGGCTCCTAAAATTTTGAGCTTGACAGAAACACCCAAGGTTCTACTCAAGAGAGAAGAGATGTCCACAGAGGTGCAGAGAGGCCTGTCACTCTCACTAGGTTTTCTCACTTCCACATTTCCCGCTTTAGTTACCAGCAAGCTCAGAGAGACAGGCTCAGGCCCTTTGGGCACTTCTCACACCAAGTCAGCTGTGCCTGCTGAGACACAGGACGTGGTGTTAGAAAGTGCTCAGGGTGTTGAGAAGCGCCAGCCTGGAAGGTCCCAGACACCCGGGCAGTGCCAATGACCCATTCCCAGCACGGGGATGCAGGACAGCACCCAGAGCACTGTCTGCAAAGCCAGGCCACCATCATTCTGCCAAAGATCCCTCTATGTCCCATCAGCCTTGGTGGTACCTCCCTACTTCCATGGGCTCCAGGAGGGTTTCCAGCTCCCAGAAAGCAGAACCCAGCCTAGTTTCACTTGCAAGAGACTGCATAAAAATATATATATATTCAGTGCCTGATCCTCCCTACAAACTACACATTGACTCTGGAATTTACAGTCCCTTCAGATCCTAAATATTACTCCACACATCAGCAGTCTAAAGCCTTGAGCAAGAAAAGGCTGCTGGTTTGCAGGAGGGAGGGATCTCTAGATTCTGCTTAGCATCAGAAATCACATTAAATACTTCAGCAGGGGAAGCACGGAGTCAGTGGGGAGCTAATCTACAAGCTTGCAGAAGCTGAGTCAAAACTGGGCTGCGAGGGAGGCAAGTTGGGCTGAGGGTGTTGTTGTATCCTTGCCCTCTGGAAAAGCCACCTGTCTGTCCACAGGCCTGCAGAGGGCTGCTCCTGCCCCTGCTGAATATTCCCCTGCAACTCACTTTGGCATCTCACACTCCTTAATCGCTCCACTTTCCCTACCATGAGCACTCCTAGGAAACCCATCCAGTTGACACTTGCGAAGGAACTGCCTTCTGCCTAATCCTGGAACACAAGGCCAACAATTTCCACTTGATTCTCCCCACTCAGCCTCCCTGACCCATTCCAAAAGCCTGTTCAAACACCTCCCTGTTCTTCCCATGAAAATATTAGCTTTGAGACAAACACTGCCATTAACATGCAAATGTATCTGTGATTAACATAAATAGAAAACCTGCCTCATGAATAATATTAGGCTGGAATAGTATCAGCTACCAGTAGCCAGGTTGCTGAGACATGACTAGTCAGGTACTAACAAAACCATTTCATAGCCAAGCTCACATTTCTGAATCTCTAAGATTCTCCCCAGCCTCCACCGAATTCATCCATTCTCAGCACCCATACAAGACCAGCTCTTGGACACTGCAGCCCAACTCGCATCCTCCAGCCCCTGGCAGGCCTTTTCCACCCTTTCTTCCTCCCTGGAGGCAGAGGTGGCTGCTCAGCTCCATGTCAAGCTGCAAGGGAACACAAGAGGACACGCTGGGCTTCACCAGCAGTGCTGGCTTCTCACACAACCGCTTCCTCCCCTTTGGGGAGAGAAATGGAAAAAAAGCAGATGGAAGCTGCATGTGAGCTGTCAATTGGATCTCACTGCAGATCAGGAACATGGGGAGAGAAAACTGAGTCTGCTGTTAGAACTGCCCCAGAAAGGTGGCTGCTGTTCAGTGCAGGAACGAGCTTGCAGCCAAAGTGTCCCCTGCTCGGGGGCTGTGACAGTGCTCCAGGCCACTGCAGCTCCTGGGTCAGGCCTGGCACCTTCCAGGCCTGCAGATGCCAGCAGCAGCTCCTCACCAGGATGGCCTTCCTGCATGGAGCACAGGCACTGCAGCCAAACCTGGTAAATGAGAGTGATCAGGCACCAGGGTGGGCTGGATTGTGGATCTCATTCCCTGGCTGCACGCTAAACCCCCACACACTTCCTTGTGAAGGGATGACTTCTCTGGAGAGGCTGTTCCCAAAGCAGGCTGAGGATCTACATGCAAACTCATGCCACCAGGAAAGGAATCCCAGCCTCTCACTTTGTACAAAACAGGATGGGGAGGGGCACAGGGAAGTGAAGAGGTGTAGAAACAACCCCACAACAACCACCAGAGAACCTCACATCTCAACAGCCTCTTCTGGACAGAACAACCCCTGACCAACAACACCAACATCCACTAAAAAAATAAAAATGTTAGAACCAAAAGGCTGCATTTATTTTGCTGCAGAAATCCTGCTTTTAACAGCGAGTTAATATCACACACATCTGGCTAATACCACTGCTGCCCCCTCTAATTTCCATACCTAAGCAGAGCCCTAGAATCTGTCTCCTGCCTGGAAGCTGACCTCAGACCACACAGTCTATATTTAAGATGTCAACTGCAATGAAATGTGCAATTGTCTCTTGCCTTGGGCCCATTCTCCTCCTTGCTGGGTTTGAAACCTTGCAAATCACCATCCCCTGGCAGCAGGTTTGGATGCAGTTCCTTGCACACAGACACACACAAGCACATGGCATCCTCGTTTTTCACTCACAACCAGACACACTTCTTCAGCTAAATTCATGCCAGCCCAGCCCCCACAGGCTTCAATGAGAAAGTGTTTTCCTTTTGTGCTGGAGAGTTAGATTTGGCCTTTTGTTTGAAAATACACTTGGTTTTTTTTCTGGTCCTCTTCCCTCTCCGTTCAGTCTAGAATGGTTCACGTTGCCAAGGCACTCGATTTTTCCTACGCTTCCTCCTAAATCCAAGGCATCAGGGCTGAGCTCTGCACACTCCCTCCAGCATGCACCAACACACGGCCCCATCACAGATGATTTTAGGGCACAGCGGCCCAGGCTGAGCACCGGCAGCTTTCAGGGTACTCACTGTCGGTTCCCTGCAGGCTGTTCTACCTGCGCCAGGGAGCGACGCTGCCCTCACCCCCTCGGATCCTACAGCAAACAACTCCGTGAGTTCCCTTCCTGGCTGGAGCCCTGCTGCTCACAAGATCCCAAACACCTGCTGGGGTGGGGTAGAGCGGCTCCACTGAAGGGAGCTCCCACGCCGAACGCGACAGCTCTTCAGTATAAAAACACAACAATAAGCGAGGCTAAAGGAGCCGCCTCAAACTTTTCAGCACCCGTTGAAGGTCCTTCAGCGAAGGAAGACCCCCCTCATCTCCCCGTGTGCCAGCACGAAGGCCCCTCACCTACCCCAAACGCCACTGACAGCAGCACGTTCGCGGCCGATATTCTTTGTTGCACGGGTTTTAAAACCGCAGCGCCGAAGCCCTGCCCGGGGTCGGTGCGAGCCCCCTTAGGGGATGGCGAGCAGCCCAGCGAGGGTCCCGCTGCGGCCCCCGCGCTCCGCAGCAGCCTCGGCCCGGCCCACGCTGCCCATCGACGCCTTTGTCACCGCACCCCACGCGGGGCGGCAGGCCCCGGGCTGCCGGAGGGGCGCGGGCCGCGGCCGAGGGGCTCGGCGGGGCTCCGCCGCGGGCATGGGGACCCCGCCCGTGGGCGCTGGGGATGCGGACGCGTTCCCGGGCAGCGGATCGGGGGCCGCCAGCCCCCGCTGAGGGAGGCGGGGGGTGTGGGGGAACGGCACATCGCGGTGGGTCACGCGTGGAGCGACCCGGGGCCCGCCGCCCCTTTGTGCGCGCCGAGCCGGTCTCACCCTTGTGCATGCCGGTGTAGCGGTCCTTGAGCACGGTGAGCTCGTAGATCTTGCCGAACTGCTCGAAGAGCGGCTTGAGGTCCTTCTCCTCCAGGTTGCGCGGGATCTGCCCCACGAAGAGCTTGATGGCATCCAGGTCCTTCATGCTGTCGGGCTGCGCCGGGGGCTCCGCGCCGCCGCTGCTGCTCATGGGGGAGGCTCGGCGCGGCGGCGGCGGGGGCGGCTGCGGCGCTGGCGGGAGCGGCGGCGGCTGCCTCCTCGCCTCGCCCTCGGTGAGTCTGGCCATGCCCCGCGCCCGGCGCGGCTGCGGGCGGGCGGGCGGGCGGGGGAGGCAGCGCGGCGGGAACGGCCCCGCCGCCAGCGCCGCCGCCGCGGCGCCACAAAGAGCCGCGCCACAGCGCCCCCTGGCGGGCCCCGCGCCGCCGCGGCCCCTCAGGAGCGGGGGGCAGCGGGGAAGGCACCGGAGAGCCCCGGGAGCGGCCCGGGAGCGGCCCGGGAGGATCACCCGGGAACGGCCCGGGAGGATCACCCGGCAACGGCCCGGGAGGGTCACCCGGGAGCGGCCGGCCGGGCCAAGCGGGCGGGGAAGGCGGCAAGGCGGCAGGGACTGCCGCGACGCCCATCCCCACGAGCTGTGCTTTTAGGGCCCGGGAGCGCGGAGGGCCCTGGGAACAAGGGAGAGCTCTGAGCACCCACGAAGGTAGAGCCGCTCCACATCCGTGTCAGAAATTAGCATTCGGCCCATTTTCTTGGTACCTCAGCACAGGGGTCTGGAGGCGAAGAGATTATTTAAAGCAGAAAATTTTGTAACGCAGCCGTGACCCAGCAGCGAGCACAGGGGCTGAAGGGGGCTAAGCTGGAAGGGGAAGCCATACACGGCCCCCGGTCTACAACCCCGGGCACACCTCTCTGTCTGCCCCTTTCTGGGGAAAGCCCTCTTTCTTCCGAGCAGCTCAGCTGGGGCTTGGTGGAGGCATGCCCAGCCCGGTCCTGTGTCAGACCGTGCCAGATGGTCAGGGGCTGGTTGTGTATCCATGTTGAAGCAGCCATTGTCGCTAACGGGATCAGCTCTCCCTCCCCGTGTGAGGCTCTGCATCGCTCCCCCACTGCTTTCTCCAGCTCTGCCAGATGCCGTAAGGCATTGAGGGCATGTCACTGCTCCAAGCAGCACGGCCCAGGTGGCCCGGGGCTGTGTCGCCTCTCTGCCCCACCTCTGTCACGCCGGGGTGACGCTGGGGCACAGCCCAGCCGGAGCTCCAGCAGGAGCAGCCGTGCTGCAGGGATGCAGCCCAGCCCTGCTCGGCCGCCCACAGCCACACGCTGCCTGCATCCCCTACAGAGCATTCCCTCTGCAGCGTGCACGGCTCTTGTCGTCACACCACACATTTCAGCCTGTCATGCTGCCCCAGAGTCCCTGAAGATGAATACGCTCCTCGTGCTGGGAGGAGGGAGGGGGTGTTGGCTGGGCTGTTTGCGGAGAGAGCTGTGGCAGTCAGGTGCTCAGCTCCACCGAGCATGCCAGGCCTGTGCCTGAGGAAAGGACCGTGGTGCAGGCACAGCCTGGCCTTGGCTTCCCCTTGCGTAGTGTCTGCTGAGAGCTTTCTGCCATCCCCCTTTTCTCCTGCCCTGGATCCTGCGGAGGGAGGGCAGCAGTGAGTGGAGAGGTGACCCTACTACCCAGCACAACATAACCGGGGCAGCCACAGCTCCGCGCTCCCACTGCAGCCCAATTGGGCATTCTCCTGCCTGGTCCCCAAGTCCCATCCTTCCTCCTACCCTCTCCCCACAGTGCCCCACACGCCAGAGCCTCAAACCCTGCCCAGATCTCTCAGGTGTGATTTTACCCAGGCCCCTGCACCAGGAGATACGTGCAGCAAGGAAAGGTAGGTTAGGAAAAAGGGAGGGGGAGTTACCAGGGGAAGAAGAGGGATCCCAATCCTACAGAGCAGAGGGAAGAACAGAGAATGTTGGTCATGTATGAGCACCCACCTGGCTCCCAGACTGAAGTCATGGCAAGAATGAGAGAGGCAGAGCCAGAGGGACTGGGGATTCCTCTTCACTCCTGTGGTCAGCAGAGCTACAGCTCTGTACCCTGCTCTCTGCAGCACTGGCTGCTGTGCCCAGCTGCGTGTGGAGCTGCCAGGGCACTCAGTGAGGGCCAGCAAGAGCCTGGAATTTGTATCCAGGCTTTTCATGGAAATGGACTCCCAAAGGCCTGCAGCTCTTTGCAGTCTGGTCTGAACCCAGGGATGCTGCAGGTGTCTCAGGGTTAGAGAGCTGTCTCGTGTTTGATGGTGTTACCACTCCTAAAATTCACCCTAAAACCTCCCCAGCATCTCCCCACACTGGTCAAACTTTCTGTTGACATATCTTGCAGAGGCTGCCAGGGTTCTGCCATCTATTTGGAAGCCACAGATGCATCAGCTGGGAAGCCTATGGCAAGTCAAGCTGTTCTCATTTTTAACAGCTGCAAGCAGATAAGGCAATGTTTAAAACAAGAAAGCTTTATGGCAACAGCAGCAATCCTCACCTTGGACGAATCACACCTAAGCAAGCAAAGTTTTCAGGCACCTTTGCATGCCTAGCTTGCTTTTTCACATCAGCTGTTGCAGCAAAAGCTGCTCTAGGCTTTTGTTACAGCTCAAGGGACCCGGTGCCTCAGATAGGAAATGTCTATTTAGAAGGAAAGATAAATCCAGTCTCTTTTGGAGTCCATGAATGGACATACTAAAACCACCTGACTGCAGTAAAGAACAACAGACATGAAAATACTGCTGGTAAATGAAAAGCAGAACAGCTGTCAATCAGCACCTGCGGTTTACAGAGCCAGAGAATTATATACCAGAGTAACAGGATTAAGGGGAAGATAAAAGAAATCTTAGCAGTAAGACAGAGAAAAAGGGAAATGAGAGGTCACCTGTGCAGAGGAAGAAGAAACATGTTGCATCTGTCATGGAGGAGTCTACACAAGAGTGCTAGAAGGAGCACAGCAGAGCTCAGATGCACAATTCCCAGGGGGTGAGGGAACAGATTCTGCCCAAACCTGAGATGCTGCTTCAAAAAAAGAACTGTTAGAAGAAAACCACTTTGTATACCCAACAAGTTTCTCTTTTGCAGAGACATTTGCTAGTGAAAAACACACCAGATATTTTCCTTACACACATCTAGACTTGCCTGGTTTCTTGTGGCATATGAGTATTTGTATTTAGATGGGGCAGCTTAAGATGAAAGGTGAAGAGGTCCAGTCCAGTGGCCCAAATCTGAGAAGGGCTCAAACAAAAGGTGTAGGAACAGCCAGGTACATTTTGCCTTAGGAGTGCCTGCCCAGTCCTTCCAGCTCCTAAAGGCAATGAGGAATGGAGAAAATACAAGCTGGAGCTCTGAATTTCCACATCACCTAGGAGACACCATTTAAGGCAGAAAATCCTCACCACAGCCCAGAAAAAAAAAAAAAAAAAGAGGGAGGGAAAAAAAGGGTCCTTTAACACAGTCTGCCTTTCCTTACCTCTTTGTTCCCCAGGCAGAAGAACCAAAGGACTAGGTAAGACAGTCCTGGCAGAAAATATCCAAGCAATAGGACAGTGTCTCAGGGAGATAAAAGTAATTCCTCTAATGTGATTGCTTCTTGTCTGGTGTAAAAGATTCTGCAGCCAGACTGCCAGCCTAAGAGAAAAATATCCTGTGTAAAAGGATATAACTTGCCATCAGCTTTTATCCTCTCTTGTCCACCAAGACCTTGCTGTTTAGCTTTCACTGAGTATCTGTTTTACCAACCGATTCAGAGTTAGGGAGTTTTAACATTTTAACTTTGCAAGAACCCAACAATTAACTAAGTTTTGAGGCTTATGGATTCTTTGACCCAAGTTGTCGCAGTGGGTGAATTGAAAGTGACCATCACAGATTCCAGATATCTTTGTGATCAAAAGGAGCTGTTCTATGAGGATTGATTTCAAAAACAAAACAAAAGCCAAATAAACAAACAAAACCACACCACCTTGTGGAAGAAGTTTGGGTTGTGTGCAAACTCTTTCTTCCAATGCTTGAAAGCAAGTTGGTCAGGAAACAATGGCACAGGGCCGTCCTTTCCCAAATAATGAGAGGCAACTCCTCAGCTCTACAATCATGCACTATTCAGTCGAGCTGAGTTCAGTTTGGACCTGCTTTTAATCAGCAAAGATATTAAGCTCTGCTGATTTGATCTGGCTTCTCCCCCTGCTCCCCAAACACTCCTGGAGCACAGAAATGGTTGTTTCTGTCACATGCTTTCATCTGGGTACCCCTTAAAAATAAAAGGACTGAGCATTCCCAGATTCTTGAGGTCATCCCTACAGCAACTGCTTCTCACTCATCTCCTCCTTTTTGGTCAATTCTCTATCTTCCCATTACTCCCCATTACACTGTATTAAGATATTATATTAAAAATATTCCACAGGACTAAGCCCACAGCATGAGCAAC
Organism: Anomalospiza imberbis; assembly: GCF_031753505.1. Classification (NCBI taxonomy): domain Eukaryota; kingdom Metazoa; phylum Chordata; class Aves; order Passeriformes; family Viduidae; genus Anomalospiza; species Anomalospiza imberbis. The sequence goes on from NC_089707.1 coordinate 2,910,436, forward strand.
CTGGCTTCAGGACACAACCTAGTTGTTCTCATGTTCTCATTACTTGAGAGAAAGAAATGTGGCACCTGAATAAAGCAGAGAGGATTAGAGGAGAATGTGGCAATCACCAGATCTACTCATCTCCACCCCTGCTCCCAGCAGCTACACCACGGAGCCCTTCAAATATTTTTTCAGAAGTTTTATGAGGATTTCTTTTCTCCTGCTATCCCTAACCCAGCAGTGACAAATCCAGCCTCTAGAAAAGCACATTTTCCACTCAGGACTCCACCCCACATCTTCCACACATCCCCGGGCTGTTCCAGCTCCAGCAGCTCCAAAGAGCAAGGCCCTTTGTACCTCCTACTTCACCAAGGTGCTGTAAGTGTCAGATATATTTAAGAGCATGAAGCATTCAGATACTATGGAAACCAGGGCAAGAGAAAAACCAAAAATAGATGGAAGACGCAAGCTGTTGTAAGGTCTGGAAAAGCCTTGCTGAGGAAGGCTGTGCTTGCTGCAGCTGATTGCAGAGTGGGATCCATTTAGAGCTCAAGCATAAAATAGCCTCTCTCCAGTCTTTCTGTAGTTTGTCATTTTTCTCTGCCAGAGGGAAAGGGATATTCTTTAACTTCCCCTCTATTTAACAGGCCTCCTAATTACCAGTTCCTTTGAATGATTCATATTCTAGTGTGCCCTTCCCATGACCTGGAGTAGACTGCTGCCTGACTGCTTCTGTAGAGCAGGAGTATTTGGGAACACACCATGAGAAAAAACCACCACAGAGCACTCTCCTAAAAGGGAAACAACAGCAACCTACAGAGAAGGGCGCCTGGAACTAAGAGATGTTTGTCTGCCTCTCCTTTTAATAATCCTTTTAATCTCTACAGATAAACCAGTTGCTAAAGTAGAATAATATCTTTACTGAAAAAAACCAGAATGGCACGTGGAGGAAACAGAGAGGATGCCAGCTTGAGGAGTACGAACCATCTGACTCAAAGATGGTCAACCAAATGCAAGTCAGAACTAGTCAGTGCTACCACAGAGGCACCATCCAAGAATAAAAACTTTAATTGCCTTTACGAGTCCCACAGCCCCTTACAGGCTGTACAAATTCCCAGTGCCTCAGCGTGGCAAGCAGAGGTCTCCCTGCACTGAGAGCCAGGCTAAGCTGGAGTGGGGTGGCTGTCACAGCCCCAGTCTGCATCCAGGGAAGGCAGCTGGACCTTCTTCCTCCCTGCTCTCACACCACCCTTCCTGTCAGCAAAGAACTCCCTGCTGCCCACAGTGACCTTCCCTTCAAAGCAGGGCACTGACATGATTATAGGTTGGACTGGGTGATCTCAAAGGTCTTTTCCAGCCTAGTTAATTCTGTGATAATGACATGACAGAGCCTGTGTCAAACCCAGCCCTGCGATGAGCTGCCCCTCAGCCTGTAGGGTTTGCTCCATGTGCCAGAGGGCTGTGAGGGGACAGCAGGCATCCCAGCTCCAAAAATGCACTGCTACAAGCAGAGGGGGTAGAGGGGACACCTGTGTAGAGAGAGCAATGATGATACATTTCTAGAGCAGCTCTTTGCTCTCCATCGCTGGAATACACCCTCCCCTTCACTGCCTTGTCCCAGCAGCTCCTGTCACCTTCGTTTTCAACCTTTCCTCTCACTCAGAAGAGATGTCTTTTTTTTCTAGAAAGACGTGTCACCACTTTGAACAGCCTGGTCGGAGGAGCCAGGACCTCAGCATCCTCCTGGCACCTCAGCATCCCCAGCAGCAGCCGCAGGGACCCGGCAGGGACCCGTGGACAGGCAGCCACGTGTCCCCGCTGCCGGCAGGGAAGCGGAGAAGGAAGAGAAGCCCTGGAACGGACGGAACGGGGATGCCGAGGCCGCACCTGCCCCAGAATGGGGATGCCGAGACCACATCTGCCCCGGAATGGGGATGCCGAGGCCACATCTGCCCCGGAATGGGGATGCCGAGGCCGCACCTGCCCCAGAACGGGGATGCCGAGGCCGCACCTGCCCCAGAACGGGGATGCCAAGGCCACACCTGCCCCAGAATGGGGATGCGGAGGCCGCACCTGCCCCGGAACGGGGATGCCGAGGCCGCACCTGCCCCAGAACGGGGATGCCAAGGCCACACCTGCCCCGGAACAGGGATGCCGAGGCCGCACCTGCCCCGCAGCCGTGTGAGAGTTGAGCCCCGCTCGGCATCCTGGGGCTGCCGTTCCGCGCCTGTGCCAAAGGGCTGTGATTTTGGGCACACCAGCTCCAGAAACGCACTGTTCCAAGCAGAGGAGGTAGAGGGGACACCTGTGTAGAGAGAACAATGATGATACATTTCTAGAGCTGGGATACACGCTCCGGAGCGGTGCCCAGGGCGGGACAGCGGCTGAGCCAGGCCGGGGCTGGCAGCGGGAGATGCTCCTGTCGCTCTGGGACCTGGGCAGCAGCGGAGCCGCCCCGTGTCTGTCACCGCCCCGTGTCACCGCGGGGACACCGCTCAGCCCCGCACGCCGCTGGTTCTGGAAGGGTTTCACAAGGAGAACCGCTGGGACGCTCAGCATCAGGGTGAGTGCACATCCAGCTCTCCCCTTCTGCCGCTCCACACCTCTGGTCACGACTCTGACAAACTCATGCTCAGGGAACAGATCTCTTGCAATGCTTGTAATTGGAATAAATAGTTTAGTGTTCAAAACAGGCATCGGGTAAGGACAGAGGCACAACAATCTCCGTGAGCACGCAGTGCTGGCTGCTGAGGTAACCAGTTTTTCACAGTACCAAAGCTGTTTTGCATAGAATCTTTAATTGCTTCACATGAGCACAAATCTTCAGAATAAATAGGAATTTGCTCACCACAAGGTGCTGGAGTCATGCTTGGAGTGTGTAAATGTTTTCTGTCATACTATTTTACTTCTGATAGACAGGATGAAGTTTTTAAATACATAGATTTTCTCCCATTTTGTAGAGGCGTCTACTCCTCCAAATAATGCAAGGAGATTCCATTTTTGTGAGCAAATAGTTCTCTGACAAATCTATCCATCAAGCCTATTCACTTGGTTTATTTTCCAGGGGAAAGGGGGACAAACAAATAAAAAAAACCCCAAAGTTAAAATACTTAAATATTATTACATTTACAGTCCTAAAATATGTAAATCAACTGCATTGAATTTTCTATTAGCTTTTAAATATTCACCTCAATATACATTTGTTCTTCAGGGCACACAAGAGATAAATAATTGAGTTAACATTGCTAGATAAATCAAATCATTTTCCTGAGCTGCAAATATTCCAGATTATAACCTTGGAGTTGCTATGCAGTAACTACAAATGGAAACTAAACAGATTAAAGTGAGCAAGCAGGAGTCCACACACAAATACCCAGAGGCCCAATTTTCTGAGACATCCAGGAGCAGCCCCAGCATTTCAAATTGGTGAGTCAAGACCAAATGAAATGTAAAACCCAGCTTAAACACGGGGTGCAGGAGCAGCCTGGGATTTGGGTTTGGGCCATGAACAATGTAAGAGCATGAGATTTAAAACAAATAAAACACCCTCAAAACCAAGCCCCACAGCAATTTTGGGTACAGCTGTGGTTTTGAATGTCTAAATAGACTGGTGACTTCCAGCCACAGACAGTGGGAGATCTAATTCCATTCTGGCTTCCAGGATTTTTTCTGCACTGAGTAGAAGAATGGAGTTCATATTGCACAGCATTACTTCTCTCCCAACAATAAACCAACCCCTCTCATTTGGGAGATGAACTACAATAATCCAAATTACTCCCAAACAATTCCCAACAGTGCCCACGCAGGTGGAAGTGGACAGAAGGAACTAACAGCTTCAGTTAAACCCTGCTGGAAAACCATTTTTTTTGTGAGCTGCAGACTCTTGACAGCATCAGGACAACAGGTGAAGTCAGATAAATAGCAAAGAAAATGGATTTCTGGCTAGGAATATCAACTGCTAGCCACTTGTGTGTATGTGGATATAATGCCTTCCATGCTCTTCCCTACAGGCCAGGCAAACTCCTCAAAAAAAGAGGATAGGTAAAAATAAGGGCAACAAGAATCAGCTATACAGAGCTCTTCTGCAACGTTGTGGAGAACCTTTATTTTATCACAACACCTGCTGGATTTGTGCCTTTGTGTTGGTGACTGAATTGATCAGTTATGCTGCAGTGCAGATCAGCTCCAGGGGCTCTTTGCAAGCTTCTCTGTTGACTTACCCAAGCAAACAACAATGTGGGAACTAAGCTCAATCCCAGGATGGGCACTCTGCTCCAGCTATGAGGAAGTTGGAATTTGACTACCCCAGATTTGAGCGTTTATGTTTCAGTGCACGTGCACTTTGATCAAAAGCAAAAACTTTTATCTGTTGTACAAACTACTTTTTATGGCAGCCAGGGAGAGAGACACAAAGGATTACAGGACAAACTAACATTGTGTGGGAGACAGCAGTGTACCACCCAACTGCCCCTCAGGTTTATGAACTCTCCTCATTAATCTTATCCATCTTTTTTTTAGGTTGTTTCCACTGGCTTCTGGCACTGCATCAGGAGTGATAACAGTTCACTGCTGAGACCACACAGAGCTAAGGTGTTTTCTTTGTGCTACAGCTTCTGCAAACAGACTGGGTGGAAGTTTTTGACTCTGAACTTTGAGCTTCTCATCTGGAAGACTGAAGGCTGACATTTTCCACAGCAAGGAACAAGCCCCAGGTCTGTTCTGTTCACTCTTGCCCACTACTGGCAAATTTTACACACATCAACTCAAGCTGCAGCAGCATTGCTAATATTATTTTTCTATTTTTCTCAGCAAAGTAATCATTAAGACTGGTGAAATAATCTACTAGACTGGAGGGATCATCACCTCCTTAAGTGTAACATACCAGAAATGGATGCTGCAGCTGGAGGACTCAAACTACTCTCAGATATTCAGAGCCTACAGAGTTCTTCAGAGAGCCACTGTACCATGCATGTTCTAAACCTACCCAGCCCAGGGCATGCAGCTCCCCAGGGCACAGCAGATGCAGTCTCTATGGGCAGAGCATAAAAACCAGTGGAAAACAATCAAGGCTTGCCTTTCAGCCACTCCAGCAACTTCTGAAGTCATTATAAATTCATTTGGCAGAGGAGTGCCACGAGCACTTCGCATGCAGAGAGACACATTTCAAATGAGCACTCCAAAGATGAGGAAAAGGCAAATTTCCCAGTGTGGCTGATAGTTCTGGAGTGCTTGGCACCATGCTGGCACCACGGTGAGCCACTGACACCAGCAGGCTTTCCTGGAAAAGACAAAACCCTTTAAAGAACAGGTTGCTACATATTTAAAGTAGCAGAAAGGACACATCATGGGATAAGGGTACTCCAAGAAGGAGACTACAGTAAAATAAACAAAGGAGGATGGAAATCAGTGCTTTGGTGCCCACCCAAAGGACAGTGACTGGCCACAACAACCCCTTTTCTAACAAGCATGTGCACAGCAGGTGTGTGCAGACAGGAATCCACAGCTGGAATTTTCCTTGCCTACACAGAAAAAATGTCCACCTCAATTCAAAAATTTCGGCCTCTGTGAGATATGCTGCTTTAATTACAAGTAGTAGCTTAAATTTTAAAAAAAGTGTCACTGTGGCATGTGAAGAGACCTCATGTACAGAGAAGAGGTTACAGAAAAGGACTCAAAACTTGCTGGATGGCAGGACAGTGCTCAGGGTTATCTTCCAGACCTACAACTAGCCTAGGGCTTGTAGTATTTCAATAAATTTTCCAGGTCTGAGCTGCTCTTGCTCTCATTATCAACAGAACCAGCTTGTGTAAGTACATGGAAAGCACAGCACATGACCCTGCAGCTGCTGGACTATGGAACACCCCTCAAAAATCAAGCAAGAGTTTAGCACAGAGTGGTGGCAGCTGTGAACTGTTCAAAGACCAAAAACCTCCAGAGAAATCAAGCACACAGCAAAATGCATCCTCCAAGAGAGACAGGCTAGAACCTGTCCCTGGCAAGATCCCTCATGCCAGAAACCCATCTTAATCTTTCCTCATCCTGGGAAGTCAAGATCACTCCCAGTGCACCTCCTAAGAGGGGGTGAGTTTGAACAAAATGCAAAAAGGTGCTTGCTGCAGACACTGCTTGCTCAGCACAACTCCCTAAAGCCAGGCAGTGAACTCGAGGAAGAGGTGCCAAAAGGAAACATGCTAATTGCATTCTATTTAATTTGTATGTGCACTTTTTGTTTGTTTGGTTTGTTTTTTCTTTTTTCTTTTAAACAACTGCTCCAAGTCCTTGTTTGCTGGGCAAAGATGCCACGTGAGGCTGTAGTTTCAGTTTCCAGGCTGGCTGTGTGACAGTGTCCATGAAGGTGCTGGACTTTGTGTGACACTCAGAGAAGCTGCCCAAAATCAGACTGCAGGAATTGCTGAAGTCTCTCAGCCTCTCCCTCACCAAAATGCAAAGGAAAAATCAGACATGGTGCAAGTCAGGGGAAGAAGGTGAAGAAAAGCACTTTCACAGGTGCACGAGAGTTAAAATTTCATTTTCTTTATGCCTTCCTCCCCTCTATACAGTAGCAAAGAGGAGACAAAGGAAAAGGAACAGCAGGGTTCAGTGGAAGGCAGAAGGCTCCCAATGGGCTCACCGATGGCTCAGTGCTGCTGGGTGGGGGGACTTGGTGCTTCACTGCTGCTTGGTTTTAAGGGATAATCTCTGTATCATCTTGTAAAGGAGACCAAAGTGCTGGAAACAGAAGGAAAAAAAGTAACCATGACAGTTCTAAACACACAGCTTAGCAGAAGGCTTAGAACAATACCAGTGTGGAAATGCAGTGCCTTGTTTGCATCAACCACTCATCCTGAAGATGGAGTGGGACTTGATGGATGAGGAATTATGACAAGGAAACCAAGTTATACAGAAAATGATGGCTTACAGAAGTGTTTGTGCAGGTCTGTATCACCTCATTGTGAAGATGTGTTAAAGACTTTTAACTTTTATTTTTAATGCAATTCTGTTCCTTCTGAAGGCGAGGAGAAAGCTTCAGATTTCAATACATGCTGGTTCCTGGTCTCTATAGAAACACTGCTGCCAGCAGTTTCAGGAAGGTAAAAATGAACCAGGCAAACACAGAGATTCCCAGCAATTCACAATTCTTTAACTGGATCCTCTCTTTCACCATTTCCCCATTGACTTAGAAATTCACTTAATTCCTCTTTTGATTTTGCTGGGGTTGATTGTATTTTGATTTGGTATTTGACAGATGTAACAAGATCCAGGCTTCAAGTAATTTCAAATTCAAGTAACAGAACTAATGAAGATTGCTAATAGAGATCAAAGTATGTTTTTCCTCTTGTTTATATTCTTACACATTTTTAATGCTTGTAGTTTCCCTAAATAAATAACAGACACAAAGTGATCAAAATTGAGTGACCTAAAAAGCTTCCCTTTCATTCATGTCCTTCATGAACCCAGGCAGGAACAAAGGCTTGCTCACACTGTCTTGGTTAACATTGACACAAAAACACTACATTTAATTTGGCTGGCCAAGGCATGGAGTATCACATTTCCAGAGGTATGGACACAGGATGTATTTCTGGTTTCATTGAAAAAAGAAAGCAAAGCTCTGAAGATGCATTTCTAAGCTGCATCCCAAGTTCAGATATTTCCTAACAGTACAAGCTACAAACCTTTAAATTATCAAGGTAACTAAAATTTGTTGTAAAGTTTCAGTTTGGAGCCAAAATAGGTTAGCAAGTGAGTTATGCATGTCCTTGAATACAAGAAACAGCTCTTAAAAACAGGTTTGCACTAGAATGGCAAGAGACTGCCTACAGCACAGATAAGTGGCATTATTATTCCAGCTTTAGTGCTGGCACTGCGTGAATTCCTGTATCTAACTTGTTTTATAAGGAAAATAATACATCTGTGTCTCTTACCTGCACTGCAACATAGGCAACACCAAGGTAGGCTGCGATACAGACAGCCAGGAGCAGGTCAAAGATTGCTGGCTTGACCCTGGAATAAGGAAAAGTGCACATGAAATTGCTACAGCAGCTCCTGCCAAGGGGTGAGACAACAGCCCAGCATGCCTAAGGGAATTCCATACCTGTATGCATTCATCACCTGCTTCAGCTGGTCATAGAAAACAAACTCGGGGTCCCTGTGCAAAGGAGACATTTTTCAGATTCTGCTGCACTTCTGGACCCTGCAGTCAGGACAGCCTAGAGCTGTTTCCGAGTTCACCCAACCAGGCAAGCATAACCACCTCCCACACTGGTTTTGAGCTGATTTTAGTCACCAGGACTTTCTTTTCCTACTATCAGAAGCCCAAGGACACAATTCAGAACTCATGCTGGTGTTCAGCTGTCTCCAAAGAGGCTGAACATGAAAGATTCCTCCCTCTGTTCACTGAAACAGCTTCAGCCCGAGCAGGTTCAACAGGATGGAAGCTGCCTTTTCGTAATTAACCAAAACTTCATCTCCTGCTCTCAGAGTGGGAACAGTGGAACCAAAACAGTTTAAAAACAAGCTTTTCACACAGAGGGAGCTGCTGGGCCTTGTTCCTGTGCTGTGAGGAATCATGAGCAGCTTTCTCTGGGAGAACACCAAGCATGAACCAAAACTGATGGGAGAACAGAAAAGAACAAAGCTGCATGTCAAGAAACCAGGAAAGCTGCAGCTATGAGACAAAATTCTGTCCAGGGGGAGGCCAGTTTACATGCCCTGTCTGGTTCTTTCCTGTCTTTTCTTACCGTTTGTCTGCCTTCACATGATGCTGCTTGACATCCTTCAGGTAGCGTCCCATATAATATTCTAAGGTGTTGAGGAAGGTGCTGTCTTTATCAATCAGCTGGGCAGCCCTGGGCTGACTGCTCAGCCAGTCCATCACTGACTCCAGTTGCTCCTGCTGGATTTGCTACAGAAAAATACCACCAGAGAAAGGGAGTCAACCACACACCAGAGCTCTCTCCCAGACTCTAGGTTCCACAGGTTACAAAAATAATGCACTGTTCTTACCATCTGATCTGTGAAGATCTGCATATCTGCAGGTGCTCCCTGCAAGGGAAAATGGAAAAGAAAAAAACAAAACAAAACAAAACAAAACCAGGTTATTTTTGAGCTTGGCTGGGCAGGACAAGTCTGGCCAGCACTGCAAGGTAGGCACCTCTTACCTTTTCTGTTAGATTGTAGATGACCCTTGTCAAAGCCTCAGCAATGATCTGAGTGTTCCTGGTCAGTGCTTTAGTGTCTACTCGTGCCCTAAAGCAAAAGAGGGGATCATGGACTTGCCAATGGCAGCAGCTTCCTCCAGAAACAACCCTTTTTCACTGAACCTGAATCCAGAGCCCAACTCCCAACGTTTGTCACCTGTGCCCTGACCATCAGAACAACACAAGCACTTGTGAGGCAGTGTGGGTTTCTGGGCTGGATTTAAAGCCCAGCCCTGCTTGCCCAGGGCCCCTCACCTCCTGTCCATGATGCTGTTGCGCAGGCTGTCCCGGTGGCTCTCCAGGTGCGAGATGGTGAACGCTGGCAAGCGTCGGATGGCGAACCGCTCGTGCTCCCACGCCAGCATGTCCTCTGCCAGGTTGATCTTCTTGTGCACCATGGAAAACTTCACCTCTGGGAACTGGCTGGCAACAACCTGTGGACAAGGGCAAGTCATTCAGGGGTGCTGCCCGCTGCAGAGTCCCACCCTGCACTGCCCTGTCTGCCTACACCCACTTCTGTGTGTTCCAGTACGTAAGGTGCAGTTATTGACACTATTAAAGCTGGATTTTCAGGTCAAAAAGAGCTGTTTTAATGTCTGTACAGGGTAGAATTTGCAGATCTAGTCTGCTTCACTTGGGACTGTGGCATGAGGATTTCTCTGCACTTCAAATCAAGTGATTCTAAACAATACATGAATTATTTCAATAGCACACCCTTTCTTCACATCTTCCTTCCTCTCATGGAGAGCTGTATAGTAAGTCCCAAGTTCCCATGAACCTAAAATGCTTTTCCTTACCATCTCCAGTTCTCTCAGAAATGCATGCTGCAAGGTGCCCTCTTTGGGAGGCTTTGAGACATGAAGATGAAGGCTATTGCCTCTGCCCAGAGTGTCAAGGCAGAGAACAAATGCTACATTGTCCTGCAGCAGGCTGGAATCTGGAACAGAAAAATCCAAACCTTTATTGCTATCTCTTGTGCTGGGATTTCCACCCCCCTAAAAAAGTAAGCCTCACACAAGAAGATTCTCACAGGAGAGCTGACAATTAATTATAGACATTTAGCACAACCAGCCCCTTACTCACCAGTGTGGTCCAAATTATCCTCCAGCCACCGCTTGGTTCCTTGATAATTAAACTTGCCACCTCCAGATGCAAAGAACAGCAAGTTATACCTGCACATCAATAAGCCAGAAAAGGGTTAGCATGCTGCACTTTAAGAATTCCTGCACTCAGCCTTGGAGGTGTGGTGAAATCACAACCACTTGCATCTGACATCCAAGGCAAACTGTCCATTAACACTTCCCCATGCCACATACTCAGGTAACGGCAGGACAAATTAAAAGTGGGGAGCTCCCAGTGCTTGAGGATGGAATCTGCTTCCCACAGCATCCCCTCCACGTCAGCTACACACATCTAACCCCAAACAGAGCAGGTCCTCACCCAGCATGGGTCCTTCTGTAGGTGTAGAGCCGAGAGAAGAGCCTGGCCAGTTCCAGCAGCACTGAGATTCCACTGCCATTGGAGTCAGCCCCATGGGACAGCCACTGCGGGATGAGGTGGGACAGACACAAGGTGACAAACCTACACTGACTCCCAGCTACCAGAACGGCTGCAGGGCAGCACAGCACTGTGCTCCACTTGTAACTGCCCCACAGCCTTAAGGCACATGGGCAGAGGGAAAAAGGACAGGAACAGAGAGCTGCAGGAAAAAGAATACTCACTGGAGCCACTCCAAAGGAATCATAGTGGGCAACTATCACAACAGTGGGCAGGTCTTCTCCACCCAGGCCTGTCAGCCTTCCCTGAAGAGGAAAGAGAGCAGTGTCACTCCCCATCACCTCTTGTGTGCCTGTACAAGGACAGCCTGACTTCTACATTCCTGCTGAGTCTGCTGTGGCCTCACTTGTGAGGAATTCAGATACTTGGCTGAGACTCCCCTGACTTGCCCTGTCAGACCAAATGTCTAATAAAATCCCAATAAAAGAAGTCACCTCATCAATGTTGCCAGTTTGAATCCATACACAACTCACCTCCACACTGGGGATGAGCCAGTCATTGATAGCTTTGCTTTGAGCCCCACTGGTCACCATCTGGAAGCCATTGGCAGTTGCTGTGTGCAGCAGAACTGAAACAAAAACACCAAAAAAACCCCCACAATGTACACCTGGGGAAGTTTCATCCCTTCCTTTCTCCTGCTAGCTGAGCTTTGGAGAGATCAGCTTTAAACCATTTCAGCCCTCTCACTTGTCACTGGTGCTTATGCAATGACATAGAATCTTGTTGCTTCTTCGTTCTGTCCTAAAATTCCAGTATTTTGGCTGGTCAAAAACTTTCCCCCAGCAGTACTAAACTTAGCCATAACCAGCAGGTCAATAAGGCAGTCATATTATTTACATGGAAGCATCAAACTGACTTGTGGCCAGACAAAAAGCTTCAGCTTCTACCAACACACCATCATCACTTCACATTTTCAATGTTGATTTAATCTAGTTTTGATTTCTACCTTACTTGAAACAGTGTGAAGCTGAGCACTTCCTGCAACTGTATGTCCAAATATAGTCAAGTAATGTTTTCTTATCCTGTGCTTTTCTTCCACTGAATCTCTAAACACTTTGACAAAGACAGAATAAACACAAAGGTGACAGAACACCTGTTCGTGGTGCAGATGACACAGCAGTCTCCTCCAAGAGGTGGGAACAGGCCTGTCTTCCTCAAAACTTTTTTCCTCCTTGTTAGAACTTACCTTCTGCAGCTGAGGCAGAGCCCTGTGATGCAGAAGCAGCCCGTGTTTGTTCATAGATAGACAGCAGCTCCTCATCTTCCACCGCAAAGTAGACTGGCACAATGGTTTCCATAGCAAGCATTTCTGGCTCTATCTCCATGAATTGCTGAAGATTTAAGTGAGACACAAACTTAGCATCTGCTAAACACGAGAGGTGTCAAGAAGAAAAATCAACAACCAAAGCAGAGAGGGAAGTTTTAAAATTAGAATACGATTTGTTGTATGTTACAACAGAACCTTCCAGCCCTTTTAGCAACCAAGCTTTTCTCCAATACACCTCCCATGGGAAGGGAAAGAAAACTTTTTTGTCTACCCTCACGACATCCTGGGGGACAGAGGAGATGGATCGTGGCAGGATGATCACCACAGCCCCGGCTGACTGGCGCAGAGCCTTCTGGTACTGCTCGTAGGAGAAGTCCACCAGCCTCATCATGACACAGCGGCGGCTCAGCACGTCCGCTTCCACGGTGCGCGCCTCCGTGTTCAGCACGGCGCTCCTGGTGCCTGCCAGCAGGGAAAGCAAGAGGGCTGGTAAGGCACTGCACCCTATTCCCCTTGTTCCCGCCTGCCTCCTGCTCAGAACACTCCTGGGGACAGTCTGAAGGGCTGCAGAGAGGCCAGAAGCTGCAGAAAGCTGAGTTTGCCTCTTCGTCCTCGTCCGAGAAGGAGCAGAGGTCTGTGGGATTTCCTGTGCAGCCACATCCTGCCAGACCCCCCTGTTCCACACCCCACAGCCTCACCTTCCAGCCTAAATCCTGCCAGACCCCCCCTGTTCCACAGCCTCACCTTCCAGAACCCCCTGTTCCACACCCCACAGCCTCACCTTCCAGCCTAAATCCTGCCAGACCCCCCTGTTCCACACCCCACAGCCTCACCTTCCAGCCTAAATCCTGCCAGACCCCCTGTTCCACACCCCACAGCCTCACCTTCCAGCCTAAATCCTGCCAGACCCCCCTGTTCCACACCCCACAGCCTCACCTTCCAGCCTAAATCCTGCCAGACCCCCCTGTTCCACACCCCACAGCCTCACCTTCCAGCCTAAATCCTGCCAGACCCCCCTGTTCCACAGCCTCACCTTCCAGACCCCCCTGTTCCACACCCCACAGCCTCACCTTCCAGCCTAAATCCTGCCAAACACCCCTTGTTCCACACCCCACAGCCTCACCTTCCAGACCCCCTTGTTCCACACCCCACAGCCTCACCTTCCAGCCTAAATTCTGCCAAACATCCCTTGTTCCACACCCCACAGCCTCACCTTCCAGCCTAAATTCTGCCAAACACCCCTTGTTCCACACCCCACAGCCTCACCTTCCAGCCTAAATTCTGCCAAACATCCCTTGTTCCACACCCCACAGCCTCACCTTCCAGCCTAAATTCTGCCAAACACCCCTTGTTCCACACCCCACAGCCTCACCTTCCAGCCTAAATTCTGCCAAACACCCCTTGTTCCACACCCCACAGCCTCACCTTCCAGCCTAAATCCTCAACACAACACACAAGGTCCCAGTCTGCTCACCTGCACCTAATTACCAACACACCTGGACACAGCCTGGCCTCTCCAGAGCCTCTCCCCGCTGGAGGATCAAGCTGTGCAGAAGCCCCTGATGAAAGGACACCAGACTGGCCCATGTGTACCCCAAGGACACCACACTGCCCCATGTCACCCCAAGGGCTGCTCCCACTCAGCCCCAAGGAAGGTTCTGTAGCTGGCAGAGTTCCAGAGGAGCAGGCTGCTCCTGAGGGCTCTCCCTCTCCTTCTCTCAGTTCCTGCAGATCAAATCCCCCACGTGGAAATGCAATCTCCTGGGAGCACAGCAGGCTTGCCAGAAGCTCCTGGCAAGGGAGGGTCAAAAGGACATCTTGTGCAAACAGAGAGGGTCAAATCCACCTTACAATTTATAATTCAATTTCTTCTTCTATAACTCTGGCACCTCCACTGGAGAGCTCATCGTTCTGGGTCCCCACACAGGGACACACAAAGTGGTCTCTGTCAAACAGGAGCATTGCTAAGAACTAGATTTAAACCTGGCTTAGCTTAACTCTAACATTAGTTTGGTCTTGTCAAAGGTCACAGAAACACCTAAACAAGAAAAATCCGCATTTCCTAAACGGAGCATTTCCCCTGCACAGTATCAGCGAGGGCCACACACCCAGAAACAGAGGCCAGGCACAATGTGAATTCTCCCCACAGACCTCTGACACTAAACAAACAAACATCAACAGCACCCCCACTCCAACCAGAGAAAAACAATTTAAATTGAGGATAATCCCTCCATCATTTCCAAAGGAATGATGTGTAAACACAGCATTGTGTGCACCTGAAGTTCTGCTCTCTCTGACATCTAAGCGGAGCAGACACAACAGTATTTTCCTGACAGGCTGCTTTTCTGTAGTTTCTCTACAGAGAGCTGGTTAATAATCCCTCATTTACAAACTGAAGAATTCTCATTCTATCAGCATCAGAGGAAGTCCAAGCTTGTTCTTAAATTGCTCTATAAGTGATGCTGACAAAAAAAATCTTCCCTCTGCAAGAAGAGGCTGAGCAGCAACCTGTTACTTGGTATTTTTGGAAAAGAATATGAGAATCTGGAACCACAAATCAGCTCAGTTGGTCAGAGCATGGTGCTAATAACACCAAGGTTATGGGTTTGGTCATTCCCTTTGAGAGTTGGACTCGGTGCTTCTTGTGGGTCCCTTCCAACTCAGGCTGCTCTGAAATACAGCTTTTATCCTGAAGGACATCTCAGAACACACAAGGAACAGGAACAGCAGCTACCCAAAGGGAGCAGGAAGGAACAAAGGAGACACACAGCCCACCGAGCTAAAACGCTCCAGGAAAAGAAAGAGCAGAAAAAGTTAATTGGAAGCATCTTAAAAAAACAACACCTGGCTTTTCAAGGGGTCAAAAAATTGTGAGCACTTGGGCAGAGGGGACACCCGGGCAAGCAAATTCAAAGCCAGCTGAATCACATCCCTGCTAAGCCTGTCAACAAACAGCTGCCAAGGAAGGGAGGGAGGAGAGACAGAGAGTCCTACCCCCATGCAGGGCCTGCCTGGGAGCTCCTGAGGCTGTCAGCAAGAGAGCCCTCAAGATGTGGACACCTTCTGAGGAACTGTGATGGAAGAACCCAGAAATAATTTCATTTATTTAGAAGCCAGCAGAAGCGTGAAGTGTTTAAGAAGTACACGGGCACAGCTGCGTTTCATAACTCATATATTTGAACTTATTAAGATCTGAAAGAATGGGAGCTGGTGTCTCATGGACAGCACAAATTAAACGTGAGGTTGCTCATTGTTAACTCTGTAGGAAGAGTCACTCACAGACACAGCACGTGCCCTGGCCTGGAATAAAATCTCTACAGAAGACCCAGAAACAAGCCTTGATTCTGGGTTTGTGGGCACACGGGAGGAGGCTGAGGGCTGCAGCACCTCAAGGACTCGCAGAACAGGGTGTGCCTCTGACCCAAAGAAAGGTGTTGCACAATCAGCAGGCTGCAAGTGAGAGAACGGAGGAAGTAAAGGTCAGCTGTAACACAGGGGGAGGACAGGCTCTGAAACGGAGCCACTGGAGCAACACAGAGCTGAGGATGAAGAGGATGAAGAGCGAAGAGGAATCAATAAAGGAGTCAAAGGCAAAAGGACAAAAGTGAGCTCACAACCGAGTCTACCAGAATGCAGGAGGGATGCAGCTGGACCCCCAAAACACAGAGCCCTCAGCCCACAGACGGGGGTCCTTGGCTACCTCTAGGTCACCACGACGGAGCTCCCAGCCCCCCTGCTGCTCGTGCTGAGCCTGGGCAGTAAAACCCAGCCGATGGGGCCCTCCTGCGGCCTCCGCTGCGCCTGGGCCTGGCCCCGGGCCCGGCTGCTGCCGCCCCCAGCGCCCCCCGAGCCCACCCGCGGCCTCCCCTAGGCCGGGCCGCCCTCCATGGGGGCTTCACGGCCTACCCTGGGCTCCTCCCCGGGCTCGGGGCTCCCTTCCCACGGCCCCACCAGCCCTGAAGGAGCCGCTGCCGGCAGGACCGAGCCCGGCCGGGCCGTGCCGTGCCGTTCCTCACCGTAGGGCTGCCCGCCCAGCTCATACTGCTGCATGCGGTAGACCGTGAACTCGTGCGCCGCCTCGGCGGCGGGCGGCGGCCCCAGGAGCAGGAGCACGGCGGGCACGAAGAGCAGGACGCTGAGCGGGAGGCACGAGGCCTTGAGCACCGACTCCAGCACCTCGCCCGCCTCCTCCAGCATCGCCGCGGCCCCGGCCCGCACTGCGGCCTGCTCGGCACGCACGGCGCGCCGCGCGCGGCATGCCGGGACCCGTAGTTCGCTCGCCGCCGCGAGGGGCGCTGGGAATTGTAGTCGCGGCAGCCTGTGCTGGCGGCGGTACCGCCCCGCCTTGGCCTGCAGGGGGCGCCCTCTTCGCGGCCTGGCGCTCCCGAGCGCCCCCCAGCGGATGGGATGGGATAATGGGATAAAGGGATAATGGGATGGGACGGGATCCATGGGATGGGATCCATGGGATGGGACAGGATCCATAGGATGGGATCCATGGGATGGGACGGGATCCATAGGATGGGATCCATGGGATGGGACGGGATCCATAGGATGGGATCCATGGGATGGGACGGGATCCATGGGATGGGATCCATGGGATGGGACAGGATCCATAGGATGGGATCCATGGGATGGGACGGGATCCATAGGATGGGATCTATGGGATGGGACGGGATCCATGGGATGGGATCCATGGGATGAGACAGGATGGGATCCGTGGGATGGGTTGGGATGGGATTGGATGGGATGGGACAGGATCCATAGGATGGGATCCATAGGATGGGACAGGATCCATAGGATGGGATCCATGGGATGGGACGGGATCCATGGGATGGGATCCATAGGATGGGACAGGATCCATAGGATGGGATCCATGGGATGGGACGGGATCCATGGGATGGGATCCATAGGATGGGATCCGTGGGATGGGATGGGATCCATAGGATGGGATCCATGGGATGGGATGGGATCCATAGGATGGGATCCATGGGATGGGATCCATGGGATGGGATGGGATCCATAGGATGGGATCTATGGGATGGGACGGGATCCATAGGATGGGATCCATGGGATGATGGGATGATGGGATGGGATGGGATCCATAGGATGGGATCTATGGGATGGGACGGGATCCATAGGATGGGATCCATGGGATGATGGGATGATGGGATGGGATGGGATCCATAGGATGGGCTCCATGGGATGGTATCCATAGGATGGGATCCATGGGATGGGATGGGATCCATAGGATGGGATCCATGGGATGGGATCCATGGGATGGGATGGGATCCATAGGATGGGATCTATGGGATGGGACGGGATCCATAGGATGGGATCCATGGGATGGGATCCATGGGATGGGATGGGATCCATAGGATGGGCTCCATGGGATGGGATCCATGGGATGGTATCCATGGGATGGGATGGGATCCATGGGATGGGATCCATGGGATGGGTTGGGATGGGATCCATGGGATGGGATCCATGGGATGGGATCCATAGGATGGGATCCATGGGATGGGATCCATGGGATGGGATGGGATCCATAGGATGGGATCTATGGGATGGGACGGGATCCATAGGATGGGATCCGTGGGATGGGATCCATGGGATGGGATGGGATCCATAGGATGGGCTCCATGGGATGGTATCCATGGGATGGGATGGGATCCATGGGATGGGATCCATGGGATGGGTTGGGATGGGATCCATGGGATGGGATCCATGGGATGGGATCTATGGGATGGGACAGGATCCATAGGATGGGATCCGTGGGATGGGATGGGATCCATAGGATGGGACAGGATCCATAGGATGGGATCCATGGGACGGGATGGGATTGGATGAGATCCATGGGATGGGATGGGATGGGATGGGATGGGATCCATGGGATGATGGGATGGGATGGGATGAACAGGACCAGGCAGGAGGCTCCTGCTGCCCCCTGAGCAGGGTGATCCCCCTGTCCTGAGAACAGGAGGGCAGCTCTGGCTGTCCCCAGACTACAAAAACATCCCCCAGGCAGTACCTGGCCTCCAGAGGGAAAAAATGGAAGCAAATCAACCCAAGGCTTTCTGATCACCTTGATTTATTGCAAAACAAGTGGGCTGCACGCTCAGCTCCTGCAGAGGGGCTGGGCCAGCAGGATTTATATGAGTCCCCAGTGCTTCGGTGCCCTTCTGGCACGGTGAGAAACTGTGCTGCTCTGATTATTCCCTACATGGGAGAACAGAAGAGCAGGGATCTGAGGCACAAGCTGGCCGTGTCTTCAGGCCCAGGATGGCACCGGGCTCCCCAGTCTTGCTGGGCACCTCCTTCTGCCCGTGCTAGTGCCAGTCCTGTCACTGCGGCTCTGAGCACGGTCACAGCATTTGCCCTGGCTCAGTGCCCGGCCTCTGCACCCCGGGGAGGGTCGGGGCTGTGGCTGCAGCCCTCTGCCATCCTCGGGCTGGGCAGGACATCAAGCTTGCATTCCTTCCCAGTGGCTGTGCTCATCACAGAAGGTCCAAAAGTATTCCAAAGGCTTGGAAAGGCCGCCTGGTTGGGGAAATCCACCCTATTTGCCAGTGTGCCCTGGGGCAAAACACCCTCAGGTGAGCAGCTACAGCCCCTCTGCACACCCAAAGCTCACACACAGAACCTGAGCACTGCAGCTGTCCCAGCAGAGCACCAAACCCAAAATGTGCCCGTGTCTTTCACTCCCAGCCTAGGAGCAACTCCTGTCCCTGTGCTGCACCCACACCGAGGCACCATCCCAGTCTGATGGGACTGCAGAGCCCGGCCCAGTTCACAACTGCTCAGCCTTGCCACCGTGCTGCCCGGCCAGGACCAGCTCCATGAGGTCCTGGGGGCTGCCTGGCACCTCTTGCTCTCCCCGTGGCCCCTCACAGACTGGGCAGGTTGCTCATCATGCTGGAGTTGCTGGAGAGGGGCGCCCTGGGCCGAGCGTTCCACGCCACGGAGCTGCGGAAGCTGTCGCGGTAGCGCAGGGAGCTCTCCGTGGAGGAGCCAGAGTTGATGTCCGAGATGACCACGCAGCTGCCAGGCCCGCAGAGCCCGGCCCTGACACAGCAGCAGCACAGCAGGCTCCCCACGGCACGGCGAACCTCCACGCTCCGCAGGGAATAAATGACGGGATTGACCCCCGAGTTGAGCAGGGCCAGAGCCAGGGTCCAGTCCAGGCTGTGCAGGTGGCTGCAGGCCCCGGTGTCACAGAACACATCGAAGAGCAGCAGGACAAAGAGGGGGCTCCAGCAGAGGATGAAGGCCCCCAGGATCATCAGCACCGTCTTCAGCAAGCGCAGGGAGCGCCTGCGGCCGTGCCGGGAGCTGCTTTGCTTGGAGCTGGCCTGCACCAGATGGAAGATGGAGATGTAGAGGCCGATGATGCCCAGGAGGATGATGCTGAACATAACCACGGAGAAGAGGATGTAGTTCTTGGAGTAGAGAGGCAGGAGCACGGAGCAGGCCTGGAAGTCACAGAGGCAGTTCCAGCCCAGCAGCGGGAGCAGCCCGATGACGAGGGCCAGCAGCCAGCAGGCCACGATGAGGCCGCGCAGGCGCAGGGTCTTGCTGGCCTCGTTCTCCGCGATGGGCCTCACCATGGCACTGTAGCGCTCCACGGCCGTCACCAGCAGGCTGAAGGTGGAGGCGGCCAAGGCGATGAAGAGGATGCCCTCCCTCAGGAACCAGAGCTGCGGGGACAGCTGGAAGGTCTTGCTGCCCGAGAGGAGGAGGTTGCAGAGGTAGGCGATGCCCGCCAGCAGGTCGCTGAGGGTGATGCTGGCGATGCAGGAGTAGACCCAGCGCCGACCCCGCAGGCAGCGCAGCACGGCCAGCAGCACCAGCAGGTTCTCCAGGATGATGAGGCAGCTGATGATGGCAAAGGCTGTGAGGACCAGCCCCATGCCCTCGTCGCCGGAGTGCCGGTTGGTGAGCTTGCCTGAGAAGTTGTAGTGCTGCAGGATGATGTTCACGTTCCTCGTGGCCACCAGCTGCAGGCAGGAGGCTTTTGTGCCGAGCAGTTGAGTAGAGTCCAGGGGAAGGAGCAGGGAGTGATTCACCAGCCAGCTCAGCACTGGAGCAGCCATCTTCTGAGCCTGGGTCAGCAGCCAGGGGATGCTCGATGGAGGAAGGGGTCAGGTGGGGCTTGGGGCAGAGCAGATCCTCTGCTTGAGGGCTGGAGCAGCTGTGAGGCTGAACCCAGCCCTGCTCTGTGGAGGTGAGAGTCAGAGCCCTGTCTGCCAGCCCTGCAACACTAAAAGAGCGAGGGGAGAGAAGGGTGAGGTGTTTTGTAAGTCCACCCATGAGCATGGGCTTCCTGTTATTTAATAAAGTTTCCTGTTGTGACTGACAGTATTGACATCTCTCCTAACAGCTCTCGTCATTTCTGGTAAGGGTCTGGTTATTCTGGGCTTTGCTGTGGTTGTGAAGGTGTGACATGATTGAAGAAACGTGCCAGGACCCTCTCTGGGTTGGAGCAGGCTGTGTCAAACGGGGCAACACCTTGATGGGTGGGGCCGGGGGGGCTGAACAGGTCCAAGTGCTGGTAAGAGCACCCAGACGGCTTGAGACACAAAGTGCTTTGCCTGCTGTGGTACTCAGTCCACCCCTGAGCCTGGCAGAGAGCCACTGCCTCTTCCTCAGCTGCCCTGTGCACCTCCCATGCTCAGATCATCCCTCTTCCTTCTTCAGGGGGAAGATCCATGCTGTCACTCCACGGGCCCAGCTCCTGCCACTCTCTCAGGACACACCCAGACACATCCATCCCTGTCTGTGCAGCAGCTCCTGGCACCTGTGGAAGAGCTCAGCTCCTGTGCAGCTGAGCCTCAGCCCCTCCACTCCAAAGGAAACCAGCTGCTCCAAGCTGACCACGTGCCCTGACACTGCAGCTCCACCTTCAACTCACCAAGCACCCGCTAGAGATGGGTCAGGATCTTCCCACAGGCAGGGAAGGAGGCAAAGAGCTGCTGCTTCTCACCTTTGAGGAGGCACAAGGTGCTGAGACCAGAACCAAGGAACGCAAGCATGGCTGCAACGTTAATTTCCAGCATTGGCCTAATTCCTTATGTTTGCAAAACTCAACAGGAGAGCCTGGGGACATGCTATTCCCAGCTGTGGCTGGGAATTTGCCTTAGGACTCACCTGTCATGGCTTGTGGGAGGCTCTTGCTGCCCGAGGGAGGTTCAGCAGTGCTCTCCAGCTCTTTGTCTGAGGCTCAGCACGGTGCAGGTAGTGGGGACAGCTCCTTGTGCAAAATAAGTGAGGCTTCTACCCACCAAAGTGAAAAAAGGGGAAGTTACAACATCAACCACATTTCTGTGCAGGGTGGACCCCACCCAAATCAGCTGCAGAGTGGCAGAGATAAAAGAAAAGCAGAGCACCTTTTAACTGAGGATCTCAGCAGAAGCTGTGCCCTGCTGTACCTGTGCTCTCACTCCAGACTGGCAGGAAGCCATGGAGGTGTCCCCAGGCTGAGAGCAAAGAGCAGTGAGCTCTTCCCTCAGCAGGGAGGTGTCCAGGGAGCCCATCCATCCCTGGAGGGATTGATCCCAGCCTGGATGGCAGCACGGACAAGTGGAAAATGCAAAGGAGGCTCCTGCAGGAAGCCACGTGCAAGCAAGAATGGTTCTTATGAAAAGCTGCGGGCTCCATCCTCCACCTTCACCCTTTCAGCTGAGGTTTTGGCCTTTTCTATCAGCAGTGTGAAAAGAAACTCACACTGATAAGGTCAGCAGATGACCCCAAGATCGGAGGAGCGGAAATCAGCAGGAAGGCTGCTGGGCCACGAGTGCAGGGCTGCATGTTCAGCACCAAGAGCTCGCTCCCAAACCCCCTGGGCTGGTGCCCACAGATCACTGGAATCCAAAGGCTCAGTGTGACCCTGGCACATCACCCCTTCGAGCTTTGCTCTGGCCTCAGAGTGAACCTCCAGCTCATGTGTCTGTTCAGGACAGAAGTGGTGGAATGTGGGAAAGGGATTCGTAGAGAGTTTTTAGGGCTTGATAGAAAGTTCTGGGTCTGCGTTATCTCTGGGTCAGGAAAGGGGTATTGTCCGACAGTGGAATGTTCCTGAAAGATCAGAGGATGGAGAAACTTGCCTTGCCAGGGGCTCTGAGTAGCTTCTCCAAGAGCTGGCAATGTGTGAGGAGTCTCAGAGATTCCTGACAGCAGAGAGATCTGTGGAGAGGATGGGGCTGGGGCAGGCAGACCCTTTTGAGGGCAGGAGGGCTCGAGGCAGATGAGCTGCTGGGACAGTTTGACCCCCTCACCCTTGGTGTTCAGGTTCTCTGGACCAGCAAAACATCGAAGGATTTTCCTAAAAAATGCCCCTTCCACAGACATACCCATGACTGGGGCTAATGGGGCTCTTCTTGCCTGAGCCCCCACACGAGGAAGAATTCCTGCTCTGTCTTGTCCCCATTGCACTCTGAACAGTCACAGCCTGAGCTGGACCTTGGCCCTTCTCCTTTGCTGCCATCCCAGTTCAGACGTTCTTTCTTTGAAGCCAAGTGGGGCAGGGGAGGGACGCTCCCTCCTGCAGCATTTCTCATCTCTTCCCTTCAGATCGGAGCCCCAGTCTGCCCAAAACTGCCTGATGGCTCTGAGTGCTGGGCTGGGAAGGGCCAGGGGAGGCACGGGGGGCAGCTGGAGCCCTGTGGACCTGCTCCACTTCCATGCCTAAAGCAGATATTGATGGATGCTTGTGGGAATCCAGGGCATCCCTCTGGCTGCCCTGGGAGGTCTGGGACCCTGGCAGGGGGTCAGGAGCCCCCCTGTACAGAGCCCCAAGAGACACTGTCTCTGATCTCTGTCCATGGAAAGGTTCTCAGTCTTTCAGGATGAATTCCAAGCTCTGAGTGTTTGATATAAGTAGTAATTAGCGTGGCACAGGTGCAAAAGTAGAATTTTAGGACTCTAGATAAGGGGTTCAAAGGGGGCAAGATGGAGGAAACTGGGCGTGCCTTGTCCTTTTTCTTCTTCTTCACGCCCTCCATGTTTCACTGCGGTGTTGGCATTTTTCTGTTGGTTTGGGCTGGGCACACACTGTTCAACATGGGTGATAGGTATTGGCACGTTATTGTAAATATAACACACGTAGTTTTTGGTATATAATGTTTGTAATTCCCACTGAGGGGCAGAGCCCCGCACGCTGTCCTGCAGGACAGACCTGCTGCAGGCCAGAGAGAAAATATTTTACATAAGAAGAAATAAACAACCTTGAAAACCAGCACAGACGAATTACGACTCCTTCTTTGGCAGCGGGGCTGAAAGACAGAGACCTTCTGCAATCTCGAGAGCATCTCAATATCACAGGTCCTGACAGATGCTGAGATGAGGCACCTCAGCAGAGAAGCCCTGGAACCCTCCAGAGGTCAACAAGAAGGCCAAAATTCCTTGGCCTCAGAGAGAGGAGCTTGTCTGCAGTGAGAGGAGCAGGAGCAGCCTGGAGCTCAGCTCCCTGTGGCCTGCCCAGTCCCTCCTGTCCTGGGGCTGCTGCTCCCTGCACGATTTCCAGCCACACATTGTGGGGGTGCCACGAGCAACTGCAGGGGAAAGACAGCAAGTTACAAACACGAGATAAAATATCGATGATTCCTCTTGAGGTTTTCCTGCTGTGCTTCTGCACAGTCCTGATTAAAGCTTGTGCTTTCAGATATTATGATTTAAAAAACCAAAACACGTGTTCAGCTCAGTGGAGAGCTCTGTGCCAGGCAGCCCCAGGCTGGCTCATGGACAACGGGCATCCCCATCTCTGTCCCACCCCATGCACCTATCCTGTCCCCTCTGCGTGGCCCCAGCACAGCCCAAGGCATCCACTTGCAGGTGTTTTTCTGCTCCAGGAAGGGTGGAGCAGGTCTGGTTTAAAAATGACTGATCACTCCTGGCAGTTGGGTGGTTGCACTTCCCCGCTTTGGTCTCTTCTGCTGAAGAGCTGCACTTCCTACATCCCAGTCCCCAAGCTGGCAGGATGCTTCTGGCCCCAGAGGAGCCAAGAAGAGCCAGGAAGGTCCCTCTGATCTGGGCTGACACCAGACCCTGCAGATTTGACTTTTCACAGTGCTCAAAAACCGTCCCAGGCACAGTTGTTGTGCCTTTTCAATTAAATTGGGCGGTGGTGATGGTGGATCTCTGTAGAAAAAGAGGCTCTGCAGTGCATCTCTCAAAGGAAAACAAGAATGTGAAAGAGCAAGTCTCAGGGCTGTCTCCTCCAGACCACATTCACAGCTTTAAACGGTCAGGTTTTTCTGTTGTTTTTTTTTTAAGTGACCTTTTTTTAGAACCTTACATTTCCTCAAGGCAAAAACATTCAACAGAAAATGAGGGAGAAATGTTAAATCACACCTCAAAACCACCAGAGGACACCTCTCTCTTGCTGCTAGCACCACCTGAGGCTGTGACTGCCCTGGCCTTTCCATCCTGGGCT
This sequence comes from Anomalospiza imberbis, assembly GCF_031753505.1. Taxonomy (NCBI): domain Eukaryota; kingdom Metazoa; phylum Chordata; class Aves; order Passeriformes; family Viduidae; genus Anomalospiza; species Anomalospiza imberbis. Next base: position 2,934,866 of record NC_089707.1, read on the forward strand.
ATCGCCCATCAATCCCAGCCACGGGCACTGAGCAGGCCAGGCCAGCGATGCCCTGATTAGCCCAATCAGCCCTTTACACATGGTTTCCTGGCTGCTGGGCACATCTGCCTGCAGGCTATAAAACCAGCTCCTGGCCACGGGGAAACTCAGGACTTGCACACAAGCGGGCACCCAGCCGTGGCAGAGATGTGCCAGCCCCAGGCGCTGCCAGCCCTGCTGCTCCTGCTCTGCTGCCCCTGGGCCAGTGCCAGTGAGTCAGGGCTTTGCTGGGAGTGAGGTGGCTCTTCTGGGGCTCCCAGCAGCCCCTGGCTCACGCTGTGCTGGGGTGTCTTGCAGGTGCTCTGCGGGGTCAGATTGTGGGGGGCCACGAGGCGCGGCCCCACTCGCACCCGTACATGGCGTTCCTGAAGATAGCAGAGCTGGGGGGCTGTGGGGGCTTCCTGGTGGCCCCTGACTGGGTGATGTCAGCTGCACACTGCATGGGGTGAGTATGGATACAAGGGTTTTATCCCTGTCTTTCTCCCCTAGCCTGGGAGCTCCTTCTCTGGAGCAATTTTGGAGCAGGTCTCTCCTGCGCTGGGCAGCTCTCTCCACCTGTCTGCCAAAATGAGGGAGGGGGTGACACCCCGCCCAATTTCCCCTTTCCCTCTCCTTCTGCCATGGCCAGGAATATCACAGTCATCCTGGGGGCTCACAACATCCACGAACCAGAAAAAACCCAGCAGGTCCGGGGAGTCCTCAAGTACCACGAGCACCCTGAATACAACCCCAGCACGGTGGAAAACGACATCATGCTGCTCCAGGCAAGGAGTTCTGAGGGGACAGAGGGGCTGTGGGGCCACCAGGGACTGGGCAGGGCTTGTCCTGGCTCCTTCTGCAAAGCTGCTTCTGCCCAAGGTGCTGGAGGCTGGCAGGGCTGGGAGGGAGCTGGGAAGGAGCCATGGGCTTGCAGCCTCCTGTGGCTCTCACAGCAGCTCCCTGCAGAGCCTGCTAGACCCTCCCTGCCTCTGAGGAGTGAATGTCCTGCTCCCAGCCCTCTCTCAACCCCCTGCTTTCCCCCAGCTGACATCAAAGGCCACTCTCAATGACTACGTCCAGCCCATCCCACTGCCCAGGACGGGCAGCGACCTCCCCACGGGCACCAAGTGCATGATTGCTGGCTGGGGCCTGATCGACGAGGACAGGGCCACCAACAAGCTCTTTGAGACCAAAGTCTCCATCTACAGCCGCAGGAAATGCACCCTCTTCTACCCACACCTTGATTCTGGCATGGTCTGTGCAGGCAGCTTCCACGAGCTGAAGGATTCCAGCCAGGTACGGGGAGGGCACACGGGCGGCTCTGGGAGCAGGAGCTGCTGCAGGAGCAGCTCCCAGGGCAGGGAGCAAGCATTTGATCACTGTTCCCATCAGGACTGGCTCTCTGGATGTCCTGACACCAGCCACAGTCCCTGCCCAGCACAGGGGTAGAGCTCGCCCCAGCTCACCAGCCCCTTCAGCGCGGGCAGGAACGGAGCCCCAGGGCAGGGAGGGATGGGGTAAATCTGTTACCACGGGCAAGAGACCTCTAAAATCGATCTCATCTCTCCTCAGGGAGATTCTGGTGGGCCCCTGGTATGTAATAAAGTGGCACAAGGCATTGTCTCCTTTGGCTACGACTCCCCACCTGGGGTCTACACCCGCATCTCCCACTACCTGCCCTGGATCAAAAAAGTCATGAAGAAGTAGTGGCAGTGGCAGTATTTTCTCCAGCTCTGGTGCGGCTCTGGACCCTGCAAGAGCTTCCTTCCTGCCCCTGCTGAAGGCTCAGCTCCCTCCTCTCTCCTCGGGAACACAAGGGACTTATCATTGCACTTGAGAGCGCCCTTCACTCTGTTCTGAGGCTGCTGCCGGTCCCATTCCTGCCTCAGGGCTGTGTTAAACCCCCCTGGCAGAAGCAGGGGTAGCTCCAGATGGCACAAAAAGAGGCTGTGCTACAGCAAACCCCACTTCCTTCAGAGATAACCCTGTTCCTGCTTGAACCTTGCTGCACTTCAAGTAAACTCAAAGCTGCACCTCCCAGCGTGTGTCGTGTTTCTCGTGGCCTTGCGACAAGAGAGAGAAATGTTAAATCACATTTAACAGGAGGGAGGGTCTGGCTGCTGCGCCTGAGAGGCTGCTGGGACAGCAGCAATCACAGCTCTGCATCCTCAGTCACCGGCAGGCTCAGAAAGAGGAGCTGTGCTTGCCCTTCCTGGGGCCACAGGGATGCTGAGCGTGCTGCGAGGAGAAAAACTGCCCAGGTGGCAATGGGAAGAATGATGGGCACACACTCCCTTCATCAACTTCCCAGGCTGCCACCCTCCTGGGAGCACAGGCAGCAGGGATGTGGGGAATCAGCAGTGCCGGGACTCCAAAGGGTCGCTCTCTGCAGAGTAAAGGCTGTTCCCTCTGAGGGAACAGAGAAGCCCAGACAGCAAGGACACAGGCACACCAGGCTGATCCTCCAGCTCTCTGAGCTGCCAGAGCCGTCACTAGGTGGAGGGAGTTGGATTTTCCATGGACTGTACCCCTGGGTGTAGGCAGATGGCTGTTAACACACCAGGTTTAGGTCTGTAGGATCCTGGAGAGGAGGCACAGCCCAAGTCCCAGCTCTCACACCCCCATGGCTTCCAGGATTTGCCTGCTGCAGGCAGCCAACAACAGCAGGCTAAACCTAAACCTAACCCTAACCCTAACCCTAACCCAAATCCTAACCCTAACCCTAACCCCAATCCTAATGCTAACCCTAACCCTAACCCTACCCCTAAACCTAATGCTAACCCTAACCCTAATCCTAACCCTAACCCCAATCCTAATGCTAACCCTAACCCTAACCCTACCCCTAAACCTAATGCTAACCCTAACCCTAATCCTAACCCTAACCCAAATCCTAACCCTCACCCTAACCCTAACCCTAAACCTAACCCCAATCCTAATCCTAACCCTAGCCCTAATCCTAGCCCTAACCCTAGCCCTAATCCTAGCCCTAATCCTAGTCCTAATCCTAGCCCTAATCCTAGTCCGTCCCCGTTTCTGCACCATGTCCTGGGGGGAACACAGAAAGGCCGGAACTGAAAGGGTTGGTGAAGGGCTCACAGAGTGCCTGACCCCACGCCAATTCCTCCTTCCCTCCCTGGAAACTGCAGGGCGCGGCTGGCTCCCTGGAGAAGGCAAGGACCACTCCTGGCTGCTGAGAGGCTGCTTGGCACATCCTTGCCCCCGGATCAGAGGCTGCTCTAGTGGTGGCCCAAACCTCTCCCTACAGCTGGATGATGCCCAAGGATAAGTTCTCCCCACAAAGGATGCTCGAGGGCTGTTTTCAGACAGCTCCTGCTTTGGAGTCTTGTTGCACTGTGACAGAAATAACGCACAGAAGCAGGTTAGATGTAAAAGGAAAGAAAAAGAACTCAAAGAAGCTAACTTTATTTTCTGACTCCACTATATGTACAACAGCAAAAGTGACCATGGATTGGAGGGTGAAACTGCCACCTCTCCAAGCACACTGGTCAAACCAACAGTCCATCAATTCTCTCCTCCCACAAAGAAGAATGTAAAACAATCATTATTTACATAAACAGTGTGTAAGAAAACTCAGTGAAAATATGTAAATATCAAAAAGCATTAGAACTTCTAGAAGAACTTTAAAACCCTCAAAAGAACAAGGCAACAGAGTCTGAACTTCCTTCCATGGCCTGCACCAGGCTGCTCCCTGAGCCCTCATCTCCTTCATTCCAGCTCATTTCTGGTGGCATCTCTTGAGTACAAAGAGAGCCAAGAGTTCCCAGGGGGAGATGACGGGGACAGAGATTAAATAAAATAATAAAAAAAAATTTAAAATTTAAAAATTAATCACCAACCTTTATTCAATATATTACTAAAATGATAAAATACAATCCAACAACAATTCAACAACTAAATCATATTTTACAACATATATTCACAATCACACGTCCAAAATTTTTCACAAAAAAAAGAAAACACTATAACTAATACTTTTATCACCGTTACCTTAACAATTCCTAACCACAAACTATCTTATCACATCAATTTTACCATCAAAATATTCAAACTTTACAACAACAAGTTAACCTTAATAACAATAATTCTCTTTCAATTATTACTACATACCCTAACCAAAAAAAAAAAAAAAAAAAATTCCACAATTAGAGTTCCAACAATTAGCTCTGGTGAATGAGTGAGTGCAGAAGTCCCTGGCAGGGGGTGAGGACGTCTGTGATGTCAGGAGGAGGCTGAGTTGGTTTGTGGTGGAAAAAACCAGTGGGGGATTTTAAATATAGGAAAACTTGTGCAGTCCAGGGGGAAGGGGCGCCTGCCCTGCTCTCATGGCTTTTCCCACTGGTCACCCCCACCAGAGGGAGGAGGTTTCCACAGCCCAGCCTGGATTTCTGCTCACGAATCCTCCACGTTCTTGCCTGGGATGAAGGGAAACTGAGTCACCTCTGCCCCCAGCAGCCAGGCTGCCCTGGGGAAACTGAGAAGGGTCCATGTTCGGGCTTCTGCTCACAGCTGCTATCGGCTCAGAAATCTGCAAGTGAACAGGCTGCAGCTGCTTATCTGTGCATTATGAATCTTTGTCACGTCAGGGTTTTCCTTGAAGCTCCAGCTGCTGCAGGCTTTGCATGAGAATGGCAGCTTGTAGTTAAAATTTGGGGTTTACCCAGTTGGCACTGGAGGCAGAGGGGAGAGCAGATTTACTGGCAGTGAGGGCAGCACGGAAGCGTCAGCCCCGTTTCGTCACAGGTGAGCTGTGAATGTTCCAGGTTTGCTCTTACTGTAAAATCCCAGAATGGTTTGGACTGGAAGGGCCCTTAGGGATCATCCCATCCCACCCCTGCCCTGGCAGGGACACCTTCCATCGTCCCAGGCTGCTCCAAGCCCCGGCCAACCTGGCCTGGGACACTGCCAGGGATCCAGGGGCAACCACAGCTGCTCTGGGAATTCCATCCCAGTCCCTCCCCACCCTCCCAGGGAAGGATTTATTCCCAGTATAAACACATTCATGGCAATTTTTGCTCCGTTAGCTACTGAGGGAGAGCAGGAGGGTCCTCACCTGCCCCTGCACGGCCTTTGGAACTGATGCATCAGGTGAAAGAAAGCTTGTTCATGTGGGGCTCGTGATAACAATCAAGGGGGTTTGCAAGAGAAGAAGCTGCAGTGGAAGAACTCACTGGAAGTCAAAGAGGTGAGGGTGGGTGCATTGCCCACCGCTTCCAGAACAAACCTGAAGTTCTAAAATTGGCTCTGGGTTTGGAAGGACGTCAGATGCCTCAGATCAGACCCATGATGGAGGTGGGTTGATGCCCAAAGCCAAGACTGACTGAATTCCCCTCTCACACTGCTGAGACATGCAACTTGTGGAGAGATTCTTCAGATGAGTCTGACTTCTGTGGTTTCCTGGAGTCTGATGTCAGGCTATAAAACCTTGCTGGGAGCAGGACGAGACCCTAGATGCAGCCCCACCTCTAAGGGATCCACAGAAGGCTGTGATGGAGCACCTGCAGACCCTCCTGCTGCCCCTCCTGCTGGTGATGTGCCCCCCAGTCAGCAGCAGTAAGTAGAGTGGGTTGGAGGCGAGGAGAGGGTTGGGGAAGGATGAATCTCAGCCTGGGCTCTCCAAAAACCTCACCCCCAGTCCCATCCATTGCAGATTATCCCTGGAAGTGGAGGGAGAGAGGAGGAGAAGCCAAGGCACCCTCCAGGACACACCCCACACCCTACGTGGCCTTTCTGCAGGGGAAGGACAACCACTCCTGTGGAGGCTTCCTGGTGGCTCCTGGCTGGGTGATGACAGCAGCTCAGTGCCTCGTGTAAGTCTTTGCTGTGTCCACAGAGCACCTGCAGAGAGGTGTCTGCCCCACCGGGGCCTGGGGAACATCTCCTCTCCGGAGGGCTCACGGCTGGAGTCACTTCAGCCACGAGCAGGCTCTTTGCCTGGCAGGCAGGACGGAGCAGGGCACAGCCTGGGGACAGCTCTGAGCCCCACCTCCCTCCCCAGCCCACCCTCAAATGTTTACCCTGATGGTTTTCCCCTCCATGACTCGTTTTGTTTTTCCCAGATGTCAACAGTGGGAGGTCAGTGTGGCTCCTTCCCTTGTGGCACTGACCTGCTGTCAGGCTTTCTCCTTTCTGCCACCAACTTCTTTGTTGGCAGAGTTATTTCCTATGAAATATATTCCTATGAATATTCCAGCTGCTTGCCCAGCTCTTTTCCACCCCTCCAGCTGGGGTATGGATGGGCAGGAGGACTTCTCCAGGTGTGCACAGCTCTGGGTGTGGCTCCCACACACCTCAGGGCTGCCAGCTCTGCCCTGTGCCGGTGACAGGCTCGGGGCCAGCCCCACACCTGGCAGCAAAAGGGAGGAGCCGGGAGGCCTGAGCCTCACCTGGGAGATTGGGAGGGACTCCTGCACACACCCAAGGTCCTTTCCAATTTTCCTGAGGCAGCACTTTCTGCAGGTGATGTAGAGGGCAGAGAAATATCCTGATTTAGAAAGCCCTGGACTCCCATGGGGATGCGAAGCCCAGAACAAGAGAGCAGCAGCATTGGATCAAATGTGCCCAGCTTGAGGCCTGGAGATAAAGGAGCCCTTGCAGAGCTCTGGTCTGTCAGGTGGAAGCTTGCTCTGCCTCTTGGCTGGGCAGATTCACTGGCAGAGCTCCTTGCTCCCACCATTCTTCTTAAAAAGGGCTGGAGAATAGATTTTGTGTAGAGGGAATATGCATATACACTGTATTGTGCAACTGCACTCTGCTGGCCATGCCCTGGGAGATGAGCCTCAGTGCTCCCAGGCACTGAGAGCCAGGGACAAGCTGGTGACACCTCTGTGCTTGATTTCACCAGGCACAAACCTCTGACTGTCATCCTGGGAGCCCACACGCTGCAAAGGAGAGAGGAGAGCTGGCAAACCTTCCAGGTCAAGGAGTACCACTGCCACCCAGGCTTCACCAGCCCTAAGGAGGGGAATGACATCCTTCTGCTGAAGGTAACCTGGCTGGAGCACCTGCATGGCCCTGGCGTGCAGGGCTGAGAAGGGGACGGTGGATTTCGAGGCCAACACTCATCTCTGTGGTTTCTGTCCCCTTGCCCAGCTGAATGGCAATGCCACCAGCAATGGCCAGGTCAGGCCCATTTCCTTTGAGAAATCCAAAGTTCGGGGTGGCACCGAGTGCAGCGTGGCCAGCTGGGGCCACAGGACCACCACTGTGACCATCATCAAACAAAGGGACTGCCTCAGCCACTACCCAGGGCTTGCTGACAACTTGATCTGTGGCCGCAGCAGATCCTCCGGGCTTCCTGAAAAGGTCAGTCTGCTCAGGGAGGAGGAGGAGGAGGAGGGGGAGGTTTGAGCCAGGGGCAAAGCACAAGGAGAAGAGGATCCTTGTCATCCCATGGCACAGGACCTGGGAGTTCCAGCACAGGGGGACAATGGCTTGGCCAGGGGGGTTCACCCTGAATCTCACTGTTGGTCTGAGTGTGTTTTGTATCTGAAGCCAGCAGAAGGGCAGAAATGAAGCTTCAGTGTTCCCCCAGCTGGGTCCCAGACAAAGCTGTCACCAGCCCCCTGTGGAGGCAGAGTTATCCCCATCCACCACGAGTCCAGGCTTCTGCTGGGGAAATCCTGCCCTGATGTTTGCAGCCTCTCTTCTTTGCAAAGGCACTCCTTCCCTGGAGTTCCCATCACCCAGCACTGATCCCTCTCCTCCTTTTCACAGGCTGATGCCGGGGATCCTCTGGTCTGCAACAGCAAAGCCTTTGGCATCTTCTCCTACAGGCACAGCAACTGGCCTGGCTTCTACACACACATTGCTCCTTACCTCCACTGGGTCAACAGTGTCATGAAGTCCTCGTAACCCTGCTCCCCCTGCAGTGAGCTCCCCCTCCAGAGCCCCGTCCTCACCAGCTTTCCTTTCCTTTCTCCCTGGAAAACATCTGCCACTGCTCCTCGTGGATGTGGCAAGGACTTCTCCGTGGCCAAGCCGCGCTCTGCCCGTGCTGGGGCTGGCACAGAGGTGGTGCCTTGGCTGGGTTTGTCCCCTCTGCACGCTGGACTCCTTCACTGCTGCCCTGACTTTGCCCTTGGTGGCTGCAGCTCCGGAGGGGAGGCAGCAGGACAGCCCCAGGGAGGTGCCAGTAGCTGAGGGGATGTCTAGAACCCTCAGGGGAAGGCTGCACAAGGAGATCAGAGGGATCCAAAGAGCAGCCTGTCATTTGTGGCGTGTCTGGGTGTCCTCTGCCCAAGCCCTGGGCTGCAGGGTTGCCCAGGCTCCAAGGAGAACACTTCCAGTGCTTCACTACTGCTGTCCCTACCTCTGAAACCTGCTGCCTCCTTTCTCCCCTCTTCTGTAGCTCCAGTGTTGTATGAACACACAATAAATCTCATCAGCATTTGAAAGCCTTTTTCCTGGTGCTATTTGGATTTCTCTGGGCCACTGGCTCCAGTCCTGAACAGCTCAGGAGAAAGCCACAGCTCCAAGAGCTGAATCCCAAGCTGGAGGTTTCCACCCCAACCCGTGGCCTCCATTTTCGGCCCTCTGAACCTCCAGAAGAGATGTCCAGTCTGGATTTCAGGGCAGGGACTCTCCTCACTCCCTCCAGGGACCTCCAAGCTGGTCCATGGCGGGGATTTCCTCTCTCCATCACATCCTCTCCCCCATGGGCCCCTCCCAGTTCTACCCCATCCCACCTCTGGCTGCCATTCCACACAAAACCAGCATCTTCCCCCCAGTGCACCTCTGTCACTCACAGTCTTCATCGAGGCACTCTGAGTCATCTTTTTAGTGAAGCTGGCAGCAAAGAGAGAAACCACAGAGGCCCACCACAGCCTGACAGTCAGTAAATATTTTTATTTCTACGTGTTGTGGTTTAAGACAAAAATATAAAGCCCTGCCTTTTCTACAATAGAGCTTAAAAAGATTGCAACCTGAGGAAATTAATCTGGAGATTTGGCAAGAGACCCAGCAAGAGGAGCTCAAACACTTCCGTCAGATGTTTAGGATTTCATTTACAAAAACACATTTCTGGGGAGTGTTTGCCTTTCCTTATGCTCACCTCTGCCCAAAGGTGACCTGTAAGAGGCCATTCCAACATCTGTGGCAGCACTGGATGAAAAACACAAGGACAAAAATGTGAAGACTCCAAATATTTTCCAAACCTTATAATTCAAAATGTCTAAAAGTCCCGAGGTCGCTCACCTGACTAAGAAAAGCTGCAGCTGAGCAGAGTTATCCGTGGTTTTTGCTGTGGGTGATGTTGCACAAGGAGAGCACCTCTAGCACATTTCTGCTGAGTTCTCCATGCCCAGAGTGCCCTCTTTGGGTTGGCAACAGGGTATGTTCTTCAAGGCTCTGTCTCTAAACTACTTCCAAACTAATCCAATAAAATTTACCTCTTGCAGTTTGGGAGCAAATTCATGGCTGAGCTGAGGAAAGGCACCTCTTTGCCCCAGGGTTCTTTACATCATTTAATCTGCTCTGAATAAAGGGTTGCAAAGCTGACATTGAGCAGAGATTTCTTTTCTGTTGAGGCTGCCAAATCCTGCCCAGAAGAATTTCCCAGCTCTCATCCTGTGCAAAGAGCCTGTCACCTCTTGGGGAGCTGGAGACCAAAGGCCTGAGTCACTGGGAGGGAGGATGGGAACCAGCAGAGCAGGAGAGACCTGTCTTTGGGGAGCTCCATGAAAACACCTTTTATTTCCATGGCCAGGAGCTACAGATCCTCACCTGAGATGATGGGAAGAGCAGCTCCAGGAGCAGAGCACAGGACAAAGAACAGCCCTGGGCAGCAGCTGAGGTCCCTGACAAGCCACATCCTCACCCAGCTCAGCAGCTGGGGTTACCCAGAAGCTCCACACAGCCCAAGTGTGGAGTCTTTGTCACAAAGTCCAGCCACAAAAACTCCTCAAAAGCCATGAGTTCTCCACCCACGGCAGTGGAGATGGTACAAAAATTGCTTGTGGAGGCTTAACTTCCTGGTCAGGCTGCATGGCAGGAGATAAAGCGGCTCGAGGACAATTATACCAAACTGGTATCACTGGGAGAGGACACAGGAAACAGCTTGGGGTAGGACAAGCCCTCGCCGGGCCCAGGGCTCAAGAAGCTCTTGACAGAGATGTTGTTCCAACAGCAGCTGCCATTCCACAGGCCAAGCTGCTCCTGAGCTGCACATCAACTTCAGAGCCCTGTGTGGGATCAGGATAATACAGGGGAGAAACCTGAGGCAGAGGAGGGAGGCTTTATATTCCTGCTTTATAAATTCCACATGACATTTTACTCTTATGCCGGACAGATACTTCCCTCTCTTCCCCAGAGGGCAAAGGAATGCTCAAAGGAAAGAGCTTCCTTCTGCTGGGAGGATGATGGTTGTCCAAGGACAAGGCAAATCCCAAACTCTTCTTTGCCCTTTCCTTGAACATGGGATTTTTTTTTTTTTTTTAATATGAAAGTTAATTTCCTTCATGTCTACTTTACCCATGTGCACAACCCCAAGGACCTGCTTTGCTCTTGGCAGGGACATCCAGTGGCCAGGTTTAAAGTGATTTGCAGCACTGCCACAAGCCCAGTCCCTGGGCCAGCTCACCTTATCAGGACACTCCCCTGGCCCAGAGCCCAGCCCTGGCAGCCCTCTTTACCAAGTCCCTCCCTCTGGAACAGGCTGGAGGCCAAAGGAATTATCCAGGCAGTGGAGGTGGCCTCATGACACAGCCTCCCATGTTCCCAGGACCTCTCCTTGTAGGATGGGCACGGGAGGAGCTGAGAGCTTCTGGCCCCAGCTGCAGAGCTGGAGGTGAGGAGGAGCTCTCTGTGCTGCTGGGAAAGCTTTTTCCAGCCCAGGCTGATGCCTCAGGTTTGAGCTTTTCTATTTTTCAGGTTCTCTGCTGTTTTAGTGTGTGGGTCTGGGCTTCCTATCAGGGGATGGTGAGCTCTCTGCACAGAGCAGAGAGACAAAACAATTCCTTCTCCAGCTGGGGACCAAGGACAAATGATCCAAATCTCAGGCCCAAGAGCATAAATACAGTGGAATGAAGAGAGAAAATAAGAAGGATGGGACTGCATGGGTTAAATCTGGAATTGGACAATTAACTCAAATATGCAAAAGAAGCAGAACTTATAAAAGTGAGAGACCCCGTGACCGGTCGTGCATTTTATGACCATTTTGGAGTTGTGCTGCCCAAGGTGGATCCACTGAGGCCTCCTAATAAACCCCTGCTTTATTCTTTAGCTCTGTCCAGTCTCTGTTCTAGGTCAGCCTTCACAAGGCATCAGGGCTGGAGTGGTCCTTGGGAAAGCAGCAACTGTGAGCCTGCTGTTCATGGGCTGCTGCCAACAGCTGCCTCCTTCCCTGGGCTGCTCCAGGGACAGCCCCACGCACACCTGGAGGCTGCAAAAGGCCAAAACACCAGGCCCTCACAGCCAGCTGGAAATACTGGGTGTTAAAGGCTTCATCTTTTTCCTTGAAGAGCCTCAACTTGCTGCTTTGCTTGATTTCAACAGAGCGTATTTGGCTCTTTGCAGAGAACAGCACAACCCGTGACTGAGGACACGAACGCTGACTCTGCCCCCCAGCTGGTGAGGGGACACAGCCTCTGAGAAAAGCAACAAAAATGCATTCAAAGCTAGAAAAGTGACAATTTAAGTCCTTGCCAGTGCTCTGGCCATCACACCGCTGTTCCCTTCCTGGTGGGAGCCAACAAAATGTTTCAGGCTGCCCAGGAGCTGCAGCTTCACCTGTGCTAAGTGACCTTGAAGGGAGCAGAACATCCTCAGCTGCAGCTTCCTGAAAACACAGGAAACTTTTACATAGAGGAAATTGGCCATCTCTACCCACTCCCAGCTGATTTAATGCAACATTCCTGGAGAATGAGCCCAGAGAAAAGGAATTAAGCTCTATAAACTCCATCTCAGGAAATCTCTTTGTGGAAGTTTGCACAGTCATCCAGCCCTGGACTCCTCCAGGGATGATTTTAAGCCATGTTTCATATTTCAGTCCACGTTTCTAACAGACAAGACTGGAAGCAGTTCTGGTCCCACCAACATTCCTGCTATTGGCAACAGAGATCCTGCTTGGAATTGTGCCTGCAACGGGCTGACACCACAGCAAGAGGCAGCAGCAAACACCATCAACTTCCCTCAGCAATCCTACTCCAAAACCCTGGAAAACTTCAAATCAAGATGTCACCACTGCGTCCCTGCACCTTAAACCCCCAGTCAGACACTGCTCACATTTCAGAATTAATGGTACAGTGCATTATATATAATTATGGCCTATTATACCTTTTATTTACCAAAACATGCTTTGTTTCTATGCCTCAGAATCCAGATTTTCTGACAGGAGGCAGAGCTGCAGATCCCACAGGGTACCAGGGAGGAAGAGGAGAGAAGAAACACACAAACAATCACCACGGCTTTTAGGAACAAAATTTATTCCAATTTCAAACAGAGAGTTTATTTCAGGAGAAAGATATGAAAATCAATTTCCATCAGATATTTCTGTAATAAGCGTGTTGCCCAGCAGTCAGAGTGGGATCATTCCAAGAAACAATCACACTCCTGGACTGGAATGAGACACTTTGGAGTCTGAATAGATCCTGACACTGGGCATCTTATTCAGAAACTCCTTTACCCTACCCTCTTCCCTCCCCGCCCCCCAACACGCACAACAATACATGCATTGCAAATGACAAGGTTTAAAAACAGCATTTTATATAGTATTCTTTTTAAATAGGATAATGTTTAAATTGTCTTAAATCAGGATCCTATAATATACAAGTATAACCAAATAATTTCCACCACATTGGCACTTGTAAAGAGTCTCTGGCACTACTAAAGAAGGGGCATTGGCACAAACCATACTCTTAAAAAACTGGGTGCTGCATAACACACTTTATCTCTGCTGGACTCTAACGACCTGGGCTCTGTACAAGACAATACAATGGTCAGCACACTCTGGAAGTACTTTTTTTTTTTGTCTTTTTTTTTTGTTTTTTTAATTATTTTTTTGTCTTTTTTTTTTTTTAAACCAATAAAACACATGAAGAAAAACCATAGTTGAACGCAAGGCCAACATTGCTAGGAAGCAACAACAAGAGACCAAAGAATCCAACTCGAGGAGAAGGGGGAGGCAGGAAGGGCAGGAGCTGACACGCTGCAGCTGGAAGGGGCTTTTGCTCACCAGGTAGCCAATCCACAGGGAATGGTGCAAGGAAAAGGGATGGTCCTCTGCTCACTGACTTCAAGTTTCAAACTAGTTCCAAGTATGTTGGTTTCTTCAACAGAACAAAGATTAAAAGTGCACAAGGAGCAGAGGTTAGCAAGGAGACCAACTCCTCAGACTCTGGATTCCCTACAACAACCCAATTTTACCTCTCTTCTGAAAGTCACTCTCAACCTGCAGAGGATTCTGACAGGCCTCACTTTCAGAAAGGTTGATACAGGCAAATTTGGTTTTAAGGTTTGGCACTTTTGCTAGGGCAGGCATTTGCCAGCCAACAGAGACAGGAGCCAGTTCTGCAGGAACACGTCACTGGCCAAGCTGGAGGCACACAAGCAGCTGCTTACTAAGGAAAGCACGTGCTAACACTGGTATCTTCTCACACATGATACAGTCACAGACAACTCCAGGTGACGTGTACAGGTCTGACCCGTTCCTACCCCAGTCCAGGAGGAGGTTTCAGAACTCAACTGAGCAAGGCTCGACCCTTCCCTCCCCTCCCTGCCCTGAGCCACTTCTCAGGCCAACAGCCACCCCAAGCAGGTGCCCCACAAGGTACAGCACATTCCCTAAATCCTTGTGCCCACAGCCTCCCACAGTTGCCTGCCACGATGCAGAGTCACTCTGCAAGAGACAGATGCCATGATCCCTCCTCCTGTGCCAGGGCAGCAGCTCTTAAAGAAAGGGGAAGGTACAAAACAAGACGAAAAAAGTTTCTGATTCAAGTGGAAGTACCACCATCATTCACCTTGGAAAAGAGAAACTTCTGGGAAGTTATTTTCCAAGAACCTGTGTATCTCAGTGCCAGGCTCATTGCTGGCAACAGCTGTAGTGTGAACCATTTACAAAAGGATCACAGAAGCAGAAGAGGTTGGTGCTGCCATCTGCTTCAGAGGAACAGCACTTAGAATACATGAAGATGATTATAAATTCCTCTTTATAAGACAATTTCTACAAACTGGATCATTTTGGCATAAAGATGAAAAAAAAAAAAAAAAAAGCAGTAAAATTGATGCAAAGCTGTCTGACACATGGGAATCCCTCCTCATTCCTCCCAAGGGTTAAATGCAGTCCAGAGCATGGCTAGTCTAAAGAGATGCTACGTTTCCCTCAGCATCACCACTCAGACTGGCTCTTCAACTGTTGGTCCCATGGCTACTGTTCCAACTTGAGCTCTGTGATCACCTGGAGCAGAGCTTGCTTTGCTCTGTAGCGCTCTGAGCACACAGAGGCTTCGCTCAGCTACTCTGGAAAATGAGGGACCTATCAACAGAATTATTCAAAATTATGTCCCTCCATAGTTTAGTGTTCTAGATCAAAGCATCTTAAGCATCTCAGACAGTTAGATTTACTCTTACAACATTGTGCAAACACTGATGTAGTGCTCTGTCTACAAAAGAGACAAAATATCAACAGCCCCCCTCAACAGTGCAGCTCGTTTAGTCTTTTTTCTACTGGCAGCCTTCAAGGGGGCAATCTGGTTGATCCAGAGAATTTGGACCCAATGCTACTTGTTGGGATTGAAACAGAAGCATCAGTGATGGCTGACTGACACACGTCCAGACGTGGGTCACACCTCCTGCTTCCCACTCTCTCTCTCCCTGCCTTGCCAATGCACTTCTTTCTCCCAGGCTGGCAGCAGCCCTTCAGCACCTTGACTTGCCTCAGCTCCTGCAAAATAAAGCTCTCCTATGTGCAAAGGCTTCATCTCCTCCTGCTCAGTGGAGATTCAGGAGGCATTCAGAATCCAGAACTACATCCACTCTGCCTTCCAGCTAGTGCTGCTGCCTCTCTTCTCCTCTCCTGCTGCACCAAGTGCAGCCAGGGCAGGGCTCTCTGGATTCTGCAGCAGCCACTGCTAACAATTAACCATGCTGACAATTAACCACTGCTAACATAATGATCACAGGCACCCTGCAGCAAGGATGTGTGCAAGTCTTCCAAAGAGGATCCCATACTCCTCCGAAGAGGGACACAGCAGCGTGTGCCTCAGGGGAATGCATGAACAGGAGAGACAGAACTGCTGCTCCCTCCAAGAGCTATCCTCAAGCTGCCCAAGTAAGAATCCAGGCAGAGCCTGCCACCCTCCAGCTCTGGTCCTCTCTGAAACACTGCAAGCTGGACAAGGCTGAGGAATTCTTACAAAGTCATTCACACACTGGCACAAAATGCAATAAAACAAGGCTTGATTGCTATTAGGCAGCAAGAAAAGACCTAGAGGATGGCACGAGACTAAGGTTTTCAATCCAAGCAAAGTCTGATGTTGGAATGCCACAATCACTCAGTGTGCTTTTGGTAACTGCTGCATAGAGAAGCTGCTCATTGATGTCAAAAACTCTACCCAACAAAACAGTTCCTCTCTGCAGACTGAGCCTTGTGCGCACACGGCCACGCGCTTGTGGCGTGGGTGGGATGTGTTTGTGTGTGTGGGGAAAAAAAAAAAAAGAAATAAAAATGAAATAAAAAAAGAACAATTACAGTCAGGCACTTCCCCAGGCTCAGCAGCTATTGCTCCAAGAGCTTCCATCATTTGTAGTCCATGAACAAAATACAGCAACACATAGCAAACTATGTATAGAACATCAATAATTTAAAAAAAAAAATCACAGTCTCCATACCTTTTATAATTGATAACAAAAAAATTACTCAGAACATATAAAGAATGGAAAAGTGATGGCTTTTTTTTTTGTTTGTTTTGCCTTTTTCTTTTTTTTTTTGCACAATAGTTGGAGAGCAATCGCTCCTCCCCAACATTTCATCACAGTGAACCATGGAGCGTGTCCTGGGGAAGAGAAGGGAAGGGAAAGAAGGAGGGGAAGGAAGCAGGATTAGCAAATTACACCAGAGGCACCCTATAGCACAAGGCAAAGGGACCAGTAGCATTCTGCACTCCCACAGTCCAGTGAATTCACAATCTCAGCTGGAAAGTGTTGGGGATTTTTGTTTTTCTCTACATATACCATGGGAATGAAAGGGGGGGAAAAAAAAGTGGCTTAGCAACAAAGGAAAGATCAAGATGAGGCTGCCTTAGCTGCTTGGCAAAAATTAAGAAGTAAGCAAGGTGCTGAAGAAATGAGGCATATCCCCGTTAACTGTGACATAAAAGCAATTTGTTAAAAATATGAAATCAACTACTCTGTGGACAGAGACATGAGACTCCAGGATAACACCGAGCACTTGCCACTCCACAGATCAGACAATTTGCAATCATTACATCATCAAAAATTAAAACTTTTTTTTTTTTCCTGTCATATTTAAAATTTCATTTTTTTGTCTTTTCTTCACAAAGAAGCCTCTCAAGGGGCAAAAGCAGAACAGGTCAAACCAGGTTGTACTCCTTCAGGTTGAGCTGTAGGATGGTGTCCTTGACAGCTGCAAAGACGAAACGGATGTTTTCTGTGTCTGTGGCACATGTGAAATGGGAATAGATGATTTTATCACTGTCGGGATTTAAATCCACAAACATCTTGAGGATGAACTCACGGGCTGCCTGTGCATCCCTCTGTGGGCCTGCAGCAAACAGAGACACCAGTGAATGGATTCACCCCCGTGCATCCCCCAGATCCAGCAGCACTTTTTTCCTATGGGTTACAGAGCTTTAAAGAAGAAATTAAGATTATTTATGGGACCAACGTTCCAAGAGCTGAGGTGTCTTATGCTTTTCAGCTGTCTAACCAAATCCCACAAGGGCACTGGGCACTTTGCAGACACTGATGGGTCAGTTCAGACCCTGCTTTGGAATCCAGACCTTGGAACAACCCAGGGTGGGAGCATGCACTGGGAAACAGTGGCAGATGCTGGACAGACACCACTAAATGCTCTCCCAGGAAATGGGGTGCACATTTCTTCCTAATATACAGGTGGGTCTCACAGGCTGAAAGACACAAGTGTGTATTTTGGAAACAAGGGTTATTGCCTGTTAAAAGTGCAGTCAGTCTGGTCCAGCTGGTCACCTCACCTCCCATTTCCCTAGAAATGGGAATTTTGGCCAGTTTTTAATTCACATTGCTGACAGGTCCCCAGAAAACAGTCACCTACTGCAATTTCTTTCACAGGACTGCTGATGTTGCATGGCAAATACCATCTCTTGAGAGGACACCTGATGGGCAACCTCCCACTTACAGGCCATGCAGCATCCTTGAAGGAGCTACTTGTAGGAAAAAATGGAAGTACAGGACACCCCTGGAAGCTGGGATCTGCCTCCAGCTGTTAAAGATCCATTTGAGGTTTGGAACCCAGCAAACTCCATTCCCTGTTAGGGAAGCAGCTCTTCAGCCACTCCCAGCCTGCTGCAAAAATTGGTGTTCCCACCAGAGCTCCAAGCAGGAACTCCAGATGTGGGAGAACACACCAAGAGCAATTTCATTGGTCCTCTAAAAGATGAAAGCCATTTGCAAGATGGTAATTCTTCCTTTATCTCATATTTTTTAAGCAAATAATTACAGAATTAATACACGAGAGCACGGCAAGAAGTGATCTCATTCTCCACCACTTTGATTTTATTTTCAGCCCTGTACAGATGTGTTACCAGCCAGCTTTAAATGCACTCAGCTGAAGAGCCTGAAATAATATTTTGGCTAAGGAGTTCTGTTTCAGATGGGAAATTCTCTGTTTCACATAGATATTATTTTCCCACAACAGCAGATGGCATGCTAATAAGAATTTCAAGCTGCAGGAAGATTTTTTAGCAACATCATTTAAACAATTTGGGTATTTGACCAGTTGGTTTCTCAAAACAAAGACTCAAGTCACCTCTTGACTAGAGGGTTAAAAGGTCCAGAAAACCAGTAAACTTCCAGGAAACTGGTTATATGTAAAGTTAATTGTGCATATTGGAGGGGGTAATTCTTCATCTAGGAGAGGCTCATTATTTGATCATCCTATCAGATTCCACTTGTCTGTGCATGATTAAGATATTTTTGTGATATTTTCTTATTGCTGTAGGCATTCTTTCTCCAATTAATGCTTTCCCCACTTCTAGATCTGAGTGTTCTTTAAAACACAAGTAAGTTTTAACCCAATCATCCCCACCCCATCAAGTGTTCCCTCTTAAAAGCCACTCACCATCAAACTCTGGGAAATAGTCAACAAGGTGGGAATACAGGATCTTGTCTTCCAACAAATCCTTCTTGTTGAGAAAGAGGATAACAGAAGAGTTTTGGAACCATGGATAAGTTATAATGGTTCGAAAGAGAGCTTTACTCTCTTCCATCCGGTTCTGAAATTAGAAAAAGAAAGCCCTGTTTTCACAGAGGAGCACTAAAATGCCTTTCTGCTGCTTGCACACACGCTCAGATCTGTAGTAATTCAGCATCTCAAACATTATACACAAAATACTTTGGCCTCAGGTAGATTCTGGTTCAAGCTGGATCAGTAAATGGAAAGGAAATGCAAAATCTGAGGGACTCAAGCTTCATTTATTTGCCAAGCCCTTCACTTAAAAGTCATTTTATGCTTTAACAGTCATGTGAGAGGACTGTCCAATGATACTTTGTGAGCATCATTTGTCTACTACAAAAAGAGCAACAATTGTTATCTAATAGCATGTTTCTGACCTATTAGCAAGTGCTAAAATTCAGATTTGCACCTTCAAAGAGTGCAGTCACCACCTCACAAGACAGCAAAGCCTAAAATAACTCAGTGCAGGAAGGGGAAGGGGTGATTTGGGAGCACTTGCACAGTGCCTTCCATGGCACAAGGGACGCTGTAACTTCAGATAATTTAATTTTTCACTTGAGAAGTCCAGATGATTTGAATGCCCTCTGCCTTTTCCATCCTCAGGGACATCATGACCCATCGAAGCTCATGTTCCCTTTGCAACAAGAACTGAAGGCCAAAACCAGTAACAGTAGCTATTCCAACTTGGCACCATGCACCTGGGTACAAGCCTTCAAGAAACTACAAAGACATTCCTCCCTCTTTTCCTTTCTTCCTCCTCTCCTTCCTCCCTCCTGCAGAGCTCCCATTCTTTGGCTCACCTCATTATCCGATTCCACCAGAACTTGGTCATATTCACTAAGTGCTACTAAAAACATGATGGAAGTCACATTTTCAAAGCAATGGATCCACTTCCTTCGTTCTGATCTTTGACCTCCAACATCCACCATTCTAAGGAAGAGAAGTACATAGAGTATCACAGAGGTAGCTGCAGTTCTCCGAATGCAAAGGACCAGCAAACAATGAGAATTAATTTGGCTCTTTACCATTCCAGTTAACCTGGCACGGGGATGTGACAGCATCTGCCTGTTAACAAGACCAGCAAGTTTACAAAATACCCCAGTCCAGAAATACAGCAAACTGAAAGAATGGCCACAGGTGAGTGATGCCAAATTCACCCTTTACCATTTTTGTTGCATTCTGCTCTGGTTTGCTCAGCAGCAGCCCTGACTCTGAAAAGACAAGTCCTTCAAAACTGTGCTCTGTCACATGAGCAAACTATTTTTATTTTTAATTAAAGCACCTGCTTGCCTCAAAGCTTCTCCCCCACCCAAATCTTTCTTTAGTTGTTACACTTTTGTTGGAATGTGCTGTTTAACAGTCACACACTTCAGCCTCTCAGTTTCAAGTCCCACCTGTACAGTACACTAAAGTTATTCTGGCACTCACCTGAAGTGCCACACGTGGTTCACCTTTGATAAAATCCTACACCTACTCCCTAGGTCAGCAAAACAAAACAGGGAGAGGAGACTTCTGCATTTCTGTAACCAAATGGTTTAAGAGAGGGGATGCAGGTTCCTTTATTCCTCCTTGGCAATGCCACACTGTGGTGAGGAAGGGCAGAGAGCACCCAAGCACCAGAGAGAATCACAGGAATATTGCTGAGTTCAGCCTGGTCATGCCTGGCTCAGTTGCTGGCTTAAGCCTGCAAAGACCCTCTGTTGCTGCAGCAGCACAGGCAGCAAGTTTTGGTACCACCCTGAGAACACAAGGTAGCCACAGAAAACCAGCTCTCAAGGCAGGTGCTGGGTACAGAGAAGTATTTCTGCACAAAAAGTGTCAGCCCTTGGTGGCTTCAGCTCTCAACACATCCCTCAGCTGCCTCACAAGCCACAATTTCAGCAGTGCAATCCTTCCCAGGAAGGACACCAAGATGCTTCCCTGTGTTTGAAGTGCCACTGATTCAAAAGCAGGCTGAGTTTTGGATTTTGAGTTTTCTGACAGCCAAAACATCAGACCACCCCAATTAGAGCAGCACCCATCACACATCCACTCAATCCATCTGGACACACAAGCCACAACTTATCCTTCCTGAAACCATCTCCCTGCTGCCCCAGCTCAGCTGTAACACGAAGACACCTCCAGTACCTGAAGATAATATTCTCTAGGTCAAAGGGGTACTCTATGATCCCGGTTGTAGGGACTCTAACCCGTAGCACATCTTGCTGAGTTGGTAGATATCCTGGGGTAGCAATACGATCCACATCGCTGAGATAGCTGCAAGCAGGACAGTGGGAAAAAATAACAAAGGAAAAAGAAAAAAAAACTACCTTAGGTTGCAGCACATAAAGATACACATGTACAAACTGCTACATGAAGTCTTTCTGTAGAGTAATGAGAAAGGCAGAAGTTGTCTGAATGATTTTAAAGATGGTGTGGAAAACTAACAGAAAATGGTTTTGGGGAACAGTAATTCACCAGCCAACCCCCTTGGAGGATAAACAGACTAAAAACAACTTTATCAACTCTGTATAGGAGTGAGGAAGACAACCTTTACTACAGAGGAAGTTTAACCACAGTAGATGCTTTATGTTTCAAGATCAAGTCTCATCTGAGGTTTTCTACTTATAAATGTAGAAACATCCTCTGTACATTGCCAAACTTAATGGATTTATAATTAATAAAATCTGAGTTACACATCCACGTAGGCCAAAGGCAAACTTGATGAGAAAGAGCAGCACTCCTGCTGCCCAAGGGCCAGGATCAATACAGATGGAATAATGTGGAGACTCTGGCCTCAGGTATATCCTGAAGCAGATGTATGAACACCCTTTAACATCCACCAGAACACCTCAGACTCTCAGGAAAAGCAGCAAATGATAAGGAAATAAACTCTGGACTTTAATAAATAAAATGTGGACAGGTATAATTTGTTAGAGCATCACTCCCACCACAAGCATGCCAGTGATTGTATACTTACTATTTAGCTGAGTCAGAAAGCTGATATTCTCTTCTCCTGTCATAACACTCTTGTATTCCAGGGTCATTCCACAATGTTTTAATTGCACTTACATATGGCTGCTCAAATGTCATGACCTTTTCTACATCCACTTCTCGGATCAGCACTGCATTGGCCTGGAGATTGAAAAGAAAAAGAAGAAAAGAGAAAAAGAAAAAACAAAACAAAACAAAAAACAAACAAACAAACAAAAAAAAACCCCAAAACTGGAGGGCATAAATACACCCACCCTACAATGGCTAAGCAAAGGAAGGACTACAGTAACTACCACAGCCTGTGGTGTCTGTGAGGTGATTATCCACACCTCTAGGGGCTTTTGCCAATGCTCCCAATAAATAAAAACCAAAGGGAAGTTCTGTACAAGTCAGAGCAAGCAAAAGCTGGCAGATTTTATATCTCAGAACCCCTCCATCATGCCTCACATAAAGCACAGGCAAAGCTTTCTCACACTCTGCCTATTCTCACCACAGACAGGAAAGGGGCACCATCTAATCCCTACAAACAATTATTCAAAATCAGCTCCGAGACACTGTGTGATAGGTCAGATAAAACACAACTTCAAAATGTTAAGGATACTAAATTTTAAAAAAGGCAAAATATGCTAAAAAAAAAAAAAATCTATTTTCTGGCATGCCCTCACTCTCACTGTCCTCCCCCTCAAAACGATAAAATAATTTAGATCAGATCTACCTAGAATTAATTCCTGATCCCAAAATGAGTATGTTTCTGTAGTTGAGACCAAAATTCTTCAAGAAAGGTTTGTACCCTTGGTCAGTAGCTATCAGAAAAACAGGACTGCAGAAACAGGGGTAACTACCAGCACAGGTCTGTGTCTTTTGGGTCCAGCATGTATTTTGCCAGCTTCAAGTTCCAATAAGAACGGCAACACATGCAAAGAAAATGCCAACACATTTAACAACCCTGAATCCTTGAAATGAGTAAAAATAACACCCCTCCTATCCCATCATATCCCAATCCCTTGCTCCCACCACTCCCTAGGCACACCAGTGCACCAACCATGCAGATTTGCTCTATCCCTTAAGACAACCAAGTAAAAGGAGTTGGGTATCAAGAAAATGTCATAAATAGTTTATAGAAAAGAGTTCAGGGAGGTCGAGGTTGCAATGCAGAAAGACACAAAAGAAACAAAAACTCAAAATCCTCACTGACTACAGATATGTGCAATAACTGACAAACTTACCTTGTTCTGTTCATATTTGTACAGAATCTTCAGGGTTTCCATGGCTCTTATCATAGACTGCATGGCAGTGAAGATGTTCTGGTACACCAGCTTGGTGAAGCCTTTTTTGTCCTCTTCAGAGTAGCCTGAGCCATGAATTATACGCATTTGCTTAATGAACGTGCTTTTCCCACTCTCCCCAGTGCCTACAGGATGCAAGAAAGTGAGTTAGGAGCCACCAGCAGCAAAGCCCACAGCAGATGAAAGCTCCTATCACTACACCCAAGCACACACCACTCCCTACCCCCTTTTTGTCACTTCCCAGACTGCTAAAAGACAGCTTGGATTGTTCAACCCCGCTAGGAACCCAGCAGCATGGAAGGAAGACACCTTGTCCTTTACAGCAGCCTTCAGAAGGAGCTCTGGTACTTATTCCAAATCTCACGTTACAGCCACTCCCACACGTCCTGCGTCAAGAGGCCCTTGCCCGTCACACCTGACCTATTCCCAGATACTCCAGCAAGATGCTACAACCAGCCAGGAAGGGCCTGGACACACTTTCAAGCCAGGAAAGTGCTACAGACCAAGCAGTGAATGGCCAGCAGAAGCCCAGTAAACAGCAAATTTTGTTTTGTTCTAATTTGGCACCAAATGTTCTTCGCCTTATACACGCCGCGTCTTTTCATAGGAAAGAACCAAACACAACAGGAAAAAAAAAAATTAATCAACTCTAAAGGAGAACGGAGCTCAAGAAAATCTTTGCTTATCCATCTGCCATGAACAACCCAGGCAGCACATCTGCCTTGTGTCCCCAAGGTTTGCTCCTCGGGGCTGACCCCACAACCCTGCCTGTGGCAGGATTGCTGCGCTCCTGCTCTGGATCCGAGGGAGTTAAAAATGGCGTCTGGCAGGGAGAGCAGAGTAGGCCACTGCTCCAGCTGTCGGTGCCGTGCCTGGGTCCCCACGGGCTGCAGCCTGCTCAGCAAGGCCACTGCTTCCTTCTCTTCCTTCTTTTTCAGGTTTTACTGCCGGGCTGGGAGCAGATGGGAGGGCAGGACACGGCACAGGGCAGCGCTTCCTGCACCGTCACTCGGGCAGGTCCTTCCACTCCTACATTTATGGCCCCACAGGAGCGTCACTCAGCATGTGAAGGCCACCAGATGATACCAAAGGACAGCGGGAACTTTCTAACAGAGGGAGCGGGAGAGAAAAACGCCATCGGACGGCATCCAAGCAGTTACAGAGCCTTGCTGAATTCACAATTCAACTGGGACGTCCCCGGTGACATCGCCCCGTGCACACAGTCCTTTGTGGAGGGGACACCCAGGCCAGGTCTCACGTGGGATGAGCTCACCTCCACATTTCAGCAGCCTAAATGGACACCACTACATTTCTGTGGAGTGTTTTTGTTGAATCTTCTAAAATTTGCTACCGTTATGCAGGATATTGATAAAAACCCCACACTCTCTAACACAGTAGCCCAGCTCACCTGACTACAGAGACCAAAACCTCAAAAATTCAAAATATATCGTGTCAGTGATACAAATCCTTTTGACCTGGAGTTAAAATGCTGGCAGAGCCCTGGCTCTCCCCACAGGCACCACTAGATCCTCCTCACACCAGGAGAGAGATGGATTCAGACAAGATCTCATTCATCCCAATACACAATTAATACTCGCATGTAGATACTCAGTTACTCATTTTATCTTGGTAGGCTAAAAGGCAAACAAATAAAAATGCTCAGATAAAAGCAACAAGCACTTAACTAGAAGCAGAATTCTTGAAATGAACATCAAGAACTGACAGAAATCACATCAGCACAGCCAGAAATTAATACTGTAGACATGATCAATATGCAGCAAACTATCTCCATCTTGAATACAAAGGTGCACCCTAAGTGGGGGAAAAACTGGAAACTGAGATCTTTTGTGGTTTCTGTCAGTGTGGTGAGAAATACTTCCTTGTCTTTTACCACAGTGACCAAAACTGAGAGGAAAAAAAAAAAAAAGGTGGTGCTTCAAAGCATTTCAACAATGAAAATATAAGAGAAACCTCAGCACCAGACCTTTGCTTGCTTCAGGACTTAAGAGTTCAAACACAGATTCTTCCTGCCTTCATTGCCTGGACAGTGACTCCATCACTGCCCTTTTTTGGTTTGGGGGTTGGTTTTGGTTTTTGCTGGTGGATTTTTGGTTTGGTTTTGAGATTTTTTTTTTAAAGTTGTCTTTTGCTTTCCCTGAGGCACAGCACTACACCAGCAGGTTACAAGCTCTGGTGGGCAAGATCTACAACTCTCAGGGCACAAAATCCCTTTTTAATATGACAGGAGATAATCTGAATTCACCACTTCTTCTGCCAACTCGTGAAATCAGCAGAGTTTACAGTAACTTCCTAATGATCCCCCAGTAAATACATTGCTCAGTCAACAGTAACCCATGCTTTATCAAAAGTAATTTTTGTACAAAATATCCTCCTCCCCCAGTAAAAAGACAAATTACTACCTTGTACCAGGTGGCAATGTCCAACATCTTGAATTTCTTATTAACAGGTTCATCATTGATTAGCACTTTTACTCTTCACCTCCATTTTCTGGTTTAGGCTTCAACAAAGTAACTGTCACCAGATGTAGTGACAGGAAAAATGTAACAGTTTCTCAGGGTGGAAACTCCCTCCTCACACTCAAAATTTTGGAGATTTTGGGAAAGCCCTCTCACTAAGCCAATCATTAATACTTGTGAATATAAGAACTCCACAGAACAGGAGCAACACAGAAGAAATCCCTGCAAGCAGGGAGAGAGAACACAGGTCACCTGTGCCAGCTGAAGGTGGGCAACGTGCTGTGTCCAGTGAAAAGCATCCTGCAAAAACTGTCCACACCTAGGAGTGTTGCTTATCCAATAATAACCACCTTCTATATGGTTTTTTAGTCTAATGCTGAATCTGTATCTTTTAGAAAAGCAGAAAGGATTCTTGAGCAATTTGAATTATTTCTAAAGTGAAATATTTAGATCCAGTGGGATCTTCTTAACCCAGATCTATCCTATAGCGACAACCTATTTTGACACAGCTGCTTCTGTGGGACTGCTTTTAGGGAAGCATGAGAGTGAGGGACACCTTCCCCCCTCTCCAAGAAGCCTTACAGAAACTGCCACAGCATCTCCAAAGAGCAGAAATGTGAAGCCCTCGATTTTAGCTTTCACACAAAGAACAGCAATACATGAATTGTGAAGGATTCAGGGTGAGGAGGAAAGCCCTGGGGTTTACCTGACAGTTACCACCAGGCACCAGTGTGGGTACTGGAGCCCTCCAAGGGGCTGGGCACACACAGCCTCTTCCCACTTCTGCAAATTGTTTGGTTTTTTTTTTTTTTTTCCACAAGGGTCAGCCTCCTTCTTCATCTGGACCTTAATGGCTTGTCAACAGATCCATCAGGTCTGCTTCAGATTTCATCTCAAGACAATACAGCATTCAAGACGCAAAGCAGGATATATCTGACACACAGGCAGTGCTAAATCACAGCATGCATGAAAACTGAAACTTAAGTTTAAATTTGGGGGCTACCTAGGCACGAACATCAAACTGAAGAAGGAGGTACATGCCCGCAAGTCTCAGTTTGCAGCCGATTTCCCATCCCTGTAAACTCATCTGAACGCGGCACAGTTACCCATCAGCACAGGGAACACTCCTGTTTCCACCCCAAGACCTAGATTCTTAGGGCGGCACAGGTGATCCGTACCTCTGAACGCCACAGGCATCTCCTCACCCAGCCCACAACTCCCGCATTCCGACTGCCTCGTCCCCCTCCAGAACCACCGCACCGAGCTCCCAGCCCTGCTGCCTCTCCCAGCTCTTGCCCCAGGGGGAACTCTGTGGTTTAGGAGCTGCAGGCCCGTTTTTCCACACACGTTCACCGACAATCCTGAAAAGCACCAACTCCACCAGCGGATTTCCACACGCCAGCCGAGGCCAGCACACTCCCGAGAATCGTTTCCTCGAGACAAATTTCACGCGCCCCTGTGCGTGCCCGCCTTCACAACCAGGAATTTCAGCTACTTAGTTCCTGGTTGTGTCAAAACCCATTTTGACAGCGAACGCATCACAAAATCAAACAAAGGGCAGCCAATGAGGCGGCCGCCCCGCACGGCTCGGGAGCGGCCCCGAGCGCCGGGCTGAGGCGGGGATGGCTCCCGCCGCTTCCCCGCCACACCCGCTCCCCGCCCGGCCCGGCCACCCGGACCTGCCAAGCCCCGGGCCGGGCCCCGCGGCGGCCCCGGGGGCCGGACCGGCGCCGCGCTCCTCACCCAGCAGCAGCAGCTTCAGCTCGCGGCGCGCGTCGCGCTTGTCCCTCCGCAGCTGCTTCTCGATCTCGGCGTTGATGCGCTTCGACTCCTTCACCTCGTCGCTCAGGCAACAGGCCATCATGGACTCCAGAGTCATGGTCGCGTCGCGGCCGGGACGCCCCCGCCCACCCCCCCACCCCCCCGGCACCGACCACCGTTCTCCGCACGGCCGGGAGCCCGGCCCGGCCCGGTCCCGCGTCCCGCGCCCCCTTCCCTCCCCACCCTCCCGCCCTGCGCGGCGCCGGCCCGGCCCGGCCTCGCCCCGGCCCCGAGTGCTGCGGCCGGGCCCAGCGCCAGCGCCGCCGCCGCCGCCGCCCCCGCGCCGCTCTCGCCCGGCTGCGCCGCCGCTCCCTCCGCACGGCTCCGCCGAGACACCGACGAGCCGGCGCAACCCAACCCGCTGCCGCCGAAAACAAGCGCTGAGTGACAGCGGCCGAGGCCAATGGGAGAGCGCGGCGCGCAGAGGGGCGGGCCCGGACGGGCGGGACGCGGCGCCGCGGCCAATGGGAGCGCAGGGTTTGGTTGGCCGGTCACGGGGGGGGTGGGGGGGGAGGGCGCACGGACGCGCGTTCCTGGAGCGGGGCGGGGCCGCCGGGCATTGTGGGAAGGTGGCGGACCGGGCGCCCATGGCAGGGCGGGCCGGGACGAGCCCGGACCCTCCCGTGGCCGGGCCGAGCGCGGAGCCGCCGCCTCCCCTCGCCCTCTGCGGGCCCGCGGTTGGGCCACGCCGGGCGGGTAGGGCCTTGTCGGCCGCTGGGATGGCGGCACAGGGCGGGCCCGGGCCCCGGACGTTGCGGCTCGTCCCGCACCGCTCGCAGCCGCCAGCGGGTGCCCGGAGCGGGCCGGGCCCGACCTGCGTGGGACGGGCGCGGCTCAGCCCGCAGACCCCGCCAGCCCGGCCGCCCAGCCCTCGGGGCCGAGGAGAGAGAGGCTGAGGCCTCGCCGGGCCGGCCCTGTGCTCCAGGCTCCGGCCGTGTCCCGGCAGAGCCGCTCCGAGCTCCGCGTGCCACCTCCCAGCCCTGCCGAGCTCTCCGTCGCTCCACACAGGGCGTCTCAGAGCTGCCTTTATGCCAGGTTTCCTCATTGCTTCCTAGCAGGTGCCTGTTGACCTGTGACAGGTCCTCCAGCCAGCAGCCCGATGCATCCATCCCCTCATGCTTGTGCTCGTTCTTGTGCTGCCAGAGCAGCCTCATCTGTCAGAGCATCCATCCCTTCATGCCACACCTTGTGCTCGTTCTTGTGCTGCCAGTGCAGCCTCATCTGTCAGAGCATCCATCCCTTCATGCCACACCTTGTGCTCGTTCTCTTGCTGCCAGTGCAGCCTCATCTGTCAGAGCATCCATCCCCTCATGCCACACCTTGTGTTTGTTCTTGTGCTGTCAGAGCAGCCCCCCGTGCCCTGTGGGACTCTGCCCCAAGCAAAGTACCTGCCACCTGGACTCTCCATACACACACCTCTCTTGCAAGCACCTGTGGTTGCACACCTCTTACCCTGCCTTGCCTGGGGTCTGTATCTAAACAGTCTTTTTGAAGGTCCAAAAAAGCACCATGGAGCTGTTCCATACCTGCCTTCCTGGCTCATGCAGTGGTCTGCCAGTCCTTACCTCTTGGCAGTTTGGCTGAGACAGAAACACAAGATACAAACAACAGGTTCTATTTTCCACTTAAATTCTCCCTTATACCTCTGCTATTCCCATGAGTTATTTGCCTCAGTTAAAATAAGTTTCTAACTTTTGTTTTTTTTCATAGTTTGGCCTTTAACAGCATCAACACTGACCTCCCTTTGTTACATTCTCTTACTTTCCCTCCCAGGTAGCCCACAGCCAGCAGGACTCATCACACACTTCTGGCAAAGGCCACGTGGACGTTTTGCTTTGGCAGCTAAAAATTCAGCAGACAGAAGCGCTCAGCACACCCAGGATCCAAGCCACAGTGGCTGTTCCCTGTGACATGTTGCCCTTTGGAACTCCTGGACAGTGCTTAAGGAGACTGAAGTTCCTGCAACCCCTGCAGCTCTGCCCTGACTGGGCAGGCCACTTGAGCTCCTTGCATGTCCTCAGGCTGTGAGGGTGGCACAGGTGACACTCTGGGGCTGCTAAAGAGTTCCCAAGTTGGGATTGCTGGGCTGCTCTGGCCCACGAGGTGCTGTGTGTTGGAAGCTATTGTTTTGGTTGCCTTCTCTTGGGCAGGATGAAAATATAAAGGCCAGCAGATCCTGAAGAAATTTCCACAGCTTGCCAAAAGAAGAGCAATAAAATTTGCATCCAGCCTCTGGACCACTTGCTTGGTTCCTGCTGATGGGAAGTTTGGGTCCACAGACGTTGAGTTTTGATGAGTCCTGATCAAAGTGTGATTTAAGAATGACAGAACTGCCACTCTCCAAACAACAACAGCCCATGCATTCCCTCCCTTTTTGCCCTAATGGAAAAGTTTTGGTGCTCAGAGGGTTCCCAGGAGACCCGGGATTTCCCTCAGCTCTGTCACCATTGCGCTGTGCGATTCCCCGGGCTCCATGTCCTTGCTCCTGCAGAAAGCTGATCCTGAACGTGTCAGGCACTTCCAGAGCAACTGTTCCCATGGCCCACATTTGCAGCAGCTAATGCTGAGCCCAAAATCACCCCCATTTGTTTACAGAGAGGAAGAGCCCATGGAGAGGGGATCCCAAGGCCCATGGAGATGCGGACGCATCGTGTGGGCAGCACTGCAGACATTGCACAGTACCAGCTCTTTTCTCCATTCTGTCCCCATTTCTTAGTTGTTTGTGAGTTCCAGAAGGGAGCAGGCATTGCCAGCAGGTGATCCTAGCCAGGCTGAGGGAGCTGGGTGTGCTCAGCCTGGAGAAGACCAAGAGGGGATTTTACCAATATCTGTAAATACCTGAAGGGAACTGCCAGGGGATGGAGCAGTTTCTGCTCAGCTGCTGAGCAATAGGACAATGAGCAGAAACTGATGCACAGCAAGTTCCACCTTGGACATGAGGAAGAACTTTCCTGTGCTGCTGACACAGCACAGGTTGCTCAGAGTGGTTGCAGAGCCTCCCTCTCTTGTGATTTTCAAAGGAGGAATGTGTCTGGACTCTCTCTGGGTGCTGATGGGGACCAGGGACCCAGCTGCAGAGCACGTGTCAAATGTTTCATCCTCCCCCAAAATTAATTTTACAAGTTCTTCAATTGCCTGTCACAGGAAGATGCCACGAGATTTGAGTTCTCTGAACAGAGGAGGAAAGGCACTGAGATCAAACAACGCTGACAAATGCAGCCCGTGACAGCAATTGCTGGATTAGTTTTTTTAAACCTTATGTTTCACATCTGGTTTGTCATGGTGTTGTAGGTGGGCTCAGTGCACAGTAAACTAGGATAACAAACCTACATTTTCTGTGATCCTTTCATCCCCTATGATCCCAAAACACATCATTTAATTGCACTCAACCTGCACACAGATTTCATAAATAGAGGAATGATGAATTAGCATAGCTGCTGCACCATTCACACAAGTTACTAAGACACAATCTCCTTGTGCAATCAATCCAGCCTCATGCTTCAGTGTTTGTCATAAATTGAGGTCAGGAAGAAACGTTCTCCCTACCTGGAGGAGTGCTGCTGAGCTAGCCGAGTACAGAAAGACTCTTAAGGGTGTAGTAATCTGTCTTCCCTGTGCAAATCTCAGAAACTGCTGCAAATATGCATTTGGTGCAGCTCCAGTGCAGTAGATGAACACCGATCCTGCACAGGGGCAGGAGGAATCTGCCTCACATGAGCCTGGGTGATCCTTTTGACCCTAAAATCGGTATCTGGCTCCTCCCTTCGTCCAGCAAGGGAGGCAGAGGAGAGAGGGGAGAGTCCAGAGCCCTGGCCATGCCCACAGCACAGGTGGGCCTGCTCAGGAAGCTGCTCCTTTGCCCATTCCAGCCCCTGTGGGTCACTCTCTTCAGGCTCAGTCTGGGTTTCACATGCAGAGGGATTCACACTGCTGCTTCTGCAAACTGATTGTGCTGGGAAGCTTCTCATGACCAAAGGGTCAGTGGATTCCCCTGGACCTCCTGACTGTCTCACAGCTCCAAATTTCCTGCTTATCTCCCACCAAATGCCTCAGGGACACCACCCAGGGAGCAAGCAGGTTCAGGCATCCTTGCCATGTGCTTCCTAATCACGGCTCAGCTGCAAAATCCCTTTCCTGCTTCCTGCAAGGAGTGTGAACTGTTCCTTGCACTTTGGCTGGTAAAAAGGATGATAATTACCCCTAATCAGTCTGCAGCAAAAACACAGGCCACAGCAGAAGGGAGGGGTGGGGGGCAGCCACTACAAGGAATGGAGCCCAATTATTCCAAGTCACTGATAAAACGGGATCAAAGAGGGTAGGAATGTTTTACCAGCTGTACAAAGCCTGCCTGGACCAAGGCTGCTCTTGGAGAAAGGCCCTTTCTGCCTAGAGGCCATTCCTGGCTGGGACCCTATGCACATCCAGGGACAGTTTCTCATTTTTCTTCTTGGTGTAGGCGAGGAATTTGGGCTGCTGTTCATTTCTGCCTCTGAGAGCAAGCAGCAAGACAGTTTCAGCAGGAAATGAGCATGGAACCATGGGCATACAGTGCAGAGCAAGCACTCTGTCTGCTGCCCATGAGGGCACCGAGGTGCTGGGAGTCTGCTGGGTCCCATCAGGGGCACCTGGGTGTCCCAGGGGATGCAGCAGTTGGGGCTTGGTGGTGATGGGGACGAGGGACAGCACTGCTGGAGGCATTTGTGCCCTGCCAGTGCCATGTTCGTGGGGAGGAGTGCTGCACTTTTGACTCCCTGGGAACCTGTGCAGCCCCACTGCTCATTCCAGCCTTTTGCTGCAGCAGGGACACCTGCACAGCTCCTAACAGCAGCAGGAGAGTTGGGAGGTGGTGAAGGAGAGAAGGAAAACAGCCCCTTATGTGAAAGAGGGACTTGAGAGGCAGGTTGTGTGTAAATCATTGCCTGGCCTGCCCAGCCCTTGCCTCGTGTCTGGCTGCTTGTGTTATGCTATCTGGAGAAAGTTTAATATCAAAAGCCAATAATCCCTGTGATAGGAGGGATGATAAGGGACAGTCTGGCCTGGATGTGGCAGGGGGCCAAGGTCCAGTGCCCGACCTCCACCACCAGTCCTGGCCTCCCCATCCCATCCCAGGTGGCCCAGACGTGGCAGGGCTGTCAGTGTGCAGTGGCAGCAGGGCTGGGCAAAACAAAAAAAAAAAAAAATCAAAAAACCGGGAACCAGCCCTGCTGCTGGTGAAGAGGGGCTGGGGAAGCAGGGAAGCAGGAAGGGGAGAACTCTGTGAGCCCCAGCAGAGTGGCATGGGGCTGGCTGTGGCTAATAGCCTACAAGCTGCCAGCACTGGCCCTTATAAAATGCTTGACAGATGTCTGAGTACAGGGTAGCAGTGGGGGATTGCAGCCCAGGGAGGGACTGGGGTTTCTTGGCAGGTGGGGCATCAAGGGCAGCTGAAGTTTAATGAGTTTGGTGGGTCTCAGCCCTGTTTCCACTGGAAGGAGGCCACAGCACTGAAAGCACAAGTGAGAAGCTGGCTGAGGCACCCCACACCCAGCGGGGTCCTGTCCGTGCCACTCTGAGCTGTGCAGTGCCCCGCATTCCTCAGACTCCTGCAAAGCACCCGTGGATGTGGTCAGCTTGAGGTGATGGCACTCGAGAGACCCTGAGGCTGTGCAAAAAGGGAAAAATCCTTCCTTGTCTCAGTGCCTGAATTGCTGCTGTGTCTTTTTTATTTCTTCCTCTTTAATTCCAGGTAAAAGAGAGCGTATTCTCGGGGTAAAAGCAGGATCTCGGGGCCTACATTTTCATAATAATGACAGCATGGCTTTCACCTTGTGTCCAGAGCTTCAGAGCAGAAAATGTCTGTACAACTTCTCTCCTTGAACCAGTGCTGGAGTGGGATATAATATCTGAATAATTTACAAAGGCTCTTCATTACACAGGTTTATTTTTGGCAGCTTTGTTAGGCTGCTCCTTTTAGGAACTAATAGGAAGTTTCTCTGGTTTCATTAGGACATCCCTGTATGAATTGTTCCAGTGGGGCCAGGGACTGGGACATCTTCTTGCTCCATTAGAAATGCAAAATGTTTCTGCCCTCTCTGTCCCTCACGGCTTTCTGGAAACCCACCTGCATGCCCAACCCTGAGCCAGCCCTGGTTGTAGCAAGAATCCAGCATGTCTTTATTCCTGGCCAAGATGTTGAGGGAGTGGGGGGTTTCCCCACATTGCCTTCAAACAGCTTTGCAGCAGACAAATATTGGTTCACTTGGAGAGCTCCTACACAGAACTCCCTTTCCTGTGCTGGAAAAAGCCTTCATTTCTCCAGCCGGGTCTGAGGTGGGCTGTGGAAACCCCCACTGCTCACCAGGCTGTGTTTAGGGCCACCTCCTCTGTGCCCAGACCATATCCAGCCCCTGACTCAGCCTGGGCCAGGCTAAAATTCCCTCTTCTTCAGATGCAGGTGCATTGCCCGGCTGGAAACGAGCCCATTAAAAAGTCATTTACCAGGCACAAGCGAGTTTGTGTTCCCCAGGACTGGGATTTGCCAAGATTATACCATAAATTAGAGTGTTTCCTGGAAGAATGTAAGGAGAGAGGGGAAAAAAAAAAAAGATAAAATGGAACATTTTGTAGCCAACAGAAATGCCAATAAAGGAGCATTTCATTTCCCACTTGGAAGGGAGTGACTGCAAGCTGTTGCAAGGGTAGGGCAGGGTGCCTGTGCTGCTCCAGGACCAGGGGAAGGGGACAACAGGGACCTGCTCTGGCTGCATGCACACACTGACTGTAAACTGCATTTCTCTGCCCTTGAGCAGAGCCCAAGCTGGGGTGACTCAGTTTCTTTCCATGTAAAAAGGGGGACCGGGATGCCAACCCCACTGGTGGAAGACTGTCTGCCCTGTTTTCCAACCCTTATTCTGCAGGGACACAAAGCCTGCCTGCACTATTAATAATCCTTGGCATGAAGCTGTCACAGTTTCCACTAATATGGAGATGTTGAAGTGAAAAAGCTACTGCACAATATGCAGGAGGTGTCACAATAACTCAGCTGCTATATTGTTCTTTTTAAAAATAAATACCACAACAGGCCAGCCCACATTGCTGGAGTCATGACGTGTAGGGTTTTATTTTTAATCAGAAAATGTACTGATTTTTAAAGATAGACATGGAGCAACATCCAAAATTTATGAAAGCTCCCTGTGTGCTCACACGTACCAACTGTATTCCTGCCTGTTATTCTCCGAATGGCTTCCAAGGACCTGATCCTGCCTCAGCACGGGCACATTCGTGTGTGTGTGGCTTTGCAAGAGGCCCCATGGCAACGAAGTCCTTCCAGAAATAAAGTCTGTGGCTGAATTCCACACCCCACTGCTCTCTGGGGGGATGCAATCGATCCTGTAGGACACCAAGTGCAGGATCTCCTCCTCGGGCAGCAGGTTTAGGACCAAAGTTTGCATCCAGAGCAGAATATTCCATTGTTTGGAGATCAGAGGTTTCTCTGGGGGCCAGTTGTAGGTGAAATACCTTTTTCCTTTGCCTTCCCTCACGCTCACCCAAGGGCAACACTGAAACAGAGGAAAACGAAACTCTGGGTAAAAAAAAAGCCTGCTCTGCTTGGGGAAGGGCGTGAAAATGAGCTGCGGAGGGCGAGCAGCCTCACTGCCCGGCAAGGGCCGCTCGGGGGCTGCGGACCCGCCTCAGGCCGGCCGCACCCTGGGCCTGCCCCGCGGGCTCTGCCCCGGCCCGGGCAAACCCCGCGGGCTCCGGGGAGGCCGGGGGCACGGCCAGGGACACCCGACGGGCCGCGGCACCGGGAGGCTGCGGGCAGGGCCGGGCAAGCCCCGGCCGGGCGCGGGGAGCAGAGGCCGGCGGGGCAAGGCCCGTCCCGACCGCGGGGCCGCATCGCCCGGGCCCCGCCGCAGGGAGGGCACGGAGCGCGGCACCGAGCGCGGCACCGAGCGCGGCCCGGCCCGGTGCCCGCGGCGCCGCGCGGCGGGGGCGGGGACCGGCGGGGGCGGGCGCGGCCGTGGGCCCGCCCGGGCCGGGGAGGCGGCGGCGGCGGCAGGTGGTGCCGAGCAGCCGCAGGACGGAGCCGGAGCCGCAGCCGCCATTAGACAATAGGCGCCGGCGGCGGGAGCGGCGCGGGGCGAGCGGCGCGGCCGGGGCGGGGCGGCCGCGGGGCCGGGGCGGCCGGACCCGGCGCGGACAAAGGCGGCGGCGGCGCGGGGAGCCGCGGCGGGGGCGGGAGGCGGCACCGGGCCGCTCCGTGCGGGGACCGAGCCGCAACCTGACATGATGTTTCCACAAAGCCGGCACTCGGTACGGCGCGGCCCGGGGCCGGAGCGGCCGCGGGGCGGGGCCGGGCGCCGGCGGGACTGCGCGGGGGCTGCCCGGCCTCTCTCGGCCCCGCGGGGTCGAGGGGATCGAGCGCCTCCCGCCGCCGGTGCCGAGGGGCGGCGGGGCCGCCGGCGGTACACGGGGAAGGGGCCCCACGGGTGACCTTGGGCGCGTCCCGGGCACGGGCGCTGCCCCCCGGCGGGGCTCGG
Organism: Anomalospiza imberbis; assembly: GCF_031753505.1. Classification (NCBI taxonomy): domain Eukaryota; kingdom Metazoa; phylum Chordata; class Aves; order Passeriformes; family Viduidae; genus Anomalospiza; species Anomalospiza imberbis. The sequence goes on from NC_089707.1 coordinate 2,970,366, forward strand.
CTCCCGGTGCGGCGAGAGCGGGGCGGGCTCGGGGCGGGGGGGCCCGGCGGCCGCCGGCTCCGGCCCCAGCGCTGTCTCCTGTTGTTCAAGGGCTCCTCTCACCTGCCTCAGCAGCTGAAGTTCACGACCTCCGACTCGTGCGACCGCATCAAGGACGAGTTCCAGCTGCTGCAGGCCCAGTACCACAGGTACGTGCTGCCCCCGCGCCCGGGGCTGTCCCGCAGCCCCGCCGGGCCGGCCGGTGCACGGGAATCGCTCCGATCCTTCTGCTCCTTGCTTCGCTCCGGGGACCGGATGAGAATTTGGGGAAAGGGAGCCGGTCGCGTAGCTTGGGACAGCTTTGGCTGGAGGAGCACCTCGGGCACGGCGTTGGTCGTGTCCACATGGGAGCCCAGCGAGGAGAACGCCCATTCCCTTCTCCAGCCAAGGTCTTTCCTCCAAGTGCTGCTCAGCCAGGACTGCACAGACACTTGCCAGGCCTCCTGCCTCTTGCTGGGAGTTTTCCTCAGTTTTTCTCGCTGGCTGCCATTCCTGGACTGCAAATGCAGCAGGGAGCACTTAAATCCAAAAGCTTCTACTTTTCTGTGAATGCGTGTGGAAATAGGGCTGCTGACCCAAAAGCTGGCTTGAGACAATCTGTTGCTTTGCATGTGTGTGTGTGACATAAACATGAAGCCCTTCGGTTTAAATTGGCCTGGCGCTGGTTTTGGGGTGTGCATTGGTGCCATGTGGCTGCGATGTCCCCCAGCCCAAGCTCTGCCTGCGGGCAGGGTACACGTTTGTGGTGGTGTCATTTTGGCAGGAGCAGGCAGAAAAACTGCTGGGAAGTGGCCATTTCCTGGTGTCTCTGTGCCTTGGCAGTGCCATCAGGGGAGTAGGGGGTTCCTGCTGAAAGGGAAGCTTTCCCCCCATGCCGCTCCACCCCCTTGGACTTAATCTGCTCAAGAAGGAGCAGGTTTTGTGTAGGTGAAGCTGTTTCTTGTTTGAAACATAAAACCACAGCACATGCTGGCTGCAGTTGCTCGGCTGGTGAGTTGGAGTCTCATAAAACACTGAGAGCAGCGGCACTTTCTCTGAAGGGTGTGAAGAATCTAGGAGAGAGGAAAAATCCTTGCTTCTGGAGGGATGTGCTGCACTTGGGCCTCCCCCCAGCCCCCATCCAGAAGTGGGTCTGGCTTTGGTTTTGATGTTGTATTGGAACATCTTTTGAGTGCTGCAGACAGGTTCTGTGCCAGAATCTGTCCCCAGCTGCCAGCGATCTGTTGAGGAAAGGCAAACCCCTCCCTGGGCAGCCAACTCTGCTTCTCCCCAGCATTCTGCTTCCTGTGGAATGGATTTGCCTGAGGGAGGTCAGTGTTCTGCTGGTGGATAGCCTTGTGTCCTTTTCCTGAATGCGTGCTGGGGAGGGCTCCAGCTGAGAAAGTGGGAGCAGGCTCTGTGTGGTCACTACTGTGCCAGCACAGCCTGTCTGGGCTCTGCTCTGGCCACCCCTTGAAGTCCAGATAGTGATGTCCAAGAATCCAGCCTGGCCGGGATGAGGCCATGCAGGAAGCAGCTGCTCTGTGGCGATCAACTCTCTCACCTCCTGTTTGTGGTTTTCTTACTGTTTTCTGGCTTTTCAGCTTGAAGCTGGAATGTGACAAACTAGCCAGCGAGAAATCGGAGATGCAGCGTCACTACGTCATGGTAAGGACCGGCCCAGCAGCCCAGAGCAGAGTGTGTGGGTGGCAACACCAGCAGGTGCCTGTGCCTGGGCTCTGCCTGGCAGGGAGCCCACGCCCCGCAGAGCTCCAGGGCTCTCAGCAGGGCTGGAATTGGCTCTTTTCTGAAAATGGGGCTGTTTTGTGTTGGCTGCATGCAGGGGGTTGTTGAAGTGCACGGTGGGAGGGAGTTTTTTGATGTAGAAAATGGGGCCTGGTAGGGGATTGCTTGATGGGTCCTTGGCCCAGAGGAAGTGACAGCTCTTACACACCTGAGAAGGTGATGCAAGGTGCTGGTGTGCAGGCGTCTGGGGACTCTGGGAAGGTCATGGCCAGCGAGAGACAAAGCAGTGCTCTGAGAAGTCATGAATCTGGGAAACCCCACAAGCCGGGTGTGAGTTAGAAGCAGAAATCAGTTTCTGTGCCAGGGCTAAACCCTGTGCACCTTGTGGTGACCGTGCAGCCGTGCTGAGTGCTGGCACGTGTGTCCCAGCACAGGGTGTGCATGCCCCAGGGCAGTGCTTGGTAAAGGCATAAGAAATGGTGCCACGTGTAGGCAACAGGCTTAGCTGTGGCTTTCCAAGAAAACAGCCATGTTCTGGTGAGCAGGGTGAGGGTTTGCCTGCCAGGTAATGCCTCTGGAGCCCTTGTAGCACAGGGGAGGGATGCCAGGCAGGGCTGTGGTCTCTTCTTTTCCTGTCATGGTGTTAATGGGAGGCTGCAATACTGTCCATGAAGATGAGCTGGTTCCTGCTTGCCAGCTGCTGCACCTGCCCTGGAAAGAAGAGATAAGATGTAGAAATTAATAGAGCAGCTCTTCAGAGCAGAGTTAAGACTTAAAAAATGAGAAATAAGGAAGTTAGCTGGCCCCTTCATCTTTCTGTACTGCTCTTGTGGCCAGACTGTGAGGCTGTGGGGAGCAAGGTGTGCTTGGGGCTGGGGACAAGGAGAAGAGGTCACAGCTTTCCTGGTGTATTAATGGAGAAGCCTGCCCCGTTCTCACTGGTAAACAATTGCTTCCTGTGCTTCGCAGTCTGCACAGAAACCCTCATCTCCAGCAGTGGCCAAGATACATTTTTTTTTTTTCCCTTAATGCTGGCAGTCGCCAGAATTGATTCAGGTTGCTGTCAGCAGCAGAGGGGAAGGGCTGTTACTCGTGGCGCAGCGCTGGAGGCTCTGCAGGCGCAGCAGCTCCTGCCTCGTCTGCGTGGCTGAGCCGGAGCTGCTGCCGCTCCCCATCACGGGGAGCCAAGAGGAGGGCTCCTGTGAATGTGCAAAGCTGCTACAGCTGCTCTGATTTTTGAATAAGTCACAATTGGCAGCTTGGGGGACGGGCTCCTGCTTCCTGCTCTGTCTTCAGAATGCAAAGAAGCCTCGAGAGCCCGCAGCAGGCTGAGATCATTCTGATACCAAGCCGGGCTCTTCATCGCCTTGTGGCGGCGGTACCAGGATGCCAGTGATCTTCAGCTAAATGAGCACAGATGTGGATTGTTCTTTTCCCTTTGGAAGAATCAGGATTGCAGCCTGCAGGAGGAGGTTTCTAAACTCTCAAAACAACAGCCTTATAAGAGCTTCTTCCAGGGGTCAGGAATTAGCTGCTTCTGCCAATAGATTGTAACTGCCTGTTGCTGCTGTGCAGGGGTTTTCTGGGTGGATTGTTTTTGTGTGTGGAGGGGGGAGGTTTCCACATAACTCCTTCCTAAACAGCTGGAGCTGTGTGCAGCTGGATGTGTTACTTGCTAGATGAAGTCCAGTTGTGATCTCTCCCATTGCTGCTGAAGCAGTCATGTGGGCTTTAGGATACTGGCCAGGCACAGCTCACAGAGCCAGGCTGCCTCTCTCCTGGCTGTGCTTAGGGAATTCTGGAGCCCTGAGCCTTTTTATGGGTTTGACACGGCATCACTCACTCTCACCTTGATGCAGACTGTGGAAAGGTGTCTGTGAGGGGAGTCCTGTGGGGCAAGTCTCCAGTCTGGAGCAGGGTGGGCAGGGAGCACCTGGAGGGGGTCTCTGTGCTTGACTCCTGCTGTCTTTGTTTCCTGGAGCTTGCCTCTGCTCTCCTGCCTTGCCCAGCCTTTATAGAAAAACCCTGCCAGGAATGCAGTGGTGGTTCCCAGCACTTACCTGGCAGAGACTTGACTTACAATTTGTTTTGTTCTCTTCTCTCCTGCTCTGCAGTACTATGAGATGTCCTACGGGCTGAATATTGAAATGCACAAACAGGTAGGGGGAAAAGCATCTCCAAGTGCTGTAATTCCTGGGGAAGGTGGGCTGTCTGCTTTGCGTTGCCCTCTGTCACTTCAGTTGCCTTTCAGGAGCTAGAAATGCCATCAGCCTGTAAAATGTCAGAGCTGCCTTTGAAATGCAGGCCCCCCCATGTCTCAGGATCACAGTGCTGGCCTGTGGGCTCCCATCCTGGGCTCTGGGCACCCTGTGGTTCTCCCCAGGGCCTGAACAGATATTTGAGCACCAGGAAGGGTCTGGAGCTGCGGCTTGGAGACTGTATGGTAGCCTGGATAAGTTTGTTCATTACCCTCACTGGTGGTTAAGTTGTTAATTATCCTCAGTGACTAATTACCTGTGGTGTTAACAACATGAGCCTCCTCTGAGCCTGTCTCTATCTGGCTCCATCCAGCTCCAGTCACAAAGTCGGCTGCGTGTCATGGCTCAGTTTAAGCCTCTTAGCACAGTTCTGTTCCTCACAAAGGCACTTGGTGCTTCTGATCCCATTGCCCTTGTTGCTAAGCCCATGAGACTGGCTTCCCTGGGAAAACCTGGGTCTTGTCAAAGAATCTGAGCCACAAATCCTCACTGCTGTCCCACGAATGTCTCCCAGCCTCATCTGCTTCCCTGTGGGGCTGTTGGGGTCCCCTCAGCTGGTTTTGGTGTGTACCTGTACCCTTTGGCTCTGAATTTCGAGTCGTTTGCAAAGTGATTTGCAAAGGACTGCTAGCTTCACTATTTGCCAGGAGAAAAGCATTTAACACCCCAGAAGTTGCCACTGCTGCTACGAGGGTAGTGAGGAGGCTGCCCAGCCCCTCTGGTCTCCCCCAGTAGCCCCAGTCCAGCAGCTCAACTGGGGAGGGGGAGCCTGAGAGGGCTGAACAGCCACATGTATGTCTGTGTCCACATGGCAAATGGAAATTCAGCACATCCCCACCTGGCTCTGCAGGAACTTTGCTCTCTGGTTGCTCCCAGTTTGTTAAATGAATGTCAGGGACCTGGAGAGGAAGAGGAATAAGGAAACTTTGCTCTTTGCAGTCAGCAGCATCCCTTCATTTAACTGAGCAGGGAGGAGCCTCGGGGGCAAGGGGATCCCCATGGCACCAGGATGCAGCCAGGAGAGTGGCTTTTCTCAGAGCCATTTGGGGACTCAGGCCTGGCCAGGGGAGGGGGGAGGTGGGGCAGCTGATGCTGTGGCTGCTCAGTCCCAAGCTGCCTGACTTTTCCTCTTTATTCCTCCCCGCTTTTAGGCTGAAATTGTCAAGAGGCTAAATGGGATTTGTGCACAGGTTCTGCCCTACCTTTCACAAGAGGTGAGTCTCCCAGCTTGTGGGGGGTTCTGGTGGCATGGAGGCTACTGTCCCTCTGCAGCCAGCGAGGCGTCACAGCCCTGCAGCACAGGCAGCTCCTCACCCCTGGGCTGGCAAACCCTTGCTTGTTCTCAAGGTGTGGGGACCAGCCCTTCAAGGCAGGGTTGGCTCCTGGAGCATTGTGTGGTGGGTAATGTGCCCCTCTGTTGGTCCACCCTAAAACTTCTATCTTGTTCTCTATATATTACTATATTCTAAAACTCTAAACTCTAATTTTTCTACCCTGTGATATTACACACTTCTAATCAAACTACACACTCGTAATCCCAGTGTTATCAATCAGTTTTGTAAGCTTTCTCCACAGCCTCAGGTCAAATGCAGTGCTGTCTTGGGAGTCAGTCAGCACAGAAAGTCTAAAATTCTCAGTATCCAGAACTCCAATACCCTTCCATCCCTTTTGTAGCAGGTGGAGTCAAAGCTGCTCCTGCTCTCTCCTGCCCATGGCTCCTGAGCCATCAGCCACATCAGCAGTGGGAGCTTTGGGTGCTAATCAGGGAGAAGGACACTTAAAAAAATACCTCCATATGGAGGATACCTCCTCTCATCCTCTTTGAGATCTGGTTCCTGTGCCTCATTAATTAATGCAGCTGATGGGCTCCTCCCACTCCCCTGAGAAATTAATTGGGGGAGGGGGTGCTTGGGAGTTGCTGTCTGAGGAGAGGATTAAGCACTTCTAGAGCTGTATTTTCTGTCTCCCCTGGAGGCTGAGCTCTGAGCAGCTCTCCTGGCCCTTTGGGGGTTGGAGGCTTCTTGCTTGGGGTCAGTGCTGGGCTTGGGGCACAGGTTCTGTTTTTCCCACCCACCTGTTCTTAGGACGACAAAGTCGCTTGCTGATCAGATCAGGGTTGCCTAATAACTAAGCCCCAGCTAAATCTTTTGCATCTTAATGCAATCCTTAACCCTGTCCTGCTGCCAAAATGAAAAGAAAAATCCCCTTGCTGAAGTGCAGTGGACGGGCCTGGTGTTTCAGAGACCTTGCTCCTTGCAAGGAGCAAGTACAGTTCTTCTTTATTTTTTTTAAAGTATATGATCCATCCATTTTTTCTGCCTGTGTTTGGGACACCCAGCTGCTGCTGAAATTGGTATCCAAGGAGCTTCCCAAGAGCTTCTGATTGTTAGGGCTTGTTTTGTTTGTTAGAGGGTCTGTGTAGGTGAAGGGTGGCAGGATGAGACACTGCCCACCTTGGAGCTTTCTGGCCAAGGATCTCTGGGTGTGTGGAAAGCAGGACAAGGGTGGGGGGAAGAGGGCACCTGTTTAACCCTGTGGTGAAGATGGGGATGAGACAAAGGTGCTTCCTTTCCTGCTCCTTGCTGCCCTAGGCCTGGGTGGGAGGCCCTTGTCTCGAGTAAAGTGTGTGCAGCTGTGTCCAGCTGTGGGATAACCAGCCTGATTGTGTGGACTGGGTCCCTGTTCTGCTTCCCTGTGGCACTACAAGTGACCCCAAATTCCTCTGTTTTTTTCCTCGCCAGCATCAGCAGCAAGTCTTGGGAGCCATTGAACGAGCTAAGCAGGTCACGGCGCCAGAACTGAACTCCATCATCCGTGTACGTGATGTCTAGATCGGGTTGGGAGGGGTGGGAATCCAGGCCTCTGGCCAGGACACAGAGCTGGGCTGTGGATTCTTGACCTGGGCACATCAGGGGACCCCTGCTCTGGTGCTGTGGCTGCAGTGGGACGAGGCTGCAAGGCTGGGCTGGCACAGGGCTGGTTCCACCCAGGCTTGCTGTGGTGTTTGCAGGGGTCCCTGCTCTGTGCCAGCAGGGTGCCAGGAGAGGAGCTTTGGTTTTGAGCAGGAACCGCAGTAGGCGCTCAGCATGAAAACACCATCTGCTCTTGGTCAGAGTTGTGAGTGAGGGCTTTAACTGCAGCCTTGGGACATGCCAGAGCCCGAGGCCACACGTCCTGTGGGGTAGGGGCTGTGTGTCCTGCTGGGGACACAATGTTGAGTCTTCTCTTGAGGTTGTCGCAGCAGCAGGACTCGAGAGCCTCTTTTCCCACCCAGCCCTGAGGTTTAAGCTTGTTTAAACCCTTGGTTTAAGCTTGATTGCTGGCACACTCTGGCCGGCCCAGGCCCTTGCTTTGGGCTCCAACTGCACTCCAAATGACAATACCCCCGTTGTGTCTCCGTGTCTGTCCATCGTTCCCTACAGCAGCAGCTTCAAGCTCACCAGCTGTCGCAGCTCCAAGCCCTCGCTCTGCCTCTGACTCCGCTCCCCGTGGGGCTCCAGCCCCCATCACTCCCCGCTGTCAGCGCCGGCACCGGGCTCCTGTCGCTCTCGGCCCTGGGCTCGCAGGCTCACCTCTCCAAGGAGGACAAGAACGGCCACGATGGGGATGCCCACCAAGATGATGACGGCGAGAAATCGGATTAGAGCGACCAGGGGGCCGGGGGAAGGGGGCTGGCTGGGGGAGGGAGGGGGCGGGTTAGTGCAAAATGCAGTATCTCTCTCTAATTGCTGTGCAGCAGGGCCGTGGTGACCTGTGCTCGGTGGCAGCTTGCCAGGCCTGTCCCCACGGGCGGGTGGCAGGGCCTGGGGGTGTCCCCAGCGCCGTCCCCGGCTGCTGCACAGCAATGCAAGCGCCATAGCATTACCCGTGTGGCCAATCGTGCTCTCCCTGTGCCCAGCCTGCCTTCCCCGTCCCTCCTCCCACTCACAGAGCCGAGCCAGAGTCTGGCTAGGCTGCTCTGGGGCCACTTTGCCCCCTGGCTGTCCCGGCTCCTCGGTGCCATGTGGCCCCTCCCTCCACCTGCTGCTCCCCCCTCGGTATTTAAAGATTGCCCCTTGATCCTAACGGTTCTGCACAACTCCCTGCTAGGATCCCTGGCCCGGAACAATCTCCTCCCTTCCCCAGGCGCTCTTGGTCTCGTCGCATCGCCCTGGCCCCGTGTCCCCCACGCCCCTCCTGCACTAATACCAGGCCTAACAACAGCCTTGCTGTTCTGCATGTACCTGTTCTCAAGCAGCTCTGGCTGCCAGGGGCTTCACCCTGGGCTGGAGGGGGAGCCTGTGCCACCTGCTCCCCCTCAGCACAGCATCGGGCTGCGGGGGCCCGGGTGGCTGGGCAGAGGGGGCAGGCAGACCGAGAGCCTTCCCCAGCCTCCCCCTCCCTGTGCCCCTGCCCTGTGTAGAGGATACAGCAGCTTTCTCTGTTCTTATCTCCGTGCGCTAGCGTGTCTTCTTAAAAAACAAAAATGGAAAAAAAAATAAATAATAATCTGGTGTTTGTATATAGTTCTTTAGAAAGATCTTGTTTTGCTTTTTGTGTTTAATCACTTGACCTATAATAAGAGGAACTGAAAATGCTGTATCAAGGACGTACAAGCTGTGCCTTTCAAATAAAGAAATAAGAAGGTTGGTTAAAACCATGACTTGCTGCCGCTTTCTTGTTGCCTTTGGGATGAGTTTAAAATACTTCCCTGTGTCTCCTGTCCTTTCAGATGGGGCACTCAGCTGGGGAGAACTGAGTTTTCCTGGTTCACCTGTGCTGTGGGAGGTGTCTGGAGGTGCAACCCTCCTTCCTTCAGCTGGTAGCATATCCCAGATTATCCTTCCTTCTTGGATGTGCTGCTCTCCCTCCCTGGAGGTTTCTCTGGGAGCCAGGACGAGCAGGGTTAACACTCACACCTCTGGCTTCTCTTGTAAGGGTTGGTGGAATGGGACCACATTCCCACGAAGTCCCTGTGGCTCTGGGACAGAGGTGGGGACTGTGCCACAGCTGCAATCTGCTGGAACCGGGGCCGGGAGGATGCCCGGGCAAAGCCAGAACAAACGAGCTCAAGGTGAAAGTGGTGGGTGGTGAAAAGAGGGCAGGGGGGACTCTCCAGAAGAAAAGCAAGGAGCGAAGTGCCCCTGAGGTCTGTCAGCTCTGTGCTGCTTTGGTAACACGTGTGGAGGTCCCCGCGGGCTGCCACGGGTCTGCTCTGTGTGTGCATAATTCATTTTTCCTGTGGGCACAGAGGATAAGCTACTTCTGTGGCTCTCAGGCCCCTCTGGAAAATCCGGCCTGCGGTGCCCTGGGGCTGAGATTGCTGTAATGGAATTGGCTCTCGATAATTAGAGCTGTCCTCTGGCTTCAGAGCCTGCTCCACCCTGATAACATCTTCCCCTCGGTATCTCTTAGGCCAGTTGGAGTGGGAAAATTTCCTTCCTCTGGGGAGGAAGCCTGCTGGGGGAGTCCTGGTGCACCCAGCACTGAGGTGTGGAGGGGCTGGTGGGTTACAGAGCCTGTGGGCAGCCCTGGGAGAGGGGATGTTACTCCTGGTGGATATGCGAGGGAGGAGGATTTAGGAGAAATTGTTCAGGGCTGCTTTCAGGAACAGAGGTCGCTCTTGTTGGAGCTAATCAGCGGCCTTGCTTCACTGGGCAAGGGGGTTGGACAAACCACGAGGCTACTGGGGCTGGGGAGCTGCTCTGCACTGGGCTGTGGGGATCTCCCTGCTCCCTCTGGGGAGCTGACCCTCTGTTAAAGCATGAAGAGAAAACTGTTGGGCTCTCCAAATCACCTGCACCTTCCAGCAGGTGCTGAGCTGAACCCTGTGCTCTGCTCCTTCTTCCCACGATGTTCCATTCCCAAAGCATTTCCCTGCAGGTTGGGGGGCACCCTGATATCCCATCCTACTGAGGAGCAGGGTTGTTCCCTGTGCTTCCAGCCTGGCTCTGTTTACCACTCTCCAAAGGGAGTCATTTCATAAGGCACTGAGCCCAGATTTCGGCTCAAATCTTAACCACATAACAAACTGCAAGTCTAACCCACACCAACAGCAAAGAAAAGGGTTAAAAACGCCTCCCTCGTGACTCTCCCAGTAGCTGCAGAATTGAGGAAACAGCTTCTCTCCTTCCAAACAGGCCTTGTAACCTCTCAGAATGCAGGAGCCCCTCTCGGGCCCTGCAGAACAGCTCAGCACTTGCAAGGACACAGCTGACAAGGGGCCCCCAAAGCTGCTCAGGGATGATTTGAGACTGGCTCTTGGCAGAGAAGCCCTTTCTCCTTGTGTTCCAGAGCTCGTGGTGCCAGAGTGGGACAGGGATGGGACAGGGCTGATGGTCTGAGAACCAGCTCTGCTGTCCCAGGATCCTTGGGAAAACTCAGCAGAGCCCTGACTCATAAAGGGTGGGTTGAGAGACACGCGGTGGCAGCCCCTGCCCCGCTGCCCACAGAGGCTGCCGTGGACACGGGGGGCAGAGGGCAGGGCCAGGACCCCACCTGGCAGTGCCCATGTCCTGAGCACCAAGCAGCGCAGCATTAACCCAGGCTTGGCATGGATTCCTGCTCACAGCTGCCAGGGGTTTGACAAAACTCTGCTGTCACCCATCTCCTCCCTTCCACCTGCCTGGCACTGGAGGGTCAAACCCCGGTCTCCTTCCTCCTCCATGCAGCGAGCAGCTGGCAGTTTTTCACTGGATGTCACTTGTTTGGCTCTTTCCCGCAGGACAGAACCCCCAGCGGGAGTCGGAGTCGCCTCTGGCACATCCCCCTGTGGCTCCCACCCTCCTCATTTTACAGCCCAGCTCTGCCTGAAACAATGGCACAGCAACGGTGGAGGAGCAGGGCTTCCTTCCCAGCTCACCGCTAATGCAGGAATGCCGAGCTCTTCCTGGCTGCAGCGAGCACCAGATAAAAGCTAAAGGAGGCATCAATAATTAAAAACCACTCAGAGCTGGTAAGTGCAAAGAGGAGCCAACACACGGATCGAAGGCAGAGAGCGGAGTCTGTCAGCTGCTGGGGTGCTCTGAGGGCTCCCACTCCTCTTTTGCAGCCCCTGGAACCAGGGACACCTGGAGGGGACACCTGTCCCCAAGGGCTCTGGGGACATGTGGCTTTGGAGAGTGGACACCAGCACTGGGGTTTTGGGGATGGGGAGCTGCAGTTTGGTCCTGGAAGTGGAGCTCAGGGAACTGGGGAACCTTGGGTTCCAGTACGGCTTTGGCTTAGATCTCACTGGTTTGGTGCCAGATCCTTTCCTCAGTTCCCCTTCCCATCCCATGACCATTCCAGGGCTGACTCCAGTCAGGATGAGGTCCCTGTTTGTGCCAGCTGCCCTGGGAAATTCACGTTGTCTGACCGTGCCAGGAACTACTCTGCTGAGTTTGTGCCTCCTCATTCAAGTAGGCAAACAAGCAGCTGAAAATAGGATGGTTTGATGAGCCACAGCCACCCTTGGTGTCTCTGCAAAACGTGGTGAGCTCTGCCCTTGAGCATCCCTTCTGGAGATGTGCTGGACACAGGGGCTGTGTGTGGGACCACCATGGCATGGAGCAGGACAGAGCTGGGCTGCCCTGTGCTCCCCTGTGCCAGGCTGGCATTCAGGGAGGGAGCTGAAAGGCAAAATCCCGGGGTAATTCCAACAGCAGCAACCTCTCTTGCTGGGATCCAGTTTCAGATGGAGCTCCTGGGTGTCCCAAAGCCTGCGTTGGTTTGATTTCTCTGCTGCTGTCAGAGTATTTGCCTCTTGATCCCAGCATGGATTTCAAACATCCTCGTCCTTTGGGGCTCTGCAGGGGGTGGCTGAGCATCCTGCAGTGGTGACAGCCAGGTCTGGGCTGTGGCTACTGCCCAGCACGGTCCCCATGGCCAGGGACAGCAGCAGGACCATCTCCTCTTGCTGCTGGGGGTGCCAAGGGTTAAGTGCTGTTGTTTACTCCCATCCAAACACAAATTAATCTCTGGGTTACAGGCTGTGCTGCTCCAGGGCTCTTGTCAATCACTGATGGAGGCTGATCAAGACACGTGTGACACCCATCACTCCGGAGCTGCCTGCTCCAGCTTTACCTGTGACAGGAGCACAGAGACTGCCGAAGGAAAACTGGCAATTTTCAGAAAGGAGTTTTGAAAAACGCTGCAAAACATCTCCTCGGTCTATCCTCTCCTTGAAACACGATCTGAAATGTTTCCAGCCTTTGAAAATACACTTTCCTTAAAAAAAAAACCAAAAAACTCAGCTGTCCCAATAAGGCAACACATACACACAGAGAAAAAAAATCCTTTAAAACTTTACATTTGGATTAAAACATGCAGCTATAGGATGTAAACACAGAAAACATCTATGTGACTGCACAGAAGGGAGGGTTTTGGAGGGTTTGAAGCTGGTGTCCATCACTGCCCGAGTCAGTGGATCTGCCCAGAGAACACCTGTGGCCAGGGAAAGGTAAAGGGGCAACTGCTGGGGCTGGGTTGGCTCCTTGCTTGGGACTGACAGGGTCTGGGGCCAGCCTGGCCAGTGCCGGGAGAGCCCCCAGTCCTGGCTGGGGAGGAGAGGCAGGGACACCAGGGGCTGGAGGGATGGCAGGGGGGCAAGAAGAGGGAGAGCCTCCAGTGCCCAGCGCCTTGTCCCTGCCCCGGCCGCTGCCAGCACGCACCACGTAAATAACACAATGAATAAAATATCAGGAAGAAATGTGAGGCATTAAATATTTAACCCTGTGCCTGCCTGCGCAGTGCCCAGGTACAGCTGGGTCCTGCAATATTTAAAGGTTGCTCCTCGCTCGCTTTTCCCACCCCCGAGCGCGGTGACTTCGCAGCAGCCGCGGCTGGAGGGGTCGCGGGGGACCGGGCAGGGCCCCTCGGTGAGATCCCCTCCGGGACCCTCCGCGGGAGCGCTCCTCGGCCGCAGGAGCCCCACGGCCCCGGAGCCGCCGGGCCCGCGGCCCTCGCTCCCGAGCCGCCGCCGCTCACCGCCCCACGTTACTTTGAGTGGCAGCTGGCGGCAGCCGCAAGGCCTCGTGGGCCGCGCAGTCTGCCTGCCCGGGCCGCCCGCGGCGGGAGCCCCGCCTGCTCCCGGCGCTGGGCCGAGCCCCGCGGCAGACGTGGGCCGGGCCGCTCCCCGGGCCCGCGGCGGCGGCAAGGACGGCACGCACCGGCCCGGGGCGCCGCCGCCGTGAGGGCGTAGCCAAGGGCTGACTACAACTCCCGGCGTGCCCCGCGGCGCCTCCTTGGGGGCTCCGGCCGCCCGCTCACTTCTTATTGGCCATCCCGCTCTCTGGCGTCACGAGCCCATGTGGGAACCGCGCAGGGCGATTGGCTGGCGCTCCCGCAGCGGCAGCCAATGGCCGGTGCGAGCGCCGCCGCTGCGGGCTGCGGGGCCGGTTAAGGTGGAGCGGGCGGAGGGGACGGGATGGGATGGGATGGGGAGGCTTCGCCGTTCCCGCCCCTCCCGGTGGGGCTGCCCGGGGCACACCGGGGGTCTAGTCCGCAGGGACCCCGGCCTGACTGTGCACCGGGCCCCGCTGCCCCTGGGGTCCCCGGCCCGGCAAACACTGTCCGGCTGCACTCGTTTGTGATGTCCGCCCCCGGGCGCTGCCCCGCCGGCGGCCGGTGCCGCGTCCGCCCGCAGCGTCGGGGGCGGTAGCAGCGCCCGGCGTCGCTCCCCGGGGACCGGGCTGCCCCGGGGACGGGGGATGCTCCGGGCCGCGCGCGCGAGCGGCACCGCGCTGGGGGCCGCGCGCGTGGCGGGGCCCGGGGCGGGGGAGGCGCCCGGTGAGCTCCGGGCCGGGGCCGCCGTGCGGGCGGGCGCCTCCCGAGCGGCTCCGTTCGGGACAGCAGCGGCGGCTCCAGGGCCGGCGCCTTGCCCGGGCTCCCGTCGGTCTCCGGCATCGCCGCGCTCGCGCGGGGCCGGCGCGGGAGCTCCGGTGCCGCGCTCGCGCTGTCCCGAGCCCCGCGGGAACGCGCCTCCTTAAGCGGGCACGGGCGGCCGGGGCGCGCGGGGCCGAGCGGCCGCTTCCCCCCACCGGGGCCGCCCCTGCCCCGCCCCGGCCCCGCCGGGGGCGAGCGGAGACCCCGCGACCGCCGCCCGCGCCCCGGCGGAGCCGCCCGGCGAAACCCCGGCTCCCCGCCCAGCCGAGGCACCCCCGTGTCCCGGGAGGGGCGGGCAGCAGCAGCGCCCGGGGAGCGGGGGGGCCGGGCCGGGAGCCCGGGCGCTCAGGATGTTCCCGCAGGGACGGCACCCGGTAAGTGCCGCGGGGGCGGCGGGGCCGGGCCGGGCCGGGCCGCGGGACCGAGCCGCAGCCTCCAGCCGGGCTGTCTCTCCGCTGCAGCCCGGGCAGCCCTTCAAGTTCTCGGTGCTGGAAATCTGCGACCGCATCAAGGAGGAATTTCAGTTCCTGCAGGCGCAGTACCACAGGTGGGGCGGGGGGCGACGGGGACGGGGTCGGGATGGAGGGAGCGCCTGGGGCTGAGCTGTGATGGGGCGAGGGAGGCTGGAGCGTTCCAGCAGGGGGGAAAGTGGGGAAGGAGGAGGTGGAGAAAAGGAGCCTGGGGGAGGGAGGAAGAGGAGAGGGGTTTGGGCTGAGGGGCAGCGAGAAAGCGACAGTCGGGGTGCCAGGTCCTGAGCGGGGGTCCCAAGGCGGGGAGCAGCCGCGTTTCCTCTGGCTGAGCGGGGTGTAGGGGCAGGGAGGGCACAGAGCCCTGGGCGGGTGCTACAGGTGTGTGCACAGCACAGCCGTGGGGTGCAGGTGCCCCAGGGAGGGTGTGTGACACCCCTGCAGCCCCGGGAGCCCGCGGGGGCACGCAGGAGATGTGCTGAGCTTGCCCCAGGGATGGGGCAGGAGCTGCAGGTCCGTGAATGGAAGCCCTGGCTCCCCTTTGCAGCCTGAAGCTGGAATGTGAGAAGCTGGTGAGCGAGAAGACAGAGATGCAGAGACATTATGTCATGGTGAGCTGGCCCTGCCGTGTCCCCCTGCCCCCCCTGAAGGGCTGTCCCCCTGGGCTGCTGCCCTCACACAGATCTGGGGGCTGGGGCTCCTCTCAGCCCCTGCCCTGCCCAGTGCTGACCTTGGGGCTGGGGAGATGGGAGGGAGGAAGGAGTTAATCACCATTTCTAGCAACGCTGGCTCTTGGTGCTCAGTGCTGCTTGAGCCCGGGAATCCTGCCATAGGTTTTGTCTCTTT
This sequence comes from Anomalospiza imberbis, assembly GCF_031753505.1. Taxonomy (NCBI): domain Eukaryota; kingdom Metazoa; phylum Chordata; class Aves; order Passeriformes; family Viduidae; genus Anomalospiza; species Anomalospiza imberbis. Next base: position 2,985,544 of record NC_089707.1, read on the forward strand.
TTTTTTTTTTTGTTGTTGTTTCGGTTTTTTGGGTTTTTTTTTTTTTTTTTACCTTTTTCTATCTGGCCTTATAAGAGAGCTCCCAACTCCTTCCCCTCTCTCTCCCAAGGGGTGGATATTTAAGAACTGATGCTCCAAGGCTCGTGGTTTGGGTGGAAAGGGAAGGAGCAGGGCAGGAGCCCTCCACAGTTGCCAATGAAGGGTTAACAGGCCCCAAGACAGACTGACCTGGGCACCAGCCAGAGCCTCCCAGGAGCAGGGGAGCTGCTGGGAGGAAGGAAAGAGGATGGGGACAGCAGAGCAGCTCCTTCTCCTTCAGCATTTGACTTTACTGGCCCCTCTGGGGAAAGGGGGAACCCAAGTGACACCATCCAAGAGGCAAAAAATGTGAATTTGGGCAAAGCCCATCCCGGGGGTGAATACAGCCCTGTCTGTGGGGCTGGGTGTTGATATTGCAGGGCATGTTCCTCTCACCCATCAGCTGGGATCCCTCCCCACATCCTGGCGGCTCAGGGATTTCCAGAGGTGCATTGCTACCCTTGGAACAGGATTTGCTGGGGGGAAAGCAGATCCTCCGGTGCCCTTTTCTGCCCAGGTGTGGGGGATTGGGGTCAGCACCCCTGGCAGAGTCACTGGTGGCTGCTGAAGGGTGAAACCTGTAACAGGTTCCAAGTGGGGTGGGATGAGCCAGGACAGGATCTGGGGGGACAGCAGGACTGGCTTCCCCTGGCTTCAACAAATTGCAGGTGTTAACAGCCTGTGACTGCTCCCTGCCTTGTCCCCGGCTCCTGGCGCAGTGTGCCAGCCATTCCTCGTGGGCTGGAGCCAGCCAAACCCCAGGCTGGTCCTGGGCCAGTTGCTGTGGACAGCTCCTAACCAGGCTGTCTTGTGGTTTCCCTCTCAGTACTACGAGATGTCCTACGGCCTGAACATTGAAATGCACAAGCAGGTAAGTGCAGCGAGGGCTGGGACAGCAGCAGGGGAGGGTGGGGAAGAGGCCGAGGTTGGAGACTTTGTTGGAAAATTATCTCCCTTGAGCCCTGTGGCACGGGAGATGTGACACAGCTCTGTTCGAGGGACTGGCTGCAAAGGGATCCAGCAGTTGTCAGGATGTGTTATTGAGTTCCCCATCCCAAAGAGAACCACTCAGAGCCCTGCTGTGAGCCCTGGTGCCTCCCTGCAGTGCTTCCCTGGGGCCCCACTTGAAGGAGAGCTGTGGAGGAAACAGCAGGAGCTAGAGCCCAGAGGCAAATGGATTGTCTTTCTTTTCTTTTTTTCTTAATCCCCTTTTCCTTTCCCAAAGCCAGAGGAGTGTTTTCACCCTTCCCTGGTTCCCCTTTTGTTCCAGCGTTAATTTGCTTTCCCTCTTCAGATTTATCAATCTAGTCATCATGGGCTCTCTGCCAGGGAAATTAGTTTGGACCAATGCCTGACAAAGTGGCAAGTCAACTGCCATATCCCTCCAGCTGGCTCAGCCCCTCCGAGTTTGCTCCTTTTGTTAGCAGGGAGCGTGCTGGGGACCACGAGCACACTCCTGCCACCCTTACACACTCCAAAATCCAGTGGGACTGGGAGCCAGGGGCGGCCCAAGCCCCGTGGGACCGGGGACTCTGCCCACGAGGTGGTGGCCAAGTGGTTGAGGAGTGGGAGCCTGGGCAGGAGGGGGTCTCTGGCTCTGTGGGCACGGTGGCAGTGGCTGAGAGAGCAGCTGGGACCTGCAGGTGAGCACAGGGTGCTGGTGGGTGTGGGGCACAGCAGGTAAATGTTCCCTTTGTTCTCCCTTGGCTCCCAGCCTGGTTTGACCTCTGCAACACCGGCGGGGATTGTCAGAAACTTGAGCTGATAAAACCCTTCAGAGCAGCCAGTCCCGGGCTGGATTTACAGCAGGGGGGGGAAATCCAATTTTCCCCAGGAGATGCGGGTTTGCTCTTGGAGAGGCTGGGCTGGAAGTCGCAGCCCCTTTCCTCGGAAGTGCCGCTTGCCCTGGTGGGAACGCTGTGGGTTTGTCTGCAGCCACAGAGCCTCTCCTCAGAGGATGCACCGGGTTTTCTGCATTCCCCTGTGGGCAGGGGCAGGTCTGGGGGTGCTTTGTGCCTCTGAAGGGGCAGGGGGACCTGTCCCAAGGCTTGATGGGGATGGGAGTGGAGTCCCTGCTCTGGGTCAGGGCAGGTATCTTGTGGGATTTGCTGGTCCGATGCCGAGAGGGCTGAATCTGTGCAGTTCTGCACCCTGCTTGCTGGCTTTGAGTTGGATGTTTGGGAAGGGAAGGCACAGGGAAGGGCCCACTGCCAGCGCCTGTGGCTCGGCTCCCCTCCGTCCCTGCCCGCAAAGCCAGGATGGGTTTGGGCTGAGCAAAGCCAGCTGGGCTGTGAAAGGACTGACAGCTTGGAGCTTGCCTTGGCCTGGGGCCACGCAGGGATTTAGGCGTGGGTTCCCTCCCATGTGCCTGGCAGCCTAAGGGGGTCCAGCAGCCCTGGGCAGAGCCCTCCCTTGGCAGCAGCTCGGGAAATCCCAGCAGGGATGCAGAGGCAGCAGGAGAATTTCCGCCAAGAGGGCGTGGGTGGGGAGAGGTGAACTCCTCCGCAGAGGCTGAGTGTTTGCAGGATGCTGCAGGGGAACAGGATGGGTGATCTCTGGTGATACCTGCTGATACGTGCTTCTTCTTTCAGGCAGAGATTGTCAAGAGGCTGAGTGCCATTTGTGCCCAGATGATTCCCTTCCTGACGCAGGAGGTAAGGAGGAGGCAGGGGGTGTGCATCAGATCGCTCTGGCTTCTTGGGAAGGGGCGAATCAAAGTCCAGCCTGAACATTCTGGGGAGATTTTGGGGAAGAAAACCTCCGTGCCTGGGCTGGAGGGGTGGGAGAAGGGGCTGTGCAGGGGTGCGTGGGGCAGTGTGGAGCCAGGTGCTCCCTCCAGGCAGGAGCAGGGTGTGAGCACCCCCGTGCTCTTCGTCCCCAGCACCAGCAGCAGGTCCTGCAGGCAGTGGAGCGGGCCAAGCAGGTGACCATGGGCGAGCTCAACAGCATCGTCGGGGTGAGTCGCACTGCCTGGCTGTGGGCAAAGACCCTCTCCTGCCCGGGAGTTCAGGCAGTGATGGGGGAGGTCAGGGCTTTTACTGTTTTGATACACCCATTTTTTACCATTTAAGGGGTTTTTACTATTTTGATACACCCATTTTTTACTATTTAAGGGATTTTACTACTTTGATACACCCGTTTTTTACCATTTAAGGGGTTTTACTATTTTGATACACCAATTTTTTTCTATTTAAGGGGTTTTACTACTTTGATACACCCATTTTTTTCTATTTAAGGGATTTTACTACTTTGATACACCCATTTTTTACCATTTAATGGATTCTACTATTTTGATACACCCATATTTTTCTATTTAAGGGGTTTTACTATTTCGATACACCCATTTTTTACCATTTAAGGGATTTTACTACTTTGATACACCCATTTTTTACCATTTAAGGGGTTTTACTATTTTGATACACCCATTTTTTACCATTTAAGGGGTTTTACTATTTTGATACACCCATTTTTTTCTATTTAAGAGTTTTTTACTATTTTGATACACCCATTTTTTTCTATTTAAGAGTTTTTTACTACTTTGATACACCCATTTTTTACCATTTAAGGGGTTTTACTATTTTGATACACCCATTTTTTACTATTTGAGAATTTTTTACTATTTTGATACACCCATTTTTTACCATTTAAGGGATTTGACTATTTTGATACACCCATTTTTTTCTGTTTAAGGGGTTTTACTATTTTGAAACACACATTTTTTTTCTATTTAAGGGGTTTTACTGCTTTGATACACCCATTTTTTACCATTTAAGGGGTTTTACTATTTTGATACACCCATTTTTTACTATTTAAGGGGTTTTACTATTTTGATACACCCATTTTTTTCTATTTAAGAGTTTTTTACTACTTTGATACACCCATTTTTTACCATTTAAGGGGTTTTACTATTTTGATACACCCATTTTTTTTCTATTTAAGAGTTTTTTACTATTTTGATACACCCATTTTTTACTATTTGGGAGTTTTTTACTATTTTGATACACCCATTTTTTTCTATTTAAGAGTTTTTTACTATTTTGATACACCCATTTTTTACCACTTAAGGGGTTTTTTACTATTTTGATACACCCATTTTTTACTATTTAAGGGTTTTTACTATTTTGATGCACCCATTTTTTACCACTTAAGGGATTTTACTATTTTAATACACCCATTTTTTTCTATTTAAGGGGTTTTACTATTTTGATACACCCATTTTTTTACTATTTTGGGGTTTTTACTAGTTTGGCACACCCATTGTGGTGAAAGGGGTTTGCCACGGTGTCCTGAAGGTGTTGGGTGCCCTGTGGGACACGCCCTGGGCAGAGCAGGGCACAGCCATGGCTTGGGCTCGCGTCTGCAGCAGCGAGGGACTCGCGGGTGGATGGGGCAGTGGGTGGAAGGGGCACAGGAGGAAAACAAAGTCCAGAGAGAGAATAAAAGAGGCTGTGCTGAGCCTGCTGAACCCTCAGAGCCCAGACAGCCCCGGGGGGAAGGGGCAGGGGTGTCACCCAGCCTGTGCAGCCCCCACAGCTCCGCTGCCCCCTCCCCATCCCTGTCTCATCCCTGTCTCATCCCATCGCGCTTGGCCTCGCAGCCCGCGGGGAGGGAGGGGAGGGAGGGGAAGGGAGGGGAGGGCCCGGCCATGGCTGCGGCTGCCTCCTCCACCTCCAGGACCATTTGCTCTTTCTCTTTCAGCAGCAGCAGCAGCTTCAGCACCTCTCCCAGCACGCATCCCCCCTCCCGCTGACACCCCACCCCTCCAGCATGCAGCCCCCTAGCCTGAGCGGGGCCAGCGGCACCTCGGGGCTCCTGGCCCTCTCGGGGGCACTGATGGCACAGGTTCAGCTGGCCACCAAGGAGGACAGAGTGGCCCAGGATGGGGAGAACAGAGGTAAGGGGAAGAAGCACAGCCGGGTTAACCCTTTAAAGGCTGGCCAGCGTGTGCAGGGATCCTGCTGCCTGCTCTGCCTCTTTGCTGAGGCTCCTGGCTGCTGCATCCCCGGGGATGGCAAATCCAGCTCATGGAATGCCTGCAGCCCCAGGAGGCTGGCTCTGTTTGTGACCTGGGAACTGCTGCTCTGCAGAGATGCTGTGTGTGCAGCCCTGGCCCTGGGCAAGTGTTTGTGCACACACACAGCTCTCCCTGCTCCCCTGGGTGTTTCCAGTGCATGAAGGTCTCCCCCCTCCATGAGGCAGCTGGGAGGTCCCCACCACAAAGAAATCCTCTCTTTTTACACCAAGTAAAGATCTGATACTTAAAGATGAGACTTTTAAGGAAAATACTGCTTGCAAGCCCGGTAGAAACTGTGACAGCCACAAGCCTGGGGCAAGGAATTTAGAAAGCAGAGCCTCATTGCCTGTGTTGTGTCGTGTAAATTACACTAATTCCTAGTCCAGATGGGTGCCTCCTCCTGTCAGGATCAGCGAGTGCCTTACAAACATCATCAATATTTAATCATCGTTAAATCAGTGCTCTGAATGCTATTGGCAGGCCTGGGCCAAATTAGTAACTCTGCCCAGCTCTGCTCGTGGCCTGTTGCTGCTCAAGGGCTGCACAAAGGAGGAGCTGCTCTGAGCTCAAGTCACCTTTTCAGAGCACAAGCATGGAGTGGTTGTGCTGAGAGGAGGCTGGGGCAAGGAGAGAGGCTCTGGGCAGCTCTGTGGGCTAGAAACAGGCAGCCGGATTTAGCAGGAGTGATGTTTCCCTGCAGACTCCCCTGGGGAAGGTGCTGACTGAGATGCACTTGGGTCAGGACCCAAGAGCAGCAGCAAAGCCAGGCACTGGGTGGGGTTTGCTGCAGGTTCCCATGGTCTGGTTTGGCCTGTAGGATTTCAAGGTGATGAAAAGAGCAGCAGGAAGCTGTCGGTGGCAGCTCTGCCCCCCTGCACACAGCTGTCTGCAGCTCAAATCCTGCCCGTGTTTCTTTAAGGATGGCTTCCACAAAGGAGGAAAACAAAGTCCAGAGAGAGAGAATAAAAGCAGGCTGTGCTGTGCTGAGCCTGCTTAACCCTCAGAGCCCAGGCAGCCTGTGCCTCCAGCCAGAACTTCTCTCAGCCTGGGTGTCTGGCCGTGGTGAGGGCCATTCCTTATTAAAAAAAAAAAAAGGTTGAAATGCTCCATCTGTCTGGGGTTAATCCTCAGTGCTCTGCCATAGTTAGCCAGAGCTGGTGTGAGTCAAGCTGAGCCAGGGGTGCACAGGGCTGATGGCAGGCATCTGGTCCCACTCCAGACCACGGCCCTGGAGCAGTGCCTACAAGAATCCCTCAGCTTCCCATCCCTGCCTCATTTTGCCAGCAGGGACCTGGGCTCGTTCTCTCTAAACACTGGTGGATCTTTAGGAACAAAACTCAGCCAGGGAAGGTTGCTGAAGCCCAGCCCACAACCCTGTGCTCGTATTTGCAGTAAATGCCTGGCACTCCTTCCCTGGGCTCAGGGAAGTGGACCTGCTTTGCTGTGCATGTACAAAAGCCTCAGAGTTTCCAAGCAGGGCTTTAAGGCATGGCTTCCTAAGGAAATAGGATGGGTGTGATTCAGGGGATCTCAGCTGGCGGCCAGCTCTCCCCTCCTGGTGCCTTTGGACCTGTTGTCATGTCTAGGGAAGAGATACCAGAGCTGGGATAAGTTCTTGGGAGGAGGTGGGTGGATAGAGATTCCCCTGCTTCTCTGAGGAGCACCAAAGTGCTGACGTCCCGTTAGACAGCAGAGAATCCTCTCTTCAGGTGGGCAAAGTGGGAAAGCAGGTGTGATTTTTTATTTGTTTGTTTTCTAAACCTTGTCCTGCTGTTCCCTGCTGTGCCCCTCTCTCCTTCCTGCCTGGGTTTGTGGGGCACAAGTTTGGCATTAACAACCTCTCCCTGTCCTCCCCTCTGCTCTGCCATGGACCTGGGATGCTCTCCCTGCTGCTGCCTGGTTCCAGAGCACACCCCAAGCCGGGTAAGTTGTGACAGGCAAGTGGCCTCAGCTGGCCCTGATGGCATCTCCAGTGTGCTCCAAGCTGGCCACTGGCTCCTGGGAAGGGATGGGGCTGCTGGGTGAGCTTTGCTGGCCTGGGTGGGCTGTGTTTGCATCGGGGTTTTGTAACTGAAGGTTCTGGGCCACCTCAATTCAGTCTTTGCTGATGCAAGGAGCTAAAGATCAAGGGCTGCTCCCAAAATAACCAGCTCTGTCCTTTTCAAGGAGTTTCCAGTTTAGGAATCATTCTGAACAGGTCTCAGAGCTCTCAGCCCCTCTGCAGTCCTTGGCTGCCCCCTCCCTTTTAGGATCCCCCCCAGTCCCAGAGCTGTGACTCTCTTCCCAGGCTCTACAGTAGCTCTGCAGAATCCAGGGTACAGGCAGGGGAAGGAAGGGTTAATGATCTCCACTGGGGAATTGTAGGCATTGATCTATAGGAGAGGAGGTGTCTGTGATTCCCTGACTGCCCAGACACCTCCTCCAGACAGGGCTGGGGGACAGGGATGGCCCTTTCTGCCCCCTGGCTCAGTGTCACAGCTGCTGATGTGCCTGTGCTGGGAGCAGTCAGCTGCAGGGAGCCCTGGCACGGGGCATCTCTGTCACCTTCTGGCTGCATTGTCACCAGTGTGGGGATGCCAGGGGATGTGTGACACCCCTGCAGCTGCCAGCAGCATCTGGGGGAGGGCTGTTCTGCCTGCTTGGCTCCATTCTGCTTCCCAAGCCTCGTGGCAGGGTTGAGGTGAAGTAAACACGGCTCCAGTGGGGATTTCTGCTCCACCCTGGCTCCTTGTCTCTGCACGGGTGGATCTCCCTTGCTTGGCTCTGGGTTTTGTGCTTTGGGGTCCTTCCCAGCAGCCAGGGAGATGCTTTGGAGGATGGAGGTGGTCATGGAGCAGGGCCTGACCCCACTGAGAGCTGAGGGGTGGCTGCCTGCCCTCACAGTGGCTCTCACACCTTCCTCTCCCTCTGCCTCAGAGCATTTCTTCTTCCCCCGCCGAGAGCCTGCAGGACGAGGAGCGCACGGGGCTGAAGAGGAAGCGGGAGGAGAAGGAGCTGCCTGGGCATTCTGTGAGTGCCCCAAGGGCTGGGGCTGGCAGGGCTGGGCTGGGGAGGTGGCTGGGGAGCCCTGTGCCCGCCCTGCTGCACAGGGCTGGTGTCCTGTGAGCAAGAACAAACCAAATGAGGAGCCCCAGGGAGGCCCTTCAGCCCGAGGGCTGGTCGCTGCCTGCAGGACGTGGTTGGCGTTGGTCCAGGGAGTGATGTACAGGAGAAAATGGGTCCAGGGAGTGATGTACAGAAGAAAATGTGTCCAGGGAGTGATGTACAGGAGAAAATGGGTCCAGGGAGTGATGTACAGGAGAAAATGGGTCCCTCTGGGGTCCTGGGACAGATCACAGAGCCTGGTCCAGCATCTCCCTGTCCTGACTGAGCCCTTCTGGATTTCTCCCTCCTCACAGGACAGCGATGGGGACAAGAGTGACTACAACCTGGTGGTGGATGAGGTAAGCCCTTGGAGCCTGGCAAGGCATCCTGCTCAAGCTGCAGTTGTTGGGTTTAGGACTCTGGTTCCCCAGCTTTGGGGTTCTTTAGGCTCCAGCTCGTTGCTGCTGGGCAGCAGTGGCCAGCCAGGACACGTGCCAGCCCTGCTCCAGTGTGTTGTGCCAGCCAAGACTGATTCCACTCCCACTGCTCTGGGAAGGCTGTGCCAGCCAGGGCTCAGCTTTGCCAGCCACAGGCTTGGCTCTGCTTCACAATCCCCTTTCAGCCCCTCTGCTGCAGCATCCCATATGGGGAGGCTGATAAGCTGGGATGAGAGCTCCATGGAGCTGGGCTTGCTGCTGGCAGCTCCTGTGGGTGGAGGTGGCAGGAACCTCGTGGCACACCCTGGCCCTGCCAGCCCCAGGCCTGGAGCCCACCAAGGTCCTGCCCTGCCTGGCCCTCGAGCAGCCTCGACTTTAACTCACCTCAGTGCAGGGCATTCACTGAATTCCAGTCTGCTGCAATGGAAGTGCCACATGCTTCTAGTATAGCCTTTCCTGTCTGAGGCACACCTGACAGAACTTGATCCCAGCCACCACTGTTCGTGGTAGAGAAGATGTTTGTGGGGACATGCTTGTTCCTTTCCTAGAAGACAGAGGGGAGAGAAAGGTATGAGGTCTTTTTTCACTCGTGTCACTTCCTAAGAGAATACAAGCCCTGAAAGGAAGATCAGGAGGAATTTCTGCAGCAAATGACGCTTATGAAAGCTACTCATTGTGCTGATAAAAAGTCACAGACCTGGTTGAACGGGAGTGCAAGAGCTGAGGGTTGCCTTGCCTCTGAAATGGCAGCCTCAGCTCCTCATGTGTGCTGATCTCCATCCCTCCTTGTGAAGGCATCTGTGGCCACCAGTGTCCTCTGAACCTGCTGTCACCTCTCACTTTGTTCAAAGAGAAAAACCGAGGCCATTTCTCATCCAGGGGAGCAGAGCGGATGCGCCTCATTCAGGCTGAGGGGACTGGCAGTGGTGGCTCCCCAGGCTCCCTGTCATGCCTGTCCTCCTACACTGAGGGGTTCCTGCTTCCCACAGAGCTGTTCTCCCCCCAGGACCCACTCTCGGAGCCCGGCAGCCCCGGCCGCTCGCCCAGCCGCCGCCTGGCTCCATCCCGCCGGGAGCTGCCCGGGAGCCCCGCGTCCAGCGGCTCCGGCGGCAGCACCGCGCCCGGCCAGCCCAAGGAGCAGAGCCCGGTGAGGAGCCCCTGGGCTGGGGGTGGCATGTGGGGCCAGCAGCATGGCCATGAATTTCTCTGTGTGGCCAGTCTGAAATGGTCATATATGGCCAGACAGAAATGCCGGGGGTTTGTGCCCACTGGCACCCTCCACCCTGGGGACAGAGGTCCATGCCCTCGGGGTAGGGTGAGTGCTGCTGGGCAGAGCACAGGCTCTGCAGTGTTCTCTGCCTGCAGGATTCCCCAGAGCTGCTCATAACAATTGATTTTTCCTTCTTTTTTTTTTTTTTTTTGCTTCTGCTTTTTTTTTTGTTGTTTTTTTTTTTTTTTCTTTCTTCCTTGCCAAGCACCAGTCCAGCGCTCAGATTGAAACATCAGCATGTGGGAAGGGGGAGGGATGTTTCTGCCACTCCTTGGCCTCCCAGCCACCGCAGGGACAAAGTGATATGTCCCCCCATCTGGGGTCAGGAGCCAGCTGGGGGCTGTGGGCAGCAGCGAGCAGCAGCTCCCCGGCACAATCGGATTAGAGCAGACAAAGCGCCCTGAGCAATCTGCCAGCACAGCACGTAGCTTTTCTCTGTTATTAATTTTTTTTTTTTCCCCTTTGCTGGTGTCGACAAAATCCCCAGACAGAAAAATCAGAAGAAATAGGAGAGGCAGGGGGAAAAAAAGCAGGGAATAAAATAGCTGTGGGCACTGGAGAGGCCAGTTCATGCCAGGCATCCTCTTGGTCCCAGGCTGGGGATGGGGGCACCCCTGCCATGCAGGAGGAGTTTCGCTTGAGGGAGCAGCAGATGTGTCCGTGGGGTCTCGTGCTGGTGGGCACTGCGGGGTTGGGGCACTTTGGGGTGAGCCAAAGCTTGCATGGAGCATTTGCAGCTGTGGGGAGAACGGGAACATGCGAGGGGCAAAGGAGAGGAGAGGGCATCAGGGCCTGGATGGCCAGTCCTTGCCCAGCTCCCTCCAGGAGCTCCTTCCTCCCTGCAAGGTGTGGAGGCTGCTGGCCCAGCTGTGGTGCTGGCCCGGGCTCTGGTCCCACGGCTGAAGCTGCTCTTCTTTCCTCTGCTGCACAGACCGACTCAGCGGCCAGCGCTCCCACCTCCAAGCCCTCCTCTTCCTCACCACCCCGTGACTCCGTCACGCCTGGCCCAGGGCCCAGCTCGGCCGTCCCGCTCCGGCCACCCGCGGCCAAGGCCCCCAGCACCGACACCGTCAGTGAGTGTCCAGGGACAGCACGGGGGCTGCTCTGCTGTGACAGCACCGTGGGGCCGGGATGGAGGGAGGGAGGGAGGCAGGACCCTGTCTGCCACCAGCTGAGCTGGCAGGGCCGTTTGGCTCCACAAGATCAGAGCTATGAACCGTGGCCAACAGGAGCCCCTCTGCCATTGCCACCCGCCTGGTGGGCTCGGACCTGCTGAGTGGTTGGGGCAGAGCTGGGGTTTAATCTGTTTGTCTCTGATGAATTGTCATTTGGGTGGTGCTGCACGAAGCTCGGTGCTTCAGGGCTTGGCTCTGGGGGCCGGAGGGGGTGGCTGTGCAGTCACCAGGTGCCCCTCTCCCCCGGGTGACGCCAGGGCCAAGACGCGGGTCTCTCCTCGTGCAGCTCTCCGCAGCCCCCTGAGCTCCTCCAGCCCTTACACGTCCTCCCTGGGGATGGTGCCCCACGCCGCCCTCAGCGGGGAGCTCCCGGCCGCCGGCCTCTACATGGGCATCCAGCTCTCCGTGCCCCAGGCCAGCAGCGCGCTGCTCCACGGCCGCTCCCCCGTGGTAAGTCACCCTGGGGAGGCCGAGTGCGCCGGCTCTGCTGCCTGTCCCCAGGGCCTGCGCTGTCCCTGGGCAGCCTCTGGGGCTGGAGCCGGGGGTGCAGCCATAGGAAGGGCTCCTTTCCAGGCTGGGATGCGGGGCTGGTGGATTTAGCGTGCTCAGAGAAGCCTCTGCTGGTTCCACTGGTGTCTGTGGGAACCCATTTTGGCCTTTGTCACTGCATGGGAGGACACAGCGAGCAGGGAGCTTGCATAGCGCCAGGCTGGCCTGGTCCCAGGGTGTGCAGGGAAAGGCCTGAGCCCAGCTTTGGTGTCCTCTGCTCTGCTCCTCACGTGCCCTTTGCTTTGTGCAGGTGGCGTTTGAGTCTCACCCTCACCTGAGGGCTTCCACCCTCTCCTCTTCGCTCTCCACCATCCCTGGAGGGAAGCCGTAAGTGGCTGCACACGCTGGGGCTGAGGTGGGTGCTGGGAGCATCTCCCTGCCAAGGGCTCACCCAGGGCAGGGCTGGGCTGAGGGGGAGCTGCTCTCCAGTCCCGAGAGCAGCCATTTCATTGCTGGCAGATGGTGGTAACCAGGAGCTGGGTAATTAAACCCCTCATTAGCCAGGGCACAACGGGCACCTTCCACCTTGGCTTGGGCACCTTCCACCTTGGCTTGAGCATGGCTAACGGAAAGGTCACCTCCTGCCCGTGGACATCACACAGGGGTTGTTCAGGGCTCTCTTCTGCTCCCTTCTAGTGCCTTCTCCTTCCATGTCCTCTGACTCCAAACCGTGCTGCCTGCGTTGGACCCGCGTGGCACCGGCTGCTGTCCACGCAGGATTCTGCTCTGCTTCTCACTGCTCTGCTCCCTTCCAGTGCCTACTCCTTCCACGTCAGCGCCGACGGGCAGATGCAGCCGGTGCCTTTCCCCCCCGACGCCCTCATCGGCTCCGGCATCCCCCGGCACGCGCGGCAGCTGCACACCCTGACCCACGGCGAGGTGGTCTGTGCTGTCACCATCAGCAACTCCACACGACACGTCTACACCGGGGGCAAGGGCTGTGTCAAGGTCTGGGACGTGGGGCAGCCGGGCACCAAGACGGCCGTGGCTCAGCTGGACTGCCTGGTGAGGAGGAGGAGGAGCAGAAATGCCTTTGGGCTGGGGCTGGGAAGGGCAGTGTGCCCCGGCTCCACTGGAGGGGACACAGGGGCCTTTCACATCTGCAGTGGGAGAAGGAGAAGTGTCTCCTGCAAGCCCCTGTGTGCTCATCATGTCCTCCTTGCCTTGCCCTGTTGCCTGTCACAGAACCGTGACAACTACATCCGTTCCTGCAAGCTGCTCCCCGACGGCCGCAGCCTGATCGTGGGGGGGGAGGCCAGCACCCTGTCCATCTGGGACCTGGCAGCCCCCACGCCCCGCATCAAGGCTGAGCTCACCTCCTCTGCCCCCGCCTGCTACGCCCTGGCCATCAGCCCTGACGCCAAAGTCTGCTTCTCCTGCTGCAGCGACGGCAACATCGTGGTGTGGGACCTGCAGAACCAGACGATGGTGAGGTGAGTCTGGGGCAGGGGCAGTAGGGCAGGCACAGGGGGAGATGCCGGCTCACAGGGAGTCAGCTGCCCTGACAGCTGTGGCCTCGTCCTCTCCATCCCCCTCTTTCCCAGGCAGTTTCAAGGCCACACGGATGGTGCCAGCTGCATTGACATCTCTAACTATGGCACCAAGCTGTGGACAGGGGGGCTGGACAACACCGTGCGCTGCTGGGACCTGCGGGAGGGGCGGCAGCTGCAGCAGCACGACTTCAGCTCCCAGGTAGGGCTGGAGCCCGCTGGCAGCACCCTGGGGCCAGCTGGGACCTGCTGGGCCACTGTGTGAGCCTGTCTTTCTCCTCAGATCTTCTCCCTGGGCTACTGCCCCATGGGAGAGTGGCTGGCGGTGGGCATGGAGAGCAGCAACGTGGAGATCCTGCACGTCACCAAACCCGACAAGTACCAGCTGCACCTCCACGAGAGCTGTGTCCTCTCTCTCAAATTCGCCTCCTGCGGTAGGCAAGGGCTGTTTTTTCTGCCTGGGCTGTGGATAGCCTCAGATTTATCCCTGTGCTTTATTCCCCCAAGCTCACCTCCCGTGAATGGTGGCCCAGCCATTGACACCCACTTTGTCTCCTGTCCCAGGGAAGTGGTTCGTGAGCACGGGGAAGGACAACCTGCTCAACGCCTGGCGCGCGCCCTACGGAGCCAGCATCTTCCAGGTGGGCTGAGGCATTTGTGCAGGGGAATGATGGTGGCTCCAGGCCTGCTCTCACCTCCTGCCCTCTCACTCACAGTCTAAGGAGTCCTCGTCAGTCCTGAGCTGTGACATCTCTGTCAACGACAAATTCATCGTTACGGGCTCTGGTGACAAGAAGGCCACAGTGTATGAGGTGGTTTACTGACTCCTGTCACCATCAGGAAAGGGGACACACCTTGCCCAGAGCCACCGTGGCTCACAGAGGCCTCCAGTGCTGGACCTGCCCTCCTGCAGCTCTACTTTTCCTCCTCCACTGCTTTCAGACACAAACCAAGGCCCCAGCCCCATTCTCCTGCCCCTGTTCCTGCAGGAGGCTGGAGGTGAGGGCTGGGTGTAGCCTGGCATCCCCTGAGACTGCGCAAGGGCTGGGCTGGGCATCCTGGACCCTGTCTGTCCCTCAGGCTGGCTGCACAGGGAGCTGGACAAAACCTGAGAGCGTGTGTCTCCTGAATTACTGCTACTGACTTAATGGCACCCATTTTCTGCTGCAGAAACAGCTGTAAATTATCAGTAAAGAAATGTATTTAACTATGTTTTCAATCCCTTACTAATAAAAAGGAACAAAAGAAGGGCTGGGCCGGTTCTGAGCAGGGATCTTTGCCAGCCAGTGCTGCCAGCTGCGCCAAGGGCTGGGCTCTGAAGGGTGTCCTGGGGGGCTGTTTTTGGCCAGCAGCACAGGGGAGGATGCTCCCAGCGTGGCAGAGGTGTGGCTGCCTGCCTGCCATGGCAGCCCCAGCTCCAGCACTGCTCTGTGGTGAGCTGTGGCTGGGGACAGGAGCCCAGAGCAGCTGCCACACCGCAGCCCTTGCCAGCCCCGGGCTCTTGGGAGCAGCCCTGCTTGCCCACGGCAGTGCTGGCAGGCAGCCAGACCGATAAGGCAGGCGCTGAGTGCTCACATCTCATTTCCTTCAAAAACCACTTCCTCCAGCACCAGCCTCTCCTCCTCCCCACGCCCACGGAGCCCGAGGCTGCTCCACTGGGGCACCGCAGAGCCAGCACCACTCTGTGCCCACACTGTGCTCCTGGCTCCTGCTCCCCACCATTGCCAGGGCCAGGGATGGGCTCTGCCCACTGAGGAGCTCCCTCAGCACAGGAAAGGAGCAGCCAGTTGTGACCAAAAAGGGACAAGGATCCTGCCGTGGTGTCACCCCTTCCCACCTGGCTCCATCCCAGCCCCACAGAGCATCGAGGCTACTGCCCAGGACGAGGCACAGCTGCCTTTTTTTGGTTTGTTTTTATTATTAAATACACCGTGGGAGGCACAGAGGGAAGTGAGGCCGGAGCCCATCCACCCTGGCAGGCCCAGAGCCTTAAACAAATAAAAACCCCACAACAAAAAGTTAAAAACAAAAATAAAAAAAAGCACCCAAACCAAAACCCCTAACAATGCCAGACCTCCCCCCCCATCTCCAACTCCCACAGTCTAGATTTAGAAAGAAACCCACAAAGAACAAAACAAGGAGAAAGTCCCCAGGAAATCCACCCCGAGCAGCGGCCTGCACCATGCCTGGCCACGGTCCCAGGGCCACCTCCACCCCTCTCTGCTCTCTTCCAGCTGGGATGCCACAGCCACTGGATGTACGTTCTTTGGGAAGTCAGCAGCAGGGCAGGTAGAGTCCACCTGTCCATCCCCGTGGACACCTGCCTGTCCTGCAGTTGGCACCTCTGGGGCTCAGTAAATGATCTCGTAAACTGTCGCTTTCTTGTCCCCTGAGCCCGTCACGATGAACTGGTCGTCCGTGGAGATGTCACAGCTGAGGACTGAGGAGGTTTCCTTGGACTGCAGAGAACAGGGGTAAGCACAAGAAGCAGCCCCAGAGCAAGGTCCCAACCCCCACTCCTTGGGGAGGCTGCAGGCATGAGTTGATGGGGCTGACACACAATTAGAGCTGGGTTGTGCTGGGCAGCTCCTGGCAGCCTCGCCCCAGGATCCCCCAGCCCTGCTGGCTGCCCACCTGGAAGATGCTGGCTCCGTAGGGCGTCCGCCAGGCGTTGAGCAGGTTGTCCTTCCCCGTGCTCACGAACCACTTCCCTGTGGAGGGACAAAGCAGCCTTATGTCACCACACCAGAACCAGCAGGTTCCGTGTGCCTCCGTGTGCCCAGGCTGTGAAACACACGGAGAGAGGCAGCCACAGCTCTGCCAACCATGAGCCAAGGGAACACAAAGAAGAGTTTGGCTCCAGCAGCCAGCACTGCTCCAAGAGGGATGGATACCCCTCCTCTGATGTCACCACCGGGGACAGGGCTGGCTACCAGAACAAATGCTTGCCCACAGTGCAACGGGCCCTGTGACACACGGACAGAAGTAGAGGTGGCATCCATGAGGCTCGAGAGCAAGGGGGTCCAGGAGAGGCGTGCCTACCACAGGAGGCGAATTTGAGAGAGAGGACACAGCTCTCGTGGAGGTGCAGCTGGTACTTGTCGGGTTTGGTGACGTGCAGGATCTCCACGTTGCTGCTCTCCATGCCCACTGCCAGCCACTCTCCCATGGGGCAGTAGCCCAGGGAGAAGATCTGAGGAGAAAGACAGGCTCACACAGTGGCCCAGCAGGTCCCAGCTGGCCCCAGGGTGCTGCCAGCGGGCTCCAGCCCTACCTGGGAGCTGAAGTCGTGCTGCTGCAGCTGCCGCCCCTCCCGCAGGTCCCAGCAGCGCACGGTGTTGTCCAGCCCCCCTGTCCACAGCTTGGTGCCATCATTGGAGATGTCAATGCAGCTGGCACCATCCGTGTGGCCTTGAAACTGCCTGGGAAAGAGGGGGATGGAGAGGGCGAGGGCACAGCTGTCAGGGCAGCCAGCACCTGCAGCACCCAGCAGTGAGGAGCTGCAAGGACAGGCACTGTCCCATGGCCAGGGTTAGACACAGAGAGGGGCAGGGACATGCTGCAGGGGGCTGAGGGGTCCCTGGCCCGAGAAGTCCCCAGCAGTCCTGCCCATGCTCCCCCCTGCCCCAGACTCACCTGACCAGTGTCTGGTTCTGCAGGTCCCACACCACGATGTTGCCGTCGCTGCAGCAGGAGAAGCAGACTTTGGCGTCAGGGCTGATGGCCAGGGCGTAGCAGGCGGGGGCAGAGGAGGTGAGCTCAGCCTTGATGCGGGGCGTGGGGGCTGCCAGGTCCCAGATGGACAGGGTGCTGGCCTCCCCCCCCACGATCAGGCTGCGGCCGTCGGGGAGCAGCTTGCAGGAACGGATGTAGTTGTCACGGTTCTGTGACAGGCAACAGGGCAAGGCAAAGAGGACATGATGAGCACACAGGGGCTTGCAGGAGACACTTCTCCCACTGCAGATGTGAAAGGCCCCTCTGTCCCCTCCACTGGAGCCGGGGCACACTGCCCTTCCCAGCCCCAGCCCAAAGGCATTTCTGCTCCTCCTCCTCCTCCTCCTCCTCCTCCTCACCAGGCAGTCCAGCTGAGCCACGGCCGTCTTGGTGCCCGGCTGCCCCACGTCCCAGACCTTGACACAGCCCTTGCCCCCAGTGTAGACGTGTCGCGTGGAGTTGCTGATGGTGACAGCACAGACCACCTCGCCGTGGGTCAGGGTGTGCAGCTGCCGCGCGTGCCGGGGGATGCCGGAGCCGATGAGGGCGTCGGGGGGGAAAGGCACCGGCTGCATCTGCCCGTCGGCGCTGACGTGGAAGGAGTAGGCACTGGAAGGGAGCAGAGCAGTGAGAAGCAGAGCAGAATCCTGCGTGGACAGCAGCCGGTGCCACGCGGGTCCCAGCGGGTCTGGCACAGGCAGCATGGTTTGGAGTCAGAGCCATGCACAGAACACACCCAGCGATGCCAGCTGGGCACACCACAACCACAGCCCGGCTTTCCCTCAGGCTGTGCTCCCCATCCCTGCTGCCCCCAGCTTGTCCACACAGCCCAAATTCATCCCCACAAGCCACCACATCCCCTCCCCCAGCGCAGCCCCGTCCAGCCCGGCCCCACTTACGGCTTGCCCGAGGTTCCCACTTGCATGCCGGCCACCAGCCCTGGGACGCGCATGTGGGGGTGCGGGTCATAGCCCACCTGCAGGGGACAGCGGGTGAGAGTGGCTCACACTCTGTGGCCCCACAGCCCCACAGGGACAAGGTCACGCACCAGGGGCGAGCGCCCATAGCCGCCGGCTCCCACGGCGGCCGCAGCCCCGTTGAGCTGCGGGGACATGAGGTGCAGGCTGGCGTAGGCGCCGGTCCCGGCCACGTCCCCGTTGACCGCAGGGTGAGCCAAGCCAAAGGCGGCCGAGTAGGGGCTCTGCACTCCCAGCGGATTCCTCAGGCCCAGGGCTGGTGGGGGAGAGGCAGGATGAAGGGATGCGGCCCTGGAGACAGAGCTTGGAGACCCACCCAGGCCCCAGCGGGGCCAAGCTCACCCAGGGGGTCCACGGGGACCTTGGCAGCGGCGGGGCGAAACTGCTGGGCACTGCTGGAGCCTGGGAGGGTGTCACCCTGGGAGGTGGGGGTGCTGGACTTCAGGCTGGGCGTTCCTGCCTTCTCCACCTGCCAGGAACAGAATGGGGAGGTGGCAACTGCACCACGACCCTGCCAGGGGGTCCGTGTTGGCTCGCCCTCAATGACAGCCCAGCCCAGGCAGTGCTGAAGGGTCTGTGGGACCTCCCTGTCCCTCCAGCACTTTGCCCCATGGGTTTGGAGGTGGGGGGACCCATGGCCACTCTGTCAGCCGAGCCCAGACAGCAAGGGCACAAGCACAGGCCCCAGGCAAGTCACACGTACCGTGGGTGCATCCTTGCTCCGAGATGGGGACGTGCTGCTGGAGGAGGCCATGGAGGTCGGACTGAGGGGCATGGCCTCCTTCCTGCCCAGTGGGACCTTCTCCACCCCGTTCTCCCGGGATGAGTAGGAATGGACGCTGTGCGGGGAAGAGGGGTCCTGGGGAGGGAGGGAAATCAGCAGGGAGCAGAGCAGGCTGGAGTGCAGTGATGTCCCAGGTTATGGGGAGCTAGTGCTAAGCAAGGGCCAGGATGCCAGCCTGGATCCTGGGGCTCACTGCTGCTGCTGGCGAGGGTCAGGGAGCACAGCTCCCACTGGCACCTCCCTGTGATGCCCATCTCTGCCTGAAGCAGCCTGTTAGTCCCACCCTCGGGGATGGACAGCAGACACTGACCCCACAGCCCTCCCAGTGTCCCAGGACACACTGACCCCAGACCCCTCCCAGTGTCCCTGCACACTGACCTCATCCACCACCAAGTTGTCTTCACTTTTGTCTGCATCGCTGCCCTGAAACATGGAGCACGGTTGGAGCCAGAGGGGCTGCAGCCACCCTCACTCCTGCCTGGAGCTGTGCCAGAGGCACAGGCAGCTCCATTCCTCGCCCCACAGGAGAGGATGGTGTCACCCCAAGCCCCCAGCCCTGGGCTCACATAGTCTGTAACAAAGTCCTTCTCCTCCACCTTCCTCTTCTTGCTGCTGCTCAGGTACTCGGCGATGGCTCGCGCGCGCTCCCCGTTTGACAGCGCCAGGGAGCTCTGGGGAGAGGGACAGTGTCAGTGGCTGGGGACGCTCTGCCCAGCTCCTGGGACAGGCAGCACCAAGGCAGGGCTGCCTCCAGGAGCATGGAGGGCCCCAGCCCAGCCCTGTGTCCTGAGCACAGCCACTGCCACCGCAGAATGGTGCAAGAGAAGAAAAAGGCACTTACAGGGCCGGGGTCTCGGTCTGTCGCTGTGGCAATGCAGAGGAGCAGCAGCAGGAGCAGGAGGAGGGAAAGGGGGACACGCTGTGAGCCCCTCAGGAAAGCCCCCACTTCACCCACGGGTGCTGGGGTGTTCACAGCAGGGCCAGACCAGCACAACAGCAGCAGGGTGGTCCTAGACCCTCCCCCACCAGCCCACCTCACCACCCTCCCACTGAGGGTGCTGGTCAGTGGAGGATGTTGCCACCCAAACCCCCTGCAGCTGCAAGCCCCCTGCCCCTCCAGCCCAGCTGGCAGCCCTGAGGCATGGACAAGTGGCCCCCACCCAGCCCTGGTCCCCACCCCAGGGAAGTGTCCAGGCAAGAAGGGCATGGGGAGCAGAGGGAGCCCCAGGCCCAGCACCACCTGTTCCCAGGTTCACTCAGATCCAGGCACCCCAAGCTCTGGCTCCCCCCACACTCACCCCTGGGCTCTGTGTCATGGACTCCTCGGTCATCCTTGGCAAGGAGCTGGGCCTGGGCCCCCAGTGCCCCCGAGAGTGCCAGCAGCCCCGAGGCACTGCTGATGCCAGCGAGGCCAGCGGGCTGCATTCCAGAGGGGTGGGGGGTCAGCGGGATGGGGGGAGCGTGGTGCGAGAGGTGCTGGGTCTGCAGCTGGTGCTGGAGAGGAGAGGAGAGAGCAGAGTCAAAGGGCTGTGCCAGGACAGCTGCTGGGCAAGTGAGGGGCAAGAGGCAGCCCTGGGTCAGTCAGCAATGAGGCCTGGGTGTGGAGGGGCAGGGCATGCACTCAGGGTGTCCCCAATAATGTTCTGGGGGCCACCACATCCCTCCCACGGACCCCTCCCACCCTGGGCAGGATGGGGGACCTGCTGCAGTCTTGAGAGAATAGTTGAGTGGGGATGGTGGTGACCCCCTTACACGCAGGCCACAGGGTGTCAGGACACCGTGACACATGGCAGCCACCACCCCCAACCCCAGCTGCATCTCCTGCACCCCGAGTCCTGCTGGCAACCCCCAAACCAGCTTGGTTTGCCTCTCTCCTCCCCTCAATTCAGCTGCACAAGGGGCAGGGGCTGCAGCCAGGGGCTGGAGGGGGCTCAGCCCAGGGATGGCAGGAGCCTGGGAGGTGCCAGCATGCCAGAGCCCCTCAGCCCTGGCCCTGGAGTGGCGGGAAGTGGCAGGCAGAGGGTTGACGTACCCCGATGGCCGCGTTCAGGTCGGTCATAGTCACCTGCTTCGCTCGCTCCACAGCCTGGACCACCTGCTGCTGGTGCTGTGGGGAGAGAAGAGAGGGGCTGGGGCAGGCTGGGGCAGGCTGGTTTCTTTCCCTGGGCCCCAAAGGAGCTCTGCACACCTGGCTGGGCCCGAGGGCTCACCCACCTCCTGAGACAGGAACGGGATGAGCTGGGCGCAGATCACGTTGAGCCGCTTGGCGATCTCCGTCTGGCAGGGGAAGAGAGACAGAGCCCGTCAGGGCAAGGGGCAGAGCAGACCCCAGGCTGAGGGGCCCCGATGCTGCCAGGAGAGCCCCCTCTCCATGGGTACTTGGCCCGGGCAGTCTCAGGGTGCTGACACCCAGCCCAAGGGCTGCTGTTCAGCACTACGGAACAAAAACACCCTGGGGCAACAATTCCTGTTCATAACACCTGTTTCAAAACCCAGCATACTCCATCCCAACCCTGAGAGCTCTGGGATGGCTTCCAGCTCCTCCCTGCCAGGGACGTGAAGCCCCCCTGACCCATGCCACCGAGGCCACCCCCAAGCAAGCCCCCAGCCCAGCAGCCGTGGTCCCTGCAGGCTCCCCCCTGCCCTCCACACAGCCTCCTGCCGGCACCACGCCCACCACTTGCCGCCCTCCCAGCCCAGAGGAAGCCCTGGAGAGGTGCTCTCCTTCCAGCTGCTGTTTTTCTGCAACACTCGAGTGCCACTGGCAATCAAGAGCGTAGAGCGCAGGGAGGGAGAGCAGCGTCGTGCTGTGCCGTGCCACGTTCCCAAGGCACTCCCCTGCCATCTTCCAGTGCCCCGTGTTCCTATGGCACCCCCTGACAGCTTCCAGAGCCCCATGTTCCCATGGCACTCCCCTGCCATCTTCCAGTGCCCCGTGTTCCCATGGCACTCCCCTGCCATCTTCCAGAGCCCCATGTTCCCATGGCACTCCCCTGCCATCTTCCAGTGCCCCGTGTTCCTATGGCACCCCCTGACAGCTTCCAGAGCCCCATGTTCCTATGGCACTCCCCTGCCATCTTCCAGAGCCCCATGTTCCCATGGCACCCCCCTGGCAGCTTCCAGTGCCCCGTGTTCCTATGGCACCCCCTGACAGCTTCCAGTGCCCCGTGTTCCTATGGCACCCCCTGACAGCTTCCAGTGCCCCATGTTCCCGTGGCACTCCCCTGCCATCTTCCAGAGCCCCATGTTCCCATGGCACTCCCCTGCCATCTTCCAGTGCCCTGTGTTCCTATGGCACTCCCCTGCCATCTTCCAGTGCCCCATGTTCCCGTGGCACTCCCCTGCCATCTTCCAGAGCCCCATGTTCCCATGGCACCCCCCTGGCAGCTTCCAGTGCCCCGTGTTCCCATGGCACTCCCCTGCCATCTTCCAGTGCCCCGTGTTCCTATGGCACCCCCTGCCATCTTCCAGAGCCCCATGTTCCCATGGCACCCCCCTGGCAGCTTCCAGAGCCCCATGTTCCCGTGGCACTCCCCTGCCATCTTCCAGTGCCCCATGTTCCCGTGGCACTCCCCTGCCATCTTCCAGAGCCCCATGTTCCCGTGGCACCCCCCTGGCAGATTCCAGGGCCCCCACCAGCCCCAGCCTGCACAGCTTGGGCAAGAGGAGAGCACAGACCTCACAGACACAACCCAAAGATGCCCCAAAGGCTGCAGGGACAGGCTCCTGTCCCTGCTGATGGCCGAGAGAGCAAACACTGCTAGAGGCAACAGCGGAGATGCCCAAAAGGAGCTGGGGACGAGTCCCCAGCACCAGAGAGGGGACAGAGATCAGCAGCTGTCCCTAAACCCAGCTGGGGGAGGGATCCCTCTGCTCTTGGATGGGCAGGGGATGTCCCGGGCACAGGAGTGCAGGTAAGATGCTGTCCCAAGGAGCTCCCTGTCCACCCTGGTGGGGAGGATGAAAACACTGTGGAGCAGGGGCTGAGAGGAGGGGGTTGAACCCAGACCCCCTTATCAGCCCCCAGCTGAAGGGCCCCAGGGTCAGAACTGACCCCTGGATTTCCCTGCCAGGACCTTGGGCACATCTCCCACGCCCAGCTGGTGCAGGTGCTGAAGTGCCAGGGTGAGGGGGCACGGCTGGTGTGGGGACACAGGCCCAGGGACACTCTATGCTGCCCTCCAGAGCAGCTGCCGACCTGCTCCTGCCAGCCCCAAAGCACAGAAACAATCTGGCACCTGCCCTCACTTCCTTTTCTGAGGGAGGAAAAAAGAGAAAGAAAAGAAAGGAAGAGGGGGGAGCAAGGAGATTTGGCAGCCGGCAGTTCTGGGAAGGATTTAGCTGTCTCCCGGGGCCGGCAGTGATGGATTCTCTTCCCTAATGCACTGATGGGCAGCAGCTCCTTGGGGAGAGCTGCCTCCAATTCACTCGCACTCGTTAATGTGCAATTTACTGGCACTTTAACGCTCTCAGCATGAAAAATGATCACGCTGTTTGCAGCCCCCCCAGCCACCAGCACCGTCGCCTCCCCTCTGGCTCGCGGTGAGCAAGTCCAAGGCCAGGCAGATTCGGGGAGGTGCTTTTATAGAAAGCTACAGGCCCCTTTCCATGCCAAAAACAAAGCAACAATAAAAAAATTAACGTCTCCTGCTCGTTCCTGTCTTGATCCTCTCCTGCCAAGCCTGTGGCTGCCTGGAGAGCTGCACCACCACAGGCAGCCCCCAGCCCCATTTCCCCCAGACAAACCCAGAGCAAAACGCCACACCTCGGCCCTTGGTGAGGAGCACCTGGGGAACCCCCGGGCACACGGGGCACAGCAAGGACAGAGGCCACACCACAGCACGGCACTGCCCAGCCTCAGTCCATGGCCAGCGGGGGCTCTGGGGCAGCCAGGAGCGCTCAGGACCTGCCTGTACCCGTGAGCAGCGCAGGATTTGGGGGAAGGGGAGGAGAGACAGCGACCCAGTGTCCCCAGGGCAGCGCTAACCCGCGGCTCTGCGCCGCCAGTTCCCGTTCCTCACACAATGGCCGCTGGCTGTCAGAGCAGACTTACGGGCCCTTGTTAAAAGTGCCGACAGCTCACTGGCCGGCGGCCAGCGGCACCTGGGGCTGGCAGCAAACACGAGCCTGAGAGGGTTGGGAGAGAACCAGCAGCCAGAGGAGAGGAGCTCACAGCCCTCCAGGGAGAGGCTCCGGGCCGGGCGGACCCTTGGCATCGCCCCTCACAAGGGCAGCTTCGCACCTCAGCCTCAGCAGGGATGCCGGGGCAAGGAGGGCATCGCAGAGTGGCACAACACCCTCCCAGCGGGCACACAGCTGGCAGGAGTGGCTGACAACCTGCCCTGTGCTGGGGACAGGGGCCAGCACCGCCACGGTGCCCACCCGAGCAGGCTCCCGCGCAACAGTTGGCGTCGGCGGGCGCGGGGCGGGCAGGAAGGCGGCAGCGCCTCGCCAGGCTCCTCCGCAGCCTCTTTAAAAATAGATGAGAAGAAACCTTCTGTCTCAGAGCAGCTGGTGACCCGGAGCTCGGCACAGGGGAGGAAGGGAGGGAGTTGAGGAAGGGAGGGAGGGATGGGGAAACAGCAAGGGAGGATGCGCAGCCCTGAGCCCCCAGAGAGCTCACCCTGCATCCACCCCCCAAACCCTTCTTTCTCTTCAGAATGCTCCTCAGTCCTGGCCCTTGGGCCAGTGGGCAGCAGACAGTGCTGAAGCCAGAGCACATCAACCTGCTGTGAGCCTGCAGCCCACCTTGCCCTGAGGAGGAAGCCAGTCTCCTTCCCAGCAGTCACCCCGTGACCACTCACAACCGCTGTGAGCAGCCATGCAAGCACAAGTCCTCCACCACCGCTCTCTGCCTGACACAACAAGAGCATCACAGTCCAGGCAGGGCACCCTGAAACCGAAACATGTGTGGGGACCTAATGAGGCAGCCAAGGCCATGGCACAGGGCAACACAAAGCACAGGGAAGGGGACACATCCCCCACAAACACTGGGCTACAGCAGGGAGCAACTTCCCATGTTGTCTGTGGGGACAGCCCTGAAGAGCCCAGATGGCAAAGAGGGGCCAGGGAGCTGGGAGCAAGGAGGTGGACAGAGCTCCCAGCCCACCCAGACTCACCTGTTTGTGCATCTCGATGTTCAGGCCATAGGACATCTCGTAGTACTGTGAGGGAGAGAAGGCAGCATCAGCACGGCTCTGGAGACCAGGGCAACTCCCAAGCAGAAAGTCCTCTGTGGTGCTGGCACACCAGGTCAGCCTGGCCACAAACAGTCGTGGTGTGGCCAGGCCATGGGGACAACACGGTCCCCAGCTCCTCTCCCAGGAGCAGAGGTGTCTCTGGCACATGGCTGCAGCCCACAGGATGGACACAGCCCTCCCAGGACTCCCGCAGGAATGGGGCAACCCACACAGGAGCACATTTGCCACCACAAGCTGAAGTGGAAAGTCTTGCTTGAACACCACGGCCCTTTTTGGGGGAAAACCAGACAGTAACAGCCACAGGAACCAGATCTCAGGGCCTGGCCACACAACCCAAAAGCAAGGGGAAGGCAAAGCATCCCTGCATGCCCTTTGATGGTTCAGAGATCCCACACCACCCTTCTCCTTTCAGGTGGAGCTCACTAACCATGACATAATGACGCTGGATTTCTGTTTTTTCTGTTGCCAGCTTTTCACATTCTAACTTCAAGCTGTGAAAATAAAGAGGAGAGAGAGGGAGAAGGAGCAATCCCCCTTGGTCCTCCCAAGTGACAGGATGTCCCTGGCTGAACAGAGCACGAGCCCTCCCAATGTACCATACACTTCAGCCTCAACTCAGCTTCAATCCCATCTCCCAGCACAAGGCAAGAAAACCACCTGAAAGAGGGCAGGAAGGGGCTGATAAAGAGGAGGTGGACACCAAAGGGATCTGGGCATCAGGGAGCAATTTGCACGGACTCTTAACCCCCTCCCCAGCATCTGCTTCCCAAATGGAGTGAGCTGCAAAGCTTAGCTGCATTTCAAACCTCAACTCTGCCCTGCAGTGTGAGGAAGGGGAGGTGATCCTGGACAGCAGTCTCATGGATCAGAGGGACTCCAAGTCTAAGTGATGGCTCTGGCTCAGCCCAGGAGCTGGGTGCTGGAAGCTAGCACCTCCTCCTGGGGCTTTTGGCAGGCAAAGGTTGAGTTTCCCCCTCAAACAGAGTAATTTCAAGCTACCAAGGTGATGCTTGGCACAGCCATCCTCTGGAGGGACCAGTCCACCAGCCACACGGGATGGTGCTGCCCAGTGCCAAGAGGAGCCTGTTGCTGGCCAGCACCAGTGAAGTGCCCAGCTCACACGCTGGCATGTGAACTCTGGCGGCTTCTCACCTGTGGTATTGGTTCTGCAGGAACTGGAATTCCTCCTTGATGCGATCCAAGGTCTCTGGGTAAGTCAGCTTGAGGGACTGGGGGGTGCTGGGGATGGCACTGGCAGCAACAGCGGCTCCCGAGGCAGCAGAGGGTGCCTGGAGATGGGCCTAGGCAAAGATGGGACCTCCAGGGTCACTGCTTCTGCCCAACAAGGCTGGCACATCCCCCAGGGCTTTCCTGCACCCAGGGAAGAGGCTACGGGCACATCTGGGAGAGCAGCACATGCAGGAGGTTGCACAAGGAGTTATTGGAGAGGAAACTGGTCACAACCAGGCACCAAGGGCCTTGTCAGCATCAGTTTGGCCACTGAGCCAGAAAGGATTAATAACCACGGGTGGCACTGGGCATGGCACAGACCTGGTGGCCTGTCCTCACCCAGCCAGCACACTCCTGAGCTCACTGCCTGTCCATCACCGTCCCACCATCACACCCCGGTGAATGCCGCTCCCAGCACCTCACAAAGCCCAGACCCGCAGCGCTGGGGCTCAGCACCGCTTTGGGAAGAGCCACAGCACCGCTCCCGAGCATCACGCGCAGTACCAGCAGCCAGCTCTTAGTCAGCACCGGGGGGAGCCGGGCTTTGGGGGCGCAGGCCCCGCGAGGGCCGGGGTGGCACTGCTGCGAGGGGACGGGGGCTCACCGGGGGCCTGTTCTGCGGGAACATCCTTGGCACCGGACAGGCCCGGGACCCTCCGGCCGCGCGGGCCCCGCCGCAGGCGCGGGACAGGGCCTGGAAACTGCTCCCAGCTCCGGATCAGGCCCTGGAGAAGAACCCGGGGTCACCGCCCGGCGCTGCCCGGGGGCGCGGGGCCCTTCGGGAGCCGCGGCGGAGCCCCGGAGCCCCGGCCCCGCCCGCAGCCCCCCCGCGCCGCGCGCCCCCCGGTTCCCGCGGGGACCGAGGGCCCCGGGGCTCCCTCCGGGCTCCGCGGACCCGCCCAGCCCCGGCCCCCCGCGCCGCGCAGACAATGGCCCCGCCGCCGCCCGCCGCAGGTACGGCCGCGGGGCGGGACCGGCCTCGCCGCCGACCCAGCCCCAAGCGGGGCCGGACCCCGGCCGGCGGACACCGAGCCGAACCGAGCCGGACCGGACCGCCGGGACGAGACGGGACGGGACGGAACGGGACGGGACTCACCGCGCTGCGGGTCCCAGACCCGGCCCCGGCCCCAGGCGCGCGCCCCTGCGGCGGGGCGGGCCGGGCCGGGCCGAGCCGAGCCCGGTGGAGCCGAGCCGAGGCGGGGCGAGCCGAGCCGGGCTGGGCCGGGCCGGGCCGAGCCGAGTCCAGCCGAGTGCAGCCGAGCCGGGCCGAGCCCCCGCCCCGCCCCGCCCCGCCCCGCCCCGCCCCGCCCCGCCCCGCCCCGCCCGCGCGGCCGCCGCTCTGCGGAGCGCGATCAATGAACGAGCGCGAGCGCCAGCTCCACGTGGGGCCTGGCCCGTGCGGGCAATCGCCCCCGCCGCCAGCCAATGGGAGCGCGCCCAGGGCGGCCGCCCCCACGTGGGGCGCGCGGAGCTGCCTCCCCATTGGCCAGCCCGGGCCCGGCCGGCGCGCGGGGTGTCAATCAAGGGAGGCCGAGCGGCGAACGAGGGGGCGGCGCCGCGGTTTAACCCTTGCGGGGCCGGGGGACCGGACGGGACCGAGAGGGGACCGGGCACGGGCCGCTCCCGCCGCCCCACGCGGGATCTCGGGGCGCGGCACGGCCCCTCCCAGCCCCGCGGCGAGGACCCCCGCCTCCGGCACCGCGGCTTTGCCCGCAAAACGGAGCCGGGAGCTTGCAACGGAGCCGCTGTCCCGGGCAGCGGCCGCTCGGCTTCGGGGCTTTTTGCTGGTAAACACAAGAAGTCGTCGTTTCCCGTTCTGTGTCCGTCCCCCACCTCTTTGTTGTTGGTTTTGTTTTTTGTTTTTTTTTTTTTTAATTAAGAAAATAAACGAACCCGGCACCACCTACACATGCCTCCCCCGGGCTGCAGGTCCCGCCTCACCGGGAATTCCCTGCACCGCGTGATGGCGGGAGCAGCAGCATCCCTCTGCCAGAGGGAAAGGCTCCTGGGCCAGGCCTGTTTCTCAGCCCCAGGCAAAGGGTCTGCCAGCCCCCAGCTCCCTGCCATCACCCCACGTCCTTTGGGATGGGCAGGTACCTGGACTGGGAAAGGGACGCCCGTGTCCCCGTCCCAGAGCCCTACAACAGCCCCGCATCCCCAGCAGCGCTGGCACCGTCCTCCCTGAGCTCCCGGTGTTTCCAGCTGGAAGGCCGAGGTGCACACAACCCACTTGGGTTTCCTCGTGGATTTTCTGTGGTTTTAGTCCTTTCAGGGAGATCGGTGGTTGCTCGACATTTTCCGCTGCTGCAGGTCAATCCAGGCTTACACTGAGCAGGAAATAAAACATTTGAGGAGCAGCAGCTGTGAGGAACCTCTCCCCCTCTTTAACCTTAATCCAGGAACAGGCCAGCAGCCCTTTCCTCCTCACCACAGCTCCATCCTCGTGGTCCTGTCGCCGTCCAAAGGCAGCGATGGCTCGGCTCACGGGACAGACCGTGGCCGGCCACTGACGCCGGTTGCCAGCAGAGCTGGCAGGGTACGGACTGGGAGAAGCAGAGCCCCTCCTCAGCGACGGGAACTTGCCTCCAGCCCCTGGAAGAAAAGAACAATAACAATCATAACCTCAACAAACCCACTGAGATGGAGCAGGGCTGTGCAAGGGCCACCCCGCGCCTGCCCGAAGGACTCGGCAGTCCTGGGGGTGATGGGCTGTGCTGGCCCCTCGGGCTGGGAGCAGGATTTTCCAGCTTCCAGCCAGGTTCTGCTGCCTTTACTGAGTCAGGGATCGCCCTCAGTCCCACCGAGGGAAGCCCAGCTCGTTTAGCCCCATTTTGCCCAGTCTGTTCCCTGGCAGCCCCGGGATTTTCTGAGAGCAGCTGCGATCTCAGATGGGAGATCTCCCATTACTCCAGCTCTGCTGAGGGCAAACAGGGAGAGACTCCCCCACTCTGGAGCTGGGGACGCCCCTGTTCTCACTGCACCACTCTTGGCCCCACACCTGCAACCAGTGGGGTTTGTGCTCTGGAGAGAGAGGGGAGCTGCTGGGGAGAGCAGCAGAAGAGCAGTCTCCCAAGCCTTATTATATTTTAAAATGTAATAACAGCACGATGTCTATTTTCGTAGACAGAACAGATCATTTCTGGAAGAGGCCCATAAATCTCAAACAGAGGGGAAATAATTTGGCCAAGGTCATGTTAAGGCAAAATATTAAAATAGAAGAAAAAAAAAAGCAGTTTAAAGCTGGACTGAGGCACCATCTCTGTTCTAAACCTCTCTCCCCAGCCTAGGAATCCTGTCCCCCCTGCTCTTCTGCTTCCCAGCATTACACCATGGGGCTGAGGGGGCCAAGACACGTGAGGGCCTGGCTGAGTGGAGAGACCAAGGGAGAAGAAGAGAACAGGGACCCCAGCAAGGGCCCTGGCAGAATCCTGCTGATCCCTTCTGCCCCAGGAACAGCCCCCTGCCGCAGCCCCGCGCACTGGGCTGTGCTGGGGAGGCCTCAGGCATTCAGGGTATGGGACTAGGGACAGGCTGGGGCTGTCCCCACCGTGGCTGCAGGATGTTGGCAAGGGTGGGGAAACACCATTCCAGCACTGATGAGGAAAGTCCTGTCACTGCCACCTCTGAGTCCTCACCAGCAGTCCCTCTGTCCCGTCCCTGGTACCGGGGCTCTGGCAGTGCCATCCATCACCACGGCTGCTCCCGCTGTGCATCCCGGCACGGGCAGAGGGGCCGGGGAGAGGCGCAGCTTTGGCAGGCAGGACCTGGCTCACAGCACGGTGAGTGCCCGGCAGGCAGCGCTCAGCCAGCAGCTCCCAGCGGCAGGGACAGGCCGGCACCGGGGTGATCCCTGCCGTGACCCGAGGCGCCCGCAGCCACCGGGAGCCCGGCGGTGCAGCCCTGGCTCGGTAGGAGCGTGGCAGGAAAGGACCCAGAACAACCCCCTCACCCCTCGGAGCTGCCCCTGGGCAGGAGCCAGGGCCGGTGGGGAAGAGCCAGCCACCCCGCAGGGCCCGGGGCTCGGCAGCCAAGCGGTCCCCGAGAGCACGTCCCTGGCAGCGCTGCAGCTCTGCGCGGACCCTGGCAAGCGGCAGAAAACAAAACTGCTGCTCGTACCCTCTGGCTGCTTCCCCGGCCTCGCCTGCCAGCTCCCCGCATGCCAGCGCGGCTCGAGCGGGGCCGGGGCTCCTGCGGGGCGGGGACGGCTCCAGCTGTGCCCCCCCAGCGCCTGCCCTGCCCAGGGGCATCCCCGGCCAGCGCCAAGCGCAGGTGACCCGGGACAGGCACGGGCCAGGACAGGTTCTTTCTTGCCTGGTGCTCTGGTGAGAAAGAGGCGACATCTAACAACATCCCCCGAGAGTGCTTTCCTCTCCCCTTTCCTCCTTCTGAGCCGATTTAATTTCTTCTATATCTCCCTTCTTCCCTTAGCGAGATCAAAGAAATCCGTGGAACCGGCGCATTTCAGCGGAAACGTCGATTAAAGGGAGTGGGGGAGGCAGCGCTGGGGGGATCAGAGGAGGAGGAGCAGGAGAAGGAGGAGGAGAGAGGCTGGAGGGAGCATCTGGCTCCATGCAGTGTCCCGGCAGGATGGGACGGGCCGGGCAGCGCGGGGGCACCGGAGCTTGGGCGGCGGCGCTGCCGGGACCGGGGGCTCCTCCGGCCGGGGCACCGGGGCTCCGCTCGGAGGCTCCGCCGGGCTCCTGCTGCCCCCTGCCGCCCCGGCAGGACGGGACAGTGCCCGCTCCCGGCCGGTGCCCCCGGGAGACCCTAGCCCGGACTCCGTCCCTGATGTCCCCACCGCGCCGGGCCCCCCTAACCCCCACGGGCCAGCGCTGCCACCTCCGCGTGTCCTGGTCCGGCACCCACCGCCTCCCTGACCACACCACGCTGAGGGGGAAAGGCCCACGCGGCGTGGGGCTGCCAACATCCCACCCGAGGGTGCCATGGCATCGCTGTCCCCCAGCACATCCCCGAGCCGGGGCCACCTCAGGCCCCGGAGCCGCGGGCGCATCTGGCCGCAGCATCTCCCGTGGCTGCCGTCCAGGGAAGGGGATGTTTAGGGGATGAGTAACATCCTTCCTGGCAGGGCCACTGCCCGCTCCTGGAAGCTGCTGCAGGCACAGAGGAGCTCAGCCCCTTCGCCCGCCTCTTGCCCCGCTCAGCCAGGGAAAGAAGCCAAAAGCGAGGAGGAACTCGGGCATGGGGCCGGGACAATCCAGGCCCGTGGAATCGGCACGAGTCCCAGGTGCCAGGGAGAAGGGAGGGAGGATGCTGCGTGGCACAGTGGGAAGCAGCCAGGAGGCACAGGTTGGGGAAGGCAGCTCCAGGCCCCCTCTAGAGCAGGGCTGGAAGCCAGATCCTGGCTGTGTGCTGCCAGAAGCAGCTTATTTTGGAAGGGAGGCGTGTTGGCAGAGTGCTTGGTGCGTGGAGCTGCTGACGCCGGGGAACAGGACGGCTCTCATCAGGTCCCAGCTATGCCTGGCTTCAGCCTGCAGCAAAATCTGCCCCAGCACAACCAGGGCTGCATCCCCAACTCCTGAGTCACCCACTGAACAGGGTAGACACTCCAGTCACAAGTCAGCACACTGCCCAGGGCCACGACTCACCCTGAACTCCAAAGGGGCTTCCTGGGACTCACCAAACAGGATGGACAGAGCTCTTAACAGCTCTGACCCATCCAGTGAGGTACAACCTCAAGCCTTGAACCAAGAAAGAGGCACACAGGCCTCATCCTGCCCCTAGACCCTGCTTCCCCTCTCCTCAGCTTCCAGGAGCAGTACCAGCCTCTCAGGAGCCAAACCCAGCCTCTCCAGGGGCTCAGACCCTCCAGGCAGCAGGGTCCAGCTGGAAGCTGCACCAGCACTGTCTGGGTGCTGTGGTATTCAGCCACAACCAGGTCTAGGATGGATCCCAAACTTCACAGCAGACAAGGGACCTGCTTTGCCTTCCCCAGCTGCTCTGCTGGCAGCCCTGGGGCTGAGGAGCCAGCACAGGCAGCCCCTTGCCAGCATCCCTGTCCCTCAGAGATGGGCCAGGGAGCACACCTGGAGCAGGCTGCTGTGCCTGGACGTGGCTTGGGAGCTCCTGCAGCTTACATGTGGCTTGGCATGCCACGAGTTTGGTCAGGTCTCAGCCCATCCCGCAGCAGGGCACAGCTGTGAGCCGGGGGATGGAGCAGCCGAGCTCCCAACACGCACAGCCAGCCCTGCCCTTCGAAGCCACACACTGCAGCATTGTGGCCTGGCTGGTTTTTCCAGAGATGCATCCAAGGGGCGCAATCAGATCTCCAGGGAAGGGAGCAGGCACGTTCCTGGCTGTGCAGAGGAGCTGTCGAGGCAGTGCCAGGAAATGGGGCAGTTGCTGGGCACCGCCAGGCCGAAGGAAAATCAAGCAGGCAGCTCCCAAACCTGGGCTGTGCCTCACTGCCCAACTCCAGGAGCTGCTGAGCCTTTGCAGAGCTTTGTTTGCAAACCCTGCGGCAGAGCTGCCCTGCCCTGGCACTTCCTCCAGCTTTGTTTTACACCAACAGATATTAAACAACCAGCCTGGAGGGCTGGGATGGGGGAAGGACCCTGCTGGGGGTGCAGGGAAGTACTTGTGGGAAGAGAGCTCTAGAGGAAAACAGAAAAGTAGCGTCAGGGAAAGGGAGTTCCCTCCACACAGGGAGGTTGTTTTTGATCAGGGCTTGTCTAGACTGGAGTCACCCACACTGCACAAGCACATCAACACCACGCAGCCAGCCCAGGGCTTCCTGCTGTTCCCAGCAGGACAGAGGAGATGCACTCGCCAAGCGTGGGCAAGAGCTGACCCTGGGACTGCCCATCCCACCCCCAAAGGGACTGGGGGCACCCTCAGGCTTCCAGGGTGCTGCTTCCCAGTGTCCCTCGTTTCTTCCCAGCAGTCAGGAGGCCCTGTGCCCCCAGGCTGGCCCTGTCACCTGTCCCCAGCACAGCCCCTGGGCAGCAGAGGGACACAGGTCAGCTGTTGCAAGGCTCCCAGCTCCCTCCCTGCCCTCCCTCTGCTCAGCTGCCGGGGCAGCCAAGGGAGCTGCAGGCACAAGGCGTCACTTTTTCCAAGAGCCTCTCCCTGCTTTCCCTCCTCCTCCCTCGCCAAGCAGGGCCGCGATGCTGGGGAGTGCAGGAGGCTCCTGGATCAGGGCAAAGGCAGTGCCAGGATGAACCTGGCTGGGATGGCTCTTGGAGCCCCACGCTGGCCACAATTCTTCTTCAGCTCAAAGCACAACCCCCGTGAATGTGACACCTCACAGGCAAGGAGCACCTGGCCCGAGCTCCAGCCCACCTTTCCCAGTGAAACTGGGAGAATGGCTTAGCAGTCCTGACAGCCCCCACCTACAGCTGAGGGGCTTCAGACACCTTTCTCTAGGAAAAGGAAACCCCAAACACTTAAGCCCATCCACTCCAAGGCCAGGAGCATCCATGAAAAAAGAGAACAGGCCTGACACAGACATTCTTTAAGTATGATCTAATTTAAAAACAACATCATAATGAAAATGCATGTATTTTAAAAAGAGACCCAGAGCACTGCAGTGCTGGAGGCAGCCACGTGTCAGTGATGGGACTGCTCTGTACCCATTGCCCCCACTTTCCCAGGACATTTGGACAGCTCCACATCCCCACTTATGTTCCTTTACCACAGAAAATGTCTCCCTAACCCCGCCACACACCCTAAAGCATCAGCTGAAGCTGCAGGAGGGACAAAGGCTGGCGCAGCAGCCCCTTGCCCAAGCCAGGCATGAAGCAGGCAGGGGGCAAACAGCTCTGGCTCCCAGCACTGCAGAATTGGGCACAGCCAGAGAAGAGCCTGCCCAGGCACCCTTTGCTCACAGCAGCTGCTGGCGGGCAGGACTGCTCTTAAAGGTAATCAATGGAGCAGAGAAGAGCTCTGGATTGCTTTAATCCTTTCCAAAAAAGTATAGCCAGCCCAGAAGCTGTCCTGCTCCCTCTGCGCCTGTGAGGATTTGTACTTGTATGGCTGGATAATTTGACGGGGACAACACACTCGGCCCAGGCAATCTCAGATTTCCCAAGGAGTTTGCTCTTCGCTCAGTGTGCTTTGCCAGCCCAATAAATCCACCCCCACGTGCCACCCTCCCCTCCCTCCCTTCCTCTGCACGAAGGGCTGGGACAGCAGCCTTGGGATGTGACTCAGACGCACAGGGGGGGAGGACATCCCCTCCCCACGGGCAGGGCGCTGGCATCGCCAGGTACCGGCAGCACCACGGGCACGGGGAGCCGTGGCACTGCGGGAGTGGGAACAGGCAGGGCTGTCCCACTCGTGTCAGCCAGAGGCACCAGAGCCGTGGAGCCAATGGTCAATACAGAGCCAGCTGTCCCCGGAGCCAGGAGCACGGCAGGGGCCAGGGCTGCAGTCCGGGTTCACGGGGCACCCCGGTAGCTGTAGTGATTGTGGTCGGGGTCGCTCAGGGTGAGGGGCAGGCTGGGCTTGCGCTCCGGGTCCTTCTCCTCACACTGCCGCGGGGGACGGTGCTTGAAGAAGTCAGAGACGTAGTGGACCTGGGAAAGAACAAGGGGAAGGACGGTTTTGGGGACGCCTGTGTCAGGCCAAGCAGGAGCCCAGCCGAGCAGCGGGCTGCACTGGGGACACTCACAATGAGGACGGCAATGAGAGCCCCCTGCAGCAGCCCCACCAGCACATCACTCCAGTGGTGCTTGTAGTCGGACACCCTGGTGTAGCCCACGTAGATGGCGAAGGCGATGAGGAAGAACTGGATGGTGGGACGCAGCAACCGGGCCCACTTCCCCACCAGGCGGGCCTGCACGTAGAGCTGGGTGGCAAAGAAGGGAGAAATCACCCCAGGCAGGGGTCAGCAGCCAGCCCAGGGATGGGGTGTTTGGGGCATGGGACCCGTGAGGGCTTCCTGTGGCGTGGCATGGCACTCACCGCCAGGAACATCATGCAGTACATCCCAAAGGAAGAGTGTCCCGAGTAGAAGGACAGTCTGTGGGGCAAAAAGGGATGGGTCAGGCCATGAGCAAGCCCCCAGCTGGTCCCCACAAAACCCCTAACCCACTCCATAGGCTCTGCCCTGCAACAGGAGAGCCTCCCATCTGGGGCTGCCACTGTGAGCCCAGCACTGCTGGGCAGGTGGAAGAGACACATCCTGTGGCACCATGGCTCACCTGGACTCGGTGACATTCCTGCTCTCTCCCTGGCAGACATTCTCCAGCTGCACGTAGATGGAGCAGTTCACCTTGGACCAGTCAGGGTTGCAGACAGCCAGGAAGTTTGGCCGCAGACGGCCGATCATGTATTTGGCCAGGTCAGTCAGGGACTGGCTGATGGCTCCCCCGAAGAGAAAGGTCCCAACCACCTTGTAGAGGGCAGCCAGGTAATTGTTGAATTCTGACTTGGAGTAGAGACGCTCGGTGTAGACCAGGTACGCCTCTCCTGATGAGATCTGCAGAGACCAGGGGGAAGAGGTGAGGGCTGGGGGCTGCTGAGCAGCTCCCCAGGGGTGAAGGATGCTCTGGCTCTGTGGCAGAGGAGCCCCTGGCATCTGCCTGCCACAGGAGCTCACGGGCCCTCTCCCCCTCCCTGCAGGGAATCAATCCCATGGGATGTGGCTCTCGCCACTCCAGTGGGAGCTCCTGCCCCCAGGCAGAGCAGGGCTCAAGCTGAGGGTGTTGTTGCCGTTCCAGGGCTCTGGAGGTGGTTGTGCCAAGCCCCAGCTTCCAGATACAACAAGTCAGCATGACCCTGTCCTGGAGGAAAAGGGGGTGGCAGCTCCTTACAATGATAACAGTGCAGCTGATGGTGACCCCGGCCATGAGGCCGTGGGTGATGGTGTCTGCCTTGTAGGGGTAGCGGATGGAGTCATCGTTGCAGTAGAAGCCTCGCTTGTAGGGAGAGTTCACCAGAGTCAGGATGATGAAGGGCAGAGACGCTGCAAGGCAGAGAGAGGTGAGGACTGGGGACAGCAGCCAGCAGGCTCCACACCAGCACACAGCACCACCCATCTCTCATCCCTCAGCCCCTGCTCCCCAATGCCAGGGAGGGATCCCCCTAGGGATGAAGTCCTGAGCCACCTGTACCCAGGGCAGGAGGACCTGAACCCACCAGTGCACTGCCCTGAGAGCGATAGGGCCCTATCAGAGCTCACAGATGCCTGCAGCACCCAGATACCACACGAGACAGCCACAAACGGGCACCCACAGAGCCTCTACGGCTGCCCCACTCCTCCCCAGGCACAACGGTGGCAAGGCCTGATCCTGTGCCCTCTCCTCACACTGCCCAGCCTAGGAAGACAGAGCTGATAAAATTAATGAGCACAGGCGTCTTGTAAACCTGTTTTACAGCAGGGAAGGGCCCCCAAATGGTCCCAGCAGAACCCTCACAGCAGCACCAGGAGAGCCAGTGCTGGGAGATGCTGTGCATGACCCAGTCCAGGCACAACGGGACTCCACTACACTTGGCTTGCTCCCCTCATCATCCCACAGCCCTTGTTTCTATCAGCCTCTTCTCTCCCCCGGCTCCTCGGGGCTCTGGAGAGAGGCTGTGCTGGCTGGGTCAGCCTGGGCAAGGAGGCTTTTCCACCCAGCACACTGCAGCCCCAGCCACGGGCAGCTGCGAGCTCACCCAGGACGGAACTGCCCCCGAGATCCAGAGGGGTTTTGGGGTCTGTGCGCCGCACAGCAGCCGTGCCAGCCCCCCGCTGGAATGGGCCCCCCTGCCCTGCTCCATCCCTGCTCAGGAACAGCCAAGGACGGGTTCCAGGACGCTCTCCAGGGAAGCGTCCCCCCTCCTCCCCGGAGGCCACCTTAGGCCGGGCTCTTCTCCCAGTTCCGCCTTTCCCGGTGGTTTCCGCCTCCCGGGAGCCCGCACCTTTGTCCCCGCCCGTCCCCGCCCCGGGGGTCCCGCCGCCTCCTGCGCTCACCGAGCGAGCGGGAGGGAGCACGGCGATGAAGCACCGGGGGCTGCCCCGCCACCCCCGCCGCGCTGTCGGGGGCAGGGAACCGGCCCCAGTCCCTCCTCCGCCTCCTCCCGGCACACCTCAGACGTCCATTTTCAGCTCAAATTAGACACCAATTTTCTTTCTGGATAATTTCATCCTCCAAAAAAAGCTCCCCTAAAAATATAAAGCACCGGCCCACAGGAGGGAAACGCGCTCCGAGCGGCACCGGGACCCGGCCTCCCCCCGCCCCGCAGCCGGGGAAGCTCCAGCCGCGATCGCGATCGGGGCCTTTATTTTTAGTTCGTCTTAATTCGTTACTTCCTTGCGGCAGTTTTAGAAACATTTCCCCGCACTGGCGGGGCAGAGGGGGTCCGAGAAGGGGTGCTCCGAACCCACCGGCCCCGCTCCGTCCCGCGGAGCGCCGGGCTGGGCAGGCGGCCAGGGCGGCGGCGGCGAAACCGTCCCGGTGCCGCCCGAGCCGAGGGACCCTCCCGCAGCGCCCCGGCCAGCGACAGACCGGGCTCCCACCCCCCGCGGGACCGTTCCGGGAAAGGGAACAGCCCCGAGAGCCGGGACCCCCGACGGAACTGGGGCGGGAGCCGCAGCCCGCCCGCGCCGCCGCCGGTGGCTCTCGGCGGAGGCCCGGAGCGCCGGACATCGGCCGGGCAGGTGCCTGCCACGCTGCCCCCGGCCCGGCGGCACCGGCCACGGGGCCAGAGCGGGCAGACGCGCGGCGGGATCGCGGACCCCCGGTACCTCCCGCGGACCTGGCCCCAGCCCAGCCCCACCGAGGGCACCGGCGGGACGCGGAGACGCTCCGGAGCCGCCCGCGGTGGGGGCGCCGGTACGGAGCCCTCACCGACCGCCAGGCACAGCACGTCGAGCGCCACGAAGACCTTCCTGCGCTCCATCCCGCAGCCGGTGCGGCCCCGCGGCCCGGCCCCGCGGCTCACATGGCCCGGAACGGCGCGGGCCCGGCCGGGAGGTAAAGTCCGGGCGGGGCGGGGCGGGGCGGAGCGGGACCCGGTGCCCCCGCCCAGGGCCGGGGCGGGGCGGGAGCGGCGGGGCCGGGGCAGGTGTGGGGCGCGGCGGGGCAGGGACTCCTCTGGACCCACACCCCACTCGCCCCCCGCCGCTTCCTCGGGCCCCGTTCCGGTGTCCGCGGCTCCGGCCTTCCCGAGTCCCCCGGTGCCCACCCCGCCTGGCCGGGCTCCCCGCCTCGGCTCGGCTCCCTCCCGTGGCTGCGCCAAGGGGAAGGGGGAGAAGAAAGCGAGCGACGCCACTCTGGGAGCCTCCCGAGTCCCACCCGCCTCGGGCCTATGTCCTGAGAAAATAAAATATAAAAAAAAAAAAGGGGCAAAAAGGAAAATTCTGCCCCTGAAACGTGCTGTCTGCGCTGGTGGGGGCTTGAGTAGATGTGAGGCTGGCTCGTGGTGAGATGGGTTCTTGAGGGGAAGCAGGGACGTCCGGGATGCCGCAGACACCGGTGTGAGCACATAGGGTGGGACAGGGGCTGATTTACCCGCTGAGGCATTGGGCTGTATTTCCTGAGCCTCCGACGTCCTGCGGGCTCCCGGTGCTTCCCGTTGGGTTTGGGGACATGCTGAAAGCCAGAATGGGGACAGGAGCAAAGGCTGGAGCACAGGTCCCACAGCAATTCCCTGGTGGGAGCAGGGACAGTCGCATCCCGGCTGTTTGCTCCATGCCGGATGTCGGGAAGGAAGCAAATAACACAGAAACCACCCATGGCTGATAACTGCGGGTGACTGAAGTGCAGCGTGAGTGGCCTGTGGAGAATGTCAAGGCTGTTTGTGGGAAGCCGAGATCTGGAAACGCTCTCGGGCTACCCTGGAGTTTCAGGAGAGGGGACAGAATCACGGGCTAGCTTTCCCCTGCCCTGATGTGCCCCGGTGCAGCTTTCCTCCTGCCCTCCAGTGCCGCGGGAGCCCTGGCACACCGCTGGGGCAGGATTTGCCCCACACATGCTGCCTGCAGACCCCAGGCAAACAACTGAGAGCCTCGAGGAAGGAGAGCAGGGGGGACGCCCAGGCTGTGTCGTGGAGAAGATGTGAAGATTAAGACGCTCTGTTTCACCGCTGATAAATCCCCCCTCCTCATCACAGCCTCCAGCAGTCCGGGGTGTGGGAGGGCTCCGGGCCGGGCCACCGTGGGGACACAGCTGTGACAGCGTGGGGCTCCCGAGGACACGGCACGGACCCCCCGCGCTGGAGCGCGCAGGGGAAGCTCCGTACGGCCCCGCACGACTTTGCCCCACGGGGGGCCGAGGCTGCGAGCGGTGCTGCCCGGGACCGGCCCGGCCCGGAGCTGTCGCGGGGGGAGCGGAGCCCGGGCTGGGCCCGGCGGCTCCGGGCGCGGTCCCGGGGGCGCGGGCGGGTCCCGGGCGCGGCGCTGTGTCGCCCTCTGCCGTCCGAGAGCCGCAGCTGCAGCCGGGCCGTGGGGCTGCGGAACCCGGCCCGGACCCTGCCCCGGTTCCCGGGGTGCGGCGGAACCCGGCCCGGACCCTGCCCCGGTTCCCGGGGTGCTGCGGAACCCGGCCCGGACCCTCCCCCGGTTCCCGGGGGACGGCGGAACCCGGCCCGGACCCTGCCCCGGAGCCCGGGGTGCTGCGGAACCCGGCCCGGACCCTGCCCCGGTTCCCGGGGGGCGGCGGAACCCGGCCCGGACCCTGCCCCGGAGCCCGGGGTGCTGCGGAACCCGGCCCGGACCCTGCCCCGGTTCCCGGGGGGCGGCGGAACCCGGCCCGGACCCTGCCCCGGAGCCCGGGGTGCTGCGGAACCCGGCCCGGACCCTGCCCCGGTTCCCGGGGGACGGCGGAACCCGGCCCGGACCCTGCCCCGGTTCCCGGGGGACGGCGGAACCCGGCCCGGACCCTGCCCCGGTTCCCGGGGTGCGGCGGAACCCGGCCC
Organism: Anomalospiza imberbis; assembly: GCF_031753505.1. Classification (NCBI taxonomy): domain Eukaryota; kingdom Metazoa; phylum Chordata; class Aves; order Passeriformes; family Viduidae; genus Anomalospiza; species Anomalospiza imberbis. The sequence goes on from NC_089707.1 coordinate 3,025,406, forward strand.
GGACCCTGCCCCGGTTCCCGGGGTGCGGCGGAACCCGGCCCGGACCCTGCCCCGGTTCCCGGGGTGCTGCGGAACCCGGCCCGGACCCTGCCCCGGTTCCCGGGGTGCTGCGGAACCCGGCCCGGACCCTGCCCCGGTTCCCCGGGTGCTGCGGAACCCGGCCCGGACCCTGCCCCGGTTCCCGGGGTGCTGCGGAACCCGGCCCGGACCCTGCCCCGGTTCCCGGGGGACGGCGGAACCCGGCCCGGACCGCCCCCCCCGGGGGTCTGCAGAGGCCGAGGGATCCGGTCCTGCTGCTCGGCTTCCTGGGCCGAAACCACCGTTTCGTGTGGAAGGATGCAATGGAGGGGAGGGACCGCGGTCCCAGCCGAAGGCTCCATGCACAGCCGCAGTTCCCGCTGCTCGTCGGGGCCTCGAAGAAGGGGGAACCCGCTCCCACCCCTCCTGCCCTGGGCTGTGCCCACCCTCGTAGCCACCTCTGCGGGGCAGAGCTGGGGTTGCAGAGCTGGAGCGCTCAGGGGAGACCCGGGACAGGCAGGCAGGCAGAAGGAGAAGAGAATTTAAGGAGTCTGCGGTGGAACAGAGACTGCGTGGTGGGGAAACACAACGCAGTAGCAGCAGGAACGCTCCTCTTGCCTCCACGAGCTTTTTCTGGTTGAAGTTTGGATGCACCCCTGCCTCTGAACACCCCAGACTTGGCAGAGGCTGACAGGGTTTTAGAGGACTTGGGGCACCTGTGAGAGGAACAGACAGCTCCCTCCAGCTGCAGCATGGAAGGGAAAAACTCTGGGCCTCCTCCTAGGCTGGGATGGCATCCCTGGCACAGGGAATCCTGCCCTGCCTGGAGGAGAGCACCTGTGGAGGGCAGGAGAGGATCACACAGCAGAGGCAGGGACCCCTATTCTTGTTTTGCCATCATTATACACTGGGCTGCTGCATCTTGGCCTCCAGAAAGAAGACAGACTTCTGGCTCACTTTCAAATTAGGTTTTTAATTAAATAAATAACGGTGAGGGGCCTTCAAGGCAGTGTCACTTCACAGTGTAGGGCTGGGGGGGCAAGGGAGAAAAGAGTCCAGCATTGGGAGCAGCTCAAAGTGAATGTGCTTTGTAAGAAGGAAAAAAGAAAACCCAAAAAAAAAGAAAAAAAAAAAAAAACAAACCAAAAAACACCAGAACCAAACCTCCTCCCCCTCCCTGTCCCAGCCTTTTTCACCCCTCTCCCTCAAAGTTATGTGGAAAAAGCGCTGCACTCATGTTGAAAGACCCCATGCAAATCTGTAAACAACACTGAAGGACATAAAGAGATTTCTGCCTCAGCCAGCTCCCCTCTCCTTTCACTAGGGCTTGAAATAAACCAAAAGAAAAAATGGTTTCAGGAAGAGTAAGAATGTTCTCAGCCGATGGAGGAGATGCCAAGGCCTGGCCCTCCCTGGGAGGACTGCCTGTGCTCTCACCCTGCCTCCTCTTCTCCCTTCAGCCAAGGAGCTTCCTCTGACCCCCAGAAAAGGGGCATCACAGCCTGGGCAGTTCCCCTGTGGAGCAGGCACTCGTGTTTGCTTTCTGTTCCCAGCAGCCAGGAGCAGCTGGAGGGGAGGCCTCTGCTCACCACATCTGGCTGACAAAGCCATGCCAGGTGAAGGCAGCTCCATGTGCCTGGGGCTCAGCACCTCCCAGCACAGAGCTGGGGACTGAAGCAAACCCCTGCTAAAGCACACAAACCAGATCTGGGGCTTAGGAGATGAGTCAAGGTCTAATCCTGACACCCCATGGGGCTGTTTGATGCTGTCTCGATGCTCCTGCTGCAGGGCTGGGCACAACTTCCCAGGGCCAAGTAAAAGGAGGATGCAGGCTCCTGGGTTTAGGTACCTGCCAAATCCACTGGCAGCAGAGCCAAGTGCACAGTCACAGCCCCAAAGCCTCTACCAAAACCCTCAACCCAAGCCCCTTCCCAGCTGCAGAACACATCTGGAGGAACCACAGCTCTGTCTGCACCAGATCCTTGCCCAGCAGGTGAGTGGAGAGCATTCCCTGCATGGGAAAAGGAGAATGAGAACACACTGAGCCAGTGGCCAATCCCAGACCTGGAACACACCTGGGAAGTGAAGCAGCTTTGGACTCCAGCACACCCAAGGACAGGCTTCCGTGGCTCTGCATAGCACCTGGCACCTCCCTGAACATGGCAGAAAAGTCACACTTTCCTCTCAGAACAGCCTGTTTTGTGACACAGGGAGGGGCAGAGATGCCCAAGGATGCTGTGCTCCCCTGCCTGGGACTGTGCTAGAACCCATGTCCCAGGCATCCTGGGAGCTAAGCAACCTCCTCCCTCTGCTGACAAACTGTTGGAACAACCTGGCAAGTTACAGATGTCTTCACCTGCATTCTACCCTCTGGCACCTCAGCTCAGAGAAGATCAGGTCATCCCTTGCCAGCAGCAGTGCCACAGCTCTTGGCCAGCATCACTCTGAGTCTAGAAACTCCCATTACCCCCCACAGAAGTTCTCCCTGGCCCAGCACTGCACGGGAAGGTGAGAAGGACTTGAGTGCACACGATGCTGCTGCACACACAGCATCCCTTTCCAAAACCTGACACTTCTGCCCGAGGGCTGGGCCAGGCCACGTCCCACCTGCAGCTGGTGGAGAGTCAGAACACGTGGCTGCTGGAGGGGGAAGCAGCTTGTGCTTGCTTGTAACGACCCACGGCTGCTGGGAGGAGGACAGGGTGAGTGGCTCCTACTGCAACACGCTGCCCGTGGGAGAAGGGCCAAGACTCGTCAGCCTCCCTTGGCATCGCCGTGCCCGTCTCTGCAGGAAACTGCCCTGCAGCCCTGCCAAGCTCTCAGACCCCCAGCCTGCACCCTCACCATGATGGTGACACATCCCTCTTCTCAAAGCACCTCTGCCCTCAGACTGTCCCACTGGGGCCAAGGGACACGTCCCCTGTCCCAAGGCAGGGACTCTCTGAGCGGACTGGCATCACCCAGGGTGACACGTGGTCAACGTAGGAGGGGGGTGATGGACCTCCCCACTCAGGAAAGCCAGCCACCACTTTGCACAATTGTGTCAGGATACGCTGGAGCAGAAAGGTGTTTGGTTTCACTGTAGCCTTGGATCGAGGAGGATGGAAAGACGGATTCCGACCAACAGCTCCAAACTGTCCCTGCAGGACAGTGGAAGTTCCAGAATTTCACTCAGTCAGGTCAAAGTCCTTGCTGGGTCTGTGACAAATTTGTGACTGGAGACTCTCACTGTGACAGAGGCTCTGACCGAGCCACAGGTGCTGGGCAAGCCTGATGAGCAGTCAGGAAAGGATTTACATCTCCGATGCCAATGAGACCGAAATCTGTGACCGATAAGGACACTTGCGCAGGGGCCACCACTGCCTCAGGGTCTCTGTCCAAATCCACAGGGCCAGCAATTAAAGGCAACCCCTCGTTAATGTCTGCAGGGAGAGTGAAGTCCATGGTTATTGCCTCACCAGAGTTCTGCAACGTCTCCTGCTTCTCTGCCAGTCCTGGTCCCGCGGGTGGCAAAGCAAAGAGCTCAGGCTCAGAGGGGGTGGCAGTGTGGCGTGGGCAGGGCACAGGGACAGCGCCCGAGGACGTCTCCTCCGAGGGGTCAAAGGAGCAGTTTGTCTCCGAGGGGGTGCTGCACTCGTAGCCCTGCCCCGACTCGCTGATGCTGCCCAGGCTGCAGGCCGTGCTCTCCACGCTCAGGGGCTCTGCTCAGGTGGGCACAGCCAGGAGGGAACAGAGAGGGGGACAAGGAAGAGAAAGCCACAGTGAGTCCACAATGCCCAAACACCCAGGTCAGTCCCACTTAATCCCAACAGTATTTGTTAGATGGCACAAGTGTTTCTTTGTTATAGCAACCAAGATCCCCCGTCAGCCCCTACCGAGGGAAGGCAAGATGCCCACAGCAGATGGGAGGCCATCAGTGTTTCTATGGAAATTAAAGGAAACCTCACAGACACACTGCAAGATAAGCCAAACCCTAAATCCTATCCCCTCGTGCCAACAACCCCTGGGAGCTGCCCACACAAACCCTTCATCTGCATTAGGACCGTGAGGGAATGAACCCATGTGGGGCTCCCTGCAGATCTTCTCACAGCCAGCTCTGTGCGAAAGCAGCTTGCACCAGACTTCTGAGGCCTTAAGCCAGCCTCTGGAGGAGCTGCCTGTGTCAGTGCTTTGGAAGCATCTCATTCAGGTGCCCAGTGCATAATCCTTTTGTTTTGGGAGTGAGCTAGACCACTTCTCCAAGCCCAACACAGGAACAACTGTTTTATAAAGTCACCTCTGGTCAATGCAGAGACAGAAAATATCAGCTTCTGCTGACACTTCATGGCAGACAGACAAAAAGGAGTTACCTGTGCTCTCAATTGCTATCTGATCTTGACCAAAGTGAGCATCCAGGCAGCCAGCTGCAGAGGGAATTGGTGGGGAGCTCCGAGAACGACTCGTGTTTTCCACTTCGACCCCATCCAGGTCATTATCAGTGAAATCCCTGTGGGGAAAGAGAGAGAGCCTTGCCACCACCTGCTGAGCAGAGAGATGCAGGCAGGAGAAAGGGTGACTGGGATTAAAACCTATCAACAAATAAGGCAATGGGACTGTGGAGACATCATTAGAATGAATGTCCATCCCTCCCTGCTCTGCAGAGCCTGGTTTAGACTCTGCCCTGAGGAGGTGATCTCAGGTAACTGTGGCCAAGACCAGCTCATGATAAACCAAAATGGGCTCTCCAGCTACCTAAAGAGCTCTGCCCCCAGTTCTGTGAGCCTCAGCCTGTTCCAAAGGGAAATAAATGCATGGGAACACCCAGTTTCATGGAATGACTGCAGTGGGTCCTTAGTGTGCCAGCAAAGCGCAAGTGTTGAGAATATATTTTCCCACCCTGGGAAGATTTAAGATTTTTTAACACAGGTATTTTCCTGTGTTGCATCAGAATTAGGAAAAAAAAAATCTAAGCCTTCATCTTCATCTGATGTTTTTAATTGATTCAGCTTCAATATTTCATTTTGACCTATTAAGAGATTTCCATTTCAACCTTTTTGAAAAGGTGTATTTTGAAAAGTACCTTCTGTAATTAGCATACATTTCAAAGGGAAGAATTTGCCTCAAAGGGAAATTAATTTAGGTTCCAAACCACCAGAAATAAGTGCATTTTTGAATTCAAAAGTCTCCCTTCCCAAAACCTCATCAAAATGAGCTCTTTCACCAAGTCGGCTCTGAATCCCTGTCCCCAGTCTTTTGTGGATGCATTTGATTGAAACAAAACTGCTTTCGACACACAGAAAAGGAAAAGAAAGTCCACAGTTCTTTTATCTTCCCTCCCCACACCAACTGAGTGTTTGTGCTCGGAGCACACCCCGTGCATCCCTCCATCCTCCCACCCGAGAAACCTTCTGGAGAAGAAAGCGCAGTCTGTTAAGCGGAGGTGCTTTGCAGCAGGAATCTTCACCGGGAGGTTAATATTACTAATTTTAGTGTGAGAATATTCCACGCACGTGGCTCCAGGGTGGAGGACGTACTTCTTCCTTCCTAGACGAGTCTGCTGAGTGAAGTAGTCGTAACGCTCGGATTTTTTCCACATGTAGTAATACTCCACGCACTCGCCCACCGACCGCGTGCGGACCTGAGGAGAAACACCCCAGTCAGGACAGGCACCCCCATCCAGGTGCATCTCCTGGAGCAAGGAGCTATTTTCCCATTTAACCAGCACAGAAAATTAGAAGTGCATTACAGAGATTTACATTGCTATGGACACATTGCTGCAGAACAGAAGCACGTACTGAGGTTTCCGAGGTGGCCAGAGAAAGAACTCCCCACAGCACACAGCTGCTGTCACAGACCCGTGTGGGCCACACACACTCGTGCAGGACTTTCCTGTGCTTCCAGCAGCAGCACACTTAGCAGAGAGAGCAAACCTGCATCCATTGTCACTGGCCAGCGTCAACATGCCTACAATTAACCAGTGGTAGAACTGGACTCTCTGGTTCTGCCAACTCCCAGCACAGCAGCATGTCCCGGGGCCCAGCTCTCCCTACGACAGCATCTGCCATTCTAGAGGACCCCAGGGGACTTTACGAAACATCCACATGCTCAACTCACTCATTCACAGAAGTACTGCAAGGGCTGAGAGTTTGGAAAGAACTTTTGAGACTCCAGAAAGGGCTAATCAGTAATTAACTGACATCACTCATGCAGGTCAGTGGTGTTTGTGACTTCTCCCACCTGGAAAATAAGGCAGAGCAGGGCAGTGAACAGCCCATCACCTGCTGGCATGAGTCAACACAAAGCCTGGGATTGGAACTCGGCCATCCTGAACTCCCTGTGTCAGCCGAGGCCCAGAGCACACCTCTGGTGCCCAAGCACCTGCCTCCTTCCCCTGCTCCTCACCTGGGGGGAGCAGCCTTACCTTGTTTGCTTGGATAAGGTGAAAGTTTTTCCCATGGACCCTAAAGCCATGTTCAAAATTTCTACATTCTTCCTCGCTCCAGGCACAAAGTTCATCTGTAGCAGAAAGAAAGAGTTGGGGGAGATGTGTACAATCTAGAAAGAGCTGCATGTGCCTTGATGAACCCAAATAAGGGGGGTCCTCACCTCTGATAACCTTCACGTTGAACCGTAACCTCCGCAGTGCCTCTTCTGCATTGAAGTTGCATTTCACCAGCTCATACAAAGCCTGGGAAACAGAAGGAAATCACTCACAGCATGTACCTGAGCACCACACCACAAATCAGCCCGCTCATGACTCGCATTTGTCTCGTAGAACTTCTATTTCCTAGGAGCCACCTTGCTGCTAACCCCAGCCTGACCACCAGCAGAGATTATCCCACTTTTTAAGGCATTGGATTACAAACCCTGGGACTCAACAGATGCAGTCCCACCAGAATCTAACCTGGCTAGCTGGAAGTAAACACAGCTGCTCTGAAATGGTCGATCTGCTGACTTTTCCAGTCTTCCCAATGGGAGGGTAACCAACCTCCCCAGACTGCAGCTGGGCACACAGCCTCACTTATTCATGAGGATCAGTGGAGTTCGACCTCATTCTGCCCTCTGTGGGGAACGTGGCACTGTTGGGCCAGCACCACCTGGGTCTGTGTGGGCTGCAGGAAGGCCTGAGCTCACCTGCTCGTTGTCCTTGACCACCTCTCCCTCTGGCAAGCTGCTGCCGGACAGCTCGTCCCATTGCCGCTTCACAGCGCGGTACAGGAACTCTTCCACCTCCCTCTCAGGGAGGATGTTTGGGTCCCAAAGCAGCTGATCTTCATTCTCATAGGCTAACAGAAAAAGCACTGAAATAAGATAATCAAACAGAGAATTCTGCTGCTTTTTGAGAAGTGGTCTGCACGGACATGCATGGGGGAGACAGAGGAGGGAGGAAATCTTTGCTTGGTACTCCAACTCGGCGCTAGAGATGACAAACATCTCTCAAGGCACTGGATGTTCCCTCCTGATTTTGGAGGCAGATAAGCTCTTTATATCTCTTTTAGGGCCTTTGGCACGGGCTCAGCTTGTTTCCATTGTTTCAGAAAGGTTGGCTGACAAAGTTTTTGTTATCATATTCTCAAAGATTGCTGTTTTGATTAATTAATCCTGGCAAATAAAGAACATTTTAGCTTTCTTGTCCAGAAGCTCAACAAGCTGGCACTCATACTGCACTCATTACTAGACACAATCTGCAAATCAAGGCACCTCTGCCTAGTCTGCAGACATCCCAAAATCAGAAACAGATCACCTCCAGGGAGCAGTGAATGACACTAACTCACTGCTTAAGGAAGATGTCAGAGAGAATAAATCACAGCATCCCCAGATGGGTGTTCCTTCTCTTCGGCTACAGCTGAGACCCCCTCCTGTCACACCAACCCAGTTCTCAATGAGCTTCACCAGTTCTGTCCCCGTGTTCCCAGTCCTATTAATTCAAGCTCGTTTCAGCCAGTAAATCTGAATGTCAGCACTGAAAGCTGCCGGGCCTGGAGGTCCAGAGCAGGACTGGAGATCCAGAGCCCATCAGAACCCCCTGCCAGCAGCCCTACACCCAAACCAGGCACAAAAAAGAGGCTGCCTTACCTTTTTGTCTGTGCCTGTTTAAACGGAGGATGGGAACAGTGGCCTGGTACTGAGGTCCAACCATGATCTCCTGAAATCCCACGACAGAGAGGTGAGAAAATTGAAATGGGAAATGCTCCACGCAGGCTGTACTTCATGATTTAGGGACTACACCACTACAAGGCTGATTTATTTACTGGTAGCCCCCTCTGTCACTATTGTTTCTAGTGAACCCTGACTATTTTATAGGGTAACAAAGAAGATTTACTACCAACCAGATGATACTGTGGGGACCTTCAGCATTTACATAGTTTTAATGTAAAGGATCTATGGCAAGCAGCTAAGGTTGGAAATAAAGCAATGCAGAAGTTCTCCTGCAACCTTCACAGCCAGGATGAATTTGGAAGCCTGCTCCTCTCTTTAGAAAGAGTATTTTTCTCAGTAAATCCTGCTGGGAATACTGCACAGCATTTCACCTTTATAGGGCTACAGGCTGCAGATTTAATTTACCAAGGCACAACAGACTTACTTCCCTTATCCGACACAGAAGATAATTCCAAGATTATATTAAAAACCCCTCTTGTAACCCACATCTGCCCCTGCCACCCACAAAATGCAAGGCATCAGGAAGCCAATTGGGGAAATAGCATAGTGCTTTGGTGTCATGCATTTTTCAAACTCAGGAGTGCCCCTTCCCAGCGCACTCAGGTCATTTACCTTCTTACACTCATTGGATGGGATGGAATCCACCTCTGAGTCCTCAGCCATGGAGGAAGCACATGGTGATGAACATGGCTCTTTGTCTTCATCAGCAAGGAAGTTGTTTGCTTTGTGGGCAAGGAAAAGATCTGTAGTTACAAATTTTTTATTCTGTTCCTTTACGTTCCCTCTCCTTCCCTTCATTTTCTGTCCTAAAGTCCCTTTCAGCATGGTCTACAGTGACAACTTACCTGTATTTTAAATTTTCTTACTTTAAGTAAAAGAATTTGGACACTTGCCACATGGATGGCCAACCTGGGGAAGCTCAGACTCCTTAATATTGCAAAACAGCAGAAGAGATAACATCACTTCATGCAGAGTCCCTGTCACGTGCTTTGGCTTCCCACATATTCCAACATTTAGGAACTTCCACAACACATCACTCCATTACTACTACTGAATTTATTCACTTGCAGAGATGTCAGATGAGGTACTGATCTTTCAGGCTGCAATTACAGCAGGCAGCAAAACAATTCCCACTCTCTCAGTATTCTGAGAAAGTTCTCCCCTCATCCCACAGCTCATCAACGCTCTGTCCTGTCCTACCCAAAGCCCGGTAACGCCTCTGCCATGCAGACAGTCCCTAGGAGGAAAAGTGGAAAATCTGATGTCAGGAGACTGTCAAAATTAAGAGAACCGTTCTCACCCTCCCCTGCACATCATATGTAAAAGTGAACAGCAGCTACTTAGGAACTAGTGACACATACAGCCAGGCTGGTTTGGGAATAAGTCCGATGCATCGTGGGACGTGACGGATGGAGTCAGATCATCAGCTGAAGATTGTGTCTCCTCCTCTTCTTCCCCTGAAAGCAAATCCTTCGCTATTTGTTCCTTTTAACAACAACAAGAAAGTGAAAAATATTTTTAAATTAAAAAAATATACGAGGGGGAGTGAGGCCTAGAGTAAAAGCATTTTTGGCCAACAGTGGCCACATCCACAGATCTCTTCACCCTCCCACAGCTTGTCCAAAGACAGATTCTCTCTCACTCTCCCACCACACCCAGACTATTTTCCCTAGAAGCACTTTAACAAGTGTCATGAGAGGCTTCCTATGGAAGCCAGACAGTATGAGCAAGCATCCCTTTCTGTAGAGCTGCACTCACAGCAAATATCTCAAAGATCCTGAAGGAGGAAGAAGGGAAAAAACCCCCAACCCCAAAAAACCTCCACTTTCTACAGACTGGAGCTAGAACAAGAGGAGCCATGGCTTCACACAAACTTTGAAGATACAAACTTTCCCCGGCTCTTCACACACCAGCACGGGTGTGCAGATACTTGTAACCAGAGCTCCATACAAAGTTTTTACATTTTGAAACAGATATCCTTTCTCCCTTCTCCTCTTAACACTTCACACCGATGGTTCTGCACCTTGTGTTTCTCACTGGGACACCAGAACCAGGCAGGCCCCTTCCAACCCCTCTGAAATGGGGGCAGCCTCAACCCCATGTGCAGACACCCAGGCAGAGAGCTGCTCTCACCTTATCCAGAGTCATATCAGGGAGGTTGGGAGTGATGTCATTGCTCTCACTGTCCTGCTCCGAGATGGGATCTGATGCCTCATAGCCATACAGTGCGAGCAGCTCCTCAAATGGCATTTCACTGCTCTGAGCAAGAGGAGGACAAAGCTGCATCAGGAAGAGAACAACCACAAGAGCACCACACCAGCTGGAACACAGACAGGCAGAGGCAGTCAGGGCAACTCTGCTCCTCTGGGGGCTCTGAGCAGCCTCAGGTGTCACTGCTGGGCCTCACTGCAACCTGTCCCTCTCAAAGGTATGGAAAAGCCAGGAATTCACCCCAAAGCAATATAGTCTAGGGCATTTTTAAAATACCTTTATCTTTTATTCTAGATTTCAAATAGGTGCCAGACAGCACAACTGTATTCAAGCAGAGGAATGGAAGCAGCAAATCCCTGTACCAGTCTTGTGCCTGGCCTGAAGAGACATTCCCTCTCACCAAGATCAGTTTGTGTTCCACTGAGGTCTCTGTGGGACCACCCAGAGCTGAAGTCAGGGCTTCACACAGCAAACAAGCAAATCCTCCAGGTAATTTCCCTTCCCCTCCCCTGCTGCCTTTACCTGAGAGGCACTGAAACTCTTCTCCAGCTCTTCTAAAGATTTCTGCTTCTCCTGAGTATCATCTTCCTCCCTTTCTTCCCTCACACCATAGTTCTGGGAAAGGATCTCTGCCAGGTTCAGTCGATGATCAGCTGAGCCCATTGACACAACTGCAGGGATCAGAAGAAGTTGGACACTAGCACCACCATGGACCAAATCCTGAGATGCAACAAAGCCAGGGATGCTCCCTTCTTGTGTGTGTGCAGACATGATAAGCCAGAGAAAGAGATTAGGCAGAACACAGGGGAACAGAGATCACTGGCAGCAGTCACTTCATCAGCACAAAGCCTGCTTCTGTGCACATTTGAGTCCCACAGCTGACTGGAAGCTGAATCTGAAGCTTTTCTGGGTATTTGTATCTCACTCCTCACTGGATTTGCTGGTGTCACAATATGTGTGCACACACTGCAGCCTTTCCTTCACCTGGGGGCCTTTTTGGGGTAATTCACCCCTTACTCAAAAATGATTAAATAGACATCTGTAGGAGCTTTGGCATCACCCCTTACTCAAGAATGGCCAAATATTTCTTTTTATCTCCTACTTTCATGGATTTCCCTTTTGTCCCTTTTCCCTCCCTGCAGCTCCATGAGGTGTTTTTCTGGGATTGTTGCCAGTGCCACTGCACCTGTGTCCTTGGCCAGGGCCTCACCTGCCATGACCACGCTTGCAACGAGGATAAATCCTCTGAAATCTGGGAAGGGGTCTTGGGATACACCAATAAAAGTGAGGAAAAAAAGGGGGGAAAGGGTAATCACCCCTTACTCAAGAATGATCAAATAGACACCTGTAGGAGCTCTGGCATCTTTAAGCCTTTCCTCCTCTGTCAAACAGCATGGGAATCAACCAAGAGGCTCGGGAGGTGTTGCAAGGAGAAGGGAAGTGATCACAGTAACTTTGTTTCCTCTGGAAACCAGACCATCAGACAGAGGGAGGTGAGCCTGGAGGTACCTGCAGCGCTCTGAAGGGCAGGCTCTCCAGGACATAGGCCACGGGCTGGGTATGGAACCACCCTCGGGCTCTGCCGGCCAACAGAGGCCTTCAGGAAAAGAGAAAAACATGGCTGAGACAGCTGTCCTTAAAAACACACCACCCTTCCACCCACTTCAACCCACCAGCAAATGCAATTCCTTGAAGTTCAAAGCAAAAGTTACCCAAAGCCCCAGAGGGCAGTGTTAGGAACTGTGCTGCTCAAAAGAGCTCATCGGGTGTACTGAACAGTTCTTCCCGGCCTCCTCACCTTCCCCTCAGTCCATGTGTTTCCAGTCCATCTATTTTACCTCCAACACTCCCTTCACTACTTATCCCCCCACCACTCTGAGACCTCAGACCTTCATGGTTTACATCTTCTCTTAAAAGAAGGACCTGGACCCTCAGCTGTTACTCTAAACACACACATCGTGTCTGAGCACAGCATTTTTAGGGACTGACCCTTCGGAGAGCAGCCAGCCACAACACCCTGGCTTCTCCCTGATGCCTCCACTGCACCCAGGAGCAAAGAAACAGCTGAGCAGGCAGAGGAGGAGCCTGGCAGGACCACGAGAGGCTGAGCCAGGCAGAGCCCCAGAACAGGCACCTGCAGGGTGGCATTTGGTGCTCGGTCACAAGTTCAGGCAGCAGCATGGGCTGAGGAAAACAGCCCAGACAGAACATCTGCTGCTCCTCAGGCTGCTGTGCATGGAAGTGCTGTTCATCAAGTTCAGCCTAGGCAGGGAGCAAACAGGTAAACAACCAAAGCTGTTGGGTGACTGACAGCACCTGACTGCAGAAGAAAATCCCAGAGTCAGTCCCCAAGTTCCCAGTGACATCTCTGTAGGATACTCAGCCATCAACAATCTCTGCTGTGCACCATCACTACTCACTTACTCAGTTGGAGCCAGGACATTTACAGCCTTCCATAGGAGCCTCTTAAAAATTATTTAAGAAAACACAGTATAGCTTCACATTAAAATCTATCCTCTAACAACAAAGCAAAGTATTCACCAAGAAAAGTCACCAGAGACTGTGGATTTTGAGTAAGTCCCTTCAGCTACCAACATAGAGACTGGAAATTCCATAATAACCAAGAAGATGCCTCCAGTCCATCATCCCCAAAAATAATCCCCCCAGAGACCACTCTGGCTCCAGACAGAGCTCTACTACTGTGGACACAAAAAGAGAAGGGAGAAGTTATGGGATGATGAAAGGAGAAGGGGACAGACTCCATTTTGAGGATGGTCATACCAGGAAATGGCTCTGTAAGGCAGGAAAGTGTCAATGTACCTTTGCTGGGCTGTGCTGGAATGTGACCAAGCACAAAACCCTCTTGGGATAAATCCTTCCAAGAAAACAAGTGTGGTTTCATGGAAGGGGTGTGGTGTACCCTTACTCCCTCCAGGTCTTGGACAACCTACAGAACTCACTTTGCTCAGGCAATGATCTGCAGATCAATGGCACCTCCTTGCCTGGGGATCAATAAGGCCTCTGAAAACAAAGATTGAAGCTGTTGGCGTGGATGGGCTGGCTTGAAAAGGTGTCAAGAATACTTCAGGAACAAGGAGATGTCCTATTAATAACCAGGTGCTGAAAGTAGGAGGATTGGCCACTACATGACTGCCATGCACAGCAGCCTGAGGAGCATGACAATTCCGTAACTAATCAAGAGTTTAATTCTCTGAAGTAGTAACAGAGCACCAGAGCAATGGGAATGCTGGAGTCACCATGGAATAACCAGCACTGCTCTGCTGGGGCTGAGGAAACAAGAAACAAGTGACAGACAAAGCAAATGGCCCATTCCATGCCCAAATTTGAACACATGTGGAACAGAACAATCCCTCAGATTACTCACAAATCCAGAAGACCACAGAAAAAAAGAGTCAAAGGAATAGAAGAGAAAGGCAGACCTAGCTTAAAAATGCAACTGTTGACAGAATATTTCTGATTGCCCTGATTACCAAGGCCATGGGATGTGGAGTTACTTGGTCTGAAGGTGAGGTAGGTGCAGCCTGACACTTCAAATCCAAACACCACACAGGAGGCAGAAATGCAAGAGCATGGCATGCACCAGAAACACAGAGAATGGTTCTGGGCCAGGGTGTCCCTGCTCCTGCTGCTGGTGAGGGATTCCATGAGTTATTCTCCCAGTGCACTGTGATGCTGGAAATTGGCTCCTATGCCCATGGGTCATTTAATCTTGGGAGGGGAGAAAAGGAGATTAAATTCTTTTAATTTCACTTTACCATCTCCAGCACTGCTTTCCTCCTCACACCTTCTGCTTCTCAGGCATAAGAGTAACTTTCCTGTCAGAAGTTACACTGAGGATGGCCAACTACTCACGCTCATGTTTGTATTTCTGGGTGACTCCTGCACTCCCTCCTTAGGTGTGGACTCAAGGCTTGGAGTACATGGAAAGAAGCTCAGGACGCACAGGGCAGAGGCAGAGTCTGAGCTCTGTGCCCTGACAAAGTCGTTTCCCAGCGTGAGGCCAATTGTGTCTACCCTGAGAAAACCTTCCAGACTGAAACCACTCTTGCAAAAAAGTGAGGGAAAAAAAGAAATTTCCCTTTCCAGTGCTACCCTTCAATAACTAACATAGTTTCCTGAGCCAGTCTAACACATATTTCATATTCAGTGAGAAGCTTTCCTACTTCCTCTGCCTTGTGCACACTCCTTGGCCATGGGGCCATTATCCACAAACCCCAGCTGTAGCCAGAGGGAAGCAGCAGGGATGGAAACAGATTTGTCCTGCAAGTTATGTCTCTGAAAGACCAAAGAATGAACAGATGACACAAGACACAGACCACCTTCTGCACTGCCCATGAAGATCAGGGCTCCATCACACGTGTGCAGAGATGCTCCACAGCCAAACCTCATCCAAGAGACAGTGACAGTTCCTGGATGTCCCCTGGACGGACCTCTCTGAGCCACAGCCGTGCAGGGTGCCAAGGCAGCACTCTGGCCCAAAAACATGCCCAAACAACACTCTGGCACAAGTGAATGCAACAACCTTGGTGCTCCATCAAAGGCAAAACATGGTGGGTGGGCAAACAGGCCAGGCAGCACCTTCCTCGTGTAGAATGCTGAAATAACCTGGAAGAGAAGCCCTGCCCTCAGACAAGATGCTGTCAGTGCCAATGGGGTTCTGAGATCCTGACACAGAATACCCTGAAGTCCTCCCAGCACCCTTGTTCCATGTTGTGCCCACCATGAGGGTCATGCCATAGAAATGAAGTGTGCATGTGTCACAACAGCCATTACAGCAGGTCAAGGATATTTGAGGGACGTGGCAAGACTCGATGGGCAATGGCATCACCAGCTCAAAGTATGATGGAGCAATGGCAGGAACGTTTCAGCACAGGAAGACACCAAGGCAAACACGACATGGCAATCAGGGAGGCAGCGGGGAGTCCCCACTTGGCCCCCCTTGCCTTCTGGCCCCTAGGCAACGTGGTGAGAACCATCCTAGCCACCCAAACCAACCATTCCCGACAGGCTCCCCAGCCCTCTGCCATTCCCAGCATCCTGACCTCCGTGCCCCTCCCTCACCTGAGAGCCCCTTCCAACAGCTCCACACCCCTGACCCCGGCTCCAGCGACCCCAAACAGCTGCCGGGTTCTGCTGGGCCACAGCCCCGGGGCTCCCAGTCCGCTCTGCCTCCGGGCCTTTCCCCCCAGCCTCTCCACCCGCGGTCCCGCAGCCCCCGGCCCGAAGCCCCTTCACGCCCCTCTCGGGGCCCCGTGCCGCGGGTCAGGCCGCGGGGTGCCCGCGCCGGCGCCGCCCGCCCCGGCTCTCCCGCCGGGTCCCGCCCAGGAGCCCCTTCCCGTGCCCGTCCCCGCCGGCGCCCCCTGCCCGGCCCCGGCGCCCCTCAGCCCCGGCCCGCCCCCGCCCCTCGGCCCGTTGCCGCCCAGGGCCTCGGCGTCCCTCGGCCCGAGGGTCCCCCGCCCCGCTGGCCCGCGCCGGCCCATCACCCCGCTGCCGCAGGACGGCGGCCCCGGGCAGCCGCGGCTCGGGGGTCCCGCTGTGCCCGCCCGGCCGGGAGCGGCCCCGGGCCCGGCGCGACCCCGGCGGCGGCTCCGCGCTCACCTCCGCCATGGCCGAGCGCGAGCGGCAGGGGGCGCGGGGCCCGGATGCGGCGGCGGCCGCTGATTGGCCGGGGCCGCGGGGGCGGGGCCGGGGCCGGCGCGGCCTGAGGGGCTCCGGCTCGGGGCCCGCAGTCGGGGCCGGCCCGGGCCTGGGGCGGGCTCGGGGCCTGGTGCGCGTCACGTCCTGCCCAGAGACGGAGGGAGGAGAGTGGAGGCTGCCGGTGCCCGCAGCAACGCTCCCCCAGTACCGGCTGGGGGGCTTGGTCGCTGCCGGAGCCGCCCCGGGCCCGCCGCTGTGAGGCCCCGCGGCTCCAGCCCCACAGAGAAATGAATCCCCCGGGCAGTGCGGGGGCCGGTCCCGCGCCCCTGTGCCGGGTCCCTCGGGCCGCCGGCCGGAGCAGGTGGTTGAAGGGCCCGGGGACGGTGCCCAGCTCCTCCAGGCCACGGGGACACACTGGGGATCACAGAGGTCAGGCGAAAAACCGTGCTCACAGCCCCGGCCTTCTTCATGTATCACGAAGCTTGAACCTCCAGGGAACACTTTTAGGGATCCTCACTGATCACTGCCGTGATTAAAAGACACTGCATGTCATTTAGAGTTCACAGAAGAGGGAGATAAAAGCTGGAGCCCAGAGAGAAGGGGTGTCCCTCGCAAGGACTGGGGTGTAGGTGCTATCTCATCGTTCCTTGCTGTGGCTGTGCTTCAAAAACCCCAGAGATGCACTTGTGGAAGCTGGCTGATGAGTTTTTCCAGCTCTGTTTAACTGGCGATGACCCCATGCTTGCAGACAACAACCTTCCAGCACAAGGAATGAACCCATCTCCAGGGATTCCTGAAGTGAATGGCCCTGCCAGGCTCCCCTCCATCCCCACAGCCCCTCGGGGACCCCCTGATCCCTCAAGGAGTCCTGGCTGAGCCAGCGGGGCAGCCCTTCCCTCGAGGTGTGCAGTGGCATGGTGCACAGGGACATTTGCCCCCAGATCTCACCGTGTGATGGGTCCCGTGGGGCATCACCCAGCTCATGCCAGTGCCTGTGCCCGGATCTGCCCCTGGCTGTGCCCACAGAGGCCTCGTGCTCAGTCTCTGGGAGCAGCTTCTCCACCCTGGCAGCTGGCTCCATGCTGGGTTTTGCTCAGGCTTCTGAGCTCAGGAAGCAAAGTGTTATCAAGTGCTTCTGAAGTGGTGGTGGCCCTCGAGCTGAGAGCCAAAGCACTTCACCAGCCCTTTGTTCCCTTGCTTGGAGCTGTCTGGCTCTTTTCAAAGGACTAACAGTTTGCAGATGCTGTTTGTTCAATAAAAAGAGTAACCTCGCCTCCAGCTTCAGAAAAACGTCTGCAAAAACTGCTGATTTCTGCCTTGTTCCCAGCAGTGCATCCGGGTGCTCTGTCACCACAAAAAACAGAGAGGTCGGGGGTTTGAGTCAAGGCCTGAAGTTTGGCTCAAGGCCTGGGGTTTTGGATTAAGGTCTGGTGAGATCCCCACTCGTTATTATCCTGGAGCAGTGCCCTGCCAGCTTCTGCTTCTCCATTGCACTGACAGCTCCAGGCTGAGTCTCCTCGAGCAGCTGCTCTTCCCTGAGGGAGCAGTGAAATACCTGTCAGGAGACACCTCCACTGCCCAGGACATCAATTTCTGTCCTCAGAAGGACCAGGCTCTGCAGGCAGGACATTGCCCATCCTTCGTGCCAAAGCCATCATCCTAAATCAGAGATTTTAGTACCTGACATTCGGCATTCTGAGATTTTCAAAGGCATTTAAAAGAGCCTGAAGGGCAGTGGAATTCCGGGTGGTTCAGGCTCTGCAGGTGTTTGGGAGTGATTCTTGTACAATTGCTGCTCTGTGGACAGGGACAACAAATCCCACACGGGTGAAGTGGCTTTGGCTGAATCCAGGGTTGATCTGCCTGCAGATCAACCTCCAGGGTGACCCTACATCCTGCCCTCCTTTCTCTCCTCCACCTGTGCCCTGCCTGGTAAGCAATTCTGCTTCTTGGAAAAGCTTTGCAGCCCTGAGACAAAGGGTAAATTCTTTTTCTTTGATGCAGCTCAGCCACAGAGTGTTTAGCAATCGCGAATCGTAGATAAAAGTTTACATGGGTTAAAAAAGCAGTGTTGCTAGGAGGTGTCAGTATTGGTAAAGGACCAACTCTGCCTGGGAAGGGGGAGGTTTGTGTGGGGCTATTGTCCTGCCGTGGGAGCGGGATGGGCTCGATGCCGAGGAGGGCACAGACAAGCTCGGACTGTAAAAAACTCTGTGTTTCCGGTCGTTTGAGGCTGCTGACAGACAGAGCAGCTCCAAGGCTTAACAAAGCAGCTGTGAATCAGGCTTTGGAGAAGCATCAGTTCTCACCAATGCTAGATGGAGCTCTGCTACTCCAAACACCACACCCGTGTAGGCTTTCAGATGAGTGTTCATACTTCTGAGCTGTGCCCGTGTCTCAGGATCCACCGTGGCTGTCAGCTGCCCAACACAGCTTCCAGGGGTCTTTTCCAGGTGTTCTGAGGCTGGGATGGCTGGGTCAAGGTGAGCATCATGGCTATATAGTTCCCTTCTCATCCTGTTCTCCTCCCAGCCTGCCTCCCTCCCTTCCTCCTTCCACTTCAAGTCGTCACAACCCACAAATGTAATTTATTTACAGTCAAAATACTTATCATGGTCTCTGCAGGGCTCACAAAAATGAGTGCAATATCTACAGATGTAAATCCAGTGCAGGCTTGGCCTTGCACACTTGGGATGAGTCCTGCAGGACAGATAATGCCCAGGCTGCCACCCCATGTGCTGAAATCCCAGCTGGCACCACAGGGTCCAGGCAGGAAGATGTGGTTTGACAGCAGTTCAAGCAGGCACGCCGAGGCTTTGCAGTTTCACAGCCTTTGTGCTGCCACAGCTGCCAAATAAACCACCCTTGGGATGGCCAATCCTTTCAGGATGTCAACATTCCAAAAAGGCCAGCGCTGTGAGAGGACAGGAATGTCTTATCCCTCGCGTGCTCTGCTGTGTGGTGACAGCCAGAGGGACAGCCCAGGGGACAGCAAAGACACACAAAGCCTCTGCTGCTGAGGGACACACCGGCTGCTCGCTGGCAGTGTCCCCCTGACCTGCTGCCTCCCCACAGCTCCTTCCTTGGCTCCCATGGGGTCAATCCTGCAGTCGGTGAAGCTCCTGCATTTGACACATGTGCTGTGTTTCTTGCTGGTGTCAGTAATTAATAGCAGATGCTTGATGAGGGCTGTGTGGAGGCCAGCCATGCCTGGGTCCCCGTGTCCCTCTGCCAGGGCAGGGTCTCCGTGTCCCCGTGGCTCAGGGCATCCCAGGAGCCCCTCATCCACCTGGCTGGGCAGCTTGACCCCCTCCAGCTTTGGGCCTGTCCCCAGCAGTCCTTGGCTGGGCACTCAGGTGTGTTTGTTTTGTTTGTTTACCTGTGCACATGTCCTAACCCCCGCCCCACCATTCCCTCTGTGCTTCCTGGGGGCTGTGGGTGTGTAACCCCCCAAGGGAGGAAGCTAAATGAAGGAATGCTGATGAGGAACTCATTAATTATGGTGCCTGTTAGCCTCCCAGGATGATGATAAGATGCTGCATCCTTCTGGAGCAGCAGGAGGTGGCAGCAGGACCGGGAGGGAGCAGCCTGGCCACCCCACACTGCTCCCTGCAGCCAGGCCCCCCATCCTGCACCCTGACATGGAGCTGCATCCAGTCCCTCTCTTCCCCTGGATCACCCAGGGGTGGATAAAGGTGGGATTGTGCAGCCACCATGTCCACCACAGCTGCAACCCTGTGGCAGCAGAGTTTGGAGGACTTGGATGGCACCTGGAAAGGGGATGATGCCCTCCTGTCCAGCCCCTGGAATGGGGGTGGTGCCCTCCTTTCCAACCCCAGGAAGAGGGATGATGCCCTCCTGTCCAGCCCCTGGAATGGGGGTGGTGCCCTCCTTTCCAACCCCAGGAAGAGGGATGATGCCCTCCTTTCCAACCCCAGGAACGGGGATGATGCCCTCCTTTCCAGCCCCTGGAATGGGGATAATGCCCTCCTTTCCAGCCTCAGGAACAGGGATGATGCCCTCCTCTCCAGCCCCTGGAATGGAAATTATGCCCTGCTTTCCAGCCCTGTGCACACACAGGTGCTTTGGCATGGCCAGCGTGTGACCACATGCCTGGGTGTGCCACTGCACAGGGTGGCACCTTCACAGGACACCAGCCTGTGTTGCTCTGACTGCCTGGACTCTGACAGAGGCTCTGGCAGCATTCTTAATGAATTCAGTGCTGCCCTTCACATCAAACAGCCACAGGAGAAGGCATTTCTCGTCCCCATCTTTATTCAATGTGCCAAACACGCCACTCCCGGGCCTCGCACTCACAACATATTGTTCACAGCTGCAGCTTCAAAAGAACCAGGGGAGGAAGGGGGAGCTTGTGTGGGAGGCACGGAGCGTGCTGGGTCTGTTTGTGGTCACCAAGTCCCATCCGGGAGGAGCTGAGAGCCCCTGGACACCGCTCCAGCTCTGCTCCCCCGGGCTGCTGGGAGCTGGCTGTCCCCAGCCATCCTGCAAAGGCCATGCGGGATGCCTCGGACAAGGTCTGGGGCTGGTGGAGCAGAGGGGCAGGAGGTGGATGGACAGCAAGGGGGTTCTGTCCTACTCAGAGCTGCCTCTGCCCCCTCCTGTTCTTCCCTGCTCCACTCTCAGCACAACCCCATCCATCTTACAGGGCTGAAACCCAATTACGGTGCCAGGGAGGGGGTGGTGCAGCGGCAGAGATGTCCATTAGCCTCGGGGATGGAGATGGAGCGATAGGAGCTCTAATGGCCTCACCAGGACTCTGATGACAGCCTGGCTGCCCCAGCTGCAGGCCCCTGAGGCAATGGGGTGACACCAGAGCGGTTCAGCCCTGGTTTGCAGCCCGTGACAGGGATCTCGATGCAGATTTGGAGCCCTGTGCATGCACACGTGTGCCTCGTGTGTGCTTGCACGATTTAAAGCCAACACCCACAGGAGCTGTCCCAGGGGCGGCCCAGCCATCTGATTGAAAAACAGCCCAGAGCCGCTCCCTCCTCACCCTCCCTTGTCCCATTGGAAGAAGGATATTTGGCAGTGGAGCCTGCTGTGCTCTGAAGTTTAATTAACCCCGTCTCCCCCCTGAACAGGCTTCCCTTCCTCTACTCAAATGCCACAAATGATCCTTTGCAGATGCTAATCTGCAGAAGGGAAAAAAAAAAAGATTCCACATTTAATTGCAGAACATAAAGATATTACAGGGTCATTAAAACACCATGAATATGGAAATGAAATCCACAGGCATCCATGCAGATAATGGCAGGGAAAAGGGAGTTGCAGGTGAAGCTGAAAGGTGGAAAGGTGGAAAGGTCAGCTCCGTCTGGATGCATCATTAACCCCAGTCCAGGCAATCTCCAGTGGCCAGGGGGTGTCTCGGGGTGGGGGCGTCTCGGTTGTGCTGGCTTCACCCCGCGGGACCCGCAGCAGGGGGAGGGTGGTGCTGCCCGGCCAGAGGCCAAGTGGTGAGGGTTGGCCCTTGCTCTGGGGGTTCTGGGGATCAGCCTCTGCCTGCAGCTGCAGGAGCCTCCAAACATGACTCAAATCCCCGCCAAACCTGGTCTGTGACTTGGACCATGGGACCCGAGCGCCCAGGAAGGGATGCTGAGATGGTTTTGCTCTGCAGGGACTGCTTCCCACCCCGGGCCAGCTGTGGAGCCAGACTCAGCCCCCTGTGTGCCTCATTACTGGGTTGATCCCAACACCCTGTCTCCCCTCCGCCCCGGCTCCCTCCTGCTGCTCTCACTGCCGGCTTGACACTGACATGAGCTGCTAAGTGGAAAAAATTAATAGGGGCCTCGCTAATTGGAGCTGAGACACCAGGAAAGAGAGAGACACAGGCCAGGGTGGCTCTGCCACCGGGCTGCAGGCAGTGACGGGTGTGGCAGCGCCAGTGGGCAGCGTGCTGCAGGGCCACAGCCGCCTGGACCTGGGGGCTTTTTGCCATGCCCAGGGTGCTGCCGTGCCTCTGTCCTTGCAGCCTTTGGGACGTCCCCAGGGAGCTCCAGCCCCCGGCATTCGGGTCCTGCCAGCTGGCGCTGCCTGATGGGAGGGCATGGGTGAGGAGGGCGCGGTGCTGCTGGGACACCTCCGGATCCTCGGGACCCTCCAGACCCCCAGCACAGCGCTGCGGTGCTGTTGTGCCGAGCTGCCAGAGCCCCCCTGCTCTCCCAGCAGCAGCTTTTGCCTCCAGGGAGAGCGTGAGGAGGAGAAAAGCAGATTAGAGTTATCGCTGCATCTCCTCGCTGAGCTGAGAGCTAAATGTCAGATCACATCTGACACAGCTCCGAAGGGGAGGGCGAGGGGTCCCGGCGCACCCCTCATCTCGGGGGGCACTCTGGGGGCACAGGCAGTGGGGCTGGCAGCTGGATGCCAGCCTTCCCCCGGGAGCAGAGCGGGGAGATGGCTGCCTCGGGGTCCCGCTGCCTCGCCTGGCTGGCACAATCCCAGCCGCAGCCCCAGAAACTTTCCTCCTCCGGTTCCCATGGAAACCAGGAATTTGCTTCTCCCCAAAGTTGAGCTGCGTGCCTGCGCTCTCTGCCCAAGTGGAGCCCCTTCTCCAGAGCCCCACGGGACGATGGTTTGCGGGGAGCTGCTGGTCCGGCTGGCGTGGTGCCTCGGTGTCTCTGGAGCCCAGAGCCCGGCTGTGGAGCTGGGGCAGCACAGACACCCAGCCCGGGATGTTCCTGTGCCAGACCAGGCTGTCCTGATAGGGGCAGAGGCGCCGAGGAGGATCGTCACCTGCTCAGCACACTCTGTCATCTCCACAGCTCAGCCAGAGACAATGAGCAGCCTGCTGGGAAAATAGCCCGGCAGAGTGGCCAGAGAGCCCTCGCTCCAGCCCCAGCCATAGAGCAGCGTGAGCCCCTGCGACTGATGGCCACGCAGCGGGAGCCAGCCCCGCTTCGGGATCCAGCTGGGAAGGACACTTGGGGAGTGATTTGAGACGGTCCATCGGCAATCAGAGGGTTTCAGCGCTCCGCTCACCTCCGGCGGGAAGAGGACGGCCTGACGTCTGCTCTGATGAAAGGAAATGCTTTCCCCATCCATCAGTCCTGTGGGCTGGCAAGAGCTGGCCTCGGGCACCAGCCCTGGGGGCACTGAAATCTTGAGAGCTGCCGTGGGATAAGTGTGGAGGAGTCAGATTTAGACAACAATGACTAAAACTGAGCTTCAGTAAAAATTAACTCCAAAGAGGGGAATGTTCCAGGCGCTGCCATTTGCTGTCGGTAAAAATAAACCTGCAGGTTAAACACAGCCTTTTCCTTCTGGGTGCTCACGTGCCAGATCAGGGAGCTTCCTCCTGCTGAAATGGTTAAAAAGCATAAAATCACAGAGGACCAGCTCTGCCCTGCCGTGTTGAGCATCATCCCCATGGCTGAGATGGGGTCCCCAAGGCCCCTTGGTACTCAGGGGTGCATCAGGGCTGGGATCACCTTGTTAGCAGAGTTTTTGGGGTGCAGCAAGCATCTGCTCCACATCCAAGAGCTGGAGGGAGCTGGAAACATCAGGTGGTTTTTAAGACTCACTGGACACCTGGCAGGGCCCATCTCTGCACCAGCAGCACCTCCCAGCCACACAGCCCCCCTCTTAGGGCTGACTCCTTCCCTCCACCTGCCATCCTCACTGGGGTTTTAATTAGTGCTCCTCTGTATATTCAGCAAGCAGGAGCCCGGAATGGAAATGTACAGGTGTCCCCTTGATCCAGTTTCCATGGCTGCCGCATCGAGGTGGGGGCTACATCTTTTTTTTTTTTTATATTTAATAATTTTATTACAGTGGCTTCAATCCACTGGCAAAGAAGGGAAGGGGGGAGAATGTGGGGGAATAAAAAATGCCGGATGAAAAGGCCATGTTCCCGTGGCTGGGCTTATTTGCTGTCATTCTTTTTCTCTTATTAGCAAGTGCTGTTTTCCAACATGCTCAAAGTCCAAGAGCTCACTAACGAGATCCCAGCTCACTCTGGTGTGGGGGAACAGCTCAGGCAGCCATGCTGGAGCCACACAAATGTCTGTGGGGCCACCCCAGAAGCCAAGGGAGAGGAGCAGGATGGGCATCAGGGACACCACTGAGCTACGCTGACTTGTCCTCATCCCTGTCCCCATCCCCATGTCCCTGTTCCCACCCTGAGTCCCCTGCCCCATCCTGTGGGATTGGCCCTGGCATCACTCACCAGCGCAGCAAAGCCCACAAAGGGACCTCGGCCACCCCTGAGCAGCTCTTGGGGACGCTGGGTCGGTGCTGCACTGCCCTGTGCACAAGGAAAGGCCAGGGAGTCCCGGGCAGAGGTCTCACAGCCCTTCCAGGGAATTGGGCTCGTGTTCAGGGACTGCCAGCACCACAATCTCTCCGCTCTGCCCCATCCTCCCCTGGTGTGGCGGCACTCGCTGAGGGTGGTGGCTGCTCTGGGTGCCAGCACCAGAAACTCTCATCGTTTCCTCTCACCAAATCAGTCTCAATCTCCTCTGGTGCGACCAGTGCAGTGAGTGAACGCGCCCATCTGTCACCATGGGATTATTTAACCCCGACCCTGCCTGTGAAAGCAGGCAAAATCTTCTCTGTTTACCCGGAGCTCAGGATGGGTTTCAGCTTTTGTGCAACGGGCGTTAAAAATAACACAGAAACGGCATGGGCCCAGGAAAAATCCTCTCTCCTTGCACTGCACTGTGCAGCTCGGCTTGCCAAGTAGGAAGAAATCCCCTCTCCTCCTGGCAACGTCCCGCACTGTGGCAGGCAAACACACACGCCGAGCCACGGACCTATTAGTCACCAGTAAATGTTCTTTTCTCTCCCGATTTGTTTCCCTTTAAGCTTGATGTTTTCCTCTCCTGCTGCCCGGGCCTCGTTAGGCTGCAATTAAAGCCAGGAATCAAAGCGGCATGGTGCAATTAAAACTCGGGGCGGGATGCCCCAGGGAAGCCGGCAGCCGGCGCTGGGCTCTGCTAACGCACAGCCGCCTGTCCCCTGCCCGGCCCCGGGGAGCGGTGACAGTGCGAGGAGGCAGGACAGGCTCAGGCTGAGCCCAGCCGAGCTCCGCTGTGAAGATCTTCCGTCGTTTACAGCGTCACTAGATCTGGCACCTGGAGGATGAGCCGAGATGCATCCACTCCCGAAACAAGATGAATTTTCCTGGCTGTGAGAGTCGTAAACACACGGAGCAGCTCACAGTGGGGAAGAGACACTGCTCACGGTGCCTCTACGCTGAGATTAAATCTCCGTCCTGCCAGGGGAGGGCTGTGCCCATCCCTGCACAGGATCCTCCAGTCCCCACGGCCAGGGGGACGCCCTGACTGCTGCTCGCTGCGCCCTTCCCCGTGGCTTTCCTTGGGGACAGTCCTGAGGATGCAGCTCCCACGCCCAGAACCTGGAGCTGTCCTGCTGGCTCATGTCCCTGTGCCACGGAACAACTCAGGAACAGCCAGGCCATTGGTGTCCTGCTCCTGGCCAGGGATGAGTGGGCTGGATGGAGCCCAGGACATGGGCTCGGGGCACCGCCCGAGCAGGAGCATTGTCAGTGCCCGGCGAGCTGTGACAGCGGCCGGTGAGGCAGTGGGCAGTGCCTGGACACAGCATGGCAGGGCTGGGTGCTGCTCTGGAAGGGTCACACCACCAGCGTGCTGAGCCCCTTGGGCAGGGCAGGGCAGGACCAGCCAGCTCCACCAGCACCCAAGCCACTGCCACAGCAGCTGGCCCAGCCGAGCACCAGAGCTGGTGCCCACGTGGGAAGTGCTGGAGTTGCTCACAGAGCAGGGCTGAGACCACCAGAGAGAGATCCCCTGCACTCATCTGTGCCAGAAACACCAGCACCCCATCGTAGCTCATCTCCCCACTGCTGGGGCCTGGCCCAACAGCCGCCCCACGCAGAGGCTGCCCCAGCTTTGAAAATAGATAGTAACAAGTGAGCGCGGGCAGCAGAAGTAGCAAAGCATATGGTAGGTGTTGGAGTTTATTCCTGTCGGTGAGTGTCAGCAGCGACAGACGGCTGGGGGTGGCGAAGCGAGAGGTTTTGGTAGGCGCCCGTGCAACACCACCCCACGGACTCCACAGCTGCGGCGAGGGTTGGGACCCTGCCACCCCCTGCCGTGAGCCATCGGCGGGGCACCCGGCGCTGCGATGCTCTCCTGGCGCCCGGCAGTGCAGCTCGGGGCTGTCTGAGCCCCCTCCCTGCACCTCAGCGATGTGCCTGAGGCACCCCTAAACCCTTCACAAATCCACAACATTTTTGGCTGCTTCCAGGCAAGCCTGTGGGCCCCACCTGTCCCAGCTGAAGGTCACCTGCCCGATCCGGAGGAACACCTGGGGGAGTGAATGGCTGCTCTCTGCTCCCAACTGCTGCTCTGCAGCCGTGGCCGCTCCCGGGGTCTGCCAGCACTGCCCGTTCAGCCCAGCCTGGCCCTGTGGCACTTGGGGGCTTCCATGGAATTGCCCTGGTGGCCAGACCCGCTCTTGCCACCCGACGCCTCTGCCAGGAGATGGGGTGGGCAGGTAGCCAGCGGCAGTGGGAGGGAACAGATTGTCCGCAAAAAAGCACGTCAGTTCCCAACCGGCGGCTCGGAGCAGGATCTCCTGAGGGTTTATACCTTGTTTGTCTGAGCCCGCTCAGAGGGTCTGGGGCTGTTTAAGGACTCTTGCAGCAGCATGGTGATGTGGGGCTGGGAAAGGTGAGCCCCCACACCAGCAGAGGCTGCCAGCAGGACTGTGGAGCTCCTGGTGCTCGGTGGCTTGGGCACTGCTGTGGCCTCAGTCACCTTGAGGATCCCATCCTGCCCAGACTGGGCAAGGAACAGCCCTGGCAAGCACTGCAGACAGTATACATCCTCCCCTGGCACAGGTGAAGCAAACACTCACCCAGCAGCAGCTCACCTGTGGCTCCTGCCCTTGCTAATTGCAGTGTTCCTACTTCACGCCGATGTGCTTGATAAGATTAGCAATTACAGAAACCTCATACGACAATTGGTCTGGGTCAGGAGCCGTGCGAGGGAAATTGGACGGAAGTGCAAATGGGAATTAATTATATCCTGGCAGTGGACGGGTTGGAGGGTTTGAGTCTGTATTTTTCTGTATTTCTCAGTGCAACCTCTGCCGCAGGTGTGAAGGGTGCCAAGGGCTTCACTGCAGCAAAGACATGCTCACTGCTGTCCAGGCCATCACAGAGCTCGGACAGGGGATGTCACAGGACAGCCCTGGGCTGGGATCCCAATGTTGCCCTGGCATGGGCGAGTGTGGCCACGGCATTGCTGGAGATCCCTGCCCTTCCTGCTCCCCGCCTGGCAGCTGCCGTTGTTATCTCCATTGCCATGGCAATGCCAGCCCGGCTCCCACGGCGTGTCCGCCTGTGCCTCCACCAGGCAGGCGCGGTCCCACGCCAGGCTGGAGCCCCGCTCCTGCCACAGCCCACCCCACTGAACGGCCACGGCACAGACAGCGGGGTTAACACAACCCCAAAACGCTCTGGGGATGCAGATGGACATGGCTCCTCACCCGAGAGGTGAGGTCTGGGTGGGAAGAAGGGGCAGAGGAGAGTCTGCACCTGGAACACCTCCCAGCCCTGCCCTGCTGCATCCAGCCAGGTGCCCTCCACCACAGCAGGACCCCTGTGCCCCACAGCCACCCTGGGCTCGGCCGTAGCCCCCCTGTGCTGCTACCAGCCCATGGCCCCAAATGCCGTATGGATCAGCACCCGGCTGCACTGATATTAAAGTGTTTCCCAGCAGCTGCTGGCGTTTAACAAATCCTCCTGCCTGCTTATTTATGCCATTTCTCGCCCTCCCACCTGGGCCTTCTTGATGCTTTGGGAATTTTGCAAACGTTTTAAAGGCAGCATTTCAAAGTCCACCAGGCAGCTAGCGAGGAGCAGGTCACTAGAAAGGGGGAAGATCCTCCACCCTGCAAGGCAGCCGCTGCTCTCACCCTCATCCATCCTCGCATGCTCCCTGCACTCTCCCACTGCAGTTCCTCGTGTTCTGTACACCCACCCTGGCCCCAGCCCCAAGTCAGTCAAGCCTGGCACCAGGGGCTTGAATTAATGGTGAGAGGGAGTCCAAAGCGCCATTTCCCATCCTCTGGTTGCCTTTTCCTGGCTATGGAGGCAAGATCTGGGCCCAGGTCCTTGTGTGCAGGGCAGCTCTGCTCACCCCAGGGTACACCCTGGCAGCTGCTGCCACGGACCTGCATTTCAGCAGAGTGCCAAGTGCCTCCAGGCTGACAAGGAGCTGGAGGACATCTCTGCTCCCGGCGGGCTCTTGGAACCCCAGCCCGGGGGTTTCCGTGTCTCCTGGAGGAGCACAGACTGCTGGGTGCCCGGGGGTAACGCCGGGGTGTCACTCTCCACTGATGTGACTCTCTCTCCTGACGTGACTACAAGAGACTGTGGGATTCAATTAAGTTCTGTTTTCCTCCCGGTAACAGTGGGAGTCTCTCCTCTCGCCTTTAAGGCAGACACGCTGCCATGGAAGACAAATGCTTGCAATAAAGCGCTGGAGCGCGATGCCGGGGGAGGCCGATGCTCCCTGCAGCCGGCACTGCCCGGATCGCGTCCGCCGCTCCCCCGCGCCCTCCCCGCGCCTCTGCACGCCCGGCCCCGCACCGGCCGGCCCGGCCCGGGTGTCCAGAACCGTGTGGCGGAGTCGCCACGGGCACCGGGCTGGCTCCGGCGCAGGACCCGCAGGGCCACCCCCTTCCCCGCGTGGAGCCCCCCCGCCACCGGCCGAGCGTTGCCAGGCAACGGGAAGATGCTTTTCTGACCGAATCGGTAAATCGGCAGCCGGAGCTGGCGGTGGGGGGAGGGAAATGGCTGGGCTGGGGCTGCCCGCGGGAGCACGCGAGGCTCCCCCGGCCTCAACAGCGCCCAAAAAATCCAGAGAGGAGAAGCAGCCGCTGCAGCCCTGCTCAGCCAAAACTGCCAAGGGCCCCCGAGCGGTGCCAAGGACAGCGCTCGGCACCGGGACCCCCGGCCTGGCTGGAGGATGGGGCAGGGACAGGGTGTCCCCAGCAGGGACAGTCCCACTGTCCTCCTCACTGCAGAACCCTCCCGGGAGCCTTGGCCCCGCCGAACATCTTGGATGAGATTGAACCCCTAATTTGCCCTCTCCCTCCCTTGCCAGCCACCACGCCATGGCTAAATGAGCTCCAGGCAATTTTCTCAGAAGTTGAGTCCTCGCGCTGCAGGAACACAGGGCTAAAAATAGCCCTATGTGTGCCTCTCGCCCAGGTGAGCCTCACTCCCTCACTCCGGAGATCAGGGCTCCTCCACATCCAGCCGCCTCCCCTGCTCCGCCTCAGTTTCCCGCACAGACTGGGCCACCCAAATATGCGCCACAGCTGTGGCAACCTCGGGAACCGTGACCAGAGGAATCCCTGTGCAGGGGAAATCTCCCAGGGCTCAGACATCACTTGGTGTGCACAGCGATGGGCAGAGCTGGCCTTGGGCTCGGAATTTCACCTGGCTGCGCTTTACCTGGGCACCCCCTGACCCGAGGGGCTGCGTTGTGCAGTGGGGATGTATCACCCTCTTCCCCAGCAGCAGCTCCCAGTTCAGGCACTCCTCTCAGCATGACCAAGCCCTCCCAGGTCCAGTGAGGCAGACGCATTTCCTTCCCACGGTGTCTCAATTACAAATTCAGAGTTAAATCTTCCCCCACAAGATACCCCTCTCCACCCCTCGGGCTGCTTCCAGCGCTTCAAATGTTGAACACTTTCCAGGGATTTTCGTGTGCTCAGGCTGACCCCATCCACTCTGGTTCAGACTAACTTAATCAGCCTCATTTTGTTACGAACTGCTGCATCTTTGGACCTCTAGAAAAAGCACGACTTAAATTATTAGCACCTAGCAAGCTGCTTTCACCACCCCTGTGGGGGCCAGAGGTGAGATCTGTTCCCACCCAGCCTCTATAGCTACCAAAAAGGACAAATTATCAAAATTGTGGAAATTAGAAAAATGGTATTTAGGTAACAGGCAAACACTCCTCTTTTCTTCAGCAGCATCTGGCTAGGAACAGATTTGGAAGTGGCAGGTGGGGAGAAAAGAAAGCAACCTGAATGCTGTCAGCTGGGCGAGGGAGCCCTGGGAGTGGTGAGAACAAAACCATCACCATTTTCTTCATCGCCAGTGCTGAGAAGAGCTGCAGGGGTCAGACTGGGAGAGCAGGTGAGGAGGAGGAAGAAGGAGGAGGAAGGACACCCACAGAGTGTGGGAAGGGGCTCTCCCTCAGCACAGCCCTGTGAGCTGGCAATGCCGTGGCTCAGCACAGCCCTGAGTCCCCCCTCAAGCAGGAACAGCACCTTTCCCCATGTACCCACCTCTCCCAGGAGATTCACTCCCACCTCACCCCACAGCACCAGGGGAAGAGCTTCAGAAGCACCTTGAGCCCCTGGAAGGCTGCTTGGAAAGGCGAGCAGCACCCAGAAGAGCAGCGCTGCTCTGTGTCTGGACAGTGTTGAGGTTCCAGCTCTGCTCCCCCACACAGGAAGCCATCAAGAATGGAAATATCTTGGGGAAAGCAGGAGCCAGGGCCACACCTGCATCTGTTTTAGAAATTACTTTATTGCACTAAAAAGAGGAAATCATCTGTAAACAAACATTCCATTCAGGTATTAATATATTTTTTCACTCCAAAAATACATCATTAAATCCAGCCACAGAAATATCAAAGCAGGAACAATAGAAAAT
This sequence comes from Anomalospiza imberbis, assembly GCF_031753505.1. Classification (NCBI taxonomy): domain Eukaryota; kingdom Metazoa; phylum Chordata; class Aves; order Passeriformes; family Viduidae; genus Anomalospiza; species Anomalospiza imberbis. The sequence goes on from NC_089707.1 coordinate 3,056,109, forward strand.
AGCTCCAGCAGCAGAGAGACCCATCCAAGCAACAGCCCTGGCTCCCACACCACCTGCCCAGCACAGAGCAGGGCTCACAGCAGCTCATCCCGGGGCTCACTGCATGGTCACACACCCACCTCCAGCAAGACAGCCCCGGGACAGGCTGGGGTGGGGCAGGATGAGTGTCCCCAGGCCCTTGGGTCTCCCTCTGGGGTCACCTCAACCCAAGGAGCAGCCCGGGGTCTTGCTCTCTCCTCCCCCAAACCCAAAGGCACACGGTTTTTCTGTGGGGGATGCCACTCCTCGAACCTCTCAGAACACCAAAGCCTTCATCCCAGCTCCCACTCCCACTCTTCTTGCAGCCTGTCCCCCCCAGCCCAGCAGCACCCGGGTCCCCCCAGCCCCTTGCAGGTGCAGCACCCCAGGGAGCACAGGGTGAGGTGTGCTGGGGCTGTCAGGCAGCAGCCAGCTGGGCAGGGTCCCCTCCCTGCCCCAGACCTCCTCAGGGGCAGGATATTCACCCCACACCCCGGGATGTGACACCTCTCCCTATCCCCCCCTCCTCTGCCCCCAGGATGAGCCAGGGCACTTGGGGGCCGGGGAGCATCCCTCGTGCTGGCTCCTGGGGGAGCGCAGGGAAGTCTCAAGTGGGAAACTCCCTGTGAAGGATGGACATGTCAGCTCCTTATGTCCTGCATGTTTTCAACCACAAGCTCAGCAAACAGCCACGATCACCCTGAATCCCCCCGACATGCAAACACGGCGCGGTCAGAACTATGCCTCGCGTACCTGGAACATATTTACAGACAAAGTAAAACGCTGCGAAAGATCAGCCTCGGATATAAATAGTCAACACTGAGATCTGCCATCTGCTGCAAAAGGACAAGGAAGGAACATGGACTGCCACCACAGAGGTTAACACAGAGGGGACACGTGTGCGTGTGTGTCCACGCGACAGGCGGGGACGGGAGCGCTGCAAACCCTGCTCCCTGCACAGAAACATGCAGAGCCCGACACAAAGGGTGACACCACACCAAACAACAACGCAGCGTGTTTTATCCACCTGCAGAAATGCCCCGGCTGGCATCCTCCCCGCCCCCACTGTCCCCAGCCAGTCAGCGGGGGTGACAGGGTGGGATGGGAAGGGTTGGGAGCACCCAGTTCCCCCCCAAAAAGGAAACTGAAAGCCAGGCCAGTCACTTTGAGAAGCCAGATCCCGCTGGGCACAGGAGCTTGGTGGCCCCACAGGACACATCTCTGCTGCCCAGTGGGTGCAGCCACTTGAAAGATCCTCTGCCCTCATAGATAAGGGAGGATGGAGGGTTGTGGAGCCTCAGCCTGCCCCCCTGCTCAGCCTCACCTAGGATGGCCCCAGCACTCAGTGGGGGCTACTCCTGTCACCTCAGCTTTTGTCAGCAAGCACATCTGCTGGGACGCTGCCTGGGACCATCCGTGTGCCAGGGCAAGGGGTGCCAGCCCCCAGCATCTCCCTCCCGTGGGCAGGGGAAAGGCACAGGCAGCCTCCTGGATTTGGGTAAACCAAAGCCCCCACAGCTCCATGAGCAGTTTCCCACTGGGGGTCAGCAGTGGAGGACAGTGCTGGGGTGGGCAGGGAGGGCAGCCCGGGAGGCTGCAGGTGTCAGACCAAGCCAACCTTGCAGCCTCACAGGCCTGGACTGAGTCCAGGAAAGGCTCAAAAGCCACAAACCTGACTCATCCTCCAGGATGACAGCCCTTGGCCCACTCTCAGGTCACCCCTGAAGTATTTTCTTTGCAGTTTCCAAGACCAGAATCTTGTCTTTTAAATTAAAGCTGTCACCTGACTACAGGTGCTGGGGTTTTGAGAGGTGGCCGTAAGTGTGCTACAGAGATTTACCCACCTCCAACCTGCTTGGCGGCAGCTGGAGACCACAGGCACAGGGAAGGAAGAGTCCAACAGGTGCTTCCATCCTTCCTGGCGGGGAATGGGCTGGAGGCTCCCCACTTTCTGCTGGGCTCCAGGAGATGCAGCCCCGGGGCAGGACCAGGGAGGGAGCAGGGGCAGAGGCTGTGGCTGCCAGCTGGTGTTGGCAGAGCCCCGCAGCAGCACCATTCCTAGGGACCCCCACACTCTGCCACGACCCCGGCCCTCCGCAGGGGGCCCTTCCAAACCCTCCTCCAGCGGGGCTGGGGGACAGAGCCGGCCGCCCTCCCTCGCCCCGGCCCCACAGGTGAGAGGGTTCCCTCCGGGGCTGGTAGCAGGTACCTACAGGCAGGACAGGAGGGCGGTGAGTGGCAGCTCCTTCTCCCCCAGCAGCGTGTCCCGCTTAAGGCTGCTGCCCTTGTTGACCACCTTGAGCTTCAGGGACATCTTCCTGGCGTGGCCGGGGCCCAGGCCATCGAAGAAGAAGTCCTCGTTGAAGACGGGGTTGCGGCTGTTCTTGACAATGGTGCTGCGCTGCTTCTGCAGCTTCCCGGGGTTGAGGCACAGCGAGACGCAGCAGTTGATGCTGCGCAGGTCGACGAGGGCATCGTAGAGGTCCTCGGCGGAGACGAGGCGCACACGCAGCCGGGCGTTGGAGGGGTCGTACTCGGCAGCCAGGCGCAGGCTCCCGCCCCGGCTCAGCCGCAGGCTGTGCTCGCGGTCACGGCCCGCGGGCAGGTCCAGGGGCAGCAGGGCGGTGGGAGGCTGCGTCCCGGCCGGGGCGCTCCTGGCACGGCGCTGGGCGCTGGGGCTGGTGTCGGCCGAGCTGTCGTCAGTGGACAGCGAGCTGTTACGGGCCACCGAGTGCTTCAGCTTGATGACCTTGGACTGGCTCTCCTGGCTGAAGAGCTTCAGCAGGGAGACGGAGCGGGAGAGCAGCGGGGAGCCGAAGGGTGAGGACTCTGCAGAGGAGCACGTGTCGCTCTCTCCGCCGCTGAAGTAGCGCCCGGGGTGCATGAGGGCGGCGCCGAGGTCAGCGGGTGTCCGGCGGCCGCTCTCGCCGTTGAGCTTGGCTTTGCGCTGGGCGCTGGGCGAGGTGACGGGCGAGGGGCAGAGGCTGCTGTGCTCGCTGTGGAAGAGGGACTCCTTGCGCCGGGTGTGGGGGCTCTCCATCAGCGTGGCAAAGCCGTAGGAGGTCTGCGCCTTGGGCACGTAGGGCAGCGACATGGCCGTCTGTGCCTGCGGGTCCACGTTGGTGCCGCAGCTCCCCTCGGTCCAGTCCTCAGCGGTCTCGATCTGGATGATGTGCCGCCCGGTGGTCCGGGACCGGGAGCGGCTGGACGGGCGGGGGCTGCGCGGGGGCTTGCGCTTGGCCAGGTCCTGTTCTGAGACTGAGGCACCCAGAGCAGCCGCTGCGGGCACCTCGGAGCCCTCAGCCTCGGCAGGCGCCGCGCTCAGCTTGGGCGGGATGAAAAAGTCGGGGATCTTGTCGGGGGTGAGGACGTTGCTGTAGCGGGACCCCCGCGAGGACTCCTCAGTCCCCGCGCCCCGGGACCCGCCGTTCTCCGCCACCCCGCGCAGCCGGTCCAGGAGCCACATGTTGCTGCCGGGTGTGCGGCTGGAAGAGACCCGAGGGGCAACTCTATCGCCGGGTGCCCGGCACCGGCAGAGGCAGGACGAAGCCGGAAGCCCCGGGAGCGACCAGCGGCAGAGCGGAGAGACCCGGACCTGGCAGGCGCGGGAACGGGACAAGGACGGGAGGAAACTGGCCGCGCCGAGGGACACGGGGACCCGCCAGCCCGGGGAGGAGCGCGAAGGCACCGGCCGCGAGGAGCGGGGATCGGGGACCCGGGGGACGGGGACCCGGCGGCGCCGAGGGATGCGATGGGACGGGGCAGACGCGACGCGACGCCGGGACCGACGGACCGACCGACCGGCGCCGCCGCGAGCGGGACGTTGCCGGGAACCGCCGCACCTGGAGCGGAGCCGCCGCCGCCACCGCAGCCCGGGCGGGGCGGGCGCGGACGCGCTTTTATACGGCGGCGGTGGCGGCGGCGGCTCCGCTCCTCGTCCGCGCCGCCGTAATCCTCCGAGTGCGGCGCCCCCACATTTCTGTGCGCCGCGCGTGGCCCGACCAGGACTGGAACCGGGACCGGGACCCAGACCGAGCGGGACCGGGACTGGGACCGTGAGGCCCCGGGGTGCTGATGCTCGAGAGGTGCAGGAACCCGGGCCCGGGACACCCGGCCGTGTTCCCACGGGACTGTCGTGTGTGGGACGGGGCCAGGAGCGGAATCGGGACGGCGGCAGCCCCGTTCCACCCCTCCCGCCCTCCCGGGGCCCGCAGTCCGGAACGCGGTTGTTCCCCTCTGGGTGCAGCCGCTCCCCACGCCCAGCTCTTGATTTCAAAGCACTGAATGAAGCCAGCAGCGTCTGGGGCCTGAGGAGTTACTTCATCGAGTGGTTTAATATTGCCCTGGAGGAGCTGGGAGGGGGCAGTGCCACATGTCACACTCCCCCATGTCACACAACCCACCAGCCCCCGGAGGGATGCGGTGGTGGCTGGGGACACCGGGACAAAACATCAGGAAGGTTCACGGAGCATCACAGCAAGCCCCGGTGTTGCGGGGGCTCGGGAGACTCAACCGAGTGATCGGGCCCAGCCCCGGTCCCCCGGGGATTTACAGCCGTGGGGACAGGGATGCACCGAGAGGGACAGTGTCACAAAAGGGTCAAGCGGCTGTTCCTTCCTAGCTGCTGCCCTGTGGATGCCGTCAGGCTGCCGGGGAGCACCATCATTCCTCAGCAGTGCAGGGCTGGCAGTGACGGCCAGGAAGAACAGCCTGGTGTGGTGAGCGCCTTCCGCGGGGGCTGCTGCGGGAGGCCTCGGCTCCCTCCGCATCCACACTTGGAGCTGGTAAAAAGAAGCGTCCGGCCGTGCCGAGCCAGACCGAGGGCTGGGATGTCTCAGGGACAGCAGTGGGGAGGGGACGGTGAGGTCCTGGCTGGACCCTGGGCTCTGACTGCGGAATGCTGAGCCGGGTTCTGCAGGGAGGAGAGGGCAGATGGAGCCCGGGGGAGGAGGACGAGGCTCATGCAAGGGGAAGCTGGTGAACAAAAGGCCGATGTTTGCTTTTCCTCCACCCTGCGAAACTGCGGGTAAACAAGGTGCAGAAATGGTTGAGTTCCCTTGAGATAACAAAGAGCGCTGGGGCCGGGCCAGCTCTGCCCGAGCGGCTCGGGGCCGGTGCCTGCAGAGCACGGAGGGGAGCAGGGTGCTGGGAGCTGCCTGGCTGCGCTCCGGCAGGGCTGGGGACGCTGGCAGGGGCTGGCAGAGCTGGGGACACAGCTGGTGGAGCCGGCAGTGTGCTACCACCTGCTGGAAGCTGGGAAGGAGGGAAGCCTGCTGTGGGAAAGGGTTTGTGCAAGGACGCCCTGAAAAACCTGGGCGTGTCTGTTGCCCGCACATTTGAGACAAGTGCAGGGGACGGGTTGGTCAGCAAAATCTCCAAGGAGAGCCAGGAGGCCACGTTCTCTGCAGCTGCTCTTCTGTGGCTTCCTAACCATCCCAAAACACCTCAGCCTTCCAGAAATGCTGCAGCCTTCCCATCATAGGGGCTGAAAAAGCAGCAGCCCTTCAACCCAAGTCTGGGTTGAGGCACAGAGCCCCCTGCACCCATTGGCACCACACACCAGCCTCAACCAAAGTGGTTAAACCCCTGAAACATCCACCCCACCAGCCCTTCATCCCTTCAGGGCAGCATCCCCGGGGCTGCAGGGCGAGGGACCGCCAGCAGGTGAACCACACAGGCTCGGTTCTCCAGCAGTGAAATAAGAAAGTCAGGGCCCTCACTGCCTTTCTCTGCCTCTGTTGAGGGAACAGTGCAATTATCTTCGCAGACGCATCACTCCACGACAAAAAATAGCAGCTGAGATGGAAGCACCATGTCCCTGCAGAATCAGCTATCAATGGAAAATTACGCATTCATTACTGGGCTTTATTTAGGGGATTATTTTATTCATTGGCTCAGCTGGCACTGGCCAGCCTGGACACCTTGTCTGGCAGCAGCCATCCCCAGCGAGGGGCTGAGGGTGCTGGGGTGACCCTGCTCCCCGAGGTGGGTGCTGGCAGCAGCACTGGGCATGCAGAGCAGAGCCAGAACAGGCCACCAGCAGCCAGGACTGGTGCTGGACCCCCCAGCTGGCTGTAACACAGGAGCCACAGCCAGGCCCACCCACAGCTCTGGCTCTGCTGGCTGCCACATTCACTAGTGGGTCACAGCTTGGCTTGTGCCACTCAGAGCCACCCCAGGAGGCCCATGGGTGGGTGGCCATGTGCTGCTCCAGGTGGAGGCAGGAGGGGAGCCAGCAGGGCAGGGAACTGCCAGGTGTGAGGAGGAGAGGGCGAGCAGGGCCAGCCCTGGGTGCCAAAGGCCACTCTGAAGCCAGGGGGACACTGGTGATCCATGGGGGACAGGGTGACCCAGAGAGGCAGAGGTAAGTGTGACTGGACAGGATGGGTTGGCCAAGGTTAGACCAGGCAGGAACTGGTGGTGATGGAGACCTGTCCCAGCACCATGCCCAGGGGTGGCATGAACCACCTGTGTTCCTTGCTCATTTCCAGGTTTAATTAGAAATGTATTCCAAACCACAAACCTGTGCCCAGCACCAGACACAGGGCAGGTAAAGGGGGCTGTGTGTGCCACAAAAACCTGCCAAAGCCCCAAGCTGGCCAGGGGGCCCCCACAGGCCATGGGACACCTCGTGAGGCAGTGCCAGCAGCTCAGCCCTGCCCTGCACCTTCCCACAGAAGCTCCATCCTGGCCCTGGCCTGGGGAGGGCTGCAGGGGCTTGGGGCCACATGGAGCATAATGTGGCAGCCACTCCTGGGGAAAATCCAGCTGAAAAGGGATGTCCCCAACAGGAACATCCAACAGCACCAGCGTCCAAGAGATGGTTGTGCCTGGCCCCACAGGCAGAGCCAAGCCAGGGGCTACAGCAATATCCACCAGCCCCCATTCCAGCGCTGGGGCAAGTGGGGGCAGCCCTGCCTGAGACGGCTTCAGGCTCCAATCCTCCTGCTGAGGCCACTGAGCAGTTCCCACCCCAAGAGCGTTTCACCTGTGAGTGTGGAATTAAACGTCTTTGTGTCCAGCTGGGCAGGGCGCCCCATGCAGATGACAGAGGTAGGCAGCAGCCAGGGAGGGCCTGCAGAGCCAGGGACCACACAACCTTGCTGAAGAGGAAAATGGGGAGCCTGACCCTGGAGTCCAGGCACAACTGGAGAAAGGGAGCACAAAGGTACCCCAGTTTTGCCCTAGGGTGAGTCTAGAGCCCGGGGAGCAGGTCGGGGACTCACATACCCCCTTGGCATCACTGCTTCCTCTGTACAACCTGGCGGAGGTGCAGCTCGCTCTCTGCTGCCACGATGGGCTGCTCGTTCTGCCGGTGGTGGCTGATGAGGTGGCTGATGCTCTCAAACAGCACGTCCTTGGTCCTCACCTGGGGCCGGGGCACAGTGGTCCTCAACTCAGGAGAGTTGCCTCTCATACAGCATCCAGCTGCAACACCCTGTGCCCGCCCACACCTGCATCCCCCATCACCCACCCCACACCCTGGCCCTTCCCTGGTCCCAATCACCCACCCTGTGCCCTGCCCTCACCCCCCGTGCCCTGCCCTCACCACTCCCTCGGGATCCACCAGCAGCAGGTGCTTGGGCTGCCCGCTGTGCATGCCGGTCAGCACGTACTGCCCCGGGTTGGTGAGGCTGTCCCGCACCAGGAAGTCCCCGTCCATCTGCAGGAGCCTCTCAGCATCCCGCCGGCTCATCCTCCCGTGGTACCAGGGCTCCCGCCGCAGCTGCTCCTCCGTGGGGGCGACTGGGGCCTTCCGTGTGGGGGGGCTCGGCCACTGGTCCTCAATGGGGGGACTGGTGGCACCCCCTGCAATGCACTCGTGGAGCTTCAGGGCATCCTCGAATGGCCCTGTGGGATCCAGGGGTTGTGGGGTGTTACAACCAGGGCACCAGGCAGGGCTGGGCTGTGGTGTGGACAGACCCCAGCTCACGGCCCCCAGTGCACTGCAGGGCACTGCTGTGGACTCGGCCGGTGCCAGCACCTCTGGGGCTGTGGTGGGTGACCCAGACAGCTGCTGGCACAGCTTGACCACTCCACAGCAGGTTCTGCACCATTTTCCCCGGGGCAGTGGCTTACTCATGTCAAAGAGGTCCTTTTTGGGGCTCTCCTCTGCCGCCCCATGAGCCACCAGCTCCGGCTCCCAGGCGTCCAGGCTCTGCGTGTTCACGTACATGTGCTCCTCGTAGTCCCGTGGCCCCAGGGTGTGGCCGTCTGCCTGCAGGTACCCGTCGCAGGGCTGGCCTGCGAGGACGGCCATCACCACTGGCCAGGACTGGGCAGAGTCACAAGGACCCCCCCAGCTCGTGGCTTCCCCCCACAGCAGTACCCACCCTGGCTCTCCAGGTCCCAGGGTGGCCCCAGCTGGCTGCTCGGGTCTCGTCTGGCTGCTAACCCGCCCTGTGAAAGGAGACAGTAAGAGCCTTGGGGGGTGCCCTGCCTGGACCCCCACAGCAAGGCCAGCAGCGGCTCTGAGGGGCTCACCTGGCTGGGGGGGACAGAGCTGGAGGGCTGAGTGCGGACGTGGCCCAGGGCTGTGCTGTGGCGGAGCCGGGAGTCAACCAGGCCCCCCGGGGGGGGCTCCTTCCCCGGGATGCTGTTGTAGTAGTCGTGCTCAGCCGCCTCCTCATCCTCCCCCCAGGCTGACTCCTCTGCAGCCAGCGCCCTGCAGCAGGGATGGGTGAGCTGGGGACACCCTGCCTGGCTCAGACCGTCCCCACACCCTGCAGTGACAGGGGTTCCCAGAGCCACCCCCAGCCAGGGGACATGCCCGGGACAGGGGTGCAGCAGGGCCCCCCGCCCCCCTACCTCTCTGGGGGTACCACCACCTTGGGGGGGCTGTGCAGGTACTGCTTGAAGCGCAGCTCAAAGGCCTGTCCCACCGTGCTGATGACGCTCTGTGCCAGCCCCTCGCAGCACTCCAGGATGTGGCAGGCTGTGGACAGACAGACGGACGGTTTGAGTGTTTCCCCCACACTGCCATCGCTGCACCAGGACCACCCTGAGCCACCCTTCGTGTTGTCCTCCTCCAGCCTCCACCCCCCAGAGCATCCCTCCTCCACAGAGCCCCCAGGCGTGGAGGCCGGTGTCACCTCTCTGGTTGATGGGGTCCTTGGCGACATAGGCGACATAATCCGTGGTATCCTGCAGACAGAGGAGGAGATCAGCACTCATGTCCTGCTACTCTGTGGGGAGCAGGGCTGGAGGTGCCAGGGCGAGAGGACAGCTCGTCCCCAGTCCCACGTCCTGACCCAGCCCTGTGCTCAGCTGGCAGTCCCTGTCCCCAGCACCCTGGGGTGTGCATGACTCACCATGTCCCCACCGGAGGCGAAGGAGATGGATTGCATGTGGTGGTTGGCGATGATCTGCATGGGGAACACGGCCCAGGGAGCATTAGCAAAGGGGCCACTGGCTCACAGGCTGGCAGGCAGCAGGACTGTGTGCCCAGGAACACTCACCTGGCGCGTGGTGGGGATCATGAGGTTCAGCCCATCAACGGAGATGTTGACAGCGATGCTCATGCCAGCGAAGTGCAGGTTGCTTTTGCCCAGGATGGAGAACAGGGCTTTGTTGGGAGCCTGACAGGGGAGAGGAGGGTGAGGGCAACAAAGACCACCAGGACCAGGCTTCCTTGGGAGAATGAGGAAAGGGGGGGATGCCTCAAGAGGCCCCAGGCCCACAAACTGGACAGGCACCCCTGGTACCTTGTCCCACAGCCTTGGCTTGTCCCAGGGACGGACAAAGATGAGTGGAAACGTACCTTCTTCTTCCAGATGCCCTTCACACCCGGCACTGCCTCGTATAGTCTGTTGATGGCTTCCCTGCAATGGACAGACCCTGGCCTGCTCACTGCTCCAGACCCCCAGCCCTTCCCAGCTGCCTTCCCCCCACATTGCTCTGTGGGGTCTGGTGGCACGAGCCCCCACAGCCCCAGGCGCCGCAGCCTCCCCGCAGCGCTGCCCCACGTCACGGCCCAGTACGTAATCCCAGCTGGGGCCACCTCCCTTCTCCTCTTTCCACCCATCGATCTGCAGCAGTGCCCTTCGTCCGTGTCCCTGCGTGCAGGGTGGGTCCTGCAGGGCACGGCTCCCCCGGGCCCGTGCTCCCTTCCCTGCACAGGGCCCTGGGGAGGGAGAGCACCCAGGGCCACCGGGGGCTTGGGGTGGCACTGGGGTGCAGGAGAGTGGGACTGCTGGGCTGTACCTGGTGACCTGTGTCCGGGTGTTGAAGTCGAGGGACCTCATGGAGCGCAGCACCTCAATGCACCCCATGTACTGTGGGGAGGAAAGCAGCACAGCAGGGCAGGCAGCGGAGAGGAGAGGCCGGGTGTTAGGGACAAGAGCCTTCCACACCAGCTCCAGGAATCACACAGCAGCTCTCGCCCTCCACCCCAAAACATCCCAGCACGTGCCCAGACCCCGTGCTAAGACCCCACAACCCCATCTGTGTGCTACAGCTTGTGATGCCTCGTAGGGGCTGGCAACGCTGGAGTCTCAAGGTGGGCACCACGGCCCAGCAAGCCCCTGGCCCCCGGCCCCATCACGGATGTGATGCGCCGGGAGCGGCTGCCCCGGTCCAGCCGTGGGGGGGGACTCGAGCGAGGGCTCTGCCCGCAGCCCTCGGGAGGAGCGGCCGGACCCTCCGAGCCCCGCACACGCCTGGGGCCGGGGTCTCCGCGCCCTCCCGCGTCGCCAGGCTCCGGTGGGACTTACCCGGACAATGTAGGAGACGCCGGGCCCCAGCACCCGCTCGTCGGGGTGCAGCCAGCCCTGCGCCGGTTTGCGGATGAAGCTGCCCTTGCGGCTCCACTCGTCGCCGCCGGGCCGGGCTCCCGCCGGCGCCGCCGCCCCCCGCGCCCGCCCCGCCGTCCCCCGCGCCCGCCCGCCGCCCGGCAGCGCGCAGGGCGCGGCGCAGAGCGGCTCGCAGGCGCCCAGGACAGCGGCCAGCCCCGAGGGGGACTCCGCCGCGGCGGGGGCGTCCCGGGCGGCGCCGGCGGGGCCGCGGCCGAGGAAGCCGCTGGAGCCGGGGAACTTCCACTGCGGCATCCGCGGCAGCAGCGCGCAGAAGGTGGTGCCGTGCTCGGGCTCCTCGCCCGCCGCGGGGCACGGCGCGGGGGCCGGCGACGGCATGGGGGCGGTCAGCGGCTCGTCGCGGAAGCGGTCATACTTGGGCTCCGGGAGCATGCCCGGGGCCGCGCTCCGCTCCGCTGCCGCCGCGCCGGCTCCCACCCCCCGCCCGCTCCCCCGGGGCCGCGCCGCGCTGATGTCATGGTGCGAGCGCTGCTCCGCCGCCCGCCCGGCCCCGCATCCCCCGCCCCCGACCCCCCCTCCGCCACCCCCCCGGACCCGCGGCCGCCAGAGCATCCCCGTCCCGCCCAGCATCCCCGCCCACCCGAGCATCCCCGCGCACAACAGCATCCACCGCACGCCTGGGCTGCCCTCGCGAGCACCGCTCGTGGGGCCGGAGCCACCCACGCTCTGCCCTCCGTCCTGCTCTAAACCCCCTGGCCATGGCCTGCGGCCGCGCCAAAGCCCGCGCGGCTGGCGCCGGCCCTGTGAGTTTCCAGCTTTGCCACGAGCGTTGGGAGCGAGGGGATGGGGGTGGCGGGCAGAGGAGGGTGACAGCCCCTCCCAGAGCCACGGGGCTGAGGCACAGGCTGTGAGCCGCTCGCGTTCTGCGTTAGGTGGAGCGAAAGCGGCCGGCAGCCCCCGGCACTGCCCTCGCCCACAACAGGGACATTTTCCGCTCTTTCCACCTCTGCATTCCCGGGAAGCGCTGCAGAAGCCCAGGGCTGGCCGGGGAGGCGGGGGAGGGCTTGGCCCGGCTTCGATGCCCTACTTCTGTGCCTCCCAGCCCACTGGTCTCTTTCGCTCTGATTTCATCTGCCTCCAAAGCCAGATCTGACTCCCGCTTTGTTTATATCTGTCTGGAGGGTTCAGGCAGTAAAAAGCACAAGCATTTCTTGGTTTTTTTTCTGCTTGTAACTGCAACAAGCAGGGGGGAAAAAATCCTTCAAAAACCTTAAAGGGACTTTCTGACCTCAATCGAGCGATTCGCCCTTGCTCCTGCCCCGGAGCTGCGGCGTTTTTCGAGCGGGTCAGAGGACTCCAGGCTGGAGTGCTGCCCACAGCAGCTCTGCTGTGCTGGAGCCCCGGGGACCCTCACCTTTCCCCAACCCCCTCCACCTCCAAAGTGGTCTTAACGCTGGGGCTCCATCCCCACAGCATCACAGGCTCCTTTCAGCGCTTGTTTTCAGCTTCCCGAGGAGCTTCTTTGGGCAGCTCTTCGGTCCAACAGCCCCCCAGCCCTCGGGGCAACCGGCACAAACAACACCGGAGCCTCCCCGGGGGCCGGCCATGCCCTGGACGACACAGCCGCCTTTGTCTCTCCTCCTCTGTCTCCTGCTCCCTGGCAGGTGATGGGGTGAGAGCCAGTAATTGCTCTAAGTGCGATCAATAAATCAAGGTAATAGAATTACATCTGCTGTTGCCATGTTGGGAAGCGCTTCCCTGCTCTCTGATCTCTCTCCTTGGTTTTGTTTTTAAGCCGCTGCAGAGCACTGGAATAAATCTGGCTTCTCCATGCTCTTATAAGCGGCTCCAGGAGGGTCCAAGGGGGGTTCAGGTCCCTGACCAGCCTGGGGGAGCACATTCCCGGGGGCGGGCACCGTGTCCCTGCGGAGGTGACGGGCGTTTTGCCCAACGGTGTGCAACGTGCAGAGCACTGCGGGCACCACGGGCACGCCGGGGCCTGGGGATAGCACAGCCGGGCACGCTGGGCAGTCCTGGGGAGATGGAGCTGCTCTCCACTGCCACACAAGTCCCGGATAATCGGGGGATTACTTTCATCTTTCAGGTGGAGTTACCTGAGGCGACTTTTCCTGGGGTTTAATCCTTACTTAAAGGAAAACCTCCGTGGACAAAGGCTGGATCGCAGCCTCTAGCGCTCCGCGGGCTGGCAGGAGCCCTGGCAGCCTCTCGCTGGCCCACGGTGAGACCCCTCCAGGCATCCCAGGTCGCCTCCCGTGTGTGGCCACCACCCGCTGCCCGGGGCGGCCACCTTGAGCGGGCAGGGTGGAGCAGAGAGGCCCCGGCGAGCATAAAACTTGTCTTAATGAGCCCAATTAATCTCCTCTGACCCCGCACCGAGGTAATCAGCACCACGCGCTCTCCGGCCCGTGCAGGATTAATTAGGAGGCGCCCCAAGCCCGGCGGCACCGGGATGGAGCTCCCCACCCGCGGCACCGGGCTCGTGGGATGGGATGGGATGGGATTGGATTGTCCTGGGGAGGCGCTTGGCTGTCACCACCCCGGGATGCCGGTGCTGAGGACAGAGCCAGCAGCTCGGTACCGAGAGAGCCGCGACGGGGCAGACGCGGCCCTTCCCGAGCCGCCGGGGCGGCCGCATGTCCTTGTTCAACCCGCCTGCTCCAGCCGGGAGCGGTGCCCGTGACGGAGCAGCAGCCGCTCCCAGAGGCGCCCCGGATCGCTGCGGCGCCACCGCCCGTTCCCGGTGCCACCGCCGGTCTGTGACGTCACGGCCCCGCCCCAAACCAGCGAGAAATGCCCGCCCCCTGGCCCGCCCAGCCAATCACAGACCAGCGCGACCGATGCGGAAGCGGCAGAGCAGCCAATGAGGCGCGAGGAGCGGCGCGCCGGAAGTGCCGGTTCCCGGTCCGGGGGCGGGGCCAGCGGGCGGGGCCGCCCCCTCCGCTCCCCACCCCCGCCCTCAGCGCCGGGCCCGGCGCTCCCCGCCCGGTGCCGGTCCGGTGCCGGGTCCGGGCCCGGGCTCGGGCTCGGCCTCGGCGCAGCGCGGCCCGGTCCGGTTAGGCCCGGCCCGCCACGGGGAGGATGGGGCAGCCGCGGCGGCCGGTGATCGGCAGCGGCCCGGCGGCGCCATGACCGGCGAGAAGAAGAAGAAGAAGCGGCTCAACCGCAGCGTCCTGCTGGCCAAGAAGATCGTGATCCGGGACGGGGCCGGCGTGAGCGCGGGGCCGGGGGCTGCCGGGGGCGGAGTGGCCGCGGGGGCATGGTGGGGACCGGCGGTGACGGGAGCGCGGGCGGTGCCGCTGTCCGGTGCCAGGTGAGGGCTGTCCCCGGTGGGCCGCGCTCCTCAAACCGCCCCGGGACGCGCTGCAGCCGGCGGATGCCGGAGCATCCCGTGGATGAGCGCTGCACCTGCCGGCCCCGCGCCGCTTTCCCCGTGCGCCCTCGTTCCTGGGCAGCAAAACCGCCGCGGGCCCGGGCAGGGAATGCCCCATTCCCTGGGGCTGGATTTAAGCACCCTAGGCTGTCTGTAGAAAGAAGGGTTCAGAACAGCATCTCCCGCTGCCTTCGCTCGTGTTCGGGAGCCCGCTCAGCTGTGTGAGCTCTCTGAAATGCACGACGAGGCTGCTGAAAGGTTTTTGACTTTGCTCTGTTTTGCAGCGCCAGGGGATCGGGGAGCCCAGCGTGTACCACGCCGTGGTGGTGATTTTCCTGGAGTTCTTTGCCTGGGGGCTGCTGACCACGCCGATGCTGACGGTGAGTTTGTCTCCATGGGAACTCTCCTGGGGATTAAGGTCTTAGCACGACCTTTCCTTGGGGAACTGTGGAAAAGGAGTGTTTGGTTATGCAAAAAAACATTTAGCCATATTAGTCTGGTAATATAAAATGCAAATCAAACATAGAGACAGCACAAAGGGACCTGCAGAGGAGTGATGTGGCGGCATAAAGTAAAACCAGAGGGGGTTCAGGTGATGGGTAGAGGCTCTCTGAGCATGCTGGAGTGATTTATAGACCTAGAAAGTGTTAAAGGCAGTGGTTTCCCATACTGGAAAAAGCAGGCAAGAGCTCTTTACATGGTGGAATTGTTGGCAGGATATTTCTCTTTTCCCTGGATTGTGCCCTTCCAGTCCTCTGGCTGGCAGATGCTTAGAGAAAATTTGCAGAAGTTGCTAGCTCTGACTTTTTCATTTAGTTTTGGTTTGTCTTCCCTCCAGGTCTTACACCAGACTTTTCCTCAGCACACGTTCCTGATGAATGGTCTGATTCATGGAGTCAAGGTAAGGAATATTCCTTCCAGGATTTCCTTTAAATCTGCCATGGGTGCAAGAAGGACAAGCCATTATTATCTATATAATTTGCTGGTGTCAGCCAATATTTGGCCACTTTGAGGGGGCTCTGGCAAACCTGCAAAAGGAAGGGCGCAGACATGGGACAGCTGATTTTACTGAGCAGGACTGACAACGTGCTGCTTGCCAGCGTGGGGCTGGAGTTACAACAGCTGTGTGGTTCAGCTGGAAATAATCTCATCAGCATGAGAGCAGCCCTGTGCCCATCCTCTGGAGCATAACAGAATGACAAATCAGTGGCATCTAAATGTATTAGTGATAGAAGCTGAAACCAAGTGGCCTCAGTGTCCTCCAGGCAGGAGGTGGGACTGGGGAGCTTCTTGCACTAGACCAGCATTCCCAGAGCGGAATTGCAGGCAACAGTTGTGAACAGGCAATAGTCCTGTGTTCTGACTGGGGAATTAGGCAACACAGGCAGTTCTTGGCTGTCTCTGGCAAGAGGATCTTGGAAAACAGCCCCGGCACTGAAAGGCTCTGCCCTGCCAGCCTCGGGCTTGGGAGACATGGGAAGGCCTTGAATAATTTTATTTGTGCTTAATGGCCCTGGCTTCTCATTGTGTCTGTCCTGTCTCCACCGACGCGAGAAAGCTTTTCCCTGGAGCTGTGCCAGCAGCTCTCCAGGTCCTGGCAGGGCTGCCTGGGTGCTCACAGCAGAGCTCTGCAGGGAGCAGGAGTGCTCAGTGGGGCCTTGCTGCTCAAGGATTTGTTTTTCCCTCCCTAAAAGGATGTGGGGAGTTTATTAAACTGCTCTGTTGTAACAGTATTGCTGCTTGTAGCAATCAGGAATGGGTTGTCTCCTCCTGATGTTGAAAGCTCTCACTGAGGGGTTTCTCTGTCTCTGGTCTGTCTGTCCATCCCAGGGTCTGCTCTCTTTCCTAAGTGCCCCACTGATTGGTGCTCTCTCTGATGTCTGGGGCAGGAAATCCTTCCTCCTTCTCACTGTCTTCTTCACGTGTGCACCGATTCCTCTGATGAAGATCAGCCCGTGGTGAGTTCACCCTCAGTAGAGCCCCAGGGTTCTGAGGAGGGGCAGCAGCAAGAGGCTGAAGGAGGAGGGTTTGCAGGTGCTCCTTTCAGGATGAGATGGAAGAGTCTCATCCATCTCAAGAATGGACAAAGATGCTCAGCCTAGAGACTGACTTGTCTGGTTCTGGAGGGTTCAGTTGGGAATCAAGGGCTGGTCTGTCCTCTGTGCTTGTTCCCCAGCTCAGTGCATTATTTCTGTTAGGGAAAATAAGTCATGAAACTTCAGGGCTCTTCAGACCAAGAGTCCACATTCTTGTTCTGGTGCACTGGAACAGGATGGACTGGAGAGAAAACAAGGGAGAGGCTCTGCTTCAGCAGCTGTGGACCGTGGTGTGGTTGCTGTCTAACTGTGCCTTGTGCTCTTGCAGGTGGTACTTTGCTGTCATTTCCATGTCTGGAGTGTTTGCTGTCACCTTTTCTGTGATTTTTGCCTATGTTGCTGATATCACACAGGAGCATGAGCGCAGCACGGCGTACGGCCTGGTAAGGAGCTGAGTCACTGGCCTGGCTCTTGAAAGAAATAATTGGGGCTTTGCAGGTAGGAGAGATATAAAATTAGGGTGAGAGATTTATTGACAGATCATACAGTCTCCCTGTCCTTCTGTTTGGGTTTCAGCTCTGAGGGAGAGGCTGATCTCTGCCCACCCTGAGTGCTGGCTGTGTTGTATAAACCAGCCTGGCCCTTCCCTTTTCCACACCAGGGAAGAGGAGCTTGTGATGCTTGGTGTGATCCTGCCCTTCCTCTAGCTTTACTGACAGAACCATACAGGAATTGCTTTGATTCCCCTTTGCTAGAACTTAGCCCAGGTGCACCAAGAGAATCCCTGTGAATTCTTAGTTACCTCTCCATCAAAGATGCCACAAGGAGTTCCCCTGGCTCACTGGCGAGGAGGAAATGGGCTCTAGGAAGAAGAGGCTGTAGGAATGTTTTGTGCTTCCAGGTGTCAGCCACGTTTGCTGCCAGTCTGGTCACCAGCCCGGCCATCGGCGCGTACCTTTCCCAAGCCTACGGTGACACCTTGGTGGTTGTGCTGGCTTCAGGGGTTGCTTTGCTGGATATTGGCTTCATCCTGCTGGCTGTGCCCGAGTCACTGCCTGAAGAGATGCGCCCTGTCTCCTGGGGAGCCCCAATCTCCTGGGAACAAGCTGACCCATTCGCTGTGAGTGAGCCTGCTGCTGTGTGGGAAATGGATTTGTCAAAAATCTGTAGAAAATTTGTAGAAAATCCAACACTGCTGTTTTCCTGTGTGCTGGTAATGCTTAATGTTTGCTTTAGTCCTTCTTATTTTTAAGGTGTTTAAGCCCTTGATTTGGCTGGTTTTGTACCTGGAGATTTTTCAGTGATATAAAGTCAAATTTTAAAACATTTTTTCTCACTCCCTGCAGTCCTTGAGGAAGGTGGGTCAGGACTCCACAGTGCTGCTCATCTGCATCACCGTCTTTCTCTCCTACCTTCCCGAGGCTGGCCAGTACTCCAGCTTCTTCCTGTACCTACGACAGGTCAGTCTCTGTCAAAGCTCTGGGTGCAGGAAGTCCTGCCCTATAAATCCAATCAGAGTTGTGTCACCTGTCCCAAGGTGGCTTTTCTTGGCCAATAAATCAGTAAAGCTGAAATTGGAAGAAACAGTGTAAGTTCCAGCTCTCCTGAAAAATGTGTGAGCCTGCTGACTGCTCTAGGCATTGCCAGGGGCAGGGCCTGGCTTGGCTCCTTGCTGCTGTCTGCCTGGCCATCCTGGCTGTGCCACCTTCAGGCACTGCAAGGGGAGCTCAGTGATTTAAAACAGTTTTTTCAGCCAGAGGAAAATCTTCTGTTTGATTCCTGTGGCAGCCCAGAGGCAGTGGCTGTTAATGTGCAGGTCCCTGAGAAGCAAGTTCAGTAAACATGAGTGACATTGATGGAGGGGCTCTTGTCACCTGGTACAAATCTGCCTGAAAAGTCCCTCTTTGATGTTTTCACAGGTCATTGGATTTTCCTCAGAGACTGTAGCAGCCTTTATCGGTGTAGTTGGAATTCTTTCTATACTGGCTCAGGTGAGAAACAATTTCTGTGTTGGCTTGAGTAGTCTGCTGTAAGAATGTCCAAAATTTCTGATTTTGGGACCGCTGAGTTGTCAGAACTCCTGTGGCCCCACAGACTTTTGAACCAGAGAAGATCTTAAATAGGGAGGGACCCATAAGGATCATCAAAGTACCTCAGCTTCCTGTCCTCTTGTCTCCTGCTGTTGCCCTCTTCCTTTGCCCCTGCCTTGAAAACACCTGTTTTTCTTTCCAGACAGTCGTGTTGGGAATTCTCATGCGCTCGATAGGAAATAAAAACACCATCCTCCTGGGACTAGGCTTCCAGATCCTGCAGCTTGCCTGGTACGGCTTTGGATCACAGCCTTGGTGAGGGTTTGCCCACATTTCTGTCCCTCTGTGGCCGCTCCCATCCTGCAGCCCAGGGTGAGGGCACAGGGCTGCTCCTCACAGCTGCCTCCTTCCTCCCCAGGATGATGTGGGCAGCAGGAGCTGTGGCTGCCATGTCCAGCATCACCTTCCCAGCCATCAGTGCCATGGTGTCGAGGAGCACGGACCCTGACCAGCAGGGTGAGTGCTTGGGGACCCATCTGATGGGGGGGGTTCATCCCAGCAGGTGCTGAGCTGGCACAAAGCCATGGTGGTGGAGGGGTGAGCAGGAACATCTGTGCCAGCTGTGGAGTGTCGCTGTGCTCACAGCAGTATTGGCACTCTTATCTTTGACCACGGCTGGTGCTTTACTGGGGAACTCCCAAGTCATGCAAGTGGGTGTTTGGTGTTGTCCCTCTCAGGCAGAGGAGGCTGCTGCATTTTGCCTGCCTCGCTGTACATCTCCGAGTCCTCAATTAAATTCTAGTTAATTAGAAATTGTTGCTTGATGTGCCCATGCTTATTTCAGTCTGCAAAGCAGCAAGCCCAGCATTACTGATTTTTCTAGAACCTGGCACTGAGTGAAGCTGCTCATCTGCAAACCCCTCCCCTGCACATCAGCCCAGATCCAAGTGCTTGATCCTGTCTCTAAATATCTCTAAATATGTATCCTCGAATAAAACAAGTTTCTTTGGAAAGCTGGAGGCATTTCCCCCCTTCTTCCCTCTGTCCCCAGGTGTGGTGCAGGGGATGATCACTGGAATTCGGGGTCTGTGTAACGGCCTGGGGCCAGCACTCTATGGTTTTGTCTTCTATCTCTTCCACGTGGAGTTGAACGAAATGGCTGAGGTGGAAACTTTGGGCAAGGCCTCCAAACCCAACATGGCCAACCCAACAGATGAGGTACCTACTCAGCTTCTCACTCTGTTTGCTGGGCTGTGTTTGCCCTTATGCTTGAATCATTCCTGTCTCTCTCTCTCTCTCTCTACAGAGCAGCATCATCCCTGGGCCACCCTTCCTGTTCGGGGCGTGCTCCGTGCTGCTGTCGCTGCTGGTGGCCCTGTTCATTCCGGAACACAACCTGGCACTGAGGTCAGGCAGCCACAAGAAGCACAGTACAGGGGCCCAGGCCCACCCCCACAGCCCACCAGCTGGGGGGTCAGATGGCAAGGAGCCCCTGCTGGAGGACAGCAGCGTGTGAGGTGGGACAGGGGACCTGCCTTGGGGCTCGACTCCACACCAAGGACGGACTCAGCAGGAGTTCGGGGAGGGGGAGAGAGGGATCCAAGGTAACAGACTGTGCCACTAACAGCTACTGAGGAGGGATGAGGTTTCCCTTCGAGCCAAATACACCTAGCTGGTGCAAAAATGGAATTGTATCACCTGGTGCTGATGGAAAGGGGAGATACTGCTCCACTGGAGGGATAGTTCTGGAAAGCAAACCTGCCCTTGTGCGTGACCCCAGTATGCCCTGCCAAACCCTCTGCTCGCTGCTGGAGATGGAGCCAGCATGGGCTGTGGTTGGTGGGAGCTCCCTGAGCTGCCCCTGGAATCAAATATGGCATTTGCTGCATGCCCCATCCCTGACAGAGCTGTTCCTGCTGCTGGCCCCTGGCACCCCAGCACGCTCTGGTGACACTCTGAGGGGACGTGGTGTGTGTGAAACACAGGGAGTGGAGCTCTGAGCTCCCTCTCTGCTGGAGGGACACATTCTGCCCCAAGTGAAACTCAGACCAAAAAAATATAAATCTACTGACTGAATGTTCTGATGAAGAGGATAAAAATGAAGAAGTTGCAGCTGACACAAGGGAGAATGGGCAGGTGTGAGAAGGGCAACTACATGAATTACAGACACTTGGATGGCCACCACAGCTGTGGTTCTGTTTGATTTTCTTGTCACTCTGAGGTGGCATTTGCCTGTTGCCTCCACGGGCAGTAGGTAGAAGAATTTTTTTAGAAATCTTTTCCTGGAGCTGTGAGGGTTGTTTAGGAGATACAGTTCTCTGGCAGGTTGGAGAAACAACTTGGCTGTGCTGAGCACTTTGGAGATGTGTGGTTTCCTGGGAGAAGGGTCAGAGGAATGACTGTTTACCTTGAGCATTGTACAGAACATGCTGGTTTGCCCCTGGGCTCCTGCCATCTGGTGCTAAACCCAAAGAGTGTCCAGAGCTGGTTTGTTCTCAACCCAATAGATCCTGATGGGGAAGGTTGCGTTGATTTGGACTTAGGGGTTTGGATTCCATGTGGCATTTCTGAGCCTGCTGTGGAGGCTTTTGTTTATGGAACAGTGGAACTGCAGCCTCTGCTGCAGGCTCAGCTGTGCTCAGAAAGAGCAGGAGGTGCTTGGAGCGTTGTGAAAGGAGCTGAGGCAAACAGGGAATGTGTGGTTGTTTATAGAAATGTGGCAGAGGGCAGGAAACAATTGTTCTGATTTGAGTAAATAAGAAGTGGTGGCACTGAGCAGTTCTGGGAAGTAAGGACCAAACCAAGGACACTTCAGGAATCCTTTGTTAAAGGAATTGAGGGTGCAGCAGCCAAACCAGTCTTGCCTTGGCTGTTCTCTGGATTGGGTCCCCTCTCTGTGGGTTTGGGGAAGGTTACCCAGGGGAGAGCAGCCAAAGGGGGAGGCAGTGCTGGCCCTTTACATCGTGGATCTTTGCAGACACACAGCAGCAACTGCAAATGCCATTTGGATATCAGAGGTGGGTATTTAAGTGGAAGAGTTGACAGTGTGTTTTGCATTGACCTGGCCTGGTGGCAGCTCCTGTGCTCAGAACTGGGAGCAGCTGGGACACAGAGGGATGCTGAGATGGGTCTGGCTGCAGGTCTGGGGAGCAGAGCCAGCAGAAACTTCCTTGACCTGCAGTGACTCCATTTTTCCCAAGCTCCTTGTGGTGACACTCCCAATTCCCAAACATTAGTGGGATGGTCAGTACTTTGTGTGCATGGCAAGCTTTTATCCTGAAGGAAATCCTGTCACTTGCACTTCCAGGCAGCAGTTCCCCCACCTCTGTTCATCACAAAAATGCCTTTTTTAGACGGGACTTTCCCCGAGTCCTGGCAATCCATTGATTTATGTGGGTTAAAGTGAGCTGAAGTAGGTTTTTCCCTCACACACAGATGAAGTAAAACATGGAATCGTTATCTCGGAGCTTCACGGGTACAATATAGCGACATGTTACAAAAAGACGAGCATAATTTATATGATATAAAGTATATAGAGATATATTTTTTAAAGTCCTCTCCCTTATTGAATAGTTTATTGAAACCAATGTGTTTCTGGTCCTGTTCCTTCTCACCACTGCTGCTGCCTGTGTCCTCTCAGCCTCTCCTTCCCCTCAGACCCCAGAACTGTCCAGAATCTTCCCTCCCAGGTCATGATGTGACCCCTGAGCTTCTGGTGATGCTGACTTGTGCATCGTGGGCCTGGAGTGTTTTGGTCCCTTTGTCAGCCCCCAAACTTGGGGCTAGGTGCTGCCAGCAGGTGACTGCCAGGTCAGGGGCTGTGGCCTGGTTGGTGACCAGTGATGGCACTGGGCACCAGTGGGGTTCCAGCACTGGGCAGCTGGGGTGGGGATATGGCAGCGGGTGGATGGAGGGGGGTACAGCACCAGGCAGCAGCAGGACCTCTACAGGTGCCATTACCAACAGAAAGGTGGCTTGTGCTGGTGTGCAGACCTGGCAGCAGGGGCTCTCTGAGGTGCAGGGAGCAAGCAGGGATCCCTTCCCACCCTCTTGGGGTTCCTCTCACCTGGTTTGGTGGGGCCTTGGCCCGGTGCCTCCCCTTCCCTCGGCGCAGGGCTGTGACCCCTGCACTGTTCTGCCTTGATGTGACGGAGCAGGAGCTGGGCCAGGCGGTGCTGGAGCTGAAGTTACCAGAGCCAAATGAAGAACAGCTTGTTCTGAAGGGCCGGTGCTTCCGCAGCGTCCCACGTGGAGGCTGGAAAGGCTGTGTGGAGCATTCAGCTAGTTTTGCCAATTCTTGTTACTTTATATGAAAACGCAACTTTTTAAAAAGGAGTCTTTTCTTAAAATCTGCTTGATCTGCTGTGCAGTGCCTGAGCCTGGCTGTTTAACATTGGGATTCCCAGGATTTGTCTGCAGGGACTTAAAGCCTGGGATGGTAACAGCAATGCCCAAACACAAGGCAAGAATCATCTCAATTGCCTGTCAGCAGTCCTGGCAGGTCAAGTGAGTTTCAACTATCTTGTTGCATTAAAAACCTGAGTTACACCATTGCTTTCTCTTCTGCCATTAATTTTGCAAAGTAGTAACTTTTTACTTCCCTGTTTTTATTCTTTTTCTGCACTCCAAAGGCTGTTGACAGCTGTGGTATCTTTAAAGCGTGGGCACTTGGCCCCACCTCTGTTCTCTCACAGTTCACCGTCACGTGCGTTTGTGTCTCTTTTTTAAGCTAACTATAAAATGTATTTATTTCAGTTCAGGTTGTGTTTGGAACTGGCTAATCTCTCCCTCTGATGGATTATTTATTAAACTGCTGCTTTCCTGTTGTGTCAAAAGTCTCTGTCCTTATTCCTCTCCATCACCAGTGGTACCAGGCAACTTCTGCCCGGAATTTAAATTCCCCTTGAGAATTATGTGAAGATGTGGGATAGTTTTGGGAGAGCTGGGTCGGGGCTGCCAATCTGTGCACCAGCCCAGGATGGGAAGCAGATCCCTGGCTCCTGCCTGCCCCACTGGAGCCTCCTCCTGGACTGGTTTTTAGTAGCCCCGACTCTATTGTCTTATTTTTCAGCCCGGCCTAATTTAGATCTTATCTGACTCATTTAAACACTCTTTGTGGTGGCTGAGGATGGTCGTAAGTGACTAATATAATCCCAAAAAATATAAACACATCAAAACCAGCTCTGGGATGGAAACTGGTGCTTGATGGATGGTATCCTGGAAACATGAGCTATTACACAGCCTGTTGCTTCTGTATGCATTTCCTCTAGACTGGAGCTAGCTTTTGTTTTATTGTTTCCATCTTTAATTGAGAGAAAACCTGCAACTTGTCTTACGTGATGTTGCTGGAGAACAAAGGGCAGGTGTTGCAGGGCAGGATGTTATTGACCACCCTTTCCCCTGGTGTGGTGGCTCCTAGGGCAGTGGCAAAGCCTTGTCCCTTCTGGTGACAGCCTGGGGCCAGACCCCAACTCGAGGGGCTCCGGGGGTATCCTGTGCTGGAGCCAGCGCTCGTCCCTTGGTGCTTTGTGTCTCCACACTGAACTGTTTTGTTTCCTGAGCAACATCTCTGGACAAAGTATTGCCCGGCACAAATCCCCCCGCCTGCCCTGCGGGAGGAAGCACAATCGGCTTCCAGGAAAGGTGTTCAGGCCCCTGAGTCTGGAAAACCAGCATTCCCTTCGTTCCTTCAAAGGCTTCCTGTGGGCTGGAAAACACTGCTGGTGCGTAAGCTTGCTCCTTCTGCCCTGTGCACGCAACCTGGTGATGTCCCTGTGCTGTGCCCGGGGCAGCGGGAGCTCCTGTGCTCCTCTGGGCTGGGGGAAGGTCTGAATCCATGGAGGAGAGGTCCCAAGCAGGTGATGGAACAGGGGTTGTGGTGGGTCCACTACTCAGGGTGAACCAAGAGCTGCCCTAGGGGCTCTGCCACGTCACTCTTGAGCTGGGCCAAGTCCCCTGACCTGCCCCTGGCTGTGTGGCTGAGCCATTGGAACTGGAGGATGATCAGGTTTCCATGACTCCAATTTCCTCTGCGTGGCTGGGGCAGCTCTGGGCACTCCAAGCCCTAAAACAAAGTACAGCACAAGGTGTGGGGCTTTCTGATAACTGCTAATTTCTTGAGGTCCAGGAAGGTCTGGGGAAGCTTCTTTTTAAGATGAGGTGGTTGTGTAAATGCTCAGCTCTCATTCAGACATTGATTCAGGGGTTTTCTCATCGCACCGGTGCCGCAATCAGGGTTGTGGGAGAGGCAAGTGAAACCCTGGCACCACGTGTGTGTCCTCAAGGTTCCCAGACACATTTCTGGGAAGAGCCTGGCAGTGTGGGAGCAGCCCTGGTTGTGGTTTATCCCAGGGTTGGGCAGGGGGGCTCTGGTGGCTGCTGGAAAATCCGGGAAGTGGCTCTGTTAACACAGGATAGAAGGAACAAAAACCCCAGCATCATTAATCACCTGCTTCGGCTGAGTGTGCACATTTGGTGGGAAGTGTTTACAAAGCACTTTCCTTGCTCAGAGGCCTCCTGCACCCTCAAGAGAATTAGTGGCATGACCTTCTAAAAGGATGCGTGGCACGCCCAGTGCACGGAGTTGCCTCTCAGAACAGTTTCCAGATGGGAAATGTCCAGGTCCTGTGATGACACTGGGTGCAGAGATGGGCACGTTCCTCCCTCAGCCCTTTGGGACCTTCCCCAGCCTTGGCTGCAGCCTGGCAGGGTGGGATGGGGCAGAACAGGACTCATCCCTCCAGGGGGAGCTGGGCAGGAACGAGGGAGTGATGCCAGACTGGCGTGGATCCAGGACAGATGCTGAGGGCCTTGAGGTTGGATAATGCAGGGTGTTCAACACCTTCTCGGTGGTGACACTTTCTCCATCTGTACCACAAGATAAACCCTCACAGGAACACCTGATTCCATCCCTGAAAACACCCTGTTTGAGGAATAAACAGGAATAATCAGCTCGCCAACAGGGCTGACCATGGGTCCTGGCCCCGCTTTTGGGGCAGGGGCTGACAGGGCCCTTTCCACAGCTGTGTGTCCCCAGCAGCTGTTGGGGTCATGGAAAGGCTGGTTTGCCAGGGCCTCTGGGGGAGTGATGTAGCCTGCAAAAAACAGGGATAGAGCTAGATCTGAGCCACATCCCGGGGTGCAGGTGTCTGTGCAGGGCTCTCTGGTGGGGTGATGGGGGCCCCTGCAGGCACATGGGGACCCTCCAGGACAGGGACTTTCCCGGGTTTGGGGGGTCTGCCGGCTTGGCCGTCGGCTGGGTGTTGTGCAAGAGCCGAACTTGGAAGAAAATCATAAACCTCCCTCTGGAAATACCCCTTGGGCGGGAAGTTGTGGAGGTCCTGGGGCCGGTGCTCATGGGGGCGGTTCCTACAGGGCTTAAGAAGGGCTGAGGTTGGAACCGGCGGCCAGAAGGAGACAGCCCCGGCCTTCGGCACCCGCTCCCTGGAAAGGGGGAAGGAAAAAAGGAAGGGAAAACCAGTCCTGCTGCTGCCCTGTGGGGGATGGAGCCGGCTCCTGTCCTCCTCCTCCTCGGCTCGCTGTGGGGCTGCAGCGGTGAGTGCCACGGGGCCAAGAGCCACCCTAATCCCCCAATCCCTCACTGTGCTGCTGCTCTCCTTGCTTCGCCCTACAGCCCCAGGACCTCGCTGTCACTGAGCCGTGACAGCCACCCTGTCCCCACGTCGCTGCTGTCCCGGCGCTCGGAGCTGCTGGGTGCTGGTGACTGTCCCCATCCCTGACCCTGCACTTTCCTCCTGCCCAGGTCGCCCCGCTGACGGGCTGGTGGTGACACCGCAGGAACCGGTGGTGCCGTTTGGGGGCTCGACAGAGCTGAACTGCTCCTTGGCCTGCGCAGGGGGCAAGGTGGAGTGGAGTGGGCTGGACACCGCCCTGGGGACCATCTCCTCCTTCTCCACCCACAGCATCCTGCACATCAGGCACGCCACCGTGGCCACGGAGGGCACGAAGATCTGCCAGGGCAACTGCCACGGGCAGCACTACCAGACAACCGTCACGCTGAAGGTCTACGGTAAGCGCTCCCCAGCTGTCACTCACTGCCTCCCAGCACAGCCCCGGCAGCCCCTTTCCTCCTGAGCTACGCTGTGCTGCCAAAAATCACCCTTGACGCAGCCTTGACTCCTTTCCAGCCCTCCCAGAAACGCTGAGGCTGGAGGCAGCTCCCCACATCCTGCGCCCGGGACACCCCGCCAACCTGACCTGCTCGGCCATGCACCTGTATCCTCCCTCCGGGCTGGCCCTCACCTGGTACCGGGGGCACCAGGTGGTGCAGAACCCAAACGTTGACTGCGAGGAGGAGGCTGAGGAGGAGCTGTGGAATATCGTTTCCACCCTGTCGGTGACAGGGACGGAGGTGGCAGAAGGGGTGGAGTTCAGGTGCGAGGTGACGCTGCAGGTCGGGCAGGAGACCTTCAGCCGGGTGGCATCTCTGGTGGCAAGCGCTGAGGGTGAGTGCCAGGAGGGGCTGGGACCCCAACCTGCATGTACCCCATCCCCTGGAGCCAACCCCCACTGCCCTGTGCTCCTTGGAACAGCTCTGCCAAGCAGCAGCAGCCCCCACTTCTGCACCACTCCTGAATTTCCCATCCCCATCCCTGCCTGGCAGTGCCCCTTTGCTCCTGCTCGCTGTGCCCGGGGCTGGAGGAGGTTGGGGCTGCAGTGAGGTCACCTGTGACCAAGGCCGCTGTGTGTTTGCAGCTGTGATGGAGCAGCCAGCAGCCGTGCTCACCTCCACGGGGAGCCCCAGCACAGCCAGGCCAGTGGCCACCACAGCACTCCCTCCAGGGCCCAGTGTCCCTGCAGGTGATCCCACCACAGCGCGGGAGCCCCACGCTGGAACCACTCTGGTTGCTGTCACCTCCACGGAGCCCTCTGTGCCCCAGGACCTCATGGCAGGCAGCCCCATGGCACGTGTGGCCACCAGCCCCCTTCCTGGCTCTGGCACGGCGGTGACAGGGCCATCTATGGGGACAATGCCCACCTGCAGCCTGCAGATCTGGTCGCTGCCTCCCACCGGGATGCGGGGCAGGGCCCTGCGCATCGAGTGCCACGCTCGGTGCACCGGGAACGCCACGGTGGGCTGGCTCCGGACCCCCGCAGCCCTCTCGCAGTACAGGGAGGAATCTGCGGGCAGCAGCTCCGTGCTGCGGCTGGACCGCGCCGAGCCCTGGCACCAGGGCCACTACCAGTGCGTCCTGCTCGGCCACCGCGCCCAGATGGTCAGCCTGGAGGTGACGGTGGTGGATGGTGAGTGGTGATGATCTGCGGACCCCTGCCCTGCTCTGCGTCGCTTGGGTGGGGCTGCAGCCCCTCGTGTCCGTGCCACAGCTGGTGCTGGGGGGATGCCATGGTTTAGTTGAGGTGTTGGGGCCATGGGTTGGACTCGATGATCTTGTAGGTCTCTTCCAACCTGGTGATTCTGTGAATTCTGTGATTCGCTCACCCCTCGGCGTTTCCTGTCCGGGCTGCAATAACAGCTCCGTGTGTTTGCAGATTCCTTCAGCTCTGCCATTGCTGTGGGGACAGCGGGATCGCTCTTGGGGCTCATCGTGACCGCTGCCGTGTCCCGACGTCTGTGGAAACGATTCAGATCTCGGTAGTAGCTGTCCTAGGAGTGGGATCAGCCGGCTGATGGCCCCGGCCCTCCAGCCGTGTCCCTGCTGTCCCCCTGGCTGTCGCTGGCCTCGCCCGGCCCCGGGCCAGCAAGAAGGAGCAGGAGGGGAAGCAGCTGGAGGCAAAGCCTGGAAGGGCAATGAGCAGAGGCGACACAGGGACGCGTCCGGGACTGGATCCCCGCGGGCTGGCACCGAACACTGGGCTGGGTCCGGTGCTTGGGGCTCCCGGCACCAGCGGACGCGCGGGAGCACGAAGGCCGCTTGTCTGTCACGACAGAAGGCCCGAGGCGACCCCGGGGGGAGCGTGGGCTTGGCGGGCGGGTGGCACCGGTACTCCAATAAAGAGCTGTTTCCGTTCGAGCCCTGAGCAAGTGTCCTTTGGGCCTGGACGGCCCCGGGCCCGCGGCCCCTCACCGGCCCCAGGACACCGGCGGCGTCCGCGGCGCCCGCCCGGTTGCCAAGGGCGGGGCACCTGCCCTCAGTAGACATGGCGGCCGCGGCGCCAGCCGCGTTGATGACGCAGCTCCTTTGCCCACACTCAAGATGGCGGCCGCGGCCTCGCCCAATGG
The DNA here is from genome assembly GCF_031753505.1 of Anomalospiza imberbis. Classification (NCBI taxonomy): domain Eukaryota; kingdom Metazoa; phylum Chordata; class Aves; order Passeriformes; family Viduidae; genus Anomalospiza; species Anomalospiza imberbis. The sequence goes on from NC_089707.1 coordinate 3,084,536, forward strand.
CGGCGTTCTCGCACTGCCTTCCTGCCCACCGATTGGCTGCCAGCGTGCAAGATGGCGGCACAAAAACTTCCGGCCCGGGCGGAAGTGCGGTCCAAAATGGCGGCGCACGAGAAGCGGCGAGCGGCCGCCGCCCCGGTGCCGGCGGGGGGCAGCGGGCTGCCGGAGCCGGGGCGGGCAGCGCCGGGGGGCGGCGGGCTGGCGGAGGGCAGCGCGGCGGAGTTCCTGCTGCGAGCCGGCGTCACGGCCATGGTGCGGGAGGCGCTGCTCAAGGTGCTGGAGGCGCGGCCCGCCGAGCCCGTGACCTTCCTGGCCGAGTACTTCGAGCGGCTGGTGCTGGCGGAGGCGGCGGCGGAGCCCCCGGGGCCGCCGCAGCGCCTGGCCCGGGCGCTGTGGTACGTGTGCCTGGCTCATCACTCGCACAGGTGCGGCGAGCGGCGGCGGGGGGCGGCGGGGACGGGGGGCGAGGCCGCCTCTCTGTGTCTGTGCCCTGTCGCGACAGGACGGCCTTCGACAGCAACGCCGGCGCGGCCTACGAGGTGCTGGGGTGCGGCGGGCGGCGGCGAGCGGCGGGCGTGGATGGGCGGCTCTACAGCGAGCTGCTGCGGCGCATCTGCCAGCGCGGGGCGGCCCCGGCCGAGGCGGCGGCCGAGCTGCTGCGCCGCGTCCGCTGCCGCGACCACGAGGCCGTCCCGTTCGACGTGTTCCGCTACGGCGTCCTCACCTGCTGCGTGCTGCTGGAGTTCGCGGCCAAGGCCGACGCGCTGTTCGCCGTGCTGGGCGCCGGGGACTCGGCGGACAGCCGGCTGTGCCAGGCGGTGCTGCGGGCGCTGGAGGACGCGCTGGGCGCCGGGCACGGCTCGCGGCCCGCCCGCTACCTGGAGGCCGGCTCCCGGCTGGGCCCCGACAGGCTGGCACTGGCCATGGACCAGGCGCTGCAGGAGAGGAAGCTGGGCTCCTCCATGAGCAGGGAGGAGTTCCTGAGAAAAGCCACAGCGCTGTTCATAGCCAAGGTGAAGCCCGTGGAGTGATGCCGGGTGGGAGCAGCGCTGGCCCTGCGGGGCCCCCTCCGAGCTGGACGTGAGCACGGGGCGCTGGCTGGAGAGCCCTGGTGTGCCCAACGAGAGATTCCCAGTTTCCACACTGCCTGCCCTGCTCTGATGGTGCCCAGCAGCTCCGTGTCCCTGCGTGGCTCCTCTGGCCCTTTCAGGGGTTATCCAGGACTGGCGTGGAGGCTGTGACCCACGGAGCTGCTTTGGGCAGTGAAATGACCCGGAAGGAACAAAGTGTGGGGCTGGGCTGTGGCTGCACAGGGGCGGCTGGGGAGGGCTAAGGTGGATTGGGATGTGGAGTGCAGGCTCTGGATGAGACGCATCCCCTTCCCCTGGGACCAGCTGTGTGTCAGGCCGGGGATTATTTATTTAAACTTGTCTGATCATTATTTATACTGTTCAATTCCTGGTTTGCTGTAAGACATTAAAGCTTTTTTATTATTTTTTTAGTGGCCAGTTTCTTACCTCCTGACAGCATGAAGTGCCACAATGATCTGCAGAAGCGCCCAGAGCCCTGAGGCATGCTCCGTGCCCAGGGGTTAGTGTTGGCAGCAGGTGCAGGACTGTGGGACGCCTGGGTGGAAGAGCCGGTGGGAGGATCCCCGCGGGCTCGGGATGTTGTGTTGGGCGGATGTTCTGCTCCCTGCAGGCAGGACGCGGCGCTGGTCTGGGTGAGGCTGCGGGAGGCGGCTCCTGACGCAGGCACAGCTGACGGGATGTGACACGAAGGGAGGTGCGAGCCGGCGATGCCGGACGCGCCGTTCGTTCGCCTGAGCTGCCCCGGTTCCAGGTGCTGCCCTGGCAGCGCTGTGAATTATCACACGGCTGTGGCACCCGCAGCCTGACCGGGGCCGGGCCTCTGTGTGCTGGGGAGCCCCGTGGCGCTGGATCGCTGGATCCGCTCGGTGGGCCGGTGCGACCGGGAGCGCCGGGGGCACCGGCGGAACCGCCCCGCCCACCGCGTGCCCCGCCCCGCGCTCTGATTGGTCAGCGACGCCCGTAGGGGCGGAACCCGAATTAGCCACGCCCCTCACGGGACTACAGCCCCCGCCGTGCCCCGCGTGGCGCCGGTCCCGCCGCCCCCCCGCGCCCCGGAGCGGCCGCTGCGCCCCCCAAAGCCCCGGTAGGCCGGCATGGCGCGGCCGCCCGTGCCCAGCTCGCAGAAGGCGCTGCTGCTGGAGCTGAAGGGACTGCAGGAGGAGCCCGTGGAGGGGTTCCGGGTCGGGCTGGTGGACGAAGGGGACCTGTACACCTGGGACGTGGCCATCTTCGGCCCCCCGGACACCCACTACGAGGGCGGGTACTTCAAGGTGAGCGGCGGGGGCGGCGGAGGGGGGCTCGGGGTGTGGGGGGAGGGGACGAAGGCAGAGCAGGCGGTGTTGGGAGATGTGCTGCGTGTTTTGGGAAGGAGTTTTGGAAGGGGTGAGACCCTGTGAGGGGGCTGTGGGGGAGGGGGGGGTGTCCCGCGTGGGTGTGGGGGTCGTGACAGAGCTGCTCCCGGGTTTGGGGGCGAGTCGAGGGTCAGGGAGAGCTGGGTACACCTGGAGGTCCCTGGTGCTTCGGGCTGGTGCGCCGGTGGCTGCTGCCAAGCTACCGAGGGTCCCCTTCGTTGTGAGGATCATTCCCCCTTGGGGGGGGCCTCAACCACCCCCCTGCCCCCCGGGTCTGAGGGTGCAGGACAGTGGGCTCCAGGTCGCTGAGGTTCCCTCTCCTGGAGAGGATCCGAGGCATTGCTACCAGACCGAAAGGAAAAGACAAAAGTCCCCCGAGTGAAGGCAGAGACAGCCCAGGGTGGGAGCAGGGAGCTGGGTTGGGGAGTGAATGTCGTGGCTTGGTTTGGGGTTTGAGGTGGAAGAAGGTGTTTGGCGGCCTAACTGCACAGTCGCCCTCGGCAGGATGTGTGTGTGCTCTTCCCAGGTGTTGTGCAACTTGGGGTAGCTGTTTTCTTCCTCTTTCTCATCCTCCCTGCTCCACTGAGTGTTTTCATCCTGTTGCTGTCAGGGTGGGGATGCACAGGGTGAGTCACCCAGGGTTAGCTGTGTTTGTTTTCCCGGGCCGGCAAAGCTGATGCTTCAGAGCCAGGTTTCATCTCGTCACTGAAGTGGAGGGTTTTTGTTTCCCCCCCATAGCATTTTGGCGTGAGACCCTCGGAACTCTCACCCTTTCAGCCACTCGTGCTCCTGTTGTGTGCTCGAGAGATTCCAAACTCGGCACTGAGGGTGCTGGTGAGACTGTGCGTAAGAGGAGAGCAGAGGGCCTGGGTCCTCTCCAGCCTGTGGGGACACCAACCTGTTTGTACACTGCAGGGTGGGGTTGTTGCTGTCCAAGCCCCCTTTGGCATCGCTTTGCCTTGGCTGGTTTTGTTCTGATCCCCTGTGACACAACAAAGGGGATTATTCTGCGATGTTCAGCTGTTTGGCCAGAGCCCAGCACGGGGATGAGTGCCACTGCCCTGCACTCCACACACACACACACACCACGGCCCCCACTGCACTTTTCCCTCTTCCCACCCCATGTCCTGTGCCAAGGGTCCAGTGTCTGGATTTTCTTCTGTGTGAACTGGGGGAGCAAGAAGCATTCAGGAGTTGTCGTGTTGAGTCTTGATCTGGAAGTTTGCTCCCAGGGCCTGGAAACAGCTGAAAGCTGAATCAGTCACTGGGAGGTTGTGCAGCCACACAGGGAGAAGCTGCCCCCATCCTCTTGGATTCCTGGTGCTGGTGGGTTGGAGCAGTCCTCTGAGGACTGTGGGATGTTGCTGTAGGTCCCTGTGCCCCCTCAGGCTTCACTCAGAGATGGACAGGGAACCCCTCTTTGCCCAAACTCAGCCCTGTGGGTTTGGCAGCTGTGGGAGGAGCCGGTGGTGGCTGAGTGTCCCTGCTGGAGCCCTGGGCTGCAGCCTGAGCTTCATGTGATTTTATTTTTAGCCCCCAAGCTGTGCGCTGCGGCCAGTTTGGACTGGGTCTCTTCTCAGCAGTGACAGGCTATTTTTAGATTTGGTGTGTTCATCAGAGCACCAAACACCTGATGCTTCCTTCCTGTGAGCTCTGAAGGGTAAACAGCCTTTCCTCCAGTGGCACAGCCACGGTCTGTCCCTGACAACAGCTCTGGGGGTGACCCAGACTCTCTGCCTGGCTCCGTGTGCTGCTGTGTGGCCTGTGCTGGGTGCTAACACCACGAGCTCCTGCTGGTTCCTCTGCATTGAAGATCACTGGGTTAGCACCAGTGGGCCCTGCTGGACAGGGGGGTATGGGCAGGATGGGGGGCAAGGAGCTGCTGCTGGTCACAGTCCCTTTGCTCACCCCACTCTGTGTGTTGAGAGGGTGCCCCTGGGGCCGGTGTCCGTGCTGCCCCTGGGGCTGGTGTCCTGCCCACAGAGCTGGCTGGTGCAGAGGCTCTGTCCCACCAGGTGCCCAGCTGGGCTTGGCAGAGGTCCCTTTTCCCCAGAGCTGTTAGAAGCTCTGTGGTTTCCATCCCTTCCTTCTCACAAGCTGGTGTTCACATCTCCTTATTGTTCCCCTACAGGCTCGTCTCCGCTTTCCCATCGACTACCCCTACTCTCCTCCTGCCTTCAGGTTCCTAACCAAAATGTGGCACCCCAATATCTACGAGGTAGGTCCCCTGGGACAGCGAGGAATGCTCTTGGACACTCAGTGGACACGTGTGCCTCTATTGTGATGGCACTGGATGCAAATGCCAGCCTTTGGCACTGGACACTCAGTGCCTTTGGCGATGAGTGCCTGGCACAGGGAACGCCACTAATGAGCTCACGACAGCCCTTTGCTGTCCCAGTGCAGGTTCCAGGTCAGCCAGGCTTTGCAGGCCTGATGGCTCCCACGCCTGGGGACACTGTGCCTATGCCAAGAGTGGCTGCAGGGCAAGCGACGTGCCTGGGCCTGGGGCCCACGCCAGGGGCACAGCGTGCTGGGCATTGGGCAGCCTGACAGTGCTGGCAGTCATGGGGTGCTTGTCCACTTTTGTGTCCCTCCTATGGGACTCAGGGGACAGCTTGGGTCACCTCACCTGGCTTCAGCCAAAGGGAAGAGTGAGCGAGGAGATCCTGGGGCAGCAGCTCCTGAGGATCCTATTTCTCTTGTGCTTTCAGACAGGTGATGTCTGCATCTCCATCCTGCACCCGCCCGTGGATGACCCGCAGAGCGGGGAGCTGCCATCAGAGCGCTGGAACCCCACCCAGAACGTGCGGTGAGGGCTGGGGGGGACTGCAGGCAGGAGGCTCATCCAAGGGCAGGGATGGGAAGGTGGGAGGATGGGGATGGCCTCCTGCTTCCAAAGCCTGCAGGAGGTGCCAGGGGGCTGGTGAAGGCTGTTGGATTGGCTGAAGAACAGCCAGAGCTTGTGTGTGGATGAGTGTAAGCCCAACAGCCCATGTGCTGCTGCCCCCTGCCCGGCCTGCTCCCCTCTGCTGGGACCTCCCTTGCTGTGGACAGCACAAGGCTTTCCCACGGACAGAGCGGGGCTGCTGGCACTGCTGGGGTGCTGCTGACCTGTTTCAGCTCTGACCTGCTCATGTTTATGCACACCAGAACCATTCTGCTGAGTGTGATCTCACTGCTGAATGAGCCCAACACGTTTTCCCCAGCCAACGTGGACGCCTCCGTGATGTACCGCAAGTGGAAGGAGAGCAAAGGGAAGGACCGGGAGTACACAGACATCATCAGGTGCGTGCTGAGCCTGGGCCTGGCAGCACTGGCTGTGCTGGGATCCTGTGGGACGCGGGCTCTGGAGGGCTGTGGTGCAGAGCTCTGTTCTCAACCCCCACTTCTCGCCTTCCAGGAAGCAAGTGCTGGGCACCAAGGTGGATGCTGAGCGGGACGGAGTGAAGGTCCCCACCACGCTGGCTGAGTACTGTGTGAAGACCAAGACTCCAGCCCCAGATGAGGGCTCAGACCTCTTTTATGATGACTATTATGAGGATGATGAGATGGAGGAGGAAGCAGAGAGCTGTTATGGTGATGAGGATGACTCCGGCAATGAGGAATCTTGATGGCCCTCTGGCATTGCAAAGCTTCCTATAAACTACTGAATTTTACCTCAACTAGAACAAACTGGTTTGAATTTAGGATCTATCAGCCCTGAAATTAACTCTCTACCTCGCAGGGAGACTGTTCTGCTGTTGCAAAGGAAATCCCATTGTTGTCTTTGTAGGAAAAGATAAACCCCCTATTTTATAAACTTCCTGGGGGCCGGGTGGAGAGGGGGTGTTCACAAAGCCACAACAACTGAGGTGCTGGTGGCTCTGCTTGGTTGAGGAGTGACAACCAGGCCTGGTGTTGGCTGCCCCTCATTTGGGTATGTTCAGCTTCTCTTCAGCCCCATGGGGTGGGAGCAATTTGGGGCACTTGTGGGGGTAGTGAGTGGTTGCTTTGGTGGGGGGGCAGCATGTGAGTGCTGTCTTGGCTTTCAAGATCTTTTAGGGTTCACCCTGCAGCCATCTGGGTTGCCCCCACAGGACCCTTTTGCCTTCCCCACCCATGATGCTGGAGATGTGCTCACAGGGAGAGGGGCACCAGGGAGGACTTGCCCAGCAGCCACCAGCACTGGGCATGTGGGGATGGTTTGTTTGTGGTTTTGAACTAGCTGGGAGGGATGGGGTCATGCTGAGTATTTCTGCTTCTGTGTTTTTTTTTTTCTTTTTGACACTATTTAATAAAGTTCTTCCAGGGGAAGGGATGTGATGCATGAGTAAGGTTCTGCCCAGTCTGTGCCCAGGCTACAAGGGATTTGTGTCAGACCTGGACTGGCATGGAGCAGTGGGTGGATGGGCTGGCCACTCTCCAGTGCTGCAGGGCAGCTGTGGGTCTCACAGTAACCCTCTTTCCACCTTGCAGAGTGGGCAGGAGGGTCTGGGCAGGGTTCCTTCTGGTCTGGAGAGCATCTCTGCCCTTCCCAGGCAACATTCAGTGCCTCTGCCCTGGAGCTGCGGCCAACACTCAGTCTCTGCCTGGGCCAAACCCTCTAGTGTTGCACAGGGAAGGTGTTTGCCTTCTCCATCCTCTGCAGGCAGCAGACCTGCCTGGGCAGTGCCTGGCTGTGCTCGGTGGTAGCTGATGGGTGCCCAGGGCCCTTGCAGCTGCTCTGATCCCAGCTGGGTGTGCCCTGAGCCCACAGACTGGAACTGGCTGGGACATGCGAGCTCAGGAGGCTGCAGGGAGCTCCCCAGACTGTGGTGAGCTCCCAGCCCGGGGCACTGCCGGCACCTCACCCGCCTGGGATGGGGGTGAGCAGCCTCGGAGCCCGGGCAGGGATGAGGCCCTGGCAAAGCGCCTGCCTGGGGCTCCTGCTCCTGCTGCACAAAGCTCATCAGAAGGGTAATGAGCAAAACTTCCCTCGGCTGGAGTCGTGCAAATGGGATCAGGGCTTGAGTGACACCTGGGACTGCACGCGGCAAGGGCATGTGCTTTATTGCCTTAGGAAATGAGGCTAAAAGGTGAATAGGATTATTGTCGCTTTATTCAGGCCTGGCAAATGGCTTCCAAGGTCACCCGGCCCGGCCGGCATGGAGCAGCAGCCCTGGCTGCTTGTTCACAGCCGGCCTCTCCTTCCTTTCCTGGGGGGCTGCTCTGTGCACCCCAAATCTGCATGGCCGTGCCCATGTGCCCTCTGCCTCTGCTGGCTCTTTGTGGCCAGTTCCCTCCCCACTGCTGGATGCTGGAGGCCACCCAGATCAAGACCAGCTCCTCAGCCTGCGGGTGCCATGGGCACCATACTCTGCCGAATTTCTGCACCATAGGAGCCGTATTTGCAAATCCCCCCCAGTGCAGGGGGAGCCCGGCCAGTGGATGAGGGTGGGCGGGACATGGGGAAGAAATGTCCTGGGAGGAGCTGGCAGAACCCCGCCGAGAGCGTGGTGGGGACTGGCGCCTATGGCCCCATTGTTTTGGCTTTTCCTGCCCCCCTGCCCAGTACCCCCGGCTGCTCCATGGCTGACTCAGTCAAGAGTTCACTGCTGGGATGGAGAAGAGTTGGAGACAAAGCTGCTGTCCTGCAGAGGCCTCTTAGCCCCAGCTGCCTTGTGGGTTATTGCCTGCCCAGCCCCTCGGGGTTATCAGGCAGCTCCCGCTGGCCCCGCGTTCCCTGCAGCTCGGGGCGGCCCTGAGCACGGGCAGCGGGGCTGTGCGGAGGGCCGGAGGGGGCTGTGCGACAGGGCCAGCTCCGGCTGCGCGGCTCGGCTGCTGTGCCCTGGCAGCGGCCCCGCGGTGTCCGCAGGAGCCGTTGTCTGTGCCGGGCTCCCTGCGCTGCGGAAGCGCGGCCCGGTTCCTTTCCCACACATCCCGCTGTGCGGGGGACCCGCAGGCGGCCCTGCCTCACCCCGCGTGGCCCCGGGAGCCTCCGGGAACCTCCGCGTGCCTCCGTGCCTCCGTGCCGGCTGCCGGCCCTGCCACCCGCTGGTTCCCCCCCGTGACTCTGCCCACGCTGCGTCCCGAGCAGCCACACGACCTGGGGGGCGTGTGCGTCCCGGCGCTCCCCCCGGTGCGTGCGTGCCCCGGCTCGGCAGGGACGGACACGTGCAGACCTGTTTGCCTCCCCCCACGTCTCTGCGGTCCCGGACCCGCCCGGGGCAGCGGCTGCAACCGGGGCCATCCCCGGGACCCTCAGCCCCGCCCCCGGCGCGCGTCCCCATTGGCTGCCCCGGCCGGTGGGCGTGGCCGGGCGGGACCGGCCCGAACCGGCTCTGCCCGCGGGGCCAGGAGAGAGGAGAAGGCGCTCGGTGTGATCTCCTCTCTGATTGGCCGCGCCGGCCCGAATGGGCGGGGTCTGATGGGCGCAGCGCCGTGCGATTGGCCGACCGGAGGGGCGAGGGGGCGGTGCCCGATCTGGCCCCGCCTCTCCCCGGTGCCCCCGGTCGCGGTTATAGCGCGCGCGCGGCGCGGCGGGGGCGCGTGCGGAGATGGCGGCGGGCGCGGCGGGAGCGCGCGCGGTCCTGGCGCTGCTCGTCTTGTGCTCGATGGCCGCCGGCGCCGCGGGGACAAGTACGGACCGGGCCGGGGTGGCTCCGGGCTGGGGGCCTCCATTCGGGCGGCCCGGGGTGGCGGGGGGTTGGCGGGAGCCCACTGGGGGGGCTCCGGGGGAGGAGGCTGGACGGAGGGGTGTCCTGCGGGGGCTCCGAGGGGCCTTGGCGGAATCCCAGCCCCGCGGGTGGGCTCCGGGTCGGGTCCGGGAGCGGCAGGCGTGGGGGGAGGAGCGGCGGTGCGGGCGCCTGCGGCGGGGCACGTCCGCGGCGGGCGGGGCCGGGGGAACGGAGGCGCCCTGGGGTTATCGGGTAATGGCCGGTCCGGGCTGGGCTCGGCACAGCTGTCGGGCAGTCCCGGAGCTCGGGCGGAGGATGCCCCGGCGCACCGCGTGCCCGCTGATGTCTTTAACCGGGGGTCCGCCGGTGCTTTCAGCCGTGCTGGGTTGTTTTCTCCTTAGGAAAACCGAGGAGTTTATTCCCCGCAGCCGCTTCTCCGGTTTCCGCTGCTGAGGAGCAGCAACGGGTCCCCGGGCTTTAAGCCCTAAAGATGTTCAGGATAATCCCCGGGGCGGAGCGGGTCCGGTGCGGGGCGGCTCCGCAGCCCCCGGCTGGGCGCGGAAAGCTCTTCCCGCAGGGATGAGCGGGCTCTGCCCTGTGCTGGGGCTCCACCTTTCACCTTCGCAGGTTTGGGAGGAAGGAGCTCACGGCGAACCCGGCCGTGTTCTCCTCGCAGCCTCTGGACCAGCCCTCGTGCACGAGGTGCAAATGGTTTGGTCGCCAGTGGCTACCAGCTGGTGCTGGCTGTTCGGGCGTTTTGAATACTTAGACAATTTGTAGCCTATTTGCTACAAATTCAGCCTATTTGCACTTAATTCAGCCTATTTGCACTTAATTCAGCATAGTACAACCGAACCCTAAGGGTGGGAGGATCCTGGCAAACCGAAGTGTGCGCTCCAATAGTTTCTTTCTACACAACTGCATTTTGATTCTGCAGGGCAGAGCCGCCTTCTAAACCTCACCCTTATCACCGGGAGCTGCCCAGGTTGGCCACATCCCGCTCGCTCCGTGGCTCCGAGGGTTTCCTGCCAGCACCCTCCTGCCTGGCACCGGTGGGATGTGCAAAAGGCAGTTCCTATCCCGGGTTTGAAAAGCCCTGGAAGGAAGAGCTGGCCCAGCAGTTGTGTAATGCCCATGTCCTGCCTGGCCATGCCTGGGCTTGGTGTGGAGCTGTGCTGGTGCCTCGAGGGAGCGGAGTGGGGGCTGGAAAGTGGGGTTTGGCCTCTCAGCAGCGTTTAGGTTTGGCTTTATGGAGCAGAGTGGGTAGCAGCTCACCCCATGGAGCATGGGTCAATGTGTGCCTGGACTCTGTGCCCTCGAGGGGAGGGACCCTGACTTTGACCTGGCTGTGCAAAGCCTAAGGTCAGATTTTACAGCTATTTTACATGGTAAAAAGTGTTAGATCCCCAATTATCCTCTTCCCAAACCGAGAAACAAAGGTCAGGCCAGGCAGGAGCATGGACCCAGTGGGGCTCTGGCCGGGCTCAGCCACCCCGAGCACGTCCCACTGCTGTTAACACCCCGAGGACTCCTCCCTCTGCGGGGGGAGAGGTTGTTTTTAGTTTGAAGGTGACTCTGGAGAATGTTATCTGCTCTCTCTGCCTTCCCTGCCGTCCTGCTGGCTCGGATACCACGCTGTGCCCGGGGAAGCATCCGGGCTCAGCTCTGCGAGGAGCGTCTGGGCTTTGGGAGCTGCGCTCCACTTGCAGCCTGTCGCCCTCTGGAAAATGTGGCAGCAGCCCTGATCGATCCCAGGGGGCTGGTGCTGGCCATGCTCCTGTGCCTTGGGCTGGACAGGCACCTTCCCCAGCCCGGAGAGCCCACGGTTGGGATTTCCTGCTCTCAGCTTTCTGGTGGGGACAGGGAGGGCATTAATCCCATGGGAATGCAAGTGGTATTCGCTGCTGCTGCTGCTTGCTGGAGCCTTTTAACCTGTTTGAACTGCACGAGGTACCCTCTAACTCGGAGCAAATAACCTTGCACAGCTTATTTTGTCAGCGCACAGTAATCACCTTGTAGCTGTAAAACCCTTGATCTTTACCAGCTCCCGCTTTAATTCGGGCTGCACTTGGAGCAGACGGGCTCCTACAAGTGTTGTGGGCAGTTCCAGGGCTTGGCAGGGTTGGGAGTGTTTGTTCACAGGCCTGTGGTGTGGAAAAAAACCCTCCTGGTGTGCAGGTCAGTGGTTCTGGGAGTGGAACCCAGCAGATAGCCCCATCCCATAATATCTCTGGGTACCCCTGAACCTCCTGCTCAGTAAAAATTAGTGTCTGCCTTCTCCTAAGAGTGCTTTGTCAACCCCCCATGGGGGGTCCTTTCTCTTTTCAGCCATGCTTATTCAAGACTTCCAAAGAAGTCTTTAGTAGGAGAAGCTGGTTTTTCCTTTGAAAAATGTGGAATTAATTTCTTTAGGAGTCAAGCTTAGCTTACAGGCTAACTTGTGTCTTTCATGAGTATGAGCCAACTTGGGTTTGTGACACTGATTTGTTCCTACTCTCACAAAAAGCAGCCTTAGGATTTTTCATTAAAACATCTTCAGGCTTTCAAAACCCCCCAAAAACTTCTCCTAAGCCCACTTCCTCTGTGCCTGTACATCATGGTGCATCCATGGAAGGTTGTTTATAATCACAAAGTGCTTACAACTGAGCAAATTAATTCCTGGAAGGTTCTTGGGGTGCGAGAGCTGCCTGTTAGTACAGGAAGGATGTGTCTCAAGCTCAGCTCCTTCTGAAATCTAGCTGGGGCTGAGTCACGTAGTGACCTCGACTTGTGCCTGATGGTTTTTCCCGAAGCCGAGCTGCTGAGCCTCCCTTCCTGCCTGCCCTGGGAAGGGCTCCTGGGGCTGTGGCCGCTGCTCTGTGCCTGCCCTGGAGCGCGTGGGTATTTGGCAGCTCCACTGCAGGACCAACCTTTGGACTGGCTGATTCCAGCACTGAGCCCTCTGGCTGCAAGGGCAGAGTGAAAAATACCCAAATTCCAGCCTGCAGCTGCTGCCTGTGCCTCTGGTGTGTTGGTTACCAGTTCAGCTCTGCAGGCTGGTCTTGCCTGAGATGAAAACTCAGATTTCACTGTTTGTGTGACAACAAATTTACAAGTTTCCTCACCTGGCTCGTGGCAGCTTGCGGTCTGCAAGACTTTCCTCCTCCCCCAAAAAAGTTCTTACCTCAGGGTTGTGCTCAGGGGTTCCTGCTGGGCACCTTGGGGGGGATGAGGGATGGAACAAGGGTGTGGGCAGGCCAGGGGCTGGTACGTGTGGCTGTGCCACGGCGCAGCGACGGGGGGGGCCTGGGCCCCGGCCAGCTCCGAATCACGGTCGGGCAGCCCGGGGCTGTGCAGCGAGGGGGAATGGACACGTTCCTCCTGGGGCCACAGGGGCTCAGTGAAGCCCTTTTCCCCTTGCAGCTGTCTTAATCAAACTGGCTGTGAGGGGGCTGGGTCAGGGTCCCGCTGCCTCGCTGTGCCCAGCCTTCCACGGTGATGTGAGCTGTGCAGCACCTTGCCAGAGCACAGGCTGGGGAATGTGGAGGCTGCATAAGCCTTTGAAACACAGATCTAGTGTTTTCGTCGTGCTTGGGGGCCTTGGGCTGTCCCTCAGAGCAGGTGGGTGATGACAGGGGCGTCCAGTTTGGATAGCGGCACACACCTGAGTGCTGGTTTTGCAGCGGAGCCGCAGGAAATGCAAAATGCAAGCGAGCAGCCCTGCCTGCTCAGGCGGAGTTCAGAGCGTGGAGGGGAGGGAGGGAAGAGCGTGCTGACGTGGAGACAGCCTGCAGCCTCTTCTCAGTCCCCGAGGGTGATTTTTGCTTGTGGAAGATGAATTCTTGCTTTGCACTAACACTTTGCACTAATACCTCTTCAACTCATAGCTGGTTTTATAAAGTCACCGCTGTCTCAAAAGAGACTGACTCAGGACAGCGTGGAGTTGTACTGCGAGGCGATTGGCAATCCCATCCCTGAGATCCAGTGGTGGTTTGAGGGCAACGACCCCAATGAGACCTATGCTCAGCTCTGGGATGGCGCACGGCAGGACCGTGTCAAAATCAACGCCACCTACAACCTGCACTCTACCAGCACCATCTCCATCGCCAACCTCACGGGCGACGACTCGGGCATGTATGAGTGCCGGGCTAGCAACGACCCCGACCGCAACCACTTGTCGAAGAGCCCCAAAGTCAAGTGGATCCGTTCCCAGGCGAACGTTTTTGTCATCGAACGTGAGTGGCCGCACCGAGGCCTTGGCACTTGCTCGGACACCGGTGTCTTGAGTCTCCTGCCATGCTCACCCCTGCACCTGTGTCCTGTGGCTCCCGAAAGCTCCCCCCACCCTCCCACCCCAGCTGTAGAACTGAGAGACTCCCCCCCTCTGTCAGTCTCCCCACCACCTGTGACTTGACCCGGAATGGCCCTGCTCAAAAAGGGTTGTGGCTTCCCAATCAATTCGCCCTCCGGCAATCCCGCGCCTTTTCCGGAGCCAAAGAACTGGAACCTGCCGCTTATTCCCGAGCGCCTCCGAGCCCTGGTGCTGGCTGCAGAATTGAGCCTTGATTCTGTGGTCGACTCTGCCCTAACCACCACTGACCAGCAGCCCTTCCCTGCGGCTCGTACAGCTCCCGCTCCTTCCAGCAGCCCTGCTTTGAGCTCGCTTCCGTGCTGGTGAAGCCAGACTGTTGGGAAAAGAAATCTTGCTTTGAGGTCTGAGATGCAACCATTTTTGAAATGGCCGTGTCTGTGTGACACTTGAGTGTTGATGTTGTTGCTTGTCCTGCGGACGTGGCCGGGTTCCCTCCCGCAGAGCGGGCGGGTGAGCACCGGAGCGCCCAGGCTGCTTCCAGAGATAGAAACCTGGGAAGTGGGATTAAAGTCCTGCTGAGGTCTCCCCATGAATGCCTGAGTTAGGAGAGCAGAAATGTGCTAAGGAGTACAGAACTCCAGCAGAACCCCTCTCCCAGTGGAATTTGGATAGGAGGAAATGCAGAATGCCTGTCGGTCCCGGCAAGAACTGGGATGGAGATGGGGTGGAAGGGTAGGTGTATTGGCACTGGGGCTGGGCAGTGGTGCTGCGGACAGCCTCCTACAAGTAGAAATGCCTGAGTCATCTTAGGTTGCATAATTTACTGCTGCCTGGCACATGGAGGCCCAGGACCTCTCGGAGCCACGGCGCTGTGTTCTCCCTGGAGTTGTTTTAACTAAACCCACGTGATCTTGTCTGCTCCGCGCCAGCACAGAGGGTCCTGGCCGCCCTCTGTGCCGCCTGGAGGTGTGTGAAGCTGCTCAGGTGCTGGGAGGTGTTGACACACGGGCGCTGTGGCGGCTCACAGCAGTGCAGAGCCGTGCTCTGCCCTTCAGAGTGACCTTTTCCATTGCTTATTGAGCACTGGGGCTGCACCCGTGCTAGGGCCAGCGGAGATTTGAGTGATGCAGGACACGGCAGCGGATCCTGCTCGTGGGGGGAGCAGCTGCAGGGCCAGCGTGGCCATCCCAGGTCCACTCAGGCCTGGTCACCTGGCGTTGGGGACTCTCTGGTGCTGGCCAGGTCTGGTAGGGAGCTGTGTGAAGGTAAGTGGAAGCTGGGAGTAGAGACGAGGAGCTGTGGGGTTTGCGTTGCAGGTTCTTGGGCACCACGTCAGCTCTGCCATACCCTGGGTTAACTTAAATCCAATTCTTTATGATTGCAGGTCCAGAAATTAAAACTGATTTCAGTGAGGCTTCTGGCAAGCTGACCCTGAGCTGTAACATATCTGGAGCACACCCCACCATCACGGGCCACAAGTGGATTCACAAAGAGAAGATCCTGGAGGAGGACAGCAGCCCGGGTGCTTTTACCAGCTACACGTGAGTGTCAGGGCAAGGTCAGACCCTGAGCACGGGCAGGCTTTTTTCCCAGAAAGCAGCTGGTGTTTGCTGTCAGCTGGAACCAGAGTTCTTGCAGCTCTGCTGGTGGGGTGGGGCTTTGGGACTGTGGAGTTTAACAGAGTTTTGGTAATGCCCAACACTCTCCTTTATTGGGAGAAGGGCAGGAAAAAGGAGACAGGGGCAGTTTTGTGCCACAAATACCTTCTTAGAGAGAGATTTCCTGATTTTAAGCAGGTGTTCAGCTGGACTCTGGTTACTCAGTGTCCCAGAGCTTTGAAGGAGCCCTGCTCTGGGCAGGCCACCAGCTGCCCGCTCCCTGTGTGTGGAGCAAGAGGCTCCAGTGCATGTTGTCTCTCCTTGGGGCTTTGTGTCCCTTCCCAGAGTCCCAGAAGGAGCTGGAGAGCTGTGATCCATGCTGGGTGCGGGAATACCGGCCTTATTGTGGCAGTGCAGTGAGCTTTCCTTTCTGATTACAGTCAGGCCTGGCTGGCAGTGACCCAGCAGCTGTGGAGGCATCATGTCCCTTTGTACGGCAGTGCCGACGTGCCTGTCTCCCCATAGCAACAGGGAGCTGAACAAGGATTAAAGTATTTATAACCCAGCCTCCCTCGCGTGACCTCAATTCCTCAGCTGAGTGGTTTTTGGAAGTGGGAAGCGCCGTGCAGGGCAGAACTAACAAACAGCCCCTTGTCCCAGTGCAGCCATGGGACAAACTGTGAGCCCCTTCCCTCGAGTGGGTATTACTGAGCAGCAGAATGGGATGTTTGTTGCAGGGCTGCATAATCCACTAAATCTCATTGCAGCAGCTTTACAGGAAGGAGAATGTGAGAGTTTTTCTCTATGAGGGGATCAATCCCGAGCAGCCCGGCCTGGCTGATCTTTGCTGCTGCTTTGCCCTGTGTTTCACTGAGCTGGAACAGTGATCACTGACTTGACAGAGCACCTGTCTGCTCACAGATGTGGTGCACGTGAAACCCTCTTCTGCCACCCTCAGTGTGTGAGGAGAGAGTGGAGGCTTGGCTTGCTGTAGGTACAAAGTGCAGCATAAATATTCTGCTGGAATGGGGGAAATTTGCTATGGAGGAGGCTGCTGATGCTCGTGGGTGTGTGATTCCCTGAGTCTGGAGGTCGGAATCTCTGGGTAAGTTGTGCTGGATGCTTACCTGAATCCTGTTTTTGGTAGAATCGAGGGGAAGATGGAGGAGCATTCTGGCATCTACGAGTGCATCTTCGAAGCAAGCCCACAGATAAAAGGAGAAGTGAATATTTCTGGTAATTTCATCTCTTTGCTCCTGGGGTCTCAGGAGGGGCATGGGGAAGCTGTGGCCTCCTGAACACTTTGCTGAGGTATCTTTTCAGCTGGTTGAAAAGCTGCTCCCAGCCTTTATCTGGCTGCTCTCTGGGAGGCAGCGCCGTTATCAGGCCATTCCAGTGTCTGCAGGGTCAGCCCTGAGATCTGGCATTAAACCAGCCTTCTGTGGGCATGTTCCCACGGGAATAATGGATAGAGGGATAATACCTGCTGGACAAATCTGCTTGAGCCTTTCCTGAAGCAGCCTGATGCACTTCTCTCTTTAAAAATGCCAAACTAGTGAGAGGAACAACCTGACTGAGGTTTTGGGGTAGCTGATTCTGGTGGGGTGGGCTGCAGGAAGCACAAATCTGTGATTTCTATAGTGAGATGTCCAAATTTTATATATTTTTTTCCTCTTGCCTAGTTCCCCCCCAGGTGACAGCATACAAGAAATCTGAGCATGGGAATGAGGGGGACACGGGTGTGCTGACCTGCAAGAATCCCTCTTTCCCTGCTGTCACCACTTGGTCCTGGCACAAAAGTGGTCAGGGGGTAAGTGCTGTGGTTTGCTCCTTCTCCCCTCCTGCTGCCCAGTCCTTGTGCCAGCAGAATTGTTCCAAAGCTCAGTGCTGCCCAGCAGCGGGGTTTCTGTGGTGGTCAGTCAGCACTGCCCTGAGGTAGGAATGTGCCCCCTTGTTGACGGAGTGACCTAATCATTCTTTGTCTGCTTAAAAAGGCAAAAAGCCCAGAAGTTTCTCTCCCAGTTTGGTACAAAGACACCTCATAGAACCTGTTGGACTTCACCTCAGACCGGGGGCTGAGGGCAGAGGCCAGGAGGTCCCACCTAGGTAATTCACTGGAAAAGGAAGAGAACAAAGGAAATAATCGCTTTTGTGGGGTGTTTTAGCAGGAGCAAGAACGTCTTGCCCCTAGCTCAGTTTTTCTCTGTAAGACCTTTGTCATTTTGCCTTTCATTAAACCTTTTTCTGTTTCCAACACTACCTCAAAAGCCATCCTGCTGATTTTAAGCCACTCGGGGTAGCTAAGCTATCTCAAGTGTGCCAACTTCTCTAAAAGCTCATAAAACCTCGCTCCAAGAGAAACCCATCACCCTGAGCTCCCTCTTCCTCCTCCTCCCTGCAGCGCCTGGAAAACGCCTCTGGGCGATACATCATCAAATCCAGTGGCAACAAGACAGAGCTGCGCATCCTCAAGCTGGATATTGAGCAGGACACGGGTGACTATTTCTGCAATGGCACCAACTCCTTCGGCACCGGCGATGCCACGGTGAGCCTGCGCGTCCGCAGCCGCCTGGCAGCGCTCTGGCCCTTCCTGGGCATCGTGGCAGAAGTCCTCGTTCTTGTCACCATCATCTTCATCTATGAGAAGAGGAGGAAGCCAGATGAGGTTCCTGACGGTAAGAGGCAGCTGGGTTTGAATCTGTGCAGGAAGATCTAGTGGTTTGCAGCTTGCAGGGTGCAGGCAGGATGGGCTTGTAGGGGGTTCTGAGGTCCCTCTCTCAGAGGAGGGGTGGTTTGAGGGTACTCGGGGCACTTGAGGAACCAGTCTGTACCATGCCACTTCAGCCATGAAGCTGCCTGTAATTGCACTGTTTATGGCAGTCCTGCAGTGAGACCTGGAGCAGGAGAGGATGCTGTGCAGGTCAGCCTGACCCTTTGTCTCACCAGTTCCTCTGCTTCCCTTGAGTGTCTGCAGGGCTGGATTTGCTTTGGCAGCTCCCACTCTGGACAAAGTGGTTTGTAAAGAAGTACTAGAGCTTTTGTGGTGCTGCAGAACTGGGAGGGACTGTGTCAATGGCTCTGAAAGACCAGGCTTGTGTTCAGTTCAGGATGTTTTGGGTCATCAGATCCACACATCCTGGATCTCAAAGACCCGTTACTATCTTTAATCTGTTCTGGAAGCACCAGCTCCTCCCTTTCCTTATCGGTGAGGATCTGCATTGTGTCAGCTCAAGGCCTCCTTTATCTGATGCTGTTAACAATGCGGTGTGAATGCTCTGTATCCTTCCTGCCTGGGATCCTGCGGCGCCCCTGGCCCCCTGCGAGGAGCAGGCTCAGGAGAGGTGCAGCAGAGGGGCAAAAGGTCAGATCCCTCCTCTGATTGCAGGGCTTAGAATTCCACTGGAGGCAGTTTCACAAGCAGGTGTTTTGCCCTCTGACACCCCTGGCTGGAAGGCAAATGCTGTCTTAATGATGTTGTAGCTGCATCTCCCAGCAAAAACACTGTGTGATCTGGTGTGGTGGCATCAGTCCAGGTCTGTGGGGTGCTGACCTGTCAGAGCTGTAGCAGATGCTTTGATAGACAGGTGAATGTGCTGAAATGTCCTGATGCTCCTTGGCAAGAGGAGCTCAAGCTCCCAGGTGCTCATGGATGAGGATACAGCATCACACCCCTTTGGTAAACACCCATGGCTTTACACTTCCCTGGTGTAAAGTGGTTCTTTCTGCCCCAAAGTCTCTGTAGCATTGCCCCTCCTGAAGGGTGACAGTGAGGTCTGTCTGAACCAGTTCCCCCCAGTACTTTCTGTGAACTGGACCCTCCTGTCACCTGGGGTGGGGTGGGGACAGTCTGGCCTGTCTTTGGGGTGATATCCTTGCTGGTGTTACCTATCCACTCTTCCTTTCTCTGCTGCTGGGTGCCACCTCACGTGGTAAGTAGAAGGTAGTTCCAGCCGTGTGCCTGCCTCCTCTCACCAGCTGTGAGCAGATCCTGGTGCTCAGGGCAGCCCCAGTGCCCAGAGCACCGGGCTCAAGGGGAGCCAGGGCTGGAGAGGAGGTGATGGGGAGCAAAGGACACAACTGGGAGCCTCCTGTTGGGAGGTGGCAGATCTCAGGGGGCTGGTGAAAGGCTGCAGGGCTTGGCACGTGTTGGCAGAGGTGTTTCCTTAGCTGTGCTGCTCAGAACGTGGTGTGCAGTGTTTGTTTTGGTATCACAACGAGTGGGGAGGGAGAAGGGCTTCCTGCTGCTGCTGTTTAAAGCCTCATTCCTGAAACATCCTGTTTGGCTTCCCCTTTACCTGCTGTGAGTGTGCTGGGATCTGGGAGCCATCCCAAGTCCTGGTGCCATGGGGGTGAGCACAGGGGATGGATCAGGGCAGCAGATCTCACCAGAGGAGCTCTACCCTCCCCAGTTTTAAGTGGTGGAGGAATGGCTGCCTGGAATGGAGTTTCCACTGCTTTAATGGGAGGCAGAGGTCACTTTGTGTGTCGTATTCCCTGACTATTTATATTTTGTTTTCTCTTTCTGTGCTGTCCTGAATGTGAAGATGATGATGGAGGCTCTGCACCACTGTGAGTACTTTGCCTGTTCCTATTTAGCCAGATTTGTACTGGTAGATCTCATCCAGCCAGGGAATCTGCTCCAAAGATAAAAGCTTTATGAAAAGATGAAAGCTGGCTGGTGTGGGATAATACTCAGCGGGGGGAGATGTCCCCCCCCATGGTTCGTTTGATGTCCCCACGTGTAAACCACACATACCTGAGGTGGCACTGGTGTCTGACCCTGCTCTGGGATCTGATTTGGACCTTACATTAATGGGTGAGGGGTGGTGGCGGGACGACTTTCTGCTCTCCCTTTCCTCACGCCCCTTCTCCCTTCCCAGGAAGAGCAATGCCACAAACCACAAGGACAAGAACGTCCGCCAGAGAAACGCCAACTAAGAGCAGCAGGGCCAGGTGAGTGCCTGGAGCAGGAGCTGCAGCATCTGAGTCTGCTGAGGGCCTCTGGCTTCTCCCAGAGCCCTTGTGGCCCAGCTCTACCAGCACAGCTGCACTGGGCTGGTGCAGCAGAGTTTATCTTAACTGGCTTTTCTTTCTCTCCTGCCAGGTGATGTGTAGATGAAGAACTCGTCTGGACAATTTTATTTTCTTTTAATTTTTTTTGGTAAAATAGCACCATGGAATACTCTAGTGCATCCTTGCGATTCAGTTACTTCACTTTCTAAGGAAACTTAAGTTGTAGAATATAAAATACAGTTTTTGTTTTTTTTTTTTTTTTTTTTTTAAGAGTCGTGGGAGGGTTTTTCTACCTGTAAATGTAAATCCTTTGTTCCTGGTAGTCTAGGTCTCTGTCCTTGGTTATTTCATGTTGGTACAGAGTGGGGAGGGGGGTGGGAATGCAGCTGTGGCCCACCTGCTCGTGGGGGTGAGGGAGGAGCTGCTTTGGTGGCTGTTGGGAGATGACCTGATCTGACCAGAGGGTTCAGGAAGGGGTTCTGTGTCTTTCCCAGTGCGTCACCAGGAGCAAGGCTGCACCTTTCCCTGGCCAGGGCTCGTTCCTGGCACGTCCCTGTTGGGCAGACTCCCAGTCAACTCCTGCCGAGCTGCTCTTGGTTACTGTGCAGCCAGGAGCTGGATGCTGGATAAATGATTGCTGTAACTTATTCCATGGGTTGTTCATGTCTCTGCAGTGGGGAGGGGCAGGGTGAGCCGGGGCTGGGGGTGGTTTTAAGGTTTAACAGCTTTGTGCTTGTGCTTGAGCCATCGCGGTGCGTGTGTGACGTTGGGGCCTGTGAGCAGACAGGTGCTCAGGGGAGTCTTAACACCTTTTACTGCTGGTTAGCATTGAATTGTTCCATCTGTTAACACTTTACAAATAAAGATGATTCCTCTCTCTTTTTTTCCACCTCTGGACTCTGGTCTCGTCCCTCTGGCTGCAGAACACGACGCTGTGTCTGGGTTTGGTGCCAGCTCTGGCTGCCCTCTAATTGCTGAGGAGATGCAGCTCGATGGGTGTAAAAACCTTCATGGAGGGAGGGAAGGGTGTTCCCTGCTCTGCAGAGCCTGGAGGAGCCTGGGGCACACTTGCCTGTGTGGGACAGACTCCCCTTGCCCTGCTCCACAATTCCTCAGCTCTTGTGGCTGTGGGGCCAAGGATCAGCCCCAACCTCGAGGAGTCCTCCCAGGCCCTGCCGTTTGTGTGTCTCACACTTCTCTAAGCAGGTTTTCTAGATTGGTTTGGTTTTTTCCTGTCCTTTATGGTTGGAGAGAGCAAAGGTGTGAGACCTTTGTGCACAGAGCAGGGCCCTGGGGCCAGGACAGGATCTGGTGGGCAGTCCCTTCTCTGCTGGCAGCATTCCTGCCCCTGGAGTGAGGCAGCAGAGTCCACGGGCTGAAGAGAAGCTACCCTGTGCTCCCAGCTGGCCTAAGGTGCTTCGTTCTGGGCACATGACTGAACCATGGCCTTGCTCTGTAGCCAGGTGCTCGTCCCTGCCTGGGATGTGACAAAGGGAGAGCACAGCTGTGGTGGCCACCCTGTGCCCAGAGAGGTGATGGCAGTGCTGGCAGCCTGGTGCTGTGGTGGCTGGCTCCCTCCTGCCGCTGCCTCTGCCTTGCTGTGCCATCAGAGCGAGGGCAGCGTGGCTCTGTGCAGTGTAAATGGGTTATGCAAGGCTTTCACAGCCCCAGCCTTGTGCCATCCTGGTGAAAAATCAATGCATGGTTTAATTTCCTTTATGAGAATTTTGGGTCCTGTCTGAGCCCGCTCTGGGCCACAGCACAAAGCACCACTTTGTGCCTTTTCTTTGGCTGGGCAGGGACAGGGGGACAACAGCCCCAGGAGCTGGGCAGGGGATGGAGCTGGCATCGTGGTGCCCTGGGCTGCGTTGCAGTTGTCCTGGTGAGCTGTGGCACAGCCGTGCCATAGCCCAGGGGCTTGGATGGCACAAACAGGCCCTGGTGTGGTGTCCCAAGCTCCACAGTGACCTTGCCCAGCCCCTGCTTCCCGGTGCCTCGGGGTGAGCCCTGAGCTGCTGCTTCACTTCTTGGCTCCGGCATCTCCAGCCTCGCCTTCAGGTTAGGCTGAATCAGTGTCCCCATGGGCTGGGGGCAGCTGAGGGGTGGCAGTGCTCTGCCCTAGGAATGGTTTGGAGAAATGGGCTGCTCTTGGAGGCAGCCGTGCTGAACTGGGGGCGTGAAGCCGCAGAACGAGGCCGCTGTGGTCCGCAGCGCGACTTTTGGGCTGTCTCCTGCCCTGGGGCTCAGCGCAGGGCCCGCGGCTGTTGGTGCTGGCCCCGGGCACGGCGCTGGCTCCGCCGCGGCCGCGGGACGCGCTCCGGCTGCGGTTCTGTCCCGCGGCACCAGGTGGTGCCACCGCCGCGGCCGCGCTGCCCAGCGGCTCCGTGACCCGACGGGTCTCGCCCGGAGCCGCGGGCTCCGGCCCCGTGTCCGGCTGCTCGGGGGTGCTCGGGGCGCACCCGGGATCCTCACTCCAGCGATCCCGCAGCCCCTGGGAGCCGCAGCCGGACGAGCCCGTTCCCGTTGCAGAGGGCAGGAGGTGCCGGTCCCGATGTTCTTCCAGAGCGTCAGCCCCCTTGGTGGGCGTCCGGTATCCAACTTCGGGTGCTGGCGCTGTCCTGGGCCGCCGGTCCGGGGTCTCCATCGCCGGGTACACCTCGAGGGATTCCTCCTGCCACCCGCTGCGTTCAGCGCTGGAGCGGCGGGTCCTTGGGGCGGTGGGAGGGCAGAGCTCCCGAACCTGGCGCGGCGATGGGGTCCATCCCTGGCCCGAAGGTAAGCAGTGCTCCCTCCGCGGCGGTGCGGATGAGCTGGCGGCAGCGGAGCCCCGCGGGGAGACCGGCCGGCCCCGCACCGCACCATACCGGGGACTGCGCTGCCGGAGTCCGGGGCCGTCGGGGCGGAAGGTGGATGACCCGTCGCGGTGGCCGGTCCCGGTAGCCGGTTCCACCGGCGAGGGCTGTGCCGGCGGGGGGAGCTGCGGAGCCGCCCGGCCCCCAGCCCAGCCCCGCCGCCCGCCCCCGGCCCGCCCCGGCCCGCCCCCGCCGCGGCGGCGGGCGCCACTCGGCCGCCGGTGGCCTCGGCGGCGGCAGCGGCGGCAGGATGCGGGCGGGCCGCGGCGCGGCGGGCGGGGAGGCAGCGGCCGAGGAGGAGGCGGCCGATGGGGCCAAGCGCGGCGGGGCGGCGGCGGCGGGGCGGGCGCGGGGCCGCGGCGGGAAGGGGTCCCCGAACGGCGAGTGCCGTCGCGGGGAACCGCCGCGCAGCCCCGGCCCGGAGCCGCCCCGCGAGCCCAAGGTCTCCTTCTCCTGCGGCGGCGGCGGCGCATCCCCCGGCGGGGCCAAGGCGGCCGAGGAGGGGGCGAGCGAAGATGCGGCCGAGGAGGTCCGCGGGAGCCAGGCCAGCTTCATGCAGCGGCAGTTCGGGGCGATGCTCCAGCCCGGCGTCAACAAGTTCTCGCTGCGGATGTTCGGCTCGCAGAAGGCGGTGGAGCGGGAGCAGGAGCGCGTCAAGTCGGCGGGGGCCTGGATCATCCACCCCTACAGCGACTTCAGGTGCGGGGGTACCCGCGCGGTTCGGCCGCATCCCGCATCCCGCGGGGCCGGGCCGGGGAGCGGGGCTGCCGGTGCGGCCGGGCCGAGGGCACCTTGAGCCGCCGCCGGGCGCGGGAGGGAACGAGCCGGGCATCCCCCTCCCCAGCGCAGCCGGCGCCGCTGCTCCGGGGATGCCGGGAGCCCTCGCGGTGCCTGAGCAAGGGCATCCCCTCGTCCCCTTGTCCTTCCCGGGGCCTCGGCAGGTTCGGCCCGGCTCGACCCTCCTGAGCCCCACCGGGCCTTGGCTCTGTCCCCGGAGCTCCCTGGGGTTCGGTGTCCCCCTCCCTGGGCAGGGCTGGGGCTGGGCAGGGGGACGTGCTTTGCCGCTGCCTGGCAGAGCGTTGTGAAGGCTCCCCCCTCCCCCAAGGAGGCCTGATTCTGTCCCTGGGGTCCGGTGGTTTGAGGGGGATTCTTCTGGCTCCTGAGAGGGCTCGAGTCCCCAGGATCTAGCCTGTGTGTCTGCCAGGCGAGGAATGACAAACCCGGGAGAAAGGCTCTGCAGCTCCATCTCCTTCCCATCCCTGAGCCCTGGAGAGCTCCAGAGTGGCAAATGCTTCCCGAGTCGTGTGAAAGCTACCGGGAGGGATGGCTGCGCTGTCTGGGCAGGCAGCATGGCATCCTGCAGGGATGGGGAGGCCGAGACCCTGCTGGCATTGCTGCTGAGCCAGCACTGGGAGGACTCTGGTCCAGGGACCTCAAAGGGGCTGAAGGAGCCTTTGACCAGAGGCTGGGGAGGCTGAGGGGCTCAGCCCCAAGTCGTTGTGCTGCTGTGCTGGTGAGAGGTTTGGGGTGGCTCAAGGGAGGGTTTGCTGGATGCCTGAGTGGGGGATCCCCCCTGAGGCAGATCTCAGGTTCTGTTCACTGCTGACACTGATGGGGCCCCGTGGGATGGGGTTCCCTGAGGCAGGTGGAGGTGGCCATGGGCTCAGGGCAAGGACCAGCACCTTCACCTCCTGCTTTCACCCTCGTGTGCTGCTCCTGGGCTGCTCTGGCATCCTCCAGAGGAGCAGTTGGAGGCCTTTGGCCACCCCTCAGGGCCAACTTTCCTGCACAGGGGTTTGAGCCCTTCCACCCTGGGAACCTGCCATGGGAACCCAGCGGAGCCCCCTCCTCATCTCCCTGGCTGGGCACTGGGTTCTGCTGCAGATTTTGGGTGAGAAGTGGTCACACTGCCTGGCCACTGCCAGTCCTGTGGCAGAGGGACCTCCACTGTCCCTGTCGTGACAGAGCAGAGGTGGCAGTGCCAGGTGGATCCTGGGGGCTGCTGAACTGGAGGACTTTGCCCTTCCTCACTCCCTGTGCTCTCCCTCACCCTCGGCAGCTGTGGGATGTTGGGGGAGGCTGGCAGTGAGGTGACCCCCATGCCTGCACCAGGGCAGAGCCTGCCCTGCTTCTCTGAGCTGGCAGAGCTGTGGCACTGGTGGCACAGTGCTGCCAAGAGCGGGGATCTCCCTCCGGTGAGCCTGCAGTGGGCTTGAGGCCTCAGAGGATTCTCGAGTGCAGCAGCATCACTCCCTGGACTGGTGCTTGCAGCAGGCAGGTGGGTGCTGGAGTGACCTTGGGGAGTCACCCTGGCTGTCCTGCCCTGCACGGGCTTCATCCTCCTGGAACTGCTATCGAGACTTGAAACCCATTGGGGCAGAGTGGCTGCCTGTGTTTTGATGCTGGAAGTGGCGTAGGAGAGTTCCCTGCCCAGTGGGGAGGAGCTGCAGGCAGAACCATGGCATCCTCCAGCTCCACAACCGTGCACAGGAACAGGATCGGCCCACGCCAGGCTGGGCTGAGGAACCCGCTCTGCCTGTGCCCGTTGGGGACATGAGTGCCTCCCTCCCATGTTGTCCTGCCTTAAAGTAATCAAAAAAGCATTTATCCAGTAATGATAATGGAGCGTGACCTGGTGGTGTTTGCCCTGCAAAACCCAATTCCCATCTTAAGAGAAAATCATTCCCCATCTGCAACATCATTTCATAATCGGTGTCATTTAGCAATCCTGGCTCCTCATGGCCATGGTGCTGCCATCGTTCACACATAATTCAGGGCAGATTTGCTCCAGGAAACAAAGTTGCTATTTACATAAATATTGAATGATGAGGAAGCAATCAGGGCAGCTGGTGAGATCCTGAGCTGCAAATTTGATCAAAGAGACCTTGTAAGTGTGTGCTGGAGCAGGGCCACCTCCTTTTGGGTGCTGGGCAATGATTGTCACCGACTTTGCCACTTCTGGTCTCTGGAGGAACAGCCAAGCCAGCGCCAACTCCTTCATTGATTCTTTTGGTGTTTCTGCACCAGCCCTGGGGCATTGCTTTGGGAGCTGCAGGAGCTGCAGCTGGTGGTTTGGAGGTGGTGGCAGTGCCCATCACCCTGTGACCACCAAGGGGCTGCTCAGGGGTTATTCCAGCCTTCCACGAGGCTGGGCTGGGACTGGGGTTGGAGCTGAGAAGGAGGTTCTCACTGAGGATGATTTTCTGTTGCAAGAGCTGTTCCTGCGTGTGAATCAGGGGCAAAGATGCATCCAGAGCACGTCCCTGGTGTTGCTTGGCTGGAGCCTTCCTCACCCAGGTTTAAATGCTTCCAGGGGCTTTCCCTCTGCCTGGATGGTGCCACCACAGGGGCTCCTGAGCAGAGGGATGAGGCTCACCAGCTGCTCTTGCTGCCGGTGTGTGTGACAGCTCTGGTGCTGGTGTTCCCATTCCCTGTGGTGAGGGTTCTGGGAGCTGGGCCCCTCCCTCTGCAGCGTCAGCAGCTGCTGAAAGCCACCTCAAGGGGAGGACAGGCTGTGACCGACTTGGGGGATGCTGAAGGCTTGGGTCCTTGAGAAGTTTGCAAAGCCTTTATACCCCCTTCCCCCCAGGGTAAAAGGATTTTCCAGGGGAGAGGGCACCAGTCATTCATCACAACTGGCTGTACTGGGATCTGTGCGTCGGCCACCACTGCTCATCAGCTTGGGCAAACTTCTGCCATTGGCTCCACAACCCACTTCTCACAGCAATCTCATTTTTAGAATATGAGTAGTTAGTGCGAGTTTGCAAAGTGCCGATCCTGCCTCAATCCTGCACCAACCCCACACAGATCGTTCGCTGGTCCCGTGCTGCTCCTGCCCACCAGGCAGCCTGGTTTGCATCAGAGCCAAAGGGCTCAGGCCTCAGGGGCAGAGGGGAGTCTAAAGGAGCTCTGCCCCACCGGGTGTCTGTCCCATGGCATCAGCACAGACAGGAGAGGTTGGATCAACCCTGGCAATCCCTGGAGCTCTGAGTGCTGCCAGTGGAGTTAAGCAGGGACCACCCTGGCATACATGCCCCCCTCTAGGGTTTGGACCCTACTCTTATCTTGCCCAGGACCTCAGAGCAGCACCACTGTGCCAGGCCTTGGGCGGGTGATGGAGCAGGAAGGTGGCAGCTGCTTCTCACAGGGGCTTTGGGTATCTCCTGTCATCATCACTGTCATACAATTGGGTCAGAAGCGAGGGAGGGGTGTCGAGGATCCTGATTAATTTGTTTTCAGATATTTTTAGTAGCCTGGATTGGATCTTTTTTCTGTGCACATGAACCTTCCCAGGAAGAAAGCATTGGCATGGCACGCTGGTCCCCAGGGCGATCGCACAGGGTCAGTTGTGTGCAGTGGGGGATCAGGAGCAGTTTATCTTTCTCTGCAGGCCGAATTCTGCCCTGGCTCAGCCAGATTGCAGAGGGATTGGAGCCAGAGGGGAGTTTTGCCCAGCTGGCGTGGTTATTTAATCTTCGTTCTTCGCAGCTTTGCATGGCTAATGCCCCTGTGGGACCCACGCAGCGCAGCAGGGTCAGTCTGAGTGGGAGCTGCCAGGGGCTTTAGGGGCAGATCCAGCCCCACAGCAGCTCTGCTGATTTCGGCATCCCTGGGAGGTCGTGCCGTGCGTGGGAGCCCAGGGGTCCAGCAGGGACTCTTCGGTGCCAGCAGCCAGAGCTCGGCGTAGGGGCACAGGGGGGGCACAGCTCCTCTGGCGAGGGTACCCTGGGGACCGCCCTGGCGTGAAGTCATCGTTTTGCAGCAGTGACATCACTCACGGTTGCCACGGCAATGTCTCACATGAGGAAGGTGTCATTGGAGAAAGGTCAGGAGCTGGGATGCTCAGCTCCTTCTGGTCCTGCGCTAGTCTGCGCAGTGGAGGGGGTGTGGGGGGGTGGGCACCTGGCCCATCGCCCCTTCCTGTGTGCGTGGGGGTCTCCTCCTCGTCCCCTCATCCCCTCATCCCCCATGGCACAGCGTGGCCATGGCACCCACCCCCCCCCACCCCGCTCATCATCCTGCAGCTCCAGGGTGGGCTGAGCAGGACGCGTGGGCGAGGGTCCTGCGTGTCCCCCCTGCTCCTGCCCCCCGGCCAGGCAAGGCAGGGCCGAGGTGGCCTCCGCCTCATCCTGCCGTGCCAGAGCTGCTGTGACCTTGCAGATGCTCAGAAAGGTCATGGGTGGCCCGGGAGAGAGGGGACAAGGATGGGGTGAGGCAGGAGGGGGCGGAGGAGCAGCGCAGCCCAGGCAGGGCCAGGGGCGGAGGTGGTCGCCCACCCCCCCACCGCCCGCGCGTCTGGCCGGGGCTGCGGGCGCTGCCGCCGCCAGCTGCAGCCGTACGTGCTCCGCTGCACCGGAGCCGCGGCGGCTCCTTCCACCGCCCCCACGCCGCGGGGCCCACGGGCAGACCCCAGCCAGGCACCCCCCAAAACGCGACCCAGCCGGGCTGAGGTGGCCCTGGCTGTCCCTGGGGACTGTCCCCTGTCCTTGGGTCCCTCTCTGGGAGCGCAGAAAGAGGAGGCTGCTCCCAGGGCTCTCGGATATTGACTCCACCCGCGACCTTGAGCACTGCCGGTTGTTTGGGGGTCCCCAGCCCCCGGGATGCCTCCGGGCAGCTCAGCTGGGGCATGTCCCCCTCTGGTGCTTGGTGCCATCATTCTCCCCTTCCCCAGGACGTGCTGCCACGGGCCAAATCAGACCAGCAAAAGCCCTCAGTCTCATCCTCTGCCTCAGTCAGGGGCTCTGCTGGCTGCCAGATCACCCTGGGGGCAGTTTGGAGAGTGGGAAGCAGGATGTGGTCTCTGGGGAGGGGAGGAGATTCCTGTGGCTGAGGTGGCATTAGAGTGACAGTAGCCCAGTGGCACTGGTCCCTTAGGGCAGGGCATGGTGGCTGGGTCCCCTTGATGTGGAGGGGACTCTGGGGCGCTGGTGACATCCTCCAACATCTTCTTGCTCCCCAGATTTTACTGGGATTTCACGATGCTGCTCTTCATGGTCGGCAACCTGATCATCATTCCCGTGGGCATCACCTTCTTCAAGGAGGAGACCACGGCCCCCTGGATCGTGTTCAATGTGGTCTCTGACACCTTCTTCCTGATGGACCTGGTGCTGAACTTCCGGACAGGGATTGTCATTGAGGACAACACAGAAATCATCCTGGACCCCGAGAAGATCAAGAAGAAGTACCTCAAGACCTGGTTTGTGGTGGACTTTGTCTCGTCCATCCCTGTGGACTACGTTTTCCTCATTGTGGAGAAGGGCATAGACTCGGAGGTCTATAAGACGGCCCGCGCCCTCCGCATCGTGCGGTTCACCAAGATCCTCAGCCTCCTGCGGCTGCTCCGCCTCTCCCGGCTCATCCGCTACATCCACCAGTGGGAGGAGGTGAGGACCTGCTCTGGGAGCCTCTGGCAGCAGCTGGATGGCTGGAAAGAGTGGGAGCAGGAGTGCAGTGGTTCCCTGACAAATTGGCAGGGTGCAGAGGACCTGTGGGGCTGTGTGTGGGGCCAGTGGGTGGCTGTGACCCACCCTGGAGGGTTTGGGGCATCCCTGAGCTGTGATGTTACACCCACCATGGGTGCCAGCATGGCTGGCACACGCTGGCACACCATCCCCTGCTCTGCCAGCAGTAGGACCCTGTCCCCCTGCCCAGTTCAGCGCCTCCTGCTCTCTCCCCTCTGGCTCCCTACCCCACCAGGAGCTCGGGGAGCACTGGGGAGGACAGCGGGGCCCCCAGCCCTGTGGGGCCCCCAGCTTTGAGGGTCCACCCTGCTTTGAGGGGACATGCTCAGCTTTGCTGCGTGGCTCTGGCCCGTGCCCTGGGAGCTGCCCTGCTCCCTCCTCAGTGCCCAGAGTATTTGTGTCTCCCTGATCCTCGTCAAGGCTCGCTGCCATTAGCGCTTCCCGGGCGGCAGCGTGGCGGCATCCGCCGGCTATAAATAGGCAGGTGGAGCACAGCCACCTTGAGGCCGGAGCCAGGCCAGCCACGGGAGCCTCTTCCAGCTGAGGCCATGCAGGTCGGTGCCCTGAGCAGGGCTGGGCAGTGGGGGACAGTCCCCACGCTCACCTCCTGCCATGCCACCCACCCACAGATCTTCCACATGACCTACGACCTGGCCAGCGCAGTGATGAGGATCATCAACCTCATTGGGATGATGCTGCTGCTCTGCCACTGGGATGGCTGCCTCCAGTTCCTGGTGCCCATGCTGCAGGATTTTCCCCAGAACTGCTGGGTCTCCATCAACGGGATGGTGGTGAGTTCCATCTGCCCCACATCGTGCTCCTGCCTGCTGCCCGGGGCCCCCACCCATCCCCACGTCATCTGTCCTCCATCCTCCAGCCCCAGGAGATGCCATCCCCCATGGGCCAGGGCTGTGGTGCCTCATGGTGCACGGAGCATCCGGCCCCGGTGTCGCCCTGGTGAGGTCTCACAGGACCTGGAGCAGTGGATTGATCAGGGTGGGAGGAATATGCTGACATGGGGCTCTTGGCCTCATCCCCTGCCGCCTTCTCCTGCTCATTAGCCACAAAGCTGCTATTAATAAATAATGGCTCCTGTTTCTAATTGCTCCCTCTCAGCCCTGCAGCCTCCTGCAAATGGCCCTTTCCCCCTGACTGTCTCATCCTGTTTCATCAAATTTCCATCTCTGCTCTGTTCTGCCTGGCTTCCTCCTCTTCCTCCCCTGCCTGTCTCAACCGTTTCCTTCCCTGCCTACTTCGCCGGGGGAGTTTGGAAAGTTTGAAAAGTTTGCTTTTCACCAACTTCCTATTGCTGGGAGAGAACTGGGGCTGTGGCCAGGTGTGAGCCAGGGCGCTGGACCCTCGAGCAATGCTCACACACACACACTCACACACGCGCGCGTGCATGGCTGAGCTGTTGTCCCTGTCACTGCAGAACGACTCCTGGAGTGAGCTGTACTCCTTCGCCCTCTTCAAGTCCATGAGCCACATGCTCTGCATCGGCTACGGGAAGCAGGCGCCCGAGAGCATGACGGACATCTGGCTGACCATGCTGAGCATGATCGTGGGGGCCACCTGCTACGCCATGTTCATCGGCCACGCCACCGCCCTCATCCAGTCACTGGACTCCTCCCGGCGCCAGTACCAGGAGAAGGTAGGACTGCGCTGGATGGGTCCCACAGCTTTGTCCCCTCCTGGAGCTGCAGCCACGTGGGGTGAGGGTTCCTGGTCAGGAGCAGGAGTGGGGTGATGCAGTGGGACCAGCCCCATGGAGTGGGGATGTGGGTGGAGGGTCCCAGCTGACACCAGCTCTCCCCACAGTACAAGCAGGTGGAGCAGTACATGTCCTTCCACAAGCTGCCTGCTGACTTCCGCCAGAAGATCCACGACTACTACGAGCATCGCTACCAGGGCAAGATGTTTGATGAGGACAGCATCCTGGGGGAGCTCAACGAGCCCCTGCGTGAGGTGAGGGCTGGAGAGCTGAGAGGAGGATGGGGATTACCCCACCTTGCTGAGGGAAGGGATCCCCTGCTTCTTGCTGTGGGTCCCACCAGCTCCTGCCATGCTCATGCTTGGGGTCAAACACGTCTTGCTGCTGCTTTGCAGCTCCGCATAGGAGTGTGTCCATGCACAATCTGCATGCCAGGGTGTCTGTGAGACTGGGGTGGGGAGCATGTCCCTGGGGGAGCATGTCCCAGCTTCCTGGGCTCACCCACTTCCCCACAGGAAATCGTGAACTTCAACTGCCGCAAGCTGGTGGCCTCGATGCCGCTGTTTGCCAACGCCGACCCCAACTTCGTCACGGCCATGCTCACCAAGCTGAAGTTTGAGGTGTTCCAGCCGGGCGACTACATCATCCGAGAGGGCACCATCGGCAAGAAGATGTACTTCATCCAGCACGGGGTGGTCAGCATCCTCACCAAGGGCAACAAGGAGATGAAACTCTCCGACGGCTCCTACTTTGGGGGTGAGCACTGGCAGGACTGAGCCTGGGTCCCCTCGTGGGGTCTGTGAGTCACTGGGACGCCTCTGCTGTCCCAGGGCACCCACTGCATGGTGGTTCTCACACCCTGCTCCTGGCCTGCCCTGTTTTGCCCTCGATGGTGGAGTTCTGACCTTGGCCCTGTTGTTTTTTCCCCAGAGATCTGCTTGCTGACCCGTGGCCGGCGCACGGCCAGTGTCCGTGCAGATACCTACTGCCGCCTCTACTCACTCTCAGTGGACAACTTCAACGAGGTGCTGGAGGAGTACCCCATGATGAGACGGGCTTTTGAGACTGTGGCCATTGACCGTCTTGACCGCATCGGTAGGACACAGAGGGACCTGGCGGGGAGAGGGGGTGTCTTGGCAAAGGGGGCAGCTATGGTTCCCATGGGAACCCAGCATAGCACCAGTACAGCGTCTCACGGTGCTTCCTCTCCCGGCCTTCTCCCTGTAGGGAAGAAGAACTCGATCCTGCTCCACAAAGTGCAGCACGACCTCAACTCAGGTGTCTTCAACAACCAGGAGAACGAGATCATCCAGGAGATCGTCAAGTACGACCGGGAGATGGTGCAGCAGGCGGAGCTGCAGCAGCACACGGCCATGTACAGCCCCGTCCAGCCCCAGGTCACCTCTGCCATCGCCACCCTCCAGCAAGCCGTCGCCATGAGCTTCTGCCC
Source organism: Anomalospiza imberbis (assembly GCF_031753505.1). Taxonomy (NCBI): domain Eukaryota; kingdom Metazoa; phylum Chordata; class Aves; order Passeriformes; family Viduidae; genus Anomalospiza; species Anomalospiza imberbis. The sequence goes on from NC_089707.1 coordinate 3,116,987, forward strand.
GCAGATGGCCAGCCCGCTGGTGGGCTCCATGGCGCTGGGCTCGCCCCGCATGATGCGCCGCTTGCAGTACGCCCAGGCCGTGCCCAGCCCCTTCGCCGTGTCCCCCGTCCTGCTGCAGCAGAGCCCCCCGCCGCAGCCGCAGCCCCCCGTGCCCCACGCCAACCCCTCGCCCTCGCAGGACCCGGCGCAGCCCACGGCCCTGCCCGCCTCCACCAGCGCCTTCGCCGCGGCCGCGGCCAGCCCGCCATCCCAAAGCCCGCTGGCCAGCCGGACGTTCGCCTACGGAGGTGCCCCCGGGCCGCTGGGCTCGCAGCTGTCCCTCAGCCAGCAGCCAGCGCCCGGCTCGCCCCAGCGCCTGGCCGCCCACAAGAGCACACAGGCGCTGCACACCAGCAGCCTCAGCCAGGATTCGCGGCCCCTCTCGGCCTCGCAGCCCTCGCTGCCCCACGGGCTGGCGGCCGGCAGCACCCAGAGCCCCCCGGCCTCCGCCCGCGAGTCCAGCACCTCCATCGGAGGGGCCCCGGCCGCCGCCTCGCCAGGCCCCGGCCCTCCGGCCGGGCTGCGGGCCCAGGCACCCTCGCGGGGGCCCCCGGCCCACCCAGCGCCCACGGGCTCGGGGCTGACACCGCCGCCCGCCCTGCCGCAGGACTCGGCGGCGGCCCGCAAGGATTCGGCGTCCAGCACGCCCGACACGGACCCGGCCAAGTCCAGGCTGTCTTCCAACTTGTGACCTCCGCGCCGGGCACGGGGACACGCGTGCCGGAGGGGCAGCAGCAGGGAGCCCCACCTCACCTCGTGGCCACCCTGCGCCGCCGGGTGAGGGCCACGGCCGCACCACCGGCTGCTGACCCCGCCACGGCGCCAGCCCCGCTCCCTGGTCCCTCCTGCCACCCGCTGCAGAGCGGGGCAGCTGCCGAAGGTGGGCCTGGGGCTGCTGTGCCCTCTCCCCACAGCGGGGTCACTGGGCTGAGCCCCCGGGTGTGTCGTCTCCGACCAAAGTCTGACCCTGTCGCCTGCTCCCCGCGGCGAAGCCCCGCTGCCCCCTGGCCTCCCCGGCTGCCCATAGAAGCCACAGCTGCATTCTCGCCATGACCAACTCTGTTTATGATATCTATGACCTGAACACATCCCTGTGTGTGACCCGCAGGACACCTCCCTGGGGCTGTCGGCGCAGCCCCGGCGCCGCGCGTGTCCCTGCGCCCCTCTCACAGACCCAAGGCGAGGGGTGATGGTCCAGAACTGGAGGTAAGTTGGGAAGGGTCTGAGGGATGGTCGCCCTGAGGCTTGTAAGCACCCACAAACACGCTGTCCCCCACTCTGGGGCTGGGGGTGAGCACGGCCCCATGTCCCCAAAGGCAGCGCTAGGACGGAGGCAGGCGCTGGAGCCCGAGCCCTGGGGCTGGGGCAGGCACCTACTGAGCGTACCAGGTGCCTGTGCGTGTGTTGTGTGTGCGTGCGTGGGTGTGTGTGCAGGTGTGTGTGTGTGTGTGTGCACGTGTGCCTCGCTGCCTCGCACTCTGGAGCCTTCCACATTGAATGTACCGCGAGCGCGGGGCCCGTGCCAGCCCCGGCACCCTGCGGCCGAGCAGCCGGAGGGACAGGGCCCCACTCCAAGCGTCCACTTTCCCATCCAGCCCATCCTGTGCAATAAATGTCAGCAGCTGACAGAGCTACGCACGACTCTGGCTCTGCTTCTTCGCCACCGTCCCTCCCTGCCGCGCCTCCCGCTCCTTGTGCCCGCCCCGGGAGCCGGAACACTGGGCACAGCCCCAGCTCAGGCTGTGGGATGCAGCTTTGTCCTTTGAAGAGCTGCCTCCCTTGCCAAGAAAGCCACAAGGTGAAAAGCCTCTGCCAGCAGCTTTCCCCTCGCTCCAGCAGCAGCCAGGAAGAAGCTGGGTGCAGGTTGACTGTGAGCCTGTGGTTATAGGGCACAGCTGAGAACTGGGCTAAACACAGCTCCAGTTGCAAGGTTTGACCATCTCCAACACCAGCCTGGTGGAGAGGAGGTCTGGGAAGCCACAGTTCAGTGAGAAGGGGAGGCTCCTGGCTGGAAAAGCTGCAGTTGGCCCCTGTGAGAGTCCAGTTCCCACTGTAGCTGCACTGGCACAATTCCATGTTTCTGCTACAAAAGCATTTTCAGAATGTGACACCCTGTGCCCAACCAGTCAGCAAAACAGGGCCAGACTGGGAGGCAGCAATCCCACCTCCCTGTGACCCTGGCAAAGACAGGGGTCAGGCAAAGATTTCAGAGGACACAGGTCCCATCTTGTATTTCAAAAAACATTTTATTTACAAAATTATACATGTTGACCCCCAAATTCGTGGTTTTTCCTGCCTGAGCCCCTGTGAGCAGCAGAAAAACTCATCCCTGGAAAAGAGAGTGAAGAGCAGAGGCTGCACTATGGAAAGTGAGGACAGTGCCCAGAGCTGGAGCACAGCACAGAGCAGCACCTGCCCTGTGGCCAAGAGCAGGGCTGGGGCTCCTGCTGTGGCCAGGTCAGTTGCCTGCCCCTCCAAGTGTGAGCCTGTTGGTGGAGAGGGAAGGAGAGGGACAGCACCTCAGGACAGGCAACAGCCAGGCAAAGGACAGTGCTCACAGCACTGGGGTGAGGGCTGAGGGCAGCCACCCTGCCACCTCTTCGCCCCCAGCCCAGCGCTGCAGCCCTCAGGAGGTCTTGGTGCCCTCTCCCTGTGCCGGGACAGCAGTGACAGCAAACAGTGCAGAGCCCCTGTCCCCCACCAGCTGCTCCAGCAGAGTCAGTTTGCCCCAGCCCCCAGCACCTCAGAGTGAGGCAGGGCTCTCGCTGGGCTGGAAGCTGCACCTTCTTCCCTGGGAGATGCGGGACAGAAGAGCATTGCAGGCCAGTGCCCAGCATGGCTGGAGGTCCAGAGGTATCCCAGGGCCCTGTGGGCTGCCAGGCTCAGCTGAAGAAATATGTGGAATCCATCACTTGCTTCAGGTTGAATTCACCTGAGGGAGCAAAGGAGAGGTCAGAGGAGAGCAAGGTGAAGATGGACAGGGAGAGGGAAGTGGCTTCAGTGTACGAAGGATCCCTGCCCCTGGACTGTGCTGCCCATGGAGCCACTCCACACAGAGGTCAGGCAGAGCCAGATGGCCTGGCAGACACAGGGCTGAGGGATTAGAAGGAGTTAAACTAATTGCCTTAATCCCATTGCATGTATATCATCTAGATCCTGGCAATTACCATGCCGAGTCCCTCGCTCCCATCTCCGAGCAAATGCTCATGGTTGGAAACAGATGGGAGCAGAACGAGAGCAGGATGGGAAGAGCTGGGTCAGCCTGGGGGAAATCCCAGGGATTCAGCGAGGATGGCAGGGAGCACTCACAGGAGTGCTACAGGGGAATGTGGACATGCTGGACTGCTCTGCCCCATGGCTCTGCAGTCCAGCACAGGAGAGGAAACCTGATCCAAGGAGACAGCTCTGGCTTTTTGCCTTTTGGTGGTTTTGGGGGACACTCCATCTCATTCCCCTTGTCTCCAAACCACTCCTGAGCTCTGCATGTTCCTGTCCCATGCTCCTACCTGTCCTGGGGACATTTGACAGCTGCTCCATCAGTCTCTTCTGCCAATGGGCTATGGGCTCTGTGCTGGAGCTGGATGAGCTAGAAGGAAGCAAATGAACACAGGTTATCTGGAACCAGGCACATCCTCCTCTGCTCCCTAGTGCAGCCCCTGACAACATGATTCAGCTCTTCCAAAACAGACCATGTGCCCCAGAGTGAGAGCAGGAGCCCAGCCCCAGCCCCAGCAGCCCAGGGCAGCCCCTAAGGCTGCTAAACCCTCCTCTGGTTCTGCAGCCAGAGGGTGCAGAGCCCTGGGTTTTTACACAGCTGTTGGTGGTGATTTGGGTGTTGGGCAAGAAGGAAGGACAGCTTCCCCCCAGAGCAACTCCCAGGCAGGTGACACAACCTGTGAGCACCTGGACACGACCTCTGGGAGGTGGAGGGGGGGAAAATTCAACAGGTCATGAATACCTGCAATACTTCTCCAGCATGAACTCAGACAGATCCTGCAGAATCTTCTCACTGTGCAGAGCCACAAACTGCTGCCGACAGACCTGACCAGGGAGACACCAGTGAGGCGCAGCTTAGCAGGTGTTTTCCCTCCTTCCCCCAGTGACAGGTCAGAGGTGAGGGGCAGGGAAAGCAGCAGGAGTGTGAAGGGGGTGCTGCCAGACAAGGGTGAAGGGAATCAACCCGGGGAGATGTGAAGCAGAGGTCGACCCTCATTAACACAAAAGCCTTTAGGAAAGACCTAGGGCAGGGCAGGGGCACTGGCTGCCAGTGCTGTGTTTAGTGCCTGTTTCCACACCCTCCCCACGTACTCCCTGCAGAGTGGGAGGAGAAGGGGCACCAAGAAATCAGCTGCGACCGCCAGCAAACATCCCAGGTTCACCTGACCCGGGTGAATCAATCAGCCTATGGAGCAAAGCCCAGGGGAGGCGAGGCCTGGCACGGGCCCAGAGCACAGATCAGCAAGATCTTGCTCACAAGGGAGCCAGGAAGACACTTTTACCTGGTTCATGACATCCACGGTGAGCGCGTGAGTCCAGTAGCAATCGTGGACTGAGACGAAGGTCAGGCCCTTCCTGCGAGGAGGCAGAGGTGCCATGAAGCAGAGACCCCTCTGTGTGATGGAACCACCCCACACAGAACCTCTGGCTGGGACACGAGCAGGGACCACACAAGAGGGGGACTCCCTGCACAGCAGCTTTTCAGAGGGAGGTGGCCAATCCCAGGTTCTCCCTGTCCCTGTCCTGCTGCCTCCTTTCCTTCTCTGCCAGGAACCCCAAATGCCCACCCAGCAGGGACTCCTCAGTCCCATGTGGTGCCCTGCCCCAGCAATATTCTCCCAGGAGAGTCCTGAGCCACAGAAGAGCCACGTGAGAGCCCAGCTGCCCACTCCCTACCTGAGGCAGTGCAGTGCTGTGAGCATCATGTGTGTGGAGTCCAGAGAGTGGATGAAGTTGGGGGGAAAGGCATTTTTCTGCTTCACAGTGTCAGGTTTCCTGCAGGACAAAGTGGGGCACAGAGGAGCTGGGGCATTTCAAGGCCAAAGATGACAGCACTGGCACAGAGACAGTGCCACCCCAGCCTGGGGGTGAGGGGGCTGCCCTGAAGGGCCCCAAGGCCCTGCTGCTCTGTCCAGCTTTCTGCAGCTCAGGGGCAACAACAGGAGCTCTGGCACTCCTTGACAGCTTCCCTGATAGGAAGGCCTTGTCCTCAGAGCACAGGCTGAGGCCAGCAGGGGTGCAGTGCAGGCCATGGTTTTGTACTTACTGGCTGCTGTTGGAGTTTTTCACACTCAAGCGCTGCATGCCACAATTCAGCTGTGGGGAGAGGGGGTACCAGCTGTCACCCTGCACTGCCTGGCAGCACGGTGGGCTGGGCACTGCCCCACGCTTCTGGAGAGGGGCCTGTGCCTTTCCAGGGTCTCCCAGAACCATGTAAGCTGCCACTGCCCTGTGACACTTTGCCCATCTCCCCTCCCGAGGCTGCTGGCAGGCATCTGAACCCCTTCACCCTCGCAGGGTGAGTTGGCCCGAGAAGGGCTGCTGGAGCTGGGCTGGGGGCTGTGAGTCAGCACAGCAGCACGTGGGAGGTGACAGCAGCGAGACTGAGTCACACGAGCCCTGAGGAGGCTCTCAGAGCGGGGAACGGCCCGTGCCCCAGCTGCCTGAGTGGGATGGAGCCACAGAGCTTCCTCACCAGCTCACCCACACACTCCAGGCTCTGCAGGGAGCCATGAGGCTGCAGGATGTGCCTGCACTCAGGGATCCTACCTGCTCTGCAGGCTCACCCACCAGTGATGCCAACCTGCCGGGCCCTAGCCTGGCTGCCTTTTCCCTGCTCCCACCATGGCACGGGGAGGGTGGGCCATGAGACCTGACACTGGACACTCACCACAGTGGATCTGGAGCGATAGTAGGGCTGGATGATGGGGAGCCCCAGCGGTGTGACCCACTCCACCGTCCGGCCCGACTGGGCGATGAGCTTGGCGCTCTCGGTCAGCCAGTTCTTCAGAGGAGGGGAGGAAGCAGTTGGAGTTAGTGTGGAGCTGGGAGACCCCATCCCCTCCCAGCACAGGCCAACCTCACTCCTGCCACAGACCGTGACAGGCTAGTGCTTACTGGGGAGTTTGGTACAATCCCACACCTCTGGGCTGGGGCAGGAGGATCCTCTCTGGGCAAGCACAACCATCTCTCCCCATGGAGCATCCCCTTGGCTATGTATGAATGGACCAGGGAAGAGGAGAAAGTGGAGGTGAAGGGCAACAGGCTCCTTACCTGGATATCTCGAGTTGCTGAGAACATCTCCTTGATGCTGTTGAACACCTGCTTCACCAGATAATGAGATGCTTCCCACAAGTACTCCTGGCACAGACCAGAGGCAGAGCCATGGGTCATACAAAGGGACAGCCAAAGACATAGAGGAAAGCGACAGGATCCAGGGAGGGGGGACACAGAGGAATGCTACCTCGGGGAACTCATCAATCTCCTTGAGGCGTTTCTCTATCTGCAGGCGGCCCCCGTAGCGAGTGACCCCGTACACCACCGTCATCACCGTCTGCTTCACCACCTTGCGGCTGATGAAGCCCTGCAGCACCTGGGCAATCTTCAACCCCCGCTCAGCATCCTTCTTCCGAAACTCCTCCACCTGAGGAGAGTGCCTCTCAGTTAGGGCTGGCATGAGCCGTGCTGGCTCGAGCCCCCTCCGTGGCTGGTGGCCTGTGGGACCCTCCCAGCTGTGCACTGCCTGGCTCAAGCTCCCATGAGGATCCCCGCAGTCCATTTTCACCACCCTGGTTGAGAGAAGGCACCTGCTGAAGGGATCCAGCATGGATAACAGGGCCTGCAGAGCCTTCCCTGCTGCTTCGGCACTGTCCCTTGGCAACTGGGTTGTGCCAGCTGGGACAAGGACACAGCTTGACTGTGGCTCAGAACCTGGGTTCTCCTGCCTGCCTCCCAGTGATAACCAAGCAAGCCCTGCACCTCCATGAACTCTTCCTGCTCTCTGGTGTGGTGCTGCCTGGATAAAACCTGCTGACACCCAGATGGGAGATGCAGGGTCCAATGCCAGCTGAATGAGCCTCTCAGCACTCTCCCAGTGGCAAGTTTCACATCACATCTTGACAAAGAAACCAAAGACTTCATAGCAGGACCAAGGCTGAATCTCTACCCACTCCCTCCAACTCAGCTCAAGGAAGAAAAAGCTCATAACCCATGGGACAGCCAGCTGTTACCAAGATGAGGAACAAACACACTACTCTCTTCCACCTCTCCAGCCTAGTTCTCCCAGGCTTCATTCAGGACAAGTGAGGACAGCAGAAATCCCAGGGGATTTCTCACAGCCACCTCCATGAGGACAGGTCTCCAGTCACAACCCACTCGGGGACAGACAGTCCCTGTCTCTGCCCAGCTCATGCCTCCCCAGCCCCCTGCACACTCATCCCCACCCCTCTCCTTGGGAGTGGGAGTCACCCTGTGCACACCAAGAGGAGGAGGCAGGTCCAAAAGGACCCCGTGTGTCCCCACAGTGCCTCACCTGCTGGGCCACTGCACTGTAGACATCCTGAGGGAGCCCACAGGGCACCAGGTTGACGGAGGCAGCGCCGCTGAGATCCCGGCCGAGCGCTGCATAGTGCTGCAGCCCATTGCAGGAGCCATCCTGCAGGAAGAGCACGAGGGAAACAAGGAGTTAGCGTGTGGGCAGAGCCCTGCTCATCTGCCCCCTCCCCATGCACAGGTACCCTGGGCTCAGGTGGTCATTATTTCCACCCCTTCTTCAGAGCAGTGACCATTTGCCTTCTGGCCAGGTTTCCTGCCTGGATCCATCCCTAAGTATTGTGACGTGTGAGGTTTAAAATCAGAAACCTCACATCACCACTTTGCGGGTTTCCAAAGGCATCAGAGCTCTGTGGAAACATTGAAAACCAGAAAATTGGGAAAACACCGAATACATCTGGGATGCTAAAAGCAGCCCCAAGAACCAGCAGTCAAAGCAACCTCAGCAGTGGGATCAGAGGCAGGAAAAGGCAGGCCAAGCCAGAGATCCCTCAGGAAGCCCCAGCTGGCTCTGCAACTCCAGACAGCTGCACTGCCAGCAGATGAAAACATCCCTCTGACAGAAACCAGCTCCCACCCAGATTTTCCAAAGCTGCATCAGAGGCACGGTGAGTGTCTGCCACAGCAGCTGCCCTCGCAGCCCTCCTGGAACCAAGAGCAGCTTGGGTGAGACAGGCAGGACCTGAATGATGGTGCATGAAGATCTTGGTTCTCCCCACACCGCACTGGCAGCGATGTTTCTCACAGACGTGCTGCTGGTCCTGGCCCCCTGTGCTCACAGGGAGCCACAGCTTCTCCAGGACTGTCGGGTTCCTCAAGCAGGGCCCCCTTTCTCCTGCACCCTCTCCCCACTCCCTGCAGTGCAGAAAGGCAGCGCCAGGACCTGACGGCTCCGTTAATTGAGCACTGATGACTCAGGCTGAACCAGACTCTGGTACCCTCCAGAAGAAGTCCTTGCTGATATTTCATTAGCTGCACCCTCCACACACCCCCAGCTGCTCTCTTGACCTTTTGCTGTCATAAAAATATCAGACCTGACTGCCTCATTCATATTCCAGGCTATCACTACTGGCAGAAAAACTGCTGCCCTACCCACTCAGTCATGGCCACTTGATCTCCTCCTAAGAGAAAGGAGCAGCCACCCCTTACCCATGGCCACTATCAGCCTTGTCCCTGTGCAGTCAGGGAGGACAGGTGCCTTCAGGGAGCTGAGCAGCACCTGTGCAGGGACAGGGCACATGGTGACAGGCCACTGAAGGTGGGGGACAACCACCTCTCTCCCCGTGCCCTTCCTCAGAGTTCCAGACCTGCCATATTGGCTCTTGCAGAGCTGCTTGGCTTCAGCCTCGGAGCAGGAGTGGAGCAAAGGCCTCCAAAGCACAGCTCCGAGCACTCCAGGCAGCCAGGTGTTGCCCTGCTGGGCCGAATTCCAGTCCTGATCCTGTGGCTGCAGATGGTGACACTGGCCTGGCCCTCACCCTGCAGCAGCTGCCAGCGATCTCCCAGCTGGGTTCTGCTCAAACCAAGGGAAGCGAGGCAGCCCTCGGTTGTACCAGCTCATGGATGGCTGCAGGCAGCAGCAAATCACCAGAGTTCCCATGCCAAGATGCCCAACACTGCATTTCCATTCCTAAGAAAACCCAGCCACGTGGAGCAGGGATTGCAGAGCTGGAGATCTGGATGCTCCTTTCCTGCCCTGCTGAGCCTCACGTGGGCCGTGAGGACCTGCTGGGCTCCTACCTGGTGAACTGGGAAGTGAGAGATGTAGGCTGCTGGATCTGGGGACCTTGAGGCTTTGGCGATTTCCATACAGCATGCCAAGGCTTGCCAGGGCTCATCAGTGTCCATCCACCACTTCCTGCCCTGGGAATGAGAAAGCCCAGGCTGGTGGGAGCAGGCAGTGCTCCTGTGCCCCTCAAATCACAGGTAGGAGCCCCTGAGCACCTGGGATACGCTGAGCAGAGCACCTCCTCCCACCATGCCTCCACTTCCCTAGTTTTACATCATGCCTTCAGACAGAAACAGGTTATTTAGGAATCTCTGCATTGCTTTCTCCCTTTTTGCCTCTCAAAAGTCTATCTTTCAAAATGTTTTTGCTTCAAAATCGATTCTGATTTCCATTTTATTTCACTTCCCAGAAGCTCCCACATACCGTGAGCGGGCGGTCAGCCGAGTCCAGGATGTCCTCCATGATTTCATTGGCATACTCCAGCCGCTCCTGCAAGGCGTTCTTCTTCTTCAGCCCTGTCAGGTTGATGAGGTGGATCTTCAGCCAGTCAAGTCCCCTGGGCCCCAGCGGCCTCCCCTCTGCGAAGAGCAGGATGGCCCGGGTGACATCGTTCCCCAGGTGGTTGAAATAGGGCGGGCACGGGTAAGTCCTGCCACGGAAGTCCATGTTGTGAGGGAACCAGAACACCTTGTCCCTGACGTAGTTGGCGATGGAGAGCTTGTAGAGCGCGTCCATGCGCAGGCTGTGCATCTCTGCAGTCTTCTTCTTGCACAGGAACACCTCGTGCTTGAAGGACTTGCTCCAGGTGGAGGAATTGCTGGAAGGAGTGGGAGGCTTGGGAGCCTCAGAGAGGGGGGGTGGGATGTCCAGCTTCTCATCCCCTTTGTCATTGAAGATGGAGATGATAATATCCAGCACGGGCTGGTTGATCTTCCAGGCGCAGTTGCCCAGCTGGTTCAGGGCATCCAGCACGGGGTGGAGGTTCACGAGGGGAGACTGCTCCAGGAGCAGCTGGTGGTGGGTGGTCTCATCCATGAAACGCATCAGCTTGGTGTCGTTGAGGACAAAGGCACCAAAACTGGGGGAGGTCCAGGGCACCGGGGGGCACAGCATGGGCATGGCAGAGGAGTTGAAGGTCAGCGTGGTCTCTGCAGCGTTTGACACAAGCTGAGAGAAGATGGGATGGGGCCTTATCAGCCCAACCTGGAGAGGAGGATCAGCAGCAGAGGATTAGGGCTGGAGTGTGGAAGAGCCTGTGGTCAGTCAGCCATTCCACAAGGATCGTGCCAAGTAAGGAGAGCACCCACACAGAATCAAGGGCTCCTCAAAGCATCCATGAGCAGGAATGGCAGCAAGGACAGAGAAGGGCCTTGCAAGGGTCTGGTTTTGAGGAAGGGGTATCCTGCACAGCCCTAGAGCTCCAGGGATGAGGCTCACCTGCCAGTTACTGTAGAAGGAGTAGACGTGGTAGAGGACAGGGATAGGCTTGGACTCCAGGCGACGATTGAGGATGTTCCTGGGCACCTTAACAGCCTTCACCAGGAGCTCCAGCATGTGCATGCCCAGGCGCATGAGGAGCACACACGGCCAGCTGCAGGTCTTCAAGTTCAGGGAAGGCCCAAAGCCTGCTTCTGCCACCAGCTTCTCCCAGTATTCCCGTGGCATGTACTGTTTAGGCTGGGAGGTGGAAGGAGGAAATGGAGTCAGCTGGAGGGGATCAATCTGAGATGTGGCTTTGAGGACTCTCCTATCTTTGTGTCCCCAAAGGGCCTCCCTGATCGGGGTGTTTGGGGAAGGAGGGCTGAGGAGGCTGGGCTGAGCCCAACAGTGAGAACGGGAATGGTGGCACTGCAAAGTCCTTTCTCTTGCCACACCCCAGTGCTGACACCCTGTCCCCACAGCATCCTGCCCCTCCTGCCCAGACTGCAGACCTGCCTGCCTCAGCTCTGAGAACAACCTGCTCCCCTGGCCCTTGAGGTGCCCAGGGCAGTGGCCTCAGCCCCTTTGTCCCCTCTTGTCCTCTCCTGCGCTGCAAAGCTCAGAGCTTTCCTGCATGGGACTCCTGGCTCCAAGGGATCCTTACCTGGCTGTCATTTGCCAGCAGCTGGATGTAGTTCTCATAGATCTTCTGCACCTTGTCCAGCTGGCCGCTGCGCAGCTTCCTCTGGATGATGTACCTGTCGTAGACTTTGGAGCCCAGCTCCCTGGCCAGGACTGCCAGGGACTCACCTTGTGGAGACAGATCATTGAGGATCTGAGAAAGGGGACGACAAAAAGGGTCTTAGGAAGGAGGAACAGAGAGACATAGCAGAGAGACAGAGCGGGAGTTAAAGCTGCTGTGCAGGGAGCACAGAAAGATGCTGATTTCCATGATACTGAACAGATGGTGAGAAAGCAAAAACAACCAGGACAGAGCATGGATTTCTCTGGCTGCTCTGCAGAGGGAGCAGACAGCCTGCAGCTAATAACCTGGTAAACCTCTCAGGAAATTCCCATTTGGCTCAAGTAGGACATCAGTGCTCTGTGACAGCCCCACGGCTGATAGTCCAGCCCCACTCCTGGGAGGGTAGGGCAGGCTCCTACCTGCAGCATGATGTCCACATAATCCTCATCTGGCAGCAGACACAGGTAGGGGTAGAGGACGCTGTACTTGGACAGCCTCTTGGGCCTGGCCATGCTGCGCTTGGAATTCTGCAGGGCCTGGAGGATGGCGTTGTGCCACTGGGAGCGGAGGGTGCCCAGCAGCTCACGCTGCAGGGAAAAAGAAGGAAGAGAGCTGGTCAGCATGAGCTGCCCCCTCTTTGGCTTGTGGACCCTCAGCTCTCACCCACAGGTCCTGAGGGCTGCCCCAGACCCCTGAGTTTACCGCTTTGATAGCCTGTGGGGTCAGGGGCTTGGCTGCCTCCACTGACTCGATGGTTATGGTGTTCTTCAGCTCCATCTCCAGCTGCTGCTGGAAGCGCTCCTGCAACTCCTTCGCGGAGAAATGCAGCTTGGGGTACGAGGCCATCGTCTCCTGCAATGGGAGAGAGGCAGTCAGTGCCAAAAGTGGGAGGAGGAGAAGCCACGCTCATTCTCCCAGCTTCCCTGCAAGAGGAACAATTGTGGTACAACTGTGGGCTGAAAGCACCTCGCTGGGACCTCTGGATCCAGAGGTCTCTGGCAAACAAACCCCAGAGGCTGCTCTGCTCCTGTGTTATGGCCAAGCACCTCCCCAAGCACCCCCTGCCATGCATGGAGGCCATCTCCAGCCCCCTGCAAGCCCTCTGCTTTGCTGTTCCCCTGTAAGTAATGTCATTCATTTGATGATTTGTGGGGGCTATTGGGCAGAGATCAGGTTAAAAGGTTTTTTCTTGCTAGCCCTCCCCTGGGCTGTACCTAAGAACACCTGTGAACACCATGTAGCCAGCTTCAACACCTCCCCGAGGGCTGTGGCTTACTCTGGAATAGAAGTCCTGGAGCAGAGAAGACTTGCAGATCTTGGGGCTGGGTGGAGGAGGCAGCTGGTAGTTGGGCTGGACAGTCCTGATGGCCCACAGCACCATCTCCTTCTCATCTTCCTCAAACAGGCACTTTTGGAAGAGCTCATCCACATGGAAGCCACTGTTGTTCAGCTTCTGCAGGTATCTGAGGAGGGGCAGACAGGACAGGCTCGATCTTCCCCAAGGGCCTGAGCATGCTGTACAGAAGCTGCCTCAGCACAGCCCATCCCACAAGGTCACCACCCGCCTCAGGTTACAGGGATCGGGTGTCCATCCTTCAGCCTGCACCACTGCAGAGCTTCCTGGGCGAGCTCCGGGCACTGCGGGACCGAGCTGCCCACAGGCAGCCCCACAGCCTGTGCTGCACTGACACAGCTCCACACCGTCCAGCAGTCACTGCCTGCCCCCTCAGAGACACCTGACTGGAGACATTCCCCTGAAGGCATCTAGAACGTGTCAGCAGCCAAAGGACAGAGAGACCAGTGACACATCCCTGAGGTTCAGCACTAGTGCATCAGAAGCTTTCTGCATCTTCTGAAGAGGAGCTGGCTGTGCCTCCAGCCCCAGGCACTGCCCCTAGGCCCAGCCTGCGGGATCTTCCAGGGCTCTTTCAGCTGCTCACTTTAGTACTGACACTTTCCTGTCCGTTAGGCTCCGTGAAATCTACCTGAATCTCCTGACCAAGGCTCTCTGGAGAGCCCTGCAGGAGCCAGCTATGTGACTGAGCCTACCAAAACAGGCAAACTCCACAGAAGTGTCATAAAAACGGAGGATCCAAGCCATTCCCACCAGGCAGCAACGGAGGGGCCAGGAGGAGCGAGATGCCTGGAATGGGTGTGGAACCCAGGAGTCCCTGACTGGAGAGGGCCTCTCCCAGCCCAGCTCTGGGGGGAACAGTGCCTGTTCTCACCTTCCACATCTCCTCTCCATGCACAATCTCAGGCAAACTCCCCAGCAGCTGGGGTGGCAGAGAGGGTGCTCTGCCCACACCAAAATCTGGCCATGAGAAGTGGCTCAGAGCATCCAGGTGGGCACGCAGAAGGGGCAGCTCTTCCTGACCCCAACTCGCTGCACCTCCCAGTTCTCCAAGCACAGCATGTGGAGCTGCTGCCCCTAAGGCTCAGCAGCACCTGAGGCAGGTTTTACCTCAAGATGGCTTTGGGAGGTGACTGGTTCCGGCCCATGCACTCCAGGGCCACCGCGTAGGAGTCCAGGTTGGGCTGGAGGCCGGCAGCCTCCAGGATGGAAAACAATCGGTCCAGGCGATTCAAGCAGCCCTGCAGGTGAGAAAGGAGAGAGGCTGTGTTCACTGAGAAGGGAAGGAGGCTGTGGACACTGACACCAGCAGCCCCAGAATCACAGCTCCACACCCCTCTACTCCTGGTTCAGATTTAGTCACGTCTACCCTACCCTTTCCCCACTCCTTCCTTCCTCTCCAAGCCACCTCACACGGATCTGTGGCCTCATGCCAGCTCAGTCCCCCTTGCCAGAAGCACTGCTTGAACACTTGCTGAAGAGGTAAAACCAGCTGGAGGCTGTTCCTCACGAGCCAGCCCCTCTCTCACCCGAAGCACCCACAGCTCGGTACCTTCCTGGCCCAGATGCGCATCACGATGTTGAAGGCACCGGTGTCCAGCACCTTCCTCTTCGCCGGAGAGCTGTGGCACAGCAGGAGGTACCGCTCGGCCTCCTCCGCCTGCTGCAGGAACAAGAAGCACTCCAGGTTGGACTGGATGGTCTGCTGCAGCACCTGTTGGTTACTCTTGTCCTTTGGCATCCTCTGAGGCCTCTTCAGCTCTGCAGCTTCCTTCACTCCCACCACCCTGGGCTTGCTGTGAGGGCTGCCAGAGCTCTGGTTCCAGGCAGTGGCTGCTTTTGTCTTTGGGATCTTTGGGCTCTTCATGATTTTTGCTGTGGGTCTGGTCTCTGCCTTGACCTCTACCTTGGCCTGGCCCTCCAGAGCCAGGGAGGCAGCACTGGGCAATTCCTGCTTCATCTTCAGCTGCTGGCTGCACATCTCCTTCTGCAAATCTTTGGCCCAGGTGTTGGACCGGGCCAGGCCATCACCCCGTGCCCTGGGAACGGGCTGCTTCTCCTTGGGGCCAGGGACCACAGCCTCCTGGTACTTGTCATTGTCCAGTGCAGCCAGTTCCACTTTGCTGACCGTCACCTCTGGGACGCTACTGCCTTGGAGCTGCTTCGCTCGAGCTTTCAGCACTAGTGGGAAACAGAGAGGTGATGGGAGATGAGGCACAGCAAAAGGCTCTGTCCTGTCCTCACTCTGGAAGTACCAGGATCATGCTCAGAAAAAAGGGCTCACACAAGAACTTCATCCCTCCTCGGCCAGCCCCGCTCCAAAACAGAGATACCAACCTCTGTCTGAGATCTACCTGCAAGCTGGAGCCCACCCCAGCATCCCAGGAACCCAGCAGTGTCACTGCCAGGGAAAAAGCAACAGCCCAGGCTGGTCTGACTGCTGTCTGCTCACTGCAGCTCTCCCAGCACTCACCTTCCAGCAGCTCTGACCTCTCACAGGTGCCATTTCTGTTTGCCTTCTCCTTGGTGCTGGCAGAGGAGTAGCTCCTGAAGATTCTCCATGGAATCCCTGCCGAGGAAGAACACAAAGGTGTGGGGGTCAGAGGAAGTTCACACCCTCAACCACTCCCTGTCCCCCACTCTGCCCCATGGCCCCAGCTGGACACAGTGGACAGAGTGAGCAAGGGACGTTTCTCAGCAGCAGCACAGGAGGGCAGGAGGGACAGGGACACCCCTCAGCCCCTGTAACCAGAGGCTCAGAAGGAACATGACCCCAGGGACACCACAAACCCCAGCGCTGTCAATGGGGTGGCAGCACCCCAAAACCCCCAGAGCAGGCGGACGCTATCCCACAGCTGGGACAGGACCCAGACCCCCCGAATCAGTCCTTTGGAGAGCAACAACATCCCAACACTTCCACAGCCCCGACTCTACCCCTGGGGTGTGCTCAGGACGCAAAAAGACCCTTCCATCTTCCAGGTGTATCCCAGAGAATGCTCAGGACCGTGGGACGTCCCGGCCCAGCTCCGTCCGCACACTCGGGCCGTGTCCCGGTCTCCTCGTGTCCCCGCCGGTCCCTCCACACCCTCCCGGTGCCTCCGTGCCCCCTCCGGTGCCCGTTCCCGCTCACCGGGCCCCCTCAGCCCGCCCGGGCCCCTCAGCACCGCCCGCAGCCTCAGCAGCGACATCCCCGGGCCACGCGCGCCGCCGCGCATGCGCCATCCCGCCGCGCCGGCGCGGGGCACGCCGGGAGCGCGAGTCCGGCCGCTCCGGACTACAGCTCCCATGGGGCAGCGCGACCGCGCCCCCTGGCGGCCGTGGCGGCCCCGACGGGGTGGGTCGGGACGAGCGCGGATCCCGGGACACGGCGGAGCGTCCGGGCGGTGGCGGAGCCCGGGGAACACGGTGGAGCCCGGCTGACCCGCGTCTCTCCGGCTCGAGCTCGGCGTGTCTCGGGTCGGGCCACAGACGGACACCGCCGTCCCCAGGTCCTGGGTCACAGCAGCCCCGCGCCCTCCACCTCTCCCCACGCTCTGAGCCCGCGGCGCTCGTTCCTTGCCCGCCCATCGCAGCTGACGGCGGATACCGGAGTGTGCGGTCCCCAACCGGGCGCCCCGCGGTCGTAGGCGAGTGACCGCGGCCGGTGACCCGGGACAGCCGTCGGGGTGCCGATTTATGAATGGGAGGCACCGCCCCAGTCCCCGCCCCGCCCGTTCGCCGCCGCCGCCCCGCCCCGGGCCGCCCATCCCTGGCCGCTCGCGCCGTCGGGGCCGGTCGCCGGTCGCCGCCGTGGCCATGGCCCATCGCCTGTTGCCCGCCTGTCGCCCGCCGCCCGCCGCCATGAGGCGCGGGGGCCCCGCCGCCATCGCCGCCTGCCTCGCCGGGGCACTCGCCGTGCTGGCGGGGCCGGGGCCGGGGCCGGGCAGTGCCACCGGGACCGGCCGGCGGCCTCCCCGCAGCTACGGGCATCTGGAGGGCGACGTGCGCTGGCGGCGGCTCTTCTCCGCCACCCGCTTCTTCCTGCGCATCGACGGCAGCGGCGGCGTGGAGGGGACGCGCTGGAGGGAGCGGCCGGGCAGTGAGTGGGGACGGGGACGGGACCGGGACCGGGACGGGAACGGGGGAGAGCCGGGATCTGGGGCCGCCCCCCGCCCACGACGGGCGAGAGCGCGATCCCGCCGGCTGCCGGGGCTGCGGCGGCGGCGGGCGCTGCTGGAGCTGGACCGGGGCGGAGGCTGGACGGAGGCGCCTCGGGTTGGCGACGGGAGCCCTCCATGCCCGGCCCGGAGAGAGCCCGCAGCTCTTCCCTCCGGGGAAATCTCAGCCAAAGTGCCCAGTCCTCCGGGGGCGCGAGAGCGGCGGGTCCCCGCTGTCCCCCGGCGCTCCGGGAGCGCAACCGGCGCCGGCTGCCTTCACCCCCGTCACTGCACTGTGGGAGCCATGAGAGGGGTGCGGACACCGGCGAGCACTGCCCGGGGACCCGACGTTGCTTTCCCAGAGGCTGGGGTGTCCTAGGGCGTCTCTCGGGGTTCCTTTGTCCCATCTCGTCCTGCCGGATCGCGATGCCCCCCCTGCCTTGCCTTCCCCATGGACTGGAGGATGTGCTCTTTCCCCACTAACACACTGGGGGAGAAAAAGGCTGAGGGGAGGGGGGGGGTGTAGGAAGTTTTGCGGTGATGCTGGTCCCAGAATGGGGCATCTGTCCGATGTGGGACAGCAGAACATCCCTGTTGGAGGGGACCATGGAGCAGCCGCTGCCTGCAGAGCAGGTTGGGACTCAAGACAGCTGGGTGGGCAGAGTGACAATATCCCCAGGAACGTGGCAGTCACTGTATCACTTCAGCAAGGCTCAGGGCTGCAAGTGCCCAGGTATCAGCCACCCATCGGGGTGCAGGGTCGCAGCCCCTGGGACAGGGATGGGGGCACCAGGCTGGCAGGACAGCAGCTGGACGAGGAGGGGGATCTTGGGGGCCTTGGAAAAGGGGATGCCTGAGCATCCCGCAGGTGCCCTGACAGGGTGTTGGGGTTTGGGGTAGGAGGGCTGCAGCACTCCCAGCCATGTCCTGGTCCAGCGGGGCCTGCCCTATCTCCCAGCAGCCACAGGACATGGGAGCCAAGCCCAGCCCAGGGAACCCTCCTGTGGTGTCGGAGGCTGTCGGGAGTCCCGACCAGGCACGTTGCCAGCACAAAGCACCTCAACACGTTCCCTCGATGGTGTGGCCATGGGACCTGGCAGGCAGAGCAGCTCCGGGCTGTACATGAGGTTCACTCTGCTTATCTGTGCGCGCCTGGGCTGGGCGCGGGCTCTGCTCCACAGCCCTCGCAGAAGCTGCCGGACCAGCCCCACTGGCAGCTCTAGGGTGGCGGGGGATCTTCCAAGGACTCCCCCACCTCAAGCCCTGCATCTGCCCCAGCCTCCTCGAGACCCCTGTGGGGCTGAGTGTGAGACTGGGAGCACTGGGAGCTGCCTCTGACCAGGTACTGGCCAGGCACCTGCAAACAAAGGGCGGCAGAGCCGGCCCGAGCACTGGGAACAGAAGGGGGTTATTTTTAGAAAAGCGCAAGTCCTTATAAATAGCAGCAGCTTCAGACGGTGATCAAGTGGGACGGATTCACAGGCATTCGCTCAGCCCTTCCCCTCCACAGCCCTCGTCAGTGGCTTCCCGTGGCAGCACTGAAGCAGCTGGGATGAAAATCCCGGGGGAGCCGAACGCTCGGGAGCCCTCAACTGCCCCAGTGCTGTATCCACCCTGTCCGCCCCCAGCCTCCCGCAGGCAGGTGATGCCCGGGGAATGCCAGCAACGCCGGGACGTTGATGAAAGCCCTTGCCCAGCGGCTGCAGCCCCCATGCTGTCTGTGTGTCCTCCCACGCTGTCCAGCCGGGGCAGCCCCTGCAGTGGTGCCCAGTGGCAGATCCTGCTGTGGCTCCAGCCCTTCCTGCTGCCCTGCCCACATTGCTCTCACTGGACATTCCTTCTCCCCTTCCCACTGTGCGGTGTGCCTGGCGGGCGGCAGGGCGGGCAGCGGCACTCCGGGCTGGCCGGCGTGAGGCAGTGCAGGAATCCAGAGGCCCCGATGATGCTCTGGGTGTTTCCCGTGCCAGAGCCGCTGGTCTGACCACATGCCTTTCCCATTAGCGGCCGAGCCGGAGCTCGGCGGTCGGGGCACACACACGCCAGCCCAGCTGTGGCTTCACAGTCCGGCTGCGGCCGCCCCCCCGGGCTCATCCTCATGTCCTGCAGTGCTCCTCCACCTGCCAGCCCACAGTGCTGGGCACGGGGCCGCTTGTCCTCGCTTGTGCCACCAGAAAATCGGGCATCCACGGACGGCACTGTCCTGGGCTATTCCTGCCCCCGCAGAGCTCTGCCTGCATGCCTTCGTTCACCATAATACGATGTGTGCTGTCACTGCCACCCCCATGCACACCTGGCCCTTTCAAGAGCCACGCCAGCCTCAGTGCCCTGCGTGTACCGGGGCCGGGCGCTGCGGGAGGCGGATCAGGTCCCCAGGGCACTGCGGGCGCGCTGGGGATGGATGAACGGGCAGAGCTGCCAAAGAGGGGAGGACACAAATGAGATTGTGCTTGGCATCGCTCCCACACAGCCCCGCTTCAAGTGGCTGGAGCCGGGGAGGAGAGGAGTAAAGATCAAACCTTCCTTGGATCAGAGGTTCCCCCTCCCACTGCCAGCTTGGGCTGCAGCCCTTGTTCCTCTGGCTGCTCTGGCTCTGGATGAGGATCAGCAACTCCATCCCTCTGGAGGGACACTGTGGCCACCACAGTGGCCACATTGGGGCAGGGCCCCTCAAGGAGGTTGCCCGTCCCTCCCTGGCTCATGCCGTGCTTTCCCTGTCCCGCAGGCATCGTGGAGATCCGGTCGGTGCGTGTCGGCGTCGTGGCCATCCGGGCGGTGCACACGGGCTTCTACCTGGCCATGAACAACCGGGGGAGGCTCTACGGGTCGGTAGGTCGGACGCTGCCTCCTGGGAGGGACTGCACCAGAGTCAGAGGCTCAGGGCAGAGTTGGAACAGGGTCCTGGTTTCCAGTGCCCTGACCTGCTCCCCAGCAGGGGACTGCACCCACCAAGCCCCTCTGCCCCCTGGGGACCAGAGAGGAGCCAGGGTCCTGCCCTGCCCCACTCTCGGGGTCCGAGGGGCTCAAGCTGAGCATAGCCACCCCTCACTCCCTTCCCTCTCCTGCCAGAAGGAGTTCAGCCCCAACTGCAAGTTCACGGAGCGCATCGAAGAGAACGGCTACAACACCTACGCGTCGCTGCACTGGCGGCACCGCGGCCGCCCCATGTTCCTCTCGCTCAATAGCAAGGGCAGGCCACAGCGAGGGGGCAAGACACGCCGGCAGCACCTCTCCACACACTTCCTCCCCATGCTCGTCAGCTGAACACCGTGGGCAGCTCCAGACGGTCCTGTAGGAAAAAAAAACCAAACAAAAAAATGTTATTTTATTTATGTACATATCTATTTTTTGCTATTTATTGCTTTATTTTTAATGCACGGCAGAGGAGGGATATGGAAGGCAGATGCTCCAGACTCAGCCGTGCAGGGCTGTGGCTCTCCCACTGTTCCCAAATTTGCCCTAAACCAGGACACCCCGGCACAGAGCCAGTGTGGTGGAGCCAGGGAGCGTGACTGGAGCAGGGGCCAGGATCTGCTAATAGCATCTCTGCAGGGCTGGGATGTACCAGCAGGTTGTCTGTGTCTGAGCTTCCGTGGCAATTAAAGCTGTGTTCATGGTATGGAACAGGAGCAGGTCTCGGAGCTTTGATGGTGAACTTGGCTTGGGATGGGAGGGATTGGCTCCCGCGTGGTTGTGGCTGCAGCCACCAGTGTCATCTCTGCTGCCACTGGCAGGGAACCCAGCTGATCCTTTGCCACATCCAGGTATTCATCGACCCCCACCCACCCTGCAGGAAAACAGCCACGGTGGCTCAGTGGCACAAAGGAGGGAGCAGGAGGAGCAGGAGCCAGCCCAGATTCTCAGGCAGACACAGCTCCGGGGCTGCCCCTGGCCACAGCCAGTGCCAGTCAGTCCTGCAGCCCAGCGCCGCATCCTCATCCCCAACAAAAACACAGCTGGGACAGTGGTGAGGACCAGCCCCTCACCTGGAGGGCAGCATGGCCAGGAATAGCACCTGCACCTCAGCCTCCTGGCCAGGGTACATCCCTGCACCACCTCACGCCTGCTGTGGCCAGGCCCAGCATCCCGGTCACTGTCACGTCAGACAGAGCAATGGCCCCAGCAAAAACCACCAAACTCGTTCCATTTCTGACCCAACCAGCTCCAAATGAGTCTGAGAGGGAACAGCCACTGTATTAACCATGTGGTGACTGTGGTGAGCCCCTGCCAGGTGGGCAGCAGCTGCCATGCACCCACCCGGGACGTTGCTCGGCCCACTTGAAACCCATCTGAGCACTGCTCACACATGAGAAATCATTCCCAAGCGCCTGGGGGAGTCAGGAACCCAATCACAGCTGAAATAGTGGGAGAGGGAAGGTTTTTCCAGGTCTCTTGTTTTGGTGACTAAACAGCAAAGCCTCTCCTCGGTGTCGGGTCAGCCAATGGACACGTGCAGGTTCAGCCAGGACCTTCTTGCTGCCACCCACCTCACCAGCCCAGGCTTCTAGCTCAACCCCTGGCAGAGGATGAGCCATTAACCCCGACACACCAGTCCCGAGATAAACCCTCCTGTGAGATGAAAGGCGCCGCCACACTGCCCAGCCAAGCCGAGGAAGAAAAACAGTCCGGGCAAGTCGTTCCCTGCCAGCCCCCGGCCCTGGCACAGCTGGTGACACTTCCTCCAACAAACCAACTTCGTGTGTTCTGAAATGGCCCAAGACAGACAAAAGCATCCTTCCCCCTCCTAAAAGAGGTCCATATCTTCTCAGGAAGCTCATGGAAGAGCCAGGTCCTGGGGTGATGCTGCTTTAGAAAAGACACCCAAGCTCTGCTGCAGCCAGCACCTTCCCCAGCAGCCCCAGCCTACTCCCAGGGCCCCAAAAGCCGAGGAAGAGGCAAGGAACCCCCCAAACTGTCAAACCCTCCACCCACTTCCCTGGCAGCTCCCATGGGGGAAGGTTCTCCCTTGTCTGCTCTGGCCTCTGCCACAGAGCAGTCCCAACATGCGGTACCATCACGGACCCCCAGCCCTCTAGGAAACCTCCTGACCACCTCAAGTCCCTGTGAGGGGAAGGGGCTCCCAAGTGATGGATGGTGAGAGCTTCTCCTCTCATGCCTCGGGGCCCAGGAAGCAGGGACATGGCAGGGAGTCACTGCCCGCTCTGGTGACATTCTTGTCATTCTCCAAGCTCCAGCTCTGTCACAGAAACCGAGTCACAAACATACCTGGATATTTTTCTCTCTCTCCTTGTTTTAATCAGCTCTATTTTTTGTAGCTTTGCAATACATTTTTTTTTTTCTCCAAAATGTTGTTTTCCTGGTAATTACTCGGTCACAATGAGATTTGCTGGTCCTCGTTTTGCTGCACACCCAGTCCTGTGTCGGCCCAGCAGAACAGCCTGCCCTGGCTGTGAGGGGGGCAGGACTGTAGGGGGAAGAAGGTGTAAAAAATAGAAAACACCAGGCGAGGATGCTTCCAGCTGTGATCCTTGGCTACCTGTGCAGTGATCCACAGGCTGGCAGTGGCTCCCAACGGAACTCCCAGCACGCAGGAGGGCTCAGAGAGGCCCAGCCTGTCCGGGGAAGGCAGGACAGCTTGGTGGCCTCAGAGCTTACCCTGTAGCTTTCCTCAAATCATGCATAATGGCTCGCAGAGCTGAAATGTCCATTTATTGACAACAGTAATAATTTAAGATTATAAAAACCCCTTTCAGTGTTGAGTATCAGCGGGCGAGGTTATAAAGAGAAATAAAAGGGACTCGAGATGGGACAGGGAAAGATCCCAGGGTCTACTTGAGAGTTCCTGTTTCAGTGACAGCTATTCGTCCTCCCCAGATGGTGATCCTGGGGGGAGGCAGCATCCTTATACTTCCATTTTAGACGTCAATCTCCAAAGCAGAAAAGATAGTATCCAAGGGGAGGAGGAGCAAAAGAAATAAAAGAAAGGGATCTCAAATTCAAACCCATACAAACACCATTTCCATTCGGGATTCAACCACTCGCTCAGCACCTCGGGGTTCCCAGCCGGGGAGCGCAGCAGCCTCGCACTGCAATGGGTAAAGTCCACGCAAAGAGGATGTTTTTATTGACAGACAGAGCTCTTTCCCCCCTTTTTCATCACAGAACTTGAGGCTTCTCATCTCTGAAGGACCCAGAGTCTCCGTGTCTTCAGAAATCAAAAGGAAATTCTGGGGGCACTGCTCCTGCCTCGTCCCCTCCCCTCGCTCTGCTCTGGAAGCCCCTTTGGCTGCTTGTGGTGGCCAGGGAGGGAGGGGGAACAGTGGAAGGGCCCCGGGGACAGAGGGTGCGTTAAGATTCATGAGTTGTTCGATGAGTTTTCATTACTTGGTGAGCTGGAGGAAGAGGAGGAGGAGGAGGATGACGAGAAGTTCATCCCTGTGAGTCCTGGGGGGTTTGTGGCAGTGTTTTGTCCACTTAAACTTTTCCGGCAGACGGGACACGTGTCATGCTTTGGGGAGCAGACAAAAAAACAAAACAAGAAATACGGGAAACGGGATTAGAAACACAACAGGGGAGCAGCACTCGAGGAATGGGCTGGGATGACACTCCATCCTCTGACCACAGGCTGCTTGTGCTCAGGCCTCATCATAGAGGTAGGAAAATATTTACAGAGGGGAGCAGGACCAGACAAAGCCCCCAGTGCTGCACACCCCAGGCAGTGCCCCGCACTCACCTGCTCCAGCCACGGGACGATGCAGCCGTCATGGAACAGGTGATTGCACGGTAACTGCCGCACGTTCTCCCCGACTGTGTAGTCTTCCTTACACACAGGGCACTCCAACCCGGAATCTGCATGGCATAGGGAAAGCCAAGCCCAGCTGAGCAAAGGAGGAGAGAATGACAGGCAAAGCCCCCGACTCAGGGCTCATCATCCCTCTCCCCTTCCCCAGCACTGCTCCATCCCTGTCAGAAGGAAAGCTAAGTGCTCTGCAGTCCCCACATCATCATTCTAACTCCCCCTACCCAGAGTATGCCTCATCCTTCCCTTCCCTTCTGCTTTTCCATCTCTGTCCACACTGAACCTCTCACAATCTCCCCAGGGCAAATCTGTCCAGCCTACACTGCTCTTTTTTTTGTGTGAGTGTAACAGAGCCCCTTCAGCTCTCTGCCTGCTTTGAAATGTTTTATGCCTCAAAGGTACAAACAGACAAAATTCAAGTCCCAAGAAAACATTACAGAGAGTTCCAGTGAGCACCCTGTGCACAATTCCATGGAGCAGACACGTACCTACGTGCTCCTGTGTGATCTGTATGGTGGGGAGGGCCTGGATCTTCTCTTTGTCCGCTGGCGGCGGTCCAGTGTTTTCAAACTGATTCAGTAACTGGAAAAACAACCAGCCAGGCAGGCAGAAGAGAGAGGTGAGCTCAGCAGCACACAGAATCCACTCGTTTCCTGAGCCAGGGCACCTGGACCCCGCACTGTGGGCCCCTTCCCATTTCAGTCCCCCAGCCCCTCATTCCCTGCACCACCACAGGAGCTGCCCCTGCTGCAGCACTGCACAGGAGGATGGAGACTGTGGTGAATCCCAGTTTTACCTGTGTGATAATCGCATCCAGCCCGTTGGCACCCCAGGCGTAGTCCATCGGATTTGAGTGCAGGACTCCCCTGAAGAGCAAGGACAGCAAGTGAGTTCATCCTGGAGCACCAACGAGACACTGTCAGAGAGAGCAGCACATCCTCCAACTCACCAAGGGCCCAGGCCTAGGTTTGGAATTGTGGTCGGTGCAATAATTCCATTGACCAGCTGCTGGATAATTCTGAAAGAAAAAAAAAAAAAAACAGGATTGTGTAAGAATTAAAGTTTGCTGGCTCCCAGCCCAGCACCCCAGCATGGAGGGAGAGATTGAGTAAGCTGAATACTACACATTGTTGGGGGCAATTAAAAATACCCTACAGCAATTGCAATGGCAGCTTAGGGAGTGATCAGCCACTGATAAAGTTTCAGTATTTGATTCATAAGGGGACAATTCCTGACATGATGGTGAATGGCTCCCAGGATGCACTTACACAAACACTGTCTGCTGTTCTCTTTTGTTTCCCCTCACAGCAAGTACAACATTTTTGCAACACCTGGCAATGACCAGGGAATATTTTCCCACTACAGAACAAACTCCCAAGCACAGTCCATGTCACCACTCAGCTGAAACAACCCCAACAGACCCCAAGCAGGAGCTGCCAACAGGCTTACGTGGGACACAAATGGCACCCATGGCAGTTCTGGACAGCTTTGGAATGATGCTCCCATAAGCCAGGAGAAAAGGTGAGAAACAACAGGGTTCCCTGCTCAGGGGCCAGAGTGGTTCTCACCCTTCCAGCGTGGGGACGCCCTCGTGCCTGCCCGAGGCTCGGCGCGTGGCCAGGCGGGCGCGGGGCTGCCGGGCACCGTAGCGGTGCCGGGACTGGTGCTCACGCTCCCGCCGGTTCTCCGAGTCCCGGTTGTCTTCTGGCTGCGCGTTGGACCCGAAGGGAAACTCAAAGCTGTCGTCAAAGAACCCGAAAGCAAACTGGCCATAGCCCGGGGGCAAGGTGAACAAGTGCTGATCCACGTTCTGGAGGGAGGGAGGGAATGCAGAGAACGGACTGTGACAAGAGGAGGAACGGCCCGCGGCTCCCACGGTGTCCCTGCAGCTGCCCACAGCCAAGCCCAGGCCTGGGGTGGCGCTGGGACCAGCGCCCTCGGCAGCAGCTCGGTGAGGAACAGACACTGGAACTGCACACAAAGGCAGAAATAATCACAGTTCCCTGGTTTCTCTTTGGTGTGTCACTGCTGCTTCCGAGCTGAGGCTACTGCATAGCAACACACCCAAATCCTGCTGAGCCCCCTCACGACGGGAATCAGCTGTGAGTGATGGTCCTATGTAACACACGCAGTAAAAATATGGTATGTGGAGATTTCAGGAGCAGCATGTGGAGGATATTAATTCCTCCTTTCCAAATTCTGTCATGATCTGGGAAACGTTTAAACAATGCACTGTTGGAAAAATACTCAATCCAACAGCAAAGCGGAAGGTGTTGGAAGAGAGAAAGGACTTGCTCACCTCAAAAGGATGCCTGCTCTGATCAGTGGCTGACGTAGAGGAGCTGGTCTCATTGTCAGCATTCCTATGGAGAATGAAGAGCACTGGTAATCTCATAGCAGCTTCCAAGGCTTTTCTGCCCCCCTCCCATCCCAGGGCAGAGGCAGCTCAACAGAACCTGGTCCTCCCTCAGCTGCTGATTTTCTAATTGCCCAGATCAATCTTCCCTCCCCAAACCTTTCATTTTCCAGCATCCCCACCCATTTTTCCCTACCCTATTAGAGCTCACAGGCTGCAGAGAAGTGCCTGAACCACGATGCCAAGCGAGGATTTTCCCCACAATCCATCTCAAACACACCAGCTAATCCTCCAGAGCCCCAGGAAGACTTAAGGCACAAACGCTGATCGCTGTGACCCCAAGACACAGAAGTCTAATCTTGAATCAAAGGAACTTCTCTACTGCAGAGGCACGTAACCCAGCAGCTCAGGATATTGGGAAAACTCTAACTGTTGTCTGCTTTCAGAGCTGCAGGAACATTTTCTGCTCAGAACCAAGCTTTGCATTTATGGTACCAAAACCGCTGAGATTCAACAACTATGTGACTCTCTCAAGGTCACAGGGAATCACCAAAACAGTCAGGATCAGCCAGAATGGATTTTCAGGCTCCAGGGTTGGTGGTCAAACCAAACATCACCTGCCCAGTGCAGAAGCCCCAGGCCATGCACCACCATCAGCAGGCAGCAACACCCACTGCCCTGGCCCCTGCACTGCCCACAGCCTGTCCTGGAGCTGCTCACAGCTGGGGCCCCACAAACACGACTGAAACATTTTAAGACATTCCTGCTGCTCCTGCCACCAGCGGCAGCAGAGCGGCACAGAAACACAGACCTCACTGCTCCAGGGCAGAGTCCAAAGTCTCAGCCACAACATTTTGCTGTTCATCCCCAACACAGTCACTGCTTACACTGCGGTGTCCGTGCGCTCACCATTCCCAGATGCCTCTCTCTGGGGTTATCTCTGCCCTGATGACTCAGATCAGGTCAGAGCCACCACAAAGCATGGGGAAAGCCTCCCTACCACTTCTTTATGTTTGTCTGAAATCAAACCATTCCTGCCCCACCCCCCAGCTGAGACACTGGGCATTCAGCATTGCCATGGCAGATTGGCCTGCGCATGCTAACTCTGCCAACAAAGCACTGTATTCCAAAAGTGAGGAAAGATGAGCTAAAGCTGGGGCAGAAGCAATAGAAACGGTGCATTTTATATCAAACATTGCCTTTGAACTAGGAAGAGAGCAAAGTAACCTGGGCTCACTGGAGCACCAGCCCCTAGGGCAGCACATTACCTTGGCTCCTCAGGAAGCTCTTCAATAAAACCAGACTCACAGCGTGGGCAGATGTAGTCCTGCAGGAGAAGAGACACCGGGTGAGAGAAGGAGATGGCACCTCAGGGTGTGACAGGGTGGGAGGTCCTGCAGTCTGCAATCCCCAGCACATGCCATGGTCCCAGAGCCAGAGTGACCCCAAACCCCAACATTTGCCTTCCTGAGCCACTGAGGCCAGAGCTCGGCCTGAGCCTGTGTGAGCTCAGCTTAAGAATGATGAGAGTGATGCTGATTAATTCCCAGTACAGACACAGCATTAGGTACCAGCTGATGCAGCTCCAGTGAAGTGAAAGTGAAAACCCCCAATGCTCCCTGTGCAGCAGCCCTCAAACTTTGGTCCAGCTGCGTGTTTTGGGGAGCAGGAAACAACGCGGGAATGGCAGCAGGGACTCAGCAAGGTCGTGGTGCTCGGGGAGGCTGAAGGGTCCTTGTCACCAACACAGCCTTGGGTTCACAGCACACAGGGACACTCCGGGTTGTTGTGCAGCCAGGACCTCACACTCCCTCACCCAGAGCTCACTACAGAGACCAGTCACCACCCCTGGCCCCTGGCACTGAGCATGCCAGGACAGACAGGCTGAGTGTGCAGCCCCTGTGACAGCCACCTCCTCACGATTCCTGGGGTTAGTGAGGAATTTATCCTCTACAACCTGTCCTGGGCAGAACAGCCCAGAGCACTGGAGACCCTGAAAGGGAACTGTTTCACTTCCCAGTGCTCAAGAAGCAGCACTGAGCCAATCCCATCCCCTACCCCATGCTGGGCACACACCACCCCAAATCCCTGTGCTGGCAGAGCCTGGCTCAGCACAGAAGGCATTTAAGAGCTTCTAAAAATAATGGCATTTCCTTTTGCTGCTGCGTTGGAATTGGCACAGCCCTGAGCCAGACTGAGGGATTCCCCCAAGGAGCTGAGGCTGTTGATAAGGCCCTTGGGGTCACTCCTCTGGCCCCTACAGCTGACCCCAATAAGGCCCCAAGGAAGGAGCACAGCTTGGAGCCCTTGCATGTGCCCCGTCTGCCCAGGGAGATATGGGAGCTCTGAGCTCAGGAACTGGGAGAGGTGGCTGCTCCCTCTCCCACGCAGGACTCCCTGTCTGCTGCTGTGGAACAACCATGTCTGCACCACTGACACCAGCTCTGAGCTCAGGGTCTCCTGTGTGAGCACACAAAACCCCCTCTGCGTTGCTTCCCACCAGCACAAACTGGAGGGGACACACGTGGCATGGAGGCGAGTGACCATGGCCTGAGCACCCTGCTCCAGGGAGCTGCTGTGTGTTGTGTGTGTGCCTGTGAGCTCCCAGCCAGCTCCCAGCACAGGGATCAGCACATTCCTCTGCAGCTGGAACAGCACAAATGTCAAAGTTTGTTGTTCCTCGGGCTGTTTGAGTCCCTTTGGCAGCGCTGGTTACTGCGCCTGCAGAGGGTGAGTGAAACCCGGGTGAAGCCTGAGGGAACCTGGATCCCCAAAATAAGCTCATGAACTCACAGACCTGAGTCCCCAGACACTGGACCTGCTCCCTGCCTGGTCCTGTCTGGCCAAGAGTGCCCAGCTGGCACAGCCAGGTGTGCCCAGCCAAATGCACACAACCAGATGTGAGCACAGCCCAGCACGGGGTGTTTGAACAGAAATAAAGAACAGATTTTCTGGGTTACCTCCTGGCTCCTGCCCGCAGCCCACGTGTGCTCAGCTCAATGAGTTTGCCCTCACTCTTACACATGAGCTGGGAGCCCCAGCATGGCCCACCCTGGCCCGAAGGAGAGGGCAAAAGGACAAATCACACGTCACAAACCAGCCACCCCCGGCAGGCACAGCTCTGCTTGTCCTCAGAGGCTTTTCAAGTTGAGTGCCAGCAACCAGCAATGACTTTTGGGACAAGGTGCTGTGAAAAGTGTCAGGATAAAGAGACCAGCAGCACTCTCCAAATCACATTTAACATCTCAGGAAGCCAAGCAGGGGAACAACTGATCCACCAGATCCTCCCCAACAGCCCACACTCCTTTTCCACCCACACCAGGACGAGCTCCACACACACCGGATTTTGGTGCGTGATTAAAGCACCTGCCCAGGTGCCTACACAGCACTTCTACCTACGTATTGCCGTGCACCTCCCTGCGCCCCAGCCGCCCCCACCGCGGGGCTTTTGTCGTGTTCATTAAAAGACGACCGGGAAGCCCCCACCGCCCCGCGCTGCTTCACCCGGCACCGGATGGATCAGGCTGCTCGGGCTGGGGGTGTCACAGCTGGGCCCGGGGGTGTCAGAGCCGGCCCAGACCGACTCCGCGGTGGAGCCCCGTCGCTCCCCGTGGAGCGGCCGGAGCGCTCGAACCGCCGCGGGCCCCCCATCCGGGCACAACAGGGCCGAGGGCCCGTCCCGCCGCGCCGCCCCCGCCGCGGCTCGCCCAGCTGCTGCCCCTCGGCCATGCTGGCCCGTTCCCTCCGCAGACCCTCTCCCCTCGTCGCCGCGGCCCCGTTCCCTCGCTACGCACACCTCCTCCAGCCCCTCTCAACGCCCCCCAGCCCCGGTGCCACGGGCGGAGCCCCACAGGGCAGCCCCCGCCTCCCCGCCGCTCAGGCCCCCTGGGCCCCTCAGGCCTCGCCCCCACGTGCCCGCCCCCTGGGGGCCCCCGCCCGGCTCTGCCCGCGCTTCCGCCCTTCCCCGGCGGCCCTCCCCGGTCCCCCGCTCACGGGCAGGCGCGGGGCGATCTCGGCCGAGCAGCAGTGGCAGAAGAACCGGCCCGGCTGCGGCGACGCCTCCGCCATCTTCCCTACCCGCCGGCCCCGCCCCCCGCGCGCGCCGCGGCGCCGACGGCGGCCGAGGGGGGACAGGGGACAGCGCGTGGCGGAAACGCGAAGGGGAGAAAGGGCTGAGGGGGCGTGGCCCGTTGGGGGCGGAGCTTTGTCGTATTAACTGAGTGGGCGTGACATGGCCATATAAGGCAATGGGGCGTGGCCGGGGAAGCGGCGGGACTGGATCCCCGATTCCGGGAACCCCCCCCATTCCGGGAACCCCCCCCATTCCGGGAACCCCCCCAATCCTTCCTTCACTCCCTCCATCCTTCCTTCGTCCCCTCCGCCCCCGGGCTCCCTGATCCCTCCCTCAGCCCCACCGGACCCCCGAGCTTTAAAACATCAGCTCAAAAGCTGATTTATTTATTTAGTTTTTAAAAGAAGAGGAAAAAATGAGCTGGGGAGAGGCTGAGTCCCCCGAAAGGAGGAAAAAGGGGTATTCTCAGTGAAAATCCGGGGAGCTGCTTCACGATGCAATAGCCCCAAAGGAACCGGAATGTTCCATTTTGGCAGAACACTCTCAGGCTGCGTGCTTCTCCCAGACCTTGCCCCTTGGATGCTGGAGGGTGCTGGGAAGGTTTTTGGGGTTGAGAGGTGGAATCTCGATTTTTGGGACCTGAGAATCCCACCTGCAGCTGGGTTCAGGGCCAGCGTTTTGCCCAGGCTGCAGCTTTTGAGAGAGCAGAGGCTCTGCCTGGCCCTCCCTGGGGTCCCAAGCCTCAGGGGCTGTTGAGTGCCACTGCCGAGCCAGGGTTTTGGGGTCGTGTAAGTGGAGAAATTTTGGGGTATCCACGCAGTGCGGTTTTGGGGGAGGGGGATGGCGAGGCTGCGGGGCGGGACTGGAGCGGCAGAACTGCGGGATTTTAAGAGTTCTGCAGAGCGGGGCTGTAGGGTCTTGGCGACACCAGCCCCGCTCCCAGCAGGTGGCATCTTCATCCCAGGATTTGCTGCTCCAGCTTTGCCGGGTGATGGAGCCGGGGAGGGATTTGCGAAGGAGCTCAGGAGCCGTGGAAAGCTCCGGCAGAGCGGGGACGAGGACTGGACGCTGGTGGCACACAGCTCTTGAAGGCTGGGTCAGCGGTCAGCAGCTGGGAGGGCTCGGTGCTGGTGTGGGAATTGCAGCTGTGGCACAGATCGGCAGAGTCCAGTGGCTGAGCGATGATCCCGGCCGCCGATAAGGCACGTTGGCATTTATTTACAGGCAATGAGCAAACTGCTGCTCCCGTAACTCTTTTATTCAGGAGGAGGTGGGTCCAGACAGTGCGTCGTGGTCCAGCCGGGAGCCAGACAGAGCCCGGAGCCTCAGCGTGGAGCCCGCGGCTCCGGATGGGGCATTTCACACCCCAAGGGAAGCTCCTTCCCCGCGGTTCTCCAGAGCCCTGTTTCACCGTCGGAGGACAAGTTGCCACTTGATCAAATGGGTGCCGGGTGCCTGTGGGATGAGGGGGGGAAGGATCCGGCTCCACTGACTTTGTCCCTCTGGAATTCCCTGACGCAGGAGCTGTGGAAGCTGAACGTGGCAACACTCGTTGGGATGCAAATGGCAGCGGATGTGGATGCACATGGAGATAAGGGCAGCAGAGCAGCTGCAGTCCCGGTGCTGCGGGCACACGGCAGTGGGAATGGTCTCCCAAAAGCCCCTCACTCATCTCTTGGGGAGTCAGCAGCCTCTGACTCAGATCTACGGCCAGAGGCCCCTGCCCATCCCTCACTGCTGGTGCTGACCGTGGAGATGGGATCGCCCTTCTCTGGGGGCTGAGGCTCCCAGACAGCCCCATGCCCTGACTTTGGTCCCAGCCATGATTCCTCCCCACAAAGGGCATGAGAATCCCATGGAGACCCCATCTCTGATGCTGCTCGGGCACCCGAAGATTGGGGGTTCTGTGTTTGCCTGTGCCCCTTCTTTCTGCTGCCTCCGAGGAAGCTGTGTCTGGTCAGGAGCAAATTTGAGTCACCCAGGGAAGGATTTTCCCACGGTGCTGCAGAAAGGCAAACTGCACCCTCACCCGAGAGGGCTGACGAGGAGGTGACACCTCCCCAGGTAGGATCGAGTCATCGTTAGACAGAGCCCACTCCCAAATCAGCCACCCCGCTTGGGAAGGGCAGCGGAAAATCTCACAGGGCTCCCATTGTCTGAGGGGTTGGGACAGGGTGGGAGGCTCCTCCGGCAGCTCAGACACCATCCCATGTGGGCTGAGCAGTGGAGGGGATTCCTCCTGGCCTCTGGACCCTGTGTTCCTAAAGAAAGTGGTGACTGGAGCTGAAACCCCCACACTGCCCAGGTGTTGGAGGCACAGGGGCAGCTCTGGGCACGGGCTCATCCCAGGCTCTGCCTTGAGCCCTGGGAAGCACAAGCACCTCCTGCAGCCAGAGCAGCTCCCAGAGCAATTCCTGCCAAGTGAGAATAACTGGTGCAGCTGGTCTCCCTGCTCCCCTCCACCCCACATCATATATAATTGCCTATTTTAATTAATAAATTGGAGGCCACTCAAAGGAAAGCAGCGAGATTCCTTACAGACACTGCCGGGATTGTCTACCCGCCTCGAGCCAGTCGTGTCACGGCGGATTTGAATCGGTCTCCTTTGAATTTGCTCAGACAGATCGAGAGATTTACATCCCCCACCTCATCTCCTGGAGCCTCACACCTCCAGGCTGCGGGTCCGGATCCCATCTGGCAGTGATCCAGCAGCTCACGGTGACCCAGGAGCAGCGGCACAGGCTGAGCCCCGTCCTCAGCACCACCAGGCTGTGAGGGCTGGGGGACGCTGCTGGAGGGTGGTCCCCAACCCTCCATGGCTCTGATCCCTGGATCAGAAGGGCTGGTGGCATCCTGGTGGTCCTTCCCTGGCCCAGCTGTGCTGTCCCAGTGGTTCACTTTCCCCTGGGAGCAGCCAGAGCAGAGTAGCTCAGGGGAAGTTCATGGTCCCAGGGGACTGCTTTTAGTCTCCACCAAAAATTTTCCTTTCTCTTTTTTTCTTTTTGGATTCTTTCCTTTTTTATGCTTGGTTTAAACCATTGTTCTTCAGGGGAAATTTTAATGTGAAAAACATGCTTTTCTAACAACTGCCAGCCTGGGCCAAGCAATGAGGCTCTTTGGCTGACAAGGGCTGTGTGGCAGATGTGAGCTCGGGGGAGGATGTGACCTGTGGTGGCTCTGCTCTTTAGAGGCCCATGGGATGGGGATCCACCAGGCTGGCAAGGCCGGGATGCTGGGATTGTAGAGCCAATGGGGTCCAGGTCCTCCCCATGGCTGGCATGGGAGCAGGGCAGCCACCAGCCCGTCTGTCCCACCCCAATAACCAGCACCTTGCTCCAGGAGCGAAGATCAGTGGAGCAGCCGCTGCCCTTCCCGGTGCAGCTCTGCTTCCTCCGGCAGCGCCTCTCCCCAGCCTCACCAAGGAGCCAGGAGACTTTAATGACCAGGGAGGTTTTCCCGACTCCCAGCTCTGCTGGACCCAGTTCAGCCCCACTCGGTTGCCCGACGTTCCACGGCGCTGCCAGCTCTTCCCTCCAGGCTCGTGTTGCTCCTGCCCTTCGCCACGGCGGAGGCAGCGCTCGCGCTGGGAGCCCGCACGGCCGCCGGCGCTGACTCACAGCTTGTTTACACACACAAACACACACAAACACACACACGCAGAGCCTGTGTCACCACCAGGCCAGCCCCACCAGGCTCAGCCATGTGGGCAACGGGATCACCCCCGTAAGGAGCTCGCTAAGGTGGCTGGAAATCAGCGTGCGTGGATAGGAGAGGTGGAACTGGAGCCATGAGACAGCTGCTCCTGGCTGAGAGGGACAGGTGTTGTCACAGGTGGCTTCTGCAGGATGGGATGGGATGGGATGGGATGGGATGGGATGGGATGGGATGACCTTGCTGGCTCTCGTTGCTGCTTTCCTACATCCCAGCCTTCCCAGTCTCCGTTCCATGTTGCTTGCACCTCCTGGCTCCAAGCACTGGCATTTCCTCAGCATGGACAGAGCTCAGTGCATCTCCCATCAGTTCAGGGCAGAGCTGGTGGCACTGAGACCAAAGATTCAAAAAGAAGAGGGGTTGGGCAAGTGCAGCTCTTGCTGGAGGCACCCAAAGCACTAGAGAGGAGGAGGACATTTCTGAGAAGGGGAATGGGAGTGAAGCCCCCCAGGGTGATGCTTCCTGTGGTGCTGGGGCCTGCAGGGTGCTGGGGATGCTGGTGCCAGCAGCAGGGAGGGGGTCTGGGCATCAGCAGGAGGGATCAGGATTTGATCAGGAATCAAACAGAATGGGTGATCAGATTTGGAGGCGCAGGTCTTGGGAATGTATGTCAGCCTCCCAGCCCTCCCTGAATGCTGGCGCTCCCGCCCTGCCTTCCTTCATCCACAGGAGTGGAAGTGTCCCAGCAACATGAAACGATTACTTGGCGAGGAGAATCCAGCTCAGCACTTCTTGGCATTTGTTCATGGCTTTTCATCTTCAAAGCTCTTTGCAAACATTAGCAAACTAATTCCTGCAACCTTCCTGGGAGATAGTGCAGGATCAAGAAGAGGAGCATTATCTCGCCTCAGCAGATGGGGAAACTGAGGCACTGAGCGGTGACGCTGCTGCCCCGGGGCGTGGGGCGAAGCTCCGTGTCAGCGCTGGGGGTGGAGCGAGCCCATCAAGGTGCCGTCCTGACACTCTCTCCCCAAACAAGCACTGAGTCAATTCACTGGGCTGGAGCCGTGAGGATACAGGAGAAAATCCCGCCCCAGGGTCAGGGCTGCCGGCAGCAGCCGCGGGGCCGTGCCCTCGGCTCACACCTTGCTCTGGCCACCCGCCATGTGCTCCAAGGGATGGGACCGAGATTTGGTCCTGTCCCCCCTCACTGGGTGCACACTGAGCTCTCGTGCTGGCCCTGCTGTGCTGAGCCTGTCCCCGAGGGTCCCGCGGGCTCATGGATAAACCTGAGCTGGGGCTGTGGAGCCCCCACCAGCAGCCCCTCTCCCCACTGCGGTGTTTGGCAGCATCTCTGCTTGCACGAGAGAAACTGGGGCATCCCACTGCTGTGAGGAGAGGAATGGGGCCAGGATCACCTTGCTCCGACAGGGAAATGGCAACATCCAGGGCCCTGGCCAACACCTGCCCACAGATCCACACCGGCGGTATGAAACCTCTGCCCTGACCCAGGGCTCTTCTTCTCAATAGAACGTCTTGTTGCAAATTACAGCTCTAATTGGTTTAGCAGAGTTTAATTAGCCTGAACTGATGAGAGAGGCGAGATTCCCTCCTTAAAGGAGCCCAGCAGCAGCATGCAGCAGCTGGAGTTGGGGGGAGAATGTTTGGGTTTGAACCTTGTCCTGAAATCCTGCTGCAGCCTTGACCCAGCGTGGCACCAGTGCCCAGAGGAAAGATCAGATGTGAAACCACCATTCACTGTGCTCCAAAGGGCTCCTTTGTCCCTGCTCCAGCGCCTCTCGCTGCCCCCAGCCCTGGCCCAGGGTTTCCTTCCTCTCTCTCCCTTTGGGTGCTGTAGGGCTGCTTTCCCGCAGCTCCCAGGCCAGCTCCTCACCCCACTCACTCCGTGGGTGCTGCTAGGGCTCAGTCATGCCCTGGGCTGTCCGTGCGGTTCAGGGAGACAGCATCACCCTGTGCATGGGACTGGGCAGTGGAATTTTGCTGCCAGCTTTGCTTGAGAACCAGCATTGTGGTATCACCACAGGCAAGTTGTTTCAGGCACAGCCAGGACAGTGGCAAGCAGAGCCCCCAGCATGGTTTTTCTGGCAGCAGGGCAGCCTCATCAGGACTCTGAGCACCCTTTGGCCCAGGGGCTCACTTCCCTCCTGGCCACCAGACTCCTCCTGCCTTTATATCAGGAGCCTGGCTGCTCCGAGCGAGGTCTGACCCCTTCCCTGCCAGAGACTGCGGTTGTGCAACCCCACTCGCAGCCAAGGAAAATCCCTTCCTGGCCTCTGCGAGCTCCTCTCGCATCCTGGAGCATGTGAGTGAGCGAGTGCATCACCACCCACTCGCTCATGGACATCCCGCTTGGAAGTTTGGCTCCCCAGCCCTCTGCCCTTACATGGGCAACTGCTCCAAGGCGGCCGAGCCAGCCTGGGTCACGCCAGCCAGGACAGGGCCAGGAGCAGCGCCAGGGTCAGGGCCAGGGCCAGCAGCACACTGGGAGCCTGGTGGCCAGGGGCTGCTGGCCCTGTCCTTCCCTCCGGGACCCTCCACTGTCGCACGGTCACTGTCCCCACCTCACACTGTCAGGAGGTGCCAGGTGCTGCAGGGCTGCTGTACCTGCGCATGGCACCAATGCCATCTGGGTAAACCCAGCCCTCCCCTTTCCTGACCCCTTCCTGGGGGTGCAAAGGGCTGTAAGTGGAGAAGGGAAGGAAGATCTGCCTTGGTGAGAGCCTGCATGCTGGCTGGAGGGATGGAGGGAGGGATGGAGATGTGGCAGTGCCAGTGACACTGCTCTCTGTCCGTGCTGGCACACGGCATTGCACCCGCTCCCCCTGTCATGGAACCCAGGCTGCTCCGTGTCCCACTGGACTAAAGCTGTGTCCAGCCCCATCCCACGCCAAACCAAGCTGCTCGTGCTGTGCTGGCACCACTCGGAGCCAGGAGGCTGCTGCTGGGCCGGAGGGGTGGTGCAGGGTCCCGTGGGCCTTGCGGCCAGGGCCCCTCTCTGAAAGAGCCCGGCTCAGCCCTGCCGAAAACATGACCTCAGCTGGGGCCAGTGCACGGGGTGAAACGTTCCTCAGCTGCGTGGTCGGGAGCTGGACAAGGCCTGGCCTGTGGCAGAGAGCCCCGTGTCCCCAGTGCTCTGCCTCAGGAGCGGGGTGACGGTCCCTGGTGCATCCTGACCCCCCTGCAGACATGTGGGTGATCTCTTTGCGGTGGCACCAAGCAAGGAGCAAGGGCAAACCTGCACTGCCTTGCCCTGGGTTCTCTGCTGCCCTCCCCTGTCCTGTAGGAGCCCCACAAAGCCTGGGTTCCTCTGAAAGCCTGGCAGCGCTGGCCCAGCTGCAGTTCCCCAGCCCAGGGGAACTGTTCAGGAGCCAGACGAAGCAGTTCTCGTGGTGATGGGGACATCTGTGGAACACAGGGGCAGCACATGCCACAGGGGTATGGCCCCACAATTCTTCTCCTTCCTCTCCTTGCCTGGCAAGGCTCAGGGTGGTGCCTCAGTTTCCCTCTGTGTGCTGGGAGTGATGTTGGGTACCAGCCGAGCTGTGGGAGCGTTTGGGGAGCAGAGATGAAAGGAGCCATAGATGAGACAGCCCACACCGTACCCCTGCTGCCAGCCGGGGCTGCCTGGGGAGGAGGCAGGTTCGGGTTCATGCGAGGATGGGTGGGGAAGGCACAGCCGTGCGGGCAGCACAGGGTCGGGCAGGGGAGCGCTCTGGGGTCCCCCACGCCTCGGGGCGTGTCCAGACACTGCTCTGCTCCGCTCCACCCCGATCACGGAGATCACCCCCAAACCTCCCCCGACCCATCTCAGTGCGGGGGTGCCGGTCCCCGCCCTCTCCGGGGGACGCACGGACACAACCCCCCCGCCCACTCGGTGACGATCAGACCCTCACTGCCTCCCGCCGCCCCCCCGCGCTCATCCCCCTCGCTGCCCCCCGACTCCACCGCCGCTGCCCCCGCCCCGGCCCCCCCGCGCCGCCCCGCCCGGTGATTCACGCCGCCCCGCCGCTTTATAGCTCCGTCGGCCTCGCCGCCGCCTCACAGCAACAGGTCACCGGAGCGCCCCGGCCCGTCCCGGCCCGTCCCGCCCGGCCCGGCCATGCCGCTGCGGCTGGCGCTCTGCCTGCTGGCGCTCTGCAGCCCCGCCGCCGCGCACGGTAAGAGCCACGGGGGTCCCGGTCCCCGCGGGGGTCCCGGCGCAGTCCGTCCGCCCGCTCCGCCGCGGCCGCCGGTAACGCCGCTCCCGCCGGTAACGCCGCTCCCGCCGGCAGGTGTTCGGGGCGGGGGCGGCCCGGCCCGGGGTCGCGGCGCCGTTATCGGGCGGCAGTCCCGGGCTCCGCTGTCCCGTCCCGCCGGGCGGATGCCGGGCTTTCGGCGGCGCAAACCCGCTTTACCGAGCGGAGCGGCGGCTGCCGGGTGCCCGGCGGTGTCGCTCGGGTGTCCCGGTCGCCGCCGTCCCTCCGTCGGGCGGGTCCCGTGGCTGCGCGGCGGGAGCGACCACCGGGTCCCGCCCGGCTTCGCAGCCGCGTCCCGGATCGCGGCGATGCCGCTGCCCGTTCCCGGCATCCCGCACCGGGATCTGTGTCCCGGGGGATCCCTGTTCCCGGGCTGCGGGCGGCAGAGTCGGCTGGGGACTGCGCGCCCCCGGTGGGACGGGCCGGGAGCGGGGCCGGTCCATGACCGGGGAGTGGAGTTCGGAGCTTGGACCCTCCCGGTTCCGCTGCCGGTGCTAGCGGCTTTCGCCGTGCCTGGGCGGTGTCGGGACAGAGTGAGAGGCCGTCCCGAGAGCCCGGACGGGGGCTCTATCAGCCCTTCCCAGCGCCTCGGAGCCGTGCGGTGCCGCCGGTGTCGCCTTTCCCGCAGCGGCGCGGGAGTTTCCACCTTCCCCTCGCACGATGCTGAATGTTCCGTGGGGAGTGGGGACCGCGCTGTGTTGTAACGGGAAATTGAGCTTGGAAGAGCAATTGGACAAATGCGTGGAGGATAAACCCGCGTGCTGGAGCGGCTGGTGCTGCCCGAGGTGTCCAGGCGCTGGTTCCCGCAGCCCGAGGCTTTGCTCCATCCACGGCTGTCCCGCGATGCAGCCGGGCTGGGAGCCCCACGTACTTGTGACCGAACCAGAATCGTGTGCGTGGGGAAAGAGGGGGGCACAGAGGGTCTAGGGCGGGGGCGGGCTCCGCTTTGGAGCCGGGTGAATCCTGCTCAGGAGGGGAGCGACTCCCGCCTGGCAGCGCAAGACCCGTCCCTGCCCCCATCCCTCCCTTCCATCTTTCGCCGTTTAGCAAACCTCAAGCACAGCTAATGAGAGCACGAACCCAAATAAGCGTCACAAGAGGCTGGTTTGCAGAGGCGGAAATTGCAAAGAAATCACTCACAAAAAAAAAAAAAAAAAAAAAAAAAATCATCTAACTGATTCGCTGGTGGGTCACGGAACAAACAGGCTTTTGAGTCAGAGGGATCAGTGCCGCGGGTCTGGCCCAGACCCAAGGGCTGGGGCAAGTGCCCTGTGCTCCAGCCACTGGCTCAGATGCTCCTTGCAGAGGCTGTGGGTGTCAGGCTCCCGTGTCAGGGAACAGTTCCATCCCTCTGTGGGGCCAGTGGCACATGCCAGGAGATCCAGCCCTCACAGCAGCCACCCACAGCCCCACTCTGCTGCCCTGGGCTGGGACCCCCTCTCTGTGGGACCAGGCAGGAATTGGGCAGAGAGGCAAGCAAGCAAGGGAGAGGCAAGCTACAAGCCCAGATCCTGACTGGAAAGCTGGGCATCTCCCAGAGCATCACGGGGAGTGCTGGGATAACTGGTCCATCCCTGTGCTCCAAGCACTGGATTTGGAGCCTGTTGGCAGGAGAGGGCTGGCAGAAGCATTGGGGTGGCCATGAGGGCACTGAGTTGCCATGCCAGGGACCCTTGGGGATGCCTGCTCTGGGACAGCTCTTGTGCCACAGGAGCCAACACAGAGCATCTCTACTTTCCCCAACTTGTCCCAGGCACTGGAGTGATCCCTGTGCCTCTGCCCCAAGATGGTCCAGCCACAGCCAGGATCTCACTGCCCTTCAGAGGGGACCTGGCACAGCAGGGATCTCTCACCCTCTGCCCTCTCCACAGGTGGAATCTGCTGGCTGCAACAGGGGAAGGAGGCCAAGTGCACCATGATCCTGAAGACAGGCGTGACGTGGGAGGAATGCTGTGCCAACGGCAATGTGGACGTGGCCTGGTCTAATTACACCTACCCAGGCAACAAGATCAGCCTGCTGGGCTTCCTGGGGCTGGTGACCTGCCACCCCTGCAAAGGTGAGGATGCTGGGGAGTGAGGGGCTGCTGTGGGGCTGAGCTCTCCCCATGGGGAATGCGTGGAGCCCTGGGGGCAATACTCTGAGTCTGCAGCTGCGGGTGATGCAGCAGCACGGAGCTGGGCTGCCCCTCACCAGACAGGGCTCTCCTTGGTGGTCTGGGACAGCACAGGGACCCCAGGGACTGCTGACCCCATGCTCCTGCTGCTGCAGCTCCTGGATGGATGCTGCTGTGGATCAGGGCTGGCGGGACAGCCTGTGTCTCTCAGCTGCTCTCGTTTTGAGTGTATTTTAGTTGCTCTCCCAGTGGAGAGGGATGCATGACCCAGGTCTTGGCCGGGCAGCCAAGTGCAGGGAGAGGATCTGGAGCTGGCTGTTCCCAAGTTAACCCCTCTGCGCTGGGGCCTCCCTCCCCTGCCCTCACCACGGCTGCTCAGAAGGAAACTTTGTCAGGTTTTTCTAAGGAAAAAAGATCTATTTCTTCCCCTCCGTTGCCCCTCGCTCCTCCCAGCGCGTGTGTGAAATGGCTTTATGTAACGGGCAGTTCCAGAAGTGGAAACTCTCCAGCTGTGAGTTCCAGCCCCGCCAGATGTTTTGGCGTGTGCCGGAGCTGCGGCTCCTCCAGCACTTGCGTGGCTGTGTGAGAACACGCTCAAGGACCTGCTGCCCGCAGGAGGCAGGAGCAGGGCTTTGGAAGGTCATGTTGTTATTTGCTTAAAGGGGAAAAGGTTTTTAACAAAACCACTTCCCCCAGCGCCCTGCACCCCTCAGCACTGCTGCAATGGCAGGCCCTCAGGCCCATCCTGCTGCAGCTTGGGGCTGCACACTGTGCCAGCTAAAAGCTGACTGAGATCCTGGCCCCAGCCCCGGCCCTGCTTGGAGGGAGCTGGGAGCACTGGGACCCTCTCCAGGGGCTCCCCTGTGCTGGAGGCAAAGTGCAGTGGGGACAGGCAGCCCTCAACCAGGAGTCTGCACTCGCCTCACTTATCTCTGCTAGGAGTCTGGGGGACCCGGGGAGGGCTGACAGTGGCCACAGACCATGGTGGGGGCTGTGGTTCCTGGGGTTTGTTGGCGTCTGGCAGCAGGAGTTTTGAGGAAACCGCTGCAGAGCCTGGCCAGCACGTGCACCACAACTCCCCACCCTCAGCCAGCCCCTGCCTGTCCCATCCAGATGGAGCTGGTGCTGCTCCTCACCAGGCTCCAGAGGCCTTGGAAGAGGGTGGATAAGAGGAGCTGTGCTCCCACTCCCCGGGCTTGAGAGGCTGGGAGAGGTTACTCCAGGATAAAGTGGACTGCAGCCGGGGCGGCCAGGGATGGTGCTGGCCTGACCCTGGGGGCTCTGCAAATGGGTCTCTGGGGGGAGGTGAAATTCCTGGCTCCAGCTGCTGGGGACACGGTGTCCCCCCAAGGACCCAGTGCAGGGGGAAGCCAGGCTCCAGGCCTGGGGTCACGGGCAGATTTTCCAACTGCTCCAACCATCCCTTGCTGGGATAGTCTGGATGATTGGATTCTGCACTGCTGCCAACATCAGAGTGGAGGGTGATAGGGTCTTGTTTGCTCTGGCAGCCTTGGGACATGGAGTTGCCCTGCTCTGTCCTGGGGTCCCCCAGTCTCGGCCTTCGCTTCCCTGGAACAAGCCCCAGCTATGGAAATCAGGGAGCAAAATAGGAAAGTGTTTCCTAGCAGGGAATTTTCCCCAGGGACAGCTGGGCCAAGCAGACAGGGAATTTCCCCTTCTTCCTTCTTCTTCTCCTCCTCCTCCTCTTTCTTTTTCTCCCCCCGCTCCTCCTCCTCCTCCATGTCTCCTAAGGTGGCCCATCTCCCACAGGGAAATCCCCCTCTGTACCTCCCAGAGCTCCCAGCACACACCCTGTCTGCGGGGATCCTTCCTGCTGGGGGTGAATCCCCATCTTGGGAAGCATTTTGGTCCTGCCCTGTGTTCCTTTTGGTGGGTGCTGCTGGGCCCCAGCAGTGCCTGTGTCCTGGGAGCTTTGGGGGCATTTTTGGGGTGAGGGACGTGTGTGCTTTAGGTGGCAAAGGGGATTCCAAAGGAGAGTCCCTGCTGCTGACCCTTTTGCCTGTCCTTGCAGAGGCACCAGTGTCTGGGCCCCTGGACACCAGGATGGGCCCCTGCTTGGAGCTGGCGGCCTCACTCCATCCCCGCCGGCGTGGGCACGGTCCTGGGGCACTGGCAGAACCCCCTGAACCTGGCCCCCGCGCTGGCCGGGAGGTGACCTGGGGGGACAAAGCATCTGCCTGTCTGGGGAGCGGCGCTGGCTGCTGCCTCCCGCTCTTGTGTTCCAGTCACGGAGCGAGACAGGGCCGGGCATTGTCTGCTGGGAGCGGCATTCCCCATCGCCCGGACAACTCGCGAAGCCCGGCTCCTTCTGGAGGAACTGAGGCCTTGTAGAGATAGATTTTTCCATTGCACAAGAAAAAGAAATGTCTCCTTCCAAAGAATAAATAGATGGGAAGGAGTGAGCTGGTGCTGAGCGGAGCCGGGGCTCCGGCTGGGGCGAGCGCTGGAGGATTGCGTGGAGCCGCAGCCAACGACCTGCTCCTTGGCAGAGCTGAGCAGATCCAGATGCTGCTGGGACAGCTCGGCGTCAGCACGCGTGCCGTCACCCGGGGGGCGTTTGGGACCACAAGGGGGACACCCTGTCCCACTCGGTGTCACACTGTGGGGCCCGGGCAGCACGGAGCCTTCCCTGCTGGGTGACAGCCCACTCATGTGCTGCTGTCCTCTGTCTGCAGAGAGCTGCGAGGGGGTGGTGTGCGGCCCCGACAAGGTCTGCAAGATGAAGCACGGGCGTCCCCAGTGTGCCTGTGCCCCCGACTGCTCCAGCCTGCCCCGCAAGCTGCAGGTCTGTGGCTCCGATGGCTACACCTACCGGGACGAGTGTGACCTGCTGACAGCCAAGTGCAGAGACCACCCCGACCTCGAAGTGATGTACCAGGGGAAATGCAAAAGTAGGTGCAGTCGTGCCCCTACCCCACTGCCTCCCATCCCCATCCTGTCCCTGTCCTGCCCCCATTCCCTGTGGTACAAGGAGGGAAGGTCTGTCCTGCTATAGGGCCCTGCAGGACACGGGTCTCATTGTCCCTTGAGGGGAAATGTCCCCTCAAGCAGCTTGTTGGTGCAATGGGGTTCACCCTTGCCACAGGCTGAGCAGTAACAGTCCCTAAAATGTCATTTACAAACGTCAAGCCCCTTTTTTTCCTCTTTTGTAAAGAGTGCAGCGATCCACCCAGCCCTGCCAAGAGCTGTCAGAAGGATTATGGTTATTTTTCCAGCCCTCCTTTCTGGAAGGCTTTGCCTGTCGAGCTCTGGGCTGCGCAGGGAAACGCGGGGCAAGAAATGGGAGTTGGGAGCTGCAGATGCCAAATCTTCCAATCCATCAGGGAAAGAGAGGAGGGTGGAGGGACGATGGGGGTGCACGAGCCTCCACCCTCCCCAGCAGAGCCCTGTGCAGGGCCTGATCCTGCTGCTCAGGCTCCCTCCACCCCCGTGCGCCCTCGTTCCAGTGCTGGGTCTGGTCCAGGGTGACCCTGCCCTTCACTCTCACCGCGGCCAGCACAGCAGCTGCCAGCCTGGCCGCAGTGGCTGCTGCTTCCCTGCCAAGGCACCTGCGTGCGGCCGCTGGCCCAGCCAGGTCCCGCTGCGCCGAGCGGGCTCAGCCCCGCACTCCACTGCTGCAGCTGGGGCTCAGCTCCTCCCGCGTGGCAAAGCTCTGGCCAGGGCCGAGCCTGGGGACTCAAGGTCATGAGCTCCCTTGCGCTCAGGATGCCGGCCCCCGCCAGCCCCTGGCCTTGGGAACAGCACTGATGGGGAGATCAGGACCCTCCGGCCTCTGGCTCTGCTCTGTCCCCTGGTAGCAAAAG
The DNA here is from genome assembly GCF_031753505.1 of Anomalospiza imberbis. Classification (NCBI taxonomy): domain Eukaryota; kingdom Metazoa; phylum Chordata; class Aves; order Passeriformes; family Viduidae; genus Anomalospiza; species Anomalospiza imberbis. The sequence continues at coordinate 3,160,987 of NC_089707.1, forward strand.
GAGGGAGGGGACTGGGTTTCCCTGGGATGATGCCCAAAGCCTGCCTGGGGTGAAGTAGCTGTGGAAAGGGCATGGCCACCCCTGGGGTCACTCCAACCCTGTGCTTCCCTGCAGAGTCCTGCTCCAGCGTGGTGTGTCCTGGCACGCACACCTGCGTGGTGGACCAGACAGGCAGTGCCCACTGTGTGATGTGCCGGACGGCCCCCTGCCCAGAGCCCACCAGCCTGGACCACGCCCTCTGCGGCAACAACAACGTCACCTACCCCTCGGCGTGCCACCTGCGGCGAGCCACCTGCCACCGCGGCCGCTCCATCGGCGTGCGCCACTACGGGAGCTGCTCAGGTGAGCAGGGCGGGGCAGGGGGCAGCAGGCACGGACCCCCAGCGCCCGCTCGCCCCTCACACCCCCCTCACCACTTCCCTCTGTTTCCAGCTGCGGCCAAATTCTCCGCGGAGACGGACAGCGTGGAGGAGAACTATGTGTGAATCGTCCCTCGGCCGAGCCGGAGCTGGGAGACAGGGGCATTATGTGTATATTGTACAAACCATATACCTGATATTTATTAAGATAAAAAGATCCTTATTTATCCCTGTGTATGTTTAGCAGTCGCAGGGGGCTCGATTCCCATCCTGCCAGCCAGGGAGCAGGGGAGGGGGCTCATGGCCAAGGAGCCAGGCCGAGATGCCCTGGGATGCTCTGGTGCCCGGCAGAGTGGCCGGTGCCCTCCCCTGCTGCCAGTGCGGTGTGGAGGGGTGTCCGTGGGCCCCCCCCCACGTGTCCTTGGCCGGCAGCCCTGGGCCTATTTATTTTTGGATTAATTCTCGGTACTCTGTTGACGTTTCTGGCCAGGACCTCGAGGTCTAGAGGGAATCTGCACTTTCGCCTTCCCTGAGGGGCTCGGCCCCAGCTGCCAGTGGCAGGAAAGGCAGTGCACGCTGCATCAGATTGGAGAGAGATAGATATATATTTTTATATATATATATATATAAAAAATACATGTATGTTATTGTCTCCTAAAGTTTCAGCATGTGTGTGTTCAAATGGATTTCAGTTTAGGTTTTCCTAGGCCCATTCAGACCAGGCTCGCACCATCTTTGGAGGCGACGCCGGTGCCCGGAGGGCTGGCGCAGTGGCAGCCCTGACTGGGGGGCACAACCATCCTCCTGCCTAAAGCCCATCGCCTGGGGTAGCTGCCCCCAGCCCCCCTAACTCCTGCCTGCCAGAACAGCTTTGGGCACAGCCCGGGCTGCGGGGGGAGCTGGCCCTGTCCCCCTCCAGGACCCCTCAGTGTGGCTGCGTGGCCCCGCACCCCCTGCTCTGCCCACACCTGTATTTATTTTTACTCCTTCTCTCATTTCTTCCGTTGTCACCTGTGTAAATACCAGCTCAGCTCTGACACCAAAAAGCTCTTGACTTTATATAAATATCATATATATATTATATATAAAAATACCTTATTTTCTATTTTTGTATGACTGGGTTCTGACCCCTGAGGTAAACGCTTTGGAAACATCCACATTCCCTATTCCATATTGTTGGGGCATTTTACGGCTGTGTTATGATTTGGATTACAATTAAAAACCAGAATAAACAGTGGTGCGTGTCTGGCTTTGTTGGCGGGTTCTGGGGTCGCAGGAAACGTTGTTCTCCTTGGGGCTGTGCATCCACACCAGGATTTGGGGATGTGGGGAGCCCCCCGCAGCCATGAGAAGCTGCATCCCATCTGCTTCAGCTCCATGCTGGGGTTTTCCAGCCCAGCAGAGGCTGCTCCGTGCGGTGGGAGGGAAGGGGAGAGCGGGGAAGAGCAAACCCGCTCGGCAGATAAATCTGTTCCCAATCTCGGGCCGTGCCATGAGGGTTTGGTATTTCACAAAACAATTCCTGCCGGTAATTGGGTCCCGATGTGGGATGTTTCCCGGGCAGCAGCCTGCGGCTTGGCGTGCTGAGCTCCACAGGAACTGCTGCCGGATCTTCGGCCGCATCCCCTGTGCCGGGGGCCGGCATGGCACCGCCCCTGACCCCCGGCCAATCCCCTCAGAGCCATCACCAGCCCAGGAGCGCATCACAGAGAATCGTGGAGCCATTTAGGTCGGAAAAGACATCTCAGGCAACCCAGGGTGGGCATGGAGGGTTCTGCTAGAGCCCCTCTCTGCTCGCCCAGCTCAGCAGTGTCCCCCTGCTTTTGAGGGTGGGTGTCCAGGAGTTCTCAAAACACTGCCCATGCCTTTCTAGGTGCCACCACAGGCGGTGGTGTGTGGCCTGGGTTCCTCCACGGCCGCCCGCAGCGCTTCCTGCCCACGGCAGCTCCCGGTCCTGCCCGCCCCGCCGCAGGGCTTGGCCCCCGGAGCGGCTGGCGGGTGGCTCCGTGCCCAGCCCGCGGGCACGGGCTGCGGCGGCAACGGCAGCTCCTGTGATGAGCGGGAGATTTCAGCTTCCAAAACACGGCTGTGAGTCAGGCGCCGCCTTCCCACCGGTTTTTGGGTGGTCTGGGACAAGCCGGGACAGGCGCCGGCTCTCCAGGCTCCCTGCCAGCGCGGATGCCCTCGGGCTGGCAGTGCTGTCCCGGCATTCCAGGGGGTCTCTGCCCCACGCTGTCACTGCCCGCACCCCACTGGGATTTGGGGCTTCTTTGGAGGCTGGCAGCCTGGCAGGGATCTGTCCTCTGCTGGATGTCCCCAAGGCCGCCGATGCCCGCGGCTTGCATCTCCTGACCCCGTGCAAGGCCCTGCAGCAGCCGCGGCAATTTGTGCCAGCAATTTGCAGATAAAACAAACAGCCAGGAGCAGGGAATGTCTGGGTCTGTCCCCGGAGACACCGGGCAGAGGCACACGTGTCTCAGCTGAGACCCACACGTCTCCGGCCACTGCGGGCACCCAGCTCCGGCGGGGCGAGCGCCCGTCGGTGCGCGGGGGAGGCGGGTGAGGCTCCCGAGACGGGATCCCTGTGGGCTCCGCCAGCCCAGCGCAGCTGGGAGCCCGCCTGCCCCCGGGGGGTGTCTGTGGTTCCCCTCTTTGGGGGGTCACGTCGCGCGGTGGGGAGGGTGCGGTGTGGGACGGGATGGAACAGGATGAGGCGGGATGGGATGGGATGAGACGGGCTGGGACGGGATGGGGAGCCACACCCCGGCGGGAAGGCAGCTGGGGATGTTTCTGGGGTGGCAGCAGCTGGATGCAGATCCTGGCTCCTCTGGGACAGAGCCTGCACTCCCCTCCCTCCTGCATCCCCTGCTCCATCCACACATGTCCAGGACAAGTCAGGGGGACCAAAACACAGAGGGGGAGCAGTGGGATGGGGAGTGAGGGTTTATTGAGGAAGGTAAATGTTGCCACTGCGAGAGGATGTGGGATGGGCTTCTGGTGTAGCCTAGGGGGTACATAATGGGCAGAGAGGAGCTGACCCTGACCTGGGTCAAGGAGCCCTGAGCATCAGCTCCCAGCCCCTCCAGAGCTGGAGGATGTGGAAGTTCTGGCCCTTTTCTCCCCTCCCATGAGACATCTCAGCCCCTCTTCCCACAGCCCGCCTGCCCCCAGGACTCCCAGCCACCCTAGGGCTTCAGCCACCCCTTCCGACGGCGGAACCCTCGCACAACGTGATGCACCCAGTCAATGTAGTTGGAGATCTTGGTGTAGATGTCAGGGAACCGGCGGTCCCCACATCTCTGCCCAGAGAAGGAGACAATGCCATGAACCTTGTCCTTGAAGACCAGGGGTCCCCCGGAGTCACCCTGTAAAATGAGGGGGTGGGAGGGAGATCTGAGGGTCTCCCAGAGGGGGACAGTGTGGGGCAGGGGCTCGGGGGTGCACTCACGGCACAGACTCCCTGCAGCGTGGTGTTGCGGCTGGCCCCGCACAGCATGTTGGCCGAGACCTTGCCCCTCCACAGCGTCCGGCAGAGGCTTCTCTTGATGATGGTGGTGTTGGTCTCCATCAGCTCGGTGGGCTGGTCTCCAAAGTTGGAGGTGTCCCCCCAGCCCATCACGGAGCAGACAGTGCCGGGCTTCAGGTCGATGTGCGGGGAGGGCAGGCGGATCCGCTTCACGTACTTGTTCAGCGTGGCCGACCCGTTCAGCTGGGTGGGCAGCGAGGGCGTGGGTGGCTTTGCTGATGGGGCAAAGCCCTCCAGCTGCTCCTGCCTGGCTCTCCCTCCCACCCCAGCTCACCGCTCCTGCTGACCTCCCCAGCCCTGCCCTTCCCTCTGCAGAGGCTGGGACCCTCCCTGTCAGCCCCTGTGCGCTGGTCCCAGTCTGCTGTAGAGACTGGCTGCCCGGGAGCCGCTGACCCGGCCGGGGTCGGTGTGTCCTCAGTGCCTCCATCACATCCCATGGAGCCGTCCTGCTTCTCCGGAGAAGCACTGACATCTAGTGTCGGCTCGGCCCCTCGTGGGGCACCCCACCTCCTCCCAGTGTCTCGGGGCCGTGGGGCACCCCAACCTCCCTCCCAGTGCCCCGGGGGCCGTGGGGCCGTGGGGTACCCCACCTCCCTCTCGCACCCCAGGCTGCGGGATACCCCCCTGCCCGGCCGCTGGGTGCCCGGTGCAGGCTCACCCGGAGCAGGCGGATGTCGTTGTCCGTGGCGCGGGGGTTGTAGAGTGGGTGGGCGATGGACTCGGCCACGCTGAAGATCTGTTGGGACTCCTCGGGCTCCTGCAGCCGCTGGGCTCCCAGCACCACGCGCACCGAGGGGCTGCGCCTGTGGCCAAGGCGGGGCTGAGAGGGCGCTGCTGTGGCTGGTGGCCATCGGGGGACTCAAGGGGGTCACAGGTGGGAGGGGGCAGCTTAACCCCTTGGGATGGGGTTATTGGTTAGAAGGGCCCACACCGTGTCCAGAGGGCACGTGTCCCACGTGGGGACAAGGCTCACCTGGGAATGAAGCAGTGGGCAGCTGTCATCACCCACTTGGGCCACACCAGGAAGCCCCCGCAGACGTGCTCCCCATCCATCTGGATGGAGGCGATGAAGGGCCGGGAATGGGGTGCTGCCGCCTTTCCCCCGATGATCTGGCTCCCCTGGGTGCCTGGTGGGTGCAGGTGATCGCTGGAGCCCAGGGTTCCTGTCTCCCACCCTGGGGATCTGCCCTGGCACCCCAGTTCTCTCATTACCTGCCGGGGCCAGAGCTGGGAGCAGGATGGAGCCTCCCAGGCTGAGGATGAAGAGCCCCGCTGTGACCATGGTGGCACAGAGTGGGCCACTGCCACCGCCGCTGGGGCTGCTCGGGTTGGGGGTGCTTAAATCCCTCCAGGGGCTGAGCCTTGGGATGGGGGCGGGTATTTCCCTCCTGCTTCCTCCTCCGGGTGTTGCTGCTTTGTGCAATTCAGGGGTCGGGGAGCTCCGTGCAGCTTCCCCCGGAGTGGGAGATGAGGAGCAGAGCAGCTTCTCAGCCCTGATTCCTCTTGTGCCTTGAGCTAACTGGGATGAAACCCCTCTCAGCAGGGAGGTGGCAGCAGCGGGGCCCCAGGACATCTCTCAGACTCGACAGTGTCCCCGGGACTGCTGTGGGTGACACAGGGACTGTGCTGTGGTCCCATCCGACACCTCTTGCAGCCCCTCCAGAGCCCCGGTGGCTCTGGGATGATGCTGTGGGCAGAGGGGCAGTTTCCTCCCCCTGCTCTGCATCAACCTGGAATGAAAAAAGGGGTGTAGGGGGTGGGGGGCATGGAAGCAGGCGGATACGTTGACCCTCACTGCAGAGCCCGGCTTGCTTTGGGGCCAAGTGCAGAGTTCTTGCCCGGCAGCGGGCAGATTTCCCAACGGAGGGTGGCTTAGGGCTTCCTGCGGCAGTTTGCCCATTATGGCCGTTGGGTTGGGAAACAGGGGAGTGGAAAGGGGGAGCAAAGAGTCGGTGGTTCCTGGAGTGGGGCAGGACGGAGTGGCTGCATTCACAGGAGGGAGTTACACACTGGCAGAGGCTGTGTTCATGGAGGGGCTCTCAATGCAGCCCCTCCAACCCGCCCCCGCACCAGGCACTGCACAGCCAGGAGCCGCTTCGGGACCCCCAGCAGCAGCCACAGCTCCGGGGGCCCCCTGAGGCCGGGCGAGGGCCGGGGCCCAGCTGGGACCCCCAGGAGCAGACGAAACCCCGGCGCGCCCCGAGGCCGGGTGATGGGCGGCGGCAGTGGCGGGGCGCGCCCGGCAGACGGAGCTGTGCGGGAGGGAGGCGGGAGCACCGGCGCGGTCCCGACATCCCTGCGCATCCCGCAGCCCCGCCGGGGATGCCGCCGCCCGCCGGGCCCTGAGCGCCGGGACGCCGGCGGCCGCCGGCCCCGCTCCGCCGCCCCCCGCCCCCCCTGGAGCCGCCGCCGGGACCATGGAGTGAGTACCGGAGCCGCGCCGGGACCCCGGCACCGGGCCCCGGCTCCCCCGGGCCCCGCCGGCTGAGACCGCAGTACCGGGGAGGGGGGAGCGGGGAGCGGGGGCCGGGGCTCGGGACCCCCGCGCCGAGGCTGCGGGAAGCTCGCTCCGCCGGTTCACGGAGCTCGTACCGGGGGCTCGTACACCCCCGAAGCCGGGGCTGGGGAGTTCGAACCTGGGGTCTCATATCCCCCTGCTCCTGAGCACTCAGCACCCCAAAACCGGAGGCTCGCATCCCCCTGATTCTGGGGATGCAGGACTCCAGTACTAGAGGTTTGTATCCCCCTATGCTGACGCTTGGGACCCCAAAACCGGGGGTGGGGCTCGCATCCCCCTCCGTTCCTGTGCTTGTGACCCCAAAACTGGGGGCTCACATCCCGCCAGATACTGGGGCTCAGAACCCCAATACAGGGGGCTCCCACCCCCTCGGTTCTGGGGCTCGGGACCCCGATTCCGGGGCCTCCTTCCCCCCGGTGCCGCTCAGCAGGTGCGGCCCCTCCCCGGCCCCTGCCCCGCCGTGGGGTGCTGGAGGGCCGGCTCGGGGGGCAGCAGCAGAGGCCCCGGTGTGGCTGCGGGGGTGCACAGGGTGCGAGGGGTGTCGGGGCTGGCGGAGGTGCAGGAAGCGGGGGGTGGGGAGGGCGTTTATTTTTGTGTTTTGAACCTGTTGTTGCTGCTGCGTGTGGTGGGGTGAGTGGGTGGAAAGAGCTGCGGACCCCTCCCTGCACTGCACCCCCAGCCCCTGCCCAGGGAACCGGCTGTGGCCGGGTGATCCTCGTGAACCGGGTCCCAGCAGAGAAGTCTGGACAGACGGACACTCTTGGACCCCGGCCTCATCCTTTGTGTGCTGCGGTGGGGCCCTGACCGGTCGCTGGGAGCTTGGAGCCGGGCGGGTGGGGGAAGGACGGAACAGGCAGAGGCCACTAGGGGCTTGTGGCCACGGACTGTCCTACGCCCGTGCTGGTTTTGCCCCTTTAGGGACACCAGCAGCTGCTGCCAGGAGGGTACAGGGCTGGGGGGCTGCTGGAGGTGCTGGAAGCCAGCGCTGGCCCTGTCTCACCCAGGCCTTTCCTTCCCTCCCGTGGCTCTGGTGCTCACCACGGTGAACACCCCAGCAGCTGCCTGGTTTTGGCACTGGGTGTTCCTCCAGGCAGCTCGGGGTCAGCCACCCTCTGCTCCTCGTGGGCACCTCACCTTGCAGCGATGCACTTGCCACCGGCTACCGAGACAACGGGTGCTCAACAGGTCCCTCTCAGCACAGCCTGTCTCCCACCTGGGAGCCCCAAGAGGCCATGGGGCACTGGCGAGGGGTGTCCTGGGGGTGTCCTGGGGGTGTCCTGGAGTCAGCGGGGGCTCTGGCTGATTTGGGGCTGGAACTGAGCTGGGAGCACCAGTGGGGATGCAGGGATGTTTTGGAGATTGGGGTGCAGCAGCTGCGGGGCTGGGGAGGCAGAGTGGCTCCCCGTGCTGCTGGAGGGGCCAGAGGCAGGGTCAAGGCTTCGGGTAGCTCCACGGCGCCACTGTCCCTACAGGAAAGAGCCTCTTTGGGGAGGAAAACGAGAGTGATTTGCCAAAAGGCAGCAGCGAGGGGAAGGGCAGAGCCGAGGGGTGTGACGTGCCCTGGGGAGGGGGTGAGGAGCTGCCGGGCTGGACTCGGGCTCTCCTGGGGCTGAGGTGGGGGATGGTGCTGGACAGGTTGGTGGCTCCTGCCCCTGGGCTCCACATTCACGCTGCTCTGGACCAGCCCTACCAGCAAGGGCCCAAGAGCTCATGGAGGGGTGCAAAGGGTTTCCCCTGCCAGCTCTGTACACTGGACCTGCTCACGTCTCTTTCTTTTGACTGAAACTGCGTGAGTGACCGCGGGTGGGCGGCACAACCACAGAACAAAACAACAGGACCCCTCCAGCCACACAGCTCCAGAGCCTGGCCGTGGGGCTGGAGGATTTGGGGGGCCCCAGGGCAGCTGGGGACATGGCGAGGCGATGCCCTGCTGTTGGCCTGGCTCTGCGGCAGCCAACGGGTGTTGGGGCGGGCACTGCTGCCTTTGCCCTGGCTGCTGCTTTGCCTTGGCACGGGCAGTGGCTGGAGGAGGGTCCTGGCTGCCACAATCCACTGGTGCCCATAGAGATTTGGCAGAAACTTTCCAACTCTGGTAAAGGCTGTGCTGGTCCCACTGGAGCTGCTCTTGTGCCCTCTGCTCCCGCTGCTGTCAGTGCTCGTGACCAGCTGGAGATCCTGCATCTCACATCTGGCTGCTCTGGTGGTTTGCCTCAGTTGCTGCCCGCCCCTTGGCTTTGAGGGTCTCCTTGGAGCGAGGGCTCTCCTGGTCCTGCCTTCCCTGATCCGAAGGTGACAGTTGTACCCAGGGGAAGGAGGGAGATTTCTGCCTGAGAAATAACTCATGAGTCCTTTGGGAAGGGACTCAAGCCCTTGCTCTCTGCTGGCATCCAGGGAGAAGTAAAACCCAGGCCAGACCCCGCTGCCTCCTGGCCAGCAAGGAACCAGAAGGAGTCAGCTCTGTCCTGTCCCTGTGTCCAGCTGGAGCAGCTCTCCCAGAGGAGGCCATAAAGTTCCACCACAGATGAGCCCACAACAGCACCCAGCCCTGCTTGGGGCTGGCAGATCATGGGGTTCAGAGCTCAGCTGCATGACGGGGCCTCTTGGCTGGACCTGCTTTGCTGGGAGGAACTGGGAGGAACTGGAGCAGGTTTCCTGGGAAGTTGCTGGTGTTGGTGTTCCTGCTTCCTGGCCAGAAACAGCCCCATTCCCAAGGGGCTGGGGGTTCATGTGGCTGGAGCTGTGCTGGGAGCTGTGCTGGGAGCCGAGCCGGGCCTCCAGCAGTGGAGGTGCCCCAGGAAAGCTGAGGAGCTGCTGTGCCCTGGGACAGGGCTGAGTGGAGGCGCCAGGACTGGGGCTGGAGGCGCAGCCCAGATTCCTGAGTCTCTTCACTGCATCCGGAGACAAGCAGCCCCCAGGTCCCAGACAGGAGCCGGTGTCAGGGGCAAGGACGAGCCCGGAGGAGGGAGAGGAGCCGGGTGGATCCTGCCCCAGACAGGTGTTTCCTGACGTGGGTTGGGCCCAGCCCCCAGGCTTGCCGCCGAGGACTGAGCTCCCTGTGGGCTGCCAGGGCTCACAGGGGTGCCCGTGCCTGGATCCACCTTCCTGCTGGCTCCTTGGAACATCATGTGTGTCTGTGGCATTGCTGTGGGAAAGCCATGCCGGCACACAGGAACAGGAACCCAGGGATGGCTGGTGGCAGGAGACAGGTGCCACATCCTGGCTAGTGCCAGGACTGCCTGTCCTGGCCGGCCGGTGCTCCTGGGGGTGGGGAGCGGCCGGCTCCACTCTCATTCATGAATCGTGGGGGGAGTTTCCTGGTGGAGCCTTGCTCCTCTAACTGGAAGGGAGCTGAGAACCCAAGTGTTTGGAGGGCACTTGAACCATTGTTTGAAAGATCTGTAATTTTCCAATCAAACTCCCTCCCCAAGCCTCCGTTCATCAAATATTCATGGGATCCATTTTCTCCTGGCACTCCCAGCCCACGTCTCAGCCCGAAGAATCAATCAGACAGCTCCGCTTGCTCTAATGCATCTGCGTTTTCGGGAGCCTGGGGCTGCCATCTCCTCCCCCCCCGCCTCCCCCTGTCCCTGTCCCCTCCCCGGGCAGCGGCGATGGCTGAGGCTGCGCAGGCAGTGGGGAAGGCAGCTGGAAGGAGTGGGATGGACACTGGGGGTTGCAGCAGCAGCAGGAGGAGGCAGACAGTGTGGGGCAGGGCAGGAGCAGCCCCCCTGTAGCGGGACCTGAGCAGGGTCCCGACCCTGTGCTGGCCACGCGGCTCCTTGGCCGCGCACATTTGTGGCCATCCTTGCCCGAGCCGCTGCCTCTGATGCATTTGCCTTCATGGTCGATGCATGGCGGCCCCGGGGCGGCTGCAGCCCCCTCCCCTCCCCTCCCCCTCCCCTCCCTTCCCTCCCGCGCCTGCCATCGGGGGCGTTCGATCCCGGCCCCGCTGTTAATGGCTTTGTGACAGAGCTTTGCAGCCTCCCCACGGCCGCGTCGCTCCGGGCCCGGCTCCTGGCATGAGAATGGAGCTGGAAATCAGCGCTGATCCCTCGATTGGTGCCTTCACCACACACCCTGGGCCTGTACGGGGTGGTGCCCATGCAGGACGCTCTCCTGCGTTCCCCCAGCTTGGAGCTGAGTGGGTGGGGAGGGAGAGGAGGTCAGGGGAGCAGAGGAGCAGCTTGAAACGGCTCTTCACACATTTGGATGAGCTAATGGGAAAAAACGGAGGAAGGCAAATAAACATTATTGTTTCATGTCAGGCGGGAGGAGACAAAAGGTCACGGGCTTCCCTTGTGATGGTGGGAAACGGCAGCATCAGCAGGGCTGGAAAGAGCTGGAGAGCCCAGGGAGAGCACGGGCGAGTGCACGGGCGTGCGTGTGCTCACACGTGTGTGTGTGGGTCCGGCCTCGGGCCTGGGGACTGCTGCTGGGAGCTCCCAGGGCTCCTTCTCCCTGCTCCTTGTGGTTCCTGAGGAGCTCGGTGGCCCTGGGATCACCTTCCCACCCCTGCCGGCACCCAGCATGGATCAGGAGCGCCAGAACCCCTTAGGAAGCCCCAGTGATGCCATGGGGTGCCAGGCCTGGGGAGGGCACCCCGGCCCTGGGGGGGCCCTGTGGTCCCTCTGCCACCACGAGTATCCCCCCACATCCCCTTGAGTGTCCCCCCACATCCCCTTGGCACTCGCCCGTTGCCATAGCGCCGTTGCCATGGCACTGTTGCCAGGGAACCATTGCCAGGGAACCGCCTTCATTAGTCACAAGGGCCGGCGGCAGCGGGGCCCCGTCACACCGACCCCAGAGGCAGGTCATGGCAGGCACGATGGGGTTTTGGGGAGCGTGGGACCCCCTGCCTCCACCTCAGCACCAGGTCCCAGCAGGCAGGGACTGGGGGTGCCGGGGTGCTCCCTGCTCAGCCCCCCTGGATGGCTCAGAGCCCCCAGGGCAGGGTCTAAGCAGGCTGAGAGATTGCAGCGAGGGGCATCCAGCCTGTTCTGCGTCTCTCCCTGGGCCAGGAAGATTCCTGGCGTCTGACCTGGGAATGTGGAGACTGCAGCAAATAATGGAAAATAAAGAGGATGGAGGAGGGAGGAAAAGCAGAACAGAATGTTTCAGGAATGCTGTAAAAGTTTGGATCCATGGAACAGGGCAAGATCCAGGAGAGAAACAGGGCCCAGTTCAGCCCTGTGAGTGTGGGGTGCCAAGGGCTGGACTGAGGGGTCCTGTGGCCCCAGACCAGGAGGGAGCCCGTGATGATGGGCAGCCCTGGATGTGTGGGGCTGGTGAGGGACACACGGGACACGGGTGTGACAGCAGTGCCGTGCGCCTGCGCCGGTGAAACAGTCACAGCGTCGCTGCAAACAGCACAAAAATAACCACCACAAAAGCGACACCTTCCCCGTTTGTTTTCCTGGCCTGGATTTTGCGCATCGCTGGGATCCCCAGGGTGTGGGGTGAGGGGAGGACGGCGGCTCTGAGCAGCTCCCGGTTAATTGCTGACTTCGAGGAGAGGGAGCAGGTGAAGGCAGGGACTCCTCTCACCCTGCAGAGCCTGTTTGAGTCGTGGGAAGCCCGTGTGAGGGCACATACATGGTGGCACGTAAGGTCAGAGTCCAGGGTGTCATGTGTGGGGCTCAGCACCCCGAGCCCACCCTGTGTGTAAAACCACCTTGGGCAAACTCCCTCCCTGGGAGCACGGAGTCCACCTCTCTGGCCCTTGCTCTAGGAAGCAAGCGGAGATGATCCATCGCCTGACAATACCTCAGTGCCTCCCACCCTAATTACTGCCACAGCTCAGCACTTCGTTAGCACCGTCTGGCGAGCAGCCAGCGGCTCCTGTGGCGCTGGAGCATCCCGGTCCCAGCCGGCCCCACCAGCCACCCCGGCCCCGCTGCGGCTTCCAGCACTGAACCTGCACCTGGTGCTCCGCGGCCTGGGGGCTCCTGCCGGGCCCCGGGGGCTGTGCTGCTGGCTGCACCGGCCGGGTCACCACACCATGGGGACATAGGAAGGCGGGTACGTGGGCAGGTGGCGGCGGGGTTGGGGAATAACCCCTCCTTGCAGCACTCCAGTGCACCTGGGAGAGCTGTGCCAGGCCAGAGAGGCGGCTGCCGCCGGCAGCATCCTGGCAGGGCTGTGCTGCAGAGACAGGTGCTGGGCCCGGAACACGGATGCCATGGGGAGCAGAGCCTGCTGTCGTGTGTGCCTGAGTGTGTCAGTGTGTCTGTCTGTGCACGCGGGCGTGCGTGTGCCTGTGTGCGCAGCCCGGAAAGGTCACAGTCGGGGAAAGGTGTCAGCAGCCAAGAAATGGGCTTGGAATGGAAAGCGTGAGCCAGATTGGAACGCAGGGCGGCCAGAAGCGTCCTGCTCCAGCCCCTCCGTGCTCACGGTTTCCATCTGCGCCACGGCAGGAGTGGGTCTGCATGACATGAGTGCTCCAGGGGCTGGGCAAGGCGCCTGGCCCGGGGGATTTGGGAAGGGGCCAAGGGGTGCCTGGAGGAGCCGTGCAGCGAGGGGTGCTTGGCTCCAGGGTAGCGAGGAGGAAGCAGCTGGTAAAAGGGGAGGGCTCAGCCTTTGTCCGTGTACCACAGTGTCTGGTTTGCTGCTTGCACGGTGTCCTAGTGACCTGCCACTGGTGTCACTCCTCACAGCTGCTCTCTGCTCTCTGCAGGGTCGTGGAGGCCAGCACCCTTCAGCAGGAGAGGCTGCAGGCCATCGCGGTGAGTCCCTGCTCAGGCCAGCATCCCTGCGTCGTCACCTGCAGCACACGGGGCAGACACCAGCGGGGAGGAGGGTGCAGGTGCAGGAGAGCTGGGGCAGGTGCTCAGCCACAGACCAGGGGGTCTCCAGCAGCTGAACGAGGACTCAGAATGGCCCATGCCAGTGTGTCCCTGTGGGGGCTCTTCTTGGGGTGTCATGGCTTGGCTGCAGGGTTGAAACAGGGACAGAGCAAGCAACAGGCAGCTGGGAGGTTTAATTAACGAAGCAGCGCCTTGATGAGCCCCAAGTGAGGGAAATGAGTGATGATTCCCCGCCTCCCTTCCCCAGGAAGGGCTGAGGATGGTGCTCTCCAGCCATGCCTGGTATGGGCACTAGTAATTATATTAATTAGGGAGCAGTTGGGGGCCCTGCTGAGCGACCCCTCCCAGCTCAGAGCAGGGCACGGGGCTGGTTGAACACAGTGCAGCCCCACTGCCCAGCCCAGCCGGCAACCAGCCGATCTCTGCTGCACAAAGGGCAAATTGTTCTGGACCAGAGCAGAAAGCGCCGGGTGACGCGTCCGGGCTGGGTCTGACTCTGCTGAAATGATCTGGAGCAGCCCCAGGACGGGTGGCAGGGAGGGGGGGACGAGGTAGAGGCTGCGGGGGCTGTTTCCCCCGCGCTGGCAGCTCGCTCAGTGGGGCCGGCCGAAGGGAAGGTGACATTTTGAGATGGTGAACAGAGCCCAGGCTCTGCCCCAATTTCTCTCCACCCTCAATGCCTCAGTTAGTCCCAGAGAAGGCAGGGACTTGATACCAGGCTTGCTGTGGGGTGTTCCCGAGGCTGGTCCCGCAAACCCCCGTCCCTGGGGGCAGCCCCTTGGCACTGCTCCTCCCTGCCCGGCAATGCCCGGCGCACACCCCCTCCCCGCGCCGACCCCGGCTCCGCCGCTCCTGTCCCTCCAGGAGAAGCGGAAGCGTCAGACGGAGATCGAGAACAAAAGGCGGCAGCTCGAGGATGACAGGCGGCAGCTGCAGCATCTCAAGGTGAGGATCCCCCGGGAACCCCAGGCTGCCTCCCCGGCTGGGGAGGGCAGGACCGTGACCCCCTTCTGCTCCCCAGTCCAAGGCTCTGCGGGAGAGATGGCTCCTGGAGGGGGCCCCAGCTTCTGCCTCCGAGGAGGAAGAGGCCATGAAGAAACAGATGCAGGAGGATGAGGTGAAGACCAAGGAGCTGGAGGAAACCATCCAGAGGTAACAGAGCCAGTGTGGGGCTAGATGTTTGGGGTGCAGTTAGATAGCACCCAAGTCCCTCCAGAGACCCCTGGGCAGGTGGGTGCTGAGATTCAGGAGGATCCCATGTGCTGGGTACGAGGCAGGACACACTGAGCTTGGAACTGCTGGGAGAGGAGGTGCCCCCACAGTGCTGCTGGGGCTCACCCTGGAGCCTGAACCCTGCCTGGGTTCTTGCCAACTTTTGTCCAGAGCCTGCCCAGCCCTGTGGCCCCTCTGGACATGGTCATCCCCAGCTGTGCTCTGCGTCTGTGTCGGGTATCAGTGGGAGCTACAGGGTGGGGAGCCTTGAATTGGGATGCCCGGGGGGCTGCTGGGTGCCCAGCACCCTCGATGGCACAGTGCTGGCTCCCACAGACTTCTGTCCTCATCGTGGTGGCCCAGCTCTTGGGAAGGGGCGGCTGGGGGAGGTTGAGAAGGGAGATGGCTCAGCCCCTGCCCACCCCCCTCGTCCCTGGACAGCCGCAGGCGGGGCCGAGCCCCGGCTCGGAGGTGTCCCGGCAGCGCAGCAGGAATGCAATCAGTCACGGCGGTGCCGCTAATTACCGAGCATCGGTGCAGAGAGGGGTCAGGCACGAAGGGGCCTTTGTGTCCGGCTAATGGCGCGGTGCATTCCTCGCCGGCGCCGGGTGAGGAGCCCGGGGGAGGCTGCCGGGGGCAGCAGCCGCCTCGCCAATCCGTGGGGACTCCCCAGACCTCTGCTACATCCCAGTGGGGCTGTGCTGCCAGGCTGGTGGCTGAGAACAGGAGGTTGTCCTCGTGAAAGCTCAGCCAGGTTTGGAGGGACACGCGCAGGAGCGGAACGATGATGGAGCAGCCTCGCTCTGGCCACCAAGTGAGGGACCACCAGTGTGCAGGGGTCGGTCCCCCTGCCCAGTGCCCATGGCAGGGTCTGTGCCATCCACTCAGTGCTGAACCCATTGGCTTTTGTTCTGCAAAGAGACAGTAATGGCCATGCCAAAGTCTGTGCACGTTGTGTGCCCAGGGGACAATCTGTGTCTCCCCTCTGCCCTGCACTGTGTTGCTGGCCTGTGTTCACAGGTCTGCTGTGGCTGCCTGCGCCACAGTTACCTGTCCCACACTCCCTCGGCCTCTCAGCCCTGACTTTCCCTGCAGGCTGGAGAAGGAGCTGGAGATGCTGGAGAACAGCAGCTCAGTGGCTTCGACCAAGGAGAACCTGGCAGAGGCAGCAGCCAAGGAGGAGAAGAAGCCTGAGGCTGTCCCCAACACGCAGAAGGTGGGCACGACTGCTGCATATGGGCAGGGCTGCCCGTAGTGGGGTCAGGGTCCCTGGCCCTGGTGGGGATGGGTGGGTGTGCGGGTGGTGGGTGTGCAGGCAGCGGGTCTGTGGCAGGTCCTGGAAGCTCCTATAACCTCTCCCTTCTGTTTTGCAGAGTCCCCTGGGCACAGTTAAGGGTAGGTGAATCCTGATCCCCCTCAGCCGTGTTTCAGCACCAGCCATGCCCTCCTGCTGCCCTGAGGCCAGATGGGTGGGGACAGCCAGACAAGAGCCCTGTCCCCATGTCCCCTCCCGTGTCCCCTCCCGGGCAGTGGCACCCTGTGGTGGGGGAGCCCTCCCAGGTGGCAGCCATGGGGGGGACACGCTGCCCTCCCTGGGACCCGTGGGCACACCAGGCGATCGTTTGGGCTCAGGCGCTCGTCTCTCCTCTCCATCTCCAGCCGACAAGAGGGTCTCCAGCAGCCCCGTGAAGGCAGTGGAAGGCAGTGAAATGATGAAGGCGGGTAGGTGCCCGCTGCCCTGGGAGGAGCGCTCCTTCCAGGCTGCTTCCCCCTCCCCTCCGCACCGCCCTCAGCTCACTGCCACCGCAGCCGCTCCCCGCCGTGCCGCTCGATGCCTTTCCAAGCCCAGGGCAGAGAACATCCCTCATTGCAATCACAGGGTTTGGTTTTGCTTTCACCCCACAGTTGGTTTGTGGCTCAGGGCCCTTCTGCCTCAGCCCTGTTCCATGTCTCTGCTCCAGTTTCATCCTTCCCGCTCTGTTTGCAGCTTCTCTGTGCAGGGGCGAGGCAGCAGAGTGCCAGCCACAGGGAGCTACAGGGCACACGGGGCCAGGCTGCCTGAGCTGGGGGGGCTGCAGCCAGCTCTGCTGCTGGAGGGGTTTGCTCTGCTTTGGGGCAGTGGCTCAGACCAAACCATGGCACCAGCATAGGGCAGAGCCCACCTTGGGATCCTCGGAGCTAAGCACCATGCACAGGGCTGAGGGGACCCTGCTGCTAGCAGGGGCTGGCCAGGAGTGGAAGGAGAGATGCCAAGAATCACCCATCCTGTGGGGGGCAGAGGGGCTGTCCCAGCGCCAGCACCCTCAGTGGGGGTTGCCCCTCCTTGAGCATGAACCTGGCTCCCGGCCCAGGCCCCACGGGCAGCACTGCTCCCTGCCTGGACAGATGGACACGGCTCAGCCCGAGAACCACAGCAGCCGTGGAGGTAAGGTGATGCCAGCAGCACCAGGATGGACACGGGTACTGAGAGGAGGGATGTGCCAGGGATGTCACACCTGCCTCTGCCATTCACCGCTCCTCGCTGCTGCCTTGCTAACACCGCTGAGCCCTGCTGGGCACCGCTGAACCCTGCTGGGCACCACTGAGCCCTGCTGGGCACCACAGCGCTACCGCCACGTGCCGTCCCGCCGCCAGCCGCAGAGCAAGGGCCGGGGAGGGCCAGGGCCACCGTAACACGCGCTGTCCTCTTTGTCTCAGCCATGTACTCGGTGGAGATCACAGTGGAGAAGGACAGAGTGACTGGGGAGACCAAGGTCCTGTCCAGCACCACCATGCTCCCCCAGAACCACTGTCTGCAGGGGGTCAAAGTGTACGAGGATGAGCTGAAAGGTACGGGCCAGCCCACACCGCTGGCCGGTGGCAGGGGCCGAGGGAGCGGCCACCCGGACATCCCAGCAGGCCCCCAGCAGGGTGAGGAAGTGCGGGGGCTGCTCCTGACAGCTTTGCCAGCTCTGTGAGGGCCGTCCCTCACCAACCCCAGTCCAGTGGATTGCAGGATCGTCATGGCAGCATAGTGTGGATGGTTCAGATGGGTCAGCCCTGGTTTGCACATCGTGACCCTGCACTGCTGGAGAGCAGAGAAGAGGATCTGTGGTGTCCAAGACTCAGGAGCCTGTCCCATGAGCAGGGAATGTGCACTAGCACCTGTCCCCCAGGCTGGCAGCAGGGAGCATGGCTGATGGGTATAGTAGAAGTGTAGCACTAGGGACTGGTCTCTGTCCGCAGCTCCTGCATTTGGGAACATCTGGGAACCCGCTCCAGAGGGCCTCGTGAAACCCAAGGGACCATCGTGGTGGCAAGGACCAGCCATGGAAGTGGGGCATCCTAGTGGGAACTGTGGTGGCTGAGTGGAACAACCCCCCTCTTCAAGGAAAACACAGCGCTCCCATTCAACCCCCTCCGTGTGGCCATGGCCGTGCTGGCCCTGCCAGGCTGGTCACTGTCCCTCACTCACTGGCTGCCCACTGAGGCAGCTGCACTGGCCATCACATCATGCCCCAGGTCAAGTGGAAAACGCAACGAGCCCTTGGCCACTCTGGCCATGACGCACAGCTCTGCCTCCAGTGCCACAACAGCCGGCACGGCGCCGGGGTGGGAGAGCCCCATCTCCTCTGGGCACGGGGCCACCAGGTGCAATGGTCCTGCTGGATGTGGTGGGAACACAGTGGGGCAGCGACTGCCGAGCATCACTGGGGTCTCAGAGGTGGCAGTGGTGACCTGCTGCAAAGTGTCACGCCAGCCTGGCCGAGCCAGCTGCCAGCAGACGCCGTCCTGCCATGGGCAGCTTGGCCGGCTCTCCGTGGCCTGGCAAACAGCCGTGGCTCCCGCAGGGCTCGCTGAGCCCGAGGCTCTGGGAACAGCTCCTTCCAATGGGCTTCTATTTTGGTCTCCCTGGCTGCTGCCGGGCAGGAGCCAGGTGATGAGAGAGGGTCTGGCAGCAGCTCCGCTGAGGGGAGGGTTGGGATGCTGTGGAGTACCAGCCTCAGTGGCAGGACCTTTGGAGAGGGGAAGGGGCTGCTCTGTGACCACACGGGAGCTGGGGCTGCGTGGGTCATGCCAGCAGGAGCTTTGCCAGGTCATCTCGTGCCCCCATCCCAAGCCCCTCACCCTCCCTGCTCTTGTCCCCACAGTGGTGCATGCGGTGAGTGCCGAGGACGGGGCCCTGCAGAACGGGGCCCACCCCCTCAGCTCCTCCGAGGTCGACGAGCTCCTGCACAAGGCGGACGAGGCCACCCTGAGTGAAGCTGCCGGGCGCCAGACCCCAGCCAAGGCTGGCAAGGGGGGCGGCAGCGCCCCGGGCAGCCAGAAGCCGACGCCGCGGCGGGAGATCACGGGGCTGCAAGCGAAGGTGCCACCGGGCGAGGGGACAGAGCCCAGCCAGGAGCAACCCGTCACCATGATCTTCATGGGCTACCAGAACGTGGAGGATGAGAACGAGACCAAGAAGGTGCTGGGGCTGGAGGGCACCATCAAGGCAGAGCTGGTGGTGATTGAGGATGCCGAGAGCAAGCCGGAGCCGGCACACAAGGACCACACGCCGCCCAACGGCACCGCCCTGGAGCCGGCGGCCGCCCAGCCGCTGGGCGAGGAGGGTGCGGGCGGGCAGAAGCCGGGTGCCAACGCCACAGATGCCAAGGAGGCCGAGCAGGAGACAGACGTGAAGAAGCAGCGCTGCAAGTGCTGCACGGTGATGTGAGCCCCCGCCGAGCCCCCTCCGCCCCGGCCCCCGCTCGCCAGGCCCGGCACGCCGGGCTTCCCCCCCACCGGACACAGACCCTCTTTCTGCAGAACCGGGGACATCCAACGTGGTGCCAATGGGGCCGCAGCGGGCAGCGGCGAGCGGTGGCCGTGGCAACGCTCTCCCCATCTGCCCGATGCCAGCCCCGTGCCGCCCCCCACCAGCACTGCCTGTGGTATTTATTAGTGACGCCCCCTCGCCCCACAGTGCGCCCACCCCACCACGGCCCGGCCTCATCCCCACCTGCCACCGGCACCGGGGCCTTTCCCTCTGTCACCGACGTGGTCCCACCCGCCGTCGGGGGATGGAGCCGCCGGGCAGGGGATCGGAGGACGACGCTGTGTCCGTAGATGACTCCCCGGGAGCCGCCACCTGCGGGACCCACTCTTGGCCCAGCCCACGGTGGGCATCGGAGCCGGCCCTGTGCCAGCCTCTCCCTCTGTGCCTCCATCATCCCCTTCTCCAGCGGGGAAAGGCCTGGCTCTGTTGGCCGCTGGCTGCCCACGGACATCTCTGCTCCATCTCGTGTCCTCATCCCTGCGGTCCCGCGCTCCCCAAGCCCTCGGGGACAGAGCGTGTCCAGGCAAGGGGAGGGCATCGAGGGCAGCATCCGTCCCCTCCCTGGTACTCGGCTGTGGTAATGGCCGGGGCCACGTGGGGCTCCTGCAGGGTCACCCAGCCTGTCCCCAGGCCTGCTCTGCTCCTCCCGGGCTCAGCCCCGCGTGTTGGAGCCCCTCACTCTGGTGCTGGCAGTGACAGCCACTCCTCTGTCTCGGCTGCCGGCTGGTACCACTGGGCTCTGCCAGCTGAGGGGGCTGAACTGTGCTGTGGCCGGTGCCCGTGTCCTCCTGGGGCAACGCCAGCGAGGGAAGGCAACCTTGGGGACCCAGCCTTGTGGGGCAGGAATGGGGTGGGGGTCCTGTGTGTCCTCGTGGCAGCAGGAGCGTGGCCCAGCATCCTGTCCCCTTCCTGCCTCTGCCACTCAGCAGCAGCAGCTTTGCAGAGCCACATTCTGGGGTGCTGGGCTGCAGCTTTGGGTCCCCCAGGGGAGTGGGGCAGCCCAGTTCACCCCAGTAGTGGCACTGGGAGCTTCCAGGGGTCTGGTGTCCCACAGAGGGCAGCCTCCCTGCTGCCCCACCCTGCACCCCAGCCCTTCAGTGGGGATTTTACCACCAGCACCAGCGTTTTCTCCCCACTGAGACCAGCTGGGACAGGCAGGGGGGACCCCCATGGTTTTTGCTCCCCAGTGCCCACATCAGCTGGCCCTGAGCTGCAGCAGCCACACTGGAAGTGCCCAGATACTTGTCCAGGAGCTTTGGGCAGGGTGCAGGGTCCTTGATCAAGTGTGAGAGGGTTCCTTCTGCTGTGAGGCTGGGCAAGTCCCCAGGGATCGCCCAAAACGTGTGTGGAGCAGCATCCAAGCTGCCCAGCCCACCAGGACACCGGTGGTCGAGCAGCCAGGGACGGGGCTCAGCTCCCCCAAGGATGGGCCTTCCTTCCCCCACACTCCCCTTGTGTGAGCAGTGATGCCCCCCTGTCCCCATGACGTCCCCGTTGTCCCCCAGTTACCGCCCAGGCTGCAGTTGTCCCCCCAGCAGAGTCATTGCAGGGCTGAGGGGGGCAGGGCTCATGGTGCCACCCCTGTCCTGAGCCCTGGCCAGGCACCCACAGCCCCTGGGAGAGGCAGGGCTGGGGAAGGGGGGCTGTGGGAGGGCACTGCCAGGGGAAGGGGGGGCCTCTCCTGCCCCATCCACTGCTGGGCATCGCTGGAGCCCCATTGCTGCAGAGCAGGGCCAGGGCTGGGTGCCACAGGGCATCTGCCCCCATAGTCCTGGGGGGAGTGTCACCTCTTGCCACCCCACATCAGGGGCCAACACCACCCACCCCATCCCACCCTGGGCCCTGCAATCCTCCCAGCCCCAAGCTGGGGCTTCCTCCCACCCTTGGCACCCCCTGCCCCTCGGTTGGCTTTGACCCCCAGCCCAGTCTGGCCCCTGGGGCGGTGGGCAGCAGGCCCTGGCCCCCGGGCCGGGGCTGGGGTGTGAAAAGAGTGGGCGGTGGGCTTGGCATCGTCCCCACCCCATCCCACAGCCCCCTGTCCCCCGCCCAGCTCTGCTGAAGTGCACTTCCCGTGCCCCTGAGCTTTTCACTTGTGCCGAAGCCGTTTGAATTCCCTTCCCTTTCCCATCCCATCCCCCCCACCCCGTTGTTTGTAAAACACCCAAACCGAGCAAATAAACTGTGTGAACAACCAGCCTGGAGCCACCGATGGTGGGAGGAGGCTGGGCTGGGGATCCTGGGAGGATGGGGGTGGAAGGTTTGGGATGGGTTCTGCTGTTCCCTCACTCTGTGGGCAGAGGATGTGGGGAGAGAGGGTTATGTGGCACCCAGGATGCTGCGAGGAAAGGGATGAGGGGCGATGCTGCCCAGGTAAAGGGGACATGGTTTCCTGGATGCCCCCAGGTGCCATCACCACGTGGCCACGGGTCTCTGTCCATCCCCAGGCTGGTGCAGGTCCTGCTTCTGCTCAGGGCTGAGATTCCAGGGCTCTCTCCTGGGGCAGTGGGGCCTCAACCCTCGCCGGTGCCAGCCCGGGCGCCAACACACACCCTGCGGCGGGCGTGGAGTGCTCCTGGCTCCTTGGCATCACCTGTGGACTTTGGCTCAGCCCCAGGGTAAAACAGGCTCCGCTCACCTGCCCGGAAACGCAGAACAGCCTGGCAGCCGCAGCCACCGGCGTCCCCAGGCCAGGCAGTGCCAGCCCCAGCGGGAACGGGGGCACCGAGGGGGTAAGTGGGACCCCCAGCACCCGCAGCTGGGGCGAGCCGGGGTCTGTCTGACACCAATGCCGTGCTCGGGCAGCAGCGGGGCCGGGAGGGGCTTCCTGGCACGAGTGGGCTTCAGTGGGGGCAGAGAGGACGAGGACAGGGATGTCCCACAGCACAGGGCTGAGCGTCTTGGCACGGCATCTCCCGCTTGGCTGTGACGCCCCGTGCCAGGAGGGAGGGCAGTTCTGGGCACTGGTGATGTCGCCCACTCCACTGGGATCCAGCCAGATCCAGGCACCAAGGGCACCAAGGACACTGTGCCACAGCCCTGCCTTTATCCTGGCAGGTGCCAGAGCTATCCAGAGCAGGTGGCGTGTCCCCGGGGAAGGAGGGAGCTGCCCTGCTGCGAGGAGCTGGGCCCAGCAGTGCCAGGGCTGCTGTGGCAGCGAGGGTACTGGCCTGTGCAAACACGGGGTTATCAGCTGGGAGGCCCCGTGGTGTGACAGGAGAGCCCGGGCTGCTCCTGGCTCAGGGCTCCTCTGCCATTCCCTGCTCTGCCATGTCCTCCGTGGGGGGAGAACTGGACATGCAGGTTCTGGCTGAGGCTTCAGGGCTCCTCTGTGCCGTTCACGGAGGGGCAGAAAGCGCCTGGAGCAAGGTGTGTGGCTGCACGGCCACACCGCGCTGCCAGTGGATTGAGGCACGTTGGTGCATTGGCACTTGGGTGTGTTGGCACGTCGGTGCATCAGGGCAAGAGTGAGTCCCACGGGTCGGGGCCAAGGGCAGCCCCCCGGGCACAGGACCAGCTGCAGCAAGGCGACGGCAGCACAGGAATTTGGGGACAGCGCGCTGAGCCCAACGTGGTTCTTGGAATTCCCCACAGCTCCCTGGTGCTGAGCTTATCAGGGCCTCGCAGCCACCCTCCTGCACCCCCCCACACCCCACCGCTGCCACCCCGGGCACGCCCCAGCAGACACAGCTCAGCTGGGTGCCCCGTGTGGCCTCCCCGGAGCATGGGGACCCCTGCCCTGCCAGCTCCATGGACAGTAAGTGCAGCGTGCTGGGGGCGAGGGCAGCACCAGGCACGGGGGGGACGCTGTGTCCCCCTGGCTTCGGAGGGAGCGGTGCCCACGCAGGGATGGTGGCAGTGAGGGTGAGCAGTGAGGGCTGGCGCTGTCTGGGGTGGGCAGCTCAGGGACACTGGACACGTGCTGGGATGTTCGTGTGCATCAGCTGGTCTGGGGGCAGCCCATGGCTCAGGGTGGGCACAGGGTGGGGGCACTGCAGCTGTGTAGCCCTGTGCAGACCCCCCGAGATGGGGGGACCCTGGAAGGTGCCCCAGATATCTCCTTATGGTGGGGGTCCCAGGCCAGACTGGTGGCAATGTCATCTGCTCTGCCCAGCACCTCCCACGGTGCTTGGCTGGGCTGGGGGCAGCCCAGCATGGGGGAGGCAAGCCCAGGAGCCCCGAGCCCCTGCAGTCCCACAGCACCAGACGGAGCTGAGGGAGGTAGAATGTTTTGGGTGCAGCTCTGGGAGGGGCCGTTCCGCTTGCGCAGAGCCGGCAGGGAGCCCTGATAACAGCCCAGCTGGTTTCTGTGTCCCTGCTCCCCTCCTGCGCCGGCCGCCAGTGCTCCCCGGTGAGGGGGACCCCTTCGAGCCGGGATTTCGTCCCCCCCAAACATGGTAAGAGGCGTGGGCAGATGGTTTTCATTATCCTCGTCACTGGGGGCAATAAAAGAGCAAGAGTGAATCACAGCAGGGGAATTAAAAGGTAATTTCAGCTGGGCACAGCTTCAGGAAGAGAGGCTGAGCCACCAGGGCTGGGCACAGGGCTGGGCAGCAGTTCCAGCGGTGAGGCATCTCCTGGGGCTGGCCAGGATGTCCCAGCTAATGAGAGCCACGCGCTCCTGCCCCAGGAAAGGTTTAAAAAGCTCCTGGCTGGGGCCCAGCCCCGCTTGCTTTGTGGGAGGATGGCGCATCCCAGGAGGGCTGGAGGTCACCAGAATCGCTGCAGGAAGGAGGCAGGCAGAGAGTGCTCATCATCCTGGGGATGAGCCAGGATGCTCCGGATGCAGGGAACACCGGGCACCTGCCTCCACCTGGGCCAGCCTCAGCTGTGCTTGCCAGGACCGTGGCCCCAGGCTCTGGGCTGCCCCTGCTGTCACTGTGGCCTTGCTCCAATTTTGCTGCATACTCCCAGGAGGCCGTGAGTGCCCGGGAGCGGTGCCCAGCGGTGACACACCCTGACCTGCTAGGGCTCACAGGAGTGACAGGTGACGGAAAAGCCGGGGCTAAATCTCGGCAAATAGTGGCACAGGATGTGGTGCTGGCTCCAGGCACATCCAGCTTGTCTGCAGGTGACATGTGTGTCACCAGTTCTGGAGCCAGGGATGGCGTCTGCGATGGGGTGGCAGCTGCTGTCTCATGGGGGACCCACCTGTGCTGCCCCTCCCTGTCTGGCATCCGCTGTTCCAGCCGGCTCTGGAGGGTTGACCCCGAGGTTGGGGCTGTTCACTCCTGCCCTGTGTGCCAGGGGGGTTAAAGTCCCCTCGTTTTATGAGCCATGAAACTGTTTTTATGACCCTACTGTTTCTAGAGCTGGGCTATTTGGAGGCTCCTTTCTGTAAACGGCACAAGAAGATACTCCATGCAGGAGTGGCCCAGGCACTGGCACTGCCTCTCCCTGCCGGTGCTGCCCGGGACTGGAGGTCCCTCCGTGCCCAGTGCACGTGGAGAGGCCCGAGGCTGTCCGTGCCTGGAGCGGTGCCCAGCTGGATGTGGTGTCACCAGGAGCTTGTGGCTGAGGTCTTGCTGCCTTTGGCGGTGCAGGCAGCACTGACTGCCTGGGCAGGTTTGGCTGTGCTCCCTCAGAACCCGGCCAGGCTGGGGGACAGAGGTGGGGTGGACTTCTGGGTTCTGTGGCAGCTCCTGTTGGGAATGGTGCTTTGTGCTCTGGCTGCTCCTGTCCCACATGGGGCAGGCTGGTGTGGCAGTTTCTGTCCCACGCTGAGGACAGTGGTACCAGGCTGGGAGAGGGGCTGCATCTCAACCTCTGCTCCTTCTGCTGTTCTTAATGGCTGCTCTCCCCTCCTGCTTGCAGGGCCAGCCAGGTCAAGACCCTTGGCCTCTGCTGAACTGGGACTCCGAGGGTGACCTCAAAACTGAGCAGTGGCCCCTGTCTGGGACAAGGCTGGCACAGGAGTGACTCTTCCCAGGAGATGGACAGGGTCACCAGGCACCTTGTGTTCCAGCTCCCACAGGCCTCGCACAGGCACGACTCGCTGGCAGACCTGAGGGCCAACAGTGATGATGATGTGTTTGGCTCTGCTCAGCACAGCATCCAGAGGGTGGAAAATGGCTACAGCTGGAAGAGGAGGTCCCAGTCACCCTCCTATTTCCTGGAGGGTGGAAGAGATGTCTGGACCCCGTCCCCAGACAGGGAGTCCAAGCTAGAGGTGGTGAGATCAGGAAGCCTGTATGACCTCCGGGCTTACAAGGGTGAGAGGAAACCCTCAAAGCTCTATGATGATGATGAGCAAGACCTGTACAGGGTCCCTCCACCCAACATCTCACCTGAGAAAGCCAGGGAGCTCGAAGATGAGAGGAAAGAGGTCATCCGGAGCCAGGTGATGAGGAAAAGCTCCACCATTGCGGAGAGGTGGAGCTCCATGGATGAGCTGGGCTCCATCAGCACGGGCGTGGGCAGCCAAGGTGAAGGCAGGCACACAGGCAGTGTCCCCACAAGCTTTGCCATCTGGTTTGACAAATCTTCCCCAGGCAGGGCTGCAACGCCCGTTGACCCTGAGAATATTGACACGGAGCAGATCAACTTCTCTGCGGCTCGGCAGCAGTTCCTGATGCTGGAGAAGACCAACCCGGGCTCATTTTTCAGCCCAGGGCAGCAGGCCATGTCCCCAAGGCCAGAGTCAGTGACAAAAGTCTCCAGAGAAGAGTGGTATAGCCCCGATTTGGCCACAAAGGGTACGAGAGGCTACAGCAGTGCCGGTGCGTCAAGCCAGAGCAGGACAGACAAGAGCGTTTACCAGGTTGATGGTGTGTCCTCATACAAGACACCCGAGAAAGAGGAGGCTTATACTCCCAGAAAAGCTCACACAGAAAGGTCATATCCCATCGGGAAGACATCCATCCTGACCAAAGCATGGTCCAGAGAAGACCTGGACTCTGGCTTGGGTGAGATGTATAACGAAGCCACTGCGGGCTACGCCAGCGATGGAAGCACCTCCAACGAGACCTTCAATGTGGATCTGAGGGCCAGCAGCAATGGGATGGGCAAGGAGACGAGGGTCAGCAATGAGACACCCATCGAGCGGGAGATCCGCATGGCGATGGAAAGGGAGGAGAACCTCTGGAAGGAAAGGGGGATCCAGCGGCTGACCTCCAGCAGCGAGCTGGTGGAGATCCAGACCAAGCCTGTCCTCAACATTCACATGTCTCCCGGCCCAGGCAGGAAAGGGAAGGACAGAGGCCGTGCTTCCCTTTACGTCCAGAGGGAAATTGAACAGGAAACAAAGCGTGAGGAAGACCTGAAGAGGCAGGGGAGGCTGCTGGGGGCGTATGACAGGGGGACGCAGCAGGAGCTGGAGGAGCGCAGGAGGGTGTTCGAGCAGGACGAAGCCCCCCCACAGAAGCCCACTCCCCTGAAGCGGGCAGAGGAGAGGAGGAGCTGGGTTAAAGAGCTTGTGGTGGAGCAGCCCTCGAGCCCCAGTCCCGCAGAAGACACCACGGCTGGGAGAAGCATTCCCAGCTACACAGCGAGCATCGCCCACTTCCAGCTGTCCCAGCCGCGCTTCGCCGCCAGCGAGAGGAGCCGGGAGCAGCCCTTGGTGTCCCAGCACGTTTCCGCCAGCGCCAGCAAATGGGGGAGCGAGGATTCCTGGGGAGGAAAGCTTCCCGGCTCCACCCCGAGCCCTGCCAGCACTGCTGTCCTGCCCAGAGAGTACTTGAACCTCTCCTTCTGGAAGCCCAAGGTGTCCTTCGTGGAGGACATGGGGACACAGAGCCCGCTGCGGAGGGAGGACAGCCGGGAGGAGCAGTACCGGCTGCGGACATGGAAGCCGCAGACATCGGCGCTGATCGAGGAGGAGATCCGGAGTGACCTGCAGAGGGAAGAGGAGCTCCAGGAGCAGCGGCGGCGGCTGATGGACACCTACAGCAATGCTGTTGCCCAGGAGGGCTCCCGCTCTCGGCACAGCTCTGGTAAGGGAGCAGAGGGACAGAGTGGCAGAGAAATGATTTAGTGGGATGCCTGTAAGGATTCCTGTGTGCTGGTAGCAAGTTGTCCTGGGAGAACTTGATACCAGCACACTGGAGTCAGCAGAACTGCTGCTGGGGAGGAATAGGCTCTGCAGGATTCCAGAGCTGCTCAGGTCTCGATGAGTTTGTGTCACATTACAGCAGCAAACAGGGCTGGAAGGGCCCAGCTAATGCATTTTACCCCTTGTCCCTGCAGTCCCTGGCTGGGCCCCAGGCATGGGGTCCCAGCTATGACCAAACCTGCTGGACCTGCTATGGAGGCAGGTTTGTGGCAGGAGCTTGATGCTCCTGTGGGTCTCCACCCCCTGGGAGTGGAACTGAGGTCACCCCCCCCCCCCCACCCCCAATGCTCTTTCTCTCAAAGCTGCCTCAGGTGCCAGTGGCAACTACTCAGTGTCCGAGTCTCCTGCCTCCTCTCCTGCCTCACACCAGACGGGGATCCTGGGGCTGATCTCATCCTTCACCCCACTGAGAGTGACCAGTTCCTCCCAGGGCAGTGCAGAGACCCTCACCCCTGACTCGTCGTGTTCCAGCCCCTTCGAGGAGCGGAGGAGGAGGGTGAAGGAGGATGGAAAGGTGAACATGCCCACCCTGCTTGTGCCAAGTGGTTGGGGGGCTTCAGCCTGGGGGAATACTGGTGGCTCTGGGGCTGGAAGTAGCTGTTCCTGACTCCCACCTGGAGCTGGAGATCCAGCTGCTCAGCTCGGTGGGAGATCCAGCAGTGCTGGCACCATCAAGGGACCATGTGAACCCCCCAGGCAGCACCTGCTGTTCAGAACTGCCAGCACTGGGTGGGACTGGAGAGGAGCAGCAGCTTCCTCCTGTGGGGGATCCTGGCCTGGGATGTTCCCCCAACCCCAGGGAGGGCTTGGCTGCATGTGCTGCCTTCCCTTGCTTCTCCTGTGCCCCTGCTGGGAGCCAGATCCAGCAGCCTCTGGATATTCCCCTGCCAGGCTGCCATTATCTAATCGTGTTTTCCTCTTTCCACAGTATGCAGGCATTGAACCCGTTGACAAGGTCAACACAGAGGTAAAGCCCTTCATGAACGCGGGGGCTGCCCTGACACCTCCTGCGTTCCCCGGCTCCCCACACTCCTGGAGGCTTGTGGGATGGACAGGGGTGGACAGGATGGTCCTGGCTCCCACAGGGCCACGGGGACCACTTGGGTGGACACTGAGTCAGGCAAAATGGGCTGGGGAGCTGGTGGGGGGGAGGGGGGACAGCTCTGCAAATCAGATTGTTATGAAAGTCTCTTATTTATAAAGATCCTGCACGTTCTGGTCTCTGCAGGTGGTGGAAAGCACCCGAGTGTTTCGCCACAAGAGCGTCATGGCCCAGCGCTGGGAGGCCGGGCAGTATGTCCGGGATGAGGACTGAGGGACCCCCGGGTTGGGGGCCGGCCCTGATCACAACCAGCTGATGCATGACCTAAATACTCGATCTGTTCCACCCTTGGCCATCACAACAATCAGAGACTTGAACCCTGCAAATCAATCTGGTTTATTGTTAAACTGATAATCCTCCCATGCAATAGATCAGCTCCTTCCTCCTCCTCCCTGTGGGGTGGAGGAACACTTTTTTTTCTTAAGAGGGAAAAAATTGGATCAGTTTCTTTTTAATCACTTCCGCCTGGAGCCAGCCAGGTGAAATCACCCGATAATTCACTTTGCCCCTCGAGAGCTGTGTCTCAGGCTTATGAAAAAGCTGTTTTATTTCTCAGTGGTTTTAGGTTTTTAAGTACCGCTAGGCTGAGCATTCCCTTGGGGTACCTGAACTGAGGCCTCTGGATCAGTGTTGCCATGGGACTTGGGAATCAACATTGGTTTAACTCCTGTGATCCATGGAGATGCAGCAATGGAATATAAAAAAATATATAAATAAATAAATATAAATGCTGTTTATTTTGCTAATTTATTAAAGCGTTGTTATACTCCCTCGGTCTTCCAGGCCTGTTCTGTCCACCTGCTCCACTGGTTTTGCTCCGGTGTTTCAGAGGAGCCCCCGTGGTTGAGATGCGGGGCTGGGGCTGGAGCCTTCCGGGGGCTGCAGCTGGGGGAGCACCGGGGTCCTACCGGGCGGGCCTCGGAGCACCGGGGCTGGTGGGAGGAGTCCCTGCGGGGGGCGGGGGCGGCACTGGAGGGTAGCACCGGGGGATGGCACCGGGTGGGCTTGAAAGTCCCGTTCGACCCCAACCGCGCTGCTGTCCGTGCCCGTCCGCCCGCCCCCGCTAGGGGGCTCCCGGGCAGCGCCCGCGGGGTCCGGTACGGACCCGCCGGGACCCCGGTACCGGCCCCGTCCACAAGCGCTGACCGGGGTCCGGTACGGACCCGCCGGGACCCCGGTACCGGCCCCGTCCACAAGCGCTGACCGGAGTCCGGTACGGACCCACCGGGACCTCGGCACCGACCTCTCTGCAAGCGCTGACTGGGGTCCGGTACGGACCCGCCGGGACCCCGGTACCGGCCCCCTCCACCAGCGCTGACCGGGGTCCGGTACGGACCCGCCGGGACCCCGGTACCGGCCCCGTCCACAAGCACTGACTGGGGTCCGGTACGGGTCCGCCGAGAGCCCGGTACAGACCCGTAGGGACCTCGGTACCGACCCCACTCTGCAAGCGCTAACGGGGTCCCAGTACTGACCCCTCTGAGACCCAGACCCTGCTCTGCCGGTGCTGACGGGGTTCCCGGTGCGGACCCTGCCCCGCTCGGTGGGCGCTGCCCGGGGGTTTCCCCGGTGGAGCCCCATGGAAGTGCCCAGGTGCTGTGACAGGACAGCGGGCAGATGGTGCAACCTGCTCTTCTCGTCAGCAGCCGCTCGTTCCCGAGCCTTGGGTGTGGGCCGAACCGATCAGCAACAGGGAGGAAAGAGCCCGAGCCGGGGTGGTCTGGGGGCTGAGGGAAGCGGGGACCAGAGGTGTGACCACGGCCGGGTCACCCGGGAGCAGCGGGACCCTCGGTACAGCTGCTCAGTCGTGGTGTCATGGTGATGCCACCGGTGCTCCAAAGCACAAGAGGAGCCGGCAGGCGCCCTCCAGCACCTGAGTTTGTCTGGTTTTCTGTCTCTTCAAACGTCCTTAAGTTACTTCCTGATGTTCAGTTGGTTGAATGGGACCAACTGGGGCAAAGAGCTTGACCCCCAAGGCTTTGTTTGACACCATGGGAATGGCTCACAGGGCTTTAAAGAGCCCAAAGCTCTGTGCCACTGGGCTGGGAGATGGGGAGACTGAGCACAACAGGGAACACACCAGTGGTCCAGGAAAGCATCACCTCCTCTTCACACACAGAACTGAATTAAAGGTTCTTTTGTTTGGCTCTGCCAACAATGCAACCAAAAACCTGACCGAGCTGTAAGAGGCACTAAACAGTGCTGGGGCAGCTGAGCAGAGCTGAGGACACCTCCCAGTGCTTTTGTGGAGTTGTGTTTTGCACTCCAGGGAAACCACTTAACCATAAAACCTTCCAACATTGTCTATTGGTGTTACTGAGGACGGGATGTGCCTTGGCTTGTCTGGCCCTGCTGCTGAACCAAATAGCAGCCACTGTGGTGTTTCACCCCAGAGACACCTTTGGCTAGCTGGATGTTGCAGCTGGGCACCTGGAGACAAGTCCAGACATGCCAGAGCTCCGGTGGCAGCAGGATGGAGCTTCCTCTCGCAGAGGGTCGGCTCCCTCAGGATTCCCTCTGCCGGAAAGGCTTTAAGGCTATGGTGAAGGAAAGGAGTCGGTTCTGATGGAGGGTTTTAATCCAGAGCTTTTATTCTGGCCCACAGGCCTCTGAGCTCCAACAAAACTCCCTGGACCGCGTGGTTGTCCATCCTTTTACCCGGGGGAGGGGAGGAGGGAAGGCATAGGGAGCCCACCAACCAGATATGGGAGAGGAGGTCTCAAGGGACAAAGGACACCTGGATGGCCCAATGCCCCCCGGGGGCAGAGGGCATCTTTTGAATCTACGCAATCACTAAATGCACTGCTGGAATGCCAGGAGTGACAGACAGTGCTCAGCAGGGATCAGGGTGGGGAAAGGCGGAGTGATTGACACACCTGGGATAAGCCCAAATACTTCTAAGGTAGCATCACACTGCAACAATTGTCAGACACTTTAAATAACTTCTTAAAACAGCCGCAACTTCTTCAATCTACGACTCTTTCCCTAAGGGAAATGACCTGAACCTTGTCAGAAGCGTTCCTGCAAGGTTGGGATTGGCAGTGTCATCACTCTCCTCATGTCGCTCATCCTTCTCCGCAGGTCTGTGCCCCAGCCTGAGCTGTGTGGGGTGTCAGCCTCAAAATGTGGGTGCGGCTGATGCTGCTGGCCAGGCTCTGCCACCCCCAAGCCCTCTCTGTATCAGCAGTGGTGGTTTCTAACAGCATTGACCATGCGGTAGAACATTAACTTGTTTGGCAAATGTGAAACTGAAGACTCTCATTAACTCACTGAATTATCAATTCCAGTAACAGAAACAACAACAAAAGAACTTCCCTGAAAGTCAAGGCATTGCAGATCTGTAGGTACCTTCAGTGCCAAGGTGAAGCCCAGCAGAAGGATGTTTGTTCTCCACCGACACCAAATATTGCAGTAGGATTGTGTTTTAGAGCAGCCTTGGAGTGGTTGAAGGGGCCAAGCTGAAGGGACACCCCTATCTCTTGCTCTTCCTTACGGCTCCTTTGACTTCCTGGGTAATAAGTTTCAAGATCTTATCAATTTTGGCGTTTGACAGTGCCTTCCTGCTGTACCACACTTTGTCCCAGACGGAGCACATTGACTTGGGAGACAGGTAAAGAGGGTGGTTGTCATCCAGCATGTCTGGTGGCCTCTTCCTGGCATACTCCTTGTAACTGGCGACCGGGCAGCTCTCTGGATACTCAGGCTTGGCAAAGAGCTGTGGGCTTAGCTTCCCTTCGTTTCCCCTGGGACTCAGATCATCCTTCCACTCCAAGTACTCCACCTCTCCTTTGGTCTTCCTCAGCACCACCTGTCCCCAGTGCAGCTGGTGGGCCTGGTGGTGGGTGATTGCCCCAAACCCCCTAATGAGGTTGGTGAACATGAGCTGCAGCAAGCCCTGAGGGTCTGTCTTGCTTAAAATTCCCTTCTTAATAAGGTTTTCCACATCTTCATCTGTCAGGTTCTCCACAACATTCCACCCTTCCTCCTTCTTTTGATACAGGTACCAATACTTTAATTTATAGATTTCCTGAGAGGCTCTGAACTCTGGCCCTCTCAGTATGTTGTACTGGTAGTTGTGGGCCTGGAGGTACCGGTTGATGTTGCACCGGAACAAGCTTAAGGAATTGGCAGAAAAATCCATGCCATTCTGTTTCTTGGCAGAGCTGAAGAACGAGACCAGGTAGTGGTCGAGTTCTGCAGGAGGCAGCATGTGGATCTTGCGCATCTCGGAGGGGTGGTGCAACTTCAGCCACTCTTCAAGCACTTTTATGTCTCCAGTTGTAGAGCTTTTCTTTTTCTCCTGCTTCTTCAGCACATCTAAAAGACAAGACACAGCTTTGTGGACAGGAAGAATCCACAAAGATCAGTAAAACACAAGGAGATACAGAATAGTGTCTACCTGCCTTCTGGAAGCCATTCAGAGAAGACAGGACTCTCCCAAACCCCTTCCCCTAGAACTGTGGGTCATATTTGTGTTTTCCACAAGACAGCAGTGCCCAGATTTCCAGGGAAAGTCGGGCTCCTTCGTGTTCCCTCTCCCTTGGCAGCTGGCCCTGCTCACTGCCATACAGGGAAATTTCCCTTTCACTGTGAAATAACAGCATGAACCAAAGGTTGGAGTGGATGGTGAGGGAGAACAAACAGGTGAGTAAAAGTGTACTATGATTTTGTTTAAAGGATTGCCAGGATTCTAGTTGGGCTCTCTCTCAAGTTGCCATGGCAATACCACATCTACCTAGTTCAATGTAGCATGAGAAATTAATTCTTTGGATTGCTGGAAAGCTCCATCTGCTCGCCTGTGACTCGTCCAGGGCTGAGGATGGGGTGATGGAAAAGGGCTCATGAGCCAACACCTAGAGATTCCCCTTTTTGCACCAGGTTCTTTTTTACAGGCTTAGTTGTCATCCTAAAAGACTGATGGCTGTCTCACTGGTTTGGGGTTTTGGCCTGTTTTGTACTGACTGCTCCAGGTGCAGAGAGGAACAGCTCATGAATCAATAATGCTGAGGCCTCCTCTGAGCCATGAGCCAGTTACCTTGGCAGAAACAGCTACTACAGACATTCCCAGAAGAATTCCCAATCCCTTCACATGACACATGATGTCAGTTATGAAAATAGTAAAATACTGCTCCCAAACCCCAACTGTGACAGTTTGTGTGGTTATGGCTCCACAAGGAACAACAACTCCTAAGCCTTTTCAGGACCAGCACTGGTGCTGTAAGCACATCCCAGGCAGACCCCAACTGCTGCCTCAGCAACCCCTGCCCTTTGCAAGGACATGCCCAGGCACCTGTGCTGCAGGACAGCACATACAAAAACCTTCATTCTTGAGAGGACTAAAGCAGTATGTGGAGTCCTGCATTTCCTACCCAGGACTGACACTCTGCTGCCACTGCCAGGGCTGGGAGGTTTTACCACTGGCCTTGGTGCAGCCAGAGCTTTGGCCACAATTTCTCTGTGTTACTGCCTCTTGTTTCCTTCTCTTGAGAACTGAGTTCCCTGCTCTAGCTCCAGTTTCTCACAGGGACTCTCTCAAGTACAGCCAACATACTGTGTGTTGGTATTGGGTAAAATGGAAGACCAAAGCAGTCAAATTGGGATGTTGGGGCTGGGGCACAGCCAAGAACACCTTTGGGTACCCCAGAGAAGGGCATTCCCCACAGAAGTACCAATTTCTTTAGGCAGGGAGCTTTGTAGTCCCCTCGAGCAGAAACAGGAGTGCCCCAAATCCAAGAGATTTACTTAGATGCTGCAGTACAGATCTTGGCAGTGATGTGAACTCACCCTCCTTGGATATTTTAGGAAAGTGATTAATGGAACACCCCCATACCCCTGCAGGCACAGAACTCCACGCTGTCTTACCTCCATTTGAAGCTGCAGGTGGATGGCTCTCTGGACTCCAGAAGGCTGAAGAACAAGGTGTCTGCCCAGATTCTGATGTCTCGCTGTCCTCATCCACCTTCTCACCACTGTTCTCACTGGAGCCCGTTCCCGGTGTGCCACGCTCTTGAGGGCTCGTCTGGAGATGTTGCTGAACAGCAGCAGTGGCTTGGAGCTCAAAGAATATCACCGAGGGCTGTGATTCAAGCTGGGCCTTGGCTTCAGTGCTGGGGACAGGAAGGGGTTTGAAACATTCCTTTGGTGCTGCGGACCCCGGGAGGCTCCTTGCTGTGGAAGTTTCAGCTGTGGGCCCTGCAGCAGTGGAAGGAGCCAGCCTCAGGATGTTCCTGCTCAGGTCCTCTGAGTTGCTGGCAGGAGTCTCCAGAATGTAGGCACGGGCTAGGGGTGGCTTTGCCGTGGGGGCAAAGGCAGGTTTTTGGGAGGCTGTTGGCTGGTGCAATGCCATCTTCTGGCAGTGGTGCATCTGCAACTCCTCAGCAGATGGCTCTGACACATTATCTGGGCTGATTCTGTCTCCTTGGTTGTCTTCATCTGCCTCATACTGCTCTTCATCAGAGATGATGATCTGTATGTCGTCACTTTCGGACTTCACATCTTGTTCGCCAGTCTGGACTCTATTACCAGACATTGAGAAGTGCTGCTCTGCTGCAGAGAATAATGTTTTGGGTTTCCTGCTATTTTGACTCCCCTTGGGCTCGTTATTCATTGTGTAGGCACTGTCAGCCTTCTGCTCAGTGACCCCTTGGTGTCTGCCACATGGCCCTGTGCTCCCAGAATCTCCTTGATCCATCTCAAAAGGTGATGGGGTCAGCTTGAGCCTCTTTTCCTCAAAGCTGGATTCTCTTGCCAAAGACTCAGAAGACAGGAACCTCTTTCTCCTTCCTACAGCCTCAGTCACTTCTTCACCTCTGTTGTGTGACTTCCCACAGTGCCAGTGATAGGCATGTCCAGCTCTGCACATCCACAGCACAGCGTTGTCATTGCTCACGTGATCTGTGTTCTGCATAAATTCCAGGGCTGGGATCTGGTTGCATATGGTCCCATGAGTGTGCGCCCAGATCACAAGGTTGGAGAGATCCACTTGAAGGGAACTGGTACTGCCGCCCCTTCTGTCACTGCTGCTCTCACTCTGTAAAGGTGTTGGAGAGAACACCTTTAGTGTGTGAGTGAGAGAGGATGTGCAGACAAGAGCAGTTCTGGGGCTGTTTCTGTCCCTCCCCAACACTGCAATAATTGTAGACCAGCAATCTCATCTCAGGACTCCTTTTAAAAATCAAATTATTCTTTCTTTCTTGTCTGTGCTATCATTTATGCTGTAACAGAACACTCACCATGCTGCTGCTTTCTGTCTCACTGAGCCTTCTCTCAGGTGGGGATCAGTAAGTGATGCTTTGAATGGCCTTTCTCTCTCAGAACCTGAAAGGATCATCACATGCGTGTGCTATATACATGGATAAGTGTATAAGTATATATATATATAAAAACCCTGACCAGAAGATGCAACTGAATTTCTCCATGCTCAGCCCACTGCAGGCCTGTGCCCTCCCCGGGCTGAGCTCCTACTGCACTCCCAGGAGCTCTACACACAAAACCTGACTGGGGTAAATATTTGCAGGATCAGCCTCTGCAACACCAACAAAACGGAAACGAAATATAAACACTGAAAATAGAATTTTACAAACTGAACTCTGCAAGCCATTCCTTCAGCGCTCAGGGGTTGGCAAGCTCTGTGTCTCCAAGTGCTGAACTGCAGAGAGAGAACAAGGAATAGTGAGGCTGGTTCAGCCTGACATTCTTTGACTTTGCAAACAGTAACAAGAGGCAGTTTCCCAACTGAAGGACTTGCACATGCAACTTGTATTTATATTAGAGACTAAATCTGAAACTCTCCCATCTGTTTGGAAGGCTCCATGCAGCAGTCTGGAAGTCATCCCTGTTTCTGTGTCACAGGGAACATGCAGCATGCCCTCAGCACCATGGCAGCCCAGGAGCCATCACTGACACTGCACACTTGCATCTCAGTCCACGATTAATTAAAAGTTTTGCAATTAGTGATGGTTAAAGAGGCAAGGCTGAAAAAGCTGGACACGAGAACCTTGTATAAAGTGATTCTTTGAGCAGTTTTTTGAGCAGTTCTGGCCTACATGGAACACAGCTCTTGGGGAGAACAGGCCCTGGCTGGCAGTCTGTGAGCACACCTGAGCACCCCTGAGCACACCTGAGCAGGCACAGGAGCTCCAGCCCCGGGGCTCCTGCTCTCCCAGAGAGCTGGGCAACATGGGAGAAGCCCATCCCAGCTGACAGCTGTAGGGCTGCTCTGCAATCCATGGACATGGTGCTTGTCCACAGGGATTTATCTCAGGAGTCTGGTAGTCAGAGGGTGAGGGTGAAGGCTGGCTGAGGTGCAAATTGAGGGTGCTGGCTGAGGGTGAAGCCAGCAGCACAGGGGCAGGAATGGCTGTGAGTGCTGGCCCTGTGGCAGTGCTGTGCCCAGTGCCCTCAGTGCCCAATGCCCTGGGTGTCCAGTGCCTTTGGTGCCCATCCAGCACCAGCCCAACACACTGGCTCTCCTGTCCAAAGAGAACAGGTCACACTGATCAGGAGGCACAGGAACTGCTCCCTTTGGGGTGAGCCTGCAGCACAGCACACAGCTCCTTTCTGCACTTAGGTTCCATCAATCCATATGTTCCTTCCTAATGATAGCACAGATAATTTTAGCCCAAATGCTTGGCTGTTGCACGTGCCAGCACGTGGAATGTGCAAAGGCGGGATTTACTGAGAATTTTTTACTGAAATCTGCTGCTGCTGCTTTAACAAAAAATCAGACAATAAAAGCCTTTTTGGAAGCAGCAAATGCAATCTGAGCTCCTGATGTTAATCAAGGCCTTGTATGGGATCTACTGTTCCTGTGAGCTCACTCCTGCTGAACCCCAGCAAACAGGGCAGGGAGTAATCTCCAATGGCCATTTCAGCTGCCCTGACTCCTCACAGGCTCTGCCCAAGCTTCTCCCCAGAGGTGTTTGACCTGTTCCCACCTCCCCAGGCCAGGGAGTTCACAGCCTGCTCCCACTGAGCCCCTACAAGCTGAACTTGGGGAAGAACCATTTTCCCTCCTGAAGCAAAAGAGAGTTTTATCTTCAAGTTCAGCCTGTGCAATTCCCCAAAAGGGCTGAGCCATTAAGACAGACTCAAAGGAACTTCCATGCCAACAATCTGGTGCCTTCAGTCAGTGTGGGAAAAGGTAACAGGAACGGAAGCTCCGCATGGTCATAGGCCACAAAATTACTGACTTGGCAGATGAACATCTTGATCCCTATCACAGGCCTCTGCAAATGGAATGCTTTTATCTTTCCTTATCTCCAAGCACATGTCTTCCTCTTCCTGATCTCTTTGAAAGAAAAGCCTTTTTTTTTGTCTTGCTATTTAGTTGCCAGCACTGGCTCTGGTGCTCAGCTACAGACCCCTTAGGCTGCTGTAGCCTTCAGACTTCCAGCAGCTGAGATTCCCTCAAAGGAATGGCAAGTGGAATCAGTCTGGATTCACAGTCACAGCTGAGTGAGAAAAATGACCACTGTCCTTCCCCCAAAGGCTGAACTGGCGTATGTGTCTTCCCTTTGAATAATAAAAATCCACCCTGATCATTGCCACAGTTTTTACCTGGGACCCCTGTGAAGAAGAGTCTGGGCTTAGAGTTTGGGGCTGAGGTTTGTTTTGAAGCCTTGTGCCTGATTCAGTGTCTGTGTGGCTGGGAGTGATGTTGTGGGTTAATCCTCTTTCCAGGAGAGGCTCCCATCTGATAATGGACACTGTGTACAGGACCCACACCTTTCTGCAGGAAAACAGGACATTCCAGAGCTGTACAGTAAAGGATTTTAATTTTTTTTAACCCACAGGGAATTCAGTCTACTGCTAAAACCTACAGCTAGGTGAGTTCAGTCTCCCTCTTGGGAAAAAAAAAAAAAAGGTTTTTTTTTTTTTGTGGGGTTTTTTGGTTGGTTTTTTTTGGGGGGGTTCCCTTTTTTTTTATCTACAAGGTTTGGCTTTCTCAGGCCCTGCTCTGCACAGCTTTCCAGGCCTCAGTGCTGTGGGTGCTGATTTCACCTCTGTATTCCAGAAAATGTGGCCAGGTAATTTCACAAGAGCCTCCAGCACTTCAGGGGAGACTGAACTTTGGGCTGACTGAAACACGGAAATGCTTTTTTCGGTTTTAAGACTTTATGTGTGTCCTTTGAGTCCTTGGTGGGGGGGAAGCAAACTCAGCACTTTCTGAGATTTATCCTCCTGTAAGGTCTGTCAGACACAGAGTGACCTGAGAATTTCACCACTGGGATCTTCCTCTCTCCCCCTCCCAGTTGTGCTGAAGGCCTGAACCCCTTGTGCAAACAGGAGCACTACATAAAGACACTAATTTGGAGGCACTAAAAGCCCTTTGCCCTCTCTGACCTTGTCCCAGTGCCCTGTGGCAGCCCTGGCTGGTGCCTCTCACGGGCTCCAACGCCTGTTTTGCAGATTAGAACCTGGGACACGCACAGAGCCGGAGAACTGGAGAGCGCTGATTTCCCCGCTCCAGATAAGACAGTGCAGGAAACTGCAACAATCCTGGTAGGAAAACAACAGGATACAGAACAGCAGTGCTTAAACTTGACTCCTGCCCCCTTCCCCACTCCCTTGGGAAACCCTGCCTGGAGCTGAGGGGACCTGGGACAGCCCCCAAACACACGTGTGCGGCATTGCCAGAGCATGGAGGCACTGCTGGGGCTGTGTCAGGGAAGGAAGGGCTGAAGCTGCACTCAAACACATCTGGCTGCAGGACAGGAGCTGAGTGGAGCAGCTGCAGCTCATGGCTGCCAGAAATCATGGAGCTCGTCCCACCCTCCTTAGCAGGAGCCCGGGGGATGGATCCATCATTTCCTAGCACATCGGTTTTCCTGTTCTCTGCGTTGTTTGTTTCCCTCCTCATCTGCCCTGTACAAGAATCTTCTGAGCACCTCTTCAGCTCTCTTCCTGCTTCCCCACATCCTTCCCCAGCCCCTCCTGCCCTGTTTGCAGAAATACAATTCCCAGGATACATCCTGTACTTGCTACAGGGCACCATGCCTCCATTTTGAGAGCTGCTCCCAGAAAATCCCACCCGGAGTGTCTGTGGGAGGCAGGATCTGACTGCAGGCACCAGCTCCAAGCTGGAGACAGACCCTGCTGGCAAACACTGGCCTCCAGCACCACATTCCTTAAACAAGACCTTTTTTGTTCAAAGACTCGGACACCACTTTTTCCCTGAGTTCTAATTATCTCTGCTCCTGAGGGGCTGCGTTCCGGAGCCACTGGCCTGGGATGCAACTGTGAGCACTAAATCAAGGCCTCTGAAAAATGCTAATAAAAGCCACGGGCAGCTGGCACGACACTGCCTGGGCCACCAACAGGGATCAGCCACCAAACCAGCCTGAGTGAAGGAAAAAATTCATTGGAAACCATGAACTTCTATTAATAGGAGCTCATATTGAATTTCCCAGGAGGAAGTTGGAAAGCTGCAATCAGCAATGGCCAAATCTGTGACCTGGGCAGGAAATGCTGCAGCGTCACTGACACAGTGGTCAAGGTGGAGTCTGGGGGCACCTCACACCTGTGCCAGTGCCCTGGGGACAGCTGGCTGGACTGGCCCCACGATTCCATGTGCAAACTGTGGCACATAAGCACCCGGACGTGACCAGCACAGCCCAGCCATGGCGATTGACATGTCCCCCACCGCTGGTCGCTGGTCGTGCGACAGTGATCTGTCCCCTCACCCGGCCCACCAGCTGCTGGGGACCAGAAGGCCCGTGCAGGAGCATCGCTGCTTCACCCGCTGCTCTCGGGGTTTGTCGCCAAGCGCCGGGCACCGGGTGGCTCCGGTACCTCCCGCTGCACGAGCACCTTTGGTCCTCCCGGTACAGCCGTGTTTGAGCGCGCCGGGCTCGCCAATCACCCGGGAACGACGTGGAACGGGAACCCTCTTGTTCCTGCTCCCCGCGGCCGCAGCCGCCCGGTACCGGCAGGGGGAGCTCGGCTCCGGTACCGGCGGAGGGCGCTCGGCCCCGGTACCGGCAGGGGGCGCTCAGCCCCCGGTGCTCGCCCCGGCCCCGCCGGGTGCTGCCGGGAACCGGAGCGCCGCAGGCAGAGCCCGCACCGGTGCGGCAGGGCCGAGAGAAGCGAGTCCCCGGGCCGGGCTCGGTCGGTGCTGCTCCACCGGTACCAAACAGCCAAAGCGAACAGCTGGGGCTGGCGAGGGGAGGGCGCAAATCCTGCTTCATTTAATTGTCAGGAAGTTTGTTGAGGTTTTTTACATTTCTGAGCAGCCTTTTAAAGTTTAACTAAAATCATCGTATGACACAAGGTGTTTCGTCAACTATCTGCTAAACTGAACCAAACCGATCCAACCTAATCCAAACCCACACACCACTGCTGGGAACAGGACACAACACCCAGAGTTTTACCCCGGTTTTGGGGCCTGGCACCTGCCCCTCCCTGAGCTGAGCCAGACCCTCTCCCCTGCTGTCCCACCTGCCCACAGACCGGAGCTCACGTGTTCCCCCAGCACGCTCTGGCTGGAGTGTGGCAGCAATTTGTTATTAAATAAATTATTGTGACTTGTAATTAGATGTAATTGTTCACAATGGGACATGCTAACCCACTTCTTTTGCAATACAAACCATCTTTAGTGACTGACACCTCAGCTCCATCCCACCCCTGTCTAAAGCCTCTGAAGATGAGGTGACTCAGCCTGGGGTGCAGGACTCAGTGTCACCAGCACCAGGCTCATGTTTGTTTCTGCACCCCAGGTGTTTACAGAGGTTTGCTGGGACGTGATGGGAAATGGCTCCTGGAGGCAGGAAAAAACAATGTTGGTAACAGCGTTAGTAACAAAGTACCTTGCAGGGAAGGGGAAGCTCCCTGGCTGTGGGAGGGCTTGTTCCAGTCCCTGCTGGATCTCTGGCATGGGGAGCACAAAAGGAGCCACATCCCCCCGATGTTGGATTTTGGTCACCAACAGATGCATTTGTTTATGATCCCTGGTGATGCCATCTGTGAGACTCAGAGGCTCCCACCTTTGGAGCCTTGGCTCCTGCTCAATTTTCTACTCTGTCCTTGTTTTGATGTGTGCCTGTCTCCCTTACCTGCTCCAAGGTCAGGCAGGCAGCCTCCCACAGAGCACAGCACTGCCCAAGGACAAGATCTCATCCAGGGCACAGGGCAGCCTAGGAGAGAGGGGAGACGGGTGTTTGTTAGGAAAGGGAACTCAGAGCAACCTGCCAATCCCTGGGGTGGGATGGAAGCCACGAGCAAAGCTCTCTGCCCTGAGAGCCCTCAGTTTTGTTGGGCTCTGAGTGGCCACCTGGGGTAGCAGCCAAGATTGGCAGGATCTGGAGAGTGGCTCCCCATTGCTGTCCCCCACTCCTCGAGAGGACAGCTGAGCCTTAGGGATGAAAACCGCACAGCTGGATGATGCTTTGGACAAGAAACACACACTTGGCCTTGGATCCAGGAGAGCTGCAGCCATAACACCCTGCCCAGAGCATGAGGAGGAGCAAACCAAGCAACTCCACTCAACAGATTCCAGAGAAACCAGAGCCAATGGGTGGTTTGGATCTGGAGTTCTCAGCTGAAAGTGCTCCTGAGG
The DNA here is from genome assembly GCF_031753505.1 of Anomalospiza imberbis. NCBI lineage: Eukaryota > Metazoa > Chordata > Aves > Passeriformes > Viduidae > Anomalospiza > Anomalospiza imberbis. The sequence continues at coordinate 3,202,907 of NC_089707.1, forward strand.
GAAGGATTCTGAGAACTGACTTCCACCTGCTGCAGAAGGAACTTGTCATCTTGCACTATGGAACAAAGTATTTTCTCAATAAATAAAGTATTATCATGTATTTTTGTGCCCTGACCTTCAAGTAAGAAAATGTACCTGAACTGCCCCTCTGGAGGGAACTTAGCTCCACAGGGAGAGTGAGTGAGTTCATGGAAATGCTCCTCTGACTGAAGGTGCAGGCAGTACCTGCACAGGAGGGAGCCAGGACCGATACATCCCCAACTTCCAGACCTGTTGCCAGGCAGTGGGAGTCTCTTTTGGGCCGTGGTGATGCTGGTTTTACCCAAAACCAGGAATTCAGTGCTGTGGTGCAGAGCAGGGAGCTGCACACAGCACTGATGGTTCTGCCCACAAGGAACCCCTGTGCCTGTGTTTTGAGGATGCTGGGGCCCCATGAGACACCCCCTGCACGGGCCCCTGTCATTGCCTGCCACACTCACTGCCCTGGTATCAGAGAGCTCACCAATTAAATATTAAAACTTCTAAAGGATATTGAGTTTCTTTTGTTCCTTTGGCATCACTAGTGTTCTCAGTTCTCCCTGACTTCACAAGCTGCATGTTCCTGCCTTCATGTTCTTTTAATGGTTCGTTTCATACTCCAGAGGGCTTCCTTCACCTCCTGTCTGTCACAGGGAGCATCTGCTGTACAATCCAGACCAGAAGACGGCATTTAGGGAGCAGGTTGCTCACCCAGACCCCAGACTACAATCAAACCACCAATTCCATGGTTCTGCACATAGGCCAATGTGAGTCTTCATGCACTTGCACCCAGTTTGATCCAGAGTGCTCTGGCTTTGAGTCTGGAATCAGAATGTGAGATTCCTGAACACTTTCACCATCTGAAGCATGAGCAAACTTTCACACCATGAAAGCAAAAGCCCCTTACCATAGAGCAAAGGCTTCCCTGAGCTGTTCCCCCGCACAACATCCTTCAGGAACATATGGGCTGGCCACCATGAGATGCCCACAGCATAACTACAGCACTGACAAACCAACTGAGCCACAGCAGCTGCCTCTGGGAAGCTTTCATTCATCCCCAGCACTGCCTTTTAAACTTAAGTGCCACTGGAACAAACACATCTTTGATCCAAGTAGGAAATAATTTGAAGCTTTGTGTTTAATAGAGCTGCAGCCCTGGGGAAATGATGTCGATCTTGGCTGGGATGACAATGGGGCTCACGGGCGGGCACAGAGCATGGCTGTCCCCATCCTCTCTGGGAACAGAACATGGCTGTCCCCATCCTCTCTGGGCACAGAGCATGGCTGTACCCATCCTCTCTGGACACAGAGCATGGCTATCCCCATCCTCTCTGGGCACAGAGCATGGCTGTACCCATCCTCTCTGGGCACAGAGCATGGCTGTACCCATCCTCTCTGGACACAGAGCATGGCTGTACCCATCCTCTCTGGACACAGAGCATGGCTATCCCCATCCTCTCCGGGCACAGAGCATGGCTGTACCCATCCTCTCTGGGCACAGAGCATGGCTGTACCCATCCTCTCTGGGCACAGAGCATGGCTGTACCCATCCTCTCCGGGCACAGAGCATGGCTGTACCCATCCTCTCCGGACACAGAGCATGGCTGTACCCATCCTCTCCGGACACAGAGCATGGCTGTACCCATCCTCTCTGGACACAGAGCATGGCTGTACCCATCCTCTCCGGGCACAGAGCATGGCTGTACCCATCCTCTCCGGGCACAGAGCATGGCTGTACCCATCCTCTCCGGGCACAGAGCATGGCTGTCCCCATCCTCTCCGGGCACAGAGCATGGCTGTACCCATCCTCTCCGGGAACAGAACATGGCTATCCCCATCCTCTCTGGGCACAGAGCATGGCTGTCCCCATCCTCTCCGGGAACAGAACATGGCTATCCCCATCCTCTCTGGGCACAGAGCATGGCTGTACCCATCCTCTCCGGGCACAGAGCATGGCTGTACCCATCCTCTCCGGACACAGAGCATGGCTGTACCCATCCTCTCCGGACACAGAGCATGGCTGTACCCATCCTCTCCGGGCACAGAGCATGGCTGTACCCATCCTCTCCGGGCACAGAGCATGGCTGTACCCATCCTCTCCGGGCACAGAGCATGGCTGTCCCCATCCTCTCCGGGCACAGAGCATGGCTGTACCCATCCTCTCCGGGAACAGAACATGGCTATCCCCATCCTCTCTGGGCACAGAGCATGGCTGTCCCCATCCTCTCCGGGAACAGAACATGGCTATCCCCATCCTCTCTGGGCACAGAGCATGGCTGTACCCATCCTCTCCGGGCACAGAGCATGGCTGTACCCATCCTCTCCGGGCACAGAGCATGGCTGTCCCCATCCTCTCCGGGCACAGAGCATGGCTGTACCCATCCTCTCCGGGAACAGAACATGGCTATCCCCATCCTCTCTGGGCACAGAGCATGGCTGTCCCCATCCTCTCCGGGAACAGAACATGGCTATCCCCATCCTCTCTGGGCACAGAGCATGGCTGTACCCATCCTCTCTGGGCACAGAGCATGGCTGTACCCATCCTCTCTGAGCTGGCGGTGTTTGGACATCTTTGTTCTTGACTCAGTGTGGAAACAAGCTGCACAGCTGAGGCTTCTGACTGGCCATGTGTGGCACCAAAATACAGGATTTGGGGGGGGGGGGGAGCAGAATTTGGGCAATCCCTCTTGTCATCTTGTTCCTTCAGCCTTTGGAGTCTCTCGTGTCCCCCTCAGCTCCAGGGGAACCACAGCACAGATTAGGGACTGCAGACACAAACATGGAGGAACACATGGGCAGTACTGGGCTGTACACACCTATGTGATCCACGTGACTGAGGTGGGGGCACACATACCTGTGTGACTTGTGTGCTCTGGGGACACACACACTTTATACTGTGGACACCTCTTCAAATGTTGCTGCGATTTCTACCTGTAAAATCCTGTGTTCAGAGCAGGGAGCAAGCAGCAGGCAGGCTCCACACCCGAGGGAGCATCCCTAGATGCTCTGCAGGTGCCTCTCTGTCAGGGCCCTTTTTCATTTAAATGACCTGTGCTCAGACTGTGACATTCTCCTGTCTGGAATCATCTGGCATCTGTGCCATATCCATTTGAATGGCAGATGCAACAGGAGACACCTGTGGACAGAGGGGCAGAGCTAAGGTTTCAGGAACAATCACAGAGCCTGGCAGGTGAGCGATGGAGACATGGAGACGCTGCAGCAATAATGCATGAGCTGCACCTGCCTCCCCTCTGCCCTGCAGCACTGCTCATCTGGGAGCAGCTGCTCCACTTCCCTCTGAGCTCCACCCGCACTGCTGGGAGAACCAGTAAAGCACAGTGGCCCAGACTGGGAACACCAGGTCATAGTGTGCTGGGAGAGAAGCAGATCTGGGGGGCTGAGTACTCTCAAAGTCCTGCAGAGCCCCTCAGGTTCCAGCTCTGGAAATTGTTGCTGAGCCACTGAGCCCCCTTGAGAGGCTGATCAGGAAATTGGCATTATCCTTAAAATGATCACAAAACCAAATCATTGTAAGGAAGGGAAGGAGCTTCTCAGGCCAAAATGGCAGCAGAAAGGAAGCAACAGAATGGCACTCAGCTCTCTCTGCAAACAAACCCCTGACTAAAGCAAGAAGGAAATGCAGAGCTGGAGCTATGGATAGATGAGCAATGGCATTTACTTCCCTGCCCTGGGATAGCTGGAGATGTGCTTGGAAGAAGGGTTGTTTGTATAAATAAATGTTCATTCTTGGCAGTGGAATGCAAACTATGCTGAGGGGCTGGAACCAGGCACTCAGAAAAGCTGAGGCCAGAGCAAGGGAGAGAGGAGTGAGGCTGCAGGGAGGAAATTCACATTCATTTTTAGCAACTTGGAGAGGCTCTCAAGCCTCTTTGACGTTTTTAATTATGCTGATGCAGAGCCTATTTCAAGGACAAAAAAAGTCAGGATTCCAGGTTAAACTATTAGGAAATTTCACACCAGACAGTGAGGAGCAGCGCTGCCTGGGGGTCTGGAGACTCTCTGAAACACTGGATCATCTTTCAGCCTTTCTAGACAGACGGAATTTGAATGTCTTGCAGAATCCTCCCCCAGGTCAGGAACTCAGAGCGTGGCCCTGTAAAACTCTCCTGATGGTATTTTCTGAAAGCACACAGGAGGCAGGAAAGATGAGCCTGTGCTGCTGCTCTCTTCGTCCAGGCTTTCTTGCAAGGTTTCTGGAAAGGCAGAAAAGCATCCTGCAATGTGGCATCAACTCTGTCTGAATCTGTAACTTTACAGTGGAAAACACTGCAATTTCTGGTGGAGAGTGAGCTCAGCTCGATGGTGTCACATCACCAAGTCAGGGCCTGTCTGCTTTCCATGCTCAGAAAGTGACCTTTTGTCATGCAAGCATCGTGACCTCAGGGTCTCACTTTCCTTGTGTATCCGTGGAAAAGAGCTTTACCTGCTTGCTCACTCACTGTCCTTTCTGAAAAATGTGTAAGGACCTGTCCCTACATTTCAGTTTGGGTGTCAGGGGCCACGGCTGTGGCACTGAAGGGCGGGAGTTGCCTGTTTGTGCTGAGCAGAGATGTCAGTTCAGCACAGGAGCTGGCACCAGGCTGGGGACAGTGGAATGGAATCGGAACCCACCTTCTCTTTGAGATAATGGAAAGTCACAGGGAGGTATCCAGCTTTGGGCATGAATAAATCATTGCAGGTATGAATTATTCAGGGCTCAGCCCTCCACATGTGCTCCATTCAGACTCCAGGGCAGCATCCCTACTGTGTGGGGGGTTTCTTCCCCAACATTCCAGGTCTATGGCAGGCTGATGAGTCCAAATTTTCCAATAAGATTAAAAGAAAAATTGAAAATCCAGTAGTAAAAATCTGCTGAAAGTGCTGTGACACCTCAGGCTGGCATTCCAATGGCCAGGCAATGTCTGAGCTCCAAGAGCTGTGCACAGGTTCGCCACAGCACGGGATGGGAATAAGAAGTGGCTCAGGAAATTAGGAGCACAGGTTGGAGGGAAGAACTGGAATGATGGGCACAGAATCAATATAGGAACCAACCCAGCCTTCTGATAGCTTGTGTCTAACACAGCACAGGTTTTATCTGGATTTCTCAAATGACAATAAGCAACTTTGGTAGCACTTAGGGGATAAATCAAAATTTCTGGCTTTGACCTGTGCTGTGAGATCAGTGGCTTTGCCTTGTGGTGCTTTTTCAAAATCTTGTTTATTATGAGCTGAAATGGGTTGAATGAAGAGAAAATCTGGTTTGCAGTAACTGGAAGGATGGCACTGTTAGAGTGATGAATTTAAGGTGAGAGTCCAAATCAGGGACCCTGGTGCCCAGGAGAGCAGGGGCAGCCATGAGCCCCAGGTGCTGCCAGGTGACTTCTGGGGAAGAGCAGCAGCTCTGGGATGAGTTGCAGGGGGTATAATCAGGCCACAGATTAATCAAGAGATTCATCAAACCATAGCCTAATCTTCAGCACTCTAACCCCAACTAGGAGGGAAAAAACTGTTGTGTTGAACAGCCAGGAAATGGCTGCTTCGTCCCACACAGGAAATGAGTCACCCCAGAGCATCGGGAGGAGCCGTGGGGACAGGGAAGTGCTGAAATAACATGGAGAAATACAGAGAAGTCTCTTGTGTCGTGAATTAAAAAGAAGGAAAGATGTAAAATGTGAGCTCTTGTGATTCTCCTTCAAATTCGAAGTTCATGTAGGTGCTTGCAGCATGAAATACCCACAGCTGTAGAAAGTGGACTCAGGGTGTGCAATGGCAACACAAACAATGCCCAGGTGCAGTTCTCTTGCCTTGCAGAGCATTTCTCACCTGCTCAGCTCTGGCCCTGCACAGGAGGCCTCACGCTGCTGTGGTGGCAGAGCTGTCACAGACACCCCGCTCAGGGAGCTCATACACAGGTTAGGAATCACAGAATCACGGAGTCATTCCCCCTTGTCCAGGTCCTTGTAAAAAAATCAGTCTCCAAGAACACTTCTTTTTATTACTGACAGCACATTAAGCTCAATTCCAAACCCATTTATTTATCAACTACCAGTCAGAACACTCTTTGATAGCACTCCACACTGCCGAACTCTCGTAGATCAATGGAAGAATCACTCCCCTCATTCATGCTGTGTCCTGCTCGGAAAGCCACGTGTGTGCAGGTATGAGCTGCACCTCTCCCAGATGCTGGAACTAACACAGCCAGCTCTCCCACCCCTCCTCCTCCAAGCACCCCAGCTGCAGAGGCACTTTGGGTCCCTCTCCTGGTCCCTTCTCTCAGGCACGAGGAGGGGAGGCCGTGGGTCAGAGCCAGACGTGTCTGCTGGACTGACAAACCCTGCAGGGATTGTGCTCCTGCTCCGCCCGCCCTGCACTAACCATTCCCAGAGCGGTGATGTGGCATCATGAACGATGCACTGAAGAATGTTCTGGCACCATGAGATGCTGCTGAAGCTGCCAATACGCTTTGAAATAAAACCGCCGTGTTCGCTGAGAGGGGTTGAAAATAAATAAAAGCCACAGAGAGAAGCAGAAGGATTGGAGACACCGCCTGCTCCCTGGTTTCTGTGAGACTTCCCTGGTTTAGGGCCTTGATGGGAATAATGAGGCAGGAGAGGAACTTCCAGGAAAACAACTCGCTGGCAGCAGCATCCAGTGTGCCCCAGTGTTTGGGCTCATGAACTGGGCCCCTGTTTTTGGTTTTCAAACTGCTGGCAGAAACGTTGGGTGGAAGAGGAAGGAGAAGGGGAAGAGTTTTGCCAGTTTGTGAAGGACACAGTTGAAAAGAGAAGCGTCCATGACCCCACACGGGCTGGGGAGCTGTGTAACAATACAAAAGGAACAGGCAGGAAAGGGTCGGTTTTGTTTCAGAGTTTTTCTTCCCTGCTGGTGAATTAAATGCCAAAAGATAACACATGCAGGAAGGGTTCAAAAAGGGAATAAGCTGGGTGTGCCCCAGAGCCCTTCCCGGCCAGAGGAACCAGAGCCAGAACCAGGGTGGGACGTGGGACACTGCTGTAGGATCATACAAAAGAAGCTGATTCTTTTTTTTTTCCCTTTGCCCTCCTATTTTTTTTCATATGGTCATTTTCATCTGGGTTTGTTTTTCAAAACAAACACAAGGACACACAGGGGCTGGTCCTGCTCCCCGCTGTGTTTTCATATCAAGCTTAAATTTGTTCTTAAAAGTATTTTCCCCTTTGGCCCTGAGAAAACCACAACAGTGTCACTAGTCACTTGTAGTCCCATAGTACCTGAACAGATGTTGTCTAAAAAATTATCTTCCTATTGCAGGAAAATGGCTGATAAAATGTTGCTCAATCATCATTTCTGCAAGAACTGTGGAAAATCAGGGTGAGCTTGCACAAACCTTAAAGAGGCTTTCAAGTCAGACCAAACCTGCAAAGGAAAGGCCTTTGGAAATCAGGAATCCTGTGGTGGAATTTACCTGTTTACTCTGCCAAACATACCTGAAAAGCACCTGGAATACCTGCACATGCCATAAACTCAGCAGCAACTAGAAAATCAGACCCTGGCCCGGCCTGTGATCAGTGATGAGTGTTAATGAATGTTTTCAGTCGTTGTGGGGTGCTCAGGGTACTCTTCCTTAGGGTACAGAAATACCCCACATTGAAAAAAAAAAAAAACCAACAAAACAACTGATTCTATCTCCACAGCATCCTCTAACATCAAGGGATTCCTTACTTATGGAAGAAACACCTCCATGGGAAATACACCTTAAACCAGGCACAGTTCAAGGGAGACAGGGAGCTTGTGTTGGCAGCTAAATTCCTGCTCTCTTTGATCACATCACTTTATCTCTCTGGCTCTCAGCTACAGTGGATCTATAATCTCATCATTTTCCCATTCTTTGCCTCATCGAAGTTGTAAATCTCTTATCTGAGGCAGCAGCTGAGCCTTTCATATGCAGGAGCCAGTGGTTTCAGATGGGTTTAATTGCCCTCAGCAATAGGTCACAACACACTTTTCCTCAGTTTTAAACTCCACATGGGCCAAACTGGAGGCCCAGTAACCCAAAGATTCGGGAATCAGAGTTCTCAGCTCCTGGAAACACCCAAGCCCAAGGGAAGCTCCTGCATTTCACAGAAGGTGACAAGAGTGAGGCAGGCAGGCAATGTCTGACCCTGGCCACTGAAACCCCTGAGCACTGCTCCAATAAGAAATGAGGGCTCTGGCCAGAGAACCTAGCACAGCAACACGTGTTTGGGAGAAAACAGACCACTTCACTTCCAGATTTTTCTCTTCCCTACTCGCGTGTCAAGTTTGCACTTGAGAGAACCACGAGAATGCAAAATGCATGTCTGTACCTGCCAGAGCTCCCTGACACAAAGCAGAAACACTGCCCAGGGATTTCATTTGCACTCTTATTTTTAAAATAATTTTCTGAGCCCTCACATACACAGCCATGTCACAGCCCAGGTTATCACTGGCAGAGGTACTTTGGCAAAACTACCAAATATATTCACAGAAAAGCCCTGGTTGGAAAAGCTGGCAGGGCAGAGGAGCCTGGCTGAGGACAGAACTAGAGATCAGCTAGAAACGGACCAATTAATCCCCGTGGGGGTACGGCAAGTGAGGCTCAGAGAACGGGCAACTGCCACTGGAATCCCCAGGGAGCAAATACTGCATTTAGAGAGTTTCATCCACGGAGCAGGGGTGGGGAGGATCCAGCTGTGCCCGACGGTCGGGCATGGGCACAGACCCGCACGCTTGCCCGGGTCACCCTGCGGGAGCCACAGAAGGATCTCACACAACGCCACCACAGTCGGTTGAAATTCACCAGAAGTAGCCCAGCACTTGCAAAGCCAATCTTCCAGAGGCTTGACAAGCCCCAAATCCTCGGAATACATACGAATCCCTGCACAAGTGGGGCCTGCAGGCAATGACCGACATTAAGAGTGAGACAAGCCGATCTAATTCTGCACTGAAGTGCCCCTGATGGGCCACAGAGCTGGGCAGCAAAACGTCCCAACGGTACCTGAGTCCCAGACCGGCAGGTACGTTTAACGTCTTACCTCACGAGATCTCTCTCTCTCTCTCTCTCTCTCTCACTCTCTGGTAATCTTTATCCTTAAGACATTAACTGCGATCACACACACTCCTGTACTTTAAGCCCTGCGCGAACCCCGAGGAGCGCCGCGGGCGGACGCCCCTCACACGGGATGGCGGCGGCGCGTGGCTTCCCTGCCCGCCCCCAACATGGCGGCGCGGCCGAGCCGCCCGCGCGGCCCCGGCCCGCGCAACGCGCACGCGGGGGACCCGCTTGCCCGTACCCAAGATGGCGCCCAACGCCGCGCCTCCGATGCCCTGCCCCCAATCAAGATGGCGCCTCTGGGCCTCATCCCGGCCTCCTTCCCGCTCTGAAGATGGCTCCTCCCCGCCGCCTCCCTCCGCCTACCGAATGGCGCCGCGCACCGTCCACTCGCCCCGCCCCTTGCCCCGCGCGCGGCCAATCGGCTTCGCGCGGGGAGCCAGGGCGCCAACCCCGGGAGGCGGGCGGCCCCGCCCCCCCATCAGGGTGACAGCTCCGCCGGCCAATGGAGCGCCGGCGCGGGCGAGGCGGGCCGGGCGGCGCCGCCATTTTGTGAGTCTATAACACGGAGCGGTCTCGCTCGTCCCGCTATTGCGGCGCCTCCACTCCGCTCCCGACGGGTCGTCTCCGTGTGCAATGGACGGGTGAGTCCCGCCCGGCGCCGCGACGGGGCCGCGAGCGGCGCTGCCGGGCCCCTCCCGTGGTGCGGGGGCACCCGGGTCGAGCACCCGCGCCGGGGGCTGGGGCGATACCTGTGGGGGGCCCACGGGCGCGGCCAGGGCGGGCGGGCGGCGGGGGGGGCCCTCGTGTGGGGGCTGCCCCCCACCCCCCCTTGCCCGGCCCCCTCCCCACGGGCGGCGGGGGAAGCGGGGGCGGGCCCGGTGCGCCGCCTCGTGCGAGCCGGCCCCGCGTGCGCTCCCACCGCACCGCGGGTCCCGGCCGGGGAGAGCTCGGGGGTCCCGCCCGGAGGGGCTCCGGGGGTCCCGGCCGAGGGGGGGGCTCTGGGGCTGCCGGCCTGGGGGGCTCACGGGGAACAGTCGGGGCTAGTCCGGGGGCGGCGGCCCGGGAGCGCCGCGGGGGCGGGTGGGGGGGCCCGGGCGCGGCCCCGCGGGGGTGGAGCGGGCGGGGCGGGCGCACCTGGCGGGGCGGCGGGCGGTGATTCACGGCCGCGCTCCCTGCCATTGTCTGGCGCTTCCGCGGGCGGGGGCGGGGGGGGCTCTCGCTGGGTTCCTTTTGTGACCGGTTCTCGCTCGCCCGAGTTTCGCAGGGGGGAGGAGGGCGGGCAGGGCTCCTTCGCCGCCTCACCTGACCGCCGCAGGTACAGCCGCGGGCCCGGCCCCGCTCCCGTTGTCCCGCGCAACTCCGGGAAAGAAAAACTTCCCTCCGCACGCTGGGACTCGGGGAGTTTCCAGAGCTCAACTTTTATCTTGGGCTGCGTCGATTCCTCTTTCACCACCGCCCGGCGGGGCCTCTCTGCGGCAGAGTTCGCTCTGAAGCGGGTGTTTTATCTCAGGGGATCTCTCTCGAAAACGAGCGCTCCGTGCTTCTTTTCTCCTGTCTGGCGTGGGGTTTTTTTTAGTGATGTGGTTTTTTGTTTCTTCTAGCGCGCAGTAGTTAAAATATTTCTAAAGGCCTCCGAGTAAGCAGTTTGTTTTCCCAGAGCCGTAAGTAAGTACGGGAAGCCCAAATTAGTGCCTTCTCGCTTTCTGCCTCAGAACACTGGTCTGGGCGTAGTCACATGTCTGGGCTTTTTTACACGCTGAAAAGTGGCGTCTCAATGTTGTTTTCATCTTAAAACCCATAAAAGTACTGTATCTTACAATTTTTGCAGTCCAGGATCGCTGTGCTGCTTTTAACCAGTTGCTCATCGTGTTGAATGATACTATTAAAAAAAAAAAAAAAAAAACCAAACCAACAAACTAACAAACTCAACAAATTCTCAGCACATGAGATCACACATTCTAGTGGCAAAAATCGGTTTGTTATCAGCCGTAGTTTCAGGGAAGGCGGATGTATTGTGCATGTTAAAGTAGTTGCTATTTGAATGTAGAAGTTGTAGTTACAACACATGAGACTCGGTTGCCCCTCATCTTTTGGCGATCCCGGTGCAGAATCGATTTGCCCTGTAAAAGTGTCTCCTGCTGAAACTTCAAAAGCTGCTTCGGAAAATAGTTTTAGGTTCTTGCTGAGTTGGCAGCGAGTGGCCCCTGGCTCAAGGCTGCTCCCATCTCCTTCTCCCAAAAATGATCCTGAGCCGTGCCCAAATGATCCCCTTTGAATAAGTTGCTTTGTTAAAACATGCGAGGAGTCCTTATGGGCAGTCCTGCTTTGGAAAATGACCTGGAGGTTTTACTGGTGCTGCTTAATTTTTTGTCCTTTTGCATAGGAATTATCCCATTTTTCCACGGGAAAAATAATTTTTATGAAGGGCTTTATTGCCTCACCTTCTGGAACTCGGAAGAGTTTTAATCCCCTCCTGAAGGCTGATGTGCAGGACAGAAGAAAGTTTGGGATAATTTACTGACGGGGTGTGTGAACTGGAAATACGCTGCACTTTTTCTTGAATAAAAGTTCTGAAATACTGAAGCTTGTTTCCTGTGAAATGTGTTATCAAGTGGTTTACAACAATATCCCAGGAATCGATAGTTCTTGGCAAATAAAATGACTCTTCCTGTTGCATACTTCTAAATGCCATCCCCTGCTAAGGCACTTTGTGTAAAACATTTCCTGTGTGAGAGGCCCACAGGAGGAACAGGAAGTGGGAGAAACTGCTCTGGGGTAAGTTTGGGAGTTTGGGAAATGTGGGGCATTCCCTGTTCTTACTGTGCTTTGTTGGCAGTAGTTTTTTTAAGGTTCTGGAAATGCCTGGATTAGTGTTTATGTGTTAGCTGTGGAATGTGCGCTGTGTTTAAGGGATGCTGGTTCCTTGAAGTGCTCCATGCAGATGGGTTTCATTAGTTCATTAGAGCTGACCCTCGAGTGCAGCCAACCCATCTGCCCGGTGGGTGACCAGCGCCGGGCCCGTGCAGCGGTGTCGGACTCGGCCTTCTCCCAGGACTTCCCTGGAAAATACAGAACTATCGAGTGGCTTCCCGCAGCAGCCGTTGGACCGGGCTGTGGCTCCAGCTGCAGAGCAGGGTTATGATGACACGGCAGGCTGGGGGGAAGAGGAAGTGTGAGGAGCTGAGCTGGCTCCTGCTGGGCTGCGGTTCTGGGGACACTCGAGCAGCCTCACGAGATCGGACAGGACTTTGGTGCAAGTTAAGAATTGCTGCAGGAGGGGAGGCAAGCAAGAACTAGTAAATGCAAGTTTTCTCGCATAAATCACTATGTAGAGTTGTACTTGAGTACTTCAGGTTTCTTATTGCTGGTACAAGAAGGACTGCCCAACCTGCTGGGTGTTACCCTGCTCTTTGGAGCTGTTGCAGGTCAGTCAGCTGGCCACTGCTGCCTCCTGTGCTCTGGAATTAAGAGCAGCTATTTGAGAGGAGTTGAACCAGGCAGGGCTGTGTCCATGGCAGTCCAAAGGGTTCCCTTCTGCTCTACATTTTGTGTTGCTGCTTTGCAGGGGGTTTGAATTTATTAGAAAAAAATACCATCACCAGTACAAGGGTATAACTAAATTCTTAAGCTGTCTGGAGCACTCCCATGAAACAGTAACATGGAGATGCTCTAAGGCTCTGGAAGATCACCCGGGTCCAACATGCCAGGCTGTAGGCAAGCCATTCTGACTGCATTGGTGGACATTGCTATAAGGAGGTGTGTGTTCTGGTAAGAGTGTTCAGTGCTGACAGGATGTGGTGTGGTGCTCTTTTTCATCTTAGTTAATCAGAAAGTCTTCATTTTAGGAGGCTTAAGTGTCTAAGGTAGAGTTTAATAACTGTTTTTTTTTGTAGAATTGATAGAATAATCCTATGTAGGGTGTACCCCAGGCTGGGGTTGCCTCGACCTCTGGGCACTCTGTTGGTGTGGCCCTGCTCTGGCAGTGCTGGTGTGGCATGAGGGCTGCTGTGAGCCCTGGCTACTTCTCTGCTGGGACACAGTGGGCTCTGTCCCTGGGACCACCAGAGCTCTGGTTTTGGTCTCTTCAGCCGTGCTAGAGCCTGGCTGGGGCTCTGTGGGTGTCTGGGACAGGAACCTCAGAAGGGGATGTTGTTGACAAAGCTGACTCGTGATGCTTTTCCTCTCGGTGTGGTCAGAGTTGAGGTCACGTTGCTGTGCTTGGGGGGGTTCACCCCCACCCCGTGCCCTTGCAGGAGGAGCAGGTGCTGCTGTAGGGAGTGGGAGAGCTGCAGTTTTCTGGCACTGCTGGGTCTTGGGTCTCCACCATCACCATCTAATAATTTTTCCTTGTATAAACTGTCCTTGGCTCACCTGCAAAGACAACTGTGCACTTTGACTTGCTTTTTTCTTACTACTGTAAACTATGCTGGATTTTTGTGGCAAACCTATCTAACTTTTTTAATCCTTTTCTTTCTTTTTTCTACAGCATTGTCCAAGATATAACAGTTGGTACAAAGGTAGGCACTTCTCACTTTTTCTCTCTTTTTACACTGCTCAGCATCTGACCTGGTTTTAGCCTCACCCAATGTAGATCTTCAGCTGTAAAGGGTTATTTCTGGTACCATATAAATCAGTTTTAACCAGAAGGTAATTCAGTTTCATGTGCATTTAAAACTTATGATATGGCTCAGCATTTAGCTCTTGTCATTTAGGCATTGACAGTCGACTTTATTGCACTTAGAAACAGTCCTTTCCCTTGCTAAAATGTCAAGCCATGCTTGTTACTTGTGTGCTAGACAATGCTTCTCCATGAAGAAACTGGTCCTTTTCCTTTGGAGAACTCCATTTCCTTTGTTTGTGTGAATTCCTGCTCAGTTATATGTCAAAAATCCTTCTGCCACAAAAGGGACGGTTTAGCAGCTGATTTTTATCTCCTGTGGGTACAGTAAATATGACCTTTGCCCTTCTAGTCTCAGGTTTGGAAAGGGCAGCCTTAGCCCTAAACTCAAAGTGCTGACAGGAGGCTCCTTATCGGCCACGGGTGGAACAGGCGTCACGTTCACGGGATCAGCACCGGTGCCCTGAAACACCGAGCTGGAACGTGCAAGGCCAGAGTGGGCTGAGGGGTTAGGGTTTGATTTGGCCAATGTTGTAACTCTGGGGTCAGGACTGCAGTGAACTCAGCCCTGTTTGTGTGTGTTGGCAGTGTGGCTGAGTGGCACATGGGGAGGCAGTGACCAAGAGCTGCCAGAGACTGAGAGCCAGGAGTGGCCACTCGGGAGGGCCAGGGAAGTGATGCTGTGGGATGGGGCTGATGTGGAGCAGAGCTGGTACACTGGGAGCACCAGCAGCCCTACAGAATGGGGTAAGAGCATCACACAGAAAGTGCTGCTGACCAGCAGAGCTTTGTGTTGGAAGTATAGAATGATCTGTGTTAAGCACAGACAGATTGGCAGTGCTTTGGGGGTCTGAAGGGGCTCTAACAGCTGTGGGGAAAAGGTCGCTCCTACTTTTCCTCCTGCAGGAATCTCAAATTTGAATTAATAATAGTGTCTGGTTCGAGTAAAACTGCTGACTGATGCAAGGAGCTCAGTTTGCCATCGGATACGAGGAGGAGAGGCTTGAGCCTGGAAAATAAGGTTGGTTAATAGTTCATAGCCATTATGAAAGGTGGACCAAGGCATCCCTAGAGCAGTTTGATAGAATGTCTGCTGGGAAACTGGTTAATGTCGGTTAAGGTCCCCTGCTTTTTAACAATGTGTAATTTGTAACTTTTTTAAAAGTGGTTTTACATAACTAAACTTAACCAGGAAGCTTCTGAAACTGTAGTTGTAGATCTCAGTGAAGCTTGGAATTTTGAGGTGTGGGATTGCCCGCCTCATTGTACCCATCTGGGGGGATTCCAGACCCTGGTTGCACTCAGATGAGGTCTGGGAGCAATCCCCTCTGAGTGCCTTCACCTCTGGCATGGGACAGCATTGTACCCACGGCTGGGCTGGCCAGACAGCAGGTAGGGAGGGGTGAGACTAAATTGTGCATGGAACTTGAGGTTTCTTGTCAAGTAAGAGAGGCAGGTTTAAAGAAAGTTGAATCTAAATTTAAAGAGTGGCAGAAGCAAGGAGGAAAGCTGAATCATCTTGGTAAAGGTAAGCTTTCAACTGATTTTTGTTGTAGCCACGTTATCTGATTGTGTTTAAGTCATTGAATATGCAGGTCTAGCTCTTGTAATAGGATTCCCTTCGTTAGTGTTTGGATGTAACGTGTCGCGAGTTTCTGTAGGTAAATTGGAGTCTGTGCACATCTGAGAGCAAAGTAAAGCTTCTCCTGTGCTCCCATCCTCTGCCTGGGTAAGCAATGTCAGACAGCTTCCCCTGCGCTGGGATCCAGCACAGACTCAGGTGTCCACTCTGTCACCTGTGCTCATGAGAGCTTCCTGGCTGAACTACCAAATCACACATGGAGATCGGAGCTGGAAAATGGTTTTTAATCTGAGGTGTAAATTTACTCATTCCTGATGTACACAGAAGGTAGGAATTTGTTTGGATTTTGGAAGATAATAGTCCCCAAAATCTGTCAGCTCTTGCTATGCTCAGTGACATGCTCCTGAGCCCCCAGTAACCTTGTCCATGATCTGATACCGTGACTGGAATGTCCCAAAGCTGGCTCAGACAAGTAGGAAAAGTGCCTGTGACTCAAACCACTGCTGAGCAATGTGTCACAGCAAACTCCCAGTGGCCTCTTGGTGTCTTCTTGCTGTGAGTGCTGAGCTTAACTTGGAAGTTGAAGACTTTATGAAAGTTTTTTTTTTTCAGTTTGCTCAACATTATTGCTTTAAAAGGCAGACTGCTGGCTTTTAAAAATTTTTTCTCACATCCTTAATTTACATATCAAGAGTATTTACACCCACTTACTAACTTTTCTGAGGTCTTAATTAAATTTAGTTTCTCTAACTAAAGAAGCCCCCAGGTGTTCCAAGGGCTTACTCTTCTGAGTACTGTACTGCCCAATGGTCTTGTTTTTAATCAGGTGTAATTGTAGTAGCCATTCCAGGCTCCTTAGTTTAAAGTATGTGCATTTGTTTAGGAAGCTCATTGCCATTCTGGTGTGGGGATTCCTGATGCACAGCCTTCTGGAATGTCCTGCAGATCAGAAACACATGATCTAAGACTTATTTCTTCCTATAATTTCACTGCTGTCTGAAAGGGAAGGAAGTATGGCCCTAAGATGGAGGCATGGTGTTTGAGCTCTGAGGTGCTCTTTGACCCTGCAGTTGCCTCTTGCAAGAAGTCTGATCAAGGTCTCACTCTGTTGTGTCTCCTTGCCCTTTGTTTAATTTCCCTGCATATCACTGTTCCTTTAGAGAGAGTTTGAACTGTGACACGTCGCTGTTCTTTAAGTGAAATTACATTTTGGTGATTGGAAAAGTCTCAGAATAGTTTAGGTGCTGAATAATCCACATACTTTCTTGGCTAAGTCCAACTCTGCTTGAAAGATTTCCCTTCCAGAAACCAAAAGTACAGTTGTGTGGCATTTGAGAAGTTAATTTTTAAAACAGGCTTTGCTGGAGTGTGATACAGGCTGACTGCATAGAAGTGATTTGTGGTGAAGCCAGGATCTTTGCCATGGGAACAGTAATTATGGCTTCAGGCAGTGGGCCAAGAATGTTGTGAGGAAATTCCAGTCCCCTCCTATGGTTTTAGTTAGAGGCTGCAACAAGCTGGCTCTTGTGGCCTCCCCATCAGGCGTGAGCACACATGGGAACCACATGTCGGTGGCAGGGGACAGGGATGCCAGTGGCTGCTAGGTGGCATCTGGTCACCTGGGTGTGCCCAATAGCTCCATCTCACCTGAGAGTGCTGCATGCTGCTTTGTGCACCTGGGTCTTCAAGTCATATATCTGTTAATAAAACTGTTTTAGAAAATACTGGATTTAAACCTCAGGCTTGCTTTGATTTCAATCTGTGATGATTAAAAAAATAGGAGAATATTTAATACATGTGAACTCAACTGCACATTTTTAAGTTGTAGGGATGGACTCTGGTCTCTGACATCTGTTTCAGGTACTATCAGACTGGAAAATGCAGGTATGCTGGTGCTACATATGTTGTCCTCTCACACCAGCAAGAAGAGGAAGTATTATTTATTTACACATTCCCCATGGCTCTGGTACAACTCTTTCAAGCTTCCTGTGAGAGCACATTGAGTGCTGTGCCAGTGTTTGAGCCATCCCATTTGTGGTGCTGCCTCTGCACAGCCACAGTTCAGGTGCAGTTGTGCTGCCTGGAGAGCTCCTGCTAAACCCCTGTGTTCCACTGGCCCCCTGACAGATGGGGCAGAAATGTCCTTCCATGTGTTCTGTGTTCCTGGAGTGACTCATCCAGCACTATTTCTCCCTGATAGGATTTCTGTTGAGCTTTGCCAAGGCCTCTCTGCTCCGTGGCAATGACTTGAAAACTCAAGGTTAAGTAGTTAAATTTCAGCTTGGGAGCGGTGGATCATAAAGCCTGGGCGTGTGCTGCCCTACTGAGCCAGCATGACTGCATTGCTGCAGCACTTGGAGTTTAGGAATTTTGGGCTATTTAAACTGGCCACACCTTTTATTTGCTCAAAGGGCAGGTTTGTTTCGCAGGGTGTCTCCATAGTAGCAAAGACTGAGAAAGAAAGTTAGGAGGGGCTGAGGGATGAGTGGGTTGAGGATCCGGCTTTGCTGTGAGGCTGCCGTGTGCTCGAGCTCTAATAGAGCTCATCGCCAAAGCACACGGGGTGAGCAGGTGCAGCACTAGAGGGTCTGGCGGCTTTTAGGAACTCCAGAGCCTGTCTGCAACCTCTAGAAACGGTGCTGGCACTTGCAGCAGAATTGTGTGAGGAAACTGCCATGCTCTGTCTCACCCAGCTTCAAAGGGGCCGGGAGCGTGTGTGTGCCATTGGGGATCCCAGTGTTGAGCTTGCCATTGGCTGCTTTGTAGGGATATCAGCCTCGATCTTGTCCAGGCAAGAGGGAGGCTGTAACAGTTTTAAAAGCCTGAAGTGGCAGGTGACTGGTGTTGGCTGAGCAGAGCGTGGGTTGAAAATAAGTGTCCCCTGTGCCTGCCAGATAGGCTGATGCCTCTGCCACAGATCCACTGTCTATGGAATATGCTGACTGCTGGGTTGGACTTAATTTGATTAATGGTATATGTGTTCTTGGGTTTGAATTGGTACATCAGCCATGAACAATTTAGTGAACTAAATTGATCCCAACTGCTTTGGTTCTGATCAAATGATAAATTGTGTGTCCAGTGTGTGAGTGACACCTAAGTGGGAGCAGCATCATCACACTGTGGAATCTTGGAAGTTGCTTTGTGTTGGCCTTAACCTCCCAGCTTCCTGGAGACTGTTGGGGATGCAGGTGTGTGTGTTCTTAGAAGTGTTTCACAAAAAAAGTTGACTCATGGTTTGTTTGTGACCCAAACTGGAATGTTTTTCACACTACTTTTAAGTGACTAAAGAGTGCTGGAGGCAGGAGAGGGGAATAGGGGGAAACATAAGTGAGCTGTGCTGGACAGGAGTCTTTGGTGGAAGGCAAGGAAAACTGGCATCCTTCCTAGTAGTTTAAATTTAGTTCCATTCTTGAATCTTGAATCTCTCAGCAAAAAATGTTGGAATGTAACATGAGTGTGATGATGATGTCATCAGACTGGATTTCTCTTAATAGTTTCTTCACAGAGATTTGAGCTGTGAACTGAAGGATCAGAGCATTCCTGCATCCCTCTGGGACTGACCTCGGACAGCCCCTGATGAGCCACTTGCTCCTCCTGTGCTCAGAGGCATTTTCTTTCCTCTTTGATCAGAGCAGAGGGTTTTTGTGAGCTCAGTGGTCTGAGTAATTTTTTAAAAAATATTACAGTGGTCTTTTATTTGCTCTACAATATTTTTCCAAAAGCAGAGAAAGTGAAGAACAACAATGCCCATGTGCTCTGGCTTCTTACAGGACAGATTTTTTGATTTCTTTTCAGAGGGGGTTTCCAGGTGCTGCTGTTCCCTGCTTTGCTTTCTGTAAGTGTCTGTTAGCTGATGGCCTGCTTGCCTCCAAAATCCACCTTTTCCCTCTCAAAGTACTGCTATCCCAAGTCTGTCAGAGCAGTGTAAGGTGCTCCACATCCAGAGATAGTCCTGCTGTTCTGTAGGGCTTCCTCATTGAAGCATGGAGAGAAACATGTTTTTGTAGATCTTGAGCTTGACCAGCCTGTGGCTTCTGGCCTTTTTGGTCATTGTCCCCTTCCTTCCCACGTGGTCTTTTTGCCTTTGCTTTAATTTTGCTTTCTGCCTGAAAGTTGATTTATATCATGTGTTTGACTTGAAATGAGTATTTTTATGGTGGTTTAGTTTGTGTTTGTTGCTAGCCTTTTGCACAGGCAGGATGCAGTTGACTTACTGTAATCCATTTAAAATAAGTGCTGGATCTTAAGTAGATAAAGGATTATATAGGGCAGCTGGGAATTTCTGTAGCACTTCTAGGTGTGCTGATAGAAGCTGAGACAATCTCTGGCTTCATTCCAAAGTATTGTAAGCCAGGTAAAATCCTACTGGCAGTGAGGCAGTATGTAGTGTATGTGAATGAGCTGTTGCTCTTTAAGTAAGAGCCTGCACAGACTAAAAATTCTTAGTCTTTACTTGTTAAAACTTTAAAGCAAGGCAAGGCTTAGAGTTTGGGGCGTGGTTAAAAATACAACTGGGGGAGATATGAAATGTTAAGCTGTACCTTGCAGCAGCCTGCCTCTCCCTGTGTCTGAAAAGAGAATGAGGGAATTGTTGGCAGCAGGGCTGCCTGGAGCACGGTGTGTGATTAAATTAGTGCAGCTTGGGCAAGGGGCCTTCTGTAGCCTGGAGCATCAGGCCAGAGGAGGCTGCTGGCATGGAAACCCCTCCCAGCAGGGTTTCCCTGGTGCCAGTGTGCTGCTGACAGGGGATTTGTGTGGTGGAAACAGCCCTACCCTACTCTAGGTAGGATCTGGCTGTGTAACTCCAGAAGTGGTTGTTTTCAGTCAACATGAAGAGGAGATTTGTTAGTTCAAATGAGGAATTTGATGTGCTGTGAGTGCACTGTGGCTTGTGTTAATCTCGTCATAAAAATACCAGCTGTGAAAGAATGGCTGAGCAGAAATGTCAGTGTAATTAATGGCTCTGTGAGCAGGGATGGGAGCTGGGGGTTGGAGAATTGTGTCTTGAAGTGCAGCTGGGCCTCCCTGAGCGACTCAGAGAGAGTGCAACTGGGAGAGAAGTGCTGTGAGTGGATAGAGCTGAGCACCAAGCACCCTCACAGCCCTTGGCTGGGTTTCTTCCATTTTAAACTTAAATTATATAAAACTTCAGAATCATTAACCTCTCTCCTGTTTTTCCCAGTATAATTCAAAATACCCAGTGGGTGCATTGTTGGTGAGAAGCTCTTTTAAACCTGTTCAACCAACCAGGCTTGCTTTGGTTCCTCTGCCTCTACTGACTTGGGTACTTGGTATGAAACATTTGAATTTATACCATGGTTTTAAAGAATCTCTTTAGTGTTTCAAACATGTACTGAAGGAAAAGACAGAAAAGAATCTGGAAAGAGACTGGTGATCCCTGCAGTATAAGGGCAAAGAGCTGATGGAGGCTGTTGAGTGCTCATTATTGTGGGCATGGTCATAGAGAAAGAACTGTGTTTCAGTTGCCTCGAGTTTGGTAGTTTCAAAAAAGCAACTATTTCCTGTGGTTATCCGATATCAGCTCCAACAGGAATGGAGGAAGAGCACCCGCTGATGAAAAGTCATGGTTCATGCAGCTTCCTTGTGCTGGGGAGGCATGGGCATGGCAGCACAGGGTGACCACTGAGGCTCCTTGGGGCTCTTGAGTCTGCTCCTGTCACACTTCAGCAGCCACTCCTGCACTGGGAGATGTGGGCAATAACTTCGGTGTGACTGCACAGCACTACATGTACCATCTTTAAACTTCTGTGCATAGAGAAAAGACTTTGGAATAACTGAATAACTGCCTTTTTCCAACCATGGCAGTCTTCCCTCCTCGTTTGCATGTACTTCCAGCTGGGAAGCTTACAAATTGACTGCTGCTGCTTTTGATGTTGAACAATCATCCCCCCTCTGCCTCCCGGCTCTGTTCGCAGTGGGCAGCACAGGCTGTCTCCAAGATAAGAGGGGAGTGGATTGGAAATTGCTCTCCTTAAAGAGACATGGAGCCTGGCTGCAGTGACATCCTTGTCTGTGAGGAAGTTCTCAAATACACAAGAAAATGTCTATTTTAAACAAGCCATTAGGGAAGCTAAATTCTTTCCATTATGGTATAAATGCTTGTTTTTCCAGTTTATAGTTTCTTAGTGTTGCCTCCATGAGAGCCAAATATGTGGCTCATTCTCCCAGCGTTTCCATGATGGATTGCAGGAGCTCCCCACTATGTTTGCACAGGCACACCAATTTGTACTGGAAAAGTTTTGGATGTGCAGAATTTTACAAGTTAGTATTTAAGAAGATGCTTTAAAATACTCAAGTCCCGTTAAGGCCTGATGCAAAGGCTTTCATAAAGCCAGAAACACCTGATTATGTGGGTAGGGCAGTGCTTTGGTGAGTGGTTATTGTCAGTAGCTGCCAGGTGTATCCCTGGCTGTGGCACAGAAAGCCATACCTGGAGTGGCAGCAGCAGTGCAGGCACAAGAGTGTTCTAACAGCAAACCAGAGGATTTTTTCTAGCCTTCGAATTATGCCTTAATTTGAGTCATCAAAGGATGGGATCACAGTCTAATAGCCTCCCAGCCCAGCTTGCCTCTTGCTGCACTCAGGAATCGAAGTGCTAATTAGAACAGCTGTTAAAAGGCCCATTCCTAATGACTGTGCCATGTGAGGAGGAGGAGGCCCAGGCCAGAGCCTTGGTGGGGAGCTGG
Organism: Anomalospiza imberbis; assembly: GCF_031753505.1. Taxonomy (NCBI): domain Eukaryota; kingdom Metazoa; phylum Chordata; class Aves; order Passeriformes; family Viduidae; genus Anomalospiza; species Anomalospiza imberbis. The sequence continues at coordinate 3,224,884 of NC_089707.1, forward strand.
TCAGTGCTTGCAGGTGACCAGCAGCAGCTCATGAACCGCGGCTTGGAACCTGGCCTAATTCTCATCTTCGGGACATCAAAGTCCTGGAAGCCTCTTTGAAGAGCTGGCAGTGAGTAGTCAAACAAGAAATTCAAGATTTGAGGGGGAAAGAAAATAACCTAAACCGTGTGTCTGTAGCTGGGTGTTCTGGGGCTCTCGGTGACCTACTTTCCCAGCCTGTCTGCTGGGGGAGCGCTCAGAGCTTTTGTTGTTGCACGGCTCCTGTTTCTGCAGGTGCCACCAGATACAGGGTGTGTGGAAGATAAGGGTTTCTGGTGCCATGCTGTGGAGCAGGGTACGTTTCCATTGAGGTGGGTGGGAGCTGCCAAGGCAGGGATGAGTTCTGAGCTTTTTTCTGTGGATGAAAGCTTTTTGGTGTGGCGCCTCTGTGGAAGAGTAATGTAAAAAGTGATAAAGTTCTCTTGTGTGTTAGATCTGTAGTATCATGTTTGCTCACAGTTTACAATGGAATTTGAAGTCTTCCATGTAATTTACTTGAAATTAAGCCATGCTGATTGTCACATGTGTATGCAAGTATAGATTGTGCTACGAAGTCATTCATAGGCACGATTGCTTTTGTCTTAGTAGAGTTTTTTTCTATCTAATACTTGGGTTGAACCAGTCAGTTGAAGTGGTTTAGGTGACTTTACAGGGATTGCTGTATCAGAAGATACCTTCTACCAGGTCAGGGTGCTCCAAGCCCTGTCCAGCCTGGGTATGAGCACTTCCAGGAATGGGGCACAAAATGCACAGCTTTGATTCATAATTGCCATGTCATTACTAATAGTTTTGGCAGCTTCAGAGTGAAAATTCTGTGGGATGGGAGTAGTCAGAAACCTGTTTTGCCACGTATGACAGGAGAAGGTGCCTGTTGGTGCACAGTGCTGCGTGTAGTGGCTTCACACACTCCAGCCCTGAGATCCCTAATGCTGAGCTGAAAAGAGATATGGGATAGTGCTGCTCCATTACCAAACTGGATCTGACTGATATTTAATTCATGGAGGTGAGCTTTACTGCCCACTCTCAGTATGTTTTCACTTACAATTGTGTTCAACTCTTCTCCAGCTTTCTCAGTTGTTCTGCTTTAGGAGTGCCTGGATAGAATTGAGTAAAATGCTGTCCATTTACCTGTCATCTGTTCTCTTCCAGCGGGCAGCTGAGGAGCTTTTCTCTCCTTGTGTTACTACTAACGGACCCTTTATCATGAGCAGCAACTCTCCTTCTGCAGGTAATATTGCATGGAAACAAGCACAGCAATTTATAAGTACTGCAAGGAGGCCTGGATTTTTCTTCTTAGTCATAATTTTAAAATCTCTTTATTTTTAGTACTTACTAGGCCTTTTGTGGGACGGTGCTGGATAATAATAATAATAGATGTCTGCCAACAGCACCAGGCCAGGTGGAAAGGAATAAAGCACCAGTCTGGGATAAGTGGCTCAGACTTGCACTAAAAATATGGGTGGGTAGGTGTGTGCTTTACACAAACTAGCAAATGGCCACTGGAGAATTGATTCCATTGCAGTGGCATTTGGCTGTGTCACTCCCATCATGTAATTTGGGGGAAAAAAAGAGTAAAACCGTGTATCCTCAGACTCAAGTTAACTTAGACTATGGAAATTTCTCTGTAATAGTGCAGTAACTGGCTGGGGAGCAGAGCCTGTGGGTCAGCAGTGGGAGATGCATGCTTCTTCTTCCAGACCCTTCTCATCAGCAGTAATTCTTGCTTCTTACAGCTAATGGAAACGACAGCAAAAAGTTCAAAGGTGATAACAGAAGTGCCGGGATCCCATCCCGAGTAATCCACGTCCGCAAGCTCCCCAGTGACGTCACGGAGGCAGAGGTCATTTCTTTGGGCTTACCCTTTGGCAAGGTCACCAATCTTCTGATGTTGAAAGGAAAAAACCAGGTATTGTCTCCATAACTGGAAGCATGGGTTGTGTCAAAGGCTTGATAAGTTTGCCATCAGGAAACCAGCTCCACGTTGTTTAAACAGCTGCCGTGTGTTACGAGTCAATAACTTCTGCATACTCCTATTTTAGTTTTCTGTGATTATCCCATGAGCTGTAGAAAATACCACTTTCAGGCTGCAGAAGAAGCTCAGTCCATAATTACAGGTTGTCACTTATAATTAGCGTTAGGCCTGGTTTGGAAATTGCAGGCCAGGGATTATTTGAACAGCAGTACCATGAGTTGGCCTTTTTCACTCAGGCTTGCTTGACAGCTGAGTTACCACTGTGTAACGTGGCATATTGAGGACACCTTTACAGATCTAGTAAATGAGCTGGGTATGGCTGAAAAACTCTTAGGTAATGCAGGCGGTGTGCACTAATTTGGTAACTAAAATTGTCTTGCAAATTAAGGAGTAAAAAAGCAAGCCAACTTTAATAATTGCTTAAAATATTGTCTTTAATCTTAATTATGAAAAGGTGCCTCTCATATATTGCATGGTGTGATTATATGCAAGTGCTTACTGCAGTGACTTGCTACAATCCTTTACGTTTCTCTTCTGAAGGAGAGAAGCCTCTAAGGGTGTGGAGCAATGGGGGGGCTTCCTGCCCTGGAGAGAAGTGAAGAGGCTGGATTGTTGCTGTATTTTTATGTTCTTGCAGACACTTACATCTAAGTACAGACAGCATGGAGATCTTAGGGTGTGACTGAAGCTTGGCATTAAATCAGTCTGGAGAGGGAAGATCCTGATTTGTTCTACTTATAGTTGGATTTTAACCAGTTCTGTGTGCAAAACCACATGTGTAAATGCAATTGTGAAAAATAAATCCCATTACGGCTCTGACGGAGGTTCGGTGTGACCTGGTGCTGTCCTGGTGTGACGTGTCCGTGTTGGGTTTCACTTCCCAGGCTTTCCTAGAGATGAACACGGAGGAGACAGCCAACACCATGGTGAACTACTACACCACAGTCACTCCGGTGCTCCGGAGCCAGCCCATCTACATCCAGTTCTCCAACCATAAGGAGCTGAAGACAGACAACTCTCCAAACCAAGCAGTCAGTTTGTTCTCTGCATTGTCATCCCAGGGAGGGGGGACACACATAGTCAGATCTCTGCTGCTGGCTTGAGATCCATGGACTTGAGTAACATCTGGTGCTTTAGGATGTTTGTTTCTAATGCTTAAAAGATTTCTATCAAGTGCAGCCATGATGGGGCAGAACTCACCTGTGGTAGAGCACAGCCTGGTGCTGGTAGGTGCAGCTTTGAGGTGGCAGCACCTGAACCCAGTGGGTCTCAAGGGTATCTGCACCACATGCTCTGCAGAGGGGAAAAAGTTCCTAGTTTCAGCTCAGCCCCTTTTGGGACAGGAACACTGGAAAGAAGTTCAAGTTTGTGGCTGCCAGTACATCCCCTTTGTCTGCTCTCACTTCTCGAGCTGATTCCAGTCAGGATCAGAGCAGCCAGTGCTGTTCAGATGGAATGCTGCTGTTGGGTGTCTCTCACAGCTGGAGCATGAGAGTTCTGTGTGTTAGAGGGCTCTGCAGAACCCCCAGGCACTTCTCACTTCCGGATCCCTGTGGCAAATGTACATCAATCTTTCAGTCTCATCACCTTGTCTAGGATTGTGGAGATGCATTCAGAAAATCCCTGGTTTTCTCTTTTTCTAAAAAATGGGATAATATTGCTGCATCAGTTTATGCAGAGCAAGGTTTTGCCATAGCATAGGTACTGCATGGTTGATTTAGTTGGTATTTCTGCTTTGCCCTTTCTGGTTGGGGTGGTCTTTATGGGCACTGTCTCAAATGTGCCCCAGCCTTTGGAGCCGCATGTGGCTGTTCTGCTCACTGCTGAGTCCAGCAGGCTGTTTGCAGAGAGGGAGCTCAAGGAGAGCTGACTGTGTGTTTTTTGGAAGCAGAAGTGTGGGTCTGACAGCTTTTTGTGGTCCTGCAGCGTGCCCAAGCAGCTCTGCAAGCCGTGACCCAGGTGCAGGCCGGGGCCGTGGCGCTGGCCGCCACGGCTGCGGCCGTCGATGCGGGGATGGCGATGGCTGGCCAGAGCCCTGTCCTGAGGATCATTGTGGAGAATCTCTTCTACCCTGTCACTCTAGATGTTCTGCACCAGGTAAAACATGTCGCCACAACTGTTTGAAGATCGTCCTGGAGGAAGGGGCAGCAGTGACTGATGTGTTGGTGTAGTTGCAAAGTCTGGTTTGTGTTTGTGCAATGCAAGTTCTGGACAGAGCTGTCAGACTTCTCTGGAGACCTTATACCTGCAGAAGATGCTGCTAGTTTTGGTCCCCCAGTCTTGCATGATTTTAATTTCCAGAGATTTGAGTCCTGGTCCATTTTATTGGATCAATTACAGTTCTTCAGATTAAGTTTTAGCAAAAGTAGCTGCTCCTCATCCTTCTGCTGGGGCCAGGGAAACAAATACAGTGTCCAGGAGCTATTTAGGCAGTGGCCATTTTGGAAAGTTGCCTCTGTCTGCTGCGATTGCTTAATGTTATCTTCATGCTTAAACTGCAAGCCTGACTGCATTTAAGAATTCCTGAAATTCCTGGAAGAGGTTGAGTTCCTGAAGGTGTTTGTGAATATTCCTGTTTAATAACCCAGAATAAACAACCTGTACTTAGGGAGCAGTTGAGCCACTCTGGTGTGTTCTAGGCCAATGCCATGATGCCAGTCAAGCAATGCCCACAGTGTGGTTTAAAACCTTCAGTGCTGCAGTTGAAAGCTGACAGGCTGAAAGAACTTTTGTTTCTGCTTGTAATAAGAGATCAATATGAAATTGTCTTACTGGAAATGTGATAAGATATGCAAATATTATCTTGCAGATCTTTTCCAAATTTGGTACAGTGTTGAAAATCATCACATTCACGAAGAACCACCAGTTTCAGGCCCTGTTGCAATATGCTGACCCCATGAGTGCTCAGCATGCCAAACTGGTGAGTGCTGCATACCTGGATTACTCTCAGTTGGGTTTGCCTTGTTTAATCCAAGCTCAGGGTGGGCTGACACCAGCATTACCCCAAGGACAGAGCATGAGTGGGAGGGAGTTGCTCCCATATGTGACTTGGAGGCTGCTGGAGGGGCTGAATGAAGCAGAGCTGTCTCCACATGACATTCCTGCTCTCAGGTGGAGCTGTGGGATGGCCTAACACCTTCTCTCTCCAGAGAGCAATAGCTGTGAGCTTGGTCTGAATGCATTTGGGTGAGGACTGGTTTTGTTTCCTCGCAGTCTCTGGATGGACAGAACATCTACAACGCCTGCTGCACGCTGCGCATCGACTTCTCCAAGCTCACAAGTCTCAATGTAAAGTACAATAACGACAAGAGCAGAGACTACACCCGCCCAGACCTGCCCTCTGGGGACAGCCAGCCCACTCTGGACCAGACCATGGCAGCTGCTTTTGGTGAGTGTTCAGCAAGTTGGGAACAGGACAAAGCCAGCTGATGGGGGTGTGTGTGTGTGTCATGGTGAACCCTCCCACCCGCACACCCCTGACTTCTTTTCAGTCTCACTGTGCTCTGAGAAGTGCTTGTTAGGCCTGTCCTTGCAAACACCACCTGGGCTCAGCTCTTTCTGAGGGATATTTTTTCCAAAGGTTCCTTATCTTGCACTGACTGTTTTCTGTCTGCACACCCTTTGCATATTTACTGTAGCAAATCTGAAAACTAGGTCAACTTAGAGTTATAATTTAGGCTAAATGCTGTTATTTCTCTTATAGATTGTAACAGTTAAGCTCTAAATTTAGATCTAAGTCAAGTTAAAGTACTGTTAAGTTTGAGTATTGTTGAGCTTTAGGCAGCATTCCTTTTCATCATTGTTTACACTGTTTTTTGTACACACACACACCTAGGTAGACTTCGATTGCTTTCTGTTTTGATTGCCTGGATTTTGTTTGGTTTTGTTGTTGCTTGCTTTCCCTTCTTGTGCCTTAGTTGTCCTTTGTAAGTAGAGTGAATCTTGCCAACGAATTTTGCCAATTGTTGTGCTTTGTAGTTTAATATTAAATAGAACTTTTGCTTATAGCTCTGTTAGTGATTTTTTGGGCAATCTCAAGCACAGTCGTTTGGGACAGTGTGTCAGGAGAACGGGAGGGGATGTCTCCCTGGTGTATTTGGTCAAAAACTTTGAATAGAGTGTAACTGAGGCAGAACATTTGGGGATCATTGAGGATCAGATTAGTGCCAAATCCTGTGGTCGGTGCCTCTGATGCCACCTGGTGTTTGCCCAAGAATTATTTCGGTGTTCTCTGGAAGTCTTATTGTTACATGAGAGGCATTTTTGAATTGCTGGTTGTGTTTTAGGGTTTAGCTTTCAACTAAATGCTTCTGTTGAAGGACAGATCAAGGCATTTTGGCTAAGTTTAGGGAGGTTTAGGTTAGATATAAGGAAAAAAGTTCTTCACCCAGAGGGTGTCTGGGCACTTAACAGGCTTCCCAGGGCAGTGGTCGCAACACCAAGCCTGACAGAGTTGGAGAAGCATTTGGACAGCACTCTGCACCACACGATGGGATTGTTGGGTCTGTCCTATGTAGAGCCAAGACCTGGACTTGATAATCCTTGTTGGTCTCTTCCAACTCAGACTATTACACTGTTTGGTGAAATTTAGAGTTTTCCTGCTGTTGGGCATCTTTTAATAATGTGTTTGTCTTTCCCAGGTGCCCCAGGAATAATCTCTCCTCCATATGCTGGAGCTGGATTTCCTCCTACTTTTGCCATTCCTCAGGCTACAGGTACTGTATTTCATAAGTTGAAATTTTATGTAGGTTTTCTGTAGCTGAAGCATCTTCATGTTTTAAATCAAGGTAGTGATGGTTTTGTTTAGGTTAGCCGTGTAAATTCTAAATACTGGCATTTAGACATGGAAGGGACTGGTGATCCAGTACATCACCTCAGATAGGAATGCTGAGTGCAGCTGTAGCACCTCTGGGCAATGTCCTGGTGATGGGAAGAAATGCATAAAGCAGGATGGGAGAAACAGTAAAGGCAAACTTTGAAATAATATGGGGAAGCGGTGAGGAGATACAAGTTCTTGTGGTTTGAATTTCCTCATGTCATTACAGAGATTGGGACCTCTATTTGACAGCTATAAATGTGGTCAGAAGCAAGGAATCTGTCATTTTTTTTCCTAAATATTTTGAGAAAGCTGATATTTAAGGTGAACTTTGAAGTTCACAGCTCATGCTGTAGGTAAAAGATCATTGCTGCTTCCAGAAGTAGCCAAGAGTCTGAAAACTTGGAGGTGCTGAACATGCTTGCAGGAGTGCCAGCCTAAACAAGCCTTGCTGTGGTTTTCAGCATTCTAAGCCATGTTGGCTCTCTGGGAACATGATGGAATTTCCTTGCTTATGACAAACAAGCAGAGTGGGCTGTTGAGGTGTTGCTGTTTTGGTAGCATCCAGCCCTTCTGAGAAAACAAGAAGGTCTGCTTTGGGTATTAATCCATGGAATTGACTGCTAGCAGTTGTTTCTTGAGCTCTAAAGCTCTTGCCCTTGAAGGGCTGGTACAGGAGGTGCCAGCTGGTACTGGGAGCTGTCTAGGAATGCCTGTCAATCCAGAATGCCTGTCAATCCAGCTCAGGAGAGCTGGGTGATCGTGGCACAGGGTACCTGGTGGTTGCATGCGTGATGAGAGCACATTGTGCATGCCCTGGTTGGATGGACCCTCCCCATGCCCCGTGTGTGACACCTGTCCTGCACAGCAGAGCTGAGGCTTTGTGCTCATCCGCTGCTTGTGAAACACGCTCGAGAGTGCTGGGGCACCTGCTCAGCACCAGGCACTGCAAGAGCAAATCCCCTTAGAATCCAGAACATTTCCTGCAGCACCAGAAGCGGAGGCTCCTGTTGCCCTTAGGATTACATGGGCACTTTTGGGAATGATGCATGGTTCAGAGAGTGTGCTGTTCTCCCTTCTGGTGCAGCAAATACACTAGAGTACATGCTGTTAATTCTTTACTGGTTAATATTCTTTAATTTCCAGGCCTGACAGTTCCAAGTGTTCCTGGAGCACTAGCTCCTTTGGCTATTCCAGCAGCAGCTGCGGCGGCTGCAGCAGGACGGATTGCCATTCCCGGCCTGTCTGGGACAGGGCACTCCGTGCTGCTGGTTAGCAATCTGATCCCAGAGGTTAGTGCAGTCCTGACTTTACTTTTTTTGTTCTCCTTCCTGTTATCTCTGCTTTCACTTTCTGAACACGGATTGGGCTGAAATTCATTGAAAGTGAAATCCTGCTGTATCCAAAGGAAGCAGCACTGCTAGAGCAGCCGCTGCTGTGCTCTGACAGCCCCAGTTGCAGGGCAGAGCAGTACTCTAGTTGCTGAAGGGAAATGGGAAAGTCCATCTCAGATTGAAATTGCTCTTCCTTGGTTCAAAGCCAAGGATGCTGCCTGCCTGCTCTTGTCCCCCAAGACTACAATGCCTGTCCCTTCCTCCCTCTTCTGTGTGGAGTCTCCCCACCATTCCCATGGAATAGTGTCATTTGGGTCACAAAATAGCCATGTCCATTCCTTTTCCTTGGCATGTTGTAGTTTTTAATACATTAATTCAGAACTACAGAGAGGCTTCATGCTGACCTTTGCTCTTTCTGTGTAGTGTCTGAATCCCTGCTAGCTTGACCTTGTACCTGTGCAGTATTTCCTCTGCCATGTGCTTGCACATTTCCCCCTTCCAGGATTCCTGGAAGTTTTTCCTTAGCTAAACCCCTTAACAGCTCACAGTTTACATTTTCAATTCTGCTTAACTGAGTGAGTTGAAATATTTCGATTTCTCTAAAAATAATGCAAGCAATAGTTGAAAAAAACCTTGTTTAATGAAAGACAGCACGATAAGGGAATTGGATACAGGGGGCTTGAATTTTCCTTCAGTCAGCCCCTGGATCTGGTTGGATTGAAAGTGTAGAACCTCTGGTGTTCAGCAGAGTGATGAGGCTCTGCTGAGGAGCTGTAACTGGTGGGACTGTGCACACACCTTAATAGCACTTTGCAAAGCTGTAAAACTTACCAGTGATGGCAGAGTCACCACAAAACCTCTTTGGATCAAAGGGGAAGCCTGGATGTGATGAATGATCAAAATGTTTTAACTCTTAATGAGATGAACCAATTGGATCATGTTTCAGACTGCTCTTACCTGTCATTGCTGTTCTCTCCAGGGCATGAAATAACAGCAGGGGCTGTGGAACAGTTTTGGGATTTGCTGCTCATGCTGCCTGGAAACTGCTCTGCCATTCCAGGGACTCTCATCTCTGGTTTGTTCTACCCTGATAATTGCAGGCATCATTATACCTGACCAGTGTGATGCTTCCAAGTGTGTGTTCCCAGGAAGCTGTTGGGTGCCTGGATGGTAGTGGCAGGACAAGAGGCTGTGCTGCACCTCTCAGATTTCTCACAGCTCTGTTTAGGCAGGAGCAAGCAGTTACTTCATGCCCTGCGTTTTTTTTGAGGAGCTCTTCACTCTCCATCCAGCTTGTCTTTGGGCTAGAGAGACTTTGGGACTTGGACTGAAGCTGTAAACTAACAGACATGAAACTTTTTCCACTGCCTGTGTAATCAGTGTTGTAGAAACTTACCTGTGCCACAACCAGTTAGTAAAGAGACAGTATTGCCCAGAGTGACTGCTCTGCCATGGGGTTTTCCTGAGTGGGAATCGTGGGAGCTGAAATAGCTCCATTTTTTCTTCCACAAGAGTGGGAGCAGTCCATCCATTTCAGCTTGTGGTGACCCAGCACTTGGAATTTCTGCACAGTGAGGTCAGGCCACAGAGCAGGAAGGGAACAGTTCTCCACAAACAAGGTACCAGCTCCTTATCTGAGTGTTTCCAGCAGACCTTGGAGTGGGATTTGTGGCAGTACAGCTGCTCATCCACATGATCTGTTTGTTTAAAGCAGTGGTTGATATCCAAGGTGGACATTCCTTGTTTTTTTTCCAGCCAAGTGTTATGGCGTGGATTGCTTCCTGCAGTTCCTGACCCCAAAGCAGCAAATGAAGCTGTTTGTGACTTGGTCCATGAAGTCAATAATTGTAAACAGAGAAAATATTTTTAGTCGAATTTTAGGGAATGCCACTGCAATTGAATTGGTTATTGCAGCCTGTTGAAGTCACTCTGGGGGGATACTGTCTCTTACTCCTTTGTATATCTGAAGTAAAAATGCCTTTTCTTTATCATTGTGTTCCACTAGGTAAAACCTATTAACTGTTTCTGTAAGCAAGTTATTGTATGTAGAATTCTATAAATCTGACTGATGGAACACTACATATTCCTTATGTATTTACTGACCTGTGTTTTTTGCTACTTTTTTCTTTTCTCCCCATCCCTGAATTTTTTTTCTTCCCCCGATCCGGAATTTCTTTGCCAACTGACTGCACGGTACTTCTGCTTCCTGTTGTTGCTTGAAACAAAAAAATAAAAACATTCCCCTTCCAAAAAAAAAAAAAAAAAAAAAAAAAAAATAAAACAAACCCTGCTCTTCGGAAACCAACCTGCCCTTCAATATTAACCATCTTGAAAACTTCATCATCCATCAACCAATTTCGCCATTTCCTGCGGGGACTCTGCCCTTCCTCGTTGTGGACGATTTGTGCAACCTCGCTCTCCCCTTCGATTCCTTACCTCTTCCCTGTCCCTCCGCTGCCTTGCTCTGCTGTTCTCTAAAGAGAGTTACACCCCAATGCCTCTTTATTCTTTTCGGTATGTTATTATTCACACTTTTTATTACCTTGTTTTTCATTTATTTGAGATTACTTTTTGATACTTCAGAAATGTACAGTTTGCAGTTTGCCTTTTTTTTTTTTTTTGTTTTGAATGCATAATTTTGGTTTTACATTGTTTACTTAGTTTGCTGTTTAATTTAGTTTGCTTTTGGTTTTGGTTCAGTTCTGCATGGGTTATTGCTTTGCATGTCTTTGATAAGAGTTTTAAATTGTGAGAGCATGCAAAATTGTCCAGTCTCCTGGCAGTAAGATTTTGGCTTTTTGCTGAAACCCAATGTCTTTTCTTTAATGTATTGTTCCATTATTATTCTGCTATATAAGAATTCCCTTAATTAGAGCAGAATATTGTAGCCATGGTTGGAATGAGATCAGTTCTGGTTGGGAATGGATGTTTTTGCTGTTGGATTGATTAGCTGATGTTAAGTTGAATTAGACTTTTTCTTTCCCTGCCTAAGACTGTTCTTGTTTCCTCCCTCTTTGAAGGAGTCTATGGTGATGTGCAGAGGGTGAAGATTTTATTTAATAAGAAAGATAATGCCCTGGTTCAGATGGCTGATGGGAACCAGGCCCAGCTTGGTAAGCTTGGCAGGGTCAGACTCTGGGCGGTTAGGGACAAAACGGGTAGTTAAAACTTTATTTTTGGCACTTTCTTTTTTTCCAGCAGAAGACCCAAATGTATCCAGGCCTTGTGGGGTGTGACTGTGGGGCAGCTCTGGGGCTGGGGTGGCTCGTGGGTGCGAGAGGGAAGTAGGCAAAGAACACAGTGAAGCAGAGGGACCCTGCAGGGTGTGGTGCCTGCGATGGCAGTGAAATTCTGGCCTTGAATTCATGTCTGGACAAAACTGAAGTACCCTGCAGTCAGGTCTGTCCTCCCCTTGCAGCCATGAGCCACTTGAATGGGCAGAAGCTCCACGGGAAGCCGATTCGTATCACGCTGTCCAAGCACCAGACAGTGCAGCTGCCCCGTGAGAACCAGGAGGACCACGGCCTGACCAAGGACTATGGGACTTCTCCTCTACATCGTTTCAAGAAGCCAGGCTCCAAAAATTTCCAAAACATCTTTCCCCCTTCTGCCACTCTTCATCTGTCCAATATTCCGTAAGTATCTGCAGGGAGAGTTCCTGTGTGGCTGAGTATTGAAGTGTTTGTGGCCTCGGTGTTGCTGTCAGGAGAGCTCACTCAGCTCCCTGTTCCATTGTCTTGCCATGCCCAGAGGCTGCTGGTAGGGAATTTTAAAAACTCTATCATGAAAATTAGTTTTTCGAGATTACCTTGGTCTGCCAATGTCTGTTTGACTGGGATTTTTTTTTTTATTTCAGACCTTCAGTAACTGAAGAAGACCTTAAGTTGTTATTTTCAAGCAATGGTGGGATGGTCAAAGGATTCAAATTCTTCCAGTAAGTGTTTTCTATTATGTCCTCTCCTTACTCTGGGCTTTTCATGTGGGAAGGGTGGCAGTACTTGGTTCCAGTCAGAAGGCTCAAAGGTGAGCAGAATCCTTACTAACAGTGTTTGACTGTGGAATAAAGAATTCCTGAGTAACCTTGTGTTGAGCACCGAATGAGCAGTAGGGCTACATGTGCTTGCCACAGAGATACTCCTCTAAAGATTGTGCTGCAGGTACCTGCGGGGTTCATTCTTTGCTAGGTGGGAGAACTTGGATCAAGTTGGGGAAGCTCCTGCTCCTGGAATTAAACATGCCTGAAACTTGTGTCTTGTCAGGAAGGACCGTAAAATGGCTCTGATCCAGATGGGCTCTGTGGAAGAAGCCATTCAGTCTCTCATTGACCTCCACAATCATGACCTGGGGGAGAACCATCACCTGCGTGTGTCCTTCTCCAAGTCCACCATTTAGAGCTTGGGAAGGCCTGAGTAAAAATGGACTTGACTTAAAACCTCTGGGGTTCAGCCTTGACCTTAAAAGGCTGGACACCAGGGTTTCAACTTCCATCATTCCAGAAAAAAAAAAAAAAAAAAAAGCCACTTTAAAATGCAGCTGAAGTGACCTTAAAAGACCAGAGATTTTATTTTTTTAAAGAGAAATCAGTTTACCGGTTTTTAAAAAAAAAAGAAAATTAATTCCTCTTGCTAACCTTGCGGTGATGGGTAACAATCTTGACTGTTCCAATAAAAATCACAAGTTCAAGTTTACACTATGGAACCTGCTCTGGGAAATTCCCCTCCCCTCCTGCTCCTCCTCCCCCAAAAAGCAGATCCCAACAAGTTTTATCAGGTTTCACATTGATGCCTTGTTTAATTTCCTTACCCATCCATGCCTTGAAAGACCTAAAACCACTGTGTGAATTCACTGTAGCGCCTTGGAGTCAGGATTGTGGTGACCAGGAGCTCCCAACCTGCCCAGCACAACACTCAGTTGCGTTGATCCCACCTTACCTGTGCACCTGCTGTCCTGTGCCTTAAACTTTCAACTTCTTCGGGGAAAACATCCGAGCTGCAGGGAGGGGATGGGCAGAGCTGAGGGGGGGAGCGGCTCTGGCTGACGATCAGCTGGGGGAGCTGGCAAAGTGAATAAAGGCAATTATGGGCTGTGACTCAGGGCAGTCGTTCTCCGCTGCCCCGTGTGTGTGTCGATCTGCACGTGTGCCCTGTGCCGCTTCCCAGTCTGCTCGTGGGTCATTGCCACCTGCGAGCTCAGGTGGGAGTTACCTGAGAGCCTTTATGGCTGAGCAAAGGTCTGGGTGGGGGAGCATTCCCAAGGCCAAATCACATTCCAGTGTCAGGAGCGAGCCCGCGGGCTCTGCCCTCACAGAGCATTGGCGAGGGACAAAAGAGCCGCTGTGGGACACTTGTGAAGATAAATCAGTTTGTCAAAATTGTGTGTGTATATACCTAAATGCTTGGCTAGGATTTGGAGAATCCTTGGATACCCCACAATTAGAAAGGTGCCTGCAAGAGGTACCACTGTGCCCCTAATTGGAGATTAACGAGGCTGCTGTAGCTCCGCCGTCGTTCTTAGAGCATGTCTTCAGCATTTGAGCTTTTGTTTGAATCCTTGTATTATACTTTGATGCCGTTGCTGTCCTCTGTGCCTAGCAATATTTCCAGTTGACCAAATATTCTAATCTCTTTATATGCAAAAGAAATAGTTTTAAGTACCTTTTATAGAATGATAAGATGGTATAAACGTAATCTAAATTTACTCCTTTGTGGTATTACCCGTGTATACTGTACTTTATTTTCTTTGTTTTGTAATTGAAGCTGTAGGGCAGGAGTAGTTTCCAGGCTGAGGTCGTGGCTGAGGATGAGCAGAGCCGAGGGTGTGAGAGAATGAGCACAAAACAGCTCAGAAATAGAAGGAAAAGGACCCAGGCTAAAGATTTTTTTTTTTTACCTTTTGAACCTATAAGCCCAGATGTTGTTCTAGGAAGGGAATTTATTAAAAGTAGAATGCAGCAGATCAGTTTTTCCCAATGATACAACAATTTTTATTTTTTTTTCTGGCTTACAACTCTTTCCCGGGCCATTCTGCCTTCTATTCCGTGTGATCCGATGTTGCCTTACATTTCCCTCTAACCTGCAACCTGTTCGGATGCAAAATAACAAGAATCTTGTACTTTTTTTCAGGGTTTTTCTGCAAATTGTGGACCAAAGTTTGTTTTTTAATTGTCTTAGTGTTGCAAGTTCTGATTTCCTTGCTTGGTGTGGGAGCTCTTGACTTGCCTAGCACTGAGTGTTTGGAAAAGTCTTAACTTTCTGTAGTTCCTCCCTGGACTCTCAAGGATATGAATTATGCTGGAGAAGCATGTGAGGTCTGAGTGAGGGTCCGGCTGGTGCTGTGGTGTGCTGGGTACCCCCGAGGAGGGCAAGACCCCCGCTGACAGCATCACCCCAGCTGCTCTTGGGTACCTCTACATCTGGGTGAGCTGTGCTGGAGCCAGGGATCTGCCCCTGCAAAGCTCCCCAGGGCCCTGCCATCATCCTGCAGGAGCGCACAGCCAGGGGTCTCTGTGGCTGTTGGCTCGTCCCCTTCCCTAGTGAAACACCTGCCACAGGGGACCCAGCCCAGCAGCACTGGGGTGACTGGTCAGTGCCCCCCATCACCCTCCCCAGCGCTGGGGAGGCTCCCGGGGCCGGGCCCCGGCCGGGACACTCTGGGTGTCCCATGGAAATCACAGATGGATTTGGGGTAACCAGGCCCCCCTAGCACGGCGGGTGCTCCCTTCGGATCCTGTGTTTGCATGTAAAGAATGTGAGTAACTAAGGGTGTACATATTTATAATTTTTTTATACCTGTTGTAAGACATGAGGGGCAGCAAAACCCAGTTTTTTATGGTGACCAGATGTATTGTATATTTTGATAACAGCAATTCCAGGTTCAGTATTGTGGAAGGTGGGTGGGGAGGGGAAGTGTACACACCATCAGAATTCCATTGCCTCTTTCAAAGAATGTTTGTAATGCAAAATGAAATGAAATTAAAACTATTTTATAACAACCTTTGTACCTTTCTGTAGCTCCATTATTTCCTGTTGAGATTGTAGAAGCAGTTGGTGCCCAGTCTGTACTTGTGCTTTCAATAAATTCTTCTGTATCCTTCACTCCTGATCTTCCTCCTCTTTATTGTGCCTGTTTTGCTTCTGATTTTTCCTTCTCATGTAATTCCAGCTGCCTCATTTTATTTAACTTTGACTTTTCACACACTCTGGGCTGGCAGTGCGTGTCCCTGTCTCCATGGAGCCATGGGATGGGGTCTGGCCCTCCGGCCTCTCCGTGCCAGGCTGGAGCCCCAAGGCCTGAGGCTGCCAGGCCCTCAGTGATGCCCTGCCTGTGTCACACTCCAGCACTTTGTTACTTCATGTTCCTAAACTTTCCATATGTTCTGGCTAATATCCATGAAAAATAACCCACTTTGAGTCAAACCCTCCTCTCTGTAGTCCTGTGCTGTAGCTGTGGGGCTGGATGTGGCATTCTCCATCCTGTGGGATGAGGTGCAATTCCCATCTCTCCATGACCTCCCTCAGGAGCGTAGTGCTTCCTTAGGGATCTGGTTCTGTACGCTCAGCTCTGCTCAAACTCCTGTCCCAAAGTCACCGAGTCCTGGGGGGAGCTGATCCCCACCTGGAGCTGCCGTTGTGGCCCATCCCTCTGGGCTGAGCTGGCATTAGGCTCCAGCGTATTCCACAGGCGTTTGCACGGCCCTCTGGCTCCAGGGTAACCGAGGGGGTCCTGCCGGAGCCGGGGGCTGCTGAAAGGGACCACTGTTGTTCCTTGAAAGGCTAATGGGATTTGTAACAGCTGCCTCTGCCTGTGAAAGCTGGGCCGAGGGCGATGCGTTGCTGCCCCTCAAGAGTGAGCAGGGTCACCGCTCCGGGGTTGCTTCCCTGAGTTCTCTGGGGCCCAGCCCAGGCTTTGCAACCATCGCGGGCATCCCTGTGCCCTTCCCTGGCCCCTCGGACACTGATCGGCTGCTGGTGCGGCTGAAAGATCCGACCGGGGTGGCAGCGATGGATGCGGTCCCCATGGGAACAGCGGTGGCTTGCGGGGGGTCGCGTCCTGCCCCGGCTCTGCTCTTCCATCCCCCTCCCACCCCCAGCCCGGCCCCGGGACGGGCCGTGCCCCAGACACGGCAGAGCCCGCACCCCGGGCCGGCTCTGACCAAACTGCCCGACACTGTAACGGGAAAACGCAGAGGAGGTGGGAGCTGCTGCAGGGGTGGGCTCCGCACCAAAGGGCTCTTCCAGCCCCTGCCCGGAGCCGGGGGAAGGTGCTGCCCGCGGGGTGAGCACCCTAAAGCCCGGCCCTGGGGAAGATGCTGCCTGTGGGGTGAGCACCCTAAAGCCCGGCCCTGGGGAACATGCTGCCTGTGGGGTGAGCACCCTAAAGCCCGGCCTTGGGGAAGATGCTGCCCGCGGGGTGAGCACCCTAAAGCCCGGTCTTGGGGAAGGTGCTGCCCGCAGACTGAGCACCCTAAAGCCCGGCCTTGGGGAAGGTGCTGCCCGCGGGGTGAGCACCCTAAAGCCCGGTCTTGGGGAAGATGCTGCCCGCGGGGTGAGCACCCTAAAGCCCGGCCTTGGGGAAGGTGCTGCCCGCGGGGTGAGCACCCTAAAGCCCGGCCTTACACCCGCCCTCAGCACCAGGGGTGCAGAAAGGGAGTTAGCTGCCAGCCGGAACCCCAAAGCAGGAACCCTAAATCGGGGAGCGATTTGGGAATCCCAAATCGTAAAGCGAGCCCCGGGGCGGGGCCGGGAGTGGGGCTGAACCCTTTGTGTGTCACAAAGGAGGGCCCTGCCCCTGGGGCTCACCCGGGGGACACGCGGACGTGCCGGGGACTCCTGGCAGAGGGTGTCCCCAGCGGAAAAGGCCGGGACACCGGACACGTGTGGTGCCGAGGCAGAGTTCCAGGCTGGAGCTGATGAGGTGGGGGCTGACAGCCCCTCCTGCTGCAACCTGAGGTGGGGGGGTGGAGGGAGGATGAGGATGAGGATGAGGATGAGGATGGTCCCGCTCCCTCCCGACCCCGCGGGTCCCCAGGCGATGCAGCAGCGGCTGCTGGGGGGCTGCCCGAGGCCAGTCGGGGCTGCGAGAGCGGGTGCGGGGCTGGGGGGTTGCCCGAGACTACGAGAGCGATGCGGGGCTGTCAGTTGCCATGGAAACCGCTGGGTCAGAGGCGGCGGGAAGCGGCGTGTGACGCCATCGGCACCGCAATGAGCCGTGAGCGCGGGGGCGACGTGGGGCTGCTGGGCTGGGAGCCCCCGCATCGCCCCGACCCCCACCAAGGACCGCCGGAGCGTGGCGTCAATCCCGCTGACCTTGGCCAGCGGCTCCGGGTCACCTCTCTGGGTCACCCGCACCACGGCTGGATGGAGCAGCCCCAGGGCTCTCGAGCTGGTTGGAGTTGGACTCCCTCGTCTCCCACCCCCCAGGGCCCCCCACAACCCCGCACACCACGAGCTGCTGCCACAATCCTCCTGCTAATCCCGGGTGGCTTTTCCAGCACCGAGTCAGGGTTATGTGGATAATCCATATGTTTGCAAGGCAAAGGCTTTGGGATATCCACTGTTAATCCAATTGGCAGTGGCAGTTTGGTGCTATCGGCACAGTGTCCTGTGGTGGGGGGGGACGCCCCTGCCACTGCTGCCCGGGGCTGGGAACTCCCACGGAGCCCTGGTCCTATCCCCCACCCCCAACTCGTGGGATTCAGCTGCCCCACCTGCCAAAATAACCCAGCCAGGGAACATCCACGTGTTTATTTGCTTTTCAAACCACAGTAGCTCCAGCTGTTGCCCGACATTCGCAGCCTGGAGATCCCCTCCCTGCTCCCCCCAGACCTCGGCTGCAGCCCAGGGCTGCTCCTCCTGGGGCAGAGCTCAGCCCCCACTGCACCCCCACCCCATCACCCCCCTCTCCTCCAGTCCCTGCAGTATTTACAGCCTCTCACGCCCAGAGCCACAGCGCAGGGCAGCCCCCTCCCCAATCCCCCAGTCTGTCCACCCTCAGGCTCCCTCACACAGACCGGGGGTGCTGGATGGGGGGGGTGTCACAGGACCCCCAGCACCCACAAACCCCCACAGGAGCTATGGCCTGCTGCCCCACAGCAGCCTCTTCCCCCTGTTAAACCCCTTAATCTAGTCCCCCCGCAAAGCCCTTCAGCACCATTTGTCCCTCCCCACCCTCCTACAGACATCTTCTTCCAGAGCCAGAATAAAATAACCCCTCGGAAATGTCAGCACCAGTGTTAGAGAGAAAAAAAGTCAA
Source organism: Anomalospiza imberbis (assembly GCF_031753505.1). NCBI lineage: Eukaryota > Metazoa > Chordata > Aves > Passeriformes > Viduidae > Anomalospiza > Anomalospiza imberbis. The sequence goes on from NC_089707.1 coordinate 3,243,296, forward strand.
AAGTGCTTGGAGCTGCCCAGCCCCACAGCCTGTGGGCGAGCAGAGCCCCACCAGCTGCCTGAGCAGGAGTGGGGTCCCATGCCGGGGGTCCCAGAGATGTCTCAGCTGGCTCAGGACCAGCGTGGCCGTGCTGCTCGAGAGCAAAGCCAGCCCCATCCTGCCATCCCCCGCAGAGGGTCCCCGGTATCACAGAGCCCCCCCAGATCAGGGCAGGGCTGTGGGGCCCCGGCAAGGCAGCGGGGCTCAGTCCTTAAACCTGCGGCCTGCCTGCATCTTCTTGTAGTACAGGTCCACCTCGCTGTCCACCGCCCCGTCCCGCTCGGCCGGCTTCCTCCGCAGCGTGGAGTCGCGGCTGGCTGTGGCCAGCAGCCCTTCAGGGGGGGCCTCCACCCGCTCCCCACCACCCCCTGCTGCCCCCGGGATGGCGGCCAGGCTGCCGTAGCGTGGCTCATCCTGCTCCATGTCGCTGACAGAGGAGCCAGGGGAGACACCGGCGCTCTTGGCTGGGCGGAAGCCGTGGAAATCCTTCCCCACCTCACCCAGCTCGTAGGTATCTGGCCCCTCTGGCCCCTTCGGCCCCGACTTCCACTCCCAGGGCCCATTGCCAGCAGAGAGGTGGACAACAGGGTGGTGAGGGGCGTGGGCGTCGATGGTGATGATGCTGGAGCTGTCCCGCTCGGAGGGCGAGCGGTACTGCGAGGAGTCAGAGCTGGTGGAGGACGAGGACGTCTCCGAGTGCTTGGGGGTGACAGAGACAAGGCTCTGCTGCTTGGACATGGCAATGACCTGCATCAGGCGCGGGGGGTTGGCCACCCTCTGCGCTCCCCCTTTCTCTGCCACCATCACCCACTTGGCCCGCACGGCCGCCCCGCTGCCGGCCGTGGCCCCAGCGCCTGCCTGGCTCTCCTCGGGGATGTGCACCAGCTGCGAGGCGCCCGGCCGGGGCTGGATGAGCACGCGGGGCCCCATGGCCGCCCGCTCGGCTGAGCGCGCCTGCACCGTGGGGTACAGGGAGGGGGGCACGTCCTCGCTGGGCTCCCCCACAGCCCGGCCCTGCGCCGCCTCCTCCGCCAGCGTCATGCTCCGGCCCTCCAGCGACTTCTGCTTCCACTCCGTGATGAGCTGCTTAGAGCGGGAGGCGTCCACGGGGACGTGGATGGTCATGTGGCGCCGCGCAGGGTCGTCCATGGAGGGGGTGTTGACGCGGGGCAGGGTGTTGCTGAAGGTCACCATGTTCTCCTTGCCCATGGGGCTGCGGGGGGCCAGCAGGTCCACGTCCACACTGGCCCGCTTCAGGCTGCCCAGCGAGTTCTTTTCGCGCGGCACCGGCCGTGCCGCCTCCTCCAGCCGCGCCTGCGGGTTCAGCTCGTCGGTGCTCACCGATTTGTTCTGGTGGTAGACAGAATCGTGGCCCCGCTGTGTCAGTGCCCGCAGTGCGTCCTTGGCCGGTGCCTGCGTCGGGACCCGCTCCGTTGGGGCACGGAAGTTGCCAACAGCATGGAAAGCCTGCGGGAAGGGGAACCACAGAATCCTAGAATGGTTTGTGTTGGAACGGACTTTTAAAGGTCATCTAGTCCACTGTCCCTGCCACAGGCAGGGACAACTTCCACTAAACCAGGTTGCTCCAAGCCCTGTCCAGCCTGGCCTTGAACACTTCCAAGGATGGGGTAGCCACAGCTGCTCTGGAGAGTGTGGAGTCAAATGGCCCCAGCAGCATCCCCCAGCCCCCTCCCTGGGCCAAGGGCAGGACCAGCACCCACCAGGTACGCGGCAATGCCAGCGCCGATCAGGAAGCCCACGTAGACGTCGGCGGGGTGGCTGCGGTACTGGGTGATCTGGGTCAGGCCGCAGATGCCGGCAGCGATGGCGAAGGCAAAGACCAGGATAGGCTTGAGGAGCTTGGTGCTGTCTGAGATGATGGAGTTGAAATACATCTGGGGCAGGAACAGGCTGTTAGTCACGACCTTGGCCATGCACAGAGCTCTTGGGTGCATGTGCGACGGCAGGTGCCAGCGCACACACCCAGCATGGGCACAGGAATATTGGGCAGAGCTTGTCCATGCCAGCAGGAGAGGGACACAGCTGCCCATGGCATGGGACTTGTGCCAAGCCAGCTTGTGCCAGGCAGTGCTGGGAACTCACCGACACATAGACAGCAGCAAAAGCCGAGAGTGTGGCATGCTGGGATGGGAAGGTTTTCCTGCAGGGAGAAGGGACGTGGTTGAGACAGGGCAGGAGAGCTGGCAGCGTGGCACAGGGCTCCCCTGGCACGCACCTGGCAGAGAGGATGGCATGCTTGTCGGTGCCTGAGCAGATGTCCTGGGTGATGTAGGGGTTGGCGTCACAGGGGGTGCCCAGCAGTGTGTAGTTGGGCTTGCAGACGGTCAGGAAGAAGGGAGCGTGGTAGCCTGTGGCCAGCTGGATGACGTCTGTCACCAGGGCTGTAGCACAGAGCCCGAACACGTGAACGCCTGGGGATGGCAGGAATGGGACAGTGGGTCACCCATGTCGGGCAAACCAGGACTCACCCAGCCCTGGAGCACCCACTGGGATGGGTCTGCTGCAGTGTCCAGGGTCTGGGTGGGGCCAGACCCACAGGGTCTCACAGCCAGGGTGGCCCCACATCGCCTCCAGCCCTCAGGTTCTGTCCAGGCTGTGGCACAACGTACCCACAAACCTGACGGTGCGGCGCAGGAAGGAGTTGAAATTGCAGCCACCAGCGTTGATGCTGCCCTCGGCACCGGCGCGGCCCTTCAGCCGGGACTGCAGGCAGTACACCATGCCCTCCCCGACCATGATCTGGGAAGGAACCGCTGGCTCAGGCAGGACTGGGGTTGGGCAGAGCCACCCGATGGATGATGGACACCGCCAGGCACCGGGACCCCAATACCCAGCTCTGTCCCGACCCCCAGCACGGGACAAGCCCGGACGCACCGAGGCAGCGGGCGCGGCGAAGGCCAGGCTGAGCAGCATCAGCAGCGGGATGAGCTCCTCGTTGGTCTCCACGTAGGGCATGGAGAGCGCCCGGTCATGGCACTGGAAGCCCACCTTGGCCGGCTTGAAGAGGTCCGTCAGCTCCAGGAAATAGAGCGTCACAACGGAGGAGGCCACGATGGGCAGCTGTGGGGGAGAGAGTGGGGACCAACGACCCCCGGAGCAATGGCACAGCACAGCCCCACCAGAACGGGGCACAGAACCCGACCCGCTGTGCCAGGGCCCGGGACAGAGCCCCCTGCACAGCCCCCACGCTGTGCCCACCCACCCCACACCCACCTCCACGAAGTAGAAGCAGGGCAGGAGTGTCATGCTGTCCTTGGGGGCACGGGCTTTCTCCTTGGGGGGGATCATGGTCCTGGGCAGGTGCAGGGGTCCCACCGGGCTGTGCCTCCACCCTGTGGGGGCACGAGTGTCACCTCATAGCAGGGAGGTGAGCAGCCATGGTCACCCTTGGTCACCCCTCCAAGTCCCTGACCCTGCAGGGGTAGGGGCACCCCCGAGCCACCATCCTACCCTGCAGGGGTACGGGCAGCCCATGTCACTCCCGGCCACCCCCAGGTCACAGCACTGCCCCCGCTCACCAGAGAGACACAGCTGGAACTGGGGGTGCCAGCACCCCGGAGGGGTGGCCCCCAGCTCCCCGGGGGGTGCCGAGCCGAGCCGGGGGCTGTGACAACAGGTGAGGCGGAGGCTCGTCTGTCGCGACAGGCGGTCACTACCGCGACAAGCGGCGAGGCTGCTGCGGAGGGCGTGCAGAGGGGGTGTGCCGCCCGCAGAGCCGGGCCGGGGATGGGGCTCCCCGAACCCTCCCGGCCCAGCCCCTCGAGATTGCACCGAGCCCGGGCTGCGAAATGAGGAGGGGAGGATAACGGGGATGGAGCGACGAGGGGCAGTGAAGGGGGGGAAAGAACGGGGGATTGACCGGGGGTATAACCGGGAGGGCGGGGGCGCAGCGGGGAACCTCCCCTTCGCAGGGACCGTGCCGCAGCCGCGGGCGGGGGTCGGGGCCGAGGGATGGGAGGGGGTGTCGGGGGAGGAGGAGCGGCCCTTTGTGCCGGTCCGTGCGCCCCACTCACCTCAGCGGCGGCCCCGGGGCGCAGCGGGGCAGGGGGCGGCGGTAGCGGCGGCGAGGGGGGGATGTCCCCGGGATCCGGGATGCTCCTGCCTCGGCGGAGCGCGGGGAGCGGCGGCTTCCTCCGCCCCCGCCGCCTCCTCCTCCTCCTCCTTCTCCTCCTCCCTCGCCCGCCGCCCCCCGCTCCGCCCCGCTGCCCCCGGCCCCTCCCGGGCCGCCGAGCCCCCGCCGAGCCCCCGCCGAGCCCCCGCCGGTCCAGGGATGGGGGTCTGGAGGGTTTGGGAGAGGGTCGGAAGGTCGAGGGGGGGAACGAGGCGAGACAAAGGGCCGGGCGGGGCCGAGGACAGCCGTGGGACCGACCTCTCTCCGCACCGCTCCGCATCCCGGACCATGCCCAGGCACCGAGGGGCCCGGGGGGTCCCGGGGCCGCCCCCGACCCGGGCTGCTTCCACCGCCGACGCCCCGATCCATCCTTGTCCCCCTGTGCTGCGGGGGGGTGCCCACTGCCCCTCCTGCCCGGCAGAGCTCCCTTCCCTGCCTTGGCTTGTGGGGACCCGAGGGGTGGCCAAGCGGGGCTGCCACACCATGGGGGTGCGTGACCCCCAAACTCACTGCCCCAGAGCTCTGCCAGCCCCCACCTGGGCTCTGTCGGCCGGCGAGTGCCTGCCCTGCCCGTGGCATCCGAGGGCTTCGGGGAGTGGCTCAGGACACTCCTGGACCCAAGCTCACGAGTAGCCCCAGGGACAGTGCCGGGGGCCACCCTCAGCAGGAGCCTTGTGCCAGGGACTCCTCGAGCAGGAGCATTGTGTCTCCCAAATTTGGGCCTGGGGAGGTGGGTGCAGCTCCCTTTGCTTTCTGGAGGCTCCCGGCGCCTCCTGGCAGAGGCAGCAACCCCCCGGCCCCACCTGCCCCTGCCCTCGCTCTGCGGAGGATCCCGGCTGTGCCCTACCCCACATCCCACCCTGTACCCCATTCCCTGCACCTCACACTCACTTGTTCCCCAAAACCACCCTCTCATGGTCCTGTCCGGGGTCTGAGCAGCCCGGGCTCCACATGGTGCCCTTGTTCCATTTTTGGCCCTAAGTGGGCAGAAATCTCCCGGCGTATTTAACATCGAAATCCCGAATCCCTGGAAGCTGCGATTAAGCTGCTCTCCCTGCGGAAAATCCCTGCTTTGAGCCGGGCTCAGCCCCCTCCCACAACGCCACCACACTGCGTGCTCCCACCCCAGCCCAGCGTGTGCCACCAGCACGTGGGGACAGCGGGGAGGCGAAGCCACCACTACCGAGGGACACCTGAGCCTCCGGGGACCCCCAGCGCCCGGCCCCCTCCTCGCCGATGTGTCCGGCCACCCGCTGACCACGGGTCCGTTGGCCTGGGGGCTCGGAGGGTCAGAGGTGGGGGCGATTGGGCGTCTGTGCAGCCGGACAAAGGGAATGCGGCAGCTCGGAGCTGTCAAAGCTCGTGGAGCAGGAAAACAAGGAGAGGGTGGGCTCCAGCCCCTCGCGGGGTGTCCCCTGGAGCCCTGCTCGGTCCCAGCTGCGCTATCGGGAGCGCGGCCGGACCCAGCCGTGGGTAGCCACGGTGGCCGGTGGCCATCCCGGTAAGGTGCGAGGGCAGCGAGATCTCGAGGCGCGGTGAGAGGCACCGGGGGCGAGCCCGGGAAGGGGCTCCGGGCGGCTCCGAGCTCGGGGACGCGCCGGGACCGGGCGGGAGCCGAGGCGGTGGCTCCGCTTAGTGGCACCGGGGAGAAAGGCAGAGGGGACCGGGGCTGCCACCGCCACCGGCGTCCCGGACGCCGCCCCTGTCGCTGCCATCACCCCTGCCACCACCGCCGCCCCCAGCCCTGCAGGAACCCCTTCGGGGCAGGGGTGAGGGGACGGGTTTGTATCCCTGGGCACCTCCCGGGCTGGCACCCAGCACCCACCAAGCACCGGCCCCCCAGGCCGGCCGGGGGCCCCTGCTCCTGGGAGGGCGGGGAGAGAATTTGCCGGAGCCTTCTTTTGCCAAAAGCCTGAACTTCTTCGGCATTTTAAACCCTGGCGCAGAAATCCCCGGCGGCGGGTGCCAGGGCCGGCAGCTGGGCCGGGCTGTTTCCTCCTCCCGCGCTGTTTGTGCCGGGAACCCTTGACCCCTTTTATAAGCTGAATATTTCAAAACATTCAGCCCACGCTACGGAAACCCCCCCGCTCCCTCCGCTCCCCCTTTTCCTGCCCCCCCGCCGCCCCAAACTGGACATAAAAGCGAGTCCCAGCCCCAGCCCCGGCTGAGCAGCGCCCGCCCCGCAGACCCCGCAGCCCCCGCGCACCCCAAAACCCCTGCACACCCCCCAGCCGGGCAGAGGCATCGCCGGGCTCTGCAGCCATGGGGCCAAGCCCTGCTCCCGTCCTTGTCCTCGCTCTGCTGCTGCTCCTCTGGGCCCCAGTGAATGGTGAGTGCACCCCCCAGGGCAGTGACATGGCACGGGGGTGCCTGCCCAGATCCCCAGTTCCTGCCTCCACCTGCAGCCAGGTGCTGGTGCAGCCCACAAGGAGGGGTTCAGGGATCCTGGGAAGGGACCACGGGAGTGACACTTTTCCATGCCCCTCAGCTGAGCCGGCCTCTCTCCTGCAGGGCAGCCCCGGGGACGGATCCTGAGGGGCTCCGAAGCCCGGCCCCACCTGAAGCCGTACATGGCCTCGCTGCAGCTGGACGGGCAGCACGTCTGTGGGGGCTTCCTCATCGCCGAGCAGTGGGTGCTGAGCGCTGCCCACTGCATCGAGGAGACGTGAGTGGGGGTGGGGGTCAGTGCATGGCTGGGGGGGCTGCTGGACTAAGACCAAATCCCACTCTGGAGCATCAACCCCCATTCAGAGCGTGGGACTCAGCTCCCACCTGCAGAGAGGACTGGGCAGCGGCTGTAGGACCTCCCGGAGCTCCCTGCTGGGCTCTCCAACCCCCCACAGCACCCCATTTCCATGGCTGGGTGCAGTGACACGCCCGGGCTGTTTGTCCCACACTCTAACTCTCTTCCAGGGATGGCAAACTCTTCCAGGTGCTGCTGGGAGCCCACTCGCTGACGGAACCGGAGCCCCACAAACGCCTGTACCAAGTGCGCACCCAGTTCCCCCACCCTGGCAGCAACATCCACAACAACAAGGACGACCTTCTCCTCCTCCAGGTGGGCTGGTGGCTGATGGGACCCTCCTCCCCACCAGGCACGGCCCCGTTCCTGCAAATCCCACTGTCCCTTGGGACCCTGCAGGGTCACTGACTGGCCGGAGGAAGTCCTCACGGTCAGCCTGGGCCTGGTTCCCCTGTCCATCCCTCCCTGTGCAACGGGACCATCCCTGCTTCCCCCACCAAAGACCTTTGTCCAAATGCCTCCATGTTCCTCATAGCTCCAGCTCTGGTCTCTGGCTGCACCCTGGGGCTCCAACCAGGAGGCGAAGCCCTGAGCATGGCTGAGAAGGGTGGTCTCAGTGTCAGGGCTGGGCTCACTGTGCCCTGCTGGGTCCTGGACACAGCTGTCCCTGTGACCTGGGTCCCCTCTGGCTTTGTGGCAGCTGGAGGAGAAAGCGGAGCTGAACGCGGACGTGCGGGTGCTGCCCTTCCAGCGGGAGGACAGGGACGTGGCGGCCGACACGGTGTGCGAGGTGGCGGGATGGGGCACCACGGACCACAGCGGCACCCGGCCGGACAAGCTGCACCAGGTGGAGCGGCCGGTGATCAGCCGCGACGTCTGCAACCACCGCACGCGCCACGACGGCACCATCACCCAGAACATGATGTGCACCGACTCCCGCAGGAAGGACACCTGCAAGGTACCACACACCCTCCTCGGATCCACGGCCCGGCTCCCGGAGGGCTGGGAGGGGACAACAGGGCACAATGCCCAGAGCCTGGGAGAGGGGCTGCGGAGCAGGAGGGGACAGCGTCCCCAGGGTGGGTGCCCCCTGTGCTGGGGTGTCCTAGCAAAGCCTTGGCCATACTGATGAGGTCTGGTCCTGCAGGGAGACTCCGGTGGACCCCTGGTCTGTGGCGGGGTGGCCGAGGGGGTGGTCACGGCCGGCTCCCGTGTCTGTGGCAACTACAAGAAACCGGCCATCTACACCCGCATCGCCCCCTACGCAGCCTGGATCGACAGGGTCATGGCTTCTGCCGAAGGGGAGGGGGACACTCGCTGAGGGCACCCCAGGGGCCTGCTCCATGCCACGGCTTGCTGCTGCCAGCACGGCCGGAGCACACACAGTGCGGCCCCACTGCATGCCACGGGCTCCCACTGCTGCTCACCCTGCTGCCAGGGTGTCCCCACAAGCCAAGAGGAGGGCTGGGCCAGGGGACTGGTGAGGAACCAAGGAAGGGGGTCCCTGGCTCCCCACTCACAAAGTCCAGGGCCCACGTGGGGGAGAACTGGGGGTCACAGCCCTCAACAGGCTTTGCTGAAGGTGCCCAGAATGCTGCCTGCGACCGCTGCAATAAAGTGATGATGATTCCTGCAGAGCTGTTGGGCTGGAGGAGTGGGGTGAAGGTGGGAGCTGGGGGGGGTCTGTGCAGGAGGCCCTGCCCAGGGGGGAGCTGGACATGAGGTGGGACATGCTGAGGTTGTACCCTTGGGAATGGCCTTGGCTGGGAGCAGGGGACACATCCTGCAGTGTGGCCACAATATGATCGAGATCTGGGACCTCCCGCAGGGTCATTGTGTGAATATTTGGGAAAGCAGGATCTGCCTGTTGCTGATATGGCAGTGGCAGCTCTGGCTCGCACGGTGGGATCCGTGCTGGAACCCAGCAGGATGCTCACTGGGACCCTCTTGAGGGGCAGGGCAGAGCCATCTTCCCACCACAACCCTGGTCACCCCCAGAGCCCTGTTCTCCCACTGCCCTGTCTTTGGAAGGAGCAGGGCCAAGGCACAAGAGCTGGGAGCAGGGCAGCAGCACAGCCCAGGGCACTGCCAGACCCTTCCAGTCCCTCCCCAGGAGATCTGTGGTCAGCAGGGGCCTGAGGGGGACACGAATGTGTCTCCATCCCCCTGCTGTGCTGCTGCTCCCTGCTCCAAATCAAACATTAATAATCCCAAACCTGTTCTATGAGGAGCTCACAGAGGGCCCGGTTTGAGTTTTACTTACAGGAGAAAAGAGCCTTAATAAGGTGCAGTTTCCTAATTAGCCATTTGATTGTCCCTAATTACCAGCAGAGCAGAGAGGGGGAGAGGTCTGTACAGCTCTCACAGCTCTGTGCAGCGAAACATTTGCTGGAGTCGAGGGATGAACTCTGTCACCAGCTCCAGTTCTCAAGAATAATGAAATCATGGTTCCAGAGGGAAAGGAATGTACTAAGACTGGCTCACTCCCCCTCTTAAACGGTCTGTGGGGACCTGGAATTGCTGGCTGGGATGCAGCAGCAGAAGGCTCCAGGCTTATCCCCCTAGGAGCTGAAGGACCTGTGGGAGAGGAGCGGGCGCAGATCACCCCCGGGGCTGGGGCTCCCCAGGCACAGCCACGCTGGCTCCAGGAGGTTGTGATTTCCTGCCCAGGGCAGCAGCAGCTGAGGGCAAGGGAGGGCAAAAGTCTGGAACGATTTTTGGCTGCACCAGGAATGCTCCTCCTCTGGCATGCTCAAGTGTCCAGCCTTGCTGAAGCTGGAGGCTTGCACAACCCCAGGGAACTGATGTTTTTTCCTCGAGTGTCCGTAAGGCGAACCTTGAAAACGTCCGTTTCCCCTTGCCCTTTTTCCAACGATGCTGGTTCCTTTCCTGACAGATGCCCTGGCCCCACACTGGGCAGCCACGTCACACCACAGAAACAAACCACTTGGTTCTGTACAAAATCAGGAGAATTTTTATTTACAACAGCAAGAGGCAAAAGGAGGGTTCAGGCAGCGGCACTCATATTCCTGCTCCCATCCAACACTGATGGGCACACAGGAGCCAACTCCTGTCTCAGGGACAAGTTTGCTGAGGGATCAGGAGTGCCCAGCCCATGTGGCACTTCCCAAGCAGCCGAAGGCACAGCATGGATGTGAGGATGGATGTGAGGTACCAGCTGTGCTCCCCTCAGCTGGGACTTTATTCCTTGCCAGCTGCCCCATCACCACTCTCTGCCCAGGCCAGGGCAGCTGCCAGAACATTGCTGCTCTGCTGGCACAGACACAAAACACAGCCAGGCTCTCCCCTTCCGGGCCCCAAATGATGGGGAAACCTCTGGCATTCCTTTCCAGCTCTTCCCTGGTAAAAGCACAGCTCCCTCAGCTCTGCTTTCCAGCACAGCTCAAACAAGGGCGAGCAGCAGTAGCTTTTCCAGCATGAGGAAGAGGAGCTGCCATTCCCTTGTCCCAAAACCTCCATGAAGGGAGTCCTGTGCAACTCTTGGCCCCCACTGCACCCCGGGAAGAGCTCAGGAGTAGCTGAGGGGCATCTTCCTCCACAGTCCCCCACACAGGCAGTTCTTGATCCAGCGCTGCTCCCACTGCTTCACTGCTGTCACCTTGTTGGGCGACTTCAGCATGGTGACACAGCCACACCTGGGGGGACATGGAGGGTGCAGCCAGCCCGGGGGGCTGTGCAGAGCCAGCACTGCTGGGGAGCTGCATGGATCACACAGGGATCTGGGTATCCATGGGGGAAACCAGCTCCTGTCATCTGCAGATGACACTTGTGAGCACCAAAACCAGCTGAAACCAGCAAGCAACAATCCCGCTGAGGGCTCTGCTGGAGCTGGAGCCTGGCAAGGAACAGCCCCAGCTGCTGTTTATACATGAAACAACTGACAGTCATCTCACAAAAATGATCTGCTACAGAGGCTTTCTATTAAAATCAGTAATTAAAGCTAATTCAATCACATGACTTAGATGGATGTTTGTTCCCTGAGCCATTATCCTGAAATCCAGGCTCTCCCATGAGGGTGGATGAGTAGGGCAGCATGAAATGCAAGCCTGGTGAAAAGATGACCCCAAAAGAGGAGCAGGGGCAGCTGGGTGATTCCTCCTCCAGCCCTGCCATGACCACACAGGTGCTTTAATGACCAGACCCACAGAACTGGGCATCACATAAAGGAGTTGCTGTAGGGTCTCCTCCAGGCCAGATTACTTTAAGAGCTTTATCTGATCTGATTTTTAACCCAAGGGCCAGAATGCAACAGTGCCACTCTCTGACAATGACATGGGCATCCCAGGTTGGGGACACCTTAACTACAGCCCCAGCCATCTTCAGAGAGCTCCTGAAGGACACAGGACAGTCCAAGTGTCACTTACCTGGTACAGGACTTGCATTCCTCTGTTGGGTACGCACCCAGGTGCAGCCGTCTCAGGTGGTCAATTTTGGGCTGTCCAGGGGCCCTGGGGAGGGAGAGCAGGACTTTCCTAGTGTCACTTTTCACGAGCTGCCCCCAGGACAGGGAGCTGTACCTCACTGGCCAACTTGGCAGAGGTTCTGCCCAATTACCCACCCAGTGCCACGAGATTCGTTGTCACAACGACACAATTAATCACATTAATTAATGGGGTTTTTCCCCCCATTTGCTATCACTTTTCAGTACTTAAAATTCCCAGCCCATCAGAAGCTGAGAAAGGGATTTGAGCAGAGAGGACAAATTGCTCTTGGGTCACAGCAGCAAGGAGACAAGCCAAACCTAAGAGCTGCCAAGACTCCTCACCACGGCACTGACTCTTTCCAGGGGTTTGTACCTGACAAAGGCATCGAACTGGGAAGAGACAGTGTGGCCAACGAGCCCGGGAGCCTTCCCAAACTGCAGCCGGACCAGCTGCTTGTTCTGCAGCTTGCTGATGATGCCATCGTTGATGGGCAGCCAGTCAATGTTGGGAATGAGCAGCTGGCTGGGCAGGAGGCAGCACTCATCGATCAGGGCATCATCAGGCTCTGTGATGTGATTTTCCTCACGACCTGCGTGGGAAATGAAGGAAAAAACCCCGTGACCTTTACATTTCTCTCTCAGACCTCCAGAGAGCTGCGTGCAGCCTCCTCCTCCACTGCCAAGTCAGCCTGGAAAACAATAACTTTGGCAGCTGCACTTGCCCTTTCTCAGTGTGCCAGACCCCCTCGGAGTCACGTCCCACCCCACTGCTGCAGGAATTACTGTTCAGGGAACCGGCCACACTCACAGCACAGCCAGAGCTTGGTCAGGAGCCGGAAAAGCAGGGACATGCTGTCCTGGGTGTCTGAGGTTGCCGTGTACACGGGGAGGCAGCTGGGCTTCAGCAGCCCCCAGATGCGGATCACCACCATCAGCTCCCGGAACATGCCGAGGGACGCGCCGTCGCGCAGGAAGCTGTGGCCAGGGCGCACCGGGGAGCCCTGCGGGGGGACAGCGGCGTGGGTGGGGGTGGCACCAGCCCCAGCCACCACACTGCATCCAGACAGCTCCTGCTTCCAGCAGCACACAGCCTACAGAACCCACTGCTGGGGATGGTGGAGGGTCACCTGAAGGGGACACCTCTGCAGAGCTGCAAGAGAAGTGTCCCCAAATCCCCCAGGTACCGTGCTGGTCACCAGACCCAGATGAGCATGGGAAGGGCCATTCTCTAATTCTGCTGCTCCTTACTCCTCCCCAGTGCCTGTGCTGACAGGGACATGCGGCCCTATGTGCCCTGACAAAGCTCCCCAGCACTGCCCATGGGTGTTTTTGTCCTCTCAGCGTGTTCCTGGCACTCCAGGCCTCACCTGGTTGGGAAGGCTGGCCAGCAGGTAGAGCACAAAATCCCCCACCCACTGGATGAGCTGCTGCAGGGACTGCAATGTCGTCATCTCCAGGACAAACTCTTCCGTCTTCAGGTTAATCATCACCTTGTCAATGTCTGGAAGAGAGCCAAGACATTGCCTGGCTCAGGAAGATGGATCCGAACCTCACACCCTCCCTGCGGAGGTCACCCTTGTCCTCCTCCTCAAACCCAGGAGTTACTATGAGACTGTGACACCACAGGGAACAGTCCAACCCCAAACGCTGGGAACGCGGCGCAGGATGCTGTGAGCAGTCAGTACCTACATCCGTGATCTTGGAGCAGATCTCGGTGAGCCGGTCCCCGGGGCTCTTGTCAGGGGTGTTGAGGAAGTGTGGGCGCAGCAGCGACTTCAGGGTGCAGCTGATGGCGATGAGGAAGAGCTTGGCGTGGTAGTCACACACACGGGCGATGGTGCTGGAGGAGAGCTTGCACAGCGACGCCTTCATGGCAACGATGCGTGTGGAGAGCACCTGAGCCACGGGGAAACGCAGCAAAAGGCACAAGAAAAGGCAGGAATTAGCATAAGCTCATTAGAGCTGCTGCTGCTGCTTTATTCTCTGCTCTCCCTTTCTGCTGCAGGAGTGACAGGAGCAGTGACTGCCACGCACGTGAGCACTGTGCTGGGCACGTGCTGCTGTTCCCAGAATCTGCCAAAAATAGATTTCACCATCTCACCCCAAGTTTCCAACAGCTAAGACCCCGCTGATATCAGTGAAAGTGAATGCTGCTGACGTGGAAGCTCTTCCCAGCTCCATCACTGCCCGAGCAGGGCGCTCAGAGAGCGCAGCCAGGCAGAGCCACCGCTGTCCTGAGGACCGGCACTGGCTGTCCCCACTCCAAGTCCCTGAGCCCTCACCATGCCCACCCTGGGAGTGAGCCCAGAGCTCCCACCCAGCCACCTGCTGCAGGGCCGCGTTCTGACGCATGTACTCCTCGTGCAGCTTCTCCACCAGGTTCTGCACCATGCTGGGCTGGACGTGGAGCAGGATGTCCCACCAGTCGTAGCCAGTCACCATGCAGTACTCCAACAGGAACAGCAAGTGCCGCAGGGACATGTTCATGTCCAGCACGTGGCCCATGGAGGGGGAGATGCGGAGCATGCTCAGCTTGAAGGGAGAAACCAAAGGGAAACTGGCTTCAGGAGTGGGCTTAAAATTGTCCCACAAAGCTACAACACAACTTGGGGGCCAATGAAGCTCAACCCTGACCTAGTGACAGTTTCGGACACTGATGGGATACATCCCTTTCCAATACAGATCTCACAGCTGGAATTCCCAGTGTTTCCTGAGCAACCCATCACCCCTCAGAGAGCCTGGGTGAGAAATAACCCCACCGTAAGAGAGCACCAACCTTCCCATGACTGTCCACACCAGCCAGGGCCAGTGATGTCCAGGAGAGCTGCATGGCCTTGAAGTGCACCAGGGGCCCTGTGGTGCGCGGGCGCTTGAGGGCCGGCTCATCCACGGGGCGCTGCGAGGAGGAGCCGTAGAACACGGCCATCATCTGCAGGGACAGCCGGTGCACGATGTGGACACTGCCATCATGGAAAGCCAAGGCCAGGCCTGGGGACAGGAGACAAGTGAGGCTGAGCAAGCAGCTCCTCCCAGCGTGGCAGAGCCTTCAGCCAAAGCAGTGGCCACCACGGAAGCCTATGGAGAAGCCAAAGGGCTGGGGGCTCACAGCATTGCACAGCCTCTTCCCACAATGGGATGGCTGGGAACACCTCCTCTTTGAAAGTCTTCCCTCAGCATTCCACATGCTTTACTTCACCTACAGCTCAGGTGGTGACAGAATCACAGAATCACAGAACAATGAGGTTGGAAGAGACCTCTAAGATCATCAAGTCCAACCCATGCCCTGACACCTCAATTAGATTATAGCACCAAGTGCCACGTCCAGTCTTTTTTTAAACACATCCAGAGATGGTGATTCCACCACCTCCCTGGGAAGACAATTCCAGTACTTTGTTATTCTTTTGGTGAAAAATTTCTTCGTAATATCCAACCTGTACCTTCCCTGACGTAGCCTGAGACTGTGTCCTCTTGTTCTGTCAGTGCTGCCCGGTGGAAGAGACCGACCCCCACCTGTCTCCAGCCTCCCTTCAGGAAGTTGTAGAGAGCAACAAGGTCACCTCTGAGCCTCCTCTTCTCCAGGCTAAACAACCCCAGCTCCTTCAAACGTTCCTCACAGGGCTTGTGTTCCAAGCCCCTCACCAGCCTTGCTGCCCTCCTCTGGACGCACTCAAGCATCTCAATGTCCTTCCTAAACTGCGGGGCCAGAACTGGGCACAGCACTCAAGATGCGGTCTCACCAGCGCCAAATAAAGGGGAAGAATGACCTCCCTGCTCCTGCTGGTCACACAATTCCTAATGCAGGCCAGGATGCCATTGGCCTTCTTGGCCACCAAGGCACATTGCTGGCTCATATTCAACCGGCTGTCGACCAGCACCCCCAGGTCCCTTTCTGCCTGAACACTGTCCAGCCAAGATCAAGTGCAGTGTGTAGTGACATTTCAAGCAAAAGTCATGTGTTTAGGATGAAGACAACAGGAACTCCTCACCCAGTCCAGGGAAGAACTTGGTGTCGTTTGCCACCTTTAGATCGGTGTTGGTCAGGGAGATTGGCAGCTTTGGCAGCGCCACGGCCGACACCCGGTCCAGGTCGTTGGTGGCAGACAGGATCCGCCACTTCAGGATCATGGGCTGCTTGTCTCCCACTGGGGAAAATAAGCAAATGAGGGAGGGTTTTGTCCCAGAGAGATCAGAAAATCTGCCCCCATTTCTGCCCGGGCTCCCCCAAGCAGGATCACAGAGCAGGCACTGGTATATTTCCCATATATTTCCAGTATATTTCCCTCATAGTTCCCTATTTTTTCCCTGAATTATACAAACAACATGTTTTGCTAAATCTCTCTTGATGGGAAGCTCTGCTGAGGGTGACTAAGATCCTTATATACAATAATCCTTTATATTTCACCAAACAAACTGCCCTGATTAATTCTGTTCTATCTGAGATCAGGTGGAGCCCAGGCAGCCGGGGCAGGGGATTAATCCAGCTCTGCTGCTCAATCCTGGTCCTTTGGGAGCCTTTGCTCCACTGGTGGCAGGAAGGGCGGCTGTGCAGCAAAACACAAAAAAATGCCTTTGATGAAGCAACAACCAAACCCCTTCCTGGAAACTGCAAGTTGCTGCCTATGATGCAAACACACAGAATGGACTGAGAACACCTGAAAATAAACATGAGATTCTGAGTAATCTCATATATGGGATAACGGATGTGAGAAACTGTGCTGCTTTTTCCCTCAGACCGAGCTCCTGTTCTTGAGAGTCGCCAGAACAGACACTTACCCACAGGAGAGATTTGCTGGAAGATGTTGTTGACAGGCAGGCCCTCCTTCCTAAGGGACCAGCACTCCACGATGCTGTTGTTTTGGTTGGAGGCACAAAGCAGCACCTGTGGAACAGAGCCCCCCCATCACAAGCTTCACAACAGGGAGGACACTGCCCTGGTCATTCTCACCCTCCCATTTCTAAGGTTCTGCTCCCATTCAGGTCATGCTCCAGCGGCAAAAAGCAGAGGATCAAATCAGTGGGAGGCGAGGTCCCTAATTCCAGCCGCACCAGAAGGGCAACTAGGAATGCCAAGGGTATTGCAGGACATGCTGGTCACCTCCAGACCCTCCGAGGAAGGCCGGGTGGAGCAAAGAGCAGCTGCCCACCTGCTCTGACATGTCCCGAGCCAGGAATTTCAGGTGGGTGATGGCCGGGTACTTGTCCTTGCGCGCGGGGTCGGTGGTGCAGCGCATGAAGAGGGACGGCAGGATCTCGGTGTCGATCTTGCACTTCTCGTTCACCACGCTGACACACACCTTGTAGAACTGCACGGGGGACGTGCTGCTGCCATCAGACGTGGCCACCACGATGTTGCCCCCGCCCGTGAAGGCGATGTCGGCCAAGGCCACGCGGCAGCGGAGGCGGCACAGGCTCTCGGTGGCCGTCAGCACCTGCCCGTTGGGCTTGAGGAGGGACACGGTGACCAGCCCGCTGATGGTCACAGCAATCCAGCCCTCCATGGGCTTCCCACCAAACAGCGTCAGCGACGGAGAGAATTTCACCCGGGAAAACTTCTCGCCGAAGTTCGAGGCTCCAGACTGTAACAAAGGTCAACAAAACCTAAGTGTTTGCAGCCAACATTTGTGCCTGCGGAGCTCTTCTGGTGGGAGAAGGGCAGGATTTATGTGGGACATGCCAGGAGTTAAGAAAACACAAGCAGGGAACTTGTGCTTGGCAGCTTTGGGCTTTCAGAGTCTGCAGGATCACACACGAAGAGCTCATGTCTGTGCCCAGATGCCCAGCTCAAACCTCAGCACCCCGAATGCATTTGCTCTGAGTCACCACGGGTAAGGAAAGAACTGCTCTATCTCCATGCTCCTGCCTAGAACTGAGGTACCAGACTAGGGGAGACACATCTGAAACACCAAAAGAAACAAGGCTCCAACCCCCCTCAGAACTCAGCAGGAACCAGGAACCTGACTTCTCTTGGACTGGAAAAACTCCCCAAGGCCACAAGAGAGCCCAGAGCACGGAACACAGGCAGGATCCTGAGTTCTTTGCCAAGCCCTGAGGCAGAGCTCCAGCCCAGATCCCTCACGGAGCTGAGACAAACCTTCTCCACGTGCAGAGCCAGCTTGACGCCGTTGTGCAGCCAGGACAGGGCCACCACCGGGTCCCCCTCCACCACGCTGCCCACCGTGTTCTCCCAGCTGTTGGCCAGGTGATCTGTCATGCTCCAGCACTTGATGTGGCCATCAGCATCTGCCGAGAGCAGCCTGGAGCCTGTGCCAATGACACTGCGTGACAACAGGGGGGACAGGCAAAACCCCACAGGGAATGACAGCCCATGGCTTCGGGACATGCACGGCAGGGGTGGGACACGGTGACAAGGAGGAGGGAGCCCAGCTCACCTGACTGATCCCACTCCAAGCACGTGATGACTTCGGTGTGGCCCGAGTTCACAGAGTAGACGTCCCAGGGGTGCTCGGTGTCGATGATATGGACCATGTGGGTGAGATCTGTGTGAACAGAGAAGTGACTCCCTGTCCCTTGTCACCGCTCCTGAGCCTCAGCTGATGCAGGGCAAACATAAAATGTTTTATAGAAATGATTTGGGGCAGCGTAGCAACTGTGCTGGGAACTCAGTGAGGGGCCAGACACCAGCGTGGTGTAGTTTAGAGATGTCGGTCCTGGTTTAGGGGAAACAAACGCGTGTGAGACACCGCCAGAGGCGGAGGGATGGAAGGAAAAGGAGGAGCAGCAGGCGGCAGCTGCCAGGGGCAGGGCAGAGCTCCGGCCCAACGGATCCGGGCCCCTCCCGGGAGCACCGGGAGCTGCCAGGAGGGATTTCCCGAGGGGCTCGCGGTACCTTTCTCCTCCTCATTGCGGAGGTCCGTGGTGAAGGCGATGAGGTTGCGGCAGGACCAGGCGCACACCAGGGGGATGGAGGGGCAGTGGTTGCTCTTGGGCTTCTTCTCCCACTCGCACACGTAGGCCAGGTCCATCCCGGCGGCCCGACACGGGACAGCCTGGGCCCTGCCTGGGGGCGACACAAGGCCGGTCACACCGGGAGCCCCCAGCCTCAGGGGCCATGGCGGGGGGGGCACAGCTCTCGGGGCACGGGTGGGAACAGCCCCGCACCGGGAGAAACCCCGGCGGTCCCGGGGGGGGGAGGCGGAGGGAGCGGCCCGCGGGTACCGACCCTACGGCGGGCGGGAGGGTCGTCCCCCCTCCCCGGGGAGGTGCCGGAGGTTCCCGGGGGCCCGGCCCGGCCCGGCCGCACTCACCGGCGCCCGCCGCCTCCCGCCGCTCCCCAGGACCCCGGCCCCTGCGCGGGCTGCCCGTCCCGCGCCTGCGCCGCGCGCTCAGGCACTGCCGCGGACACCCCCAGAGATCCAGCCAGCGGCTCTAATTAGCATAACAAACTACCCAGAAGCCACCGGGCAGCCATAGCCAACATAACCGGCAGATTTCGGACACTTTTGGGAAAACCCGAGCGAAATAAGGGAGAAAAAGACTGAGAAACACTTGGGAGGCTCATTCTGCATTTCGTATCGAGCCGCACCTCGATCACCCTATGTGAAAAATGTTATTTCCTCAAGGCTTCAAATAGCGCTGCGGGCGGAGGGCAGTTCGTGCTTGCTTCGGCAGCACATATACTAAAATTGGAACGATACAGAGAAGATTAGCATGGCCCCTGCGCAAGGATGACACGCAAATTCGTGAAGCGTTCCATATTTTTCGCACCTCCCCGCACCCACATTTTCCATCCCGCGCCCAACCGGGTGCCCCCCCACCCCCGCCCCCCAAAAGCCTCCTCCTCCCCGTCCCCACGGAGAGACAGAGCCGGAGGAGGGGGAGCACCGTTTTTATTGTTTCTGAACGCGCCCGCAGCCCAGCCGCGCCAGCGAAGGAGGGGCGAGGGGCTCCCCGCCCGGCTCTGGGGGTGCCCACGGTTAATGGCAGTCGGTGTCATCGCGGGACAGAGCAACCGGCAAAGATCCCCGGGGCACGCCCTGCGAGCGACCCTTGGCACGTGCCAGGGAGGCGGGGGGGGGGGCACACAGAGGGACCCCCAAAAATCTGCCCCCATGGCAGCTGTGGAAAAGCAGAGACAGCCCCGAAGGGGACTGCACCCCTCCAGCACGCACACACACACACACACACACACATGTCAATATACACACACGTGATAAAAAAACACAAGCTATATTACACTTAAAAACAGCCCCGTCGTGCGGGCAGGGCACAGGGCGTGGGGTAAAAGCACCCGGAGCTCCCCACGCCCCGCCCCGGCCGAGGGGGCCGAGCCCCCCTGGACACCCGGTGGGCACGGGGCTGCGGGAACGCGGCAGCCCCCAGGCTCTTCCGCCGGCTCAGCGATTGCTCAGCAGCCGCCGGGAGCTGTTTCACCGCAGAAAAATCTGGACCGAGATCACCCCACGAGCGTCAGCGCCAGAGGGAGGCTGGCCCCGCCTGATTATTTTTAAAAACACCTGGGTTATGAACAGACACACCAACAGCTCCAGGAGGGCTGCGCGGGGAGCGGGGCGGGCGAGAGGCACCTGCCCCGCAGCCGGGGCCGTGCTGCCCGCCCCGCTCCCAGCGCACCGAAGGGCACAGCCGCCAACCCCCGGCTCTGCCCCGCCGGGCAGCGGCTGCTGGAGCAGGGGAAGGAAGGGCCGAGGGTCCGGGAGAGGCTGCAGCGGACACAGGAGGGGCAGGGCAGCTCTGGGGGCATCAGCTCATCTGCCCCAGGTAGTCTGAGAGCAGCAGCTCCGGGGGCAGGAACACGCGGTGTTTGTTGCTCACTTTCATCTGACGTTTCCCTTCGATGTCCGAACCTGCGGGTGGGACGGAGCGGTCAGCACATGCCTGCTCCCCTCCTCGGGGGTCTCCAACAGGCGCTCCCAGCCCAGCCACCGCCCTCCCCTCCTCCCTGGGGCTCGTGGTGAGCGCAGGCTCCCCCGTTTTCTGTCCCCTCCGTCCCCAGCCGAGTCCCTGCCGGCACCACGGGCTCGCTCCCCATCATTAGCGCTCAGGCTGATTGCCACAAGCGGCTCCTAATGAAACGCTCGGCAGCGGAGCCTCCTCTGGAGGGATGGAGCCTGATGCCTTCTCTGCCGTGGCAACAAAACCTTTGGGGACGCTCAGGGCAGTACGAGAGCACGGCTGCTCCTCGGGAGGAGGAAGCAGCTGCAGGAGAGGGAACCCCGCGAGCAGATTCTTGCTTTGGACCACCCAAATTTCCCGTCAGAGCTGGGTCCCGCCGACCCCCGGGTGTGCGGCTGCAGCCAGCCGTGGAGGCATTGGTGGGGAGGAAGCAGGCAGGGGTGGGACCGCGGGGTTATCAGTGAGCCCCAGGGCGAGGTGGGGCCGGCAGGAGGAAGGGAGGAAAAGGCTGAGCTGGAGAGGAGAGATAGTGATGGAGGGAAGGGGAAAAACAAAAACAAAATCAAAATCAAAACTAAAACCAAGCAGACACGCGGCTCTTACTGGCAGAGACGAGATCCATGTACTGGCAGAGTGCGTGGAGCAGGAGCCGCTCAAAGCTGGGGGACAGGGGACAGGGTTAGAGCCTGACCAGCGTCTCCCACGGGCTGCCCTGCCCTCCATCCTCCCCAGGGACCCGCAGAGCAGATGGGGAGCACACAGTGCCACAAGGGCCTGCGCAGGGATCCCCGGGGGCTTCCCTCCCCCAGGGGCTCCACGGGGACCAGGCCAGGTGGGCGTCCCCAGGTGGAGACCCAGGCCCGGCTGAGGGGAGGCCAAGGGGTGTCCTGTGCTCCCAAAGCCCCTCTGCAGCCTGGGGTGGCCCTGGGGCACGGGGAACCCCAGAGCCCAGGACCCCGAGATGGGGAAATACCTGTTATCCATCAGTGCTGTGTAGACGGAGTGGGGGGTGACAGAGAAGAAGGCCAGCAGCTCCTCCTCCAGCCCCTCCAGCGTCCCCTGTGAGGAGAGGCAGGGGCTCAGCGAGGAAGGGACAGTGGTGGGCACAGCCCTGGCACAAATGACTCCCCAAGACTTACTGCCAGCAGCTCCCGGGCAAGTTATTTGGACGGGAGACAGCAGGGAGAGGAGACATCTCCCATCTCCAGCCCCTGAGGCAGGGAAGGATCCAGCTCCTGCCAACTCCACACTGTGTGTGCCAAGGGCTGGCACCATCCCTCGTGTTCACAGCAGCCAGGGGAGCCTCGTGCCTCCCAACAGTCAAAGCTCAGTGCTCTGCTGGTCTGCAGAGCTCTGTGACCCCAGAGACGAGCAGCACACGTGTCTCATTTGAAGACAAACAAGGCAGTGGGCAGGAGGAGCCCAGGCTGAATTTAGAGGCTCTAATTAGCACCAGGAAAACAAACAGAGCCCCACAGAGCAGAGGGAGCAGGGAGCCAGCACCCCCAGGGCTGGTAGAGCAAGTGTCTGGGCAGGCAGTGCAGGGCTGCACTCACCTCTCTCCTTCCTGCTCAGCAGTTGGTGCACTTTTACCCCCTTTCAAAATACACTGGAGTTTCCCCAGACAGCCTTGTGTGGGTCACTGTGAAGACCCCAAAGGCTCCACTGCTGTCCCCATGCATAAACACGCCTGGTTTCACCTGTCACCTGCTGTCATTGCACAGAGACTGGGAAACTACCACTAAAAAAAGCCCTGTAGCTGCCAGAAAAATCTGAACTGAGCCAGGAAACCCCATGTGGGAGCTGGATGTCTGCCTGCAAGCAGCCACCACTGCGGGGTCACACGAGCACCGGAGTGCGTTTCCAGGAGCTCCCCTGAAATTTGGCCCTGCCCTGCACAGGGTCAGGGCACAGCTCTGGGGCCACGGCTGTGGAGGGACCCCTGCCAGCCCCAGCCCTGCTGCCCCAGGCCCCCAGCTCACCATGGGGATCCGGCCCCGCTTCAGGGTGGCGCGCAGGCGGCGGCTGATGCGCTGGAAGCACTCCTGGGGTGTGTAGGCAGGCAGCTCTGGACAAGGGAGAAGGGATTTGGACACAGCTCACAGCTCCAGAGCCCGCAGTGTCACTTTTTGGGAGGAGCCAGCGTCCCCCTCCAGCTGCCAAGCAGGGCCCCCTTCACAGTCACCCCTAAACCAGCAATGCCCTCCCCAGCACAGGAGGTTCGGGGGTGCAGAGATTTGGGGCTGTGACATTAGGGGATGGCTGCTGTGCCATCATCCCAGCCACTTCTGGCTCCCACAAACCCTCCCTGGTCCATGGTGGGGGTCTGCAGGCATAACCCCCCCCACTGCCACACCCAGGGGGTGGGCTCAGGCATCCCCTGGCCCCACCATTAACAGGGAGTGGGTGCAGCCCTCCCAGAATGTACACAAGGAAGGAAAGGGAGAGGCTGTCCCCACCCTGCGTCCCCTCCCAGCACCTTTCCACTTCTCTTCATTCTTGACAGGCAGCTTCCTCCTGTGCTTCTTCCTGGCCTCCTCCTCCAGGTAGAGCAGGACCCGCTCCTGCTCTTCTCCCGACCGGTTCATGAAGTCGTTCCAGATCTGACAACACAAGCCACCAAGCCCCACTGCAGAGGTCTGTGGGGAGCGCCTGGCAGTGCAGGGGGGCCCCTCCCCACACCCCATGAGCCCCCTCCTCACCCTCTTGTCCCCAGGGGTGGCCCTGAGTGCCACACCAGGGAGAGGCCACGTTTCAAAACACCCGGTTACAGGGCCAGCGTGAGGCAACGGGGGTTTGGCAAGGGGCTTGTGCCAGAGGAAGTGCTGCAGCTCACCAGGCACCCGCTGCTCTGCAGCCACAGCTCTCCATGAGAGGATCTGCCTGGAGATTCCCCCACCCTAGGACCCCATCACCCCCCGGCACGCACGGCAGCAGATCCCACAGATCCCAACCTGACACCAGACCGGGCAGAAGCTGGGGTGCAGCAGCTCAGGCCAGGGAGGCAGAGGGATGGAGGAGTGAGGTACAAGCATGACATGCCACGCCAGTGTCCCCAAGCCAGTGGGTGTGTACCCACCTCCACATAGGTCTCATTGTTACACGCCTCGGTGAAGATGCTGGGGGTGGCCGAGTGGGTGAGCTCGCCCTCGTCGCTCCCGCAGTCATCCTGCTCCAGCAGCGTCATCAGGTAGCGAGCTGGGGCGAAGAGCAAAGCCTGAGAGGGGAGGAAGCACCTCCAGAGAGGCCCCTTGCCCGCAGTACATCCCCGCTTGCCACACAGTTCAGGGGAGGCTGCCCTGGGGAAGAGACCCTGCCCTGGTCCTTACTGTTCTCCAGCCTCTGGAGGCTCTTGCGGCCCTTGGCCCTCGGGATGAGGTCGGAGTTGCGGATGGCTTTGTTGATGTAATACTGCTTCCTCTTGGACGGCGAGAACCGCTTGGACGGGGAGTCCTCCAGCAGGGGCAGGCAGTCCTCGATCCTCCTGGGGGACACAGCGGGAGGGATGAGCCCACCTGAGGGGCCTGGGGCAGCCACAGCAGCGGGAGGATGGGGGGAGATGGGGCAGCAGAGCATCAGTCCCGTTGTTACTGCAACTGGCATCGCCTCCTCCCACGGGGCCTGTCCCCCTCGGGTCACCGTCACCTCCAAGGGCTGGCTCTGCTCAAAGCAGCTGTGTGTCAGCACTGGAAGGACCGGGTAATTAACCTGGGTAATTAACCCGGGCAATTAACCGTGCCACACAGGAAGCAAAACGATGGATCCATTCCTGCTGGGCCCCTGCTGCACCTCACGCTCACCAATCATCCTGAGTGGATTGGCACTGACCCTGGCACTCCTTGTTGAGGGCAGCAGGAACACCACCCCAGCCTGGCACTGCCAGCTCCTGGGGGCACCCAAAGCTGCTCACATGTTCACAACATGGTCAGGGCATTGATTAGTCACAGGCACAGCTTAGCAATGACCAAAACAACTGAGGCATTTTATGGGAAAATGAAGCCACACCACGAGCGAGAAGCTCGCCGGGTGCTGAACGCAACTGCTTGGGTTTCAAAGTTTACTAAACACCAAAGACAGGAAGTTTCACTGCCTTCACTTGCGAAGAAGCTTCCCCTCAGGGTTGTGTGGGTTTCCTTTGGCGCAGCAGAAGGTGGGGGAGAAAATCAACACCCCCGAAACAACCCGCAGGACTGTCCATGCAGGACGAGGAGCTGCAGCACGGCTGCCCAGAGCGACCACGGTTACCGCTGCCACGGCGGCACCACGGCCTTGCTCCATCCACAGGGCCGTGTCCCCACCGTGTCCCCTCCTTTCCAGCATTCTAGGCCTCATGGGAGCCCCAGTGCTGCAATCAGGTCCCGACAGAGCTGATCTGGGCACAGGGCAGAGCAGGTTGTGCTGTCCGATTGCAGCCCGGGCCAACAGCCAGCTGCTTGCCCTTGCCAAAACCCTGATTTTTTTTTTCCCTTTGCCTGCATCGGGGGAGCGATACAGTCTTGGCTGGTGGCGGGGGGTAAAAAAACAACCATCCCTTCCCAGCCGGAGAGAAAACAGTGGCAAAGGTGGGTTTGGAAAGAATAAAAGAGACTCAGGTATCAAGGCAATGCCCAGAGGACGGGTGGGGAGCAGTAACCCAACCTGCCACAGCGAGCAACCAGGGCTGGTGGATCAAGTTGTGATACAAAGACGGTTACAAAAACCTGAATAAACAGAGGGAGTCACCTTACGCTGGCCCCAGCTCGGGGGGTTTGAGTACACAGCTGCAAGCCCGGCACTCCCTGGAGCCAGCACGGCTCCAGAAAGAGATGTCAAAAACCAGTGTCAGCAGGGTGGGAGCACCCCCAGGACCCCCCGAGCCCCGTGGGAGGGGAACAGGCTGAGCCACACTCGACTCTCCTCCTGAAGGCTGTTCGTGGCTGCCCTGGCACCCGGCACTGCCACGTCTGCCCTGGCACTGCCACCTCCACCCAGTGCCAACCTGGAGGTTCACAGGGCACAGTGACCTCGGGCCAGTGCCCCCAGAGCGAGTGACCGGTGTCGGACAGGCATCGGTACCCTCTGAGCCAGGGTCCCGTGCCAGGCTGACATGGGACCCCAGGAGAGGTCATTCCTGGGGGACCACAGCAAACCGTAACCCCGGGGCAATGGGCCTGGCAGCTGCGGGGACACCGGAGCGCGGATTCGTGGCTTCACCTCCACGTCCCGTTCCCAGGCAGGGAACGCGCCTGGAAGAGGAACTTGTTGTCTGCCGGGGGATTTCGGACCTATTCCTGTCATTTACCCTTTGGCAGCAGAACGCGGCACGGACCTGCAGAGCGAAGTCGCCGCGGGACAGCCGGGGCTGTCAGGGTCAGCTCCGTCCCGCAGCGTCCCGGGCCCCCGGTATCCCCGTGCAGGAGCGGGGGGCTCCAGCCCACCCCCGGCACCACGAGGAAGCCCGGCCCGGATGGCCAGCCCCGGTGACCGGGAGCACCGTGACCTCGAGGGATAAACACTAATTATAAGGCTCATTCTGCCGGTGCCGGGCTCCGCTCTGACACCGCCCCCGGGGCCGGGGAGCCGGGGACGGGCTGTCCCAGGAGGCGCCGCCGCCGCTCCCCGCCCGCACTGACAGCCCGGGGGGCTCCTGCCCGGCCCGACCGCCCCACGGCCCGCCCGGCCCCGGGCTCGCACTCACGGGAACGGCTCCTCGGGGCCCGCGCCGCCCCGCAGCACCACCATGGCGCGCTGGGACTGGGATCGGAACCGGGACGGTGACCGGGACCGGGACCGGGACCTCCCTCCGCCGCCTCCACCCCCGGCCCGCACCGGCGGCACCGGGCCCGGCACCGCCCGCTGGAAGTGACGTCACGGGGGCGGGGACACGGGAATCCCGCCCCGGGCGTCGCGGGAGGTGGGGCACCGGGGGTGCTTCGGGGAGCCCCAGGAACCGGGGCGCGACGCCTGCCGGACCCCATTAACGCCGCGTGAATCCCTGTTGTCCCCCGATAGCTCCTCCGTTAGCCCCCGCGAGCCTCCAGTTAACCACCGGAAAAGCCTCGTTAACCTCCGTTAACCCCCGTTAACCCCCCCGTTCCCCCCGTTAACCGCCCCCCCTCCGCGGCTCTACCGGGGCCCGCGCCCTGCACGGCGCCGTTCCCCCGCCCGTCCGCGAGGCGGCGCTGCGGCCGCGCCCCCGCCGCGCGCAACATTTGCATGCCGACCAATGGCGGCGGGGGGCGGGGCGCTCCCGGAGCCACGGGCCAATGACAGCGCGGGGCGGGGAGGGGCGGGGCGCTCCGGGCGCGGCGGGCCAATGGCGGCGCGGGGCGGGGCGGCGCGGGGCGGGGCCGGGTCCCGCCGCCCGCCCGCCGCCCGCCCGCCCGCGGGGAGAGCAGCGCCGCGGGCCCCGCGCGCACCGGCCCCGCCGAGCCCGAGCCCGAGCCCGGGCGGCCGCGGCTGCTATGCGGCTTCGCGGCGCACGGCCTGTACCGGGTAAGGGGGACGCGCCGCCGCAACGGTCCCGCGGATGGGGTCGACATCAAGAACGGGACCCCCGCTGCGGCCGTAGCCGGGACCGGTAGTCGGGGGCTGGGCGGGAGCGGGGACCGGAGCCCAGGACGGGTCGCCTCTCCGAGGTGGGTTGGGCCCTCCGCTGCCGGTGCCGGGCGGGAGCGTGACGCCCGCTCCCCCCGCGGCCGGTTACCGGGCGCCTCTCCCACGCGGGGCTGGGGTTCCTCCCCCGCGGCCGTTCTCGGCCTTGACTCTCCGTTCTCCCCGGGCGCTGCTCTCCGGGCCGAGCAGAGCCCCGTGGCCCCGCCCTGTGCCCCCCCCCCCCCTCCCCAGGCCCGCGGTCTCCCGGGGTCCGGACGGTGGAGGGACCAGGCCGGACCGACCCAGGCTCGCCTCTCCGTGTCGGGGGCGGCCGTTTCCCCCCGTTCGTGGCACCAGGGCCCATTTGGGCCCCGCCGCCTCCGTGCCCGGTCCTTCTGAGGGCCGCCGGTGCCACGTGCCGCCGGGAGCGGGGCTGGGCTCAGTTTTGGGGATGGGACTCATGTTCGCCTCGGGTCCCCAGCCCCGTCCGTCCCCG
This sequence comes from Anomalospiza imberbis, assembly GCF_031753505.1. NCBI lineage: Eukaryota > Metazoa > Chordata > Aves > Passeriformes > Viduidae > Anomalospiza > Anomalospiza imberbis. The sequence goes on from NC_089707.1 coordinate 3,270,594, forward strand.
GGGACGGCACCCACCGGGCCCGGCCTCCCTGTCCTTCTCCTCCTCTTCCTCCCTCAGCCTCCACGACACCCCCGGAGCCCTTCCCGGCAATGCCGGGAGCCCGCCTGGGGGTGTCCGGCCGCGGCCAGCCCAGCCCCGGTGTCGGTGGCACAAAGGGCCTTCCGTCACACCCGCGCTGCCTATTTTTAGCCGCTGTCGCTCCCCAGCACCTGCCCCGGGGACGCGGGTGACGCCGCCTCGAATCCCTCGCGGGACCCCCGCCACCGCCCCACGGCGGGGACGCACCGGGCCCCGTGGCCCCGAGCGACCGGAGGGACAAAGGGGCACGGCTCAAGGTCACCGTGGCCGCCGGGCCGGGGTGCCACGGGGCCCCGGCTGTGGCCTCACCACTCCGGCTTCCCCGTGGAGAAGTTGGCAGCGTGGCTCCGGCGCGGCCGCGGCCCGCCGTGCTCGAGGAGGCAGCTCCGCACCTGGTGCTGGCACCGTGTCACCCGGGGATGAGTCGTGGCCCGGCAGAGCCACAGCGGCGGCGAGGAGCACGTGCCCGGCTCGGTCTCGCTCCGGTTCGCTCGGGGATGGCGCAGGGGACGGGGTTCAGGTGCGGGGCAGGGCAGGAGCGCGGCCGCGGCTGGCGAGCGGCTGCTCCGGGGCGGGGAGCGTCCCTGCCGCGACCTCTCCTCCGCGGGGGCCAGACGGCGCTGATCGGAGTCGAGGAAACTGAGGCACGGGCACTGCTGGCCCTCTTGTGCCGCGCCTCTGCTGGCTCCCGGTGGAGGCGGTGGCTGCTGAGGTTGCCGTGACGGTGGCGACGTGTCCGTCCGGTAGCGTGAGCCGAGCCCGGCCGGGCCGGGAGCGGATGCTGCCGCGGCGAGGCGTGGGGGAAGCGGCTCCCGCCCGATCGTCCGCGGCCCCGGCCCACACTGGCAGCAGGTTCCTCTTTCCAGAATGCGCGGGATCGTGGCGTAGCTGCCGGCCCCGGCGCGCTGCCGGCTGTCCTGGCCCCGCAGCCCCCGGGTCCGGCCCCACGGTCAGTCCCCGTGAGGGTCGTGCGGTGTGTGCCCCCGGGCAGCTGAAACGGGGTTTGCGCGAACGCGGCACGACCGCGGTGCTGCGGTGAGCTCCTTCAGTGCAGGCGAGGTCACAGCTGGGAGCTGGCCGGCCACACCGGGGCTGCCGGCCACACCGGGGCTTGGGAGCCCAGTGCTAGAAGAGGTCCAGACCAGGGTGCTGGGGTGTGGGGGTTCCGCAGGGCCCAGCTGTTATGTGCTGATCCCCTCGGCGTTTTCCAGTGGGGCAAAGCAGAGATGGGCTGGTGGCAGCCTCACGTGTCCTTGGAGGACTCCCAGCCCCCAGGGAAGGGGAGCAAGGGGGCTCTGGGGACGGTTGGCTGAGCCTGTTTGCCAGGGTTTCAAGGCTCTGCCTGTCCATCCCCTGGGATCTGCCCCGGGGTGCTTTGGGGCCCCTCCGCTGTGCAGCGCAGACCCCAGTGCTGCCCACACCCCAGTGCCATCACGATGAGCCCAGTGCTCCCCATGCTGTGTGTCCCTGCTGGGGATGGGCCTTGTCCCCTGTGGGGGACCTGGTGGACGTCTCTCTCCAGGGCCTGTTATCTGCGGGGCGTGGGTCCACCGGTATCCGCTGCCTGCAGGGCCGGGCAGGGCTATCGGGTCCGGCAGGCCCCTTCCCCCTCCAGCAGCAGGCCCAGCCACCCTATCTCATTAGCTGGAGATTAATGAGGCTCCTGCGCTGTCTTTAACTCCTTCCTGCTCACCAGCTCCTGCCCCCAGCTCCACTGACCCTCTCCTCTACTTCTCCCACAGGTTTGCGCCGACGCCTGCCGGACACTGACCCAGCTGAGGATTAGGGACACCGACTGTGAGCAGGGGACCCTGAGGCTGCCAGCCCCAGAAAGTGCCAGGTCTGCAAGGGAAAGGGTGATGCGCCGTGCTCCAGCTGCTGCCTGCTGAGCCTGAGGAGGAGTTTTGGAGACTACCTGGGACACCCCCCCCAACAACAGCAGCACCCCAATCCCAACAGGCAGCACTGAGCCTGGGCCACACCATAGCTCTTAAGCCAAGGAGACATCGGACCAAGCCTGAGTGGGGTCAAGGAGCACGTCCTTCTTTCCTAACCCAGTGTCAGCTCCTGCCCTGACACCCCGACGGCACTGCCCTCACCCCCCGGCAGCCCCCTCCAGGGCTGCCTCCCCCCGGCGCTGCCCAGCTTTGGCCCCCAGCCCCGCTGGAGCGCGGCAGCCTGCCGGGCGCTGCCCCCCGGGCACTGCCCCCTGGGTGCATCGCCCCCCGCCCCCCCGGGGACCCCCCGCCTGCCGGCAGAGCCATGAAGCTGCAGGCGGTGATGGAGAACCTGCAGCGGCAGCAGCGCGCACGGCTGCAGCAGGCGCTGGAAGCGCGGCAGCAGGAGCAGCAGCAGCAGCAGCCTCCCCGCTGCACGTCCCCCCCGGCGCAGCCCTCGCAGCCCCAGGGGCAGCCCCCTGCCAGCACCCGGGGCCGTGGGCAGGATCCAGCCCCGGCGCCCTCGGAGGAGGGAGCGGAGCCTGAGAGCGCGCACATCCAGCGGGCACAGATGGCCGCCCTGGCTGCCATGCGGGCGGCCGCCGCCGGCCTCAGCCACTCACCCAGCCCGGGGCTGTCGGATGAAAGCCAAGGCTCCGAGGAGGATGAAGAGGAGGAGCACGGCGAGGAGGAAGATGGTGGCGGGTACCAGCAGGAGATGGGCTCTGAGGAGGAGGAGGAGCTGTGAGTGTACTCGGGCAGCTCTCATGGGTTTGGGGAAGGGGCACAACGTTGGTGGGTTTGGGCACAGCGTGCTGGGGAGGCTGCGGGGATCCTGTGGCTTGGGGCAGGTTGTGGATTAGAGCTATTGGGATATTTCAGAGCAGGAGGTGCTGAGAGCAGCGGCTCGGCTCTGTGGCAGCGGTTCCTCGTGCTGGGTTGGCATGACATGCCATCTCTGCCCAGCAGCCAGGGGCTGGGACAGAGGACCCCAGGCTAGTGTTAAATTATGCACGACCTTCGGCTGCCTCCAGCGTGCATCCTTTCAGGGCAGGGGCAGGCCAGGAGCCATCTGGCAGAAGTCCATGGCAGAGTTGCTCCTGGGATACTGGGGGCCGGCCATGCCACGCAGAGCTGCCCCCACCGATGGGCTGTACCGGGGCTCCACTGTGTGCTGGGTGGGTGGTCCCAGCCCCACAGCTGGGGCGGGCAGGAGAGAGGGACGGGCCTTTGGAACCAGCGTGGGACCAAACCTCTCCTTTCCTCCTGACTCCAGAAAGGGCAAATGGGATGAAGATGACTTTGAAGAGGACCTGGGTGAGGAGGAAGAGGAAGAAGAGGAGGAGGAGGAAGAGGAAGACTATGAGGAAGAAGACGACATGGGAGAGGAAGGGCTCAGCTCAGCAGAGGCGGTGCGGGCGGGTGCGGGATCCCTGCTGCTCCGCAAGCCCCCAGCACCCCAGCACTACCGGGGGGAGCCACCACGGCTGCCAGGGGGACAGGAGCGGTTGCCCCCCGGCCTAGGCCACGCTCAGCCCCCACCACCAGCACCTGACCACGGCGACTGGACCTACGAGGAGCAGTTCAAGCAGGTATGTGCCCACCGAGACACGCGTGTCCCTGCCCTGCCATCCCTCTCCTGCTCCTGCGCAGCCGTGTGTCCTCGCGAGCGTGGGGAGATGCCTCTGGCAGTGCCGCCTCCGGCAGTGTTCTCCTCGGATGCAGCTGCTGTTGTCATTAGGAATGCGTGGGATTTCTCCGGGGTTTTAGTGCTGGGCTCAGTCTCGCCCCTTCCCTGGTTGGGTGACTCCGAGTGGATCCTGTGTCCGGGTTGTTCTGCCACAGGCATGCAGTGTGGTTGGGTTTGCTGCAGGGATGTGGGAGGATTCCTGCTGAAAATTATGAAAAAATCACCCCATACTTGCAAATCTGATGGATCTTACGGTTCTCCTCTTCTCAACTCTCCCCAAGCCATTTTCCGTGGGGACCTGTCTGTCTCCCATCACCATCACTACAGAGCTGATGCCTGGCAGGACGACTCTGGCCCCGTGGATGCATGGTGGGGGGCAGAGCTGCACCCCTGCTGCTGCCAAAATGCCATGAAAAGAGTGAAACCAGGGAGAAAACACCTGGCTATCCCCTTCATTGCCTTCCCCAGGCAACGAGGCCAGCACATTCCCACTCTCCTGGTGCCAGAGCTGGCTGCAGTCCGCTCTTGCTGATAGAAGAAAACGTGCTGCAGCCGGGGCTCCCCGGGGGCTGCCCGGCACCTTTGATGTGTGTTTAAATGCATCGGAGTTTGGGGCTGGGGGAAGGGGCAGGACCAGCAGCAGCAGATGGGACCCAGATGGAGCGGCCAGGGCATGGTGGCCTTTCAGGAGGGATGCGACCACCTCTGCCCCTTCACCTTCAGGAGGCTGTCACATCCCTTCCGACATGGAGGAAGGAGCTGCTGGGATCTGCTGGCACATGTGGGTGTGGGCAGGCTCAGAAAAGGGCTGGCGAAGGGAGCACCAGCAAGCACGGAGCATGTGGCCATCCTCCTGGTGCTGCCTGGCTGTGGGTATGGAGGGATGCTCTTGTCCAGCTGTAGGGATGGAGGGATGCTCCTGTCCAGCTGTAGGGATGGAGGGATGCTCCTGTCCAGCTGTAGGGATGGAGGGATGCTCCTGTCCAGCTGTAGGGATGGAGGGATGCTCCTGTCCAGCTGTAGGGATGGAGGGATGCTCCTGTCCAGCTGTAGGGATGGAGGGATGCTCCTGTCCAGCTGTAGGGATGGAGGGATGCTCCTGCCCAGCTGTAGGGATGGAGGGATGCTCCTGCCCTGCACATCCCTCATTGTAGTGCTGGGCTCAGTCTCGCCCTTTCCCTGGTTGGGTGACTCCAAGTGGATCATCCCTCCGAGTGGTGACATCCCTTGCTGCACCCAGGCTACCTGCTCTTCTTGTGGTTTCTCTCTCTTGTGCTTCCTGCTGCCGGGGAGCGAGGGGCCGGGGCCGTGAACTCGTAGCTGTGAAAAGGCTTTTCAATACCGCAGCTCTGATCTTCCTGTTCGTCAGCGTGTCAGTGCCGTGGCCCAGGCCGTAGCCTCTGCCAGGTCCCCTATCACAGCCACAGCACTTGGGAACACCAGCCCCGTTCCCAGCGCTTTCCCGGCCCCCCAAGCTGTGCCCTCTCTCCCTGAGCACTCCCTCTCCCTCCGTGTCACTTCTGGGGTCCCTGGGAAGAGCCCGGCTCGGTGGTGAGTCGTGGAAGCAGCCGGAGGGGGTTGGAGAGCCTCCGTGGGTGGAGGAGCGGAGGCGACGCGCTGGGCCCGGAGAGGCTTTCCCCGGCACGTCAGCCCGTGCGACCGCGCTTGGATCGCGGCCCCTGGACCGGGGCCAGGGGGTTGCTGGCGCAGCCGGTGCTGGCCGGGAGCTCCTCCTGGCTGGCCTCCAGCGCGTGCCGCCGGGCTCCATCCCAGCCCAGCTGGCGCGGCCTGGGAAGGAGCAGCAGGAATGTAAACAGCGAGGGCAGCACGGGGCAGGGGATGCCGTACCCCATCCCCGCTCCTCGCTGGCGTGGAGGCGCCTTAGGGGGAACCCTGGCAGCTCCGGGATGCTGGAGCACAGCAGGGTCCCTGTGTGGGTGAGCCAGCAGGGACGTGGTGCTGTGCATGGCTGTGCCAGTGTTCTGCCTGCCTGCTCTGTGAGGGATGGGCTCTTTTGGGGTTGCTGTTTATTTCTGCCAAGGAGCTTCTCAGCACTGGCAGCAGCCCCTCTCTTCCACCAACCTTTTAACTTCCCTGGTTGTCCAGTTCTCCCAGCTGGGAGTTTGGATCCAGTTTGGATTCAGCTCTGGTTGCGCTGGTGCTGCCGGCATCCTTGGCCCATGGGTCTCCGTGCTTGAGAACTCCGTTCTCACTGGGCAGTTCCCCCATCCAAGCCCCCGTGCCTGTCTCCACACCCCAACCCTGGCAGCCCCCATCCTCCACTGCCAGGTTTTATTGACCCATCTGGGACAGATTCCTGTGAACTGGTGCTCGGCTGAGCCGTGGGGGGCCGGAGGCAGGAGGATGGGGCCCAGTTCAAGGGAGGAGGAAGGGGAGGGCGTGAGGAAGAGTTATGGAGGTGAGGGAGGTTAGGGAGCCGGCGCGTGGCACCTCCCCGTCCCCGGGGATGGCTACTGCACAGGCAGAGGTCAGCTCAGCCTGACCCGGGCGCTGCCGGCGCGGGCAGCAGAACAAAGGAGCCCCCGGCGCAACCGGGAACTCGGGGGCAGCAGTTGCCAAGGGCACCGTGGCTCCTTGGGGTGGGGGGGGAAAGGGGGCATTTTCTGGGTGGTAAGAGGCTCCCCATGGGAAATGGCTAAAAATCCAGCAAGCTCCTGGCAGCAAAGGGCTGCTTGGGGTAAAACTGCTCGGAGTTCTGTACCCCAGCACTGTGAGGGCTCTGCTGCTGCCCCCCAAGATCCCTGCTCCGGTCTTTATGTTTCATTATTTCTATTACTGCTCCCCACTAATACTGGGAGTGGGAGGAGTGGGAGCCCCTGGTGGAGTGGCAGCCCCTGGAGCTGGAGTTTCCAGCCTCTACCTCTTTTGGAGTTTCCTGTGCTGCCGGTGCTCCCTCAGGCACGGCGCCCTGCACGCCAGTACCCTGTCCCACATCGCAGGAGCTTGCGGAATCCATCTCCCTGTGTTCATCTTGCTGCAGCAGCCACCACTCTCCCTCTGGGGTTCTCCATTTTGGGTGCTCCCTTTTGGGGTGTCTTGCAGTGGCTGCCTCAGGCTGATGCTTAACACCCCATTTCTGCTTCAGGAAGGATTTAAGAAGTCACCACAGTGCCAGTGGGAGGCTGTGCCAGACAGGGGGGTTTCAGGGAGTGCTGCTGCTTTAGTGGGGCAAGAGGTTTCTTGTGTTGGGGACATCGGAGCCGTGCCGGTGGCACACGGGCGCGAAAACCTCAGCTCTTATCTCGCGTGGTGCAGCGCAGCCCGAGATAGGGCGTTTCAAAGTGCAGTGGTGGGGGAAAAATAAACCGAAAGCAACTCGGCGACCTCGGCAGGGCTGCGGGGGTGGGTGAAACCGGACCCCCCTCTGCCCAGACCAGCCCTGCACACATGGCTGGTGGAGCTGGGATTTTCCAGGAGGGTCTGCAGGAGCAGAGAGCCCATACCTCCTCTGAATCCCCAGGAGCTGGTTAAGGCGTGGGGGATCTCCTCTGAACCCCTTTCTCCCGTGGATTATTCTCCTTTTCAAAGCCCAAAGCCAGCTGGGGGCGTGGGGCCTGAGCAGGGGCCCCGTGGCCTCTTAACGAGGGCGGGAGGGTCCATTTACTTTCTTTAAAATATTGATTAGAGCTTTATTGCATTAGCCAGCCGAGTGGATGAGCCGCCCCCAGGGAGGGTGAGGGGGCCCGGGCGCAGGGAAGGGGGACCCGAGTGTCATCACACGGCCGGGGGCCACTGCCCCCCACCCAGAGGCAGTTTGGCTCCCAGATAAGGGGGAGTGCCCTGGGGCCCCTGGTTGGGCGCTGCTGTGCCGCAGAGGTGATTGCGGTGCCTGGCCAGGCCAGGAGCAGATAACACAGGCAAGAGGGGATCTGAGCAGGACAGGACTTTGGGGGCAGTGGGGGAGTCACCACTGCCCTGGGAAAAGGGCTGCGTCCTCCCTGCTCACCCCCCTCTCACCCCGCACTGCTGCCCGGCGTGCCGAGGGGTGCTCCCAGCCGGGGATCCGGCGCAGTAATTGGCTCATAGAGCTCAGGGAGCATTCCCGGGGCTGTAATCCCACCAGATCCCTGGCCAGAGGTCAGGGACTTCTCGGCGAGAGCGGCTTAGCCGCCGAGTGCCTCCCCCAGCCAGACGCCTGGGTGCTCACAGGTGCTGGTCCCGGCATCTGAGCACTCATGAAGCCATTTCTCCAAACAAGACCCAGGATGATTAATGAGGTTGAGGGACAGGGGACACGTCCTTTCTGCTCGAGGTGCCCAGACAGTGCCTTCACCCAGCTGGACCATGCCCCCGACACCCCTCGTCTCGGGAGCTGGGCCGGCTCCCCACAGCGGGGGCATCACTTGCTTGTGTCCCCACAAAGCCCCATTTCCCCCATGCCTGGACCCTCCCAGAGCCCTGTTCCCTCCACACCCCAGCCCCCCGGGCTGACTCAAGGGCTGCGGAGGTGGCGGCCGCCTCCCCTCTCGGCACAGCTGAACTAACAGGGTTTATTTAAAAGGAGAAAGAAAAAAAAAAAAAAAAGAAAAGAGCAGTGCAGGGAGTGGGGCCTTTGTCAGCAGAGCCCCCCGCCCCCACCACAGCGTTGGGCAAGGGCAGCATTGCTCCATCACCCTATTTCTGGCCCAAACCGCAGGAGAAATGGCAGCTGGTCCCAGGGCCCAGCCGGACGTGCTGCAATCAGGGGCCAGGGTGGGGGATGTTTGGGGCTGGGGGGCCCCCTGATCTGAGCCCCTGCGGCAGCCAGACTGGGGGCTCAGGGTGCAGCTCCTGGCCCAGCTCCTGACCCTCTCCTTGACCCTTAATCTGCCTGTGCCTGGGTTCCCGCTCTGGCTGGAGCTCAGCATAATCCACCCCGTGCTGGGGCTGCTGCAGGCCGGGGCTCACCCCTGAGGAGGGTTCCCTGCTCCCCGTGTGTCCCACGGGGAGGGAGTGGCCGAGTCACTTCTGTGGCAGCAGTCCTTTGGGAAAGGGCTTCCCTGTCCCCCCACAGCAGCTGGCTCGGGGTCTCAGCCTGGTACAGGTGGCAGTGGGAGCACCCAGGCAGGTACCAGCCCTAAACCCCTTCAGCAAAGGACTTCACCTCCTGCCTCTGTTTCCCCACCTGTGCACATCCACTGTGGAGCATCCCACTTGGGCACCAGTGCCTGATTTTAGAGATTGCAGCACCTGGGACATGCTGTCCCACGCTGCCACCTGCTCGGGTGCCACAGTGGGATGGGGTCTGTCACTGTGGTGCCATCACAGTGCCCACCACCACCCCCTCCTCTCAGTGCGAGGAAACCGTGAGGTTTCGGCAGTGCTAGAGCAGCTCAGCGGTGATGGTTCCCGGGGCTGACAGCCCACAGCTGCCTCCTGTCAACCCCATCTGTGGCTGCTGGACCCCTTCCAGCTCCTCCAGCGGCTCTGCAGTGGGGTTCCCAGGCGTTCCGTGCCCCCTGGCCCTGCCCACGAGACCCCAGGGACCCCCACCGCGGTGCTGACGGAGGGCAGAGGTGCAGGACCTCGCATTTCAGGAACAGATTTGCAATTAGCCAAATCCCAGCGGGCGGTGGAAGCCCCGGTGACTCATCTGCCGGGGCTTACCGCGATCCCCTTCTAAGACGATCATTTACATATGGTGGAATTTAAACCCCCGTCTTGGCTTCCAGGCCTCGCTGCTGCCGCTGCTGCAACCTCACCCGGGTCAGGTCCTGAATGAGGGTCTTGGTCCTCCAGCCTTCAGGGGCTTCTACCCTGCGAGGCTTGGGAGTCACACAGGGGGGACAGCCCAAGCTGGGGGCTCACCAGGTGCCCCAAGAGTTTGAGTTGGCTGCTCTGGCCACATTTCCCCAGCTCAGCGCTGCATAGCTCACCCACCCTGGCTCTCCCTGGTGGCTGGAGCTAGCCTGGTGTCCTTTCTCGGACAAGCTTTCTCAACAGCGCCTGACTCCACTGGATTAATATTTGTACAAGGTCCGGTGTGATAGCAAGCATGTGTCAAGGGCATGCACCAGCACGCACACAGCAAGGGCCGGGAGAGCTGCCGGGCTGGCTCCCATCCAGCCAGCGGCTCGGCCCGCCGAGGCAACAGCCCCAGCACCCCAGTTCTCCGTGACCCCTCACCAGCCTGTGCCACACGTCTGCATTCAGACACGGAACCACTTTTGATTCCATCCAGAGCCTGGCTCGCTGCCGCCCAGCAGCGAGCTGCCTTTGGGAACGCCACGGCAGCAGGAATCGCTTCCTCCTCTGTGGGAAGGGAGCAAACAGCAGCGGCACAGCCGTCCCGGGAGCCGGTGTCAGCCCGGCCCGCGGCTGGGACACGGATCCTGGGATCCTGGGAGCCGCCGGCTGGCCGGGCACGGCGGCACGGCCGTGGTGGGGAGGGCGGCCGACAGCGCACTGACAATGGGGGGTCAGCGAGGTTAAACGGTGACTAATTCGCCCATTCAGCGTCCCCTCCGCCGCTCGGGGACACCCGCCGTGCCGTGACACCCGCCGTGCCGTGACACCGCCCGCGTACCCCCAGGGTCACCCGCATGACTCCTTCCCCCGGCCTGTGTGGGGAGGAGGTGGGCACGGGGGGCCCGGGTGGTCTCGGGGACCCCCAGCCTCCCGTGCCGATGGCGGGGGATCGGGACTGGGTTTGTCACGGATGGATCCTTGTGCCCACCGGGTCCCCCGGCCCGAGGAGGAGGCGCTGGTGCAAAGAGGCACCTGCGGTGTCCCCCGCGGAGGGGACAATGCTGGGAACTGGTGTGAACAATGGTGCCGACGGGAAGCTCCCGGGCCCCCTCCCCAGCTGCCCCCGCGGAAGCGGCCCCCCAGCCCGGCCATGCTCCGGCGGCAGGAATCCCGCCGGGCCGGTCAGTGGAGTCCCCGCCGGCCCTGGCCATGTGGGCGAGGCTCCAGCCAGCACATGTTGAGCAAAGTGTTGGGAGATTTTGGGGAGGGGGCACGCACGTCCCTGCCCCCAGCAGCCCCTTCCCACGGGGGGTTGTGCCCTGGGGGGCTCGCAGGGGATTAGGGATGGGGACAGCCAGGGGTGACCTGTACCTAAGCCGAGCGCTTTATCTGCGTAGGAATCTGCTCCGGGGCTGGACGCTCCCTTTGCCCTTCACCGGGAGGGATTGGCCCCAGCAAACCCTGCACCCCAAGCCGGGGGGGCTGTTCCTGGAGAGGGGCTGCTGCCTTGGGCACCCCCAGCCCTGAGTCAGCCACCGCCTTACTGGAAATCACATCCCCAGCGCCTCCGAAACGCCGCGGCCCGGGGCCCTCGTCAGTCCTTGGCTCTGGTTTTTACAAATGACTTTCTTATTCTGAATAAGTGCCCTCTGCGACCCCACTGCGGGTCCCGGCGTGCCAGAGGCCGGGGGCTGTGTATGGGCTGGGAGTGGGACGGGAAACGCGCCATAAATGTGTTTATTCTTCGTTGAAGAACTCGTTAGTGTGCGCGGGCTCTTCCCCAGCCCAGCGTGGCCCCTCGGCTGTCCGCTGGACAAAGGGATGCATCCCCGGGGGCTGCCAGAGGAAGGAAGGAAAGAAAAGGAGAGAAGTAGCCCCTCAGCCTCTCACCGCTGGTCCTGCTACCTGCCGAGACAGGGTGGGCTCTCCCCGCCGCTGCCTGCGTTGTGTTTTTTCCTTAAATACAGGAATTTGGGGGAGTTTAGCCCCTGGAAGGTGGAGGCTGCCACCAGCCCCCATCTCTGCTGCAGTGGCCCTTGGGTCTTGTCCCCAGTCCAGGCTCACGTCACGGTGTGCACGTCCCAGACCGGTTTTGGAGAGAAGGAGGAAAACCGAGAGTGTTGCCACTTCCTGGCAATGGAAAAGAAACTTGAAAATTAATTCCTGAAGCCTGAAAACCTGAAGCCAAGCGGGGGGGAAGGGGAGGTGTTTTTAACTCCGTCGCGGGATGCAGGGACACGAACTCCTCCATGACCCTCATGGGGCAGACAAGGGACTCCTGCCGAAAGGGGGATTTGCCTGGCACCAGCATGACCCCCGGCATTCCCGGAGCTTTGTGAAATGGCGCTTCCCCTCCTACTTGTGATTGTCCCCCTTGCCCCAGCCCGTGGAGGTGGGGGGGTTTTGGACCCCCGGTACGAACCGAGCCCGGCCCGTGCCGAGGGCTCTCCCGCATTCCTGGCATTGCCAAGGGGCCGCCTCCCGCCTGCCCTTTGAAAGCCAGCGGGTTGGGATTTTCCTGTAATCTGGTTTGAAACATTAATCCGGTCATCCACACCAAACGCCGGGCCGGCATCCTGCCGGGGCGCTGGGCCGGGGTCAGGGCCACCCGCCCACCGCCTGCCTAATTCCTCCTCCACTTAATTATAGATCTGCTGGCAACGGCCATCTGGCTCCGTGTCCTCAGCCGGCCGGGGGCCGAGGGGGCTGCACTGCGGCCAGGTGGGCTGGACACTGTGCCCAGAGCCAGCCGTGCCGCTGGCATCAAGCACTCACTCTGGGGTGGGTCAGCACTGGGGGCACTGGGTGCGTGGAGTCACGTTCCCCCAGCCCAGGGGACTCCCAGGGAGGTGGGGGGCATCTCCTGCTCCCCCCAGCCAGGCTGGGGTGGCTGTGCCGCAGCGTCCCCTGGCACCGCACCCTGCCGTAGGGACCCCACGGTAAGAGGATATTCCTGGGGCAGCTGCATTATGGATTAAGTCGTTTCCACCTCCCTAATTATGAGACATAAATGTATTGACTCAGCGGCACAGGGCGGCCTTGCCTGCGGCTCCTGCACGCCGGTACCTTTGCACCGAGCACCGAGACGCTGCGTGTCCCTGCGAGGAGCTGGCCTTGAGCTGAGCAGAAACCAGGGTTGAGAGCAGGAAGCAGGGCACAGGCACGGGGCAGGGATCAGCACCAAGCAGGCATAAGACTCAGCACCTGCTGATTTCGGTGCAGCAGTGCCAGCAGCCGCCAGCCTGTGCCAAGCTCAGCTGCGCGTTGGGTTTCGCACGCTGCCAAAACCAGAACGTTTCTGTTCCTCAATTTGCATTTTGAGCCCCGCTGTCCCAGCTGTCCTGCGCTGCCGTTGGGGCTCTCGGGGCGCCGGCTGCTTTGCCGTTGGCTGCGGATGGCGTCAATGCAAGGAAATCCTGCGAGGGGCAGCTGGGAGTCACTCATCTCTGTCCCCTTCCGTGTCCTGCCTGTGCTCGAGGGGGAATAGGGGTGGTAAGGGAGGACAGGGGCAGCTTGGCAAATGCACTCTGTCACACACCACAGTGCACAACGGGCACGTCCCGGCCATGGCCGGGCATGTCCTCACCCCACCGTGCTGCCGGATGAGCACCTTGGGCAGGTGCCCATCACTGGCAGTTGGTTCTGATGGCAGTGGCAGAGCTAAACCAGGGTTTGGGGGGTCCCAAGGGGAGCCTGTTTCTCTGCTTGGCACTGCAGTGGTCAATGAGCAGCTGCCAAGTGCAGCGAAGCTGTCAAAGTCTCGCCGGTAACCGTCAGCAGCAGCTTGTGCGACATCCTTTGCCCGGCAGCCGTGGCGGGTGTGCTGGCAAGGTTCCAAAACGGGGATCCCTCTGCTCACCATCCCTGGGGACCCCCATGGCCTCATCGCAGTTGGGCAGGGGTGAGAGTGGCTGCAGCCAGCTGAGCTCGGCATGAGACCACCGGGGCTGGTGGGGCAGCCGCCTGCCGCGGCCACTAATCCCCCTGTCCTGGCCGGCCACGCTCTCCTCAGCTGACAGTTAATTTTCTTTCATCCTCTTAAACGCGTCCATTCCTCTCGGGACTGAGTCCGCGGGAGGGGGTGGTGGTGGATCATGACCCCGAGGGTCTTGGCAGTGGATGAACCAGCGCTTCCCAGGATGGCTCCGCACCCCGCAGGATCGGGCGCCGGGGAAGCCCTTTCTCTGTGTGTGGCTTTTGGAGCTGCTCAAGGAAACCGGGGAGGCTGGATTGGCACCAGCCCAGCATCCCTCAGCTGGCGCAAGTAGCCCTGTGCAGCTCAGCCCCAAAAATCACAGTGCTGCTGCTGTGCCATGGCTCACTCCCCCCACAGCACTCCCACACCAGACGCCTTGCTGGGGTGCTGGGGTGGGAGAGGGGCTTTGAGGGTCTCTGCCGGTGGTGCTGGTGGCTCCTGCCCTTGCCCTGGGGGTGTGCAAGGGGCTGGTCGAGCCTGCCAAGTTTCCCAGGGGAACTGGGGGGGGGTTTATGGTCCCGCTTATCGTGCGGCCCCATTGATCCCTTTGATCGGCGCCGGCGGGCGAGTCAGGCCCTGTGGGATCCGGATCCTCCCTGCAGGGCTGCAGGAGGAGGGGGCTCGAGCCAGGACGATGCCCACCCATCCACCTGCCCACGGTCCTGGTGCCACAGGGCGTAGCCGTGGAGGGAGCGGGCACATGGGTGACCCAGTGACCGGCAGCGGTGTCCCCGCAGTGCGTGCCTGGCGTGTTATGGGGGGTATTTATAGACCCCTCCCAGCCCCACTGGCAGTTGTTCAGAGTTGTCATTGAGGAAAGCGGACCTGTGGCCGCCACCCCCGACAACACCTGCCCCCACAGCCCCTGCTCCAACCCCCTTCCCGGGATGCTGGGGGATTATCCACCCGCCTCCGGGCAGAAACAGCGCTGGGCTTCGGGAGAGGCCGCTTGGCGTGGCGTGGTGTGTGCCGCCGGCGTGCCGGGCGCTCCAACCGGCCGATCCTGCGCCATAAATCAGGCAGGAATGTGCCGGGCCGGCGGGGTGGGGGGTCCCGGCTGAAGATGCCCCAAGCAGAGCTGGTGATTGAGGTGCAGCATGTCAGAGCCTGGCCCAGCTCTGCCTTTCCCAGTGCAGGACATGTCCCTGCAGGGCGATGGCACACAGGCTCATGTCAAGGCACATGAGGCACTGGCTCCTGGCCATGGCTCTCTGTGGCACCCCAAGCGTGGAGGGACCACGCTGTGCTGAGCAGGCAGCGGATGCTAAAAATAACCGGGATCAGCGTTCCCGGGAGGAGCCGGGGCCGAGCACGGTGCTGGCAGCCTGGGAGCCGCTCCAGCCGTGATCCCAGCACCTGCATCCCGGAGCTGAGCTCCGAGCAGGGCGGGCAGGGAATGGCACAGTGGGGCACAAGGTCAGTCCAAGCTGCAGGAACCCCCTGGACCTCTGCAGGGACCCCCGAGCCATTTGGTGTCCTTTGTGCCACACGGCTGCTGCAGTGGAAGCCAGGGGTCTCAGGTTGGGGGACACACGGGTTAAGGATTTTTCTGAGCATCTCTCTCTTCTTATGCAGCTGTACGAGCTGGATGGTGACCCCAGGAGGAAGGAATTCCTGGACGACCTCTTCAGCTTCATGCAGAAACGAGGTGAGTATCCAGCCGTGCACCCACCCTGTGCCCCCACACCCACTCTGTGCCCACCGTGCTCCACCACACCCACCTTGCACCCCCCACATCCCCCCCAAGGGCCAGGGGCTCATTTCCTTGCCCCTCGTTAGTGCCCTGAGGTCACGGCTCCGGCTGAGCTGCTGGTTAATCTTTAACCCTTCAGCGCAGCAGGGTCAAACCTGCTGGGCTGGATGCAGAGCCTGCGGCCCCCTCCCTTCACCCATCGCACCCAGACCTGCAGCCCCTCCCCACACAACACCCCTGGCTGTGTGCCCCCTCTGCCCATTCCCTGGGTTATTGCAGGGGGCAAGGCCCCTCGCTGTCCCCTCTCTCTGCCCAGGGAGAGGCCACGGTTGGGGGGACAGGGGCTGGGAAGGGCTAAAGCCAAGCGTGCTGCTCGAGGATCTGGTTCCTGCGTGGAAAACAGCTCTGGAAGTGCTGACACAGGGCTGGCTCCGGCCCTTTGTCAGACAGCGCTGGGAAGGCACGAGTGCTTGCACAGGGGGGCTGGGGCTGCTGGCTGGGTCCCCCAGGGTTCCCCTGCCTCTGTCCTGTCCCCTGGCTGTGTCCCCTGTGGTCCCCCCACCATCATGGCCCACCTGCATCCATTGAGGTCCCCCAGAGCCCCCTCACCACAGGGCTGGGAGGGTGGGGACCCCGATGAGGGAGCAGGTGCTGCCAGCCCCCTCCTCAACCCCCGGCTCACAGGAGACCCTCGCAGCCGGATCGTGCCGCCCCCGTTATAAATAACCCGCGTTGCCGGGTGCCGGCTCAGCCCGAGGAACCGGCTCAGCCACGACGGGGCTGTGGCTGGAAACTGCGAGTTTCTGTTTCCTTTGTTCGGGGCTGATCTCGGCGGGAGGGCCCCGGGGTGGGGGAAGAAGGGGACAGTGGAAGGGGAGGGAGGAGCATGAGCCCCCCAGCCCCTCCACTGCCCCGCAGGGGTCTCAGCAGCTGCGCCCCCACTTTGGGTAAGACAGCAGCACCCCAGAGCCGCTCTCTCCTCCCGCCGCTCCCCAGGGACCCCCGTGAACCGGATCCCCATCATGGCCAAGCAGGTGCTGGATCTGTACATGCTGTACACGCTGGTGACCGAGAAGGGGGGTCTGGTGGAGGTCATCAACAAGAAGCTGTGGCGGGAGATCACCAAGGGGCTGAGCCTGCCCACCTCCATCACCAGCGCGGCCTTCACCCTGCGCACCCAGTGAGCGGGGGCTCGGAGGGGAGGGGAGGGGAGAGGGGCGAGTCCTTGGGGGTCCCTCTGCCCCGTGCCGGGGATGGAGGCTCAGCACAGCCCTGTGTGGGAGCAGTGGGGAGGGAGCAACGGGGTGGCACACGGGAAGGGGTGCCCAGCCACTGCGTCACCCTCACCATCCCCGCCCGTGTCCCGTCTGGCCGCAGGTACATGAAGTACCTGTACCCCTACGAGTGTGAGAAGCGCGGGCTGAGCAACCCCAACGAGCTGCAGGCGGCCATCGACAGCAACCGGCGGGAGGGCCGGCGGCAGGGCTTCGGCGGCTCCCTCTTCGCCTACTCGCCCGGCGGCACCCACGGCCTCCTCTCCTCGCCCAAGCTGCCAGTGCCGGCGCTGGGGCTGGCGTCTGCCACCAACGGCGGGGCCATCACGCCGGGCCAGAAGATCAAGAAAGGTAATGATTGTTCTGGGGTCTGCCTGCTCCAAGGTTTGGCTGCCACGGGGTCCGGTTGCAAGCTGAGCCCCCTCCTAACCCCTGGAGATTCAATAATAACGGGGAGAGCTGGGGGAAGCGGGCAGGGGAGTGATGCTCCTCTCCCCTCCTTGGGCTCCAGGGCTCAGCCCAGGGACCCTGATTCCAATCACCCATCTCTGACCTTTGGAGGGACAGCAGGGCGCCAAACTGTTGTGCCAGGGCCGGGGACAGCCTGGGGTGGTGGCACCCACCTACCCCTGTGCCCCCATCCCTGACACCCGCTCCCCCGGCAGAGGAGGACTCTCCCATCCCCATCTCCATGCCCAGCCGGCTCCCGGTCTCCCTGGCCGGTCACCCCGTGGTGGCGGCGCAGGCGGCCGCGGTGCAGGTGGCGGCGGCCGCCCAGGCCGCGGCGCTGGAGCAGCTGCGGGAGAAGCTGGAGTCGGGGGAGCCCCCGGAGAAGAAGCTGGCGCTGGTGACGGACGAGCAGCAGCGGCTGATGCAGCGGGCGCTGCAGCAGAACCTCCTGGCCATGACGGCCCAGCTGCCCATGAGCATCCGCATCAACAGCCAGGGCACGCGCTCGCCAGGTCAGTGCCGGCCCCGGCCTCTCGCCCCGGCCGAGCTCCCGGCCCCGGCGGGCTCCGTAACGCGGCTCTCCCCGGCAGAGAACCGCCCGGACGCCGCTGCCGCCAGCAGCAACGGCACCAACAGCATCAGCATGTCCGTGGAGATCAACGGCATCGTCTACACAGGTGAGGGGCTCCCCCGGGCAGCGCTGCCGTGGCCGGGGGGCTGCCCCGGGCCACGCTCCCGCCGCCCTCCACCCCGTCTCACAGCACAGCTTTGCTCTCTCCCCAGGTGTGCTGTTCGCCCAGACGCCCGGCCCTTCCTCCTCCTCCTCCTCCTCCTCCTCCTCTGCCTACAGCAAAGGCAACGGTGGCAGCAGCCGGAGCAGCGGCGGCAGCGGGGTGGGGAGCGGCGGTGGGAACGCGCCCCCCGCCCCGGCCGGCCTGGCCGTGCCCCCCAGCTCTACCTCCAACAGCGCTTCGCCTTAACGCCCCCGAGCCTCGCGGGGGGACGGGGTCGCACCGGGGCTCGCCGGGGTCTCCCGCGGTCTCGCCGGGGTCTCGCCCGAGGTCTTGCCAGGCTCTCTCTGGGGTCTCAACAGGATTTCACCGGGATCTCACCAGGGTTTCATTGAGATCTCGCCTGGGTCTCACCGAGGGTCTCGCCCGAGGTCTTGCCAGGGTTTCTCCGGGGTCTTACCAGGCTCTCGATGGGTTCTGCCCTTGTTCTCGTGTTGTTGGATTTTCCTTTTCCAGGCAGAAAAGCTTTAGCCCGGGGGGTTTTGCCGGAGCCGCCGGCTGTCCGGCTGCGCCGCTCCGGGACCGTTTACCTCACTCACATCACACTTTGCACTGTACATTTATTATTATTATTATTATAATTATTGTTATTTTTTAACTCGTGTTACCTCCAGACAGACGCACGGACGCCTGCCGACGCGAGCTCTAGCGAAACCCCCCGGAATTCTAAAGGAAAAAAAAAAACAAACAAAAATCCTAAAAAAAAAAAAATAAATTGGAAATAGGGAGATATTTTATTCATTTCCATCCTTTTCCCTCCTTTGTTTTGGGAACTCCACTCTCTGCAGGATTTTAAGAGGTTGTTTTTGATTGTTTTGTTGTAAATAGCTTCTATTTTATTCTCTTAAAAAAAAAAATCAATCTTTTAACATGCAAATGATATATATTAGTCTTCATCAGGGAAAATGGGAGCTTGGAAAAAAGTTGGAATCTCCTTTCTCCTCTCCTTATCGGTGGTTGGGTCCAGCTCTGCTCCTTCCCCCACCGGCAAATCCTAATTTTTATTCCTCCCCCTGCATAAAACTACTGTTTAAAGCCAATTTGGGCTTATTTCCTCCAAAACCAAGCAGGATCCAGAGGATGGGGATGCTCGGAGCTGCAGGACGCTCCGGAGCTCACGGACAACCCGAAGGACCTGAGGATTTATTTTAACCCTCTACAATCTCAGGTTTGTTTTTTTTTTTTTTTGCTTTTTTTTTTTACTATTTCCCCCCTCCCCCCCCCCCCCAAAAAAAAAAAAAAAATTTAAAAAAAGGAAATATTCACCCACATCTGCGTGAGACACAATCCAAGCCGATACCGAAACCCCCGAAAACCCCTCGGTATCTCCGTTCTCAGGTTCCCACCTGGAGCACAGGGTTTTTCCCCCCTTCCCCAGGTGCCCCTGGAGGGGGGGTCCAGGCTGGTGGCACCTCCCCCCTCCCCTTTTATTTTTAATTTCACTCGGGGAAGTGGCGATCTCAGGGGATTTGGGGTATTTTTTTTTCCAGCTTTTTGTTGTTTTCAGCCAATTTTTTTTTGTTTTGTTTTTTTTTTTTTTTGTTGTTTTTTCCGTGCTGGAATCCCCTCGGTGGCTCCATGGACCCTTTTTTGGGGGGGCCTGGGAGGCTCCATCCAGCTCCTGCTGCTGTTGGGGTCCAGCCCAGCTCCCCATAAGGAGAAATTCCAAGGGGGAATTTTCATGCCCAGGGCAGGCTTAGATTTTCTTAGTGATTTTTTTGCATTGTACAGTCACTATTTTGGGTTGTTTTGGGCTTTTTTTTTTTTTAATTTTTATTATTTTCCCTCCCCTCCTTTCCCTGCCCCTCCCTTTGTTTTTGTTTTTGAGAGCGGGTGACTTTCCACTTTATTTTACTTTTTTGCATATCGATTTAAAAATAATAAAAAAGAGCCTAAATCAGTTTTTTTTTTTTTTTTTTGGGGGGGGGGGGGGTTTGGAAAGAAAATTAAACTAAAGGAGCGGCCCCAGCTGCAGCCGCCCTCCTCCCCCCAGCGTTGCATATCTTAACTCAGGTAAAAAAGGAAAATGAGAAAAGAAAAAAACCACAAAAGACAAAAAAAAAAAAAGAAAAAAAAGGAATAAAAAAATAAACCACATTCTACCTCTGAGCACGGTGGCCTCGGGCGCACCCGGGGCCACCGGTGAAAGATTTCAGTTTTGCAAAACATTCAGGTATTGAGACTTTTTGATTATTATTAAAAAAAAAAAAATTTAAAAAAAATTAAAAAAAAAAAAAGGAGAAAATAAACTTAAAAAACACTGAAAGTTTACATTTTATAATAACATTATTATACAGATTGTATTTAAACGTCAGAATATTTAAGACAATTGTAACCCTGTAAAGTGAAGAAATATTAAAAAAAAAAAAAAAAAAAAAAAAAAAAGTTGTGTTGTTTGGGGTTTCTTGCTCACGGGGCTGTGGGGTTTCCATAGGATTTCCTTATGGATTTGGGGTAGGAATGGATTTATGGGGTGACGATAGGATTGAGATGCGCACTCCTAGTTTTGTGGGGTGCTCTTGGGGTTCCCCCAAAGCTATGGGGTGCCTGTAGGATTGTGGGGTGTCCATGGGATTGGGAGGAATCCGGGGCACCCCGGGTTTTGTGGGGTGCTCTTGGGGTGCCCCCAAAGCTGTGGGGTGTCCATAGGATTGGGAGGAATCCGGGGCACCCCCGGTTTTGTGGGGTGCTCTTTTGTGGGGTGCTCTTGGGGTTCCCCCCGAAGCTATGGGGTGCCTGTAGGATTTTGGGGTGTCCATAGGATTGGGAGGAATCCGGGGCACCCCGGGTTTTGTGGGGTGCTCTTGGGGTTCCCCCCGAAGCTATGGGGTTCCTGTAGGATTGTGGGGTGTCCATTGGATTGGGAGGAATCCGGGGCACCCCCGGTTTTGTGGGGTGTTCTTTTGTGGGGTGCTCTTGGGGTTCCCCCGAAGCTATGGGGTGCCTGTAGGATTGTGGGGTGTCCATAGGTTTGGGAGGAATCCGGGGCACCCCCGGTTTTGTGGGGTGCTCTTGGGGTTCCCCCGAAGCTATGGGGTGCCTGTAGGATTGTGGGGTGTCCATAGGATTGGGAGGAATCCGGGGCACCCCCGGTTTTGTGGGGTGTTCTTTTGTGGGGTGCTCTTGGGGTTCCCCCGAAGCTATGGGGTGCCTGTAGGATTGTGGGGTGTCCATAGTATGGATTGGGAGGAATCCGGGGGACCCCCGGTTTTGTGGGGTGCTCTTGGGGTTCCCCCGAAGCTATGGGGTTCCTGTAGGATTGTGGGGTGTCCATGGGATTGGGAGGAATCCGGGGGCACCCCGGGTTTTGTGGGGTGCTCTTGGGGTTCCCCCAAAGCTGTGGGGTGTCCATAGGATTGGGAGGAATCCGGGGCACCCCCGGTTTTGTGGGGTGCTCTTGGGGTTCCCCCAAAGCTATGGGGTGCCCATAGGATTGTGGGGTGTCCATAGGATTGTGGGGTGTCCATGGGATTGGGAGGAATCCGGGGCACCCCCGGTTTTGTGGGGTGCTCTTTTGTGGGGTGCTCTTGGGGTTCCCCCAAAGCTATGGGGTGCCTGTAGGATTGTGGGGTGTCCATAGGATTGGGAGGAATCCGGGGCACCCCCGGTTTTGTGGGGTGTTCTTTTGTGGGGTGCTCTTGGGGTTCCCCCGAAGCTATGGGGTGCCTGTAGGATTTTGGGGTGTCCATGCGGTCCCTGTTGGGGGGTCTTGTAGGGTTAGGGGGGATCCACAGGGTGCCCCCGCAGGATCGGGAGGTATCCGGAGCACCCTTGCTTTTTGTGGGGCGCTCATGGGGGGTCCCCACGAAGCTCTGGGATGTCCGGAGGGTCCCCACGGGGCTGGGGGGGGTCCGCAGGGTTTTGGGGTATCCACAGGGTGCCCAGAAACCTCCGGGGTGTCCCCACGGCACACGCGGCGTCCCGGGTCACCCATCCAGCCCCGACCGGGGCGGGCCCTGCTGAGCTTCCTGCCGCGTGCGCAGCTCCCGCCCCGCTCGGCCGCGGCGGCGCCGCTGCTGATTGGTCGGCGCCGGGCGGGGGAGGCGGCGCTCTGGGCCGCGGCCGCGCTCTCTGTGGCCCTGGCGGACCGCGAAGATGGCGGCGCCCATGGAGGTGGCGCTGGTGTCGGACGCGGCGGGGCCGCTGTGCAACTGCTCGGTCTGGGAGCTGCACTCGGGCTCGGCCCTGCCCGGGTACCGCGGCGGCAACAGCGGCCCACGCGGGCTGGCGCTGCTGGGCGGCGAGCACCTGCTGGGGGCCCAGCTCGGCAAGAGCTACATCAACGTCTGGGAGCTCCAGAGGAAGGTACCGGCGCGGCGGGCGGGCCCGGGCGGCCTGGGCTCGGGGGACGCCCCTGGCCTCACGGGGGGACTCCTGGCCCCGTGGGGGATGTGACGGGGCCACCGTCCCCGCGGACCCCCCGGCCCTGTGATGAGGAGCCCTTCCGTCCGCAGAGCCCCCCCAAATCCATGGTCAGACCCCGCCATGGCCCCTCTCCCCACAAAGACCCCCCATGGCCCCGCTTTTCGTGGAGACTCCCCTCTGTGCTCAGACACCCCTTCACGGCCCAATTCTCTGCGGAGGCCCCCATGGCCCCTCTCTCCACAGAGACCCCCCCTGTCCCCTGTACCCTCAGGCCTCCCCTCCCTCCATTCCGACCCCCATCACCACGGGCAGGTGCCCCCCATCCCTCTCTTCGCAGAGACCCCCACAGTGACCTCATGTTGGGGGGCCCTGCTTGCCGCCCCTTCCCCTGTGCGAGCCCTCGCTGTGCTCTGTCTGTCCCAGGACCAGCTGCAGCAGAAGATCATCTGTCCCGGGCCTGTGACCTGCCTGACGGCCTCTCCCAACGGGCTCTACATCCTGGCGGGCGTCGCCGAGAGCATCTACCTGTGGGAGGTACGGGCGTGCTGGGGCACTGGGGCCACGCAGGCTCGCACCTGCACCGTCGGGGAGTGTCCCCATCCCTCAGATGTCTGTAAATCCTGATCCCAGGTGGGCACAGCAGGTGAAGGCTGTGCTGTGGGGCAGCTCATTGAAGTAGGAGTGGGAGGAATTCAGGGAGAGGCTTCGCTCTGCCTCCTTCTCCTCTTTCCAAGCATCTCTGATGCTGCAGGGGTCGGGCATTGCTCCTACAAGGCAGCAGCACAGGACCTGGTTTTCCTTCGGCACTTCTCCCACATTTGAGCTGCGTATTTGTGTGTGCCCAGAGTGCCAGCAGCCCCTGCTGTGCTCTGGTCATTGTCCTGCTGGTTAGTTGCTGCTGGATTAATTTGGGATTACACTGCGTTCCCAGCACACCAATGAGAAAATAAAAGCAGTATCTTGTCCCGAGCCTGGGATTAAACCCCAGGATGCCTCACTTGGAGAGCTCCCCGTGCCAGGGGAGGTTTGAGCATCATGGTGTGAGTGGCTCTACCTGAACTCATCAGGGTTTGTTTGTACCAATCTGCTTGTAGCTAGAAAAAAATCCCTGAGGCTGAGCCTGCAGTGGGAGCTGCTGCCTGTGGTGCTCCAAGCTGGGTCCTGCTCCAGCTCCTGTCACCCACAGATATGCTCCAGAGTATGGCACTGTCCCTCTGGCACGTTGGAGAGGCTCCATGGAAACCATCATGGAGCTGGAACCAGCCCCTAGAGCTGGGTTTTGTGCTGTCTGTGAAACCCCTTGAACTGAGGTTTGGTTTGATTTTTTGGTATAATTCAGACCATGGGAAGAAGCAGACTCTTATTTTATTTGAGGCTTTTTCTCTTCTTGGTTCCCTCCCCATCTGCAGTGTTGCCTTTTAATAAGAAATGCTCCAGGCTTGGGGAATTCCTTGTCCACCCTAAAGCCTCTGCTGGCCCAGGACCACGAGCCACCCCGGGGTTGTCCTGCAGCTCTCCTAACCCCCGTGCCACCTCCTGAGGACCTGTGGGAGGAGGGAAGAAGCCACCAAAGTAATATGAATATTAAGAGTGAACAAGAAATCTTTACTGCACGCTCGTGACTTGACCAGAGGAGCAGCTCTGGCATCCCTGGGTCCCAGAGTTAATGTGCCAGGACCTCTTCCACTGCCTGCATTTCCCCGAGGTCCTGAGTGCAGGCTGCTGTTCCAGCTGTACCTCAGTGGTGTCAGTCACTGTCCTGAGGTGCCAACAGGCTCGCGTGGGCAACAGAACCCACCCTTCTCACTGCACCAAGGGTGCATTATCCCAAGACATCCTTGACAGCCTCCTGCCCTTCCCCTCACTCCAGGTGTCCAACGGGAACCTCCTCGCCATCCTGAACCGACACTACCAGGACCTCACGTGCCTCTGCTTCACTGATGACAGCAGCCACTTCCTCTCAGGGGCCAAGGACTGCCTGGCCCTGGTGTGGAACCTCTACAAGTAAGGGGGGCTGGGGGGCACAGGGATTTTGGAGCAGGAGATCCCTCTAAGCCCACAGCTGTGTCTGTGCCCTCCTTGCGGGCAGGGAGCCTTTCCTTGGGGTCTCACCTGTGCTTCTTGGGAACAGGCAAATGGTTCTGACTTCTTTCCTTGGGTGACACAGAGGGAATTGTTCCCTTTACACGTGGTCTTTGTCCCTTTGGGATAGGGATCTCAGCCTCGGTATCTGTGTGCCATGGCTGCCAGCAGCTCCCGTGTCCCACTTGGTCCCTGCAGCCAGGAGAGGCATTCCCAGTGAGATCAGAGCCTGGCCCAGCTCCCCAAGGGGCTCTGTCCTGGTGATAGTAAAAGGGTTTAAAATCATGGGGATCTGGGGAGTTAGAAGGAAAACTAAGCTTAGTAGGCCCTGGGAAAATACCCTGGGAAAGTATAGGCCTTATACTTGCTGTAACTGCACCTGTGTAGCTGGTATATGATAAATGATGGAATTGTTAGATGTGAGGATTGTTTAGTAATCAAATATAATTACCGTTTAATTGTAAGAATAATCATGGGAAACTGTGGTCAGGGGCTTGAGAAAGATCATGAGAAATTCATGCTTGGATAAAGTCAATGTATACAATAGAACAATATAAGTTTAATAATTAATATGCAAGTTATATAATGATAGACTCTGAAATACGTTCAGCTCGAAAGCCATGTCGGAGTGAGATTTGGGTCTGTACCCCTGATTCCCAGAGCTCTGCAATAAAAGCACCTGCATATAATCATATCCCGTGACTATGGGTGCTCCTGAACGCTGACACTGGCTGACCTGCCTGTCTCTGCTCTCCCCACAGCGTGTTGCAGGCAGAGCCCTCCCAGATCCCTGACCCCCGGCACGTCTGGTCCCGGCACAGCCTCCCCATCACCGACCTGTGCTGCGGCTTCGGAGGGCCCCTGGCACGGGCTGCCACCGCCTCCCTCGACCAGACAGCCAAGGTGAGGCTCATTTCGGAGGCGCCAGACCCTGCGGGGTCACAGCCGGGCTCCTGCCAGGTAGCAGGAAGCTGTCCCTGTCCCCAAGCTGTCCCGAAGCTTTGCCGGGTTGCAGTGGTTTAATTTCTTGGCTGTCTCTGCAATGACTCAGAGCTGCCAGACCTGGGCTCTGCCTCTCCAACAACAGCAGTTTCTCTGCACCTGCCCCCAGGCTGGACTGCTGCAGTCCCTGTTGTCCTGGGAATGCTGGGGTCAGCTCCTGCATTTTCCATTGCTGATGTCCATAGGGAGTGGAGCAGGCTGGAGCCTGTGGGGCAGGGAATGTCCTGGGGGCAGGATGGCCTCAGAGAGGGTTCAAAGCTGTTTTGAAGCTGCCTGGGAAACTTCTCGCCTGCTCAGAGAGGCTGATCCTGGATTCTGCCTTGGTTCTGCCTTGGACACAGTTTCCCAGCTACAGCCAGGAGGGGATGCTGGTGTGGAATGCCAGTGGGGGATTCCAGGATGTCAGTGTTCCTCCAATCCCGTCATTAACCGTTAACATTCTCACCCCTGATTCTCCCGTCCCCTCTCACTCCAGCTCTGGGAAATCTCATCTGGGGAGCTCCTGCTTTCCGTGCTCTTCGACGTGGGGATCATGGCTGTGACTCTGGACCTCTCTGAGTACCACATGTTCTGCGGGGGCATGGACGGGTCCATCTTCCAGGTCGACCTCTGCGCCTGGGTGAGTGGGTGGTGCTGCAGGTGTGCCCTGTCACCGTGAGCCACTGTCACCTCCCTGCTGGGACTGGTGTGACCTGCCAGGGCACGGGAGGGCCTGGTTCCCCTGTGTCTCCTCTGCCCCCTCTAGACATGGTGATGAACCTGCTGGATTCAGCCTTCCTGAATTTTAACCCCTTTCCCTTCC
Source organism: Anomalospiza imberbis (assembly GCF_031753505.1). Lineage (NCBI taxonomy): Eukaryota > Metazoa > Chordata > Aves > Passeriformes > Viduidae > Anomalospiza > Anomalospiza imberbis. The sequence goes on from NC_089707.1 coordinate 3,296,422, forward strand.
TTCTTTCATTTCTGCAGCCGGTTCAGAGAGACCGGACCTTCCAGACAGAGCGGGAGAACGGGAAGGTCTTTAAAGGGCACAGGTGAGGAACCAGACATACCTGCCAGCCACCACCTGCCCACCTCACCAGCTTCTGGCAGTCCTGGGGTCATCCTGAGTTTACACATCCTCTTCCTCATTCCAGGAACCAGGTGACGTGTCTGTCAGTCTCCACAGACGGCAGCCTCCTGCTCTCGGGCTCTCATGATGAAACTGTCCGGCTGTGGGACATCCAGAGCAAGCAGTGCCTGAAGACGATGAATCACAAAGGTAGGAATGTCCTTATCTCCAGGATCCTCACTGCCAGAGGCCCAGTGTCTCACCTGTACTGCCCTGGGCACTCCAGGTGTGTTTCTGCCCCTTGCTTCACGCCCTGGGAAGGGCAGAGGCGTTGGAGGGAGCCTCAGCTGTCTGGAGTGGTGCCTGACCTTGCTCCATGTGTTAACAACCCCTTGTGCACTGTCAGGAGTGAGTCATGGATTTCATCCTGTCGCTGAGGCCACACGGGATCCTCCTCCTTGTTTTCCCAAGGGAGCAGTCACCCCACATACACCCCAGCTGTGTCTGGAGGGGAGACAGCTCTGTGACCCCGGCAGTGAGTGCCCGTGAGCTCATGGGGCCTGAAGTGAATCCCATATGAGCAGCTGTCTGGGATTTCAGTCTGATGGCTCCAGCAAATTGCAGGAGCAGCATTTGGGTACCTCAGAGCAGTGGGGGATTTACTCCTCCTGTTGTTAACTCTGTTCCTCCCCCAGCTGTGATGGTTTCTGGCCCCTGGTGCTGCAGTGACCAGTGGGGCTGCCTTGGGCATGACCCAAACCCCTCCCAAAGGTGATGCTGGGGACAGCCAGTCCCTGTTCCTCTGTGGTGCTTGAGCTGTTGCCTCAGGGCAGTCTCTGGAAGCCAGGCTGCCTGCAGACCCTTCTCCTCCTCCCTTTGGCTGCCAAGCACCATCCCTAATTGGGACCCACTGCAGCGCCCATCCAGCCTGGTGCCGCTGGCACTAGAGGGTGAAAACAGACCAAATGGAGCTGTGAGTCATCCGAGGAGGGGGGCCAGGCTTTGGCTGTGAGCCGGGCATTGGAGTCCTCCTGAGGCTGCAGGGAGGAATGGACAGACCAGGCTCTTCCCAGGAGGAGCAGGACCAGGCTGACCCCAAGCTGTGGGTGCTCTGCAGTCTCTGCTGGCTCTCTGCTGCCTGTGGGCAGGAATTTGGTTTCCCTGGCAGCCTTGGCACTGGCATGACTGCGTGTGCTCAGGAACAGGCTGAGAGTCCAGCACCCTCGAGCTGTCCTGCAGCCTCCCAGTGTGGGGGAATCTGCTGCCCCAACCCAGCCCCCTCTCCATGGATCCCTGTCCCCCCTTGGCCTCTCTGTGCCGAGGCGTGAGCCCCCCAGCAAGGTCTGTCCCTGCTGCCCCTCCAGTATGTCCTGCTCCCTCCGCAGGGCAGAGGTGACAGGGCTCTGGCATGGTGATGTGACAGCAGCCTCTGGCTGTCCTCGGGACAGCGCGGTCCCTCCGCTTGCCGGGCACGGAGGTGGCTGGGGACACACAGGACCCCCTGCCCTCCCCTCAACACTGCTGCAAATAAATCCAAGGAGCTGGAGTGTGGCTCAGGGCCAGGCAAGCAGGCCGGGTGTGGGGGGCTGTGTACCAAGGGTGGCTTGTCCTTGGCAGGGGCAGAGCGGGTGGACTTTGAGAAGTCAGGCTGCTCTCCCGGGTAATGAGCTGTGGCAGTGCTGGCGAGGCAGGGCTGCTCCTGGTCATTCTGTGTGGCTGCCACCACGCCGGGGGGAAGCAGGAGATCTGTGAGATGAGGCTGGGAGCCAGTGCTGCCCCCAAATCCCTCCAGGCCTCAATTCCCATCCTGTCACACGAGCTCCATCCTTGTCTCTGCAAACACAGCATGGCACACTATCCCCGAGGGCTCCCCTTGCAAGGCCATCCCAGGACGCTCTGGCTGATGTGTGCTGCTGGCAGCTCTCTCTTGGAAGCTGGGTTATTTGTTTCCCCCCTAGCTAAGCCTGGTCTCCATGCCCAGGCTGGCCCAGGGTCACCCACTGCTCGCTGCCCCAGGCCTTGGGGCAAGGTGATCTGGTACAGGACCTGCATCTGCACTGGGGCCCCAGAGTGGCTGTGGGGGCTGTGTCCAGGTGGTGACCAGGTTTGGGGAACTCTGGGTTCACTCCTGCGATTTTCTCTTCTCCACCTTTCCTCTCGAGCTGCTCAATGAGCAGTGGGAGTCTCAGTGATGGGCACTTCTTCAGGAGCACAATCATCTGGTCTTTCAGGAGGGAGTGAAGCCATCAGAGTTGGCCAGGAACAGCTTTGGGGCCAGGCACTCAGCAGAGCTGCTGCTCTGCTGGTGGGACCCAACCTTGAATCCTGGGAGGATCAGATTTAGGAGCAGGCTCTGGAAGGGTAAATGGTGATGACAGAGCCCTCGTCCATGTCAGAGCTGCTTGTGTCTGTCTGCTCTGCAGAGACCAAAATCCTCCAGCAGCTCTGAGCCTCCCTAGGCCCCGCCATGTCCCCTCCCTCACCCTGCACCCTTCTCCATGGCACTGGCAGCCCCTCTCAGGTGCATGTGGACCATCTTCACTTTGCCTTTGGCTAGGGGAAATGGATGGTCAGGCTGTGGTAGTGGTGGCCGAGCTGCTCTGCCTGCTGGAGGGGGGCTGGGGGCTGCTGTGCCTGACAGGGCGTGGGGGACAGCGGTGGGAGCTCACAGCAAGCAGGAGCTGGGAGGGGGCGGCAGCAGCCGTGGGTAAGTGCAGTAATTAATGCAATGCAGTAATTAACGCGCTCATCAGCTCTGCCGTGGATCGTGGCAGCACGGAGCTGCTGATGGATGGCAGCTCAGGGTGGGGGGAGGCTGGGCTCTGCTCCCCTGGGGGTCACAACCAGCCTGGAGAGCTGCAGCCCCGGGCAGGGAGAGCTGCTGGGAGGGTGAAGAATCCTGGCCAGTGTCTGTGCCAGGGTCATACTCGCTGTTCTCGGGGCTGCCCAAAGCCCCTGCCTCTCAAACCCACCAGGGTCCAGCCTGACCTGTCCCCTCTGTCCCCACGCAGGTCCAGTGACAAACGCCTTCATCGTGCTGGCGCCTGCCAACATGTTCAACCCCGACGGGAAGCCCAGCGTGCCCCTGCCCAAGTTCAGCAGACACCTGCACGGCACCGAGAGCAGCGACGAGCCGGGCGCTGAGGGGGGTGACGCTGCGCCTGGGGCTGCACCAGCAGGTACTGGGGGGCGTGGGCAGCTGGGGAGGGGGGACAGACATCTGGGAGGGGTTGTGCTGGAGCAAAGCTTCTCCTCCAGCTGGAGAAACCCGTTCCTGCTCCCGTTCCTCCCCATCCTGGCTGCTGCAGTCATTTGTCCTCCCAGCCCCGTGCCGCAGCGTGATGGGCTGGCTCTGCTGTCCCACCATTTCCTTGGTCCCAGCATGGCTGTCCCCAGGCAGGGAGGGTCACACACCATCAGTGTCCTGCCCATCCCAGCCTCTCTGCCAGTGGTCCCAGAGCTGCTCCCCTCTGCCAGCGTCTGCCTCTGGACAAGTGACAGTGACAGTCCTGCCAGAGCTGATGGATAAGCTCCCTGTTGGCTTGGTGGCAGCAGGCCAAGGGGCTGTTTGGCTGACAGAGGGGACAGCAGGATGGATCACCCAGGGTCCCTCCCATGGGGAGCCCAGTCCAGGGGCATGGGGAGAGGGTCTGTGTCTGCTCTAGCAACCCCTCCATTCTGGTCCCTGCAGGAGCCTGGGCAGAGCTACCTGGAGAAGGCAGAGAGGATGTACTCGCAGATGTACTCGACGAGGGAAAAGGTGAGAGCTGCTCCCAGGCTGGGAGTTGGGTACTGACCCCTTGAGGGGGATCCTTGTCAGCTGATCTGACTCGTGAGGCCCAGAGCAAGTTGGGACACAGGGGAAAAGAGCTCTGAAATCTGCTGGTGATATGAGCAGGAGGGGCTGCACTTTGAGAAGGAGGAGGGAGGGGACCAAAGGGTTTGGTGTTTACTGCTAGGGAAGGAGCAGCAGTCTGTGCCTGTCAGAGCTGAGGCCCTGACACTTGTCTGTTGTGTTTTCGTGTCACAGAACCTGGTGGGAGACCAGGAGCACCTGACGATCCAGGTGAGCGAGCTGGAGGAGGAGGTGAGCAACCTCCGGAAAATCAACAAGGACCTCTTTGACTTCTCCACTCGCATCATCACCAAACCAGCCAAGTGAAGAGGCTCCCCCCGCCCTCGCACCCCTCCGCCTCTCCCTGTCCGGCTCCTGGGGAAGAACCGCCCGCCCTCGGGCACCGCCCAGCCGGCTGCGAGCACCGGCTCACCTTCCCCTGACCCGGCACACGCCGCCTGCTCCGTGACACGGGACTGAGACCGGCGGGGACCGCGAGGGGACAGCACAGGGACAGCACACTCCGATTCGGGGCCGGGGGGCGCTCGGGCAGCCGCTGCAGGAGGAGCGTCGCCGGCTCCTGGGAGGGCTCAGGATGCAGCTCCTGCTCATTCCCCGTTTCTTCCCCTGCCCCTTTTTTGTTTCTTTTCGTTACTTGACCCTGCAGTGCAGACAGAAAAGTGTTTTTTCTCTCAATACCGGTTTGAGATTGGATTTTGGAGACCCCCCTTCTGCTCACCCTTGTCCTGGGGATTGCTGCTCAGTGCCACCGGACCCCACGCTCTGGACAGCAGGGGCTGAGTGGCTCCTGCTCCAGGGGTGCAGTGCGGGTGCTGTGACATGCTGGGGGGTCCCTGGCTACCAGGGCTGAGGATGGGGCTCCTGCTCTGTCTGGCAGGCTTGGAGTCCCTGGACTTGGAGCACAGGTGGTGGTTTTGGGGCGCAGGGTCACTCTTGGGAGGGGCGGGGGAACCAGCAAGGTGCTATTTCCAATCTCATCAGTCAACAATTTATATATATTTGGATCCAACGACTCTTGTTTTCACGGTGTTTGGGGACTCGGCCTTTTGTATTGTCACAGCATGGCAGCGGGGGTTGTGGGTTTTGTTTAGGTTTATTTTTTACATAAAAGATTTGGTTTTTATAGTGAAAGATGCCCGCGTTGGTTTCTTTAACAGCCTTTGCACGGCCACAGACCTTGACTACCTATCACTGCTGCCCACTGGGAGTGGGAAAGTGCTTCCTTATGCCCAAACTGCCCAGTTGCCTTTGCCGCAAGGGTCCTTCCCTGTCCCTGCAGGGTGTTGAGGTGTCCCCTGGTCATCCCTCTCTGTCATCCCCCCCTCCTCCTTCAATACACCAAGTGCAGATGATTTAAAGTGCATTTTAAAACCTGAGCATCTGAGCATCCCCAGCTCCCGCCAGTTCCTGAGAAGATGCTTTTAGCTTAATCACTGGAGCTGTTCCTTTCCCTTCCTCTTCTGCTCCTCCTCTTCCTCCCAACGTTTTGGATCAACATTCATCAGCTGCAGCATGGACTGTCACCCAGAGCCAGGGGCTGCGGTGGGGCAAGAGATGGGGGCACATCCCTGCTGCAGGGAGCCCTCTGAGACCCCCCAGGGATGCAGCCCCCAGCCAAGCCCAGACCCCAGTGCTCCCTCCCAGTCATCCCACACGTCCCCAGTCCCACCAGTGGGGTTCCTGTTGGGGTGCCGCACTTAGAGCAGAAGGGAGGAGGGGGCCTCCCAGAGAGCCCCCCCTGTGCTGTGCCTGGTGTTTGAGAGGGCTTTTTCATTCCAAGACCCTGCTGCCCCTCCTGTGTGGACAGTGGGGGCTCTCCTGTGCTTATCCCTGTGAGGAGGAGCTGCCAAGGAGCCCCGTGGTCAGGGGGAGTCCAGCCCTGCCTGCAGGTCCAGCTCCGCAGGAGAATTCATTAGCCGTGACTCATTACATTTATCAATATTACATGAATCAATACTTTTTGCCAGATGGATGTTGGCTCCATCCTTCATTTTTCCTTATTAATTTAGCGTGGCTCCGGCCCCGGTTGCTGGTGTTTGTGTGCTGGTGGCGGGGGCCCTTGGGCTGGGTTGAGCCTCAGTTTCCCTGCTGAGGATGAGGAGGGTGACCCCGCATCCCCTCCCTCAGCAGAGGAAGGCTGCACCGCTGCTGCCCTTCTCCCCTTCCCCATGCAGCAGAAGGAATCGCTCAGCCCTGGAACCGCTTGGCCTCGGGACCCCCCGACATGGAAGCTGCACCTCAGATCGAGGAGGGATAGAGGGCTCGGGATGGGGGCATTTACCGGGATGGAGGCGGCAGTTCACGGCTCGGGACCGACCCGAGGGGCTTTTCGTCGGGGGCCGGAGGAGGCGGATGAGGAGGAGGAAGAGGAGGAACATCCAGGTGATCCAGAGGTAGCTGGGACCACCCTGGCGTCAGCGGGCATTTCTGTGCCAGGGGACCCCACGGTGGCAGCCGTCGGACGGCAGCACCGCGCGGGTGGGGGCCCGCTTGCTGCGGGGTGCAGGGAGGGGGGGACCCGCGCTCTGCGTGGGCGTGGACGGGGCGGCTGCGGGCGGGTCCGGCGCTGCGTGGGCCGGGTCCGGCGTGACCCGCCGCGCACCGGGGGCTGCGGGGCCTCGGCTCTACCCGGGGAGGGGTGGCCCCGGCGGGACCCGGCCGGAGGTCCCTGCGCGTAGCCGGAGCCGTCCCCGGCGGAGCGCAGAGCGGCGGGGCCGGTGCGGGGCCGGTGCGGGGTGCATGGCGGGGCTGCGGGCGCTCTGGCTGCTGGCGGCGGCTCTGGGGGCGGCGGGGGGACACCCGCATCCCTGCCGCGTCGCGGCCCCCATCGGCCCCGGCCTCAGCCCCAGCCCCGGACCCACCGTGCGCCTCGGAGCGCTGCTGCCGCCCGCGCCCGCCCGCGCCCGGCTCCGCGCCGCGCTGGCCCGAGCCGCCGGTACCGGTACCGGTACCGGTACCGGCCCCGGGGGGAGCCCCGGGGAGGTGACGCTGCCCCACAACCTCAGCCTGGAGGTGGTGGGGGGCGGCCCGGCGGCGCGGGACCCCGGCTCGCTGGCGCGGTGGCTGTGCGGGGCGCTGGCGGGGCGCGGCGTGGCCGCCGTCCTGGCGCTGCCCCGCTCCCGCCGGGAGCTGCTCCAGCTCGACTTCCTCGCCGCCGCCCTCCAGGTCCCCTTCGTCAGCATCCTGGACACCCGCTGGCCGCTGCCTTTCCGAGCGCAGGTGAGACCCGCAGCGCCGGCACTGCGCACACGTCCCCGCTCCTGTCCCTGCTCGCCGGCTCCGTCGTTGCTTCCGTCCGTGCTCCTGTCCTGATCCCAGTCCCGGATCCACACCAGCTCTATCTCGATCCCCGTCTCGACCGGCTCTGTTCCGCGGGTCCTCCTCTCAGGTCGGACCTGCCTCCGATCCTGGCTCCGATTCCAGCTCCAATTCGGAATCCCAACCACTCATCCTTGCTGCATCCCGACTACCTCCGGGCTCCATCCCTACTCTCTTCTCCCTCTATCTTCTCTCCCATCCTCATTCCCACCTCCATCCTGCCTCTACCCCAGCCTCATCCTGTGTCCCATCCGGGCTCTCTGTCTCCCATCTCAGCTCTATTCCAGCCCCTTCTTGGCCCTCATTCCAGCCCTCTCCTGGCTCTATGCCAGCTCCCATCTCAGCTCTCTCCTGGCCCCTTGCCCAGCTCTATCCCAGACCCAATTCCAGCTTTCACTCCAAGGTAAGTTCCTTGGCTTCTCTGGAAGCTCTGCAACCCTCGGCCCCAGTCCCCACTCCATTCTGTCTCCAAAGGGCTCTGGGATGTGTCCTGGCAGTGGATCCCAGACAGGAACTGGGCAGGGGATGGGCAGGGAGTGCGGGATGACCTCAGGGCAGGTCAGTCCATGTCTGGCCACTGCCTCTGGGCTCTTCCCGCGGGTGGAGGCACAGCCACGACCCTTGTGTGTTGGCAGAGCCCCTTCCACTTCCACATGGACCGGCAGAGCTCCCCGGAGACGCTGGTGGATGTGCTGGTGAGCGTCCTGCAGGCCAACGACTGGCAGGAGACCAGCCTGGTGCTCTGCCACCCCTGGGACATTGACGGCTTCCTCGACCTCTGGGCCCAGCGTTCCCAGCTCTTCCTCCGCACTGTCCTGGACCTGGGCTACCTGGATGAGCCCAGGGCCACCCGTTACCTGCAGCAGCATGGGGACCGTGTCAGGACCCTCTCCAGCCCAGTGCTGATGCTGGGCTGTGACCTGCACCGTGCTCGACTCGTCTTCCAGGCGGCTGAGGAACTGGGGCTGCCACCGCAGGAATTCCACTGGATGCTGGGCTTCCCGCTCAGCACCAGTGAGCTGCAGACCGAGGGCCTGCCCCCAGGACTGCTGGCCTTTGGGGAGGTGAGCCGGCCACCGCTGGAGCTCTTCGTGCAGGACACGGTGGGACTGGTATCCCAGGCCATTGCCCACGCTGCCCGCGGCCTCCCTGACCCCACACAGCTGCAGACCACTGGCAACTGCAATGAGAGGCACCAGGCAGGCGGCGAGTCCCCGGGGCTCTTCCTTGCTCGGTAAGGGGGTGCTGGGGGCTCCCCTTTTCCCCCATCCTGGCTCTGTGGTATTGGGGTGCATGGGAGGGTTCTGCCCCAGACCCAGGATGGGGTAAGGGCCGAGCAGGGGACCCCTGGGTTCAGTGCAGTGCTGTCCCCAGCGTATGCAGCCACCACCATGGGGCTCAGACCCTGAGGACATGGCTAGTGCTGCACAGGGGGGATGTGTCACTTCAGATCTCCTTAACACTGCCCGAGCACGGTCACTCTATAAATATTAATAACACTTAGCCCTGGCAGCACAGCAAGCTGCGGGGCAGTGCAGCGGGGCCGGATCCTGCTGCTCCTCCTTGCCCTTGTCCTTGCCCAGGTCGGGCACATCCCGCTCCCAGCTCCCAGCCTCATCCCTTGGTGCCTGCTGACCCTGAACACTGGAGCAGTGAAACCCTTTCCTTGGCAGGTTCCTGGCCAACACGTCCTTCCAGGGCCAGACGGGGCTGGTGCGCGTGGAGAACACGGCATTGGTGAGGCCAGAGCAGCAGTTCCGCATCTGGAGCCTGCGTAGGGACTCACAGGGGGTCCCCACCTGGATGACAGTGGGCACCTGGAGCCACGGCAAGCTGGAGCTGGAGGAGGTCGTGTGGCAGAGCCAGCGGCAGCACAAGAGCCCCGGCGAGGCGGCCGAGGGGGCCCGCACGCGGCTGCGGGTGGTGACATTGGTGGAGCACCCCTTCGTCTTCACCAGGGAGGTGGATGAGGAAGGGAACTGCCCGGCCGGGCAGCTCTGCCTGGACCCAGGCACAAACGACTCGGCCGTGCTGGACGCCCTCTTTGAGAAGATTGGCAGTGGCAACGGATCAGTGCCACAGGAGTACAAGAAATGCTGCTATGGGTACTGCATCGACCTGCTGGAGAAGCTGGCCGAGGACATGGCCTTTGATTTCGAGCTCTACATCGTGGGCGATGGGAAATACGGGGCCTGGAAGAACGGGCGCTGGACAGGGCTGGTGGGGGACCTGCTCAGTGGCACGGCCCACATGGCCGTCACCTCCTTCAGCATCAACTCGGCGCGGAGCAAAGTCATCGACTTCACCAGCCCCTTCTTCTCCACCAGCCTGGGCATCCTGGTGAGGACCAAGGACACGGCGTCGCCCATCGGAGCCTTCATGTGGCCCCTGCACTGGACCATGTGGGTGGGCATCTTCGTGGCACTGCACATGACCGCACTCTTCCTCACCCTCTACGAGTGGAAGAGCCCCTACGGAATGACCCCCCACGGGCGCAACCGCATGAAGATCTTCTCCTACTCCTCAGCCCTCAACCTCTGCTACGCCATCCTCTTTGGGCGCACTGTCTCCAGCAAGACGCCCAAGTGCTGCACCGGCCGCTTCCTCATGAACCTCTGGGCCATCTTCTGCCTCCTGGTGCTCTCCAGCTACACGGCCAACCTGGCAGCTGTCATGGTGGGGGACAAGACCTTCGAGGAGCTCTCGGGCATCCACGACCCAAAGGTGGGCGAATGTCCTGCTGCTTCAGATGGGCTGGGAGAGGGCTGAAGGCCAGGGAAGGGGCTGAGGGGGGTGCTGTCCTTCCTTTTGCACCTTCCTTCTTCTCTCCAGCCCCAGTCCTGCATCTTGGCCCCTCCTAAGAGTGGAGGGGTCTTTGAGACCTGCAGAAAGCTTTGTGTGTGTATCCCACTGGTGTTAAATCCCAGCCTCAGCTCCAGGGCAGGGGGAAGTGGGCTGAGTTCAGGCTGAGGCTGCTCTTGGGAAAGCTCTTTCCCAGACACCCTCAAGAGCTGCTGCACTTCTGGGGCTGCCCAGACACCCTGCCTGGGACTCAGGGCTGGGGACACATCCCCAGGGAGCGGGGACACATTCCTGGGGCCAGGGGTGCTGATGCTCTGGTGCCTCCTTCCAGCTCCATCACCCCTCACAGGGCTTCCGCTTTGGCACAGTGTGGGAGAGCAGTGCTGAGGAGTACATCAAGAAGAGCTTCCCCGAGATGCACGAGTACATGCGGCGCTACAACGTCCCCACCACCCCCGACGGCGTCACCATGCTCAAGTGAGGGGCAGGGAGAGCATGAGGGGTTCCCCCCACCTTTTACCCTTTCCAGGCCATCTTTTGCTCCGGCCCTGGAGCCTGTGCATATGAGCCTGTGCACATGAGCCCCCCACTTCTGGGAGGGGTGTCAGGCTGGGGGGACACTGGGCAAGGGGGAGCAGCCCCTCCCTGAGCATCCCCCCCATGCTGGTACAGGACAGAGCCTGCCAAGCTCAACGCCTTCATCATGGACAAGTCACTGCTGGATTATGAGGTCTCCATCGACTCCGACTGCAAACTGCTCACTGTGGGCAAACCCTTCGCCATCGAAGGTTCGGGGGGGCTGTGCTGGGAAGGGGGTTCCGCTCTGTGTGTGACTGGGCTGGGGTCGTGCCCCCTCCATGGTGGGCACTGGGGGCTGCATCCCCCGTCCCAGCACTGCCCCTCTCTCCCCCTCTCACCGGGGCCAGGTTACGGCATCGGCCTCCCCCAGAACTCGCCGCTGACCTCCAACGTGTCCGAGTTCATCAGCCGCTACAAGTCCTCGGGGTTCATCGACCTCCTGCACGACAAGTGGTACAAGATGGTGCCCTGCGGCAAACGCGTCTTCGCCGTCACTGAGGTGCGGCGGCGCCTCGGCCGGGGGGGCTCTGGGGTCTGACCCCCCCCGCAGCCCAGCCCACACCCCCTGCCGCCCGCAGACCCTGCAGATGGGCATCTACCACTTCTCGGGGCTGTTCGTGCTGCTGTGCATCGGGCTGAGCGGCTCCCTCCTCACCTCGCTGGGCGAGCACGTCTTCTACCGCCTCGTCCTGCCGCGCATCCGGCGCAAGAAGAAATTCAACTACTGGCTGCACACGAGCCAGGTGGGACCAGGGGAGGGGGCTCACACAGCGCCCCAAAGACCCCTCACCCCGTGTCGCTGCTCCCTCTTAAATTGCACCACCTCTGCCCTTCTCCAGCCCCGCACCACCAACCCCCGTTTAAACCCTGAGCCATCACCTCCAGACCATCACCCTCCAATCAATCCCTGGCCTGTTAACCTCCAGACCATCCCCCAGCTCACTCTTGCCATGTTCCCCACAGAAAATCCATCGGGCTCTCCATATGGGCACGGAGGAGCGGAAGAGCCAGCAGCTGAAGTTGGAGCAGAGGTACAGCTGGGACTGGGAGCCTGCCCCGCTCTCCTCCTCCTCCTCCCTGAGCTCTGTGGGGCTGCAGAGGGACCCCACAGCAGCCAGGTGCCATTTCAGCCCTCCCCCACACAGGTGCGAGCCCCAGCCGAGGTCGGCACCGGCGGCAGCGCAGCCCTGGGGCGCCCTGCGGAAGGAGGCACGGCGGGTGCGCTTCCAGCTGGACAAAGCCCCCCCCGAGGCTGAGGGGTCCCCTCCGTGGCACCCCGGGAACGGGCGGCCGCCGCAGCCCCCGGACAGAGCGGCAGGAGAGAACGAGCTGCGGGAGCTGGAGGAGAAGATCCAGGAGATGCGGGACCAGCTGCGGGCGGCGCTGCTGAGGAAGAGCGAGCTGGTGTCCGTGCTGGGCACCAGCAAGGGCGGCCGGCCCCTGCCCGCCCCGCTGGCCACCGAGGAAGACCGGGAGGAGAGGTGAGGCGAGGGGCAGGGACCCCGCAAAACAGCCCAGGACAGGCTGCTCTGCCGGGGCAGGGCTGGGAACCCGCTCGTCCGGCTCAGACGGGGAGAGGAAGGAAAAAAGGGAGCGGGGGATGTCCTGGGGCTGCCCCAGCTCTGAGGCCTTTGTCTCCTCCCCTCGTCCCTTCTGCTGGCAGTGGGGGTTTGGGGGGCCCGGAGGCTCTTTTTGGGGGGTTGAGTTGGGGTGAGAGGTCCCCGCAGTGCCTGGACAAAGCTCAGCCCCGCGCCCCTGCTCTGTTTTTACACCACGTAAATAAAGATGACGAAGGAAGACGAAGTCTGCGTTTCCTCTTCCCCAAATGCAGCCAGGGGGCTGAGAGCAACCCTTCCCCTTCCCCTCCTTCCTCCGCAGGCCCAGCTCAGCCCCGCCGCAGGACGGCCGTGATTAGGAGGAGGAGGAGGCAGAGGAAGCTCCCACACGGATGGGGCAGGACAGGCCGAGACCGGAACGTCCCTCTGGAGAGGCAGCTCCAGCTCCAAAACCGGGCTGATCCCAGAGCCACCGCAAAGCAGAAGCGGAGCCTTCCTCGGGCGGAGGGTGAGGGATGGAAACGCTGCACAGGGAGTGGGACAGTCTGCGGCTCAGGGCTCTGCCCCCCTGAGGATAAGGAACAGCTCCCCATGCCACTACAGGCGGCTGCGGAGGAGCCGGAGCCCTGCAGCCCCTCCCCTGGCACGGAGGCTGCCCAGCACCACCGAGCATGGCCGGGACAGGGCTGGTGCTCGGCCCTCTGCCCTGCCACCGCCCCTGCACACTGCAAGGGGACACATGGGGACAGCCCAGGACGGCAGGAGGAGGCACCCCCAGGATTGAGCATTCACCTCGCTGCACCCCCCTGCCCCCAGGACTCCCACACATCAGCCCAGCACAGCCAGGGGCAGGACATGGGGTAGCGCTGCAGGAGCTGTTAAGAGATAATATTTATTATTATATACAAACACATTTTGTACATTAATTAAATAGAATGAACTCTACTCTTCATTCAACAAATCATTTGGTTTGGTGTCCCCCCTTCCCCTCCCACCCACTCCTCTGAAAAGCCTAGGGTCATTCCTGGCACTCCAGAGGCTGGGAGCCAGTTGACCACAAGGCCCCTTCTCAGGAGTGCTGGCAGCAGCAAGACTTGACCTGCTGGTCACAGCAGAGTCCCCCCTGCTCTAGAGCAGTACCACAGCTGCTCCAGGTAAAAAGGAAAAAAACAAAAAGGGGGCACCCAGGTGGGAAAGGCAGAGGGGTGAGGAAGGGGCTCTGAGCCCCCTCGTGTTGATAAGGTAACACTGAATCTAAGGGAGCCCTCCGAGGGGGATGGACTCCAGACACTGCTCAGCCACAGGGGAAAACACTGAACTCAGGACATCTGTGCAGGGACCCAGCTGTCCCCAAGAGCTAAGTGCCCACATGTCACCTCCTGTCCCTGCCCTGTCCCACCATGGTTCGCCCAGAGCTTCATCCTGCCTCACTCTGCTCCACCTCCCTGTACAAACCCTCCTTCCAGCACATCCTGGCACGGATCTGGCCCCTCTGCAGGGGTCCACAGGCAGCCCCCCAGCACAGCCTCTTGGCAGAGGTCAGGTTCTGCCAGCCTCTCCTCCACTGCCAAGGAAATGTGGGAAAACCAGCTGAAATGTCTTGGCTTTAGTGTTTTGGTTCTTTGCTAAACCAGCTCATGCAACAATCCAGGCATGAGGAGCCACTCTCTCCTCTGGGATGGGGCTGATCCTAAACACAGACGTGTCCCCCAGGAGGGACAAGGCACTGGAAAGCAGCTGCCTCACCCAGAGCAGAGCTGTGCAGGACAGAGCTGCTGCCCTCACCCCACACCTCTCCAGACACCCACTGCAGCACAGCTCCCTCCAAGCATCACTCATGGCTCCTGGGATGGCAGCTCTCACCTGGACACAGCACCTTCCACCTCCCAACCCAACCACCGAGGGAAGTTTAAGGACAGGAAAAAGGGGCTGAACTGCAGCTTTCTGCTTTGGTTGTGCCCTAGCCTGGGCAGACTTTGTGCCTGGGGAAGGTAAAAGCTCCTCCTCCCCACAGGAAAGGTGACCAGGAATCGCCTCTGTGGCTCTCCCAGAGGGGCTGGACACTCTGCCTGTTCTATCCACTCCTACTCTAACCACAAAGCTGCCACGCCAGTGGCCTGTCCCAGGTCAGCTCCCACCTGGGATCAGCACCTGGACTGCAAACGCAGCTGCAGGGGCAAAGCCAGGGATAGGGGGACATGGAAAAGCCAGGGCATGAGCAGGGCAGGGCAGGATCAGGTAGCTGGCTCACCTGTGGCCTCAGAGGAGCCCTGGAGCCGTGTGGGCCAGGGGACCAAAACCTCATCCTTCCCACAGCCCCCCAGTGCCTTTCCTAGGGGAGGGAGGTCACAGCAGCCCTGCTCTGTCCCAGCTGCTCCAGCTCTGCTCAGAGGGATCCATGGGTTAAGGATGATGGTGAAGTGAGAAATAGTAACAAACAAAATCCAAATGCCTTCCTGGCAGTCCAGAGTGACAGCAACAGGGCTCAGGACAGGTTCCTGGAGCTTGGCTCTGAGCTGGGCGTTCTCTCTGCTGGTGCTGGGCAGGGGCTCCTCTCCCCCCGGTCCTCCAGACCTCTGTCCTGGTCACTGTCCCCCCCCAGGGCTGGCAGGGGCTCTGCCACGCTGCTGCTGCCCGTGCAGTTTTTGCCACTGGGTTTCACTCGGCTGTTTGAGCCCTCGAGAGCCTCAGTCTGCTTGGGAAGGGATGGGCTGGGGACCATCCCCTCCTGCAGCGGGGCAAGGGGGGCAGCCCCAGCAGCGGGGGAAGCATCTGCTGCAGCCACCACGGACGTCGAGGTGACCTCGATGGTGATGGAGCCCATGGCCGTCTCCGGGTGGTCGCTGCTGACCCTGATGCGGGCGACCAACCCGGAGGCCATGGCCGCCTCCTGAGGGGTCCCGTTGGCCACGGCTTCGTGCACCACGGCAGGCTCCAGGAGGGTCGTGCTCAGGTCAGACAGAAACGAGGCCTCTGTCACGATGGCGGCCGTCTCGGCCACCCAGTTCAGGTCACTGCCCACGGAGGCGGCGGCGGCGATGACGCTGGAGGCCTCGCCGGGGGTCAGGGCGGCCGGACCGCTGCCCTCCCCGAGGGGCCCGGTGGCCAGCGGGGCTCGGCGGCCCCCAGCCTCAACTGGGGCAGCCGTGGTGTTGTTGTTGAGGTTGTCCTGCAGCGTGGTCTGGGTGCCCTGCCCGACCTGCTGGTTCTGCAGCAGCATCTCCTGGATCCGGATCTGCTGCAGGATGGCTGGCAGCTCGTAGTGGTGGAAGAAGTAAATCATCGAGTGCTGGCGGAGGAAAGGGAAAGGTGTCACCCTGGGCCTGGGTCACAGGTCATGATATCCCAAGAAAACCAAGCTTCTCCTGAAGAATCCTGCTGCTATGACACCCAGAAGGTCAGCAGCAAGTTTGGAAAGACTTATCCCTTCCACTATGACTACCGCAAGCTGCTTTATAGTTTCTCTCTGAAGACAAGCAACAGAGTACAACCCCTCTTCCCTTTCAAAGGCCGGGAAAAGAAGAATGACAGCATTCCTCTGGCCCATCCTCTATTCTCTGTCCCCACCCTGCAGCAGGTCAACAACCAAAGACACCCAACAGGTATGCTTGATCCAGGATATCAGACATAAGCTTGGAGCTGGTCTTGCCAGTATCCTCACTTCACAGACCAGAACAGCTCCTCTGCAAGGCAGACCCTCCCCAGGATTTACTCCAGGAGGACAGGACAGCAATCGTTCCCAACACCCACATGGCATCAGGTTATTGTCAGTCCCACGGCTGGACTGGAGGCAGCAATCCAAACCTCCCCTCTTCCACAGCCTCATTCTGCTGCTCCATTTCCAAACCAGGCTTAATTCCATCTCTTACTGAAATAAGGATCCCTCCCTCCAACCCAGCTCGAGAAGAAGTTTGACTAAGCCCTCCAAGGTGCAGCAGCCCTGCAGGGACTCACCTGGATGAAGAGCCAGGAGGTGACAAGTGCCAGGCTGCTGTACTGCCCGTTGAAGCGGTAGTGGTAGGCGTAGAAGGCAAAGTGGTACAAGTAGAAGAATCTGGACAAGAAGGCAAGAAAAATAATGAAAAAGATGAGCTCCCTTCTCCTCCCAACACCAGCCTGAGCTGCATCGCTTCACGGGGGTGACACAGATCATTAACAGATAATTAGAGTTGCCTTGTCTATGAACAGGACAAAACAAGAGGCTGAGGAAGATCAAGGCGATTCCAAGATCCAGGCCCAAACCCAAATGGGAAGAATCGCACTTTGGACCCTGTGATGCGTGGGGCGGCCCCAAGCAGCCACACAAATAATGCCCTTAGGAGTGGAGGCTGTTGTGCCTGGGGTGCTGGGAAGGACTCAGAGCAGCTGGGGAGGACAGGCAGAGGGAATGTGGCCACAGCCAGCCCTTACCTGAGCCAGTGCCTCTTGCTGGTGTTGGTGTGGCAGCAGATCGCGTCGTACTGGTCCGCCAGCCACACGATGAGGATGATGTAGAAAGCAGTTGTGGTGTCATTGAAGAACTCAGACATTATGGCCTCCATACCTGGGGACAGAGGGGACATCAACACATGGCAGGGCATGGGAAGGGGTCCTCTGTCACCTCAGAGCAGGCCTGTGACTGCACCTGCCCAGGGCAGGTAACTGGGCTCTGCTTATGGTAGCAGCTACAGCCAAGAACGCTCTGTCTGCCACGTCCCACAATCAGCTGCATCCCGCAGCACGCATTTTGGGAGATTCTGCTGCTTTTTAAATTAAAATTGTACAAATGCAACGTGGCCACAAAGTGCAAGTCTGCAACAAGCTCCGGGGACAGACAAAGCTTTGGATTCTGGGATTTCCCAACAAACTGCTGCTTTTCCAGGGAACCCAGAAGGACAATGGAGCTCACTGTGCCATCAAATTCCAGAGCCTTCTGCCTTGTGATGAGCAGCCACAGTAACCACCTGCTGCGGCCAGCTTGGAACAGGGAATGAGACTTCCCACAGATCCCAGAGGGATGTGCTGCAGACACAAGCAGTGAAGCAAGTCCTTACCGACCAGAGCCAGGATGACAGTGAGGAGTGGAGCAGCAGGGAACGCAATGGTCATGTTCATCTCCAGCATCTGTAACAGGTCAACTGCAAGAGGAAACACACGCTGAGGCACGGAGAGGATGGAGGGCCACAGAACCCTCCACCCCACAGTACTGTCTGCTCAGTGCAGCCACATCCTCTGTCCCCAGCCAATACTTTTCAGGACAAGAGAATAAGCTCTGGCAAGTGCAGTGACTGGGAGCAGAAGGATGTACTCCCCGTGCAGCTACAGGTAGGACTCTTCTAAACTGGAACTAATGATCCTCAAGGTCCTTCCAACCCAAACCTGCTGTGACTCTACAACACCCTATGCTGGAGCAGGCACAGTGCCCAGCACAACCCAAACCCCTCAGCCAGTCCTTACCAATGAAGACAAAGATTTGATGGTGTGAGTAGCGCAGCAGCATCGAGACAGAGAGAGTCTGGAACAGGAGAGAGAAGGGGAGGCAGATTAGAGCCCCATGGGTGCAGGGAGTCGCTTGGAATCACACAGACCCAGGCGAGCCTGGGCTTGCACATCCCACATTCATTAGCTGGAGCTGTGCAGAGCCATTTCCCAAAGAGTAATTAGAGCTTCACAAACAGCAATTAATCTCTGTGCTGCTGCAGGGGAACAGACAGTAAGGGATTTGTTTGTAAAGGGACCAACCCTGAATGTTTGCGCTGGGGCCACACCAACCCACAGAGCTGGGAGCAGGGATTTTCCTGTGCTCCATCCCGCTCCTCCCTGCACTCGGTTTCTCCTCAGTGCCCACAGTGTGACTGTGCACAGACCTGCCCCATGGGTGGGACAGCCACACAAAAAGTGACAGTCACCCACAGCCACCCAAGACAACAAACATGGAGTAGTTATGGCTTGGGATCTTGTCTGATGTGTATCTGAAAACACCTTGTCTCACACATCATCACTTGGTTTTATCTTGATCACTCCTGGCAAATCAGTCTGGGCTGTTCTTAAAAGTCTCAGAGGACAAATGTCTGCACCCTGTACTGACAGCTGGAGTGTTTTAAGGACACTTAGAAATGAACAGCAGCTCCCTTTTGACAACAAAAACAACACTGCATTTTAAGTCAGCTCTACTGTTCATTTCACTGGTGGATGTCAGGAACTGTAAAAAAAAACCCAAACAAAAACATGCCCCAGATTAGGGCCTGATCCTCCACCAACTACACTTTAAAAGCAGAGAGAGCTCCGCTGTAACACCAACCACTCACTGCCCAGCACCAGGCTGAGGCCAGGCACCGTCCAGCTCGCAGTGACTTACGAAGATGACCATGATGACGAAGGCTGCCAGGTAGGATGTCCTGGCCATCCACATGCTGACAAAGCGATAATGCTCCCCAGACACCACGTTGCGAAGGAAACCTGGAGAAAAAGCACAAACACAAGCTCAGTGTGATTAAGCCACATACTAAGAACCAAGCTCCAGTGCCTGCTAAAGAAGCAGGATTTGGAGCAAATCCTCAGGGCAGCACTCATTGTCATGCAGGGCGGTGAGGTGGGAGGAAATCACGTTTCCAGACATCTCTCCCCTCCTGCCTCTCTCATTTTGTCCTTGACAGTAACACAGGGAGCTGCTCCCTGCATTACAGATTAATCAATAGTCAGAAGATGATAGTCAGGCATGCACAGAACAAACACCCACTGCTCCAAGCAGCCGCTGCTGAGACTCCTCCAGGCCTTACCTTTGTTTTCCTCGTTTTCAGCTAAAGCTTTGACACTTGACATTAGGATATCATCGTAGCCCAGGAACTCGTCCAGCAGCAGGCGGCTGAACCTGTCCCCAAAGCACTGATCCCTCGTAGGATCTAGAGAGAACACAAAAAGCCTTTCACACTGTGCACACCTGGAGCCACAAAAGCACAAGGTGAGGGATACTTGTGTCACCAGAGCTGCATCTGCATGTGGACCTGGGGCAGTAAAACCAAACTTGGGAGGACCGGGAGGGAAAATCTCACCCCCTGACAGATCCAGCCACACTAAAGTGCAAATGGCAGTAGGGCCTTAAGGATTGTCAGGGATGTCACACTCTGTGCTGGCACAGACACAAAGGGAATTTGCCCTCTAGGCTTGGCCTATCTCTGGGGCTCACCCTGACTGCTCATTACTCACTGGAAATCTGCTTAACCCCCATCCAGCTCTGCTTCAGCTTGAGTGGGAAAAGTGATGAGCTCCTCTCTGATTGCTGCACTAACAGATACAGAGGCTCACAGGCACGAGAAGGTCTGAGGCTGTGTTCCTGACTTGGACAGGCTTTAACAGAGCAAATGCCAGGAGAAGAGAACACTGTCTGGGGAGATGACCTGCTGGTGCTCACAAGGGCACAGCAGCACACACAGTGTGACAGATCTGTGAGCACTGTCCCCAGCTCCTGCACAGCTGCTCTGGCCACCAGGCTCTAACTCTGCTGCTCAGATCTTCAGTGCCTTCTGCCAGGGAGAGAGCTCTTCCCTGCTCCTCGTGGGAAAACTGTGCTGGGCATGACATCAGGGCTCACTGAACCAGGCTCCACCATTTCAGAAAGCTCCTCCTGAAAAGCTGTGACCTACTAAAGGCAGACAGGCTGCACAACGCCGCTCTCCTGCGTGGGAAGTGAGCACCATCATCTTCAGGAAGAGTTCCCAGAGATGGTGTGGAGGTCTCTGCACTGCAGGTACCCACCCCTGAGCCCCTGCTTGGGCTGCCTCCCACTCACCCAGGGTCACCACCATGACGGGGATGCTGAGGCGCTGCCGTGTGCTCTGGGACAGGCGCAGGAAGCCGTATTCCAGAGAGTATTCCACAATGTACTCCTCCTGTGGCCACACTGGGAGACAGACACAGGGAGACAGGGAGACTCAACAACCACATCTGCAAACAGCCAGCACAAAGAAACAGCCCCTCTGGGTTCCCTCCCTCCCTCCCATCATGTTCTTGAAAAGGAAACTGGTTGCAAATGTGGGCTCTAGGCTTCCCTCAACCAATTAAACATAAATCAATACAAACTCTTTGGAATTACAGCCCTTGACCTCAGTTTTTAATGTGGGACTTCTGGGAAAGCTTCAGGGCAGCAGTTCCAGAATCTGCCCACATCTTTGCCTGGCAAGCCCAGCGCCAATTGTTCTTGCTTTGCTCAATTTCTGCTTCCCATGTTGTTTGGGAACCAGCAGGAAAATCCACTTTACACCTGCTGAACACCAAGTAAATGCTCCAGAGGCAAGAGCCCTGCACTTCCCAGGGGACTGAGGTCACTGCTGCAATTACATGTCAGAACTGAAGGCAGCAGCAATTACAGCTTTCCCAAAAACCGGTGGTGCCTGAAGTTTCCCCGGTTTGGTTTTTGTTTTTTTGCAAGAAAGGCTCCAATGAGATGCTTTTTTGCTACATCATCTCTGAAAGGACAAAACCTCCCGCTAAGCCAGAGCCAAGCAATTTAATCCCTGCTCTTTCAGACTGCCAGGGTGTATCTCCAGGAGGGGGGAGGCAGCTGTCAGGCAGCTCCCAGCACCACAGTGACAGTTAAAGGGACACAAGAACTGAACAGACACACCCCTGACCCAGCACTGACAGAGATCTCCTGATCCCCTTATTGGGCAGCAAACACAAGCTGGGCTGTTTGGTTTGTCTTTTGTTTCCATTATAAACACTTTTAAGCTCAAAAGGAAATCAAGGGTTTAAATATCAACAAACAATTACTTCCTTTGTATAATAAAATTTTTTTTCATGATAAAATATTCTGACTAAACATAAAATTTGGTGCACTGAGAAGACAGAAATCCTGGAAAAAACAGTAAGATCAGGTATTTGGGACTGAATTAAAGATGTGAATTTTGTAACTAATCTGGGAAACAGCCTGTTCTCTTCCTCTCCTTTTCTGGATCGTTTCCAACCAGGCATTCAGCAAAACAAGGGACTTCCCACCAGTGCCCCAGCCCAGCACAACGTGACTCTTCTCAGAAACCGGGCACCAGCAATAAAGGTCCTGCACCAAAAACATTTACTGCTCTCTGGTCTTAATGACCTTTAATTCAGGACTAATGAGCTCTGGATGAGCATCAAGCAAATCCACTGCAAGACCAAGGAACAAGACAGTGTCCAGTCTCATCCTCCTCCACAGCCACAACCCCAGTGTGTCTGTAGAGCAAAGAATTCCAGCCTTCACAGGGACAACAGTGTGGTGAAAGAGGCCAACCTCTAGGAAATTTTGTGGAGAAAACCAAAGAATCTAAGTCCACGTCTCTATTTTAAGATAAATATTCCTTAGTAGATTTCCTACCTTAACCACTAGAAACAGAAGTTTTTCCACACTGGAATTCCATTTTAAATAATACAAAGCTACTAAATCTCCCTCTGGAGTTTACAAGTCCTGAGCAGCTTAGGTCAGGCAGGAAAAGGGTGGGATAAGGCCAGGGAACATCCAAGTGGAACAGCAGTGCAGTATTGCAATCCACCAAAACCCGCTGGGTGGCTTTTGGGATTAATTAATTGTAGCAAATTGGCTGCTCCAAGTGCTGGTGTTGGCTCAGCACCCAGAACACAGCTCAAACCCTGCTCATGCTAGAAGAAATGCCACTGTCAGGAGGTCCCTGTGGATTGCAAAGGACAGTGAATGGATCAGAACTCGGGTTCAGGCTCATCTGAGATACCTAACACCGATCACCACAGGAACCTGCCAGGCCAAGAGCCTTCATTCACCTGTGGTTGATCTGAAGCCTCTTGGCGTGGCAAATTTTCTAATCCAGGCACCCCTCAGCCTCAGGGCAGAGCTTGCTGTAGGTTTGCTGTTAGTACTGACAGGATTATCCCCAGGTAAACACATTGGGAAGACATTTAAGGTCACTGTGCAGGTGCCCCAAGGAGCCAGGCCGGGATGTGTGGGGAGGATGATGATGGGAGGAAGGAGGAGCACAGGTAGCAGTGAAGGTGTGATTACCTGCTCGGGCTAGCATCTCAAACTCGGACACAGTCTCCCGCAGAGGCTGCATACCTTTAGTGGCTGCGTCACTAAACGAGAACTCCTGGCTGTCGTTGTGAGGCAGCTCAGTGCTGCTCACCCGGGATGGCTTGAGGAACACCTTGGGCTCGATATCCAGCTCAAACTGTTGGAAAACAAGAGTAGGGAAAGCCACATCAGCAGCCTCTTCACCTCTCACCTGCCATGCTCTCTCTATCCACACAAGGGCCTACCCCCCCCTCCAAAAGGACATTTGCTCTGGCTTTCCTTTCTGTGTTAACCATCAGAGGACAATGTGGGGACGCAGGAGCAGCCAAGGAACAGGCTTTGTTTCCAGGAGACCAAGGGATCACACACAGACTTCCTTCCAACCAAGACTTCTCCCCAGCCCATCACCCAGGCTCCTCTCTCCAGCGCACACAGAGAGCGCGTCCTCACCTTGATGGAGCTGTTTTCAAACATATCCACAGTCATTTCTTCCTCCTCCTCCTCCTCCTCTTCCTCAGTCGTGGACTCAACCACCATTCCTGGGAACTTGTCGACCCCGCAGAACTGCAGGAAGATGGGGGCCCGGCTGGAGTTGCGCTGGATTTCCACCCGCAAGATGCCATCGCGGGGCCACTTATCCCGCACGTGCTCCAGGCAGTTGATGGGAGAGCGGGAGAAGGCGATGTGGATGTAGGCCAGGATGAAGAGCACAAACAGAGCCTAAAGGGCAGGAGACAAGGCAGACACTGTCAGGCCCCCTAGTTATCACCAACTCTTCTCTGCCTGTGAAACACCAGAATATGGGTGAGTGGACTGGCAAGTGGACAAGAGGTTTGATGCTTCCCTGCATCAACAAGGCAGCAGCCAGACCTTGGCAGCTCCAGCAGGGAACGCACCAAGGGCACCAAACTGCTCCTGCTCATGAGAGCTGACAGTGACAGCCTTCTGAAAGCACAGGTCCTGCATCCAACAGCGTCCCCAAAACCGACCACACACAGCACCAGTGTGGGACGAGGCCATGAGGGACGCTGAAAGAAATGGAAACATGTCCGTGCCTTCCAGCCCTTCCCTCCTCAGCACAAAGAGCTTCCTGCTGAAACCTAGAGAAGCCTGCCTAGCTTTGAAAAGACAGAATAAAGAAAACTCTAAGCAAAGCCAACACCCTCCTGATCAGATCCGTTGTCCCAAAGAACAGGTCCTGCCTCAGGGAGGTTGAGCTGGCCCTCAAGGCCGTGCACACAGCGCCACAGCTCCCCGTCCTGCCTCCATCCCAGGAACAGCCATGAACCACAGCAAAGCAGGGTGGACTAAAAACACTTGTTCCCTGGAGCGAACAGAGACGTCCAAAGTTCAGAGTTCTGAGCACAGCTGAGCTCAGACTGCCCTTCCCAGCCACCCTGCACGGCTCTGTCCTCATCAGCCCTGCCGTCCTGACCTATTTGTGATGAGCAAACAGCCTGGTAAACATCACTCTGCAGAGGAGCTGCACAGGGATATGTGAGGGAAGGTAAAGCAGAGCCACCTCCCTGGTTGCAGGAGCCACAGAAGAGCCAGGGGTAATTCCAGGGCTCGGGATGGGAATGTGGGCTCCCACTTCCCTCCTGCCAGCAGCTGGAGGAGAGCTGGGAGCAGGCTGCTGACCCCTGACCCTGCAGGCTGCTCTCCACAGAGCCCTGAGGAAGTTTTTCCTTCTCTGGGAGGAGCTGGGACCAGAGGCAGAAGCAAAACAAACTGGTCCCAGCCACTCTGCCTGACCACTGCACCTTTAGCACCATCCCTGTCCAAGCTGATTTGCCAGGATGCAGATGCACAAATGGGAGAGGCAACAGGGATATGAAAAACCCAAATGTCTGCTGAAAGGGTAGAAAACGTATCTGTGCAGCATGAGACAAGCTGTGCTGAATGTTTTCTTGCTGAAACCCAGAGGAGTGTGCTGCTGTTGCATGGCAAGCCGCTCTCCCCTTCTCCTTTCTCTAATTTCCCACCTTGGAAGCCGTGGAGCAGGATTTGACCTGAGGGGACGTTGACAGGTCCCCATCACCCAGCAGGCAGGTGGGGCCACCCCAGAGCACAGTGACACATCCCTGGCACTGCTGAAAGAAACAGGGCTGTGCCTGAACTGCTTCCAGAAAAGACAACACTCCAGCAAAACTCCAACAGTCCTGCAGGTCATGTGGGAAATGTATCCAAAAAGTGCCATTGCTAGGAAACAGAAAATGAAACCTCTCCTGCCAGCCTGGCTGCCCAGCAAGCTGGCTCAGCAATTTCTTTTGGATTTACAGATGTGGAAGAGTTCCGGAGTGCAGGGAACACCGGGACCACCACGGAGACTAATGCCTCCCTCACAGGAGGGACCCACGGGAGCTCCGGGGACAGCTCGGTGTGCGCGGTCCAAGCACAGCCTGCTACCTCCGGCGGAGGCGCGACTTTTGGTGCTCCTAAAGAAACTCCTGCCCTGAGCCTGGCAGGAGGAGCTGCCCCTCACCTTGAGAAGAACGAAGAACTCGAAGACGCGGCGGAAGGAGGGAGGGAAGAGGCGCGCGTAGGTCACTGCCATCTTGAAGAACAGCGCGTGGAAGAGGCGGTCCCGCACGTTGATCAGGGGGTTTTGGTTGAGGTTGGGGTTGCGGACGCCCCGGTTGTTGCCGCCGGCGGCCCCGGCGTTGTTGGCCGGGTGGTGGTTGTTGGCGTTCGGCTGGTTCTCGGACATCCTGACGGCGCGGCCGGTGAGGGCTGGGCCCGAAAAGGCTGCTGCTCCTCCGCGGGCCGGGCCGGGGCTGGGGCCGGGCGGGCGCTGCGGAGGGGCCCTCCGTCCCCTTCCCCGGCCCCTGCCCGGCGCAGACGCCTCGGGGCGGCGGTGGGTCAGGCCCGACGGGTCAGGCCTGGACGTTCAGCGGGGCCCGGCAGTTACGCGGCCGGAGCAGACGCATCAGGGACGTGGCTGCCGGGATGTCCCCGCGGCCATGGGCGTCCCTCGGCGGGGCGGGGAGGCGCGGCGCGGCCCGGGCGCGGCGAGCGGCTCAGCTGTCCCGGCGCGGTCCCGTCCCGTCCCTCAGCGCTCCGCCGCCATTTTCCTCCGCCGGCCACGGCGGCTCACGCGCGTGCGCCCCGGGCACGACGGGACGGTGGAGGACACGCTCCGGCCCGGCCCCGCCTCCATGCAAATGAGGGCATTTCCCGCCATGCTCCGCGCGCGCGCGGGCCCCTCCGGGCGGCCGCTCGGCCTCGAAAAGGCAAAACATTTCAGCAAAGCGCGAAGTTTAGGACGGAAAATCAGCACGCTTCTCCCGGGAGAGCGATCCTATGGAGAAAGGCGCAGGGACCTCGAAAGAGAACATCGTGCTAAGGTAAGAGTTGTCAAGAGTGGGAGGTTTAAATAGCGCTGCGGGTGCGGGGCAGTTCGTGCTCGCTTCGGCAGCACATATACTAAAATTGGAACGATACAGAGAAGATTAGCATGGCCCCTGCGCAAGGATGACACGCAAATTCGTGAAGCGTTCCATATTTTTTCTTTTCTTTTTTTTTTTATTTCTTTCCCCCGGGCACGATATCAAACCCCCTCCCCGGGTGGACCCTTTTGTCGCCCCGGGGCGCTCCAGCCCCGCCGCGAAGTCGGGGGAGCCCCCCCAGGCGCGGCCCTGACACATCGGCCCACAGGTTTCCAGGCAGCAGGCGGCAGAAGGAGAGGACCTGGCCTTAAGCTGTGCCAAGGGAAATTGGGGTTGGATGTTAGGAAAAGTTTTTTATGGACGCGGCGCTGCCCGTGTCCCGCTGTGCCCCTGCCCTGTCGCGCACCGCTGTCGCGTTGTGGCGAGGGCAATGGAGCCCGCCGGCAGTACCGCGGGTTTTTATTGAATTGCTCTGTTACAGCAAGCTTGGCTCCGGTGGGGAGCAGTGGGGTCCCAAGGCCAGCCCCAGGCCCCCCATCCAGCTCAGGCCCCCGCAGGGAGCCGGGGCCAGCTCTGTCCTGGCACTCTGACCCCTCCCCAGCACCCACTGTCCCATGCGATGGTGACACCGTGCCAGCGGGCACGATGTGCCCAGGCCTCTTCTGTGCAGCTCTGGGGGGCTGCAGTACCCCAAAGCCCTGTGACCCAGGCTGCGGTGACAACCAGAGAGGGGGCTCTGGGGGTCCACGGGACACCGTGGCCCACTCAGACAGCGCTCTCCTGGTAGCTGTCGTCCTCCAGGAACCTGCTCAGCCTCCTCCCGGGGCTGGGGGCCGCATCCTGCCCTGGGGCTGTGACCTCCCCGGCGTCGCCATCGCTCTGCTCCTGGGCAAAGTGCATGAAGACCTGCAGGAACGGCAGGATGAGAGACAGCACCCATGGGACAGGGCCAGCACGCCC
The DNA here is from genome assembly GCF_031753505.1 of Anomalospiza imberbis. NCBI lineage: Eukaryota > Metazoa > Chordata > Aves > Passeriformes > Viduidae > Anomalospiza > Anomalospiza imberbis. The sequence goes on from NC_089707.1 coordinate 3,322,975, forward strand.
TCACACTGCCTCCCCTGTCACCTGGTCCAGCGTGGTCTGGGACACGGAGTAGTCCTCTATGTGGCAGGGACCACGGTGGGCGGCCAGAAGGCTGAAGACGGTGGCCAGGGAGGTGACACGGGCAGGCAGGTGGTACTGCAGCAGCCCCCCGTGCTGCTCCCGCAGCACGATGCCGGGGAAGTGCTGCTGCAGCAGGGTCTGCACCGCCGCTGGGCCAGGGCCCCCCGCCCGCACCACCACCGTGTATCCGTCCCCAAACCTGCGGGGACAGGGGACACTGCTGTGAGGACTGGCCGTGGCCACCACCCTCAGGAGACCCCCTTAGCCCCCCGAGCCGGTACCTGTTCTTGAGGTGCTGGACGCTGCCCAGGCAGCGGAAGCGGCCGTTGACCATGATGGCCATCCTGGTGCAGAGCGCCTCACACTCCTCCATGCTGGGGGGACACGTGTGAGCCCCCCCAGGGCAGAGGGACACTCCCCTCCAGGGGGTTCCCACAGGAATAGGCTGCTCCTCTATAGGAGTGCTCCCCTTTGGGGGGCTGCAGGCCCCGGGTGGGGACTCACCTGTGGGACGTGAGCACCACGGACCGGCCGTCCCGGATAACGCCAAGGATGCGCTCCCACAGGAACCTCCGCGCTTGTGGGTCCATCCCCGTTGTGGGCTCATCCTGCAACGGTCCCGGCCCAGGGTCAGCCTGGGCAGGACCCTGGTGCTGCCGTGGGGCATCCCAATGCCACCCTCACCAGGAAAACCACGGGGGGACAGCCGAGGAGGGCGATGGCCGTGGAGAGCTTGCGCTTGTTGCCACCGCTGTACTTGCCCGCCGGCCGGTCTGCGTGCGGGCCCAGCCCCAGAGCGGTGATGCCCCACTGAGCCGCCTGCGAGACACAGAGGGGGTGAGGGTGCGGGCTCCCCCTGGGCTGGGGAGGACAGGGTACAGGCCCTACCCTGGGGGTCTCCTCCTCCGGGATCCCACGCAGGCGGCTGTAGAACTCCAGGTGCTCCTGGCCTGTCAGCAGGTCTGTGATGGCATCAAACTGGGGACAGTAACCCATGTGCTGGTGGACAGACTGGAGGTCGGTGAGCACACTGTGGGATGGGACAGGTGAGCACAGGATGGGGACAGGTGAGCACGCTGTGGGATGGGGACGTGTGCCAGGGATGCTGTGGGAATAGGGAAGAGCAGCTGCAAGGATGAGGATGAGGATGAAACAGGCTGCAGGGCAAAGGGCTAGGAAGAGCACAGGGTGGGGACAGAGATGATGGCATAGGTGCTGTGGCGACAGGGAGAGGGAGCCAAGCCGTGGAGTCCCTGCATTCACCCACCTGTGCCCCTTCAGCCAGGCCTCCCCCAGCGTCACCTCTGTGTCCCCTGTCAGCATCTTGAAGGTGGAGGTTTTCCCGGCCCCATTCACCCCCAGGAGGCCAAAGCACTGTGTGGGCAGAGCAGGGTCACTGGCAGCCCTGGCCCTGCCCACAGAGCTGTCTGTCTGTCCATCTGTCCCGCACCTCTCCGGGGGGGATGGCCACGCAGAGCCGGTCCACGGCCGGAGCCTTCCTGCGCCGGTACACCTGCGTGGGAGAGGTGGCCCTGGGTGCTCCCTCCTGTCACTGCCAGGGGCTCTGGGTGGGCTGGAGCTCACAGCAGGGTCCAGCCCCACGCACCCACCTTGGTCAGGTCCTTCAGAAGCAGGAGGTGGCCGTGTGGGGGGATGCTGCCCACCCTCGCCCGCTCCCTGGCCACGTCCCTGTCCTCATCTCCCAGCGAGGGCAGCTCCAGAGCCCGTGGGCTGTGGAAACAGTGGCAAGGGCACATCCAGGGCTGTCCATGTCCTTGAGCACCCTCAGGGTACTGTGTCCAGTTCTGTACCCAGTTTAGGAAGGACATTGATATGCTTGAACACATCCAAAGGAAGGCAACGAGGCTGGTGAGGGGCTTGGAACACAAGCCCTATAAGGAATGACTGAAGGAGCTGGGGGTGTTTAGCCTGGAGGAAAGGAGACTCAGAGGTGACCTTATCACTCTCTACAAATTCCTGAAAGGTGGCTGTGCTCAGGTGGGGTTGGTCTCCTTCTGCAGGCAGCACTGACAGAACCAGAGGACACAGTCTCAAGCTGCACCAAGGGAAATTTAGGTTGGATATTAGGCAAAAGTTTTTTTATGGAAAGAATGATAAAGTAGAGGAATCATCTGCCTGGGGAGGTGGTGGAATCACCATCCCTGGATGTGTTTAGAAAAAGCCTTGATGTGGCACTCAGTGCCATGGTCTAGCTGAGGTGGTGTTAGGACATGGGATGGACTCAATGATCTTAAAGCCCTCTTCCAACCTGGTGATTCTGTGAATTCTGATTCTCAGTGATTCTGGGATTCTGTACCCCCCCAGCCAGCACTCACCCCAGGTGCAGGAAGAAGCGGTGGTACTGCAGCAGGAGGGTGAAGAGGAAGAAGACGATGCCCTCGATGGCCATGGCAAACATGTTCTTCCCCGCCAGGTCCCAGGAGAGGGGGGACACGAAGCGCTTGTCCCCTGCAAGCAGCCAGAGGGGCTGTAGGAATAGGGGACCCCTGTGCCGGGCTTTGGGGAGGGTGAGCAGCCCTGACACCCCCGGACTCACCAAACCTCTCAAAGGCATCAGCCATTGCCTGGTTCTTCACCATGTCAATGAGGCCTCGGCCCAAGCAGAAGTGGGGGAAGATGAGGAAAACCTTCTTCAGGACGCGGTTGATGTCATTGAGGTTCTGATGGGGCAGCAAGGAGACGGGTGGGGGAGCTGGCATTGGCACTGCAGGGAAGGGATGGGGGGTGCAGGACACCCCAAGGCTCACCTGGTCCACGAAGAGCTCCAGCACAAAGGTGGCCACGCTGCCGTTGATGCCGATGAAGAGGTTGATGCAGGTCAGGGCCACGTAGGCGGTGCTGGGGATGCTGAAGAGGAAGGAGGCTGGATACATCAGGGGGGTGATGGACCATCTGCAGGGGGGAGAGCAAGGGCTGGCCAAGGTGCACTTCCCAACCTGGGGGGCTTGAGAGTGCACCCACCCTCCCAAGCACCACAACCCCTCACCCCGGCTGCCCCCAGCCCCACAACCCCCTCGCCCCTGCTGGGCTCTGCTGCCCCATCACCCGTAGAGCAGCAGCAGCAGCACCAGGGAGGGCAGGTTGGCCGAGGACACGTAGGATTCCTGCTGGAAGCAGAGGAAGATGAGGATGACCAGCAGTGCGGGGACCAGGTAGTTGCACTGTGGGGATGGAAAAGCAAGGAAAAGGGTCAGGGGTGGGACCAGACCCCTTGGAACTGGTCCCTGTCCCCATCCCCATCCCCACCATGTCCCAGGCGAAGTTGCCCAGCCAGTAGGTGATGGGCTTCATCCCGCTGACAAACTGAAGGTGCTTGGCCTTGCTGACCCGCTCCTCAATGAGGAAGACGACGAAGCTGGCCGGGACGAAGGACATGGCGAAGATCACGCAGATGGAGACCAGCACGTCCACAGAGGTGGCCATCCTGCCGAGGAGGGGAGAGCTCAGCGGGGGCCAGAGGGGGCTGCGGGACCCCCATCCCCACACTCACAGGGCGGCCTCTGAGAGCTGCTCCTTGGTGAGGTTGAGGGGGTGGTTGGTGGCCGTGATGCCGAAGCGCGCAGGGTCGGTGCCGGGGGGCAGCCGGGCTCGCAGCAGCCCATTGCTGGCCACGTTGAGGAAGGAGACCATGGCGTGCCAGCCCTTGTTGTTGAACCAGACCTGCAGCATGGGGAGGGCCGGGCAGCTCAGAGCCCCCCACCCAACCTGGCACTGCCCCTGGCTGTGCCTGCAGCACCCGCTCCCACCAGGAGCACCCCTACTCCCCACTGGGCTCCTGCTCCCCTCCAGCCCCAGCCACACTCAGTCCTTCTTGGGCTGCTCCACCCCTTGAGGGGACACCACTATCACATCCCTCTCACCCCTGAGGCACCCTCCGCCCTGGGCATACCTTGATATTCCTGTGGGCATCCAAACCCTCGATGAAGCGGCTGAGGTTGGCCAGGAGCCGATCCGAGGGGCTGCCCTGGGTGCAGGAGCACAGGGTGAGGAGGGGTCTCCCAGCACTGGGACCCCAGAGCTGAGCCAGGGGCTGAGTCCAGCTGTACCAGGGTGATGTTGAGCAGCACCCGGAGCTCCAGCACCGCCTGATCCACCTCTGCTGCTGACGGCAGGGCCTGGGAGCTGCCAGCACCCAGGGAGAAGCCGCCGTACCTGCAGGAGAAACGGGGCTCCCAAACCTGCCAGAGAGACTCCCACTGCCAGCGTGCCAGGAACTGGGCTTGAGGATCCACGTGGGTCCCTTCCACCCCAGGAGATTCTACAATTCTATGAAACCTGACCCCCATTCCCCACTGCCACCCTTGTGCAAACTCAACCCTCCACTCACCCAGGTGCCAGAGTAAGGGACCCACAGCAGAGGGCTGAAGGCACCTGGATGATGGCTCTGCCCAGGGACCACTCAAGCTCTCCCCAGACCTACCAGGGATCTCCTGTCTCCCTCCATCCCTGGCCGTGCCAGGCCCCAGCCCCTGCCCAGCTCACCTCTGCTCATTCACCCACTTCTTGTTCCTCAGCCTGAAAGAAATGAGGTGGGGGGAGTCAGAGGAGAGAGAAACTCCCCGAGGGGACATTAGGGCAGTACCTGCCCCCCCAGCCACAAGTCCCCAGCAGTGTCCCCTTCCCCCAGGTGTCCTTGGGGTGTTCCCTTGGTGTCCCCACAGTGCCCCTGGTGTTGCCAGCCCCAGCACTCACTCCTGACGGATGATCTGGGGATAGGTCTTCACCAGGTAGTCAGAGATGTTCCTGCCCGTCAGGTTCTGAAGGATGTCCCCTGTGCCCCTCTGCACCTGTGGGATGGACAGATGGGCTGGAAGGACAGGCAGCCCTGTGGCATCCCCAGAGCATCACCTGCCCCACATCCAGCAGTGACAGAGCCCTGGGGCTGCCCCTGCTAGCCTGGGGGTTACCTGGGGTGGTGGGAGCCCCCCAGCCCCCTCAGGACACTCAGGCAGCATCCTGTGTGCTCCCGGCCCACTGCACTGACACGGGGGGGATGGCTGGGCCCGTGACCAGTTCCCACGCTGCAGCACTTCCAGCAGGGAGGGGGGGGCTGAGGGGGCCGAGAAGCCATCGGGGTGGGAAGCTGGTGGGCACAGCCCTGTCCTGGCACACGGGGAGAGAGAGACACCCCCGTTACCAGCGTGGTGGGAGCCAGGGGCACCGGGACCCACCGTGGGCACCTTGGGGGTCCCACAGCATCACACCAGGTGGCAGAGCTGCTCCGTGGGCAGGTGGGCACTGGGGTGGGCACCAAACCCCGGCTGCCCCCGTCCCGCGGACACTCACGCCTTCCCCTCTTCCTTCATGCACTTGGTGCCGAAGCCGGGCTCAGCCAGGAGCACGTCCAGCAGCCGGGCTGTGTCGGGGTCTCCCGGGGCGTCGTTGCTGCCAGGAGACACGGCAGTGAGCTGGTGGCAGTGGCGGACCAGGGACACGGCGGGCAGAGGGCTGGGGACACACCTGAAAAAGGTGAACTGCTGCCCGTACATCCAGGGCTGGAGCTGCAGCGGCGGGTACCTCCCGAAGGGCGGCACGATGAGGCTGAAGAGCAGCGCGATGCAGACGAAGACGGCGGGGAGGACGATCTGAGGAGGCCGGGGGTGGGGGGATCAGGGTTGGCTCTGCCCCATCCTGCCCCGTGCCCTGCCCCATCCCCTCCCCACGGCCCCACCTGCGCGAAGAAGCCGCGGGTGCTGCGCCGAGCGTGGAGCATCCTCTTGGTGAAGAGAGCGCGGAGCTGGCGGCCGGTGAGCGCCCAGCCCCTCACCCTGCCGCAGGCCTGCCCCGCCGCCCCCCGCAGCAGGTCCGTCTCCCGGGGCTCCTCCGCTGCCGGGGCAGAGACGGGTCTGGCAAGGGACTCGTGCCAGGCGGGGTGCGGGGAACGGTGCTGGCAGGGCCATCCCCCCGCCCCGGCAGGGAGGGGATGTTGCATGCAGGACCCCCTAGCCCCCCCAAACAGCCCCCGGCTCCTACCTCGCCGGGCTCCTTTGGCTCACAGTGTAAAGGAGAGGAGAGAGGGGTTATAGCAGCGTGGGGGTCAGCGCCCACCCAGGACAGGGCTGGTGCCCCAAACCATCACAGCCCCCCCAGACTCCCGTGGCTGTCCCCATGCCAGTTCTCCCTCCAGGATAAGGGGGCTGGATATGCCTCCAGGGATTTCATATCCTATCCCAACTCCCGCACAGACCTGGGCTTCCCCAAACCCATCCTCATCCCAGATCTTTGCTCTGGGGACACCCCAAAACTGGCAGGTAGCTATGCTGCACGAGGGTCCCTGAGTATCCCCCTGCTCGAAGGGACACGTGCCCAAAGGGATGCCTGCTGGGATGGACAGCTGCCCAGATGGACATGTGCCATCACCCAGCCCAGGGGCTGGAGGTGGGGAGCACTCAGCAGCAGCTCAGGGGTCCCACCTCCCCCGTCCTTACCCATCTCTCCATCGGCCACATCCCCATCCCCCATCTCGCCAGGGACTGCTCCTTTCATGGTGCCTGACAAAATGAGGACAAGATGCCAGGGCAGGACCAAGGCCACAGGCTCTGACACCTCTCTGCATCCACAGGTGCTCCCAGCAGGGCCCCCAGCCCTGGCAGGGTGCTGGGGACACCTCACCCCACTGCTCTGGGCTGCTGAGCACCTCCCCAGCCCCCCTGTACCCCAGAGCTCAGCTCCAGCCAGGACTGAGGGGTTTTACCTGTGGTGTCAGTGTCCAGCGCTGTGTCCTCGGCCACCTTCAGGAAGATCTGGGGGTGTGGGAGGGCTGGTGTTAAACACACACCAGCACCCACAGCCCAATGAGGGAAACCCCCTGGTCACAGGCACCTCAGGAGCCCCTTGACCACAGCCCCCCTGGGTACCTCTTCCAGGGTGGTGTCAGAGATGCCGTAGCTGGAGACCCCCAGTTCCCCCAGGCGTGCGTCCAGCTCACGGAACAGCTCCCCGAAGGCCCCGTCCCTGGCCCCACTGTAGGGCAGGACGAAGAGCACCTCGTGCCCGATGTCCTCCACCAGCCGGGAGCCAGGGACCAGCTTCTGGATCAGCGCCGACAGCTGGGCCACATCTGGAGGGATGGAGAGGGCTGGAAACCCAGGGCAGGAGCCACAGGCCGGCACAGCTGGCCACAGCTCCATGTGCCTGGCATCCCAGCCTGAGGGTCCCTGGGGAGATGGAGAGGATGGAGATCCCCTTCTGCACCTCCAGTGAAAGGAGGAGAGGGGCCAGATGCAGGGCTGTGCTCCCCCAGGCTCCCTGGCTGACGGCAGATGTTTGGGGAGCAGCTGGGGGTGGCACTGTGAGGGGACAAAGCGCTCACCCACGGCACTGGCGTCACTGCCCCGCTCGCTGCCCAGGCCTGTGTCACTGCTGTGCTCCGAGTCACTGCCGTCCTGCAGGAAAGGGTGGCTGGAGCCTGGCACTGCACAGCAGGACCTGGCCCCCAGTGCCCCCCAATACCCAGGACGGAGACACTGGCTGCCCTTTGGGGGGTGATCATCAGGGCCGAGGGACCCACCTTTTTGGTGACACCGGGGGCAGTGCCAGCGTTGCCGCCTGTGCCGCTCCTCTCCCGCTTCACCAGGGTGAGGTGGTAGCCGGTGCCAAGCCTGGCCTTGAGGAAGAGGGGTGACCCGCAGCAGCAGAGCTGGCCCTGTGAGATGATGGCGGTGCGGTCCCCCAGGAGCTCTGCCTCATCCATGTAGTGGGTGGACAGGATGATGGTGCGGCCTGGGGACCAGGAATGGGCTTGACCCCCCACTCCCTGCCCAACCCCCCACCAGCACAGCCCCCAGCCCGCCCCAGGCTGGGGGGCTCAGAGGGTGAAGTGGGGACGTCCAACCCTGACCTTTGCGGTACTTGAGCAGCAGCTCCCAGATGCTGCGGCGGGAGAAGGGGTCAACGCCGGCCGTGGGCTCATCCAGGATGACCACCCGGGAGCCGCCCACGAAGGCGATGGCCACCGAGAGCTTCCGCTGCATCCCGCCTGCAGAGGGACAGCGTTGGTGGGGCTCGGGGCCACTGAGCCCTGCTCGGGCACCCAGCCTGACCCCCACACGCACCCGAGAGGTTCCTGGTCTGCTCCCGGCGCTTGTGGGGCAGCCCCGTGTCCTGCAGCAGCTGCTCCATCTCCTCCTGCACCTGCTGCTCCGAGAGCCCCTTCAGCCGCCCGTAGAACCAGACGTGCTCCTCCACCGTCAGGCTGTGGGGCGGGGGGAAAGGCAGGGTGAGGGGCACAGGGACTGAGTGATTGCTTCACTCCCCACACCACCCCAGCCCTGCCTACATGTCAAAGAGCACGTTGTGCTGGGGACACATCCCCATGGATTTGCGGATGCTGTCGATGTCAGAGCGGATGTCCCAGCCCAGGATATAGGCAGTGCCCGAGGTGGGCGGCAGGAGGCCAGTCAGGATGGACCTGGAAGTGGTGAGAAAAGCGGGTCATGGAGCACAGGGGCAGCAGGGCTTGGGGCCAGGGTACCCTGTCCCGTGTGGGGACCAGGTGGGGACAGGGTCAGGCTCAGCTCCTGTCCCCAGCCATGGCCACGCAGCCCCTCTGTGGCTCACATGGTGGTGGTCTTTCCAGCGCCGTTGTGGCCCAGGAAGGATGTGATCTGCCCCTCGTAGAAGTCCAGGCTCAGCCCATTGACAGCAGCACGGCCACTGCTGCCATAGACCTTCACCAGGTTGCGGATGGAGACGCCAGGCTGGAGGTCGGCAGGCGGCTCCTCCACCAGCACTGGAAGCCACCAAGGGGTCACATCCCCGGCCAGGACCCCTTGCTGGGGGCAGGACCCCTTGCCATGGGGTGCAGGGCCCTCCAATGGGGACCAAGGCCTGGGCTGGAGGGCTCCAGCCCTGCTCCACGGCCACTGCCCTCAGCCAAGCAGCTCCAGGGTGGGCAGGGACTCACCTTGGGGTGCAGTGTTGGGTCTGGTGTGGTACAGGGAGTGCCCAGATGAGGGTGACTCTCCAAACCAGTAGCTCTTCAGGAAGGGGAAATTCCAGGGCTTGGGGATCCCGTACTGACCTGCAGCAGAAGGGGTTAAGTGGGGCCAGGGCTGAGTGGCAGCTGGGGATCACGGGAGCTGCACTCACCTGGGAAGACACCCTCGAGGTACCAGGTGGCCAGGCCGTAGAGGACAGCGTCCAGCAGCAGCAGCCCCATGGCTGCAGCGAAGCTGTACGGGTCTCCTGGCACGGGGCTGGCAGCCAGGTTGTGCCACTGGATGCCCACCCCCTGCTCCTCGTAGAGGGAGAAGTAATCGCAGCCGAAGCCGAAGGCCACGGGGGACAGCAGGCTCTGAGGACAGCCAGAAAGGCAGTGTGGGCAAAGATTGGCCTGGGAGATGCAGCCCAAAGCCCCCCACCCAGAGCAGCAGGGGCACTGCAGAGGGGCAGCTCCGGGCTCACCACAAAGACACGGATTGGGAAGGTGATGTAGTCGCGCCAGGCGACGCACAGCACGTAGGGCAGGTACAGCGAGAAGTAAATGATGCCACCGCACGCCGAGGCCAGGTTGGCACGGGGGAAGAAGATGCTGATGAGGAAGCACTGGCTGATGGTGGCCACTGAGAAGGTGCTGAGGAAGAGGAAGATGACTGCTGGGTCGCTGTAGGGCAGGATGTTTCCCAGCTGTGGATGGAGGCAGGTTGGAGCCTGTGGAGCCCCGCAGGCTGGCTCCCAGCCCTGATGTTCCCTGTGTCACCCATGCTGTCCCCTGAGACCTGCAACCTGCCTTGAGGATGAGGACAAGGAGGGCAGAGCTGAGGAGGAAGGGAATGAAGCTGCTGAGGAACCAGCTGAGCCAGAGGATCCCACTGCTCAGCCCCATGGTTTTCATGGTCTCCTTGAGACGCGTCTCCTTCTCGTGCACCACCCCCTTGATGATCATGGCCACTGAGTAGATCCAGGCCAGTGTCATGAAGAGAGGCAGCGAGCGGTTCAGGACCCTCAAGAACCTGGGGAGACACCACCAGCCATTCCACCCTTAGCTCAACACTCCCGGGGCCACTCTTGGGCCAGGGGCACCAGGGCACGACCAGCCCTGTGCCATCTCCCTGGTGCAGCGATGCTGCAGGATGCTTGGATGTGTCCCCACTGGCAGCAGGAGGGTCACCCAACGGTCCCAGGGTCTGGGGCTGCCCCTGCCCACTTACACATCATCCACGTAGCAGGGGTAGGGCATCTGCTGGACATAGACCCCTGTCCGTGGGGCAGCCCCAGTCTGCACCCGCACCACCGCCTGCTCCACCAGGTCCTGAATGTAGACGAAGCCCCCCCAGATGTAGCGCAGGTCACTGAAGGGGTCAGCTGCGGGGCCTGGGTCCCAAAACCTGGGGGCAGAGTATGGTGCTGGGACCAGGGATCTCCTGGCAATGAGCACAGGGTGCCTGGCTGGCCATGGAGACAGGCAGGGGGGGCATCCCCCAACCTGTCCTTGATCTTGTTGGTTCTCGTGACGTCATCAATGTCCATGCGGATTTTGTAGCGGACATGGGGTGGCAGTCCGGGGGCCGTGGCATTGATGGGGGGCTGGAAGACCACTGCTGCCCAAAACTGCTGCTCCTCCAGCAGCTCCAGGGCTCGGGCTACCAGCTGCTCCTCGGTGGCCACTGCCTCGATCTTGTCCAGGCAGACACACTGTGGGAGGGCAGGTAGGGCTCAGTGGGCACAGGTGGTGCAAGGGGCCAGCCCCCCACAGCGGGGTGACACACACCTCCATGAACTGTGACAGCGTGCTCAGGACTGCGTCCACATCAGCGTACACCTGGTGCCACGTGAGGCCTGGTCCCCCCACTGGCCCTGTCAGGAATGTGACCAGCTCCGGCAGCTTCCAGGAGGTGCCGTTGAGGAACCCATCCAGGAGCTGGGCTGTGTTCGGGGCCAGCAGCAGGTCCTGAAAAGCACCAGGGTATGGGAGGCCATGCATCCCACCCCGCTCCTTCCATCTTGCACCCCACAGCAACCCTGTTCCCAATGGGAGCAGCCTGGGGTCACACACCTGGAGCACCTGCATCTCCAGGCTGCTGTTGAGGAGGGTGTAGATTCGGGGTCCCAGCTCCTGCCAGGCACCCCCCAACTCCCCCAGCACTGCCAGCTCCCGGAAGGTCCGATTCACCTGTGTGAGGGAGGCGAGGCAGATTTGGGATGAGACCTCCCCAAACCCCTCCAGGCCCCCCACAGCCCCCACTCACCTCAGCCATGACACTGTCGGGGCCGGGCCCAGGTGGGGTGTACAGGATCTTCCCCACAAAGAGGGGCTTGATCCCCCGCCAGAAGATCTGTGAGAGGGGGCTGGACTCCAGGCTGCGGAGCAGCTCCCGGCAGAAGGGACCTGGGGGTGCAGAGCTGAGCCCTCACCACCAGCCCCCACTGCCCGCCACAGCCCCTGGCTGATCCTCCCACAGCTCCCCACTCACTGGTGCTGCCTGAGGCCACGGGTCTCTGCTCTGAGCTGTTCCGGTCCAGGAAGGCTTTGACATCATTGTCCTCGTACCAGTTGAGGGAGGGGATCCTGAGCCCCCCGCCCTCGGGGTGGCCACAGGCGATGCGTGACAGGGCTGTGAAGGCGCCCGTGCTGGTGTTGGGGGCCCTCAACCCCACAATCTCCTGACGCAGCTCGGCCAGGCTGGTCATGGAGGAGACCTGGGGAGAGTGGGATGAGAGTGGAGAGGGGCAGTGAGGGACAGGGGCACCCAAGGGCACGGTGGGGATGGGCAGGGGGCAAGGGAATGAGGGGTGTACCTCCTCCATCAGGGATGCTGCATCCCGCAGGAAGCTGCCCAAAGCTTCCACGGTGCCAGAGATTCCGCCCATCTCTGAGCTCAGCTGTTCCTACAAGGGGCACGAGAAGGGGGTCACAGTCCTGCCAGGGTCTCTGCCTCGGTGCCTTCCAGCACCCGGCCGCGCTGGGGGCTCACCGTCAGGAGTCGTGGGAAGTCCATCTGGGAGAGGAAGGAGCCCTCCATGGCACGGAGCTGGGAGCTGGGCAGCGCGCACAGTCCTCGCTGCAGGCTCTGGGTGGAGTCGGCATCGCCGCCCACCAGGAACCCCCCCAGGACCGAGGCGTTGCAGACCAGAGCCTTTAGCGGCAGGCGAATGCTCGCCAGGGAGAACTGGAAGGAGAGGGCAGTCGTGATGCGGTCACCGGGAGTGGGCGCCGGGAGGAGGCACCGGGACCACACTCACGATGCGGGGGCTGAGCCGAGCCCCCATCAGCTCATCCACCAGCGCCGGGGGCAGAGATGTGTTGGTCCGCAGGAACCGGGAGAAGGTCTCGTCCTCTCTCAAGTATTCCCTCACCGGCAGAGCTGGGGGAGCAGGGGTCAGACAAGGGGTCTGGCTCCCCGGGCACCCCCCCCCACACCCACCCCCGGTGCTCACCCCTCCGCTGGTTCCCGCTGTCCCGGAGCCGGCGCAGGGCGGGCAGGAGCCGGGCGAAGCTGCGCAGGAGCCGCTGCCCGTGCCCGCGGAGCAGGACCTGCCGGACTTCGGTCAGGAGACGGGAGACGCTGTGACATGGGACATGGGGCGGGCAATGAGACCCCGGGCCAGCCCCGCTCTGCCCCGCAGCTCCCCAGCCCCGCCGCTCACATGGAGCCATCGAAGTTGCCCACCACGCCAGGGGCCTCTCCCGCCGTGGGGTGCCGGAAGCAGGGGTTGTTCATGTTGCAGATGATGCCCTGCAGCCAGGGCAGGGTCCCCGCAGACGGCAGCGCCTTGTTGGGAAAGTGGCCTGAGGGAGAGGGAGGCAGGTTCAGGGGGGGAGTGCAGGACCCCCGGGACCCCACACGCGCCCGAGCAGGGAGATGCCAGCGAGCCCCCACGCTGTGACCACCTCCCGTGTTTGTCACCCCGAAGGGCTCCCGTACAGGGGCACACTGAGGGGTCTTAGCTGGCTCAGGGGGTCCTGCGGGGGTCACTCACACTCATGCTGCTTGAAGGGCGGGTGGGATCGCCGCACTGAGATCAAGATAAGGAAGAGGAAGAGGGGCCACAGGATCTCGATAGCCAGCTGGATCTGGGGGAGACGCAAGGTTGGTGGGGTCCCGGTCCCCATCAGTGTCCAGGGCTCTGCCTGCCCCTGTGCCAGGCACCAGCGGCTCTGGGTAGCCCCACGCCAATCGCCCACTCACCCGCTGCCGCCGGCGGTAGGTGAAGTTCTTCCAGAGCAGCAGCCCCAGCTGGGTGCCCACGGCCATCGCGGGGGTCGCGGGCCCCGCTCGGCTCCGGTTGCGGGTGAGAGCAGGGGGGGCAGCCCCAAGCTGAGGGCGACAGCTGGGCTTTCACTTCCTTCTGCTTCGGGGCTTATCACACCCTGGGCACGGTGCCGGGCACAGGGCTGAGCTCCGTGGCCGGCAACATTCCGGCAGCAAAGCTCCTTTCCGCAGCTAAAGGCTCAAATCACATTCTTTCCTAAACCAAAAGCACCAGAATTGGGCACGAGCTCTGTCCAGGAGCACGATTCACTGCCCTCGCCGGGCACAGGGAGCAGTCCGGCACTCCCTGAGTAGCTCTAGACGAGCTGGGCAGCCCAGGAGAGGTACCGGCCCGTGCCTCAGTTTCCCCGTGAGAGGGATGTGGGTGGGGCTCTCATCAGCCCAGGAACGGAATCGCTCCGGTGCAGTGGGCTCGAGGCACGAGCTCCGACACCCGGATCCCGCCGGTAGCAGCCGCGTCTCCGCCAGTTTCTGGGAATTCACCCACTCCTGGAGCGGGGCCAGCAGCTCCGGGGCCCGGCAGCAAAGCTCTGCCAAGGCGGCTCACTGACGAGCCCGGTAGCGGCGGCGGCACGACCCAACCCGCAGCGATCCGCCCGGTGCACCCGCCCACGCCCCGGGAGAACCGAGCTCCGGGGCGGCTCCCCGGTCACCGCGAGCCTGGGACACCACCACCCCCGACTTGCCCCTCGTTTTTCCCCGGGCCCGGGGAAGCCGCTCACTCACCCGCCGCCCTGCGCTCGCCGCCACCGCCCGCGCCCGGGGCTAAGCCGGGTCCCGGGCGCAGCCGGGATAAACGGGCACGGGGCAGCGGGATTAGGATCCTAGCTGGGAAATCCGCCTAATCGGCCTGCGGGGCCGGACACGAGTGGGTCCGGGGGCAGGATTCCTCCGGGGATGCACAAGGGTCAGATGGGGTGACACGGAGAGAACGAAGCAGCTGCCAGGTGGGAGTGGCACGGGGAGGCAGAGGTGTCTGAGTGTCTCCATCCGCTGGAACCGGAGCGTGCTGCGGAATTGCCGGTCCGGGGGAGCCCCAGCCCCGCGGGGGCGGCGGCTCTTTTCGGGACAAAACAACCACAGAATCCCTGGATCCTCCCGGGAGACTCGCGTGGGAATCTGCTCACTCATCCCACGAGGACAAACGCGCAGCATCGCTGCAACCGGGAGCTAGGTGGACCCCGCGACCCCGGCAACCGCCGGACCGGCAGCTCCCGGCCCCGGTGCCCTCCAACCCCGCGTCCCCCAGCCCGGTTCGGCCGCACGGAGCCCCGCTCTGGGCGGGGTGCGGAGTCACCGGGGGGCAGACGGGCCGGGAAGACGTGGGGACAGCCCGGGGGAGATACGGACAACTCGGGGGGGACATGGGGACAGCTCGAAGGGACCATGACGACAGTCCAGAGGGAACATGGGGACAGTTCGGGGCTACGATGGGGACACGGGGATAGCCAAGGGGGGGTGCGGGGAGGCATTAAGAGCCTCGGGGGGACGCTGAGCGGCCGCATCCGGCCGAGACCAGCAGCCAGGACACAGCCTCCCCTCTTTCTTCTCCCGTCTCGCAGCCCCGGCCCGGGACCCCCGTTACCTGATGCTGCTGCGCGGCCTCTTTAAGAGACCCCGCGGCTCCGCCGGGCGCGCGCAGGCCCCGCCCTCCCCGCGCTACAAAGTAGCCGTGGGCGTGACGTCACGGGAGCCTGCTCTTAAAGGGACAGGGAGGTGTGGGGGGAGTAGGAGCCCCGCCCCGCCCCGCCCCACCCCACCCCACCCCGCCCCGCCCCGCCCCACCCCACCCCACCCCACCCCACCCCACCCCACCCCTGGGAGCCCCACGGAGCAGCGCGGCTCCTCGAAAAGCAGCATTTCGCCCCAAAAAAGGTGGATCCCTTCCCGGAGAGGCACGTCCCGTCCTGTCCCGTTGGCATTGTTAATCACTCATTTCTCAGCCGCACATCTGTTAACTCCGCAGCCCGCTCCCGGCTCCCGCTCCTCCCCCTGGGACGCGCAGCATCCCGCCCCAGCACTCTGGAATTTCGGGGGTCTCACCCAGGTCTGCAGCAGCTCGCAGCCCCCCAGGCACAGAGAGCCCTGACAAGCAGCCTGCAGCAGAGACCAGCTCCTGTTCATGTTGAAAGGGCTTTTATTTTTTTTTTAATAAAAGGTTTCAGTCTGAGAGCATCTGCATTAAAAACCGCACGGGGTGCGGGGGGGAGACGTCGATGGGCACCGGCTGCACTCGGACACCGCCCGACCAAAGCTTCCACCACCTCCAGCTCGGGCAGCGCCTCCTGCAAAGTCACATCAGGAAACGGGGGTGGTGACTTTTGTTTCCCATGGAAAAGGGCCGGCGTTCGTGTCCAGGGGGCTGCGGCCCCGAGTGGGCTGCGACCTCCTAAAATCCCGAACGGCGCAGGATTCCTCCCAACCCCAGCCTGCCCCACTCACAGCTCGGGCTGCCCTGCCAGGAGCCCCCCTTTTGCTCCTAAACCCACCTTCTGCCGCTCAGCTGCCCCCATCCTCTGTGCCACCCTCAGCCCCCAGCCCCTTTGTGACACCCCGCAGCTCACAGGCGTTGTCCCTGCTGGCTTTATGTGGTGCTCCGAGGGCTGCACTGTCCCCAGGTGTTCGGGTCCCACCTGCTGCTGCGGGGGAGTCACAGGTGGGCAGGGGGGAGTGTTAAAAATAGGTTAGAAAGTATTGTGAAATTGGTGATAGTTGTGAAGCGGGTACTGTTGGTTTGGTTATGGTAAAAGGGGTCTAAAGGGGGTAAAAGGGGTCCAAATTGTAAGAAATGCGGTACTCTACGTACCATATTACGCCTAGGTAAAGTGCACCACCCCCAAGCGAAACGAGCCAGCCTGGACAGAAGTGTCATGGGCCAATCGAGCGCCTTAAACCTTCACGCAAATGAAGGATCCAAAAAGAAACCAATCCAAAGGGACAAAAAAAAAAAAAAATAGGATAAAAAGGGTGTCTGACCCACTCAACCCGTGCCGCTCCACCTGGAACATCGGGACATCGCTGCTCCAAAGACGCAGCGCCGGCGCTGCAGCATCCTCGACGCTCACCCGCGGGCCCCCTTGCTTTAGGCCTTTCTTTTCATCACAATAAATGCTGAAATCACTTCCAGTACCGGGATTGTGGTTTTTAACAGGGAGGATGGAGGGAGCGATGGATGTTCGGGTAGGGCTGAGGGGCAGAGAAGGGGACACGGCTGGTCACACCTGGAGCTGCTGCGCCTTGAGGTGGAAGAGGGACCTGAGGCTCATCCTCTTCCCTGGATCCTTTCAGCACTGATACCTGGGCCCCAGCTCTGTGTGGGATGAGTTTGAGGCTCTCAAACTCTCCCAAACCCTCTCCTGGGGCTGGAGGCTCTCTGCGATCCTGTTTCACGGAATAAAGCTCGTGCTCTATGTGGTCCCCCGGGATGCCAAAGCTGTGCTGGATGGGCTGGGCGCTGTGTCCCCAGGTGGGATGGGTCCCAAACCCCTCGGGCACTCCTGGGGGAAGCTGCTCCCAGGGCCAAGGCTCAGTGGGAAAGGGATGCTGGGCGTAGATTTGCATTATTCCCTTTCCACAGAAACTGAACTCGCTTGAATTACAGCACCAAACTTCAGAGAGCTGAGTTTATTGAAAGAAAAATTGCCAGCATGGGGACGCCAGGCTTTTTATCTGTGGGCTTTGTTGGCATTGCTCTTTGTTTGAGCGGTATTTTATTCTGTGGGCTTTGTTGGCATTGCTCTTTGTTTGAGCGGTATTTTATTCTGTTAGGTTCAGTTTGCTCTCCGCTGAGCTTTCCGCACATCCACGTTCCTTTTTTTGCATCATGCCCACGGTGTCTAGGTATGGTTTGGATTGTCCTCCATGGTGAAACAATGCTAAATAAATGAGATTAAGTGTTGATTTTGTCTCTGGCTTTTAAGACCAAGAACTCAATTATAACATATCATATATATATTATATTATCTATATTCTATTCTATTCTATTATATAGATGATATATAATGTATGTGTCATTATATATATGCATTACATATAATGTATATATTATATATATTATATATAATGTATTGTATAATTATATAATGTATTATAAAGTTATATACTGTAATATTAATATAAAATGTTATATAATATAATATAATATAGATAATATATTACATTTCAGAATAGACCTATTCTATTCTATTCACGATATATAATGTATATATCATTATATATATGCATTACATATAATGTGTATATTATATATATTATATATAATGTATTATATAATTATATGTTGTATAATTAATATAATATAATATAATATAATATAATATAATATAATATAATATAATATAATATAATAAATATAACATAACATAACATAATACAATACAATATAACATAATACAACACAATACAATATGTAATATAATATAATATAATATAAATATTACATTTCTGAATAGATATATTACATTATATTATATTATATTGATTACATTACATTACATTATATTATATTACATTATATTATATTATGTTAAACATTTATGAATGAAAAGCATACAAGATGCTTTTATCTGTACATGACAAAAGTATTTACTTACAAAAATCCCTGAGCACAGGTAACTCTCAGCACTGAGCACAAAGAGGTTATCAAGTTCAGCACTATTGATCCTTTATCAGTCTCCGAAAAAATTCTGTAGTACTTTGTTATTTTCTGCTGGTTGAATTTAATTTTAATTAATTAAATTAATTTTCTGTGGAGGGGTTCAAGCACGCTGCTCAGGCACCAAGGAATCTCTTCACATCTCACTTGTGAAATGAAATATAATCTCATTTTCAGAGTGAGTAACGCAAAACAATCTCCCACCCATTTCAGGTGCCCACCTGAGAACCCTGAGACTTTATTCTGTATATAACTGTTTATGCCACTGACTGTATTCCACTGACTGTATTCCACTGACTGTATTTCATTGATTTTATTTATTCCACTGACTGTATTCCACTGACTGTATTTCACTGACTGTATTTCATTGATTTTATTTATTTCACTGACTGTATTCCACTGACTGTATTTCATTGACTTTATTTATTCCACTGACTGTATTCCACTGACTGTATTCCACTGACTGTATTTATTCCACTGACTGTATTCCACTGACTGTATTTCATTGACTTTATTTATTCCACTGACTGTATTTCATTGATTTTATTTATTCCACTGACTGTATTCCACTGACTGTATTTATTCCATTGACTGTATTCCACTGACTGTATTTATTCCACTGACTGTATTCCACTGACTGTATTTATTCCACTGACTTTATGTATTCCACTGACTTTATGTATTCCACTGACTGTATTCCACTGACTGTATTCATTCCACTGACTTTATTTATTTCATTGACTTTATTCCACTGACTTTATTTATTCCATTGACTCTATTCCACTGACTGTATTTCATTGATTTTATTTCACTGACTGTATTCCACTGACTGTATTTCATTGACTGTATTTCACTGACTTCATTTCACTGACTGTATTTCACTGACTTTATTTCACTGACTGTATTTCATTGACTTTATTCCACTGACTTTATTTATTCCACTGACTGTATTCCACTGACTGTATTTCATTGATTTTATTTATTTCACTGACTTTATTCCACTGACTTTATTTATTCCACTGACTTTATTTATTCCACTGACGGTATTCCACTGACTGTATTTATTCCACTGACTTTATTTATTCCACTGACTGTATTTCACTGACTGTATTTCATTGATTTTATTCCGCTGACTGTATTTCACTGACTTTATTCCACTGACTTTATTCCACTGACTGTATTTATTTCACTGACTGTATTTCATTGACTGTATTCCACTGACTGTATTTCATTGATTTTATTCCACTGACTGTATTTCATTGACTTTATTCCACTGACTTTATTTATTCCACTGACTCTATTTCACTGACTTTTTTCACTGACTGTATTCCACTGACTGTATTTATTCCACTGACTTTATTTATTTCACTGACTTTATTTATTCCGCTGACTGTATTTCACTGACTGTATTTAATTGATTTTATTCCGCTGACTGTATTTCACTGACTGTATTCCACTGACTTTATTCCACTGACTTTATTTATTTCATTGACTTTATTCCACTGACTTTATTTATTTCATTGACTTTATTCCACTGACTTTATTTATTTCACTGACTGTATTTCACTGACTGTATTTATTTCACTGACTGTATTTCACTGACTGTATTTATTTCACTGACTGTATTTATTTCACTGACTGTATTCCACTGACTGTATTCCACTGACTGTATTTATTTCATTGACTTTATTTCACTGACTTTATTTATTCCACTGACTGCATTTCACTGACTGTATTTCACTGACTGTATTCATTCCACTGACTTTATTTATTTAATTGACTTTATTCCACTGACTTTATTTATTCCACTGACTCTATTTCACTGACTGTATTCCACTGACTGTATTTATTCCACTGACTGTATTTCATTGATTTTATTCCACTGACTTTATTCCACTGACTTTATTTATTCCACTGACTGTATTCCACTGACTCTATTCCACTGACTTTAATTGCATTGGAACCCTTTTTGAGAGGCCAAAACTTAAAATGTTCCAATGGAACACACACACACAAAATAAATTAACTGTACTAAACGTGTAGTAGAAAAAGCTTCCAAAATTGACAGCACTGAGATTAAGGGTGTGTAGTTTAAATAAAAATGTGTAATATCACGGGGTAGAAAACTTGGAGTTTAGACTTTTAGAATATATTAACATATATATATATAGAGAGAGCAAAATAATAGTTTTAAGGCAGAAACTTCTTCACGAGTTTAGGTAGCATTTTGTAATTAGAAAATTGCCGAGTTCGAGTGATTAGTTATTGAATTAGAAATAAAAAATAATTTGTGTTATTTCTTAATTACTTAGTTAAACCTTGAAAGACCTTGTAGGAAAAAAAAAACAATTAGCCGATTTATAACTCATTAGTAGAATACTACACAACTCACTACTAGCGAGACTGTAACATAAATTAAAAAAAAATAAAATTTAGCCTGAACGCAAAACACCATCTCAAATACCTTCAATGCCGACCTCAACCGAACAACAAAAAAAGGGACAAAGCCGCACACTTCGCGGTTTGATTGTCAATTTTTAATCGTTATTTAATTGTCGCCGCCCCCTCCCCTCACGCCCCGCGTGACCGCCGCCGCGCGCCGTCTCCACGGCGACGGGGCCGTAAAGCGCGGGCGCGCGGGTGTCGCAGCTGTCGGGCGGGCCGCGCGGCGCGGCCCAGCGGGCCGGGGAGCCGCGGCCATGGAGATGCCGCTGCCGCCCGAGGGTGAGGGGCGGCCGGGGCCTTCGGGGGGAACGGGGGGCGGCCGCGGGAACGGGGAGGGAGCGGGGAGAGCGGTGGGGAGTGACGGCGCTGCGTCCCCACAGACCAGGAGCTGCGGAATGTCATCGACAAGCTGGCGCAGTTTGTGGCGCGGAACGGGCCCGAGTTCGAGAAGATGACGATGGAGAAGCAGAAGGAGAACCCCAAATTCTCCTTCCTCTTCGGGGGCGACTTCTACGGCTACTACAAGTACAAGCTGGCCCTGGAGCAGCAGCAGCGTGAGTGGGGCCTGCGGCTCGGGCAGGGCCGGCTCGGGGCTGCCTCCCTCCCCGGGGTCGGCTGTCTCGGGGTCGGCCGGCGGAGACACTTTTGTCTCTCCTGGCCTCGTCCTGCTCCGCCGGGACCGCCTGGCAGCCTCTTCCTGCGCTCGGCGTTCCCGGTGGTTGGCTCGGCGCTGCCCGCGGCTCCTCACGGCCCCGCGGGTGGGTTGGGGGCGGGCAGGGGGAGCCGCAGGGACGGGCAGCGTGGTGAGACCGAGCTCAGCAGCTGCAGAGCCGGAGCTCGGCTTGTCCTGCAGTCGTCCCTCTGGAAGTGCACAGGGAGTTGCTGGCTCTCCTCTTTGGCACCGTCCGCCCGTGATTTTGCGTTAAGTGTAGAATCATAGGGTGTGCTGAGTTGGAAGGGACCCATCAGGATCATCGAGTCCAACTCCTGGCCCTGCGCAGGACACCCCAAGAATCCCAGCAAGTGTTTGAGAGCGTTGTCCAAGCAGCTCTGGAGACCCCTCTCACCCCCTCAGAGTGAGGGTCTGTTTGGAGCCGGTGCCATTTTCACCCGTGGGCTGGTGGTAGCAGGTTTCTCTGGGAGCTTTACATTCCAAGTTTATTCTGTCTGATAGTGTTGTGCAAGCAAAGCCAAGATATCGAGGCTTCCGCACAGATCCAGCCCCTGCCACAGCCATCGCTCCCGCCGGCTGCGCCCATCCCGGCCCCTCAGGGCACCCCATCTGTGGAGGAGCTCATCCAGCAGAGTCAGTGGAACCTGCAGCAGCAGGAGCAGCATCTCCTCGCTATGAGACAGGTTGGTTTGAGATCGACACTCATCTCGTGTGTCCTGGCCTGTGTCAGTGGCTGCAGCAATTAGGAGTGAAGGGGGAGAGAGGATGGTTTGCCGCTCAGCGGTGCTGGAGGTGAGGAGAAGGGATGTTGCTCTCCTTGTTTTTGTTGTGTGGCAAATGCCATCGTTCCCCTGGAATGGATGTATCTGGTGTGTAGGTTGGGTTATCATTGCATATGGATTATATTATTATGGGATGAGTGATCTGTAATTAGAACCTTCTATTTGCTCTTTGGAAAATCTTGTTAGTTTTAGAATGGAATGAATTGTGGCTGCTTTAACCTTGGTTTAACGCTGCAGATTGCTGGGAACTGCAAGATGTTCCAGTTTGTAATATTCCCACTTAGATGTGATTAGGGATGGAGAGGAACTGTGTGCTATCAACTAACTGATTTTTGCAGGAGATGTTTAGCTGTTAAAGCTGCCGAAAACAAAACTGAAGAGTTCCCTGTGCTTTGGTTATGTTCCTTACGTTTAGGAGCTTCTTACAATTATTTTTTATTACATGATAGATTTTAGAAGTAGAAATAAACTGGACTTCTCTGTAAAAATATGAAGAGTCTTTCCAGAACCATTTCAAGTGAAACACTTTCATGAGGTCACACTGCTTGTAAAGAATTTTGGTCCTTGAGATAGCCACTTAGGTCCAACAGGATAAGGATACATCAGCTTCATTCTTTAAAGGAATTTTAGATATAATGTAATTCTTTCTCTTTTTTGTTTGCTTCTGGGTTTTTTTTTTGTTTTTTTTTTGTTTGTTTGTTTTTTATCAGGAACAAGTCACATCAGCAGTAGCCCTTGCAATCGAGCAACAAATGCAAAAGGTTTTGGAGGAAACCCAGTTAGATATGAATGAATTTGACAACTTGTTGCAGCCAATAATTGACACTTGCACGAAAGATGCAATCTCAGTAAGTGATCTGAATCTGCACAGGGGTTTGGTGGTGCTGTGGGTTCCTTTGAATTTTGAGATTCTCTGTACACTAACAGCTTTATATCTGTGTTGTGTGGCAGGTAAAATGAAAGCTGTTACCTGAAAAGTCCCCTTCCTGCAGTTAGTTCACAACTAGAGGAAGCCCATGTTGTGGGAACGCATCAAACTGACTTAAAATATTTTAAAATTTGCTTTTCTAAGGCTGGCAAGAACTGGATGTTTAGTAATGCCAAGTCTCCTGCACACTGTGAGTTGATGGCCGGGCACCTGCGGAACCGGATAACGGCGGAAGGAGCTCACTTCGAGCTGCGCCTGCACCTCATCTACTTAATCAATGATGTTTTGCATCACTGGTAAGAATTCAGTTCTGGGTTTCAGTTTGCTCTTTTGGTTAATTTCAGGAAGATTCTCTTCTAGATACAGTGTTGGTTCATTGGTTTGACTAGTCACTTCATCTTTTTAACATATTAATTGATTTGATCTAGTGCTTTAGTAATCAAATTTAGGTAAAACCATTTTACCTACTGTATTTTTCCTCCAGACAAAATTTTACAATAAAGTTGTTAGGGAGACAACTCTCTATTTTGTGATTCCACTACTTTTAGTATAGCAGAAGTTGAGGTGAATTGCATATTCCAATGCACTTAATGTTAGAGTGAAAAAGATAACTTTTCTTCTTCTAATTATTTTCTTGAAGCCAGCGGAAGCAAGCACGAGATCTTCTGGCTGCTTTACAGAAGGTGGTTGTGCCTATTTATTGTACCAGTTTTCTAGCAGTGGAGGAGGATAAGCAACAGAAAATTGCCAGAGTGAGTATCTGGTTCTGGTTTAACTGTGACTTTTGCTTTGTTAGGTTGGTGCTATGTAAATTCACAACTAGGCAGCTGCAAGAAGATCACTGAGATTTTTCTGGTCTGATTGTCTTAATAAAGTCTATTATAGCAGGTGCTGTAGTTCACATTTAAAATAGAACTTCAAAGTACCTAGGCTTCATTTAAGAGTTATCACAATGATGAATGTATCTGAATCTTTAGTCATTCAAAATAAATATGAAAATCCTAGGTCTTATGAAAAGCTGAAGACACAAAAATGCTGTAGCTCAGTTTTTCTTTGATTGTTCATAATTTCTAAGACCCTTTCACTCTTATTCATGCAGCTTCTTCAGCTATGGGAGAAAAATGGGTACTTTGATGAGTCCATTATTCAGCAGTTACAAAGCCCAGCTCTTGGACTTGGCCAGTACCAGGTTAGCCACAAAAATATCAGTTTTCTTATTTATGCAAATATTCTGAAAATTACTTTCCTTTTCAAAGGATAATGTTAATTTCTGTCCCCCATCCCCTCCTTTGAAGTTGCTTCCAAGAGATTACAAAAAATAATGTAAAATATAACCTTGTTATTTCAAACATTTAATAATCCAGGTGCTGATATGTTCCTGGATACAGGATACAGACTGATACAGTCCTGTACATATTTGACAGTGTCTTGTATAGCAGGGAGTGTTTGGTTAAAAAGAAACAAGCAAACATGGCTTTAAATTGGATACATTGAATATAAAAATTGTTGTGGCAGCAGGAAAGTTTCCTTTTTTATTATTAATAATGAATGCTGTTGATTTGAGCTGTATTGGAAAGACAGTACTAAAGATGGTGGGTTCCAGGCTGCAGAGAATATTTTGGAAATTTCCACAAAGCTTCATAATGAGACTGGGTGGTTCTGCCACCCTCATCCTGCATCCTCATGTGTTTTTTGGGAAGGGCAATACAGGGAATTCTGAACAAGTGGGTAGGGTAGGTATTATAGGTGCGGTGTTCACTTGTTCTCCTTCATTTCTTTTATCAGGCAAATTTGATCACTGAATATGCAACGGTTGTCCAGCCTGTGCAAGTGGCTTTCCAACAGCAGATTCAGAACCTGAAAACTCAACACGAGGAGTTTGTGAACAGTTTAACACAGCAGCAGCAGCAACAGCAGATCCAAATACCCCCACTAGAGAACGAGGTGAAATCAACACCCCCACCTCAAGCCCCCACAGCAGCCCCAGCCTCAGCTCCACCATCTGTTCCAGTCACACAAGCAGGTACTGAGCTGATTTTTTTTTTCCCCTCCCTTTATAATAATGAGGCACAATGCACTGCTGGTTGGTTCAGGCAAAAGCTTGAATCTGTTCAGAGCCTTGCAGCGTCTGCAGGCTGATGCTTGAGTATAAAAAGAACCAAAGAGATGAGTGTAAAATGGATCAGAAATCCTGTCTCCCAGTAATTAGATTTCTGCAGAAGGAATTCATCTGGAGCCTGGTGTGCTGGTGTTTTATTAACTGCAAGTGAATTTGATGCTGACAATAGTCTCTAAATTGTTCCAGATGATGGTAAATCTCAGCTGCCTCTGGCTGGTTCTACAGAGTATGACACAACTGGGTCTGGAGTGCAGGATCCTGCCTCGGGTGGACCACGTGGGCCTGGATCTCATGACCAGATTCCCCCAAATAAACCACCCTGGTTTGACCAACCTCACCCTGTTGCGCCATGGGGTCAACAACAGGTAAGAAACAGTTCTGAAAACAGATGTGGAAGTTCAGAATGACTGTCTTGGTTATGGAGGTAGGGAATGACCACCTTGGTTGTGGAAGTGCAGTGAAAAGCTAGAAAGAAGCTGTGAAAGTTAGAAATCCAGATTTCAATGCCATTATCACTCTGAGTGCAGTTAAAGGCTTTTGCCTTTAATCATATTAATCATGTTAATCATATTTCTATTCCTATGAACAAGAGCTCTTTGGTTCAGTAACAGGTTGGTCTTTTCCCATCTTTTTTCTGAAGCCGCAGTCATTCAGACTCGTATTTGAAATGTTCTTTCACTTGTGCATGTTGCCTATGGGCTATATTTCCTCAAGAAGTATGTTACTGTGTTCTTCATTCCTGTAACCAAATGACCAGGCTTCTGTCCTTCACCTCCAGGGACCACCTCACTGTCCTCCCTGGAATAACAACCACGAAGGCATGTGGAACGAACAGAGAGATCAAGGCTGGAACAATCAGCGAGAGACCCCTTGGAACAACCAGCCTGATCCTTCTTGGAACAACCAGTTTGAAGCACCGTGGAACAACCAGCATGAACAGCCTCCATGGGGTGGGGGTCAGAGGGAACCTCCATTTCGAATGCAGCGGCCACCTCACTTCAGAGGCCCATTTCCTCCACATCAGCAACATCCCCAATTCAACCAGCCCCCGCATCCGCATAATTTCAACCGCTTTCCACCTCGCTTCATGCAGGATGATTTTCCACCTCGCCATCCCTTTGAAAGGCCTCCTTATCCTCATCGTTTTGATTACCCCCAGGGGGATTTTCCTCAAGGTAAAGTGTGTACCAGGCCAGGTTTTCTTACGTTGTAATGCTGATTGCCATTACAAAATTATTTAGTGATTTGGGGTGACAGTTTATCCTTGGTGGACTCTTGTGATTTTACTAAGAAATGTTTAGTTTTGGGAGCTACTGCTAAGAACTCAGTAGGAAACGCATGCACAGTTGGATTCTTCCTTGCTTTTTGAGTCTTCCCTAATGGATAAGAAATTGTAGTCCAAATTCAAGTCAGCATCTCTACAGGCACCTCTTTTGCAACTACTTCCCTTTAAAAGTAGTAAGTTCAAAGGTGAGAAGCAGCATTTTCTTGTAAATTTGATCACCTGCACATCAGCCCGTAGGTGAGAGCTGATGAGAGCTGTGACCTGAGTAGATGGAGGAAGTTAAGAGGAAGGCTGAAAGGACTTGTTCCTGTGTGTACACTCATTTGTTATTTCTTTTTATTTTGACTGCCAAGCTCTCTAGTTTTGTGCCTTTAATGTCGTGTGGCTTGGTAGTGTGTGTGGTGCAGTGATCCCTACCTCCCGTTCTTCCTCCTCATTGGGTCTGTTCTCCTGTTGGAACCTGCTGCTGGCCTGCCTGGCCAGAGGTAGTTTCCATTTCACCTGCAGGAGTTATTGTTACTCTGGAATGATCCTTGTCAGTGTGAAGGCCAAAGATCACCCTGGTTCTGTGTGACAAGTCATTTAGAAAATAGATGATGTTTCTGTGTAGGAGTTGCTACGTTAATCCTAAAAGTTTCTCAATTTTACAAGTCCAAAAATGGTTGAAAACCAGTGGATTAGAGTTTATATATTTAGGATTGAGTTTAATTTCTTTAGTAGAGATTGTTCCCTTTTTTTCCCTTGAGTTTTATTGCTTGGGTGTTTCTCTTAAGAACTGTGGTAGTGAGTAGGGAGAAAGGGAGAATTCCCTCTTGTCCAAGGGAGTTTAGAATTAGATGCTCGGTTTTGGATTCTAGTGGTGATTTAAAATCCCTGTTGTTTGATGCAAAGTTGTTGGAGGAAGGGATCTACTAAACCAGATGGTTAAAATTAGGAAAGCAGTGAATCATGGTCGATACAGACTCTACTCAAGTTCTGATGACAGTCAAATAGTACCAGCTCGAAACTGGGAAGTGGCTGCAATGGCTTTTTCTGGAAAAACTGTTAATTCTGCTGCAAATGGTGTTGATTTTCAGTCTTGCATTTTTCTCCATAGAGTGCAGTGAGTTCAGCAGGGTCTCCTGGCGTTCATGGCGTTTGTCCATCAGTGGTTGGATGAGTGTCACTCAGTTCCCTGTTTTAACAGAATTATTATCTCTACCTCTTCTCCAAATTAATTTCTTGTCACCCAATGATGACAGTTAATTGCTGTCATATGTATTTCTTCATATATGTTGATTTAGCAGAGAGACAAAGCTAATTACAGGTCCAAGCTGAGCCACGATTGTGCACTTAGCTTCAGAAATCAATCCCACCAGTAGCTGCCCTGCTGCGTCTGAAACATTTTGTTCTTGACTGTGTCTTTTTTGTGGTCCTTTTGACCACAGTATGTCCCAAAGGAAGCAGTGGCTTGGGGCTGAAATATCCTGTTGTCTAGAGAGTGGTTGCTGTGGCCAGGGAGGTAAATGCACTGCAGGGTTTTCTTGAGTGTGGACCTGTAGCCAGCCTCTGGTCCTTCAGTTCTGGTGCTTTCCTGGATCTGCTGAGATTGGGTTTTAGGATAAATGCAGTAATTGAAGTAACATCTCTGATTGCCTTCCTTCCTTGACAGCTAAATAAAACATTTTAACCCTCCCACTCTGCAGAAATTGGACCTCCTCATCATCATCCTGGTCACAGATTGCCTCATCCCGGTATCAGCGAGCATCCTCCCTGGGGAGGGCCACAGCACCCTGACTTTGGGCCTCCCCCACATGGATTTAACGGGCAGCCCCCTCACATGCGGCGCCAAGGGCCCCCTCACATGAACCACGATGATCCCAGCCTGGTGCCAAATGTTCCCTACTTCGATCTTCCTGCTGGCCTGATGGCTCCACTTGTCAAAGTAAGTGCTTGCTATGGGACTCATTCAAACCAGGACACTGGTGGGATTAACAGATCCCAAACCTCTTGTTGTTGTTAGGGACAGTTCAACATCAATGTGTATGATTTCAAATCCTTCCATCCAACAAACCAGTTGTGTAGGGTATAAGAGCAGGAGTAGTTTGGGGGACTAGCTAGTGAAAATGGTGAGAATTTTTGTGTGTTGTGTGCTAGAGGAAGCTGGTTGAACTCACAGCTTGAAAGAGTAAATTATACTTGAAAGTCTGACCCCTGTTTGTAGGAAATGGAAATCCCCAGTGATTTCCAGAGGGACAGAGAGACCTCACAGGTCTGATGGGGGCACTGTACTAACTCTTCATAATCAGAATTCTCTTGAAGACATTTTACAGTATCAATATTATATAGACAAAGAATGATAGAGAACAGGAAACATACCTGTATCGGCATCTTCAGGGATATTTACATTTGTGTATTCTGTATTTGAGATGACCAAATAAGCCTCTTCCATCTCTTTGTGTTATTCTCATACACCAGTTTGTGCCTGGCTTCCATGCAGACACATTAGCACAAAGGTGGATGAGATCTGCATTTTATCTACCTGGTGACCCACTTGAAACTGCAACCTGTGCAGTGCAGGCTTTTCTCAGAGAGCTCACAATAATGATAGCACGAGGAAGCATTGGGTCATCTGCAGAATCCTTATTTCCAGATCATTTTTTATCCAGTATTGAAATTTGAGATCTCTACACAGCTAAATCTGTATTTAACTCTTCAGGTAGCCACCCCATGACACATGACACAAATGTAATTTGTTTTGTTTCCGGCAGCTTGAAGATCATGAGTATAAACCTTTAGATCCTAAAGATATACGTCTTCCACCTCCAATGCCCCCCAGTGAGAGACTCCTGGCTGCAGTTGAGGCATTTTATAGTCCACCATCTCATGACAGGCCTAGAAACAGGTAAGAATAGGTGTAGCCAATAAAACGGTAAAGAAAATGCCCTAAGAAGGTGCCTCAGACCACCAAGTGCCTCCCTCTCTTTTGCCTGTGTCTTGGTTCTCCTAATGCTCTTCTTGTATTGCAACTGCACTTGCTGTTTGATCTTATACTGAGATTTGCAAGACAGTTTTGCCCAGACCCTTTGTTCTGTACAAAATCAGGTGAAAATCCTTAAGGTCAGCACTGAAGTGGAATTCACACGTGTGGGTTCTGTGTGGTTGATTTGTTGCAGTGAAGGATGGGAGCAGAACGGACTGTACGAATTCTTCAGAGCTAAAATGAGAGCAAGGCGGAGGAAAGGTCAAGAGAAGAGAAACAGGTGAGAGTTCCTGTGTGCCACCTTCTGCTGTGTGCTGTTCAAGGTGCTTGGGCTAAATGCAGAGGGAAAGTCTGTTCAGCAACATGCTGATGGAATAAGTGAGTTTCATTGTGCTGGGATTTCTGTCTAATCTGCAGAAAATGGACATGGCATGGGTTGCCCAGAGCAGCTATGGCTGCCCCATCCCTGGAAGTGCCCGAGGCCAGGTTAAATGGGGCTTGGAGCAGCCTGGTCTTGAGGAAGGTGTCCCTGCCCAATGGCAGAAGTTGGAACTGGATGAGCTTTAAGGTCCCTTCCAACTCAAACCGCTTTGTGATTCTGTGAAACAGTTTTTTACACTCAAGCTTTCACTTTCACTGCAGAAGCAGTGCTTGTGTGTAATTTGAATTTGATCAGGAGTAGGTTTGTGTTCCTGGTGCTTCTCCGTGGAATCTCACTGGAGTTTCTCTGCTCATTTGTGCAGTGGGCCCTCTCGGTCTCGCAGTCGGTCTAAAAGCCGAGGTCGTTCATCTTCCCGGTCTCACTCACGATCTTCAAAATCATCTGGCTCCTACTCGAGATCCCGCTCCCGCTCTTGCTCTCGATCGCGATCCTATTCTCGCTCACAGTCCAGGTAGGGCACAGGGGGCTGAACCTTGGAAGTGGGGGAGTTGGAGAACCCCAGCCCTGGAGGCTGGCCCAAGGATCTGCGGGGGTTGCTCTGGTAACTCGTGTGCTCTCCCTTTCAGAAGCCGGAGCAGGTCCCGCTCCTCTCACAGCCGATCGCGGTCTCGGTCGCGGTCTCGCTCCAAATCGTACTCGCCAGGAAGGCGGCGCCGTTCCCGCTCTCGCAGCCCCACTCCTCCGTAAGCTCTGCTTTGGTCCCGTCTCCTTTTACCTGGGCTGTTTGAACAGAGAGCCTGCAGGGGCACTGCCTCGTTACCAGGCGAGAATTAGCGTTTCAACAAAGAGCAGAAAAGATGATGGAGAGCAGATTTAGAAACAATTTATCTGCTCTATGGGCTTGTAGAGAGAATATTACTTTATTGTGGTGGCTTTTTATTTCAACAAAACTGCGTGCAAGTGTGAAGTCTGTGTATGCCTTCATTGGGAGCAGGAGTAATTCTCTACGTGCTCCACTGGGAAGAGTACAGTGTTTGATTTCCCTTGTGCCGAGAAGCAGGTGATGTGTTTCTGGCACCTCAATAACTGCATAAACTGATGGCTTTAATAAAGAATAGCTTAGTAGAGTGGAGGGAATTGTGTTGGCTGTTAATGTTTAACAGAATAGAACTGACTGCGTTTTGTGTCAGAATCGTATCACTGGTTCTTAATTTGTTCTTATTTTCTTAGTTCTTCTGCTGGTTTGGGCTCCAGTTCCGGGCCTCCTATACCAGAATCGAGACTTGGAGAAGAAAATAAAGGCCATCAAATGCTAGTGAAAATGGGTAAGATGCTGTTCTAGAATCTTACACAAGCCAGGAAACAAAATTAGACACTGAAGTCTTAGATATAATTAATGCATGGTCATAAGGAATTATTCCTTGGCATTCCAAGGTCAGCATAAAAATATTAAGAGATGTAAGTATATGGAGCAATGATAGTTGCCTTTCTGAGAAAGATACAGAAAGACAGGGATGTGAGCTTGGCTTCAGATAGAACTCACCCTACCCAAAGTATTTTATCTCCCTGCAGTGCAGGTCAGCAGCGTTGGCTGGACAGATTGAACTTGCACTGCCTTTCTTCTTATCCTCCTAACAGTTTTTAGGGATACTGCTGCAGTCAGCTCCTAGAATCTCTGCATATTAATGCTTTTGAAATAAATGGGACAGTTCATGTGTTGTTTCAGGTTATCTGTTCCCATCCTGCTTTATCAAACTGATGCTGTCTTTGGTTGTTTCCAAAATGTCCGTGTTTGTCTTCACAATTCTAATAATAAAAAAACAGTGAAAGGATTGCAATGTTGTATCCTTGCTGCAGGATGGAGTGGATCTGGTGGATTGGGAGCCAAGGAACAAGGAATTCAAGATCCAATTAAAGGAGGTGATATCCGAGACAAATGGGATCAGTACAAAGGAGTGGGAGTTGCATTGGACGACCCTTATGAAAACTACAGAAGAAATAAAAGTTACTCATTTATCGCACGCATGAAGGCCAGGGATGAATGTAAGTGAATGTTTCTCAGCAATTTAGAAACCTCTATGGACTTGAAAGTGATTTTTGCAAACCCAAATCAAAATATCAGTAACTCTTAATTTTTTCTAATGTAACTGATACAGTAAAACAACAGGTAAGTGGACATGTACTCTGATTAACCCAGCAGGTTTTCCTGTTTAGGCATTTCTGGAATGCTAATTCATTCATGTGTTCTGTGTAAGTCACTTCCTGGCTGCAATATTGAGCATCTGCATCTTTGGATGTTGCCCCACAAAAACTTGGAGCAGTCACAAAGTTAGTGGAGGGGCAGCTGTGCCACACAAGGGACAGCTGCCACAGCAGGGAGGTCCTTGTGGTTGGAACCAAGGCCATGCTTACTGTTTACCCCTGCCCTATTCAGAGTTTCCTACCATTAGTGTCACGTTCTGCCAAAGCCAGAATTGGTAATAAATTCCCTGTAGTGCAGGAAGGGTTCAGAAAAAGACAATTACCCAAATGATGGATTTTTGCAGAGTCTGTGATACGCTGAACATTGGCACTTGCCAACAGCTAAAAGGAAAAAGCTGGCATGCTCAATGAAATGTCACTTCTTCCTCTATATCTGTGCAATCAAATGGGTTCAAATAATGCCCATAAGGAAAAATTCCTTATTAACAGAACCCTCATTCCACCAAACACTTCAGACAGCTTAGGTAACTGTGGAATGTGTAAGAACTCTTCTCCCTATTGTTTCAGTGAAGTGTGAAACACAAGACCCTTCACCACCTGAGTAAGACTCTCTGAAGAAAGATATCTTGCATCTTCTGCAAAACATTAAACTTTTAGAAATCCGGATTAAAGTCTGGAGGAAGTGACAAATGAATTACTTTTAAAACTATGGTGAAAAATGGAAAGCTATGACGTACTTCAACACTTGTCAATTAGGGCTTAAAAAATGCCAGTTGTTACTATGACATGTCTAGCAAGTTTAAAAATTTCCATTTATCTTGCAAAACTTCCTAATTAGTTCCCCATTTTATAGTAGAATTAAACCCCACTCAGGCTGTTCCTGGTGCAGGACTGTGCCTCATTCATTCCTGTGGAATACAGACATTATCTGATGTGGTTGTACATTCTCTAGTTCCATAATGTATGTTTATTTCTCTCAAAAGGTTAATTCTGTTTGAAGTGGAGGGGTGCTGCCTTGGGATCAAGTCAGACTGATGCTGAGCAGTGTATCCTAATGTCTAAATGGGGAATGAAGCATCTAGTTCCAGTGCAGGTGACCTCTGAGCACTGTGCAAGCTTTTAGAACCTTCCACCCACCTCCAGGCCCCGCCCAGCAGCTGCTGCAGCCGCCACTCGGGGCAGGACACAAGGGGCAGTTCTCTGGTAGCTTTCCCAGCACTCTGAGGGATGGGCGATGCTTTGTAACGGAACACGGTCTTTGAGCTTTTTATATTTTTGTATATACCCTTTAATAAAAGCTAATTAGTTCAATAGAAAGAGAATCCATTTTCTCTGCTCTACACGTTTCTATCAATGAGATGTTCTTGGAAACTTGATGGAATCTAAATGAAAAAAAGAAACAAACCTTTTGTAACTGTTTCCAGAGACCACCAGCTAGAGCTGTTAGGCCCTTACACTGCACTTCCACTCCCCAGGTCTGCGTGGCGGTTCCCTTTTCCAGTTGTTTGTTTGTAGAGCAAAAACCCTGTTAAAACCATTCAGTTAATAAGGTGGAATATCAGTTTGTGGTAGATCTACTGTAGTTGTGGAACTGTACCTGTCTGTGAATCAGCATACAACACCTGTATGTTACCAACTTGTGAATGTTGTTGTTTTGCCTTCCAATAAACAATTTTTTTAAAATAAAGATTCAGCTGAGATTTCCTGTACCTTGTTTGGAATTTCTCTTCATAAACACAGCCAAGTGTGTGTTTGGTTTTGTTGTAATCTGACAAGGCTGATTATATAGAAAAGCTGTTTGGATGATGGCACTGAAGTCAGGATATGGTAATTTTCTGCCGTGGTTGTATTTGTCAGGGGCTGTAGTACAGACTTTCACTTCTACCACCATCATAGGTGAGATCACAGATCTCACAATTCACTGGATAAATGCATGCACTGTGATGACTTATCGTAGTCCCACTAGACAGAAGTGTTACCTTGATGTCTCTTTTGCTGATATAGTCTGGCTGAAGGTTCCTGCATATCCCTGTATGGTGTACATAAGTAAAACATTCAGGTATAGAAAAGTAAATGATATATAATAATTAGCAACTTGTACTAACTACTTTATACTAACATAGCAGTTTGTATGAATCCTTCCAGTACAGTTTTTAACCTTTTATCTGTGCAACTTGGAAAGGTTTCTTGTTTCAGCCTTAGAGCTGTGAATATAAATGTCACTTAAAGTTCAATAACTGTCCAAGCAGTTATTTCTCCTGGGCTCTCCGAATTTCTTCAAGTGCTTGCTCAATTGTTAGAGGTGGGGATTTGTTATTCTTGATGTACTGCAAAAAAAAAAAAAAAAAAGTTAATAAGCTAATGTCTTCATTATGTAGATTATTATTTATTAAATAGTAGAAAGCAACTAAAGATACCTGCACGTTTCTGTACTAGCAACAAAAAGTGACCCTTCTGTTGCAGCATCTGAATGATCCCTGCTCATTTGAGGACAGCTAAATGCTACAGCAGAAACCTTAATCTTTAAAAACTATGCCCTCCAGCAGGACTTCAGTCTTTTTCTTTTAAACTTATTAATTAATCATATGCAGAGAAATTAGGTTTGCTGCAAGTACCACAAGCGTTTGGAAAGGAATACACGCTCAGTCTCTGGTTTGTCATAAATACCTCTTTAGCCTCTTCCAGGGTATGGTAGTGGAACTTCTCATGCTCCAGTGACTCCACGAGGGCTGTGTGAAGGTGGTGAACGCTCTCCACAAACTGCTGGGTCAGCATCAGGTGCTGCTTGCACATGGCGTGCAAGACGAGGACCGAGGGGCTGTATGCGGTCAGGGCTGTGAGAAAGGGACAGGGTGCACTGCGGTGAGGCACGGCTGCCAGCAAGGGCTGAGCAAAGCAAGCCAGGCTCAGGTGCAGAAAATGGAGTAAGAAAGAAGAACAAATGTGGGTTTGGTACCTTCTACTGCATCCACGCTGATCACGTGACTGGCAATTGGCACTGGATCGATGTAGCTGGTTCCCAGAGCGGGGCCGAGCACTGCAGCGGGGTTTGCTGTGCATAGGATAGCATCACAATTACTGCCCGGGCAGAGGGGAAAGGTTTAGTGCTGCTGCTTAGCTCTTCTGCAGTTTCTTGGGACAGCAGCTGCCCTAAAACCACTGTACAGCCTAACAGGAGAACTCTGTCAGCCAAAAACACGTTGACATAGTTATACAACTTCCACAGTTTCTTTACTATTAGGCTCACAACACCATTGCAGAAGGCACCTTTTCTAACCCTAGGCAGAGCAAAAGTAAAGACTTTTGTACTCAATGCTGCTGTTTTCAAGCACACTCAAGTTTCTACTTTGTCCTCGGGTGTGGCAAGGAATGGTGGCTCTTAGCACTTTTTCCTTTTAGTAAAGAGATGTAGGCAGGGAGCTAGTCCTCAGGATGTGAAAGCTCATATCTGATCCTGTCGTGGGGCCATAATGCTTTCCCAAGAAAGAAGTACAATGCAAAAGAACTCTGAATGAGCAATCACTTTAGTAACACTACCAATACCAGCACTAATAATGCTATCATTTACAATAGTAAAGATAACAGAATATTGCCTTTCATTTGAGAGTACTACTCGTGCTATTGTGAGCTCTGTCACTAACACTTGCTCATCCAGCCTCAGGTCCTGTGGGGGGTATTTTTAAGCAAAAAACATTCCTTATTATGATATTCAATCCCATGTAGACAGCAGATTAAAGTGCTGGGCTTTACTTTAGAATTTTTTTTATTTAGCACCAGTGAGGGGAAGCTGTCACTGAAGAAGTGTTACTGTTTAGTAAGAAATGACATAAAGTCATCAGAAGTTTGAGTGGTGTATATAGTGCTCATTTATTTCAGACTGCTCCTTTTTATACATTGTTCCAATACAGGTGGATTTGATTGGTTATTTAGTTAATACATTCCACCTAATTAACAAGACGCCCTTTTATAAACAATCTTTGAGAATAACAAGAAAACAGAGAGTAGGAAAAACAACACCTGCAGGTTGTTTTTAAATATTTGTCTGTCATTGTTTATCTCCAGCTCCCTAAAGTCTCCCAGGCCGATTCTGGGAAAACTTATCTAGTTTTCTCACTCTCTGACCAGGCTGTCACATCCACAAAGAAGTCTCTCCAGGCTGACTGGGCTGGCATATATGGAAGTGTAAAGCCTGCCTAAGGAGGGCAGTAAGTGCTGAACTCACCCTTGGCCCAGCAGGAGGTGAAGGGAGGCTCTGCTGTC
The DNA here is from genome assembly GCF_031753505.1 of Anomalospiza imberbis. NCBI lineage: Eukaryota > Metazoa > Chordata > Aves > Passeriformes > Viduidae > Anomalospiza > Anomalospiza imberbis. Next base: position 3,358,962 of record NC_089707.1, read on the forward strand.
TGCACTGCGCTTTCTGTGACGGTCACTCGGTGCCCCCGGCTGTGCTGCCCTGGGGTGACCAACGGGGATGACCCCGAAGATGGGTGTGCTCCAGAACTGCAGCTCTCAGCATGGCTCTCTACAGATCGCCTGTCTGTTGTAGACAGAGACCTTTCAAAGTCTTCAGAATATTCTGAATTAACAGTACTCTCATTCTGATTAAGATAATCCTGTTTGTGTGGAGGGAAAGCTGAGGAAACTCCACTTAAATGTTCAGAGATTTCAGCTTCAGAGACACATTTTTCAACGTCCTCTTCAGAAGAATCACTCACAACAGTTATTGCACTGGTCATTTTTAGAGCAGCCTGGTCCTCTTCCACCAGCAATGTATCTTTTTTCACATATTTCTTTGATTCTTGAGTAAATGGAATGTTTTTTTCCTGTAAAATTATTTATTTTAGAACCTCCACACTCTACCAAAGGCAGACTGGGAATATGTGCTAGTGGGGAATTTCTACTTACTTTCTGCTTTAATTCTTCTGCCTTACTGGTAGTATCTGGTGCCAAATCATCGAGGCTCAGGATATTCAGTCCAAAGTCTGCAAACAAATGACACCTACACATGAGAAATTTGCATGAAAATTACAGTACACTTTCCTGTAAGTGAGAAAAGTGGGGAAAAAAATCAGTACTACCTTCCTAGTTCAGTACTAAAAAGTAATAGCAATCAGTCACTGATTCTTTAACTTCATAGAAACTCCTAAAATTTCCTCCTTTGATCAGCTGATGTTCCTGAAGTTAAAGAGATTTTTGCTGCCCCTCATTTCCAGCTGTTCTCACTCTGACCCATTGGTACAATGTGCCACTGATACAGGAAAACTACTCTAAATGTTCTAATTGTTTTGACATCATGATGTCACCCAGGGCAGCATCATTAATCTGAACCCATTAAGTCAAAAGCTAAGAAAAATACAAACCTATAACACTAGAAAAAAGAAACAGATCAAGATAATTACTTTGATCAGGCCTTGGTCTATGTGAAATTTCACCAGTGAATCCTTTCAAAGTGACTATTTGCCCATGTTTATTAAGAGAATTTATCAGGAGATTATCAGTACAATTCATACTGAGTCTACTGAGACAGTATGTCAGAAAACTTACATTTCAAGCTGCTGCTGGATAGATCTTCTGCATCAGCTCCTTCAGAAAATAATTCATCTAATGACTTTATTTCACTTCTGTCACTTTCAAGGGATTCTTGGATTTGCTTGGTGTAGCCTGCTTGAGACAGAGCACTCTTTACAGTGTTGTTTTTCATGGAAGATGACAGCAATCGAGATCTCGTGGTATGACCTGACAGGTTTCTGCTGGTGGGTGAAGGGGCTGATGAATTAATTCTACCAAACACACTTTTCGCTGAGTCTTTGTTGTGAAAAGAAGATGCTTTAGAAAACTCTGCTGGTGAAACTTCCTTACGAGGTGGAGAAGCCTTTCCTGATGGAACTGGAGTCTTGCTGCCCTGACAGTCCCAAGCGCACCCTGCAAACTGACATCAGGAACCAGGGGTGGTGAGTTTTCTTTCCCAGGGAAAAGGGCTGGTCTTTGTCTCCAGGGGCTGTGGCCCTGAGTGGCCAGCCGCCTCCAAAAAATCCAAACCATCAAAGATGTGTCCCAGACCCAACGTGCCCCCACCTCAAACCTCTGCTGCCCTGACAGTCCCAAGGGAACCCTACAAACTGACATCAGGAACCTGGGCTGGCCACTTTTCTTTCCCAGGGAAAAAAGCTGGTTTTGTCTCCAGGGGCCTGTGGCCCTGAGTGGGCGGCCGCCTCCAAAAAATCTGGACAAGCAAGGATGTGCTTTGAAGAAAATTATAAAGAGATTCATGTGATACTTCATTGTTATGTGTAGATTGCTAAAGGGAGAACAAATCATTGTGGGTAAAATTTAATTAATAATTTTAAGATGTTAAGATGTGAACCTGAATCCTATCATGAGCAAGACACAAATGCAAATTTATAGTTTAGTTGCTGGTGTTATCTAAATAAAAAGACATCAACCAATTAAAACAATTACATAAAAGCATTAATAAAAATACATAATCCAGCAAAGTTTGTATTTACCTTTCTACCCCACTGAGCATCACTTCCCAGAACCTTCAGATTCCCACGTCCACTGGAAAACCCCGAAGAGCTCTCCATCAATTCTCTCATTTCCTCTTCATCACTATCCAGATCAAGCTGTTGTTTAACCATAACACTCCTTTTAGGGCTTTGCATGCTCTCCCCTTCCTCAGAACAGGCATCCCTGCGGGTCCCATTCCCACTGGTGCTACCATAATTCTTCCAGTACTTCCTGCCCCTAGCACCACCTTCATGCCCAGAGGCAGACGAGGTGCACTCCTCAGCCAAAGGCTTCAGGCCCGAGTCAGTGTTCTGCAATTCCAGGTGCTTTTTTTGACCCATGATTTTGCTTTCCAGTTGTGCCACTTTGTCCAGGACCGAGCTCAGCCGCGTGCGGGCGGCGCTGCGCGGAGTGCTCGGGGCTGTACGGCTGCTCCCTGCCCTCACGGCGCCTCCCGGCCTCTGGCCGCGCTGCATCCCTCCAGCGTTTCCATCGCACACCTTCAGGAGCCCGCCGTGGTGGGACGGAGCTCTCCCAGCGCTCCCCAGCTCCGCGTCCACCGCCGTGAGCTCACCGCGGGTGCTGCTCCTGCGGGGTACATGGCTGTGGGCCTGCCAAGAATCACAGAGTCGCTGACCTTAGGAATGAGCTACCATCAGCTTGTGACTGATCCCCACCTTGTTAACCTGACCAAAGCACTGAGTGCCACATCCAGACTTTCCTCCAACATCGCCAGGGATGGTGACTCCACAGGGACGGCGACTCCGCGGGCAGCCCCTTCCAATGCCCGACCACCCTTTCTGTGAAGAAATCCTTTCTGATTTCCAACCTAAACCTCCCGTGGCACAGCTTAAGACTGTCCCCATGTCCTGTCGCTGGTTCCCTGGAGCAGAGCTGGTCGCTACCCGGCTGCACCCTTGGGTAGGGAGCTATAGGAAAGGGCTTGTACAGATCCCTCCCCACACAGCGCACAAACACCGGCCCGTGCCGAGGCTGCCCACACAAACACCGGCCCGCGCCGAGGCTGCCCACACAAACACCGGCCCGCGCCGAGGCTGCCCACACAAACACCGGCCCGCGCCGAGGCTGCCCACACAAACACCGGCCCGTGCCGAGGCTGCCCACACAAACACCGGCCCGTGCCGAGGCTGCCCACACAAACACCGGCCCGTGCCGAGGCTGCCCACACAAACACCGGCCCGCGCCGAGGCTGCCCACACAAACACCGGCCCGCGCCGAGGCTGCCCACACAAACACCGGCCCGCGCCGAGGCTGCCCCCACAAACACCGGCCCGCGCCGAGGCTGCCCAGGCACTGACTGAGACAGGGCGCCGGTGCCTCACCTGCCCTCGGCCCGCGGGTGCCCGAGAGATCGCGGCCATCCGGGAAGGGACAAGACAGAGCTGAACGGCGCAGGACGGACGGGACAGGGTCGGAGAGAACGCCGTCGGGTCCGCCCAGCCCCAGGCGGCGGAGGCTTCTCTGGGCCGGGCGGTGCGCGGCCGGGTCCTGGAGTCCGCGACTCCCCAATATCCCGCCCACTCATTGGCTCCGAGCAGCGATTCGGCGCGGCCAGCCAATCACAAGCAGGTTTACAGCCGCCGGCAGCGGGAGCCCCGACTACAAGCCCCAGCATGCCTCGGGGTCAATAAATAGGGATTTTTATAAACCCGCGATTTGCTAATTATTGGAGCGAGCTGGGAATTAATCCAGTTGTTCCGCAGGATTTGCGTTAAGACCCCCTCACTGAAACAACATATCGTAGGCTATTACCTGCCCTTTGTACCTGTGTGTTGCTTCCAGGGACTTGGCGAAACTTGTATTTTGCGTGTCACAGTGAAATTTGGCATATCTTACACCATTATATAGTTGTAATACAATTATATAACTATTGAGCTTCTGCCATGGATCGTTTTTATTTGGGCTAGTTTTTTTTTTTTTATTTTTCTAGGTTAATTTTCTAGTACTTTCTAGTGATATCATTCTGCTGTAAGTCAGTCCCTAAGATTTGAGTTTGAGGTTCTTAAAAACTTTTCCTTGCTATCTCTAAAACCCTGGCTGACAGATATACACAGCTATATACTCCGATTATATATTTCAATTAAAATTCCAGATCAGACTTACGAAATAAAAATTGATAACTAAATGCATCTGGCAACCCACAAGATGATTTAGATTGTTTACCACTGAGGAAAATTAACGAGCAAAGAAGCCCACAGACTGGGATGAATGAATCCGAATTTATGACCTAAATGACCAAATTTATTATCTAAATCACACCTGAGGTGATTTGCTCTCCTCATTCTGTGTTAGTGGATTATTTATTTTCTTTTTAATATAGTTGAACTGTGCACTGGTTTTGCTTTTTTAATTTTCCTGTGTCTTTTAAAGGATTGGGATGAACCTGAACCCATGGTGGAACTAGTGCTGAGGACCTGAATTTTGGGATGAAGAATAATAATAACGCAGAATGGTATTATACTGTAGTCAGGATTCCTCTATACATTTTATAAATAATTTCCTATTAGGAAACTCCTAGCTAGGGGAACACCTTGAGCCACTTTCTTTGCCTGATTTTATTCCAAACATGTCGTTCATCCTGGGGGAATGGAAACCAAATGAGATGGGTAATCCAAGGGCTCTTAAGAAAACAGACTTCCTGGGTTTTTTTTCTGTTTTTCTTCCAAAGTGAAGGAGGAAGGCATGATTATTTGACAATTTCTTGATAACAGATGCTGAGGTTTATGCAAAAGATTTTGGAGATGGAACATGGGGAGAAATGAACATGAAATTCCCATGTGTGTTTTTGTTCTTTATTTCCACATTTTAAAGATTCCTTGTCTAATCTGATTGAGAAGATATTGGTGCATAAAAATGAATTTTTTTTTATGGTCATGAAAAGGAAATGAATGTAAAACAGGCTGAGGAATAGCAGGAGAGAGAAAGGACTACGGAGGAAAGATACTTTGAGCAATAGTTTAAGAAAAAAAAATTAGAGAGCAAAGACGACTCTGGAAGGGACAGAGCAATGGGGAAGGATATTTATAATATATTTTATAGAGAGGAACCCTGTCTGTCAGTGCCTGCAGGGAGGGGTCAGAGCATGGAACAGCAACGGGACAAGAGGCAGCAGGCAGAAACCGACGACGAGGAGTTCCACCCGAACATGAGGAAGAACATCTTTACTGCGCAGTGTCCGAGCACTGGAACAGACTGCAATCCCTCGCCGGAGACATTCCAGAATTTGTGGACACAATCCCGCGCCCTGTGCTCTGGGATGGCCCTGCTGGAGCAGGGACGTGGGACTCGGTGCTCCACCGCGCTCCATTCAAACCTCGCTCCTTTTGCGTTTGTGTGACTGCCCAGGGAGGCGGCGGTGAAGTCCCCGTCCCTGCAGGTGTTTAGGGAGGGACAGGACGTGGCACTCGGTGCTCTGCCTCACCTGTCAAAGGCTGGACTCAATGTCCTAAGAGGTCTCATCCGTTCTAAACGACTCCGTGACTGTGGGGCGCTGCGAGCGGCGGCGCTGCCGTCGGGGAGCGCCTGCCGGGCCCCGACACAGCCGCGGCCGCTCGCCGGCGGCTCTCGAGCACCTCCTCAGCCGCCGCCACCGCCTCGCCCAGCCCGGCCCGGCCGTGCCGCCGCCTCCCGCCCCTCGCTCCGCCCCGGCCGCGGCCCGACCCAGCGGGAGGAAGATGGCGGCGCTCATCCCCCTCAGCCAGCAGGTACCGGGCTGCCGGGGACGCGCGGCCCCCCGCACCGGCGGAGCGGCCGGGCGGCCGCGGGGAGCGGCAGCAGGGCTGCATCGTAGCCGGGTGCAGCCGGGCTGGGATTGGCGCTAGCTACAGGCCCTGTGCCCGGGACGGGCTCGGCCCCGCGGGGAATGAGGGTCGGGGCGCGGCGGGGAGCGGGACCCGGGCAGGGCAAGGGCGGCGAGCGGCCCCCGCCGTGCCGCGGGGCCGGGGCGGGCGCTGCTGGGGGGCCGCAGGCTGCGCCGGCGCCCTCCCCTCATGGAGGCCCCGGAGCTGCGTCCCTGGGGAGGGGCTGAGGGTCTCCTGGCGCTTCCCCAGCCCGAGCCGCCGGGATTACCGTGGGCCGGGGGTTTGAAGGCAAGAGGGCTGGTGCTCCGCACGTCACCCCGTTTTGCTGTTGGTAGCGGGGGGTTGGTGCCGCCTGGAACTGCTGAGCTGCGGTGCCAGGGTGCCGTGACCGTGTGGGGTGTTCAGGAGGCGCGGGGACAGCGGGAAGGGGCTGAGGGATGAGCGGGAGGCGTTCGCCTGTCAGGAGGAGGAGAAGCTTCTGCAGGGCAGGGTTCAGGACGCTTATCCCTGACCCTTGGGAGAGGCTGTTTCCAGCTCTGGTGGAATGCTTGGGGTCACTGGGTCGATTTCTGTTGTTACAATTTTTTTGATTGATTTCTCACCCAAATAATTCAAGCCTAAGCAGTGTGATCGCTGCTTATTATTTTCCATGGCCCTGTGAAGAGAGTCAGTTTACTTATTTGCTTTAAAGCAAAAAGAAAAGCAACACCACCCCACTACCTTCAATGTCTTAAAACCAAAACTGTTTTCTATACTGCGCCTACGCCAGTCAGGCATTCTGAATGACTCCTACTAGTAGTTCAAATTATTTAAATATATCGATTTCCTTTTAATAATGATCTTTGAATTGTGATACTCTAAAAATTTATCTCTCAGTGGAGTTTTGTGATGCTTGGATAACATAACTTGCTATGTGTCTTACTAACATCCATGTGCACACAAACTGTTATCAAATATTTTCAAGTGATTAATGTGGTGCAAAATTTGTAAGACAAATAGACTGTGGATGTGAAAGGTTTTGTAGTTGTGAAACTTCTGTAATATATTGGTAAAAATCAAATACTTACTCTAGAAATCCAGTTTCTCTATTGTTTAGCTTCTCATTGATCTTTGAGAGGCTGCCATCAATGGTATTCCTTTTGATAGAAAATGTTATGTTTAGGGGGATAAAGACCACATTCTGTAAACATATCTGTTATTTTTATAGTGTTTTGCAACCAATTCAGTGGAAGCATTGTAGTTCTAAAACTTGGTTTTGTATATTGAACTGTGAAGAGTAATCTAGCTGTAAACAGAATTTCCTTTAAAGTAATGAACTTCCTCCTCTAATAGCCTCAGTTTTGTGATTACTAAGGAGATGTGTGCTAATTAGAGTAAATGCCAGAAATGGAATTAGACTGAATAGGAGAGGGTACATGTGTTGTAACACTGAGGCGTGTCCACTCAGAAAAATATAAAATAAGACTATTGATACCAACATATTAAGAGCTGCAAACAGTATGGGTAATTCAAGCCGCTTAAAATATTTTATCATTAATCATTTATCATAAAAAGAATAATTTATTTAAAATAATTAATGCGATCCAGAGCTCTTTGTGACCCCGAGATGACCTCAGGAAAGAGAATTAATTGTTCTGGTGGCTGGTGCTCACTCGTGCCTTTTTGCCAGAGCTGCTCTTAGGGACTTGGAGCAATATCCATGCGTGTGCACTGCGTACCACAAACACAGTGTGCTGATCTGCTGGGAGTGTGCAGGCTCAAGGCTTCAACTTCTGAACAAGAAGTCAACTTGGAGATTCAACAACAAGGCACTAGGGCTCTGAAGGGTCTGTTTGGGGGATGGCCTAAAGCATTGGTCAGAGGTGTTTTGGGGAGTATAGACTGGCACAGGATCCACGGGGTGAATACACTGTTAGTCAAACTGAACCTCTCTAACAGGTTATGCTTTGACATCATCAACGGTGTGCTCTTCAAAATTTTTGTCTCTGCCAGTGTTGACATTCTTGGGTTGGTCCTTCATGAGCAGATGTCACCAAATTACAGAATCCTCTTGGATGATGGTGATGTCATCACATGTGGTGACGGGTAGATAGGGAGCTGTGCTATTTTTATCCCTTGAACCCATTTTGTCTGGTCTGCTTCATCACAGAGATGCAGTCATTTAGGTAAATCGGTCAGAAAGACTGAATCTTTGTAAAATTCTGCAAGTAGAGAATTGATCTTGAAGTGCTTCCCAGCAGAGCTTGGGTGAATAATTTGCTGTAGAAGAAATTTCACAGCATTGAAGCACATCAGTTTGCTTCCTGTCACCTCTGTCAGGTAAGTCAGCTCCACATCATGGCTGACAGTATCAAATGGGGGTGACAGGAATGTCTGCTGATGGGATGAGATCATTCAGTCCTGCTGCTGGAGCGGTTTGCTCTCTGTCTTGGTACAAATCCAGTCTCTGCATGCTCTAGGTCACTCACTGCATCGCTTAGAGGAGCTTGTAGTTGGTGGTTGACTCTCTTGTCTGAGCTTTCTGATAAACAAGAGCTGTATAGTTTGGTGATAGTTGGCTGAAAACATGCTGGGTTTTATTCAGAGTGGAACAGGCTATTTCCTACTTCCACCTTTTCTCTGAATGATGTGTTTCCTGCTTGGACAGGAACACAATGCTTATATGTGCTGATCATTTACGTGCCAGCACAAAGAATAGTCAGATTTATGAGTTATGTCTGCAGCATCCTTCTGAAATCCTGTCCGCCATCAGGAAGAGCAAGAGCTTCCAGACGGTGCTGATGTTGGAAAATGCAGCAGCTTGTTTTCTGATGTATATAAGTGAAGTACATTTAAGATGCTTAGGAAACTGTTCTGAAAATGCAGGATTTTACTATTCAAATAGAGCTGTAATCTTCAGAGAGTCAGTGTTTGCTTGTGCTCGGTTCAGAGAACTTAGTTATTATGGATAGCTCCTTAAATGAAGAGTTAGTATGTTTATTGTAAACTCACAGGAAGGTTCTCTTGGCATAAAATACAATTTTCGTGTTCTTGATTGGTCTTTTCTTTCATTATGTTCCCGCCTTCCTTCCTCTCAGAGTAAGCAGAACATCTGGAAATCCATGAGGATGACTAGGAGGAAGGTGACATCTGGGAGGGGACATAGTAGTGATGGGACTTAGTGTGAAATACTCCTTTTCAGGTGTCTAACTGCTGTCCTGGAGGTGGAGAGTTGTTGTCCCAAGCAGGTTCTGTGACATCTCTGTGTTTTGCTCATTAAACTCTTTATTGTGTTGTTTTGTTGCTTTCTTTTTAAAGCCTCTGAATGGTCTAAGGACTGACCTGTTTTTGATCAGATTGGTTTTGCTGTTGGCATTGAGGCTGAGGAGAACAGTGTGGAGGGATAACCTGCACAGGGCTAGAACTCATGTGGCAACTCTAGGAGATGTGTGAGAAGATAGATTTTAAAAGATGATAGAATGCATCTTTTGGCATTCCAGTTGCCATTTGCTTGGAATGTCAGCAAGAGGAACTGGGATCTGCTTGTTTAGTACACTGAAAAGGCAGGGTTTCCCTTGGGTCTGCAGCTTTTGTGTAATGCACTCCTTACACCAAGTTGAAATCCTCCAAAAGCACTGCCAGGCAATTGTGAGAGTTGTTATTTTGCCATTAATTTTACATATATATACATATTTATTTGGGTTTTTTTTTTTGTTTTTTTGTTTACTCTGTTTCAGTTTGAGATCCTAGTCTTGAAAATGTGTTAACACAGGCACAGGGCTCTGTGTGTGTGTGTGTATAATTGTTTGCTGAAAATAGTCTATAAGGATGTATAGGGTGCAGGAGGTAGTCAGATCAGCATTGTGTTGAAAGCTTTGTTATCAGTCCTTCTCATACTGAGATCTGAAATACTTCAGCAAATAATTCAAAGCTGTTCTTCAAAACCTTATCCCTATGTAGTGTCACTAAGTAAAAGTGTGAGGAGAGGTAGGAATCCTGATGAATGAGAAGTTCTAAGAGATGGCAGTAGTCTGTGGTCTTGGTGGATCACTGTTATCCACACTTAAATTTCAAGTGTCCAATTTGTAACACAGCAAATTAACACACTATTTTAGGTTTTCAATAGAAGTGATACACAAAGTGCTACATGTTTCTTTTCCTGTCAGTTCTGATGGTTGTTTATTCTGTTTTCTTGCTTGTGTTTCAGTTTTCTACTGGGAATCCAATATATGAAACATATTACAAACAGGTATGTTCTTTAAAAAAAGTAAAAATAACGTGCAGTTTCTTCTTCCCTAAGATTTCCTTCTCTTTTTTTTCCCATTGCAGTGCTAAAACTGTGTGAATTCTGAGTGGTGATATAGTTTCTGTAACTCCTTTTGATCTAGAGGCAAGAGACATTGCATTTCTTAAATCTGCTTTCACAACAGCCATGTTTCAATTAAATGTTAATTTTTCTCCTTCAGGTAGATCCAACATACACAGGGAGAGTTGGGGCAAGTGAAGCTGCTCTGTTTCTTAAAAAATCTGGTCTCTCTGATATCATCCTTGGAAAAGTAAGTTGAAGGAATTGGATAATGCAGTACTTGTCTGTACACTTCTTCTAAGCGAAAAAAAAATTTAAAAAGAAAATTTGGTTTTTGTGTAACATTTTTGTTGTTAACTCAACAATTCAGTAACATTGTGTGTCATTACTTGAAAGCTGAATGAGCACTTTAAGAAGACATACAGTAGGAACTGTTGAGTCAAGTTTTCTTTGAAATTCACAGCAGCTTTTATTTTGTATCTCCACAGATATGGGATTTGGCTGACCCAGAGGGTAAAGGATACTTAGATAAACAGGTAAATGAAATGTTCATGTAAACTTCCTGTATTACCTTTCCCAGATTAGCCTTGTTTCAATCAAGCCCCAGCACCACTAGTAGTTATTTTGTCAGGGTTGAGTTTTTGTTTACAAGGTGAATTTTTTCCCCAGCACTGCTCATATCCGAGTGTATTACTCAGTGAGGCTGCAGGAGAAGTTTGGTTCTAATTTTCTGTATCTCTTTTGTTTTGTAAATAATCAGCGTGTGTACTGTGTAGGTACACAGTCATTGAGTCACAAATGAAAACTGTAATTTGATTTTAGACGATTTTTGTGCATGAAAAAATCTAGCATTTTTACTAAAAATGTCTCGGAATACCAAATAGCAAGTTACTTGTAGATACAAATGAACTCTTTCAAAACATTACTAACTTTGAAGAAAAATTGTTGTATTTTAATTAGGAGAGAGTTCTTCATAAAAACTAACTTCCACTTTTCCCCTCTTGGTTTCCTGTTACTGTAAAATTTTTCCTGACTCATCCTTAAAAGCAAAGGGGTAGTTGCCATTATGGGGCTGTACATGTGAGAGTTCTTTTTTACTGAGTTGCACATATACAGTGTTAGTAAAAATGGTAAGTGGGTTATTTTTTTGTGATTGAAACTGTTTTTTAATAGACAGCACAATTGTTTGTAGGGTTTCTACGTTGCGTTGCGCCTTGTAGCGTGTGCACAGAACGGCCACGATGTAAACCTGAGCAGTCTGAATTTGACTGTGCCACCTCCTAAATTTGTAAGTAGTATCCACTTAAATGCAGGTATGTGTTGTATGAGAATTAAGGCTTCAGTTGGAACATTGGAATAATCTTCTGTTTCATAAATGTCATGGTTCTGGGGCTTCAGGCTGCTGTCAAACAGTTCCTTAGGACACAGCAGCCAGGGCTGCCGCAGTCTTGTCACGCTGAGTGACAAGAAACCAGCCCCTTCCTGGACTTTGCAAAACCAAAGTGAGTTTAAGTCTGGTCAGCTTGGTCAGGAAGGGACCATTTTTGTCTCTGCCAGTGTTGACAGTCTTGGGTTGGTCCTTCATAAGCAGATGTCACCAAATTACAGAATCCTCTTGGATGATGGTGATGTTATCACATGTGGTGACAGGTAGATAGGGAGCTGTGCTATTTTTATCCCGTGAACCCATTTTGTCTGGTCTGCTTCATCACAGAGATGCAGTCATTTAGGTAAATCGGTCAGAAAGACTGAATCTTTCAGTCTTGTCACGCTGAGTGACAAGAAACCAGTCCCTTCCTGGACTTTGCAAAACCAAAGTGAGTTTAAGTCTGGTCAGCTTGGTCAGGAAGGGACCATTTTTGTCTCTGCCAGTGTTGACATTCTTGGGTAGGTCCTTCATGAGCAGATGTCACCAAATTACAGAATCCTCTTGGATGATGGTGATGTCATCACATGTGGTGACGGGTAGATAGGGAGCTGTGCTATTTTTATCCCTTGAACCCATTTTGTCTGGTCTGCTTCATCACAGAGATGCAGTCATTTAGGTAAATCGGTCAGAAAGACTGAATCTTTCAGTCTTGTCATGCTGAGTGACAAGAAACCAGCCCCTTCCTGGACTGCAAAACCAAAGTGAGTTTAAGTCTGGTCAGCTTGGTCAGAAAGCTGATGTTGCTGAACTCTGAATTCATCTAAAAAATGGAAACAAAAAAGATTATTTTGGGGCTGGGTCAACAGGAATGAGTAGTAAAAGGCATGACTGCAGCTTTGCCCTGCACTAGGTGCTGCAGAACCTCTTTGTCTTGTGTTGGTTCTGTGTTTGGATACTGAGTGCATCTACTGGATGTCCTTACCCAAGTACTGTAATGCTATAAAATGAGTGTGACTTCTGTTTAGGTACATATGCAGCCTATTTTCCTCAGTGTAGTTAAGCTTCAAGTCTATAACCATCTCAAACTTAGTGCAGTTAGTAAGTACTAGAGACAGAAGTGTGTATATTTATCTATTTATATATATATAAATAAAAATTTTTCTCATTTTTAGCATGACACTAGCAGTCCTTTGCTGATCACACCACCCTCAACAGAGACTCACTGGGCTGTTAGGGTAAGTGTAAAAGAGAACACATTCCATCCATTTCTTAGAAAGAAATACTTTTCTTGTGTGTAATTTTCCCAGTGAGAGAATTTTGTATCAAATGTATTTCCCATTTCAGTAATCCTCCCTTTCTGTGCAAACCTGTGCACAACAGAGGACACCAAGGTGTAGTTTTAGATATGCAATAAGTATTAAACAGCCCCTTGGCAACCACTGGTGGGATGTTTTTAAGAAAATTAATTTTAATCTTCTGCCTGGATTTCTTCCAGAATCCTACAATTAGGCACTTTGTTTGTATAAAGGAACCCCACTGGGAACAGCAAAGTATTTCACCACATCCAGTCTGAATTATTAGTTTAAAGCTTGAATTCCTAGTTTCTAATTAGTATTCAACGATACAAGCAATATATATAATTTGGAAAAAATAACCTTTGATGCATATGTGGAGATATTTATACTTAGGTAATTTTCAACTCCAAATATTTCCAAAAGTACAAATTTAATAAAAAAACTTGTAGTTACATGTACTTTAAAGTGGGAAGAATAAGTTTTAGTTCTATAGCGTTTATCAAAGTTACTTTAAAACAGAAGTACGCCTTGTCTGCTGCCTGGTAAAATTTCCCAGCTGTCATAACCTTTAGATTTAGGAGCTTAATTTCAAAGCATTCTGTATGGGCTTACACTTAAATACAGTACAGTGGCACTTGCAAGAAAGCTTGGAAATTTAGGATGGATACATTACTGACCAGTCTTAATTTCTTGCAAGATCTCATTTTCATTACTCACACAGACACACTTTTTTACTTATTCAGACTATTTCTTACCAACTAGGTGGAAGAAAAAGCAAAGTTTGATGGTATTTTTGAAAGCCTTTTGCCAGTAAATGGTTTACTTTCAGGAGACAAAGTAAAACCAGTACTGATGAATTCAAAGCTACCTCTTGACATCCTCGGAAGGGTAAGTAAGTTGTTTAGATTTAGCTACTCTCTATATAACTTCTTGTAGTTGCAATGTTAAAAATGTAATTTATCAACAGAGATTGGGATTGGCTGAGATTTTGCATCATGTGCATGCTATAAAGCAGGAACATTAAGACTCTGAAGTCTTCCACTTAGAGTAAGAGTAGTAATTTCAGCCCTAGCGTAGATTGGCTTCATTGTCTCTCTATTCACTTAAGAGCTGGAAATTTGATTTTGGTTGCTTAAAAACAAGAAAAAGCTTTTCTGAACCATAATAGCTGTTAGAACATTAGATTCTGCTGTTTTGTCATTTTTACAAATATGAGTTATTAGACGTACCATTAAATCCAGCCTTTGTACAGGAGAATACCTTAAAACATCCTCCTTTATTCATAGTGCAAATTCTCAAGTTGGTTTTTCTTTCATCTGTACTTATAAATACTTCCAAGGTCTGAGTTTTGTATATTTGTATTGTATATTTGCAAGGGAAGCAGACCTTAAAGTATTTTTCTGCCTCCATTAAAAACACACTCTTTAATGCTTTGCATATTGATATTTCTGAGTACATTCTGTGTAAGAGTTCTGTCTGCGTTACATACTTCTATCTCTTCAGGAAGAAGTGCCTCTTGCTCTGTATTATCTACAACATCTAAGTATGATTTGTTTTAATTCTGTACTTGAGTATTGTGAAGTCTTGAAAGGCTTCGGATTTTATCTTGTTATTGTCACAATAGAAATTCAGGAAGCTTTTGCCTCTTCCAGAAAAGTTTGTGAACAAGATAAGGCACTGAGGAAATGGACAAAGGACTAATCAAGGAGTTTAAATTTGTTAAGGGTCCAGTGATAAAGCAGAGTTCTCACAACTGAGCCTCAAGTCTTGGCTTTTTGTGGGCTCTACTGTCTCCAGGTCATACTGATGATTAAACAGTGCTGTGTTGGAGTTCACAAAGTTTTGTATCTCTCTAAATCTTCTGCAAGTTTTATTGACTGTGCCTCACCCAATAATGAACTAAAGTTGATAAATGCTTAAATTCTCTCCAACAGGAAATTCAAGGGGCCAGAGGGAGCTGCACATAGTTTTAGTTTTTAGTAGAAAACCCTAATCATCTAGGAATGGAATAGGAGTTAGAGATGTATTGAATTTTCTGTTGAACTTTCTTGTGAGGAATTTGAATGATTTGCTAGCCCACACCCTCTGGGCAGTTCTGAAAGTCACCTCTGAATGCTTTTACTCAGCTTGATGACTCTGTAATTGCATCACAGAAAGATGAAAAACCTGCCTGTGTTGCAGCCAGAATTTGTTAGAGCCAGTGGTGATTCATGTGGCCAGAAAACTCTAATCCAGCCTGTTTCATCAGAGAATGTTTAGATGGGTAGTATAACTAAAATGATCTTCCCCAAAATCTATGAGGAGTCTTTAGAGGGCATGGTAATACAATGAATACCTAAAGTGTTACTTGGTCTGCAAATAATTTTTTAATCTTAATTGCTGTAGGTCTGGGATCTCAGTGATATTGATAAAGATGGTCACCTGGACAAGGATGAATTTGCTGTGGTAGGTTGCTTTAAATTCTCAATTCACTGCCTAGTCTGTCTGTTGAAGCAAATAGCTCATTTCTTTCTCAAGAGCTTTGCAGCTTTCTATGCTACAGTCAACTCTTCTGATCTAAATTGTTCACATGGAGCTATTTAATGACCTTCCTCAAGTTCATCTACTGACTCTTGGCCTGTGTCAAGATTAAACTTGTTGGAATTACATTCAAAATTAATTGTTCTGGTTTGCATTTCTAGTCTTACTGTCTTTGTTTTACTAATATGTAAATGACTGACACAAAAGATCTTGTTGATTTTTCTAATAATTGTAAATGTTATCTGACCTTTTTGCCTTTGCAGGCAATGCATTTGGTTTATAGAGCTCTTGAGAAAGAGTCAGTTCCTTCACAATTGCCCCCTTCTCTCATACCACCTTCTAAAAGAAAGAAGACATCGGTCTTTCCTGGTGCAGTTCCTGTTCTCCCTGCAAGTCCTCCCCCAAAAGACAGCCTCCGTTCCACCCCATCCCATGGCAGTGCCACCAGTCTGAACAGCATAGGGAACTTGTCTCCCAAGCACAGCATCAAACCAGCACAGGTACATGCCTTTCTTTCTTATTTTTGTAGATTTGTGCATTTTTAAGCTGTAGGAAAAAGAAATACATTTTTTGATTTTCTGCCTTGTGTTTGGGTGATTTGGGTAGGGAGGGTGAAATGAGAATGGTAAGACTTGGAGGAACATTGGGTGAATTTTAATCAGTGATCACGAGGTAGCAAATCTTAGGGGGAATTTTCACTTTATGTAGAAAGTGAAACCATAGAAAGGTTTTGTTTGTGTATCTGCTTTAATACCAAAGAAATCATTCATCTACTTCCAAATCTCCTGCTATTAGCATGAGGACTTTATATGCCTAGTTGGGTCTGTATTTCTGAAGAATTAATGCTTTTCCACTGATGAATAGCTCTTTATCAATGTTTTTATTCAAATAAAACGTGTGAAGTTAAACCATGCAGTGAAAATACTTATTTACTAGTCAGACTGGAGTGTGCAAGATGTTCAGCACATCCAGCTCTGGATAATGTCATATATACTCGGTGTGTTCATAAAGACTCTTTCTGTTCTTTTGAAATACCAACCTTTGTTTTGCAGCCAGCTGTGAATTGGGTGGTACCAGTGTCTGAAAAAGTACGATATGATGAAATATTCTTAAAAACAGACACAGACATGGATGGGTTTGTGAGTGGCCAAGAAGTAAAGGACATTTTTATGCATTCAGGTCTATCTCAGAATCTCCTAGCACATATATGGTAAGAATTTCGTACTAGCAGTATTTTTGTAACTTTCTGATCTGGGAACTCAGATTCAGAACATGATCCTAACATTAAAAAAAAACGCCAGAAACAAACAAAAACCCCCAACTTCTTTTACTTGTCCACATACTGCAATATGTATGCTATATGGAAATGAAGAGAGAAATAAATACTCCCTTTGCTTTTCTGGGAGGAGGGCAATAGGTCAGTCTGTGAATTGTGATTGTCTTTTGAAGTTCTAGTGCTCTAAATATTTTCTCAGACTAACACTACTCTATTCAGTTAAATATGTCTAATAAAATACTGCACTGTTTATGGAAATCTGACTAGAATAAGTAAGCTCTGATGAGGATGAACCAAGAACAAATTACATGTATATATGTATTTCAGCCTTTTTAGTAGTGCAGAAATAAGATTTTCTTGTTTGTAAGTATGATCTGTTTTTTATCAGGTCTTTGGCAGACACGAGACAGATGGGAAAGCTCAGCAAAGATCAGTTTGCACTCGCCATGTATTTCATTCAGCAGAAGGTCAGCAAAGGGATTGATCCTCCACAAGTGTTAACTCCAGATATGATCCCTCCCTCAGACAGAAACACACCCATCCAGGTAAGTCAGCAATTTGTTGTAGATAACACTGAACTTATGTGTTTTAAAAGTAATGGGCTTTGAGTATGAATTTTATGTGGGTTTTTTTTTTTTAGTAATATGATAAAGAACTGCAAATATTTTTTCTTATCTCCTCTTACAAAATTCTTTTAACATTTGAAAATATAGCTATTTTTTAAACAACTAAGATAGTAAGTAAAGAAAAATGCAGTAAAATATTCCATAAACTAAGGAGTAATAATGCTGGAAGAAATCTAGCATAATAAATAATCCTTTGTCACACACAAGGTTGAGTCAGGGAACTTGTAACAGCAGATATTAAAAGCTGGTTGAGCAGCCTGTCCCTGACTGTGATCAGCACTAATTCCTCCCATGGAAACAAACAAACAAAAAAATATGGCTAGATGAGGAGTGATGATTTCCTAGTTTCTGGGATTCATCCTTTGTAGCAGTCCACAGTCCTGTATCCATCGCTGCTGTAACCACTTTACTGGAGCATCTGATCCTTTGCTGACCCTGCTTTGTTCCTTTCCTTGATAGCATGTCAGTGCCTGTCTGAAACTGAATTGAAGAAATACTTCTGTCATGTCACTACATTCACCTTTTCTATAAATTATACTGTGTTTTCCTTTGCTTTTCTTTGCTTTCCCTAACCAGAAACCTTCAGAACTCGAAATATATTTTAATTATTGCTCTTGCTATGGTCCTCCTAAGGTTTTTCCTATATCCTTTTCCTATAGACTCTATCAGGTTACTTGACCCCTGTAGGAACTGAGATCTCTGCCCTAACAGAAATGCGACGGGTGAGTAATGGCAGTGTCCAAAGGAATGCACATTTCTAATGCATGCTTTTTGTAACTTCAAAAAAGTTTTTGTTTCTACACCTTTGCCTGTCTCTGCTCTTGAGTTCTGTGCCTCTTGCTCTTGGTGTGGTGATAATGTCACAGCAATGTGAAGTGCCCAGCAGTGTCTGCCAACCTGGTGATGTTCCTTCCTTCAACAACTGGAGATGTATTGATCTGGCAGGAAGTTCTGGGACAGGCAGCTCAGTGCTGTAGAAATTACTCCTGGACTAGTTCTCAGCAGCTGTGAGCAGTAAATACATCTTGGTGTGAGAGCTTTAAGCTTCCTGCTATTTTCAGTTAATTGCAATTTATTTTTTCCGTGTAGTATGTGTTTAGCTGAGCATAAGATAAAATAAACTGTATGCTCTTGTGAGCTTAGTTAAGGGACTCTTATCCTAACCAGTGCAGCAGCTCATTTTAATTTATTTCATAGTCATGTTGGGTGACACGTGGCTGTGATCCTGTCCAGCATTCAGCAGAGGTCTCCCAGCAAATCTGTATCTGGCCTGACAGTATAAAAGTGATTTTTGATTTGAAGAATTAGTCTGTATTGTTGTTGTTATTTGTGATTACTTAATGGCATAATACCAAAAAGTGAGGACTATCCCCCAAAAGTGAGGACTTAATTAAATTATTGAAACTGTATATTCACCTATTGTTTCCACAAAAATGTCACATCTCACTCTGCTGGTCTTGGCTTGTTGGTTGGGTTCTTGTTTGTTTTTTAATATTTAATAAAGCCATGCTTTCTGTGCTGTTATCACAGCAGACACAAAGTGAGTGAAGCAGGCAAACTCTGCATTCTTCTTTTTGAAATGCTATATAAAAGTTGTAGGTCTCCTGGTTTGCCATACTAGCAGTAAGTTCAGTGCTGCAGTTTTTCCTCAGTTGTGGTTTTTTTTTGAGCTTTTTTTTTCAATTGCTTTTTTTTTCCAAAGAGCAATCCTTTTTATAATAACAATATAAAAACAACCAGTTTTGTACCTAATGCTGGCATCTTTTCTTATCTAGAAGGCAGAGGATGCCCTCTGTATCTTCCCTAATCTATGCTTGAATGAATGTAGAAACAACCTAGAGGAAATGGGGTATTATTGCAGAAATTGCCATTGATTTGTGACAGGGCTCTAGAAGACTGGAATTACAATCTGATTTCATTAAGTCCCCTGTAAACTTTACTATTGACTCTAGCAGAACTGAGTTTTATGTTTTGAATTTTAATTCTAGCACAGTCTGCAATTTCCTAGTTGGCATTGTGCCTGTCCTTTCATTGCTGTGTGTTCAACTGTCCTGTCTGTTAAACAGGCATATTAAAAATTGTCCTGTCTCATGGGTAGAATTGTGTGGCATGTTCCTTGCTTGTTACAGAATAATTTGATGTCTCTTATGGAATTTTGCAAATGCAAATAATGAGGATTTTGTATCCCACCTCTGTCCTCAGCCTTTGTTAAAGAAAGAGCTTCTGTTACAACTTGACATTTTAATAGATTGTTTCATTCTTAACAGGATAGTGCAAGTTCTGTTGGATCAGGAGAATTTACAGGGGTGAAGGAGCTGGATGATATTAGTCAAGAAATTGCCCAGCTGCAGAGGTAATAGTTGTGGACTGTTAACAAAGCCGTGGTGTAGAATAACTAAGTCTGTAGTACTGATGTGTCAGTTTATTTTCTCTTAGTCATTTTGTCATTATTTGTTGCTGTAATTGGGGCTGAATTTCCTAGTGGTACCCTACAGGTCTATCAGGTGACTTCAGAAGATGGATGATGGGCACAGATGGCATTTTTCAAAGAATAATTGATACCTATGCACCTTTTCTCCTTTAAAGAATACATGAGAATACAGGCTGGCATTTTTATCTGGTGTTTCCAGAATAATATTTAATTGATTTTTGCGTGTGTGTTGTATTATTTAACTAATCACAAACGCATGTTCTTGTTTATCTGACAGAGAAAAATATTCTCTGGAGCAAGACATCAGGGAAAAGGAAGAATCAATCAGACAGAAAACCAATGAAGTTCAGGTAAAAACCATTTCTCATCAATAGTTTCCATGTTAATCTAAGTAATATGTGGCAATTTAGCATTTTTTCTGTCATTCTATCATTCTTTCTCTCACTTTCTTTGTTGGGATTTTCCTCTAACTGGCAGAAAAAATTATTTTACTGTTCTCCATCAGAAATGTTTTCATCTGATGCTGGCTAGTATAAGCATAGTATATGTGAACAGTTTGAATGTCTTTTTTGTTAATGTTTAGC
The DNA here is from genome assembly GCF_031753505.1 of Anomalospiza imberbis. Classification (NCBI taxonomy): domain Eukaryota; kingdom Metazoa; phylum Chordata; class Aves; order Passeriformes; family Viduidae; genus Anomalospiza; species Anomalospiza imberbis. The sequence goes on from NC_089707.1 coordinate 3,379,272, forward strand.
TAACATGTAATTTAGGAAATCAATGTTTAGAGAGTGTTGGTTTTGACAATTAGGATAACTCAATGCCATGTGCTCTGTGTCACAGTCCCTTTTCTTTGTTGTGAGCAGTGATTTATTTTCTGATGTCTTACACAAGTTCCTGCAGAAACAAAATAGGCCAATGCAAGGTGTAGCATATATGATATAGAAAATATTCTGAATTTTGCTAAGTTGTCTGTGGCTGATGCTTCCTTAAGACAACAGCTAAATATGAGTTACAAGTTGTGGAATTTTCTTCAGGAGCTGCAAAATGATTTAGATAGGGAAACAAGTAACTTGCAAGAGCTGGAGGCTCAAAAACAAGATGCCCAAGACCGCCTGGATGAGATGGACCAGCAGAAAGCCAAACTGAAAGATATGCTGAATGATGTAAGGCAGAAATGCCAGGAAGAAACACAGGTGGTAAGTGGATGTTAATTCTGGACCTGCTCAAGGGTAAAATGCCTTCTGTTGAGGGAAATTCTATTTATTTAATGAATAAACTTTCTTTTTACCATAAATAGCAATTTTTACACAAATACAGATGTCCAAGAAAGGATTTTGCTATTCTTAATACCTTCCCTAAAGGTCATAAAAGAAAAGTTGGACCCGATGATCTCCAGGGGTTCCTTTCTACAGGAATTGTTGTTCTGAGAATATATTAAACATTTATTCAGCCTAGTAGGGCAGTTGAAAATCAGTACTCCTAAGCCATGAGACAGTCCATGGCAGTGGTGCTGGTTTTGATCACTCTGAATGTCATCAGGATTCAGTTTTCAGGTGGATGCAATTGCCAATGGAAATAGGTTGTTACCTTAAGGTAGAAACTTCTGTGTAAGGAAGTCACAGAAGAAAGTGTATAAGGAAGATTATAAGCAACTCTGTAATTTTAACTCTTAAAATGAACATTAAACTAGTTGATAAATGTTTGAATGGGACCAAGTTCTGAAGGTGAACATCTAGGAAACAGCTTTACCTTTATAAGTAGTGGGATATTTCTCTGATTTAAAACAATATTGATAGGTTTTATTGAATGTGCTTTTATCAAGGATTTTGTGAAACAGCAGAAGCAGCATAACTTCATATTAAGTTCTAAATATTTTCCTTAGTAGTTGATAGGTTGCTGTACCACTTTGTATTACTTACTGTAAATTCACCATTTAATAAGCCCCATTTATTCTGAATTTCACTCTGGTTTTTCTACTGTGTTGTTTCAGATTTCATCACTAAAAATGCAGATTCAGTCTCAGGAATCAGATTTAAAATTACAGGAAGATGACCTTAATAGAGCAAAAGCAGAGCTGAATCGCCTCCAGCAAGAAGAGACTCAGCTGGAGCAGAGTATCCAGGCTGGAAAAGTGCAGCTTGAAACAATAATCAAATCTTTAAAATCGACCCAGGAAGAAATAAACCAGGTATTCACTGTGCTTTATACAATTTTTTGCTTCTTGAAATGAGTTGAAAAATTATTTTTCAGAGGAGGAAAAAGTCCCGGTTCATGAAATAAGCCTTTTTGACTGGTGTTTAGTAGGTAAATTCCTGGTTTGAGTCAGGAAGCATTCAATTCCTGTGGGACTAAAATGCCACACTCAGGCCACCAGTGTTTAAGGAGAGTGTAAGAATGACAGACAGTGTTCTTGAGTGTGTAACATGCTAAAGCATTTTTCCTTCTCAGGCAAGAAGTAAACTCTCTCAGCTGCAAGAGAGCCATCAGGAAATGAATAAGAGCATTGAAGAATACAATGAAGCTCTCAATGGGATTCATGGTGGGAGTCTGACAAATTTAGCAGACATGAGTGAAGGCCTTGGGCAGACAGAAAGAAGCAATTATGGAGCTATGGTAAAAAAAAATACTGTTATTTAGTATATTTTACACTAATTAAGCTTCTGACTTGTACCTTATCTGAAGTATTGTTTAGCTGGTATTTGGCACATGGTCTTGTGGATTTGTAACCTGTCACATGGTCAGTCTCAGGACAGAGGAGGGGCTTTATTTCCAGTTTAGTGTTTCATTTTTCTTGCATTTTTCCTTCTCCAATTACTAAGGTGAAACCTTCTTTTGCTGTAAATTTTCCTTTATCATGTATTTCCTTCTTATTTCCAAAGGAAGCTCTACAAATTTCTGCTTTACGTTGAGCTATATTTATTACATATCTCATGCTCCCTTTCCAAAAGGATGGTTCTCTTTTGCTTAAATAATTTCAGCATCATCTTTCTCATTTAATCAGTATTTTTTCCCAGATCTTAAAATCTTCCAAGTTCTTAAACATTTTTTGAGTCAATTTCTTTTGGGTATCTAATGTTGATTTGGGTATTAAATATTCCTCTAAAACACAAGAATTTTCTTTTGTTTTTTAACCCTATTTCTTGTCTTAAATATGACAAGATAGAAGTTGCATACTTGCTTGATTCTGCTTGCACATCTATGTGGCCCTTCCTCATTACGGAAACATGTTTACTGTTGTAAGCACAGTATTTGCTATGGGTTTAATATGAAGTTGAATATATAATGTGTTAATAAATATTTGCCAGGCATTGCTTCCTTTATGCAGTACTTCACACTTGCTCTGTAAAAACAAACTGCTCAAAAGAAGAACAGTGTAGATAAAAAAGAGCAGTGCATTGAGAAACATGTACTAAAGTACTTTAGTGCTTAGTTTCTGTGCTTGCATGGCTTGCATAAATATATTAAATTTCCAGTGAAAACTTCCAGATGTTTTCTTGCAAAACATAGGAGCCACTTACTGGCAGAAAATATCAGTCTATGTTCATAGCAATTTTTTTAAACCATTGTGCCACTTTCCTGTTTCTCAATTCTTCCTTCCTCTTCCTTCTATCCCCACCTCCCTCCCTGTGTTCTGAAAACTATTAATTAGGATGTTTTCATTTGCATCTTGTAAAGGGATGAAAGAAATGCTGTCTCTTTCTGGTGTTGGGGGCAGTGTAAGTGGGTAGTTGTTTCCTTTTGCTGGGATGGAAGGGCTCTCATTGTCCCTGGAATTCTGCTGTGCAGATGCTGTCTGCACTTGGGGTTTCATCAGAGACCTTCAAACAAGACCCAAGCCAGGGGTATCATGAAAATGATTGTCATGAAGGGGTTTCATAACTTCAGTTTGCTGCTTGTTCATGCAGGGTATTTTCTGCAACTTGACAAATGTAGATTTGGCCTCTGCTGGGAAAACTCTGTCATCAAAATGTTGGGGTGACTCGTCCTGCATGAAGTGCTTTATCATGGGAAATCAGTGTTTGGAGCTTTAAGCTCAAAGATGAGTTAACAAGAAGCAATCTAGTATCTGACTACTCAGTAGTAATTTGTTGTATTTGCAGTCCACAGATTATTTTTATATCCTTTCCTTTTAAAGAAGTATCTTACGTGAAGCTGAGCTCTAATGGGGGGGAGAATTTTTTGATAGTGTGATGTTCGGGGTTGGTTTACTTTTGTTATTTAAGTGTTTGAGAGTTGAATATATTAATATGGGCAACAGTTAAACACTGAATTGCTAGATGTACTGTTATCTTTTGGTGTTCTGTGTAGCCTTGGGGTACACATTTCCTTCTGCTGTGTAATTACTTCTACTTAGAAGTCACATATTCAGAAAGTTCTTTAGGAAGTAATTTTAAAGACTGTTAAACAGGAACCAAGATAGCATACAATTTCTGCTAAATGGGTAACTGGGCATTTTTATTTTTATCATGACAAGCTCCTCTGATGTTTCTCCTCTTAATTTTTAGGATGATCCATTTAAGAATAAAGCCTTGATGTTTACCAATAATACACAAGAATTGCATACAGACCCATTCCAGTCAGAAGATCCTTTCAAATCTGATCCATTTAAGGGAGCAGACCCCTTCAAAGGCAGTAAGTGACAAATGCTTATCTAGGACCTTGAAGATCAGTTGTTGAGTAAATTATATTTTCACAAACTTTTATCATCTTACTAAATAGTAGATAAAAGAAATTGTTTTTCTCTTCTGCATAGGTGACCCATTCCAGCATGATCCTTTTGCAGAACAACCACCTGCTCCAGCAGGTAATAGCCCTTTTTAATGACAGGACAGATGTGGCATAAACAATTTGTAGCCAAACACAAAGATCTACAAACACAAAGGAAGCTTAAAGGTTTCCTTGGCTTCAGAATTTTGTTTTGCATGTGGGAACATAGAAACCCAATAGGGTGTGTATTCAGAATCAATGTGTTTAATGAGGAGTGTGGAACTACTTATGAAGCCTGAAAGCTTCATATAAACCCGTACTTGCTCAAACTTAGTAAATACCCCCTGTAGAGATGTCTCTGGAAGTCTGTCAGATTTATCAAAACAGTGTGTTTGTGTAAGAAAAATTGTATCAGTGAGTGTGAGGTCAAATATAGGAAGTTCTTTAATAGACACACTAGTGCTACATTCTATTTACCTTTTCATGCTCCTTCTAGATCCCTTTGGAGGAGATCCATTTAAGGAAAGTGACCCATTTCGTAGTACTGCCCCAGAGGATTTCTTCAAGAAACAGGTGAAGAGTGACCCATTTACCTCAGATCCATTCACAAAAACCCCCACTTTACCCTCAAAGGTCAGTAATTTTTAAATCTACACTTAATAGATTTCTTTACTATTGACAGGCTTATTGTCTGAAAGCTAAAAGGAGTGAAATAACACAAAATAATTTTTTCCTAACTGATGAAATATCATTAATTGTATTCTTAAAATGTAAGTATGGATTGCTTAGGCAATCAGCAGTGTTCTCTCTGGTTCCATGATAATGAGATACATTCACCGTGAAGGTACTTTTAGGTGGATATTTTTTCTCTCTGTTGGGAATTTCAAACCAGCAGCACCCACTCATTCCCACCATTCCCTCCATCCCATAGATTTCTTCAGTCACATAGTGAAAGGGATGGAGGAGCTGCTCTGGCTAAAGGATTCCTGAGCCCTCAGCAGACCCTGGAGCCAGCACAGTGGAGGGACTGCACAGAACGTGCTTGTTACAGCCATAGTTGCAGTTCTGAGCTGTCCTGATATACATGTGTGTGCTTGTCTGGGGGGGAGTATGAATTTCCTGGTCTTGTTTTTATTAGTATTTCCCTCATTCTTATGCAGTTCATTGAGTGTTGCTACCCAAGACCAGATTCAGTCTGTGGGAAGTTAATTTGTCTTGCAGTATAGGGTTGTACTTAAATAAAAGCTGACTTGTCAAACTGAAGAGCAGCTCTAAAACCATCTGTTTAAAAAGAAGCAGTATACAGACTCTGTAAAATAATAATTATATAAATGCATGACCCGAATATTCTGTCTGTTGCTTAAAGACTAAACACTTTTGGGTGTATTTTCATATTTTGCCCTGGTAACTAATGTTGCATATATTTCAGTGGGATGTTTTTCTCACTTGTAGGTACCTGGTGTTGTGTTTAAGGCTATCAATAGCCAAATGCACTACTAATATAAATTCCATATAATCAGTTGATTTTATCCTACTCTGTCCACTGAAAAGAATGGTCTGAAACTATTTGTCTTAAAGCAAGAGATTTTGATAGGCATAAAATGGTAAGTGCACAATCCAGCAGAAAAATAATGATGTATTTCTGTTCTTATTTAGCCTGACCCTTTTGAAAGCACTGATCCTTTTACGTCTTCCAGTATCTCTTCAAAAGGTCCAGGTAAGAAGTAAACATTTTCACGTGAAGATGAATAATGAGGTATCTTTTTATGAGAAAAGAATCAAATATAAGAGTTGAGAATAAAGAGTCTGGTGAACCATTGGCAACAAGCAGCATGGTCTTGTTGCAGTTCATGAAGGCTGTCTGTGTGGCACTATGTATGTCACGTTTTTCTTCTCATATTTTCCCTCCAAACAACTGGCAGAAAACCTATTGTTTTATGGAATTCTCTTTGAACATCTCATGGCAGGTCAAAATGCAGGTGTTTTTTAATCACCTGCCTAGTTTTGTGCTTCATTGGCACCACCAAGCATTCCTTGTAATTCTTAAGTGTTATTCAAAATAACTTTTTTTTTTCTGCTTATCTGTTCCAGATCCATTTGGAACACTGGATCCATTTGGAAGTGGTGCTTTCAGTGGTGGTGAGGGGTTTGCAGACTTCAGTCAGATGTCAAAGGTAAAGGTTAAAAGGAAAGCAACTGTCCTTTTAAAAATATATGTAGAGACACTTTTTTAAAAGAGTGTGATATGATTGTAATTTTTCAGCTGACAATCTAGTTTTGTTCATTTTTTTCCAATCAGCCTCGCCAGCTATATAGCAAAGAATTTTCCAGCCCTGTCAGATATGGCAAAGTCTTACTAAGACTGGTAGATTCAGTAGGGACAAATAGACTTTTCACAAATATTTTCAAGAACCTGATCAAGAAAATAAATTAACTTGTAGTTTTAACTTGTAAGAAGAGATAGTTGTTGCAGATATTAATGTATTTCAGTATCCAGCCTTTGTCTAAGTCCTGGAATTTGCTTTTTGGTTACTTCATAGTAAGTATCCTGACTTGTTTCTAAACTTACCATAAAATCATTAAGGTTGGATATTAATTAATTAAGGATAAGGCCTCTACGATTGAGTCCAACTATTAACAAAATACTGTGCTACTAAATATGTAACCTAACCTTACTTCACTCTGAACAGTCAATCAGTCTCTCCCATGTTTTAAATGTGCAATTTCTGTTCATTTTAAATAGCAGATGAAGGAAAAGGTTCAGGACACACATGAAAAAAATGGATAATTGGAAAGGTCTTGGTCTGCTTTCCTGAGGTGGAGTTTGGAATTTACAGTTAACATCAGTGCCCAACTCCTTACATTAGTTCTGCAGTAACACTTGAACACTGTGGAGTAAATGTTAAAAATAAAATAGGTTATCATTTCACTTTGACTAATTATATTTCTTGGTGGTTTTTTCCCTCCCCTAACTTTTACTATTTTGAGGAGGGTTTTAGCTCTCCACTAGATGGCAACAGCCTTTACCAATAGACATGGCTGGCTTGAGGCAGAAATTTTAGCAAAGGTTTGACTGCAATTTTTACCTTTGCTCACAAAATTCCTCTTTCTTCATTTCACAATGATAAATTTCCCTGCATGGCATAATACTTATGTGCTTCTTAATCAATAAGAGAGTCCTTTAGAAAAACTGTCTGAATATAGGAAGATTTAAACACATGCTTTTGGATATTCCCTAAGGTTTTGACTAAAAAGTCAAATACCTATGTGTAACTTCAGAAAAGTTTGGAATAAAGTTATCCCGTCTGCAGTGTTTTTCCGGGTTCTGTCATGGTTCTGTTTATTAGAGTGAAGGTCAGGCTGTGGTGTGACTGTTCATTACCAAATAGTAAAAAGTAAACTTTTACTTCCTTTTATTTCCTCATCAGCTTTTTTGCTAGGACTAAAAGTTCTGGAAGTACTTAAATGATTAAATCATAAGGTCTTTAGAATGTTAATGGAATCTTAACCCCTCTGTCATTGGGCATGAGCCTCCTACACCAGTGACAATTCTGTACATCTGCCCTCAGGTTTTGAAGTTAATGCTTTTACTTGACTTAACCTGTAGCTTCATGAAACCACAAGTGTTCTCCAGCGTGCTTACATCCCTTTTCTTTTCTTTTTTCTCATGTAGTCAGTAGCTTCAGACCCCTTTGCCTCCTCTTTTGGAGGGGCAGGATTCACAGATGACCCTTTCAAAAGCAAATCAGACACACCAGCATTACCACCCAAGAAAAATGTCCCTCCACGACCCAAGCCACCCAGTGGTAAGGAGGTTTTCTTCTTTTAAAAGCTGCTTCTTTCAATTTACAGTGTATTGCTGGATGTAAGAACAAGTTGACAGTCTACTGTCTATCTTATATTTCAACCATGGAGGAAGATGTGAAGTTATTGGTAAAATGACAAAATTATCAGTAAACCAGACTGAAACTCTTCAAAGTGGAAAACAGATGATGAGAGAGTGCTATTACAGATCTGTAAAATCACATGTGGCAGGAAAAAACAGGAGGAAAAAACCTGTATTTTCTAAGTGGGCAACACATAAGATTAGTAAATGGCATCTTTAAAATAAAGAGGTTTGTTTTTATATGGAAATCTAAATTCGGGATTTATTTCTATGTTTGCCAGAGAATATGGTGAATGCAAAAAAGTTTAAATAGTCTTAAAAAACCTCTAGATAATTCTCAGAAGAAACAGAGGCAATGGGGTGTCCCAAAAGCCAAAACACTGGCTCTAGCTTCTTTGTAGCTGAGTAGCAGGGCAGTATGACTGTGGCTGCAGCCTTGTCTTGTTTTGATGTTCTTCCTGAGGCTTCTGCCACTAGGTACTAACAGGGTACACTGTTAGACCTGTCCTGATCTGTCTGTCCAGGTAGGATCATTCTTGCATTTGCACATTAAACAGAAGACACTTTCTGAGTATGTATGGCTTTGTTCCTGCTTCAAGTCTGTTATTTATGGAAATCTGGGAGATATAAAAATCTCATGAATTGAAAATAAGATCTCTCTTAGTGGAGCTTCAATTTCTCTTCTCCCTGCAGTTGTTTTCAAGATATTCAGCTACCAGTGAAACTGTTTAAAGAACTGAAGCCATGTAGTTTCAAGTCTCCTTTTAACAACAATGGTAGAGTTCATTTGATACCAAGAGGGAACTTTCAGTTGGCTCAAAAAAAACAAGAGAAGCTAGATGCTGCTTGTGGATAGACACAGAATTTTGCATTAAACACATTGATCATAATGTATTTATATATCCACAGACTGTATTAGGAAGCATAGTACAAAGAGAACAGATCCATCATTAATGTCTCCTGCAGTGTGTGGATTCTCTGCCTTTCTGCTGGTGCATTTTGGAGCAGAGCAGGTAGCCTGTTTGTGACAGGTATTGTTGATCTGGCTGGTTTTGCAAACCAGTTATTCTACAACAAACTCCTTGGATAATGTGAAAAGTGCTTACTTATTACCAGGGTATCCTTAATGTCGTTACCTATCCCATAAATGGATCCAAGATATGAAAGATACCATTTCACACAGTAGACTTATAAGCAGACCATTGCAGCAGCATTACTTTGTTCCTATTGCTGTGATTTTATTGCTTAAAGAGATGATGGTGCACCCTAAAACCCTGAAAGCAACAAATGAGAGGTTTTTGGTAGGTGAGTAGAGATGCAAACTTGTCAGGAAATGCTCTAGGATTGTGGAAAAGCCCTTGAAGAAGTTTGTTCCATGCTTGCTTTGTGTATTTTCTAGTACTGAGGTACTAAAGAGTTTTCAGTAATTAAAAAAAACCCCACATAATATGTCATGTAGACAAATATCAATCACTAGGACAGACATGAATAAAAGGAGAAATAGAAAGCTGAAGGGAATCTTATTTGACATTTTGAATGATGTTATTTTTCTTTATTTGGTTTTCAAGAAAAGAATGCAAGTGGCCCTCTTTCAAAAGAAAAAGTCGACATAAAATATTTTAGAGTTAATGGGGCCTATATAAAGCTGGATGATTCAAATAAAAACTAGATATACCCTTGTAATATCTTATATGTGGTTTCTTTCTATTTCTTGTTAGAAACATGATTACTCTTAGCAAATGCAGTGTAATAGTAGCAGGAAAGGTGAGTACTGACTTACCTACTTAAGGGTTTTTGGATTTCTGTGTTCTCATTCCCTCTTTTGTACAGTTTGAGGAATTTGAGGAATATACAGCTGTATTAATATGTTTTTAATTTAGACATGTGCACTCAGCCTTTAATCAGTGGGTTAAAAATGGTTTAAGTGTTTCTCTTCCCCCCCCTTTAGGGAGATAAAATATTTGTGAGGTTCCGCTGCTCTACCAAAAGCAAATGTTGTTATGATAAAATAGGCTAAGGAGGAAACAACAGGGTTTTTTTTAAAGCAAATGAGCCTCGTGTGTTTATGCAGTTCTACTCCTCCCTTCCTTCCACAACTAAGGCAATCTTCAGTGGTTACTTAAAGCATGAGAAATTATATAGTAATATAGTGTGATTGTAGCAAGAGATACAGACATAAAATGTATGTTAGAATGGGCTCAGCAACCAAACAACAGAAAGATGCTTCCGTTGTTTCTTACCTTTCTTATTGGTCTCTTTAATTAAAAAACAAGTAAATGATAAAGATCTTGCTGAAGGATGAATAAATGCTAATTATTACCAGACAAACCTGTAATTTGCCTTTCTGTTCCATGCTCGTACTCTTTTTAGTAAAACTGTTCTTTCTGTTGGGAGGGTATTTCATATTGAAAAACACTTTTGTGGTTTGATTGCATTTTGGTAGGCAGGTGCAAAAAGCTCTGAAAGGAAACATTACTTGTCCTCATACCTCTGCAGTCAAGTAGAAAATAGAAATACTTTTGCAGAGCATTGGAAGCTGTCTGATTTCCCAGGCAGTTGATGGTGGAAACTAAACAGGATCCACCAGGGATTGTTCCTGATTAGCCCTGATTTGGTGCTTTTCTTTACGTGAAGCTTTTGCATGTGACATGCAGACATTGTCTGATATCCCGTTGAGGGATTGCACAATATCCTGGACCAAAGTGTGCCACAGTTCTCACCTTGCCCATGCGTCTCTCTTTTGTTCAGATGAATGAGGAGTTTGGCATCAAGACTCATTCCTTCATGAAAACAAAGAGCAAACCCTTGGAGCTGAGCACAGGATCAGGGAAACACTTAAAATCATGGCATGTCCTGAGTTGGAAGGGATCTATAAGGATCATGGAGCCAAATTGCTGGCCCTGCACAGGATACCCCAACAATCTCACCCCCTGAAGGGCTGAAAACATTGTCCAAGCACTTCTTGAGCTCTGCCCTGGGGAGCCTGGGCAGTGCCAGCACCCTCGGGGGGAAGAACCTTTCCCTGAGCTCCATGCCAAGCCCTGGCCCAGCTCCAGCCCTTCCTGGGCTCCTGTCCCTGTCCCAGAGCAGAGCTCAGCCCCTGCCCCTCTGCCTCCCCTCGGGAGGAGCTGCAGCCCCCGAGGAGCCTCCCCTCAGTCTCCTGTGCTGCAGCTGAATGAGCCAAGTGCCCTCAGCCGCTCCTCAGACCCTTCCCAGCTCCGTGTCCCTCCTTGGGACACTCTCCAACAGCTTTGGATCCTTCTGACCTTGTGGTGCCCAAAGTGCCCCCAGCACTGGAGGTGAGGCTGCCCCAGTGCAGAGCAGAGTGGGACAATCCCTCCCTTGCCAGGCTGGTCATACCAGACCTGGTGTCCTCCAGAACATGGTGACACTTTGAGCTGCTAGGGCACACTGGTGACTCAGATCCAACTTGCCACCAACCAAGGACTCCCAGGTCCCTTTCCATATGGCTGGTCCACAGCCTCTTGTTCCCCAGTCCGTCCATGCTTCCAGGGCTGCCCTGGCACAGGGGCAGGATCTGGCACTTGACGTGTTAAGTTGGGGATTGCCCAGCCCTTTCCTTTGTCAAGATCTCTGTGCAGCACATCTCTGCCTTCAAGGGAGTCAACAGCTCCTCCCAAGTGCATGTCATCACCAAACTTACTTAAGTCTGCCTTCCAGTCCCACATCCAAATCCTTCATGGGGAAGTTGTAGAGCACAGGTCCTGAAACGGAGCCTTTTGGACACAACTTCTGTTTACCATATAGTGAATGGTCAGAGCAAAAGGCCTGCAGATGTACCTGGAAAGACCTCTAAAAAGAGTTAGTGGTTCAGGGAAGCTGCTCTCATATCCAGGTTCTGGACATAGTCTTTGCACAGCGTGTAGAGAAACTTCTCTGCTGCTGCTGGGGTTGTCAGTAGCAGGATTGCAGTGGGTCATCAGGTCTGGTCCTACACATCCTGACCTGTTCTGCTTGTAAAGTGAAAATGGGTTGGTTGTTTTGGTTTTAGTTGATATTTGGGTTTTTTCACAGCTGGAACATTGAGGAACAGCTGTGATCTGAGGGTATTAGCAGATAGTTCAGTTCACAGCTTTCTCTGGTTGGTACTATCAGGCAGGGATAGGTAAACCCTTATTGTGTGGCATGGATTAGGCACCCTTCAGATCCATATCTTTCCCTTCTTGAATACGAAGATTAAGAGAGGGTGTGGCAATCACAAGATTATTTAATTAGATTAGTATTTTAGGGAAAATCTCAGCTTTATGCTAGTTTTGTTCATCATAAATAATTTTCTTTGTTTCTTACTCTATTGTTGACCAGTCTGTCAAGATCTTTTAGATGTTTCAAAGGCCAAATCTGATCCTTGCTTGGTCCAAGAGAAATCTCATGCTTCTTTTTATGGTAAAATACTCTATTGAGTATTTATTCAGTGTAACTTTTTGGAGGTTAAGTGCAGAATCTTTAAAGAGAATTGGAGGAAGGTTAATAACTCAGTGAATCCCAGTAGAGAACAGCAAGGAGAAGGTGTTCCAGAAGGAGCAAATCTAGATACTAATGTACCTCAAAGCTCCAACTTACTGTCTCATGAAAAGATTTGGAACATCACTATCTCTGTCCCATGCATGCTTTAAGATTCTCTTTAGGTTGAGGAAGATCAGCCAAGAAAAAGTTCTTTAGCTCTTCTGACAAGACTCTTCTAATGAAAATCCCCAAGAGAGTGTGTGCGTGTTCTTCAGGAAGGTATTCATCTCCATGAAGGTCCTAAGGGACATTAGGTTTCATAGGGCTCCCCTAGGACTTGGCTGGAGTAATTTGATGTTCACCAGGTGCTACTGGAGAACTTGCAGGTTTCTTTGGAGAGGAGTGGAACGTTTTGTAAATTTATTGATGTTATATCTTGAATAATGCTCAAAAAAGCACCGAAGGAATGCCAGTGCTTTGTGTAATGAACTGGGATAAAGAGAAAGAAAATAATACTAAAGTATCTCAGCATTCTTAAACAAAGGTGCCCTGTGACAAGGATCTACGTTCCACTGCACATTATTTTCTCAAATTCCCCTAGAACATTGCTGAGTTTTATAGAAGTACATTTTATTTGCTGGCAGAGGACTGCCTGTGCTGGTCAGCACTACCAAACTTCTGATTGCTTTATATTTCTTATGGAGGTTCTCAACCTTTATGCGACTTCAGTGTAATTAAGGATAAAAAAAAATATGAAAGAACTGGTAGACTGAAACCTGTCAGTTAAAATGGCTTTCGTAGGTTCTCACAGATTAAAAATTATGTTTTCTGCTGTGAGCTGCAGATTGAAATCAGTCAGAGTTCGCCGCTAACTAGTTTCTAGGTAAAAGTTGTTGATTACAGAAAGAGAGAAACAGATTTTTTTTTCTTTTTCTTTTTTTTTTTTTTTTTAAAGTACAGGAAGTTGCTGTGTGGGTGTCAGTGATTGGGTTATAAGTAAAATGCTCTAGTGCTTTGATCGTGGGACCTAGAGCTCATGCCCCACCCTTACCACTTCCTTTCGGCACAGCCCCATGCATTCCACATTGCGGTTATAGCAGCGCTGTTAACCAGTGAGATTAACCACTACTGACAAGCATCTGACACATTACTCTCTATGCTCTGGACTCCTTGTCAGGCCCTTGAGTTCCTGAGGAAAGCCTCTCTTATATCCAGGGAGGATGAGCAACACTTGACCCCTGCTGTTACAGCCCTGCCTTAGTGATGCTGTTCATTAAGGATGTGAGGAGAAGACACAGGTGTGGTGCTGTATCTGCCTCCTGTGCACCCTTTCAGACATGAGAGTTCCTTCCCCATCAGCCACAGCGGGAGTGTGTCTGACCTGGCTTCCAAGGGGACAAGGCACACCAAGTTGTAGGATGCAATCAGTTCCCAGGGATACCTTGCGTTGTCTTGGGTTTTAGCACTGACTGTTCCTGTAGGCCTACTTAGGGATGGGAGAGGTAACACACTTAAGTCAGAGAGATAGTTTAGTGCCTTTAAGGCTGCTGGTGCATTCAGTGACCCATGTTTCATACCCACCACTCAGTATTCCTGCAAGGTGCTAAAATGACAGTTGGCATCCTCCAAACAAATGTTACTAGCCCTGCTCAACTAATGATGGTCCAGGTACACATGGTTGCTGGAGAAGCTCAGAGACAACATTTTTTTGCCATCAACAAGTTCTTGGATGAATGTGATTCTGGCTCTTAATCCAGATTCCAGGAGTGGTGGATGAAGTGCCCAAATTTCAGGATGCGTGGAGAACCCTAGAACTGGCAGTAGGTTCAAAATGGCTTCTCATGCAAAAGTCACCCTGAAGCCTCCAAACTGGCACCCTCGGTGTTTCCATGACTTGTGCTGGCAGCACTCTTACCTTTAAGCTTTAAGCTCCTTCCCATTCAAACCATTCTGGGGTTCTGTGATATTAATGGAAGAACCTTCAACCTTTCCTAAATTCTTATTGCTTGCTTATAGTGGTTTTCACCTTTCTAACCTTGAAATAATAAAAGTCCTAAAAACACAGGAAGAAAATACACTTTTCAGTTTCAGTGTGATGCTTTCTTGCAATGATTATTTAATAAACACAATTATTTTAATAATTTTTATTATTAAAATAATGTTTAGCATGTATAAGTAATTTATTATTGTATATTAGTGATTAATAGATGTAGTGAATATTATGTTAATAATGAACTTTTAGAATGCTTGTGCACTTAAAAAATTGAGTTTTTCTTTGGGGTGCCAATGTATAAATAGCTGAAAAATACAATGTAACTTGGAATATATAGAATCAGAGAATCTCAGACTGATAGGTGTTGGAAGGGACATTAAAAATCATCCAGTTCCAACCACCCTGCCTTGGGCAGGAACACCTTCCACTAGACCAGGTTGTTCCAGACTGGCCCTGAACAATTCCAGGGATGAGGAGTCCACAGCCCCTCTTGAGGAAATTTAAAGGAATAACATATTGATTTCATCCTATATAAGAAATAAATTAGTGGGGTTACTTAGCTGCTATTTGAAATAGAGGTGTTAAAATAAATTCCATTGGTAAATTACTATTCCACACTGTACATGGGGAGTTTGTCAAAAAACTTCAGCTCTGTTTAGTGATCCATTTATATTTTGTAGCTCTGGTCTATCTATAATGGTAACTGAATATTGGCTTTTCAGAGGTTAGTGGTTAACACCTCTGTATTAACCTTTTTGAGTTTAGGGCTTCAGTGTTGTTCTCACAGTGTTTTTATTACTTGTTATGGTTTTGAAATGTTAAAATACTGAAAAAATAAAGGGGACAGTAGCCTGCCTTGGGTTAGGAAGCATGACCCTGATCCCTCAGAGGGACCTGGCTCTGTGCAGCTCCAGACCTCAGCGCAAACACAAAGGTTTGCAGAGTGATTGAGTGACTAGAAATTATTACAAAAGAATATTAATGATGTTACTGATTAATTCAATCAATCAAGGTGTTAGGGTGAAGTATTTCACCAAATCACTAATTACAAGACTGCTAGATGTATTTTGCTGTCCTACCAAAAAAGACAGAAAAGGCTGATTCAAGGAAAATCTGGCTGATAAACTCCTGGTTTTTCATCTTGCCAGTTGGCTGATAAATGATATCTGAACATGTTGGTAGCTTAAAAACATGAAAATGGGTCATAGGTTTAAGATCTTAAGAGGTCTTCAGGATCTTAATATTGTGTTTATTGAACCAGTCTGCAAACTTAGAGCTGTGCTGAATGTTGTAATCCATCACCTACAGAAACACTAATTCCCTAATTTGAGGTGGCCATCCTTTGCCTGTCCTTTGAAGTATGGTTGCAGAAGGTGGTTGTCAGCCCCAGAGAAGCTAGAAGTGCACGAAAAATTACCAGCAGAGCATCTTTTTGTTCTGTTCCTGTGGTGCAGGGAGCTTGCAGGGGAAATTGCAGATGGATTTGCCCACTCAAGTGCTCATGGTTATGGAGGGATCCTGCAAGAGGCACTTTGACCTCAAAGCTTTAGTGATTAGGTACCCAGATAATCACACACATGCAGACGTGTTCCAGGTTTCTTTGGACCAGGACTGTCCAACTGAAAGTTTTATATTCACTCTTTGGGGGTGTCTTTTGTACCCCTGGGACCATTTCAGAAGCCTCTTGCTCCTTCTGTGTGTAACCAGCTGCTGGCTCAGCTCAGGGCAGTGCAGGCAATGTTTGTGCAGCTTCTGCTGCTCCCTTCCTTTGTGTTTGATGCTTCCTCCTCCTTCATGCCAACGATAAATATAGTTCTTTTTTGTATGTGTCACTTCTCTAAATTTAAGGCATTTTATGGTTTGACTGTTTTTGCAATTTTAGACTTATTTCTCATCTTTAAGGCAGCCCAAGAGCACTGGCAGTGCACATTGACCTCATGTTGACACTTTCCAGTGTGGTAAAGAAAGCTTAGATCTTTGCTGCTTTTTGAGTTGCACATATAAATGGGTTTTAGTCGTGTGTTTGCCTGAGATGTGAGTTTGTCTCAACTGCATCAAAATTAAGACTTTACAATTTGTTCAAGACTGTACAATTTGCTTGTATCTTCCTTGTAAATGCAGGCCAAAGTCTGAATGCTTTGTCTTGTGCATTTACTGAGTTCAGTTCTTGAAAGAAAATGATTTCTTGTGAATACTTAGTGTTTAAACACATCAGATTTTTGTGGACTTTTTTTTCTAACTTGGACCATGTACAGTGTCCCCATGTAGAAATTTGCTCTATGTATTTAGTCAGATGAATTTTAAAAGAAAGAAGCCATGTTAGGTATAGTGGAGGTAATCAGGAGTTAGGAACAAAAGAAATGATTGTGTTAATGAGAAAAAAAAAAGTAATATAATTCCCTTGATTTAATTTAGATTTAACTCTAAATTATGTGGATTTATTGAAGTTATGGGTATCAGTCATTTGATCTAGAGCAGGGTATGTAGAGGTCTGTTCTTTACTCATTGTGAGATGACAGGAGTGTTGGGATGTTTATTTGTGCAGGATACCACACACCTGTTTCCTTAGAACTTTTTCAGCACCCAGAGTTATTCACAAGTACCCTGGTGCCTGTTTACCTTTATTTTTTCCCCTTATCTGTAGCCGAGAGTGAGAAAATCAGCCTCAAAGTTGTGACTGACAGGAAAAGTTTTTTTATTTTTCATGCCTTCTAGAAGACCTGACAGTTGCATTAGAGCACAGGCATCCCTTGTTGTGTAGGATAAATGACTCATGGGTGGAGCACCTGCCTGGCCACAAGCTAAAAATTCCATTCACGCTTTGATTCTCTTGTTTATGCTGGCCTCTGAGAGTCAAGATATTTCAGTACTGATGGTTGAAAGAGGTTGTCCAGAAGCTGTTTCAGAGCAGATTGTTGGGCTGAATGTGTAACGATTTCTCACCTTTCAAGATGTTTGTAGATTGTCAGAATGTTTCTCTTAAGCAGAAGTTTTTGGTGAACTCATTGTGCAGACTTTGCAAATACTAAGCAAAAACAGTTCTGAGGGGGTTTGGCAAGGGAAAACTTCTCCCTTCTGTTGCAAAAAAACATGTTGTGATTTTTTGCAAAGAACATTATCAAATAGTTGAGTTTGAAATAGTCCCTGTTGAAGACAAAGAGCTCCCAAGTATTCTGTAGAAAATTTAGTTTTATGTAACTAACCTCCAGGCAAAGTTTGAAACTAGTAATTTTTTCTGTGAGTTCAGTTTATCAAGGTGTTACTCTGCATCACTGGAGGAGCTGGATAATCTTAACAGGATGGTGGAAAACATGCTGAGTAAGTTGGGAATGAGATGTAAATTTGGTAAACTGCCAGGAGAAAGATGTGCTGGGAGGCACCTGAGGCTTCTTCTGCCATGTGAAAAAACAGGAGAGGTGGAAGTCCTGAGATTGTATGCTCAGGTATAATCACAGGTATGGACTTAAATCACCTTATCACTCCTTATCCTCTGCAGCACAACTCTGACTTCTTAAAGGCTACCTTTCAGTTTAGAAAGTATTCTGGAAAAAGCCCTTGTTTAGTGAAAGTTTAAAGTTGTGTCATTTCCACTCTCTCCTGTTTGCCCATGAGCATGATCCATCCAGGCTTCAAAGGCAGGAAAAATGCTGCTTCTCATCAATTAACAAGATCTTCTTCTAAGCAGAAAGTCAGGCCCAGCACTGAAACATAGAATATTAAGGCAGTTCTAAATATTTCACTTTGTTGTCAATACCTTGTAATTCAATAAGACAAATTTTGTGTTTGCATGCTACCAGTGAGGTTATATTTGCTTTGAAATATAGATCTCAGCCCTCCAAACTCATGTTAGCTGTGGGGTATGAAATGAGATAAGCCCTTTGTATGGGTGGAGTTCACTGTAAGTAACAGCACTTGCTGTGGTAAACCATTTTGTTCATCATCTCTTTTTGCTGAAGTGAGTCCTCGGTGTGGTTTGGGTGCACCACTTGGGTAACTGCTGAAACTGCTGTGGTTTCAGAATAGGACCTGTTTTGCTTTTTTCTGAACTTCTTTCCCCTGAAACTATTAGCAGAAAAATCAAATAAGGGTTACAACTGTTGGCCTGCCATACCTCAGAGCGATGAGCAGAGTCATGTACAGATACAACATTTTCCAGCAAATGGAAGATAATGCAATCTCAGTTATGACTATATTTTGCAGTATTTTACCAATGTCCATCAGTACAGCTGATAACCTTTTACTGTGGTTTGGGTACTTTTGCTTTATTTTGCAGAAATCCCATACCCACATTCTGGACACACTAAACACGGGACTACAAAAATCTTTGTGTAATTAAGTGTACACACACTACAATGGGAGACTTACACTTGCTGTAAGTCAGCAAAGACATCAGAAAAATAATGCTGGTGTTGTTCTTTCTAATTTGTGGCTAATAATTGAGTAAATTTGAACATCTAACTGAACCAAACAAACTTCTGCCAGGCCTCAAAGCCACGTTTGCAGAGTGTGGCAGGATAAAGCAAACTGTGAACAACGTACAAAGGGCACTAAAAGAGAGAGAGATTTGGACTTGGAGTTGGACTTGATGGTCCTCGTGGATCATCAACCTCGTGGTTGATGTATTCAGAGTAGGTGCTGCTCTTAAAATTGCTCTGCAAAAGATAAACCTGATTGCATAAGGGTTTCCCTCTCATTTTTTTTTTCTCAAAATAGAAAAATTACCACCTTGTTCTATTCTTTAACATCTAAAAATCTGAAGAAAATGGCACTCAGTGTGTAAAATGAAAGCTTTCAATATCATTAGCAGTAACTCTCATTACATGGTGACATTTCCTCTACAACAAAGTGATTCTTTGTGATCTTTTGTGAAGATGAAGCACGAGAAACCCTGATGCTCTGTGCAGGTTCAAAACCACCTAGGGCTTTGTGCAAAAACCTTAAACAGGCCACCTAGAAAAAACAGTCTTGCTGAACAAATACGTTGCAAACCCAGCATTTGTGTTAACAGTCACCAATTCCACAAAGTGGTTTCGCTAGCAGAAGACTTAACCTAAGAAAAAAGCAGCTTAAAATGGGTCAGTTTTACCTCCATCAATCCAAATTGGTTTTGGGCAATACAGGGTGAAGTATGAGGGGCAATTTCCTTGCTGGTTATTGGCAATAGAGGAAGGGGAAATAACTTAGAGGGTTCTTGTTTTGCCTTGACCAAAAGTTGGAAATGCAGATACTTTAATTCTCTTTGTAATTCTCCAAGGCCAGTTTGGATGGAGCTTGGAGCAGCCCAATCTAGTGGAAGGTGTCCCTGTCCACAGCAGGGGGTTAAAACTGGATGAGCTTTAAGGTACCTTCCAACCCAAACCATTCTGGAATTCCATGACTATAATTTAAAACAAGTTAAAATAAGTTGCTCTTTTCTGTGGATGCTAAGTTGCTCATCCCTTGCCAGGCTTGCATGTCCCCTGGCATGGGATGGCTGTGGCAGTGGTGGGATCTAGAGGCCACCAGGATGGGCAGGATGGAAGTGCAACACTCCATTCCAGAGAGCAAAACTGCCCTGTGGAGGGGCAGGTGTGGTGAGGGAGGGTTTGTGCTTGTGAGGAGAACAATTTCCTGATTAATCTGTCACTTCCTTCCATGAAGGACAAAGCCCTGGCCTGATCTGCCTCTCTTTAGGAGTCACACAGGTGGCTGCTGCCACGGGGATCTGTCTATGTCACATAGGTTATCCAGGGTGGAGCACGTATTAAACCATGGAAAATAGTGCTGGGGTGAGCTTTAAGAGATCTCCTTTATCTTCCAGCTTCAAGGCAGCCAAACCAGTGTTATTTCTAGAAACCTTCTCAAACCTCGTGGATGTGTTGATAGAATGTCTCCCCAGAGCAATGGTCATGGCCCCAGGGCTGCCAGGGCTCGGGGAGCATTTGGACAATGCTCCCAGGCACAGGGTGGGATTGTTGTGGTGCCTGTGCAGGGCCAGGGGTTGGACTGGGTGATCCCTTCCAACTCAGGATGTTCTCTGATTCTGTGAATGTTGTAAGTTCCCTGGGCACTCTGGAGTATCCTTAAGTTCTAAAAATGTTGTGGATTTTCTGATGTGAATCTCTTTTTGTCCAGTTTAAATCCATTCACCTTTTTGCTGATGGAAGACTTGCAGGACTATGATCAAGTTCCCCTCAAACACTGTCAGGACTAAACAAATCCAGTTCTATCTCTTTCTGCATGTGCCTTGTATTCCATGTCTCTCTCTGTCTGTTTGTTCAGCTGGGGACTTGCTTGCTTCCCACTTTGCACGCAGCTCGATGCCTGCCAGTGGTGCCAGTATTGCACCTGAGTCTGACGTTGACACTGCACTAATAAGAGTCTGTGTGATTCCCTCAGCTCCATGTAAACCTGATCGATTCCCTCAGCTCCATGTAAACCTGATTTTCTGAGTTCTATATAAACATGATTCCCTCAGCTTCATGTAAATCTGATTCCTTCAGTTCCATATAAACCTGATTCCCTCAGTTCCCTGGACACCCAATTCCTTCACTCCATATAAACCTGATTCTCTCAGCTCCATGTAAACCTGATTTTCTCAGTTCCCTGGACACCCAATTCCCTCAGCTCCATGAAAACCTGATTTTCTCAGCTCCCTGGACACCCAAATCCTTCAGCTCCATGAAAACCTGATTTTCTCAGCTCCCTGGACACCCAAATCCTTCAGCTCCATGTAAACCTGATTTCCTCAGTTCCATGTAAACCTGATTTTCTCAGTTCCTTGGACACCCAAATCCTTCAGCTCCATGTAAACCTGATTTCCTCAGTTCCATGTAAACCTGATTTTCTCAGTTCCCTGGACACCCAATTCCTTCAGCTCCATGAAAACCTGATTTTCTCAGTTCCCTGGACACCCAAATCCTTCAGCTCCATGAAAACCTGATTTTCTCAGTTCCCTGAATACCCAATTCCTTCAGATCCATGTAAACCTGATTTTCTCAGCTCCCTGGACACCCAATTCCTTCAGCTCCCTGTCCACACGTGCCTCTGACTCTGGGGAGCAGAGGCCAGCTGAGTGCAAGGGAGGATGGCTTTTGGCTGGCCCTGGGGTAGGAGAGGCTGAGCTGGGATTTACTGGAAGTTGCTGGATAGGTCATTTATTCAGTGCAAGTTTGCTGATCTTTATTTCCCTTTGATAAAAGTATTTCCACAGATCGGAGCACATATTGTGAAGTTCGTGAGCATATTCCAAAGTGCTTTCTGAAAAGCTCCCAGGCTATGACTTAGGTGTGCCAAGTACACTCTGAAATTTGGGGTTTGATTCCATTTCTCTGTGCTTTCCTAGTATGTATATCATAATGGGAATGACTGATAAGATTCCTATTAAATTATAGTTCAAATAATTGGATATTTCAAAACAGCTTTATTGCTACAAATAATATATGAAATTCAGGTTATTATGCAGAGAGTTGTAAGTATTTGTTTATTTTAAGAATATTTCTAGATTTTCCTTTATCAAGTACATATTGCAATCAAGAATGTTCACCCAAGGAATATTTTCCCTGGAAGCTGGACGAACACTTCTCAGGAGCAATCTTTTTCTTTTAAGGTGGGGCAGGAGGAGAAGAAATATATCTATCTGTTTAGTCATTTGACCTCACAAAGTAGTCTTTTGGCAAGGGGAATTAATCACCCATTGAGGCTTTAATTGCAACAAATGAAATATACACATAATATTTATGAGCATACACAATAATTTCTGTGATGTCATTTGTTGTTGGGGTGGAATATAAGAACAAACAGTCACCTACAAAAGGTGGGTTGTGGAGCAAACACCCCAGAGAGAGGTGATTTCTTAATCAGCCTCCTTTTCTTTGTGTATGTGGCGGTAGAAGGATAAACCAGTTCCAGGAAAAAAAGCAGAATGTAGGCATTCTGCAAAGTGACAGCTAAGTTACTCTTTAATCCTAATTTAATATGACTTATCTTTAGTGATGGTTTTTTATTTTGTCTTCTATATAATACCAAACTTAAACTTGAAATATCTCTAATCCTGGAAAATCAAAGTCATACTTGTCAATTTTTTTTTCTGATGAAATGTCTTTATAATGGGTTTCATCATTTAAAATCTTGATGGTATTAATATTTTGGTATGTATAAGATAATAAATCCATTTAAATAAAACAACTGTTTTAGATGATTTGCACTGAGAAATGAACACCATTATATTTGGTTTAATTTTCACCCACCCCAGGAAGTATGGATGATACTTAAGTGTATCAGCACAGTTTCCTATTTCAGGGCTTTGCATTGTCCATGGTAAGTAACTTCTCTTTTTCTCCTTTTTTTTTTTTTCCCTAAACTTTCCAGGTAAAAGTACTCCTGTAAGCCACCTTGGGTCTGCAGATTTTCCCAAGCCCCATGATCCATTCCAGCCGTTTGGGGCTGACAGCAGTGACCTGTTTCAAAGTAAAAAGGGGTTTGGGGACCCATTTAGTGGAAAAGATCCATTTGCTCCCTCCTCTTCAAGTAAAACTTCTAAAGACTCTTCCTTGGGGTTTGCAGACTTCAGCTCTGTAAGTTAAGTTCCTTGTCTCTGAGCAAACCACTTTCTGCTCTGCTTGCAGCAATCTCTGTTGGGTTTTTTGTCTTACCTGCAAACCTACTGTTCCCTGCCTTCTGTCTCTCAGTACCTTCATGCTGTCCTCATTGGTTTTTTTTTGTATTAATATTTCTGTAATAAAAAGGCGTTATTTCAATAAAAAAGAAGTTTCATACTAAATTTTCAAGGGTTTACGTGCATTTAAATTATTTTAGTACAGTGTGCCTTTACTCTCAAATTCTTTGTAGCAGAATCTGTGTATTGTTTTTGTTGCATGGAGGCTATTTTGTAAATGGATTTTTGGGAGCCAATGATGTAAAGACTCAAAACCAATTGATATTGAACATTTCTCTAGCAATTTCACCATATCCTGAGAAGCAAATCCTTGAAGGGAAAGTTTCTAATAAGTACTTGTAACTGTTTGTGGAGACAATTCTGACATTTGCTGTATATGATGGAATGTGGTCATGGAGAGACACAGAAATTGAGACAGAAATTGAAAATTTAGCTGTTGAATTTTGTTCCTGTTACTGATGTTGTAGAAAAGACAGAGAAAACAAAATGGTTTTGTAGAACCAAGATAGAAAGGTCCACACTGCACTCCAGAAGACAGACCCAGAAGGTTTGGAAGCAAAGCCAGGTCCCCATTCAATTAAAAATATTGGGGTTTCCAAAGCCTGGCTTTGGTTTTAGTGCTGGAATTGGGAACCATTGTAAATGCAATGGTGGTGTGGTTCTTATTGCTTCCAGAAGTGGATAGAATCTGTTCCATCCACAGCCTCAGGCTTCTTCCTCCTTTCACATGTTTTTGTTTTCTCATGTTGCCACGCAGTAAAATTGCAAACTTACTCTGTTCCTTAACCCTGCTGGACACAGGTCAGTGTTCAACAAGGGGAGATATTTAAGCTGAATCTTTCTTTGTTTCTTTTTAATGTTTTGGGTTTTTTTTTCCCGTAGTTATTATTTAATATTAAATGTGTATCATTTTCCTATTTGATATTGTTAGCTGAGGTCATCTGTGCAGACTTTAGTTGGCCTCAGGGCTTTAATTTATCACTTTTGAAACGTCCAAGTTCAAGATTTGTTGTATGTTTGACCACAGCTAGTTGGATTTGCACAGTTAAATTCTGATTGTATACAAACTGGTGACATTCTTAATAAAAATAAGACACAAAACCTGCTTTATCTGAAGTTTCTTCAACAACATCTAATTTCTTCCCACAATGAAAGACAAATGATGGAATGGAATGACTGTTACCCAGTTGTCATCTTACTTTCCAGACTGTATTTCTCAAGTTAAACCATGGTTTACTCTGATTGATTGTATCAAATGATTAACCAAAATCTCTGATCCCAATCCTAGTGGGTGCTCCAGGGTCAAATTTGCTGTGCCACCAGGTTCTCAGCTCAGATTAACTTTAGAAGATAAGGAACAAGTAGAAAAAATGAGATAATGAGCAGTAGCCACTTAATAATTCCTGTTAAATGGCATTTCATCAAATGAAATCATTTTTAAAATCAGTTTTCTGAAATAATTTCTCCTCCTGTAGGGAAAAAAAGAAATGTTGACTGAATTTGGCTGAAAAGACAAATTTGATCCCTTTTCTTCTCAATTCATGGGGTTTTTTCCTTTTCTGTGACACAATTATGCTGCTACACTTGACAATTTCTAATCCTTCTGCACAATGTTTTAAATGTACCAGTTACCTTTAAATGATTGAGAATATTCTGCTTCTCTTTGCCTCGTGGTTGGGAAACTTTATTCAAAATGGAAATGAAAATCAGTTTTACTTACAGAAGGTTTTTGATGTCTACTTTGAATCCGTGGAATCTGAGAACAGAATCATGTAGAACTGAATAATCAAGCAACCTGATTTTTAATTGAAATCCTTGACTGTTGCAAGAAAGAACATGAGAACCTTCACTGTATTTTAGTAGGAAAATCTGGTGGTTTTTTGACACACTGGCAAATTCATGCACCCAGAGTTTGTGTATTTTTTTTATTGCATCCTTAACTTTGTTGCTGCCATTAAATATGATTCATTGGAACAAAACAGTCTTCTGGCAGCTCAGATTTCAGGTATTTCTGGGTTCCAGCTGCAGTTTACAGAACAACAAGAAAAGCCATTTTTCTGCTGAGAAACAGAACATTAAGCACTAAGCTTTTTGTCTCAGAACAAGCTGGAAATTGAGTACACACAAATTAGTGGAGCTTTTTGTGATTTGATTAGTCTTGCTGCAGTCTGCTGGTTTCAGCTATGCCTTGGTTCTGACTGTACTTCTGAAAAAGGAAAGGAAGGGTTTAAAGCAATTACATGTGTCACACATATTTATAGACTTGTTGAAACCTGGACATATGCAAAAAATTGTTATTGTATTAAATTACCCGTAAATTGACTTTTGAGAGACAATCTGTGCAAGAATCTGTGGCATTAATGAACTGTTCTGTATTTATTTCACTACTCAATGGTGAGAGTTATCTCCTGAAAATTGTACTTTGTGCCAACCACTTGTAATAAGGCACATCCAGATTTGTTTCCAATGAATCACTTGCCTATTTTGCCTTTTTTTTTCCACTCAGCACTTTTAACTGCAAAAATATAACTTGTGTCCCATAAACAAGTTATAATTGGGGCTCTCTTAAACTTTGGAAGCCTTATCCTGGAATGGAAGCCATAGAAGTAAAACTGGATTCTCAACATTAAAAAAATATCCCAAATAGTTTGACCAAAGCATCTTGTATTTCTGAAAATAGTAACCATTCATTTTCCATCCCAGCTGTTGGATCTGCCTAAATTCCTGGACTAAGCAGAGAATTCCTGCTTCCATTTGTATCTGTCTTTACCTTGAAAAAAATAATCCATTAAAAATCTTAATCAGCTTTTCAATCTTACCTAGCAGCTGACATTATTTAAATGAGGAATGTAGTAGGGTCTATCCATTTTAAAAGTAAAATATCAAAAGGTGTTGCACTTCTGTTGTATTTCAGTAGCATCAAATGCAAAGATTCTCATCTAAATTTTTATAGCAATGAAAGCAGAGATATTGCATGAAGAAAAGGTTTTTTTTCATCAAATCATCGCTAAAGTCATACTGGAAGAAAAAAAAATTACGATGAACATCCAGAGGCGTGATTAAATTATGAGTGAATGAGAATTTGCCTTGGGTTAAAAGAAATTCAAATAGATTTATTTCAAAATACATAAAAAATAAAAATTACAGATACACTGAAGAGTGGAGGAGGAGGCTGGGGTGGGACCATCACAAATGTTTATGCAGCTAGGCAGGGTTTAGCACTCATTTTAACACTCAGTTCAATATTTCAGGCTGGTCTGGGCAGGTGTAGCTGTGTTCGTTTGTGCCATGGCACAGCAGAATGTGCTCAGAGTCACCATGCCCTGGGCCACAAGGAATTTTTGCAGTATACATCCAGCTGAAATTTTTCTCCTCAAATAATATGTTTTCCTGCACACACACTGAAAAAAAAATCCTCAAAAAACCCCAAACCAAAACAAAAACAAAAACCAAAAAGCAGATTTTAGAAGTGGGCTTTAATGCAAACATTTGCATGCAGCTGTTCCCATCCTCCTCCTCAGCAAATGCTAAAATTAGCTGGGAACAGATTATATTTGAGTTTGAAATTGCTATGATTTCAATAAAACAGTTTCAGATTTTGTTCAAAAAGTTCAAACAAGTAAACTTTTGCATCCTTCACTGGTAAATGCTAGAATATCATTTTGGACATGTTTTGCTGCACTGTGCTTGTGTTTTGGGGAGCCCAAACAGGTTTAGGAGCTGAATGTTATAAAGTGTGATATTTTCTTAGTGTTCTCTGCTGAAGTAAACTGGATTCTCTCACATTATTTCTTACTGGTGAAACTCTGTGTGTATTTTATGAACAGCAACAGAAGCACTTCGGGTAACTTTTGATTCGGTGATGAAACTTCCCACACGTCAGCAGTGTCCAAAATCAAACCCCTCACCCTTAGCAGGAACTACCACAACAAAACTCTCTGTTGTGCAGTTACACAAGAATAAATAACTATTAGCATTACCAGCTATTTATTCTTAAAAATGGTTGTAGTTGCTGTGCTTCCAAACCATTAACTTCCTTTTTTTTGTGCTTGTGGAGGGGTTTTTTTTGGCAGTTTTCATACCCAACTGAGCCACAGATGCAGGGACTTGCATCCCATGTGAGTTAATTTCCAGGTGGGAGGAGGAAGAAACTAAGGAAATTAAGTAAGGAGGTAAAGGAAGGAGAAATGAAGGAAATAAATCAAGGGAGGAAGTGAAGGAGGAAGAAATTAAGGAAATAAAGGATGAAGTGAGGAAACCAGTGAGTGAATTTCTATGTCAATCTAGAACTGGTGTACTTCAGCTGTATATTTAATAAGTCTGATTCTTTGTATTTTTTTTTTTTTTGCATAATTTGTTGGTTGGTTACTTCATTAATTCATTTTCCATTTTCATTTTGTAGTTTGGAAATGAGGAACAGCAGCTGGCCTGGGCGAAGAGAGAGAGTGAAAAAGCAGAGCAGGAAAGACTGGCTCGGTTGAGGAGACAAGAACAAGAAGACCTTGAGTTGGCCATTGCTCTCAGTAAGGCTGACATGCCAAACTCTTAAAGAGGGTCTTGACCTCCACCCTGTTCGAGAGAAACCTTGGAACAAAGCTTTTATAAAAATATTAAATCCTTGGTTTATATTTGTGAAAATAATTTTAGTCACCTTCTGAGCTAAACAGGACTGGCCGGTTGTGTCTGACCAGGCTCTGTGTGGATTCCTGAGTGCATCATCTGCAGGAAACACTGTATAAGCTGTATTATATGTTCTAGAGAAAATTTATTGCTTGCCAGAACTCTAACGTGTAATCCTAAGGTACTGAAAGTTTCTTTATCCGAAACACAAATGTTGCATAGAGTAAACTGCAGCTTGTGAATCTGTTTTTTTTTTTTTTTTAATTCCACTGAATTCCACTGGGTCTTTGAGGCTGCAGTGTGGATTTCAAAGAAACTGTCATAAAAAGAGAATATTTATAGAATTAGCTTTCACTTGTTACATTTATTTAATAATTCATGGTAGGCTAATCAGTACTTCTTCTGCATCATCTATATCAAAGCCTAAATTCATTAGTAGATGATCCCTTTTTATCCAGAAGTTGTGGCTTTTACAAAAGAATCTGACAATTTATATATGATGGATACAGTGAACTCTATAAAACAGTACCAATTTGAAGACTCTAGAAATCAGTAGTTCTTCTAATTTAAACATTTGTCTGCATTGATTTTTAATTATTGTATAAGACTAAAAGTGGGGATTAATTCAGTTATAGTAAATGGGTAAATAATTTAGCAGTTAAATTATGAAGTAAAAATTTGCTTTATTGTACGCAAATGGGATTGCAAGACGGTGATACACATTTGGGTGCTGCTTTAATGTGACATCAAGAAATGAAGTGGTGGAAAAGTTGCCATGTTTGAGGAGTGCTCACCCCTACCACTCACTGTACCCTCATTTTCTCCAGCTGCCAGCACACAGACTAGGTTGTGTTAGCCAAGTGACTCTCTGGGACAGTCTCTACCTCTGCTTCTTCAGTTCCACCTCTCTGGGGTTGCAGATCAAGCAGCTGTAGCTGAAATGAAGCCAAGTTGAATCAGATTTTAGTTGCCAAATACACATTCACACATCAGTTCTGACAGAGCTGTCTGGGTTGGCTCTAAAATCCAGGTTGCAGGACTCAGACCAGGTAGGAACAGGTTTTGTATGCACTGAATGCTTCTACCTGGAAAAGACAACACAGAATGTGTTTGACATGTCATAGAAAAAATAAGTCTGTGAATTTAATTTGCTTACTAGAAATGCCTTTTCTGATGACAGGAATTCTAAAACTTCAGTTGTGTTTGCCTTGGAGTTTTCTGTCTCATGGAGTAGGGATCTAGCTCAGCATTTTTAAATGTCCTCAGTCTTCTTTCCTGCCCTTTGTTCTCTGGGAATACAAAAGCTTTACATTCTGTGTTCTTACTGATGTGGCCCTTATCTTACAACATTTTCTCTTTTTTTTTTTTTAATGTGATATTCCTTCATCATCTTTAATGCATTTCTATTTTTTATGTCCTTGCTTCCTTACTTTTATTTTCATGCCACAATGACAGTGCCTGCTCAGTGACTGAAAACAATCTTTCCCTGTTCTGTTGGGATTGCCTTATCCTGGATGCTTTCCTGACACAGAGGAGTCAGATTGGATCATTTTTAGCACCTTGGTGGCTTTCAGCTCTGAAATGCAGCCAGGACATGGCATTTGGAGTCTCAGGCTTTTGTGGGGAGGTAGGTGGATGGGTGGGTGTGCAGACACACACATCTATTTGTGTTTAGGATGTTATTTTTAGGAGTCACAACTCCCTTTTACTGTGTGTCTCCTGTGCTAATGGTACTACAAATAATGTAAACCATTTATTCTCCTCAGAAGGAGAGAAGATTTATTTCTAATACCAAAACCAGCCATATCATGGTCTTTAATGCTGTCCTTTAATGAGCCCTTAGGGATGCAATAGAAGCTATTTCTAATCTTGAAGAACCTGATTTGAACTCCCCTCCCACTGCAATATTTTTTTTCTCTAATATATGCTTGATTACAAGATCAAACATACTAAAACACAAAAATTTCTCTCTTCTGTTGGTGTCTAGAACTCGAAATCTCTTAGAGCTGACTTGTGTCTGTCTTTAGGTAACATGATAAAACTTTTGCAGTGAAAGAGCAATTTTCAAAAGCAAGTGGCTGCAGGATTCTCAGTGCAGTTATGCAAACTGTACCCGTGTGTAAGATCCTCCTGTTCACTTGGACCTGAGTCCTTGTGGTGTCTCTTCTGCTACAATAAAATTTTGAGAGTAATACCAGATCTGGGTGGGATGATGCCACTCCAGTGGGACAGGTGCATGACTAAATAGCTTGATGCATTTTTGAAGTTCTGTACCATAACAAGACTTTCTGCTGCTTTGTCAGGGCCCTAAAACACTGCCTTTATGATGCTTCTAGGCCAAGGAGATGATGTTTTCAAGATGTCCAGCAGGGAGGCAGAAATGTGAATTAATCCAGCATTCTGTAGAGCGTTTGGGCTCGTTTTTGTATTTCCTTATTGACTCTTCCACATCTTTGCTTGGACAGTAACTGCATATCAACAAATGAACAGGGACAGAACACAACATATTGTCTATGCACACTATTAAGTTTAGGAACCTTAAATTTACTGAAACACTCTTGATTCAAAATGTTGTCACTGCAGTGGAAGAAAACCTAGCTGTGATTTCTCACTTTGTATTTAATACAGTTTTCCATATAAAAAGGAAGATTCCCCACATTCTTTCCCTATGCTGTAACTCAGTGTTTGTACAATACCTGCACTTGCTCTTCGAGGCAAAACTTTGCAAGACATTGCTCTTCTTCCTCCAGACCAGTGAAATTTAAAGCACAAACAGACCTGTTGCTATTTGGGCAGAGAAAATACATACAGTGTAAGATATGGAAAATGTGAATACCCCCAGTGCATATACAGTGTACAGTGAGATCCATATTATTTGTGTCTATGTGTATATATACAAATATATATATATATATATAGAGTATTGTATAATGTAATCATAGTGTGTGTATATACATGTCCACATGCTATGTCCAGTATATAGTTCCTTGTGCTGTACATAAAATGTGTATATACAGTGAATATGTAGAATATGCATATATAGTCTATATATTGAAGCTTGTGTGTATGTATGAATTCTGTACCCACAGATGGGTACAGAATTGGAAGCTTTACAGAAATCCAGATTAGCTCCTGGCTCTGAGAGTTTCAAAGTCCTGGTTAAAGAAAAGAGGAGAAATTATTTCTAATCAATTTGTATGGAGATTTCTTTCACTGACATGAAAAACTGTGTTCATTAGCTGTGCCAGGTGTAAGAGAACCCTGGCAGAAAGTAGTAATTATCTGCACTGGATGTTATTTCACATTCTTTGTAGTATTTGTTTGGAATGTAGGCTCAACTGCTGATCTTGCATGTCATCTTTCTTCTCTGGGCTGAGGCAGTGAATTTTCTCCTATGTTTGCTCATAGTTTCCCTCTTCCCTCTTTTTTTTCCTTTTAAAAAATTATTTGTGGGGAGCTGTTCCCATACACACACCCCAAACAGTCACAGGCAAAGGTGGAAAACGTGTTTTTCTTGCTTCATTCCAGTTAGATTGGTTGCACATAATTGCCATCTGGATTCCAGTTCTGTTTTTCCTCCATTTCCACCTAAGCTTTTACTTCAGGAGGAACAAATATCCATTGCATATTTGGCTTAGAGGAAAGAGTGGGGGTGATTCTTCTTTCTACTTAGATAAATTATTAGACTCTGTGCTACCTTGGGCAATCACTCAGAGTTTGGCAGGGTTTTATGGTGGCACACGTGTTTTATATGGAATATACACTGCTGGAATGACTGGTGCATTGCACAGGGCACTGAGGCACAGCAGTTAAACAGGACAGACAGACAATTATTCACATCCAACCTGCACGTGCAGACAGTGCACACAGGGCACAGATATTGAATTACCACATTGCCCCTCACAGAACTGTGTGTTCACATTTGCCTTGAGTGCTTTCCCTCGGTTACCTTCAAATTGTCTCGCTGCAAAACCTCCCAGTCCCCCTGCAATAAAAACAGATGCTCATAAAAGTCATACTTCCACAATGATGCTGTAGGAAATATTTCTATATAGGCAACTTTTTCTTCATGGAACCTCTGCCCTGTGAGGGTCATCACTCCTTCCTGTATCTTGTTCCATGTACTGTGCTCTCAAAGTGTAGGAAATTCCAAGCTGTGTCTATGTAAAGCCTTTTAATTTTGAATTCCCATCTGTGAAATCTGTTGGCACTATTGTAGAAATTGTCATGTCATCTTACGCTCAAGGATAACGCACTTTTCTTGAATTCTTCTTATAATCCTTTTGGGGTTACTATTTCTTCTTTAGTGTTTCTCCATTGAGGAGAATATTTGTTCTGTAGAACCGTGGCCCAAGGAGTTTTGGTCCAAGTAGAATTGTTGCTTTCCCTTGTGTAAGAGTTTGATTTCTCCTTTCTTCCGCATTTTATTCTTCCTTCTCAGGAATTTCATTTCTGCTTAATCCTCATTTAGAGCTGGAACTCTCTTGATGTGAATTGATCTTTGCTGTTGATGATCTAATTCAATTATCATCCTGTACTAGTGGAACAGCCAAGTTTTTGGTTATATATTTGGTTATATATTGCATCTATGTAGACTTCACAACAACCATCTTTTCTTAGAAAGGAATTTTGCTTGGAGTATGATGGAATCATAGAGGATTTATTTTTAGAGTAAATGTGTTAACTATAATTCATTGACACACCTGTTTGATCAGTTGATATACTGCTCTTTTTACTTGAAAGTTTTATAAATAAAAGCTAATTTGTTATAAAATAGAATTTTCATTTTTCCAACTTCTGCCGCTCCCTTTAAGTTTCAAAGGAAAACTCCTAGTGACTGTGGTTCCTTCTGCTGTTGCAAGTACAGAGTGCTCTTCTGGTGTCCCTTTTAATATATCATTCTTCAGTCTGACCTGAAAAGGTGGAAACACAAAGTGGAAACTGCAATGTTGACCTAAATCTGACTAATATCTCCAAATATGTACATTATTGTGGTTATATTTATCTTTCAAATGTTATAACAAATTGTAAGGTATTTTAATTTTAACCCATCTCATGTGTTTATTGTTTAATATAATAAGAGAAATGTTATTGTTTAATATAATAAATGAAAGTTACTTTTTGGAGCTCTGAGATTTCAGCACTCTTTCTTTACTTTTTTTTTTGGTCCACAATTTCACAAGTTTTTATGTTAAATTTGTGAATCTTGCTTTGAAGAACAGCTCTATTCTCTGCACTGAAATCTTTTTCTTGTTGGCTGGTGCCCTCTGCACTGTTTTCCCTCCTGTCCTTCCCTTTCTTCCTTGTCCCAGGCAGATTTGGGTTGAGCAGACCGGTCCCAAATCCAGCACCACACCCTTCCCAAGCGATCTGTGTGCAGCAGTGCTGGGTGTCTGGCAATTCACACTGGGAGTGGCTGGGGAGATCACTGGAGACAACCTTTGGCTGCCTGGAAAAACACACCTCACTGCTGGGCTGTTCATTTACTCACTTTGACTCATTCTTCTCCCAGCTTTTCACTGGCTGCTCCTGCTCACCTGGCCAGAGTGAGCAGCAGGTTGCCAAGGCAGGTTTCCCTGCAGTTATTTTTAGTACATTCCCATTCTGGAGGATTTGACTGCAGCGTGTCCCAGAGGGGCACAATCCCTACCCAATTCTCATCGTGTCGTGCTTCTCATCTCTCGTAAAACCATGACCCAGCCCTCCATGTGTTGCTCCCACTTGAGTTTCTGGGGTCTGACATACACAGCTTTCTCATCCCTGTGCTTTCCCAAATGCTTTCCTCATCCACATTGTCTGGGCTTAATCTGAAAGGAGCCCCCTGGACCCAGCATGGCCTGAGAAAGAGCCCCTTCACTGGGAAGGGAAGGGAAGAAAAGCATCACCATTGTGTTCAGGATGTGGAAATTTCACCCTAAAGGCTGTCCAAGGTCTGAGGCCAACTGTTAAACATTTATTTATGTATCATTTATTGACTGAACCTAAATGTGTCCCAGGCCCAGCTCTACTTTGGAATTCTGAGCTCCCACGCTGGAATTGCTGTCAGGTTTATCTCTGGAATTGCTGAATCTCTCATCTGCTGTACATCACTATCAGTAGTCACTCTGAGTACCTTTTCCCTCCTGTCTGGTTGGTTTGGTTTTTTTTCAATGTTATGACCACAATTAAAACTTTTTATTGGTGCTGATGCAGCATCTCATAAAATTACTGTAGCCTTCCCAATCGATGAAATCTCACGGGGCTCTGCCAGCAGCATACATAATATATTTCTGCTTTTTAACTTCCCATTAAGGCCCTTGATCACAATTTTCAGAATGAAAAAGCCCTGTGCACTCTGCCTATCCCTTGCTTCCACAGAAAGGACATCCAGGCACTCTATATCCCTTATTTTGCAAATATAATCTAAAATCATTAAGATAACAAAACTCATGCTGTTATTGCACACAGGCTGTAAAAAAGTGATTGTTGGGATCTGAGGATATTTTTGTGTGTTTTTTGTTTTGTGTTTAAGCCTCAGGCTAAGTAGTTATTCACCTAATATATTAAATATCACAGGAGATCATATCCAAAATGATATTCCAGATATTTCTTTGTGACATAATGAGTCAGAACTCCAGGTATGCTCTGAGCTGTAAGAAGAAACTAAAATAAAAGTGATTTGAAGCAATACCCTACTTAGTTATAAACCTGTACCAGGTAAGTTCACCTGCAGTTTCTGTCTTGCTGAATTTATGCCCACGACAACAGGCAGAAAACTTCTGATTTGCTAAAAGGATTTACAATGGGAGCAGGTAAATAAGCAGGTAACTAATGCTAACAGTGGTTACAGAGTAAATGAAAACTTGGTTGCTTCTGCTCTCCTTGTGCATAGAAAGGAGGTTTTGGTAAAGTTAACCCCTTCTTCATTCTATAAAGCAGTCCTTATGGTTCCTCTTTAGTGTCTGCAGTAAATATTGTAAGATCAAATAATTGTGGCTGAAAAATCAGACCTCAAAAGAGTAAATCAAATATATTTTCTGCCTAACAAGTTCAGGATAAACCCGTGCATCCTTTGTGTGATGCAAGTGGAAGGTGCTGGTTTGTGGCAGGGGCTGCTCCCAATCTCAGCCAAAGTGCCAGGGAACGGGTTTGGGATCGAGTGATACAGAGCTTTATGGGGCCTCTGGGAACCAGAACATTGAACAAGTCACCTCCAGGGCCTGTGAAGTGAGCGTGGCTGTGTGCTTCAGGTTACTGGGGTTTGGCTTGCAAACCAATTACTCCTCCAGATCAGTGGGAGGCACTGCCAGAGCCCAGGCCATGGCAGAGGAGCTGCTGCAGTGCCAGAGTTCAAAGCTCTGACTGCTTCACTCACAGCATGTAGGGCATGTCTTGCACAGGCAGGACCTGGGACAGGCCCAGCTGAGAGCAGCTGCTTCCAGGACACCCAGGAATTTTAAAGTTTGTAGATGCCACCAAGTAGGTTTTGGATGCTAGCAATGGGGATGGCTTTCTCCCTGTTAAATTCCATGGGGTTTGGGATGCATTTTTTGCTAGTTACTATAGTGATGGCTACATGACTTTGTTGTAGTTGTTTTTTCTAAATATAGCAAAAGAAATTGCTAGAGCTTGGGGTTCTGGCTTCAAAAATTCAATTTAAGCAAAGCCTAACAGCTACTCTGTGTTAGAGGTGCACAAAATAGCTTAAGGAACCACAGAGCTTCTACCACAGAAAACCACAGAACCACACAATCCTATAATTTAAAGAGTGGACAAACTTATTTTGGCATTCTTGTGGATGGAAGACCAAAGTTTAGAGCCAGGCAATGTTTTCAGGCAGTTTGTAAATGGCTGTGAGTAACCAAGGGCTCACACAGGTTGAAATGCCCCATCCTTCATGAGGTGAGCCATGTCCAGCACTAAATCTTCTCTCCCAGATGTGATTAGCTACAATACTGAATCTAAAATAAACTTCCAGAAAAGCCAGAGGGTTTCTAGTCCAGCCTTCCACTTTAGGGTTAAAAAAAGAGAGATTTGGAAGTGTCCTGCCTGCTGGCTTGCTGGGTGCTGGTTGTGCACAGGGTGCTGGGGTGGTGCTGCTGGGCTGTTTCACAGGGTGCTGCTGTGGTGCTGTGGTGGTGCTGGGATGATGCTGGGGATGCACAGTGTGCTGGGGTGGTGCGGATGTGGTGCTGGATTGGTGCTGGGATGGTGCTGGGCTGCTTCACCAGTGCTGGATTGGTTCTGGATTGGTGCTGGGTATGCACAGGGTGCTGGGGTGGTGCTGGATTGGTGCTGGATTGGTGCTGGGGTGCTGCTGGGCTGCTTCACCAGTGCTGGATTGGTTCTGGATTGGTGCTGGGTATGCACAGGGTGCTGGGGTGATGCTGGATTGGTGCTGAGGTGCTGCTGGGCTGCTTCACCAGTGCTGGATTGGTTCTGGATTGGTGCTGGGTATGCACAGGGTGCTGGGGTGATGCTGGATTGGTGCTGGGGTGGTGCTGAGGTGGTGCTGGATTGGTGCTGGGGTGCTGCTGGGTATGCCCAGTGTGCTGGGGTGATGCTGCTGGACTGTTTCACAGGGTGCTAGGATGGTGCTGGGTTTGCACAGGCTGCTGGTGTGGTGCTGGGGTGGTGCTGGGGAGGTGCTGGGGTGCTGCTGGGTATGCACAGGGTGCTGGGGTGGTGCTGGGGTGGTGCTGGATTGGTGCTGGGGTGTTTAACCAGTGCTGGATTGGTTCTGGATTGGTGCTGGGGTGCTGCTGGGTATGCACAGGGTGCTGGGGTGGTGCTGGGGTGGTGCTGGGGAGGTGCTGGGGTGCTGCTGGGTATGCACAGGGTGCTGGGGTGGTGCTGGGGAGGTGCTGGATTGGTGCTGGGGTGCTGCTGGGTATGCACAGGGTGCTGGGGTGGTGCTGGGGTGGTGCTGGATTGGTGCTGGGGTGCTGCTGGGTATGCACAGGGTGCTGGGGTGGTGCTGGGGAGGTGCTGGATTGGTGCTGGGGTGTTTCACCAGTGCTGGATTGGTACTGGTGTGGTGCTGGGTATGCACAGGGTGCTGGGGTGGTGCTGGGGTGCTGCTGGGTATGCACAGGGTGCTGGGGTGGTGCTGGGGAGGTGCTGGGGTGCTGCTGGGCTGTTTCACCAGTGCTGGATTGGTTCTGGATTGGTGCTGGGTGAGCACAGGGCGCTGTGTCACCTTCAAGAGCCAAAAGGTGACCGAGCCACACTGAGCTCTGCAGCGGCTGGACCTGGTCCTGCTCTGGGCTGTTTCAGAATTGCAGTGTGTTCTGACGGTGAGGTCCCATCTCAGAGGAGTTTAACTCACTCTTCTCAGGTCAGTGGGTAAGGAAAAACCTTTTTCAGCAGAGTGAAACACAATGCTCTGAAACCCCACGTGGAATGAGCCGACTTTGAGCA
Organism: Anomalospiza imberbis; assembly: GCF_031753505.1. Lineage (NCBI taxonomy): Eukaryota > Metazoa > Chordata > Aves > Passeriformes > Viduidae > Anomalospiza > Anomalospiza imberbis. Next base: position 3,416,242 of record NC_089707.1, read on the forward strand.
GTGACTGCTCTGGATGGTACCTGAGTTTAGCAATATTTACTAAAGTTTTCACTGGGATCATTGTGCAGGATTTGCTTGTTTCTGCACTTAAACTGCTCCAACTCATCTTACAACAATATGGAGCCCATGGCTGTGGTATCTTATATTAATATGTGTGAAAATCTTGTTTTCAATGGACTCTACATTTCCTCCCATCAGGTTTAAATACAACTTCTGTAGTTTTTTCCTTTCCCCGGTATGTCAAAATCAAATCCTCCATAGCTGCAGGTTGTGCTCACTGGATGCTGCCTGGGAGGCAGATGGTTAATTAGAACAAAGTTACTTAAGAGATGACAACCTGACGGTCAGTTATTAGAAGATGTGGAACATTCGTGGTTTCCTGCTGACTAGCAGAGGCTGGGTAGATCACTGGAATTACAGAGTATCTTTGGATGCTCATTTAGAACAATTAAAGAAAGGGGGGAAAAAAAAGAGAGTTGACAATTACTCATAATAGAATGTGAGAAGAATGAGATCAGCATCTCTTTTTTTTCTGCTACGAGATGATCTCAAGATTCAAGAACGTGCAGTTTCCTGTAAAGACCACACATCTATTATCACAGATGCCCTCCCTTAAACAATGACAAGAAAGTTTCTTGTGAACTTTTATAAGTGTTTTGTCCCCCCATCCCTTCCCACATTCAGAGGACTGACTTTATATAATTTTTATATGAGGTCTTTTATATTTATGTATGAGGATTCCTGTGCTCTATTTTCAGTTGAGTCACAAATCTGAAAACTCAGAGAGCACCACCTGCTTCTCTTTCCACATCTCCACTGCTCATCAGGGTCTGAGCACTATTTGGTAACACAAATGTCTGCCTGACAGCAGATATAAACTGTCTTATCTGAAGACTTTTTAGTGAGCAGGAGCAGAGGCAGCAGAGGTGATAACCCTCACAGCCAGACTCTCACCTGGAGCAAAGGCAGATTTGGATGCTCCCATGCTGAGGCACTGGAGGAGGAGGAGGAGGAGGAGAAGCACCCAGTGTGGGGGGTGCTGCAGAGTAGCCACATGAGGGTTTTTTAAGGGTTGGTGACTGTGGTGACATTTATTTCTGCACAAAGGCCCTGAGCAGCACATAATGCCTTCGTGCCACTCAGTGCCTGCAGCTGTCCTGAATCACAGAATCCCAGAATGGTTTGGGTTGGAAGGGAGCTTAAAGTCCATCCTGTTCCACCCCTGCCATGGCAGGGACACCTTCCACTAGATCAGGTTGCCCCAAACCTCGTCCAAGCTGGCTTTGAACATTTCCAGGGATGAGGCAGTCACAATTTCTCTGGGGATTCTATTCCAGTCCCTCACCACCCTCACAGGGAAGAATTTTTTCCCAATGTCCCATCTAACCCTGCTCTCTGGCTGTGTGAAGACATTCCCTGTGTCCTGTCACCTGAGCCCTTGTCTAAAGTCCCTCTCCAGCTCTCCTGGAGTCCCTCCAGGCACTGGAAGGGGCTCTGAGCTCTCCTTGGAGCCTTCTCTTCTCCAGGCTGAGGATTTGGAAGAGAAGGAAACTGGTCAGACCAGCCAGAGGTCAGGAGAGGGCTGGGGACAAGCAGAGCCAGATAAGTGTGCTGTGATGTTGTGATGCTTCCAAGATCTCCATCACTGGAAAGCTGTGGCTGGGCCCTTCCCAAGGCAGATATGGGGCTGAGGCGTCACACCTCTTTGTCTTTTAAATTGCATCACAAAAAAGGGAATCGTTTAAGCTTGCACTGTGTTACTGAAACCTGGGTTATAACAAAAACTGGGAATGCTGAAAACTGGGAACGACTATAACCATTTCTAGTTCTTCAGAAAAAGCAAGGAGAGTATGAAGAGATGAGGGTAAGAATTTTAAAAGTTGTCTTCTTAAAGTCCAAAGGACATGCTGAAATATGAAAATATTCAGCTATGGGGAAAGAGAAGGAAATACCTAGAACTGTTGCAACAATGAATGTGCCAAGTTTAGAACATCTTTAAGTCATCCTCACTTTCTGGAATTAGATTGTGCAATTTATTTTTTCTAGCAAATAAATGAGTTTTGTTTTTGATGAAGAAACGCTGAAGCTCCCTTATATTTCACTTTGAAAGAACTACAAAAGTGAAATGTGGAACTCGTTCTTCCATGCCAATGATTAGAAGCCCAAAATACATCTGTTCCGCATGAAGAACTCCAGCCTTTGCTTTCACAGAAGAACAGCTATATTTGTAGTTACTCTAAATGCATTCATGTTGATTTCATTCTTGTGTATTCGAACACGTAAAGTCAGAAAAAATGGTCACAATCTTGATTAAAACCAAGTTCCAAGAATCCATACGTTAAGGATAAAAAATGCAGCAGTATTAAGCTGAATCTGCATATTTGATTAGCAGTGATACACAAGTATCAAAACTCACCACAACACAGGAGCTGTAAAGACAGAGGATGCCCATCAGACTGTCAGAACAACTGCTTGGATTTACTGCCTGCTCCGTTACAGCTGTGAAGAATTTTTCTGGGGGCTCAGTTTGACTTTTGTAGCTGTCTTTACTGCTATAGCTGTTGCAGTATCCAGTTTACTTGCAATTAGTTTTCTATTAGAATTGCAATTAGAATCTCGATTCCTGGCTGATTCCCCCCCAAAATCATTAATAAGTGTCTTAACTCCTGAAATCTAGGTGGCACTACAAATTATTAAGCAAATTTAAGTTTTGGGGAATGAGTTATGAACGCATTTTAACCTGTGTTGTGAATTCATGCTTGAATTCCACTACTGTTCCATTGGAATTCTGCACTGAGCTCTTGAGAACAAGGATAATTTATGTACAAGAATGCCTTAAAATAAGCCCCCATAATTACAAAAATGCAGTGTTTAAATTTATAGTAAAAACCCACACACTGCTGGCAAAACTATAACTGCATCTGGAAAACATTAAGAATGCCATTAAAATAGTCTAGCATAAACTAGAAATGAGACTGAAATTACAGTGTTGCTTACTTAACCATTTTTAGGAAGTATATTTTGAATATCATTTACTTTCCTATTTGATTTTTTGATAAAGCGCTGTACTATGTCTTATTTACCACTGAGAATACCTTACTCACTCTGTTATCTATTTCAGACAAATCCTTGGCTCAGATTTTTTTAAGTGTCTTATTACAGTTGTTGATAATTTGCAACACAATCAGGTGGTTGCTGGTCCAGCCATCAGGGAAAAAGTAACAGGGATATCTCAAAGGAGAATAAAAGTCACAGTAATTAAAATCTTATTTTATTAAAAAGATGAAATGTTTTCAAACATTGAAAAATTATGTTTTTTATAAAAACAGAAAATAGGCAAAATACCTATTTGTCTTCTATTTACATATACAATATTTCTCATTGTATAAAATTATTTACAATATATAAAAAAATTACAGTAAATAGGTTATTTTCTTACAAGACATCAAGCCCTGTACTTCTAGTGTAGATCATGGCAAACAAGAATACTATTGCACCTGTGAACCAAACAGTCTAACAAGAGGAGTGTTCTCTTAGCCATGCCTTCAACTGAGATCTAAACTAACAATGTTAGCTACAGTAACATTCATTTTACCTCTTCTAGGGTCAACTTCAGGCAGTTTCCATACAAACATTGTCTTGTAAAGCTTAGGAATGGGCAGTTAGAATTGGGGAAAAAAAAAAAAAAACAAACATATTTACAGCTTCTTCTATACAATCTGTATGGAGTCTTATGGAGTTTACCCTTCACAGAAGCTGCATAAATTAACCCCTGTTCTCCTGACCGGGACGGGCAGGTCACTGACTCAGCCAGGGCAGATTCCCTGCAGGAGATGCCTGGCTGAGCCTCCTCGTGTCGCATCCTCCGTGTCCGTCCTGGAGCGTCGGTCGGTGCCTCCCTATGTAGTACCAGCTACAGATTTTTAACGCTTCTGCACCTGAGCAGTTAAATAAGGTCCGCAGTGGGCAGGGCGGGCTCCCTGGGGCTACATGTGCCGCTTCATGTGCAGAGCCAGGTGGTCTGACCTGGAGAAGGCCCTGTCGCAGAGGTGGCACTGGAAGGGTCGGTGCCCCGTGTGCTTGCGGTAGTGACGGGTGAGCTCGTCGGAGCGCGCGAACTTCCAACCGCAGCCTTCCCAGTTGCAGTGGTAGGGCTTTTCACCTGTTTGGGGAAATCGGAGAGCGTGACTCAGCATGGCTCCACACACCAGGCAACCTGCGAGTTTTGTTGTAGCGTATCCCTTTATTCGCTACCGAGCCCTTCCACGGCAAGATGCAAGTGCTTTTAAGCTAAATGACTAGAAATTCCTTTGCCATAAAGCCCTTTCTCCAAAGATTTTCACCTATACCTGCAGTGAAAATCTTTGGAGAAAGGGCTTTAGAAGCCCTTAGAGAAGCTTTGACTACACAGGTAAACACCTAGATGTTACAGACCTGACCACCAGCCGTGAATTTAACAGACTACAGGGTAAAAAATGCCCAGGCTGCAAACTGGGCTATCCCAGCCGGCACACAGCACATCCCCGCACGAAGGCCAGCGGCAACATTTACCTGTGTGTGTCCTGAGGTGGGCCTTCAGGTGTGAGCTCTTGGTGTAGGTCTTCCCACAGCCGGCATAGCTGCACGTGTGAGTGGCCGTCCTCTTCCTCGGCCAGGACCGGCGTCCCCGCTTTGGTTTGGAGTCCAGCAGCTCCAGAGGGGAGGAAGGAGGGGTGAGCATACCCCTCGGAGCCGAGGGCTGTAAGGGCAGGCTGTCCTCGAAAAGGCCGAACTGGGAGGTGTTCTGGTACTGGAGGTGGGTCTGCGGGTGGTGGAAGCCGGAGGCCGGGTGGTAACTCTGCTGGTAGGACACGGACGAGGGGCACATCATCTGCGTGTGGCAGTCATTCACCATGAGATCGTCGGGGCTCAGCGGGGGCGTCTCTGCCCCAGGGATCTGCGGGGAGCTGGCCACCCGGGGCTGCTCGTAGGCCATCATGCAGGTCGCGTTCCCCTCCTGCTTGATCTTCGGGCAAGCCTGGGGCACCAGACCCAGGACCGGTCCATAATTGTCCATGTCGGGCTCGGGCTTAATGTTCTCAACGAACTGCGGGCCCCCGAAGGTGGGTGTCACAAAGAAGCGGCCGTGGACGCTGCCAGGAGGGCAGTAGTTGGAGTCCATCTCGGAACGCATCATCTCCGGCACGATGCCGGCGTTGTAGGGCGGGGGGCTCCCCTGCTCCAGGGCATTGTAGCATCCCGGGGACGGGTTTGTCTGGTAAAAGCCACCGCTTTCGCCTTGGGCAGGGGGATAGTCCCCGCCGGCAGCGCCCTGGCCGTAGCCGTCGCTGCCCATGGAAAGGATAAAATCCAGCACGTTGTTGAGATCCTCATCCTCTTTGCGTGGGGAGAGGCCGCCCCAGGTGCCGGCGGGGGTCTTGGCCTCCTGCTCACACTTCCACCTCTGGGGAGAGAGAAAAGGGAGAGGGTTAGAGGTGCCGTTCGCCTGGGGGAACCGGGGGAGGGGGGGACGGACTCGGGGCGCGGCTCGGCCGCCCACCGGTGCGCCGAGCCGTCGGTGCTGAGCGCGGGGGACACTCACTTCGTGCAGGGCTTTCTCGCGGCAGGGGCTGGCGAAGGTGGCGAAGGAGGGCAGGGCGGTGTCGCTCAGCGCCATGGTGCGGGACGAGCGCGGCCGGCCGCCCTCCGCACCTTATAACGCGGGCGCGGGCGGCCTCAGGCCAATTGCAGGAGCGGAGGAAACGCGTCCGTCCCGGACGGGGCGGGAGGGAGGCAGCGGCTCGGGCGCAGCCTAAATTTAGCCCCGGTATAAAAGGACACGGCAGCGGCGGCGGTCCCAGCCCGAGCAGGGCGGAGCGGAGCTGGGACGGGCCCCCTTCGCCGCCCTCCCCTCGGCGGCGGGATCGGGGCCGGCCCGGGAGCCGCGACCCCCGGCTGGAACAGCGGCCGGAGAGCCGCGACCCCCGGCTCGGACAGTGTCCGGAGAGCCGCGACCCCCGGCTCGGATAGTGTCCGGAGAGCCGCGACCCCCGGCTCGGATAGTGTCCGGAGAGCCGCGACCCCCGGCTCGGGCAGTGTCCGGAGAGCCGCGACCCCCGGCTCGGGCAGTGTCCGGAGAGCCGCGACCCCCGGCTCGGACAGCGGCCGGAGAGCCGCGACCCCCGGCTCGGGCAGTGTCCGGAGAGCCGCGACCCCCGGCTCGGACAGCGGCCGGAGGCAGGACACTGAGGGGTCTCTGCCACAAGTGAGCTGGGGGAACGCCAAAGGATCTCTAAGTCCCCGCTGCAGGGACTCTGAGGGACCCTGTGCTGTGCTAAGAGACACCGTGAGGGACTTGGGTGGGATGAGGGGCTGCAGGGGACCCTGCCCTGGAAACACCTACAGGACCCTTCCCGACACGAGGGGACCCTGTGCTGTGGGGGTGGAGGGCAGCAAGGACTGCCCTTGACCTGGAACCTGCCCTTTTTCCTGATCTGGAAACACCGAGGGACCATCTGTGACATGAGGGGACACTGATAGCTACAAGCTTCAACAGGGACTATGCTGTGGGATGGGGAGCACTGAGGGGTCCTTGCCCTGGGGACACTAAGAAAAACACCAGGAATTAGGGGTTTGATCACCCAACACCTCAGAGCAGCTGCCCCACAACCCAGCCTCATCCCAGGGGCATGTGGAGCAAACTCAGAAAAAGAAGGTGGAAGAAGAGTGGAAGGTGTCAGGAGCACAGTGGGGGAGAGAGACATGCCCTGCTCCTGTGGGTAAGCTGCTGAGCTGATGATGGGGTCTCTTGGCACTGGTCACCCTAAAAGTCCCAGATGCATCTTGGTGCTGGCAGAAAGGTATTTGATGCCACTCCTGTACGGTCTTCGCTGGAGTTTTGCATTCAATGGAAGTCCAGATCTGTAGCAGAATTTCCATTTGCTGCACAAAGATTGCCAAAATCAATGCTGCAATGTGACATTATGAGAGAAAAAATGCACGTAGCTTCTGTGATCTCTGCTGGTTGTAAGCAATTTATGGTCTTGATTTTTCAGAAGGGAAGATTGTTCTTCTCCCTTACCTTGGCCTCTAGCTCAGATGCTGACTCTGAAGGAGCAATTCTCCAATAACTTCTGATAACATGCTCCAGACTCCTGTTTCTGAGGATCATGGCTGCTTGGCCATCATCCAGGAGCAAAAGTGACAGATCTGAAAGGGGAAAAAACTATGATCTGTCAAGGGACAGACTGATTCTTTGAGAGCCTGCTCAAAGAAAGAGCTATGCTTTCTCCTTTCCCCCTCCATATTTCCTTTGCAATCACTTTTAGAGGGGTTTCTATGTGAGCTGGAAATCAGGAGGGTGCAGGAGAACAGCTCTCACATTTAGGGGAAGGAGCAATGCCCTTGATGGGCTCTGGTTCTCCCAAGCACTTTGAGCCTGTTCACCAGAGCCCATCCCAGCCTTGTGGCTGTGTTTAACCACCTTGGGAAAACTCAGTTGCTAGGGCGAGTAAATGATCGTTTCAATAGCTACACGTGTTTTAAAATCAGGAATATCTCTTGTTTAACTTTCTATAGTTTTCATTCTAAAAGTTCACAGGTTGGCCAGAAGGAGCAGCCAAACTTCTGTGACTGGAGCAGAATCAACACGCTGAATGCATGGTAACGCTGTACACAAAGATGTGTGACTCATGGCTCTGTAATGTCACACTTGTGTAATCTTTCAATGTAAACTCTTTTCCTCTAATAAAACGTCCTTAAGTGAATGATACGTATATATGGGGCTGTGAGTCAGCCAAGAAAATACACTCTGATGAATTCAGAATGAATGTGAATACTCCCTTGATAACACACCCTGAATGTCTGTGTCAGTTTATGTGCTTGTGATTTCAGCAAAGCTATAACAAAATATTTTGTTTCTAGGATATACAACTGGACGTGTAGGTTTCACCGAGGAGCTCCAGTTGGATGCTGCCTTCCAGCAGACACTGGAAGGACTTTGTTTATGGCTCCATCACCAAACTCTGCATTTTCTTTGTGTAAAGGAAAAGTTTAGTGGGCAGAGAGGATGAAAGCCAAGCACTCAAAATAATAAATTCACTGCCTTTAGTTTCTTTTTGTTTTCAAGAAAAGCAGCTAGGCTAAACATTGAGAGCTGCACTAAACGTGGGGAGACAAATGTGAGAATTTATTTACCTTGTGAGTCACTGGTTCTGCACAAATTGAGAACAACTTTGCCATGACCTTCCACTCGGTCTGTGACAGTTGTGCTGACATTTTCTGGCTTTTTGCTGCTCACAACTCTTATTTTAAATACCTAAACACAAGATCCTGGCAGTGATCTCACTTAGCATAGATCAGGAGTGATGCCACTGGTGTATAAATGTGAAGAATGTGAGATTAGAAAGTATTTGTTAATCTTCTGTGGGTAGAGGAGAGCTAAATGATGTGTGATTTGTCTTCCAGCCAAAGTAAACACGGACTCAGCCGTTTTTTATATGGCAAAGTTCATTTTCCTAGGTGTTGCTGCTGCTGTCTCCTGTTGCTTTTAGATCAAGGAGAACCTTTTAAAGGAATTGCAATCAAGGTTTTGCACGTTAATAGAAGAACCCAAGGCTGTGCAGGGCTGTGCCCACTGAAGCTCGATGCTGGGTGGGTTGGTGCAATACCCGGGTCACCTGGCTGCCCCAGCTCTGAGTCACTACAGAACTCAAAAAAACAAAAAGCTCCTTTCTCAGGGATTGTTCTCAGAAAGTCCTGATTGCACCTAGAGCAAACGAGTAATAATAGTAATACCAGGGTAAACCACCTGAAAATGACACCTCCTGGCACCTAGAGTACGCAGTACAGGTAACACCATGACCAACCCCTCATATTGAAATGAGACAGAGGATTTCCCTGCCTGTCTCAAATTGTCACCGTTCTGTTGACTACACATTTCTGTTCTATTTTTAACTGCAGGTTCTGAGTAGGCACATTTTAGAATCTGCTGTCAAGGAAGTTGATAAAATGATGTAAACAACCACATAAAATGAAATATACAGGTATGTGTCAGAGACACGCATCTTAATTTGGGGAGAGTGATTTAATCCTGTAGGTCTTTTGTCTGAATAAAGTAACATCAGGACTGAATTGGAGAAACGAGCCTTTTTGACCAGACTTTTCATGACTGGAGCTGATTCCCATGCAGGGACTGACAGATGAAGGTGAGCCATCTCTTTGATGAGCTGAAGTGGCTCATTAGGTTTTTAGGAAAACCTATTTTCCTTTAATACTTTTTTTTCCTTAGTGATTCTCCTCTGAGCTATTTCCATAGTCTTTCTTGAGGTTTGAGCACTGGAAAAGTGGAGTAGCAGACAAAACATGAGTCACTTCTCTTTAAGGATTTGATTTGTGCCCTTTGTCATGGTCTTCTGCTGAGTAGCTGCTTGGCAAAGGCCTCCTCTCCCCCAGCTTTGTGCCATGGAGAGCCAGGACACAGGGAATGGCTTCCCACTGCCAGAGGGCAGGGATGGATGGGATTTTGGGAAGGAATTGTTCCCTGGGAGGGTGGGCAGGCCCTGGCACAGGGTGCCCAGAGCAGCTGTGGCTGTCCCTGGATCCCTGGCAGTGCCCGAGGCCAGGCTGGACAGGGCTTGGAGCAGCCTGGGACGGTGGAAGGTGTCCCTGCCATGGCAGGGCTGGCACTGGATGGGCTTTGGGGTCCCTTCAAATCCAAACCATGCTGGGATTCCATGATACTCTCTCAGCTCCCCAGTCCAGGCCAGCAGCACCCTCTGCACTCAGTGCTGGCTGCCAGGCTTCTTGAGAAGGTTGAATTTATGAGAGTGCTGAAAGCAGAGCACATGGGATGTGGGGGAAGACTGGAAGGTGGAGCAAAGCCCTGGGAGACCTGATGGGAATGCTGGTGGAAGGGCTAGGGAGCATCAAGAGAGAACTGGAACCACTGGGAGAAAGGCAGCTGGTTTAGGGTTGCACAGGAAGGTAGAGGCTGTGAAAGACACCATCAATCAGGATGTCTGAGAGCAGAGCAATTTTGGTGTCCCGGTTTTTCTGAATAATTCCCTGTTGGCCTATGTAGGAACCTATTTTTGTCCTTGCCAAAAAGCAGCTTGCATGTTCCATTCCTAGAACTGTGGCCTTCAGCTTCCCTGTATTGCCATGAGTGGGGTTTGTGTCTTCCTGGATAGTTAAAATAATCCTTTAACAATGACATGTTCTTCAAATTATGTTGCACTTCTGTGATCCTTGTCATCTAGGGCTTTATCAGAAACAATTTCTGTTTGCTTCCAGGTTATTGTTAACAACATTGAATGGCAAGCATTGATAAAAGAGATCAAGAACCAATAAACCTACCTGATTAAAATCTAAATTCCATTTCCAGATGTCCTGGCCTGTGGCTGGACCAGTCTGCATGTGCACACCATGTTAATTTGTCATGTGCTTCTTTCCTACTGTGAAAATCACACTGCACCCAGGCACGTACTTATTCAAACCACCACCAGTAACCAAACCATCTTTACTTAGAATTCTTTTTATGTCTCAAGTCCTCCCTGTCTCTGCCCAGGTTTATGTAACACTGACAGGCATATCTAGGTCATTCTGTTTACCCTGTTGCAATATTGACATAATATTAACATTCTCCAAGTCACCTGGGGCTTCCCCACTGCTCTGAAATGAATTGATAATAAACATTAACCATCTGGATATGTCCTTAGTTGGTTCTTTGGAAACATTCACTTCTAAATTACCCAGACCTGGCAACTTAATACTGTTTGAGATGAGTAGCAGTTGTTTTAACATCCTCCTTAGTTACTGTAATGGAAAGTATTTCAACATCATTATTGTCTGATCTCGATACAGCATCTGGCTTTTTCCCAAAGAGAGAACAGAAATATTTTTTAGCACTTCTGCTTTCTCAATGTGATTATTGGCAGTTCTATCCCTTCCATTCCCTGTGATGGCAATCTTAGTGAAAGCCTTATTAACTTAGCTCCCAAAAGATTAGCAAAAGTCAAGTTCTGATAGTTCCAACCTGCTTTAGCAAGGCAGACTCCCATCAATGCAGAGGAAAACCAGCTTAAATTCCATTTCAATACGTAAGTCAAACTATATAAATAAAACTTTTCTCAGAAATATGCAAGAAAATATGTTCATGGTTGAATAAATCATGCAAAAATTCAGATATTTAGTGAATATAATTGAGGTAATTATGTATTGCTACTTGAATTTGCTGTGTGAAGAATGATAGTGTTCAGCTGTAAATGATTTTTTGTAATTTTTGATCTGGGGACTCTTCAAACCTAAATAACATATGCCACTTTTTAAATGATCAGCTTTGATTAGGTATGTAGCTGTGTTTCTGCCAGCTTTTACTGACGTGTGCTGAATGCCCATATGTTGTTCTGCAGATGTCCCTTTCAGCTGGCAATTAAAAACACGTTTGAAATTTTTTTGAAATTTTTTTTTTCTTCTTACAGAACTGTGAAGTGATACCACAGTTTCCAAAACTTGGCAAGCATGTTGAATCATATTAGCAAAACTGCTTGAAATGTCAGTCACTGATCATGACAAGTAGTTTTCAGTTGCTGCCAAATACTTTAGATTACAGAAGCAAATATTTAGTGAAGAAATGGCCAGTTGGGTCATGGAATAACAGGAGCATAGGGCAGAAGCACCTGTGTGATTTCATTCAGAAAAATTACTTTTATGGTTAACAAATATTTAATGGGCTCTACAACATTGGGAATCCAAGAAGATGAAACTCATTTAATTCTGGAATACAGGAGGGTTACACTTTGAGTGTTCATACTGCTTGTGTTGTTCCTGGCCTCCATTTTTAATAGAAAATTTGTATAACTGGTTGGAGATGACAGCAGGGAAAGGGAAATGGTGTCTTATCTGTCATGTCCACTTAGGACAGCGAGTGTTGTCAGATGTGCCAAGTTGACTGGGTTTAGAAGTGAGAACTGTGTTTGAGGTTTAATAAATGCAGGGGGAAAAAAAAATCTGTTTGAGGGGACATCAAAGCCCTAATCAGCTGCTTTTTTTCCTCTTTTTAATTTGTGAGATCTGTTGCAGTCTGAGTCAGCACAGATGCAGGTGCCCTTCTCAGCAGAGTTTTTTGCCACTTTGAAGTTTCCATGTTTTAACTGGGGGAGTGGGAGAGAAGACTGGACAAAGCTTAAACAGAAGAGAATTACTGAGGAGTGAGGAAGGCTTTGGGGCTGTTTCCCTTGTTGGCCAGTAAAACATGGTTATAGGTTATGGTTGGACCTGGTAAGTGGAGCTTTATTCACCAAATATACAAAGTGGGAGCTCATGTGGGGTGTAGGTTGCAAAGCCTTGTTTAGCGTGATGAACATGTGGGGTTTGGTTCTCCTTTATAAAATACCATCTTTGTGCTGCACCTGTGTGATTTATTAGTCATATGTCCCAGAGTAAAGTAATGGGAAACATTGGAGCAAGCATTTCATTAACCGTGACGCTGCTAATTGGCATTGCTGGCTGCCTGGAATGACTTTCCCTGTTTGAATACATGGAAGTGTGAATCAGAGGCATGAATTGGCCAGTGAGAGGAAGACAGGCACCTCTGCAGGACAGGCTGTATATACAGAGCAGCTGATTTCATTTGTCTTCCTGGCCTCTCAAGTCCTTGCAGACTTAGATCACTGAAATATTCAGTATGGTATATAATTTTTTTCCATGATCACAATTATTTATATAATTATGCTCAAGCTTTGAAACTTCAGTGGGATATTTCGGGATAGACTTTTTTCCAGATGCTGGTGTCCTTTGTTGTGATAATTTTTTTCCCTTGAGCTATTAATGCCTACATTTTAGGATATTTATATATTTAAATTCCTGGCTATGTCTGAGCTTAGGAACAGTGCTTTGTGTTTCACAGAAAATACTTTCATAGAAAATGTTTCACAGAAAATGCTATTCAGAAACAAAACTTAAGCTTATTTTCTTCCACACACCTGAACTTTTGCTCCAAATTGTTCAGCTGATGCCTGTGAGGAATGTCACACCCACTGCTGAATCAAGTGCCAGTTGTCAGGGTTAACACTGATCAAAATTATTAATATTTGGTGCTGTAGTATATAAAAAAATTGTAGCTGAAGAGTACAACGCTGTTGAAACCCCTTGAACGGTTACAGCCATTCTTGAGCAATAAAATGCTTTTTCAAGGGACAGCCTGATACAATGCAACTTTGTAGAATGAGTTGTGAAATTCTCCTTTCATTTGCCACATAAAGCGCCAAATAAATGTTTGTAATAAAAACACAAGCCTGGGAAGAATGTGTTTTGCCAATTACAGCATAATGTGAGCTACAAAGAAGTGTTCAGCATGGACTGCATGGGGCTGTTAGTGTCAGGTTACAGCAGGGAAAAAGGTGCCTTAATTTACCAAATAACCAGCGTGGGTTTTATCCCACATTTGCAAGGAAAATCACTTATTTGAGAGAAAAGATGGGCCTAATCCCATGCCAAATGAATTTGGTGAGGAGAAGCAGGGTGAGAAACTGAGGCAGGGGGACTGCAGAGCTCTGATTGATGGTGGGTGGCCAATCCTGCAGCTTGTGGTTGCCACATGCATCTCCTCCAGCTGGGCGAGGGGGGCACAGGGTAGGACTAAACCTTCTCTAGCAGAAGTGGTCCAAGCCACACTGGGCCTGATGGTAACAATTTAGGGGGGCCCTTTCACCTATTGCTCAAGAACCTTCCACGATTCGCCTTGTTCCCCTTTTCAGGTTTCATATCACAGAAAAAAAACCCGAGTTTTTTGGGTTTTGTTTTTTTTTTTTTTCTAACATAACTTTTACTTCAGCCTAAAGTTAGACACTGAAACTCTCCGTGTCCGTGGCACAGCTCAGCCTGACAACGCTCTCGAAATAAAGCCTGGATCCTGCTTGCTGGAAACTCAATAAGAGCTGCCTTGTGCTCAGCTTCTCCGTGGGCTGTTTTCTGTCTTTTTCTGCTTAAAAACCACCTGCTCCGAGGGGATGGCAAAGCATCTCATTCACATGGAGTCAGCGGGAAGCTGCAGCCAAGAGGCAGCGGCGAGTGTGAGCGAGAGGGGATCCTTGCAGCCTTTATATACCAGAGTTATTTTTAACCACAGCCTCCATGCTTATTACAGTGTTTCCTCTCTCAGACGCTCAGGAAGCCCACTTGGCTCTGTTTCCTGCTAACATTCAGCCCTGGCTCACAAAATCTTTGAGAACAACAGGCCTGAGACTGCTCGGCTCCATTAAAAAAACTGGCAGCTTTTCAAGCCCTGACAGAAAACCTTTGAAAACTCTGGATTTCCTCCAGCTAACGTATGAGGCTCCTACATCAGTGACAAATTAGACTGAAACAGCACAAAACACTCCTATGTAAATAGCCTTTTTCTGCGTTCACTCTTTTAATAGTTCAAACATTATTTATAGTTATTTCTCTGGGTGGAAAAATATTTTTATATTTTTCCAAAGATGGGTTCTAGTGAAATGTTTTCTTTGTTTGTTTGGATTTTTATGTTTTCTTTTTTCCTTCGAGAATTTCGTGACAGTTTTCTTAGGCTCCAGGAGCAACCTTTTCTTCCTGGAAACCAGGACAAAATGGCTGTTGTGAGTTCCTCACTGAAAGACCTCTGTCCACAAGTCTCTAAATGCTGCCATTCCCCAACTTTTAAATAATAGTTATAACAGGCACGACTGAGTTCTGATTTCCTGAGAGACAGCAGGAGAGGTCAGCTGCACTTTATCGCTGACTTCCCACATGCCTTTTACATGTAACGTAAATTGTATTGAATTTTTTTCTTGCAGGGTTTTCACTTCAATTCCAAAGGGACTCCTACTTCCAAAGTTGCTTTCAAGTATCAAAATAGATCTGGTTTCGTGGCTGAGAATGCTGTTTTATTCCTGAGTTGCCATTGTACAGCATCCTAAGAAATCTTAATGTTAAGTGACTTCTTGTATCTGTGAGTAAAAATGACCTGGAATCATAGGTGATAAATCCACATCATTAGGCTGGTGGGACTTACTGATTTTCTAGGAGTATTTATAGTATTTCACGTCCTTTTCTGCATCAGCATCACCTTAAAGGTTATTTTTTGCCCTGGGCATGAAAAGGAGCCATCAGTAACTTCTTAATGTCTTTTTTTGTAGTCCCAGTGTTCGTCTCAGAGTGGTTGGTGGGAGCAACTTCACTGGAGCAGGAGGATTTCCCTGACTTGCCCATTTTCTGGGCAGTCACAAACACCTCAGTAAGGTGTTTTTGTTCTCTCCTCCCAATTTTAATCATCCCCAGCTTATATAGGCGCAGAAATGGCTCAGAGAAGGCTCTGTGCTTGAAGGAGAAAATAATGGAAAATTCATCCCTCCCTGGGATGATAAGGCCAGTTCTCACCCCGCTAAAGGCAACTGTAGCTAATTCTATTGCAGTTCCACAAATCCAAGGAATTATCTTCTCTTTTCTCCTTAAAGGATTACCTTAGTTGTGCCCTGAACCACTAGGTTATTTCTATTACTCTGTTTTTGAGGCTGACCACCTCTGTGGGGTTTGTGTGGCAGCAGCATTTTTGCCCTCTGCCTTTCCTTTGGAGCTTGGCTGTTGTGTGAGAGCATCTCCAGTGGGAAAGCTCATCTGTGTCATGAGCGTCTCGGTTACACTGCTCAAACTGCTGTGCTTTGCTGTACCAGCCACAAGGAAACACTCAACAGGGAGCTGAGTGTATCAAGCATGATCTTGAGCAAGTAACTCCCACCATCTCTCAGCCACCATCTCTACTATGACCCTTATTCTGATTGAAATCACTCTACTCCCTGATTTATCTGCATTTCACACAGATGTGGCTAACTTGTGCAGTTGAAAGTTACTCTTATGAGAACAGAGAAGTGTAAACAGTTCCTACATGTCAAAGAATTGAATTCCACATTTTTTTTTTTTTTTTAGCTTTTAGGAACTCATTGTGCAGTTCAGTTGTTGCTTTTTGGGGCTTTTATCTCACATCATACCCAACAATGAGGTTTTGGCTGTGCCAAGGCTGCTCTTTTCAATGGATCTTGGCGAGTGAGGCTTTTAAATCCTGCGTATCATTTTGGCAAGCGATCCTTATTTTGCAAATATGAAATGGTTCCAGTCATAGCTCCCAGCATTTGCCCTTGTAGTTTATGGAACAAGTGGTATGGAATAGCAGATTCACGTTTATTTTCAGGCAGGAAGCCAGCAGTGCAAAAATGCCTCATGAACCGAAGGGTCAGGGTGAAACCTTTTTAAAAAAGAGCCAAGGTGGTTGGGCTGCGTTTATCATGCACAGCCCAGAGATCTAAAAACTACTTGTTTTGATGCTATTTGGAGCTCACTATAATGAAAAAGTGACTTTGTGCAGATTGACTCTCTGCGTCACAGCCCATCTTGGGACAGCAATACCAACAAGGACAATCAGTTGAGCCGTTCACAATTGCTGCTTGTTTGTACTCGGTGGTTTCTGGTAGAAGCTGCAGGATGATCCTTCCATTCCCACTCCTGCCAGCAGCCTCAGTAATTGCCTGCTAGTCACTGAAGGACAGACTCACCAAGGATTTTCAAAGCTCACTTAACCCTCCTTCAAATATAACTGAAATTTATAGCTAGCAGCTTCTAAAATAACTCACATCACTACCACCTCCAAAAACAGCTCTGCAACCATGTGGCCTTGTGGTTATGGCTCTGGGGTTGTGGTGGTGAAGTCAGAGATTCAAATCCAGTTGTAGGGAGATAAAAAGCTTCAAAGAAAGTGAAACTGGTTTTGACTTGATTAGGTGGAAATAATAACACCTCATTTTTGCTTACACCTGAAAACCTAAATTCATAGCCAAAAATCAGGTGCAACGCAGGATTCTGTGTCACAGCAAGAGATGCGCTGGGTGCCGAAGCGTGTGGTTGCTGTGAAGGCAGCTCATGCCAATGGTCATGTCAGAGGGGGTTTGTTTCTCTTAGTACATAATATTGAGGTGTGGGATGACAAAAATCAAAGTCTGAAGCCTTCAGAGGCAGAGACTAGTGAGGTCCACTCTATTTTTCAAATGTACCTTTTGGCTGAGTGGCTGTTTCAGATAGGAAAGGATTTTGTTTCCTTACTACCTTAGAGCTGCCCAGAGCTCTCTCTCTAAGCATTTAGGCAACGTTTGCAGTCCTGCAAGAACCCCATGGATGCTACACTGGGAATTGTTATTATTGCCCAACGATTAGTAAATGCAAATACAACAAAAGCTTATGATTTTACATTGTACAGGAATTACAATTAGAAGGAGCCAAATAAAACCCAGACAGCTTTATAAGCAGATGGCCTTAGGCCCTCAATACCAAAATTATCTAAACCTGAACTAAATGTAAATAGATTTCTGAGGTTTTTGGCACAAGAAACACCTGGAAAGCTCTGACTTCCCCCTCAACATGCAGAATTTTCACCAAGCCAAGGGTATGAGAGGAATTTTAACTTGAGAGTGAAGGTCAGGTTTAAGTCTCACTTCATTGTCCACAGGATATAAATGTGAAAGCATATTTCAAGCACAAATGTCTACAAACTCTCTGCTACAGATGGTAACAAGAAGAGTCCGTGGAGCTATTAATCCTAAGAATAGCTGTTACTGGGTTAAGAGGACATCTAGAAGTGAGCATGTCACGTTTTTCTGATTTATTTAGTAGCATTCCAATGGGAGAACATAGAGATGATAGTGTGCATCAATGGTACATATTGGCTCTGCAGGAAAATCCAGCCCTGATTCCTGGGTGACAAGCTTGGCAGATTATTTCTTGAACTGCATCAAGATTAAGTCTACAGCAGAGACAGATCTGAAGCATTTACAGAAAGAGAACTGATGTTTCCATTGTTGGAATCCAGTGGATATCAAAGATGTCTTTGAATTTCTACAATTAGAAGGAGCCAAATAAAAACCAAATAATTTTCCAAGCAGATGGCCTTAGCCCTCAATACCAAAATTATCAAGTTCCTTACAAAGTGGTTTTAAGATGGATGTTAATGGATCTTTGAGCAAGAAGCATTAGTGATCTGGACTACAGCAACATTTTAATTAAAAAGTTGTACAATAACAGACTCAAAATGTAAACTTCAAAACATTTAAAGCCTAAATTACCGTGGCTTCAGAACTGGCATTGAGTATGTAATTTTTAACATTCCAGACTGCCTTCATTATAGTCCAAGAAGCCACAGAAATACACCGTTACGAGCCAGGAATAGTTCGTCCTTTTATTTGGAAAGAGAATTACAGAGGGAGCTATTGGGAACCGAAGTTTAGTTCCTAAAGCAGGAGCAGGCTGCAGTATTTTTATACACAACTGCAACCACAGACTTGCACTCACTCAAACATGCCGGACTAAACGGTGCCGGCTGTATAAATACTCAACGCTAAGTTAAAACACAGGTTCTTTTTTCTTTCAGCTTTGAAGGTTTATCATGCTATTTCTACTTTTTCAGTATCATTTAAAGTGTAGATGACATACATAAAAATATGTATATAGGTTTATCATGCTATTGCTACTTTTTCAATATAATTTAAAGTGTAGATCACATATATAAAAATATATTTATAGGTTTATCATGCTATTGCTACTTTTTCAGTATCATTTAAAGTGTAGATCACATATATAAAAATATATTTATAGGTTTATCATGCTATTGCTACTTTTTCAGTATCATTTAAAGTGTAGATCACATATATAAAAATATATTTATAGGTTTATCATGCTATTTCTACTTTTTCAATATCATTTAAAGTCTAGATGACATATATTTTTAAAAATATAGATATATAGGTTTGTCATGCTATTTCTACTTTTTCAATATCATTTAAAGTCTTGATTACATATTTAAAGTCTAGATACATATATATATTTATATAGGTTTATCATGCTATTTCTACTTTTTCAATATCATTTAAAGTCTTGATTACATATTTAAAAATGCATATATATATATATATATAGGTTTATCATGCTATTTCTATTTTCCCAATATCATTTAAAATCTAGATGACATATATAAAAAAAATATAGGTTTATCACACTACTTCTACTTTTTCAATAACATTTAAAGTCTAGATCACATATATATATATATATATGTATATATACATATATACACACACACACACATATATGGGTGCCTACAAATTAATTAAACCTACAAATTAAGACCATGGTTCTTCAGTAGGTTTGGAGAGAGGCTGATTCCTTTCTGCACATTGCTGATGAACACAAAGCTTGCTCTCATTTGTGAACATCCATTTAAAATTACAAAGTGAATCCTTCAGGATTTGTTGTGTTATTATTTTTTTTCCAGTGAGCTACTCCACAGCTGCATCATAATGCTCATATAATCTTTTCTTTTTTTTTTTTTTTTTCAGAAATTGGACTCGCATAACTTGTTGGTATGCAAAATATGTAAGGCCCCAGTCTGTTCTGAATTACACCCATGCAAACCGTTGAAACTTAAAAGGGAGTTTAAAATATGCATGAGTAAGGAAAACAAATGGAGCCTCACTTTGCAGAGTGCCTTGAGATCTTTAGAAGATTTTCTGGAGAGCTTTACAAGATCACTGCACACTTTGTTACCTGTACCTTCAAGACAGAGAAGGGTTCTGATTCTTAAACTACTGTAGTCCAGAGCAGGTTTATCAATGCTTTTGATCAATGAAAGTGGTAGGAGCAGCAGATGCCCCACACTTAATGCTCTAAACTCACTCTAATTAATTAAAAAGCTCTAATGGAAAAATATCCTAAATCTCATGGCTGGTCAGAAACCAACTCTGGCTTTGTTTTACCAAGAGCAGCAAATAAAGCCAACATGAATAGACATGAAAGGACATTCTGGAAGTGGCTGGTTGTGATAATTCTGCCCAGGAAGCTGCTAAAGAGCACCACAGACTGGCTGCCCTCTCCTTTGCTGTCTCTTTTCCCCTGTGTTCTTATAAAATCAGGGGAATTGATTTTGCTTCGTGACGTTGGTTGACTTGGACCATAGAGCTGCACTTCTAAAGGCTGGATTCTGGGAGAGAACACTTTTAACATGCTTTACAAACTGTTTTGGCTATTTTCAGATTGACTATTGAACCACAGTGGAAGTCTATGTATTCAAGATATTTTGGGTGATTGTGTAACTGGAAAAAACTGTCCTGATTTTAAAGTATTTTTGGCCTACAAGTGGAAGTAAATAAGCAATTTTAGAGACTCACTGGAAAGTAATTGCTCCTGCAGGATGCTGGCTGTGCCAGGAACTCTGGCAGATGCACTGAACCCTCACTATTAAGCTTCAAAAAACCCTATTTTCTGATGCAAAGGATCAAAACCAAGGATATATAATCTAAAATGTAAGGGACTTGGAAAGAATGGATGTCTGTGAAGGGTAATGCCTAAACATATGAACTGCATTAGGAGGCAATACAAGGGGAAAAATGCCTGGTGAAGTCTGGAGACTCCTTGGCTTGTCTGGTGGGAAGCAGGAGCTGTGGGGGCACTGGGAGCCTGGTCTGGGAGCTGCTGGTGGCACACAGACCCCAGGGTGATCAGAGGTGATCCTGGGCTCATCAAGGACTTGGGCAGGAAGAACTGCTGATGACAATGACATGAGAGAGAGCAGGAGCAAGAGAAGCACCTTGTTTTGGGTGACACTGAACCACTGGACTGAAACCCTTGGATTAAGAACAGTCTGTCCTCACACTTCCATCCAGTGATTCATCAGTGACTAGGAAAGAGTCATAAAAGCACCACTGTCAGCTAATGTGTCATTAAAGGAAGTGCTCTGCTGCTTTTTTTCCTAAACAAGAAGTTAACAAAGTGTTATTTTTCCCTGCTCACGCTGTAAACTGGCATTTCAAAGGCTGGGGTGACTTGCCTTTGCTGTTGCTTTACTTGCATCTCAAGGCTGTAATGGAATTCTCCCGGGCTGGTTTGCAGGTCTGTACTGTCAGTTCTCTCCATGGAAATCCCTGCTCTCACCTCCAGCAGCCCAAGGGTTGATCAGAAAACCTCAAGGGGCTGTGGACAGCCACATCTCTGTAGTAAAGGACATGAGTAGCTTTGAAACTGAAAGAAAAGTTTTTTACCTGCAGAAAAAATTCAAGATATGTGTATGACCAACTCCCTCCCCGAGTTTACTTTTCTTTTTCTTTTTCTTTTTCCTTTTCCTTTTCTTTTTCCTTTTCTTTTTCCTTTTCTTTTTCCTTTTCTTTTTCCTTTTCTTTTTCTTTTTCCTTTTAATTTTTCTTTTCCCTTTTTTATTTTTTTTTCTTTTTTCAACCAATATTTGCTTGAGCTGCCCTTTCCCTATATTCCCAGACTGGGGGCCATAGCACAGCAACAGTTTTTTTTGTTTGTGTAGATTTATCTTTGTAGATTCTTCTTTCCCAATCCAGCCCAAATGTGCATGTCCAAAGAACTTTAGCCTTCCTGAAGCACTCAGAATAGTTCAGTACAGGATGACAACAGAAATAAAGGATTTTTTTAATGCTTCAGGATGTATAACTTTGTCCTTAGGATTTGTATCTGGGTTCAATCAATGCAGTAGCAGAGTAGTAAATCAGCCATATGAGCATTAGCTCTCTGTTTAATCTGATGGGACACTCAATTCCCTTCTGAGAGGGGAGGGGAAAGCCTCCAAAGAGAGAAAATCTTCCCAATTACAGTAAAATGCCAGTGCCATGGTGAAATGTGAATGTCTCTTGTTTTCTATAGTGCCATGGGTAGTAATCATGAGGTGCTGAATTCATTAATATTAGCAAAGATCCAGCTTCCTGTCTGATAGAAATTTACAGAAATTTTATTTTTTTATATATTATAACTCATTTTTAGCTGTGTTTTAGAGCAAGCATAGTGAAGTCATTGCATTCTGATTAAATGATATATATATTTTTATATATTTAAAAGATACAAGCCATCTCTGTATAAGCTATATTTACATGTACATACACACATATATATAAATCCAAAGATTTTTTCTGAAAAGGGCACTGAAGGAAGGCTACAAGAGGAGAAGGACCAGAGTCATCTGTGCAAAAAGAAGCTATTTAGCCATAATTCAGGTTTTTGAAATTGTTTCCATATATTTTTTAGGAAAAACAAACACCCTTGTTATATAATAAATCCATTTCACGTTTATAAATACACCAGAAACCACCACAAGCTCAGCATCAAATAGCACAAAACAAGCACACCCCAGTTCAACCTCCCCAAACAACCTGCCCAAAGCTCCAGCCTTCAAAAGGTGGAAGAAAAAAGTGCAAGGTTCATGTAGCTACCCCATGGACATGAATCTCATCAAGCTCATGTGGGAGGCTGTGCCTGACTGGGGTTTTTGCTTACAAGCATCACCCCTCCAATGATGCCTTGGCTCAGCTGTGCTGTGGGAAGGGTCGTTGTGATGGGATGCCATGCCGGTGCTGTTCTTTTTCCATCTTGTCACTGCCTCTGGCTCTGTGGTAGCACTTCCTGAGTAAATGGGCTTGTGGCAGCAGAGGAGCAGCTTCATTTTTCATCCCAGAAGCTTCTGCAGATGGATGATCCTGCAGAACATGAGTGCACACCTTCCAGGAGTTGCTGGCGCTGGGGTTTCAGTGGCAGGAGGGAAACTGGCAGCTTTGGGCGTGTGACAACTTGTTCAGGGACAAGGTGCAGGCCTTGCATGGCTCTTCATTGGTCTGCTTGGCCTAGGGCACAGCTGAGTTTTCAACTCCTCCACAATTTCATATCAACCGAACAAGTCGTTGGAAACCACCGAAACTCAACGCTCTACGAAAGCAATGGTGCCACAGCCCCGAGCTGCTGAGCAGCACCCGAGGGAGGGTTTGAACTGACATGCTCTCAGCTACACTGACTATCAGCAATGCCCCTTTTTGCCTTTGGAGCTGCTTTGGAGGCTGCTGCTATGGCCAGGGAAGATGCTCCTGGAGGAGGACAGGACAGCTCTGCGTGCCAGGCAGTGAGACTTGGAGCTGTCCCCTCCTCCTGTTGGTTTTCTGAGAGCTCAAACTGCCTTTTTGACAGAAAAGCAATGTTCCAAACTTACTGTCGCCTTTGAAACTGCAGCCTGAGCACAAACAAAACTCCATGCACCTCTCCAGTGGCACTGCCAGTCTCCTGGGGCCTGTGCTGTCACTGACAGTGCTGTACAGGGGAGACACAAACCCAGCTGGATTTAAACGTGAGTGACAAGCGAGCTCTTTAGGCAAGGACTGATTTTCTTGCTCGTTCTCTGGTGCAGGGGAGGTTTTATGTGCTTAGGACTCCTCAGTAGCACAGCAGGAGTGGGTGCCAATGAAATGACACGAATCAGGGCAGGTCAGTCCTAGGAGCAGCAGGTGATGTAACAGCACCCAGAGCAGCCACTGAGAGCTGCAGCACTCCCAGCAGACGTGATGGATTCACTGCAGGAAACACAGGAGAAACTCTCTGGCCCCTCTGGTGTGGGTCACAGGGGGAATCACAGTCCTCTTCCAATCCTCTCTTCCCCTCCAAATGACTCTTGGCTCCTGCACCAGTGCAGCTGGTAAGGACATGCTGTGAGGCAACCCCTACAGGCGCTCTGGATTCTGAAATGTGCTGCTCAGTGAAGCAAGTTAGTAGTTGTCATTCCCTCAAAAAAGTCCAGAAATAATATCTTAGAGCCAAAGTGAAGCCTGCCAAGGAATGAATGCCCTTGGGTGGAGATTACTGATGCTGTATTTGTTATATTAGGCAGGAGAGATCAGACCATTCTTTAAAATAAGCTGCAGTAAACAAGCTGGGTAGCTGAGCCCTTCAAACATTTCATTACTGATGAGTTTTAACGTTAAGAGCTTCTATCGTACAAATCTTGATCGAGGGCAAGATAAATGTGCTGTTTTTTAGCATTTCACTACAAACATGGTGTTTGTGCCAACTGACACAGTGATTAAATATGATCATCTCTTCTGAGAAATGAGGAGAACTGTAACCGCACCGAGCTCTCCGCCGCCGATTTGAGATAAAAAGAGTCAAATCATGTGTGGTTTTCTTCAGACCAAACTTGTGGTGTAGTGTTTCGTGAATGATGCTGTCCAAAGTCAAAATAATCTGTTTTGCCCGAAGGTATCTTCACAGAAGACTGCAAGAGTGTATGTTTTTCAAGGGAATAATAGAAAAAGTTAATTTATCCTTTGCACCATGCGCAGTGATGGCTCCTTGTTAGGGCAGAGGTTCAATGCCACAGTGTGGGAATTATTATGTGCCCAATTGCTTTCACTCTAACAATGGCTAAAAAGGCAATAACCTCCAAACAAGCTGAATATATGGTGGGGTTTTTTTTAAGAAGATCTAAAATTCAGGCCATTTTCCCACCACTGTGCCCTAGCCCCTGTGCCTGCTCTTGCGGAATGGTGCCCCCAGTACCCCTGAGAGAGGGGCTCAGCCCAGCTTCATGCAGCATGGTGGGGCTGCTACAGCAGCTCTGGCACTGACGGGTGCTGTTTTACACAGAAAATGAAAAGCAGCTGTTTCTTTCTTTTCAAGAGTATCAGAAAAACAAGAAGATGGTTCCCTCCCTATGTGGGCCAAAGGCTCCTTCAGCCCTTTCACTTTCAGCCACGCTGGTAGCACCAGTTCTCTGCCTTTCTCTGAGGAGGCTTTCCAATTTATTTCACTGCTGCTCTTTCAGGCCCGTGGGAATTAGCTACAATTGTCCTTCCCCTGTCGCAGACCAAGATAAAAGCAGTGGTGGAGCCACCCAAAAAACCAGAGAAGCAAAGAGTCGCAGCCTCAGGCACCTCAGCACCCTGAGGGTGCTGCCCACACGGCGCTTTGCAGCCTCTCCAAGCCCTGCAGAAGGCTTGGTTTGCTCATGCTGGGGAGGATGGCTCACCCTCCTCACGAGCCAAGGGCAGCTGTGCTCACGCTTCCTTCACCACCAGCTCTGAACTGATGCCTTGTGAAGGCTGAGCTAGAGCCCAGGCTGGACAGAGCTAAAGAATAAAGCAGGGATTTGTTAAAAGGCCTTCATGGATCCACCTTGGGCAGCACAAGAGCCCAGCCAGGGCTGCACCCAAGATGAACCAAAATGGTCACAAAATGCACGAGCGCTCCCGGGGGCTCTCACTGTGATCAGCTCTGCTCCATTGGCACATTGCAGTTCATTGTCCCATTCCAGCTTTAGCCCATGCAGTCCCATCCTGCTTGTTTTTCTCTCTCCAGCCCACGTTGTTTGTGCTCTTGGGCCTGAGATTTGGATCATTTGTCCTTGGTCCCCAGCTGGAGAAGGAATTGTTTTGTCTCCCTGCTCTGTGCAGAGAGCTCACCATCCCCTGATATGAAGCCCAGACCCACACACTAAAGCAGCTCAGAATCTGAAAAATAGAAAAGCTCAAACCTGAGGCATCAGATACCTCACTGGTACCTCCTGGAACCAGCAGCCCCTTCTGCCTGGCTCCACCAAGGCATGAATCTTTGCTTGGCACAGCTCAGTCGTGGCCCATTCCCCAGGTTCAAGCAGGTGTATCCCAAGTCCTTTAAACTCTGCTTTACAGGGTAGGGGCTTTGTAGGACAGGGGTTTTGTAGGACATGGGCTTGGGGCAGTGCCCTGCTGTCCAAATTACCTTCTGGAACACCTGGACACTGCCAGGAATAAGATCTTAGAGGAGATTCATTGTGATTGACAATTGTGATCCATCATGACTGACCTCTTAATTCCTCCTGTGCCCCGAGATGCTCCTGAACCCACAATGTGCTATTTAAACCTTTCCTCTGTTGATGGAGCTGTTTAATGGCTCTGAACCAAAGGCTATTGCTGAAGGGATCTGACATGGGGCACCATTAAATGCTGGGCCACAAACAGCAGGCTGAGAGCCTCCCTTCAGAGCTGCACGATGGCTGCAGGGAAAAGCAGCTGTAACATTTATTTTCTCTCTCACTCCGTGGCTTTGGGGAGAGGAAATGGTCAGAAGCCAGGAGATGTGAGGCCAGCATCCCCCACACAAGCACCAAGCCAGCAGCTTCTAACCCATATGGCAAGGGACAGGAGAACCAACGGCCTGGAGGAGAAAGGGAAAAATACCTGGTGCTCAAAATTCACAGCATTCACAGCTGTGGGTGTGGATCCAGGGCAGGGAGCAGAACATTTCTGGTACCAGCTGCCCAACAAGGCAGAATGGGACGCACCATGTGCCACTGCACTTTCCCACCCACTGGCTTTCCCCTGCCCTCGCAGAGACAGCACTCTCACCCAGGATTCGTGCAGGAAACGTGGGTGAGAGGTTCCCCGAGAGCAGAAATGATCCTGCACCCAGCCCAGCCTCCCTCCCTGCCCTGCTGTGCCTTGACTCAGCGTGTGGGGAGTCACAGCTGGGGATGTCCCAGGGCACCTGCAGGAAACTTGAAGCGGGTGTGGAGGTGGTGGTGCTGTGAGGGCACGGGCTTTGATGAGCTCGGCGTGGGGAGAAGACTCTAGGAAGGATTACGCTGATGTTTTGGAGGTGAGGAGCTCCTGCAGTCCTTGAGAGCATCACCTGCAGACCACGCCTGAGGACAGGACCTGTGGCAGCAGTTCTGGGGCTGCAATTTTTGGAAGAGGTGTGTTTTTTGGTGGAAGTTCTCCCCCATCTTCACAAAGGACTCTGAGCTCTCCCCTGCATCAATTCCATCAGCAAATGCTTGCATACAAACAAATGCTCTCCTGGAAGCCAACTCCTCTAGCTTGACTTTTCTTTAACTTCCAGGCATTGCAGCTGCTCTTTCTTTTCTCTGCTGAATTCACGTTCTCATCCCAATTAAAAAAAACCCATCATCTTGTATTTGCTACAAAAAAAAATGTCACTTCATTAATCTGAACCCCTCTGGCTTTGCTGTCACAAAATCCTGCTTGGAAAAGAGAAAGCTGCTGCCTCAGAGAGTTTGGGCACTCCAACACTTCAGTCAGGAAGACCAAAATGTTCCCTCCTTCCCACCACCTCCACCAGCATGTTTCAAGAGTGAGCAAGAGGGAGGAAAAAACCTCTCAGTTCCCCATCTATGACTGTGTCACCCCCCCAAAATAACACCTGCCATCATCAGCCCCTGATATTTTGGGTATTTGACACAATACATGGGAGATAAGTTTGGGGACATGATTTTGCACTGCAGTCCTGAGCCTTCAAGTGCTGCAGCTCCTGCCCCTGGCTTTGCTGGGAGATGTCAGGATGTTTTGAGACAGGCATCAGTGAGGACCAAATGAAGCTTCTGTGGCCAGGAAAGTGCTCAAACAGGCCTGCAGACTTCTAGTTTGGATTGGTTTTTTTTTTTTTAGTGTGTACTACATAGAATAAAATGGAAAGAAAATCCTGACTTTTCTCGTCGTAGAAGCCAGTTTTATTGGTAACTAAATGATCCTTTTGTCCATATTTACCAAAAAAATTGCTATACAAAAGATATCTTTGATTTCTGATGTCAAGAGACATTTAAGAAAAATTTTAATAAGAGTGGAAGTTTGAAAATCTGGCTTTGTGAGGTCTCCAAGGGCAACATGCAATAGTGCATAAAGGTTGTGTAGCACTGATTATTCTGAAGGATCAAAACCACCCTCAAGTTATTAGAATTTCTCATTATGCACTTTTTAGGAAAAATTTGGGCAGTCCTCAGGCTGTGTGTTTGGTGTCGTTTTTCCTTCTTGGTAGTTACAGTTACTTTGGATGAAAACAGTGACGACAGCTGTGGAAAAACCCACTCCAGCTTTATCAAATGGGCCAAGTGAGGCTTGCTATAATCAACAAGTGGTGTAATTCCACACAGAATATTAATTGCAATATTGGCCCCCCTCCAAAAGAGCTCTTTACAGCTCCATTGAAACACTCCTTGCTCTGATCTAACACTAGTTAGAGATGTTGCTGCACTTTTTTTGCCATTAACTGTGTGAGGCAGAAGGGCTGCTCTGTTCAACACATGGATCATGCAGAACTCTGCTCATTTCAGAGCCCAAATATAACATTTTATCATCCAGTGAATCTGAAATTTGCTTGGATAGAGCTCAATCTTTCACCATAGAAGTCTATGAGTATTTAATGAAAGCTAAACATGGCCTGCATTGATATGATTTATGGATTTGTTGTTTATATGCTAAAGGCTTCTTTACAAGGCTTATATCACCATATTAATTCCTTTAAACACGTCCATCTGCACTCAAATAATAAAAATACACATATGGACTGTAATGAAATACCATCCTGAACCATGCAGGGCAAGAAAATTCATGCTGCAACTATAGCAACTACTAAAATAGCAAAGCACACTGATTTCTGACATGAACCTGTTCCTAATGTCCAAGAGACACTGTGTGCTGCAAGCTTTATATACCAGTTCCCAAAATATCCGAGTCCTGATAGGATGAGAAAATACTGTCATGTTCTTGCACCAGGCCAATTACAAAGCTGTAGTTCCTGTGCTGGTAAAGATGTTTCCTGTTGATAACACAACAGGACAACACAGCACTTAGCTGCTAATGTTATCTGGCACCCTTGTGACCTCTTGGAAACTTTAACAATTGTAGAGTCCACCACACGCAGAAGCCTCTCTTCTTGTGCTTTTGTTTAAATAAATAAGCAAGCAAGAAAATAAACACTTGTTCTGCAGCCATGTGCTCGTTATTGGTCAGAGTAATTAGGGACTGAAACATAGAGGAGCAACAGGTTCCTACCTCTGATGCAGGGCAGTGCTTGACTGATAAGTCCTTTTCTAAACAAATACAGTGCAAAGGTGGAATTCTACACTAATAATATGTTTTGTCCATTTAAAACATGCTCCTTTTCAACTTTATAGACTGCTTTTTTGTGTTTGAAGATGAAAAAGCAGATTTTTTTTTTGTTTATAATGTCAGCATTTCTGAAAAATCCTCCTTCATCATCCTTTCCCTCAAGCTTTCCCCTCAACTTTTATACTGAAATGTCTTCAAACCTTTCTTGCCTGTGCAGTTTTGTCCCATTTCCTTGGCCAGACAGCAGCAGTGACAGGTACAGCTTGGAGCAGCATTCCAGGATTTTTAAGAAAGGACTTCTTGAAAATATAAAACAGCACCTGAATTTGGGTGTTGCATTACCTCTCAATAACTGGCTGTTTCTAACACACATTTGAGATCTCCTATACCCACCATCCAACAGGTATTTGCCACAGCTTATGTAAAGCCCCCTAGATCTTGGTACTACAGGAAACTCAGTGCCCCTGCTTGCTTCTGAACTTGGTGGGATAGTTGAATTCTTCATTCTCTGCTGGGGAGGAGCCAGCAGCTTCTGTGGCCTCTTTAACTACTTAAAGTGGGAAAACTCAGATCAAGATTTGCCCTCTTTCTGATTTGGAGCAACACCCAGTTCTCATCAGTGCAATCCAGTGTGCCCATGAAGAATCACTGTGCAAAGCTTTCCCTGAAATCCAACAGGTACATCAGTGACCTGTAACCCAGTGGCTTGAGGATCCATAAATAACAAATGGGTGGATTTACCCTTCGTGCCTGATTTCCCTAGATACTCTTCTATCCCTCAAAATCTGTGGTGCAACCACCATGCTGCCTCAGATGGTCTAAGAAATTCTCAGATGAGGTACAGGACATTCCTTGAGAAGGATGGAAAAGGTAGCTTTTCCTAACTTACTAGGAAAAAAACATTTTTAAAGCCTTATAATTGAATATAAAGCCTATATATTGAATATTTGGGCTTCAGTTCAGTGCTAAGAGTGAGTCCTTTCAATGGTTTTTAAACACCCCATTGCTCTTCACCTACACCTGCCCAACTGGAATAGCAGAGGTAAAGCTAGTCAGCATTCTTCCCTGCTCCATTGTTATTCCTGCTGGAAAGAGGCAGAACTTTTTGCAGTGGTTTCCTTTGAGTGGTGCTTATTCACAGCAAGTCACAGTGGGAGTGGGTGGGAGGCAGAGTTCATTCATTTTTGTAGCATAACATAGAGCAGATTGTGTTTGGATTTCACTAGATATTTGTTGTTTTATGTTTCTTTGCTTTATATTGGAGAAGGGCCTGCAACAAAACTTTGATCCAAGGTACAAATCCACAGCCAAGATTTGAACTAAGCCTACAAAACTTTCTCCAGAACGGGCTGTAGCCCAGCATGCTGACTCTAGGAGCATCTTGTTCTTCACGTTGCTGATCATTTGATTCAGGTCTGTTTCTGTTTATTTATTTGACCATTAGCCCACAAACAAACTTGGAGGCTCCGTGATCCAGTCCAACAATTCCAGCTCAGAGTAATTCCACCTACAGCAAAATGAAGTTTCATTGATGCAATGCTGCAGCTGTCAGGGCAGGACTTAAGACCAGATGGACATAAAGAGATGCAGAGTCGGAGGAAAGAGATGAGGAGAGGTTATAAACTGGGCACAATCTCTGATGTTAAACTCAAAATTATCCAAGTCCTCTGGTTTAATGAGTTTGTCAACAATCGCAGAGCAGCAGAACAGCTGAAGTGGGAAAAGTGGCTTTAGTCTTGCAGTGAAATGCCATGGATTTGGCAGGGCTGTGGAAGGTCTCAGTTTTAGGTGTCTTGGGAACTCAGTCCGGGATGCATCCTGATAAAACAGCACTCCTTCATTTCCAGGAGAACAAATACAGATCCCAGTTTAGCTATAACTCCTATCTCTTAAAAAATCCCTACATCTTTCTCTTTGGGAGCTGGTGTGAAGGAACAGAGCCAGATGTGCTGCTGCCCAGAGCAGTGATGACACTCAGAAGAGCCCACACAGCCCTGCAGTGTCAAAGCCTGGGAGGTCACAGGCACAACACAGGAATCTTACAAGGACCTTAAAACCCATCTTGTTCTATCCCCTGCCATGGGCAGGGACACCTTCTACTAGACCAGGTTGCTCCAAGCCCCATCAAACCTAGTCTTGAATATTCCCAGGGATAGGGCAGATTCTTTGGAAACCTGTGCCAGGGCCTCAAAACCAATTTTTTTTTTCCTAATATCCAGTCTAAACCTTCTCTCTGTCAGTGTGATGCCATTGCCCCTTGTCCTGTCACTCCAGACTCTCTTGTGGGCTCCTGTCAGATACTGGGAGGTCACAGTTAGGTCACCCCAAAGATTTGGAATTGGGATTCTCCCAGCCTTTCCTCACAGCAGAGCTGCTCCATCCCTCTGATCATCTTGGTGGCCTCCTCTGGACTTGTTCCAACAGGTCCATGTCCTTCCTGTGCTGGAGCTCCCAAAGCCTCAAAGTTTTTCACTAATTCCCTAACGTGCAATATTTTTCACGGAGTTTTCACTAAATCCCTAATGTGCAATAGCTACAAAAGGGAATCTCCTGCATCTGCCTGCAGCGAGCTGCAAGTGTGCTTTCACAAATGCTGAGTCAAGCCAACGTGCTGTAACTACAGGAGAAACAAGTTTTGTCTGTGTGTAGGGAGGGCATGACTTAGAGAACACATCGAACTGCACAAAATTCCGTGGAAAAAAGTTTCACAATTGTTTGTTTACGTTTTGACTTCTCCTGTAGTGTAAATAACATTGTTGTATAGTTAATTACCGTGGCAATTAAGATTATTCATATTGTCCCTTAACTTTGCTCTCCCATGCTGTTTTCTGCAAGGCCATCAACCTTGCCAGGTCTGCTGAAATTACAAACAGCAGTGGGTGTCAACCACAGAGGGGAAAAAAAAAGCACTGAACATATTGCAACACTGCATTTGGCACAAGATAAAGACTGAGGTGCCAAGGTTTAGCCTTTTTATTTTCACAGAAATAAGTCAGAAATAAACAGGTGCAATCGCCTAACCAGAGGCAAATCCACTCCAGATAAAGTCTCATGGTTTCTCTTTATGTGTAAGGATGTTTTATAGACAAAACCAGCTTAAACTAGAACTGGGAAGCAAATATAAGCAGTCCAAACAGTATTCCAGCAGAAAGAGTTGCCAAGAGAGAAGGAAGAGTAGGAAAACCTTAAAAACACATAAGAAAAGACTCTTCAGCTGGAAGACCAAGGTGGAATGAAGCTTTTCTAAGGCACCCATTTTACTTGATTGGGAAGTAGGTTCTAACTTAATTTCTCGAGACAAAACCAGTTTTCTCTAGAGCTAATCAAGTGTGTGGAGGGTGAAAAGGTCCTATTTTTTTTTTTTTTAATATTATATCATATCACACAGGAACTTTCAGACCAGCAGCTGAAGTTTAATTTGTGACCCAGAACCAATGTACAACCCCGAGTAATTGCTCCTGTGATGCTGCACCGGGTCATCCCTTCCCTTGGCACCAATCTCCCTACTGCACGTTGCAGGAGTACCAGTATCAGCCACATGGAGAGAAAAAGCAAGAATTAAGAATGTTAAAACTATCCAGCTACATTGCGAAGTTGCTCAACTCCAAAATAAAAAAGGAAAAAAAAAATCACACTGCATAAGGCTAAAAAAACAATTTAATTACATGTTTTGGGCGGTTTTTAATGCACTCAGAGTCACTAAAATAGTTGTGCCTTCCAAAATCAAGGCACGTTGGGTACATACCGTTCGCAGCACTCTTGCTGGTCTGTACTGGGAGCAGCGTGCTGGGAATGCCATCTTCTGGCAGAGCGGCCAGGGCAGCGGCTCCAAGGCGTGTTTGTACTTCTCTCATTGAGTTACACACACGCACTACTACAGGAAATGAAACCACTCGCACAGGGAGCGCCGCTGACGCACCTGCAGAGACAATTATCTAATCAAGGAGCAATTAAATGGCGCGTAATGAAGAGACAGGTCTGCACGCCTGGGGAGGGACAGGGAATGTTTCTGCTGCGAGCATATCCAGCCAACTGCCAACACAACTATGAAACCACAGCGAGCTGAAAACACAGGTTAGACGCTTCAATCATGCAAATCCTCTTTTAAAAGTCTTTTGTATCAGGCACTTACCTATAACATGGTGGCAAACCAAGATATTTACATTTTACCACATTAAGCAGAGAACGAAGTTCAGTGAGATAAAGATTTAACAGATAAGAACAAAACTTGTGGGAAAAAAATTACTCATAGGATCACAGAGTAGTTTGTGTTGGAGGAGATATTACAGCCCATCTCATTCTACATGGGACACCTTCCAAATTCCCAGGTGGCTCCAAGACCTGTCCAGCCTTGGACACTTCCAGGGATCCAGGGGTCTCTCCAACCTCCCAGGGAAGTTTCATCTCAGTGTCTCACCCAAACCTGCCCTCCTGGTAGATCAAGTGCTGGAATAACATCCCTTGTTTCTGTCTTTTTGCCAGTGCAGCTACACAGGCATCCGCAGTGCAACAGTGAGTGGCCACACTCAGGGCCACAGGCCCCTGAACACAAACGCCAGCCCTTTTCCTTGTGAAACCAAACTCACCATGTGCTATTCACATGCCCTCTGAACAGAGGGAGACTTAGCTTTCTCAGGAGTTCTCCTGAGAGAGGCTGAGAAAAGAGAATCAAACCAATGCTTATCTCATTCGCTGCTCCTGTTTGTGCCCATGTGGAATGTGATTTGGAGATTGTTTACCCGAGGTGATTGTTTGATTGGATTCTGGTGCTGGTGTTTGGATTCATTGACCAGTTGGATCCACACTGTGTCGGGACTCTCAGGAGAGAGTCACGGGTTTTCTAGTTAGTTAGTTCTTGTTAGTGTAATATAATTATAGTATAATAAAATAATTAATTAGACTTCTGAAACCATTGGAGTTCAGACATCATTCTCCCCAGGCGCTGGGGCTCCCAGCACCAATACCACCACCCCAGGCTCCTGATGTCAGTTTGCAGGATGCGATTGGGACTGTCAGGGAAGCTCAGATTGGAAGTGGAGGTAGGTTGTTTATGGGCTCCACCCTGAGCAATTCGGAATTTCAGGAGGCAGCTGCCCACTCCGGGCCGCAGGGCTCTTGAACACAAACACCAGCCCTTTTCCCTGGGAAAGAAAAGTGGCCAGCCCAGGTTCCTGATGTCAGTTTGCAGGGTGCACTTGGGACTGTCAGGGCAGCCCAAATTCAGGGTGGGGGCAGGTTGGGTCTGGGTTACACCCTGCGCTGTTTGGAATTTCAGGAGGCGGCCATGAAAAGGAGGGGGGGGGAATTTTGCTTTCTGAGTGTCAATTTTATTGTGCATGGGTGGATTTTGTTGAGAATAGGAAAGTGATTTTTTTTTCAGAATTTGGTAAACAAATATCGTTACTTTTTGCTTTTATAAAGTTCTGCTCCACTTATCCAGGCTTCACATTATAAGAGGTGAGCATACGCTGAGATTAGAGGCTACTACCTGGTGTAGATCAAACTGAAAAAGAATCAGGCAAAGTACAACTGAGTCAAAGAGGACTTTCTGCCCTTTATTACCTTCTGGACAAGCATGGCTGATGCCCCATCATCAAAACAGTCAAACTGCAACAAAATAGGAGAAAACATGGTTCTGGTCCACAAGATCCAAACTTCAAGAGGAAAACAAAGCTATGGAGAGTCACATTTTACAGGCATAATTAGAGCAAACACTTGGAAAAATAAAGTCAGCAGAAAGTGATTTGTCAACAGTTTTAATATAAAAAGTTTTAGTCCAGTCATAAGCTTAATTGTTCAAATGAAAATGAGTAGTGGAACTGAAATCTTGAACAAGATGATTCCATTTCAACATCAAGATTTTTGGGTGACAAACAGAGTCAGAATACACCTGTCCACACCCATGGTTGCCAAAAACTGGGTGTGTGGTTGTTGCCAAACACCACCAGACATTAGATTTCCTGAGGCATATCTTCTGTGATGTCACAGCAGCTGCAGCCTGGGGGGAGTTTAGCTGATTTTTGGCTAATTGTACACACAGGTGTACGTATGTACAGTCAACAAGGATTCAGTGAGGACAGTGACTGAAATACCTTCTCACTCTTTGTGGACACTCCTGGACTCTCCCACCAGTGGAGAATTTTGCACACAGTGTATTATCACATCACATCTGCAGACATAGATATTTAGATTTTGATGGTGTAAGTTTAGCACCTCTCAGGAGTACTAAATTCAACCTAAAACATCCTGAAAGTTGTGTAAAGAAAATACTGATAACCGTCACAATTTTCCTGGAAAAAAAAAAAAAACACCTCACCAAAACCTAAAATAACTATGTACACCCATGCCAATTGTAGCTTCTCAGAAAAAAATTAAATGGCATGTAAAAAAAAATAATAC
This sequence comes from Anomalospiza imberbis, assembly GCF_031753505.1. NCBI lineage: Eukaryota > Metazoa > Chordata > Aves > Passeriformes > Viduidae > Anomalospiza > Anomalospiza imberbis. The sequence goes on from NC_089707.1 coordinate 3,451,335, forward strand.
CTGTAAGAATAACATTGCAAACTGTTATTCATTCTGCCAGGAAGATACAGTAATAGCTGCTTACAAACAGAAAAGACTGAGAAAACATCTCTCCTTAGGGCAAATGTAGTTAATTCTAGCAAACTATAGCAGAAAGGGGAAGTATTTGCCCTAAATTAACACAAAAGGCAAGCTGGAAGAAAGATGGCAACTGTGTTTTTGTCGGCCTCTTCTTTCACAGTAACTTCCAGGAAGAGCTTGGAGTATGTTACAATTATCTGGAAAAATAATCAAAAGCACCCAATCTTCCTACCAAATTACATTACCTCTCGAAGTGTTTTGGTCTTTGAATCCCTAATCTAAGGCTTCATGCCTACATATGACAATTGGGAACACGTTTGATCAACAGAAATTTGAAAAAGCATGTACTGGTCAGTTGGCAGAGGGTTTCCAGGCCCTGGGGTGTCACAAGGTTGGAACTCTTTCCTCTGCATTCTGACTGCCTGGAGCCAGCAATCCTGCTTCCAGAGACTCTCCCACAGGCATTTACTCCTGTCATCTCTTGTTCTCAGTTAACTTAGTCTTTAACAGATCTCTATTTTTGTTTCCAAACCTTTCACTTGAAGCTGTTCTCTCAGATTAATTCCTTTGAAACCATGCAAAAAAAAAAAAAAAAAAAAGAAAAGGTAATGGTGTTTTTTGACTTCAGATAATTTCAACTCGTATTCTGTAATTTTTTTTTTTTTAAGTTAACAGAGCTATGAATGAGTTAAGGCACCCAAATGCCCAGAAAAAAAAAATAAATACCTTGGGCTAAATACAACTAAGTGTTCAGCAGTCATTTAATTGCACAATCCTGTCCCTAATTTGTAGCATAATGCTGCCAATGTCTTTAGGGATCCTAAAATACAAATACTAGAAACTCTGTGACTGTAACGGACAAGGCATCGACAAGACATTCCCAAGGTTCATTCTGGATTCCTGGCTCCTCAATGTAACTGCTACTCCTAATGTAATTAGCATTTAGCAGCAAGATCAGCATGTTCTAAGAATGAAATAAATATTCACACAATCAATACTAATGGTTCAAAAGCTCAAACACATTATTGAAATCAATAAATTTCCAATCTTTCTTCTGTCAATCCAAGATTGCAGAAACGAGACCCTTGGCAACAACATTCACAGCTCTCAGGACCACAGAAGCTTCTGCAAATGAATTCTAGGCCTGAAGGTTTGTTGTCTGTGGTGCCTGTGAGGTGTTTTACTGTGTTCGGAGCTGGTAGTCTGTAAAGGGGGAAAAAAAACAACAAAAACCCAATTTTAATCATTTCTCTCATTCAAAGGAGTAAAGCAGAGCAGCAATTTGGGATAAAGTGATAAAATGCATTCTTGTATTAATATATATTATTAAAAGAATGTGCAAATAGCAATAAAACACTGAGAGGGGGAATAGCCTTCAACTGAAGGAGGGAAGGGTTAGATGGGATATTAGGAATAAATTCTTTCCTGTGTGGGGGTGAGGCCCTGGGTGCCCAGGGAAGCTGTGGCTGCCCCTGGATCCCTGGAAGTGTCCAAGGCCAGGCTGGATGGGGCTGGGAGCAGCCTGGGACAGTGGAAGGTGTCCCTGCCCAATGGCAGGGGTGGAACAAGATGAGCTTTAAGGTCCCTTCCCATCCAAACCAGTCTGGGATTCAACAATTCTATAAAATAAACTCAAATCTTTGCTTAGAATGGCCATGAGAAGCAAGGCAATTGTGGGCAGTCATGCTTAAATGCCAGGAAAAAATTACTCATAAAAACAGAAACAAAAAAAAGTGAAAAACAAACTAACTAAACAAAAAAAAAAAAAAACACCCAAATGACAACAACAATGCCACCACAGCAACAAAAATCCCCAACAAAACCAAATCCCATCATTTTTGCTTGCTAAGAATCTAGTATTTTTTACTAGACAGTGTCTTATACATTTTAAAGCTGGCAGAATGATATGTGTGAGCATACTGCTAATGTCATCTTTGTTTTTAAATTTACCAAATTCCAGCTCAATTAGAAAATATTTGAACAGCATGACCACTCTACCCCACTGGGTCTTTCATTACTACACCAAAAAGGGAACTAAAAAATCAACAGTGTAGTTTAATTTACTGTGTATGTAAACCAGATAGTTCCATACTCAAAAACAGGAGCTTCAATTTGTAGGTTATATCTGGAGAAAGAAAATATTCCCTTCCTCTCACCTCCATTCTAATCCCCCAAAGAGGGGACTAGAAAAGAAACAGTGCATTTTAATCTACTGTGTATCTAAAGCAGATAGTTCCAGACTCAAAAACAGGAGCTTCAATGGGCAGGTTTATTCTGCAGAAACAAAGTATTCCCTTCCTCTCACCTCCATTCTGGGTGATGTACCGGACCCAGGGCAAAGCCTGGTAGCCACTCTTCTCAATTATCTTTAAGTAACGAACCTGGAAAGAAAGATTTGTAAGACATAAAGCCTCCCATGCTGACAAAGCAGCATTTAGCAAAAAACCTGACCCTTTTATGGGTAAAAATCTGTCTTGGGGATAAAACTGAACAGGAATCATCAGGATGAGAAACAGCTCGTGTGTTAGAGGGCAGCATGTGAATTTATCAGTATTTCTGTTTTCAATCACTGACCTGGATTCCTGAAGTGGTGAAATAGGGAATCTCAAACTTTACACTGATGGGAGGTTTTCCTTCCTTGTCTTCAGCTTCCACACTTGGAAGTCCAAAGTGAGCTCTCATCAGGTATTCTTTTCCACCCTATCCAAAAGGGACATTTTTTTTTTTTGAAGCAAAAAAAAATAATAAAAAACTTGCAACAATACAAGTAGCTTTCTTAACATCAAACTGCTGAACTCCACTATGTATTCCAGCTCTTCTCCAGGGCCTCAAAGTGACATATATTTTAATTTTAAAAATCCTTTTTAAAAAAAAAAAAAAAAAAAAAAAAAAAAAAAAAAAAAAAAAAAAAACAAGCAGATCCAGCCTGAGGCATAATTAATTTTTTTTCCAGCCTCATAGTCATAAATTGAGAACAAATAGTGACACACAGCTGCACTACTATCACACCATTAGCAGGGGACAGACCTCATGCTCATGGAACCACCCAAGAAGCAGAGCCTGACAAAACTCAAACAGCTGCTGCTAAGGCCAGGCCAAGGATTACACCACCCAGAGACATCACTCAAAAATGTGCTCTCTGCCCGGATTCTGAAAAAATATCCAAGTGTCCAAGTGAAATAAATATAAACTACATCTATTAGCAAGTTCCAATCTTTCATCCATGGAAAAAAGAGGAAAAAAGAGGAAAAAAGAGGAAAAAAGAGGAAAAAAGAGGAAAAAAGAGGAAAAAAGAGGAAAAAAGAGGAAAAAAGAGGAAAAAAGAGGAAAAAAGAGGAAAAAAGAGGAAAAAAGAGGAAAAAAGAGGAAAAAAGAGGAAAAAAGAGGAAAAAAGAGGAAAAAAGAGGAAAAAAGAGGAAAAAAGAGGAAAAAAGAGGAAAAAAGAGGAAAAAAGAGGAAAAAAGAGGAAAAAAGAGGAAAAAAGAGGAAAAAAGAGGAAAAAAGAGGAAAAAAGAGGAAAAAAGAGGAAAAAAGAGGAAAAAAGAGGAAAAAAGAGGAAAAAAGAGGAAAAAAGAGGAAAAAAGAGGAAAAAAGAGGAAAAAAGAGGAAAAAAGAGGAAAAAAGAGGAAAAAAGAGGAAAAAAGAGGAAAAAAGAGGAAAAAAGAGGAAAAAAGAGGAAAAAAGAGGAAAAAAGAGGAGACACTGCTACTTGTCTGATACCAATAGGATTTGCTTTAGGCAGAGTCTAAACGTGAATGAAATATTAGTGTTAAGTAATTATTACACTCTTTGGTGGTAAGAGCAAAAAATAACACTTACTGGAAAAGATTTAATGGACCAGACAATTTCACTGTTCTCTGGAACCCATTTGACACTTCCAACAGTGGTTTTGAACTTTGGCGAATCTGCATCATTTGGAACTGGGATGTGAATCTCCACATTGTTGGCAGTTGATCGACGCTTAAATTGACTCTTTGCCTAAAGAAGAAAAACAATAAAGCAGAAAAGCAGGGTCTAAGTATTTCCATGATGCTGGTGAGCTCAGAGAGCTGTGAGACACACAGCTCCCCTCCACCCCAACCTGTATCCTGAGAACCAGAACTGGAACTGAGATCATAACTGACAAATGAAGTCTTCAAAGGTATCCAAGTCCCACAGAAATCCTGAATACTTGCACAAAAATGCATATACTGCTCATCAAGCTTTGAAAACAAACAAAAGAAGACTAAAATTAGCCATGATTACTTAAGGATGTCTGACCTTGATCATGTACTCGATGCGGCTGTGGGAATGTTTCTCAATCACAGACTCAATCCAGATCAGGGGCTTTACCTGGTGGTGAAAAAACACATCACAGCTCTGAGTTTTATTCTGACAGAGTCACTAAAATGTTGCTTTCCCTTAAAGCTACACTCAATATGTGAACCACACAGAAAATGCAGCCTGGGGTGTTCAAAATGATAGAATTGTGGTTTTTAAGAAATAATTATACAAATGAGCAAGCAATTATATACCAATGAGCAAATGTACAACAATTATAGGCTTAAAAATGTATGTCTCAGATTAATCCCTAATAACAAACACTTGCATTAGAAAATATTTGATATTTTTACATACTAGGGACTGAACTATTTCTTTGCTATAGACCTTCTCTAGATTGAATTTTTTGACATGCCACCTTTGTCACCATGGCTGGCATACTCCAATAAAACAAAGTGCCATAAATACTGCTGTTAACAAGCACAACGAAGTGTTACACTGACATTGTGCAGTTAGATTAAAAACACAGTATTTCAAAAGCAGTTGAAAATACAGAGACTTATTGCTAAGTCTAAACCTTCTTCTTCCTCCAGAAGGAGTGAGCACCACGTTTTGCTATTAACAGCTGACTCGAAGATCCATGTGCTGCCCATGTTTTATGAAAAAAAAAAAAAAAAATAAAAAGGGAAAGCTATTGTGGCTACAACCTAAACCATTCTCATTTTAAAAAGGCAAACATCCAGACTCACGTGGGTATTGAGACGATACGACATGAGCTCAAACTCTCCATCAGGTGGAATGAAGGAGATTGTCCTGTCGTTTTCAAAGCGAGAGAGACGAACACACTGGTGGAACTTCACGTCTTCCAGTTCCACTGATTTACTTTTCCCACCTAGCAGGAAACACACAGGTCACACAAACTATGGCCCCAAGTCTTGCCACAGCACAGATGCTGCCTGCTGACATTCCTTCCTTTTAGCCAACCTTCTAGGATCAGGGCAGTGACTATCCCCCTGTGCTGGGCACTGCTGAGGCACCTCCAATCCTGCCATCAGTTTTGGACTCCTCACAACAAGGAAAACATTGAGGGGTTGAAGTGTGTCCAGAAAAGGAAATGGAGCTGGGGAAGAGGCTGGAGCACAAGGAGCAGCTGAGGGAGATGGGGGGACTCAGCCTGGAGAAAAGTAGGTTCGGGGGGAGCCTTCTCACTCTCCACAACTCCCTGACAGGAGCATGGAGCCAGGTGGGGTCAGGCTCTGCTCCCGGGCAACACGGGACAGGACAAGAGGAAATGGCCTCAAGTTGTGCCACTGGAGGTTTAGGTTATATTCTGGGAAACTTTCTTCACTGAAAGGATGGTCATGCATTGGCACAGGCTGCCCAGGGCACTGGTGGGGTCACCAGCCCTGGAAGTGTTCAAAAGGCCTGTGGATGTGGCACCTGGGGACACGGCTTAGTGGTGCTCAGCAGTTGGACCTCATGATTTCAGAGGGCTTTTCCAACCTTCACGATTCTGTGATTACCATGCTCCCCAGGCATCCCAGAACTCAAAACTCCTGACAGCATCTGTGATGATTGTCATGATAGTGCAACACTCACGGCCTGTGTTATCAAAGAGAACTTTGTCATTCAAGCCAAGGCGCAGCTCTGGCATTCCTGAGAGGAAAACTCTCATTTTAATGGATCCAACTATCTCGCTCCGTAACACGTTCCCGTTGGCACTGACCTGAACAAAGATGAAGAGGGAGGTAAGACTTCTCTGATGTGGTATGCTGTGACATACAAGAAACACTCCCACCCTATCCCCATGCCCTGGGTTTTCTTGGATGTGTTTCTTATCAGGAATTAATCCAGCAGAGTGAATTAAATCAGGGATGTGAAGCAGCACAGATAGAGGATAAAAGGATATATCCAAAAATCAGCAATACACACAATTAAAGCATTATTTGTACTGGATTTCCTTAATGATTACATTACTTCATTATTATTACATTACTTAATTAATGATTTAATGGGAACTTAATGATTACATTGCTTTGAGTGTCACAGCACACCATCCACAGTCAGACTTTTTATTGCAGGTTTTCACACAAAAAGCCCTTTTTAACACTTCCTACTACAATTCTTACACAAAAGTTGAAGTCCAAGGTACCCACCAAAAGGTTAACAGACTCTATGACATCCAGGAACACCTCGTTTTTCCTGTATTTTATCCCTTCTGATCTCCATGAAACAGCGTTTGTAACAGTGGCAGGTGGGCGTGGGGCTCCAGTTTCAAGTTTGTGGCCTTCCTGAGTGATGTACCTTCACAACCAGAAAATTGGCATGGAAAAAAAATAATATTTCTGATAATTAGAACACATTGAAACATTTGTTTGCCTATGGAAAAAGGCTCAAAACATTCCAAGGGCTTTGTCACTGTTGAGTGATACTTACTCTTGTAAAATTTTACTATCAGTGGTTTGTGGATAACCAAAATCCATAAGCTCATCTAACAACTCATAAATAATAACAAAATTATCCCTAATGCTCTCTTCTTCCAACTCCTTGAAATATTCAGAAAAAACCTGAAATACAACAAGAGGAGGGAGAGGGAGAAGAAAGACATTAACTGAGGCAGCAGAGCACACAGAGAAGGTATTCCTGCATCTAAAATAATAATCTTGTAAAGTTCCAACCCCAACCCCATACTTCCCAAACGGCATTCTGCTCAGATCAGCCCCAGGAAACTCACCACAATTAAAACAGATACAGAGAATCCTAGAAGAAACTATTATGAAAAATATCTATTCTGGAGAATATATTTTTCTCAAGAGGTACAGATGAGGCAAACACAGGATCTGTGTGAAGCACCACAACACATGCACCAATTCCCAGTCTCCTCCAGGTGCTCAGGTCTTGTGTAACTACTTACAGCACTGTGCCCCCATCCTCTGCCTACACAGCTACAAAATATCAGTGCCCTTATTAGTGGTTAAGAAGACAGCTCTACAAAATAATCAAATATAAAGTAAAAATGCTGTTGTTGAAGTTCTTAAAAAATGTGAAAGCTCTATGCACTTCTATTTAGACAGAACATAAAAATTACTTCTGAAATATACTCACCTGAACTACTTTATATAAAAATGAAAACACCAGTGAAACACAAGCATTTTTCTTAGAAGTTGCAACAACTGATAAAGGATGTTCAGGAATGTGCATTTTAAAATAAGTTTACTAAGACCATTTTAAAAAAAGCCTAATTTAAGGCACTTGGAGTTGCCTGGAAGAATTCTGCATTAACTACTTACCAGCACCTATGCTCTAGGGACATATGAAAATAAACATTCAGGAAATCATTAATTAGAGTAAAATTACAACACTTTTCCCGACCTTGTGCTGCTAGTATATAAGACACTATGTAAAGCACAAAACCCCTGTTTAATATAACTTACTTCACTGAATATAGCCTCTTTACACCACTTCACCCATTCTCCAACTTGCATTTTGACATTAAAATAAAAACCAAACCAGCAAGCCTTGGCAGGTGAGCACATCTGCAGCACAAAGGATACGATACAGGTTGTTATGTTTAATCCACATGAAACGAACTCCTCCATGTGCTAGGATAGGAGAAAGCGTCCCCTCTTCTTCCTTTTCCATAAGGATTGGCATAAAATGTTCCACCTCTGACATGTCCACATCTCCACGATAATTCCGACAGATCAGGACCTATAAGGAAAGCAACCAAATCCTTCTTTTTTCTCTTTCACAAGGGCTTTATCATGCAAGACACACGAATGCTTCAAAAACCCCTCTAAAATAATCCAGCTTCCCTCGAGCCTCTCTGCATTTGTAAGTGCAAATCACAATGCCGAAGCATCACAATGCCGAAGCACTCTGCCAATTAAAACGCAAATACCAACATTTAATTGCAAAGCCATGTATTAGTATTTTCCAGACCTATCCTTCCTCTATTAGTGCTCAGGCTCTAAGAATGATTTTAGGATAAGAAAACACGCAACTCCTCTGAGGCAAAGCGGCTACGATACCGGCAGAGACTACCCCGGGGATGCCGCCTCACCCAACATCTCTACCGGCGAGGGGCTGCAGGCCACAGCTCCCCACAGCTCCCCTGTCCCCGCTCGGCTAACCCGGGGCTGGCAGCCCGGGAAGCGGAACGCGGCCCCCGCAGCCCTGGCAGAACCCCCAGCTGGGGGAGCGGAGCCCCCAGCTCCGCGCCGGGCCTCACCTTCCCCTTCAGGTCCAGCACATAGACGGCGCTGGCCGACATCGCCCCGGCCGGGCCGCGTCCCGCCCGCCTTCCGCTTCCGCTTCCGCGGGAAGTGACGCCACCGGCCGCACCGGCGGCTGCGCGCAGCGGCGGAAGGACACCGCGAGCGGACGGCGCCGTTAAATAGTCCCGGCGTGCTTTTCCCCCGCGCCCGTCCCGGGAGCGCTGGCACAGCCCCCGCGGCGGGCCGGGCGGCTCCAGCCCGCCCAGGCTGACGTGGGGCCCCGGACACCCGCTGAGGAGCCAGGGCTCAACGGCGCCCGCGGCGGAAAAACTCATTCGGGTTAAGAACAATATCCCGGTTTAAGCGGCGCGTTAGGAGTTCGAACACCATGATACATGTCATCCCTCAGAGGGGTAAGACTCGAACTCCACACGCCCCATTTCATACGTGTATCAGCACCGGAAAAGGGATGAAAGCCGCGTTTTAATAAATGACACCGAATTTACAAGTTGCAGCAGACCCCTCTGAAAGACAGAAATGATACTGTTGATACTCAAGATAGAAATGATACTGTTGATACTCAAGATAGAAATGATACTGTTTTCCACAAAAATCGGATTCAGTACCCGGTGCACAGCAAGGCAGTAATTAGACACTCGAGAGACACACTGATTATTTATTTCAGAGCTGCACAAGCCTGGATGCTCGGTGGGATCCCAGAAATCCTGCACATCAGCTGTTGAAACTTGGACATCGCTCAGAGCTTGTTGGCTGCTCCCTATTCCATGGATTAAACCTCCCTTCTTGCCGGTTAGGTTTGAAAGTATACAAAGATCAAATACCTAAGAATATCCTTTCCTAAAACAATTTTACATATTTCACATTTTTCAACATGGCCTCTGACAGAACTTGATAGAAAGTAATTATACAATTCACATAACTTACAACAGAAACTTAAATGTGAGACTGCCAGACTCTCCACTTCAAAAAGGGAGAACTGTTAGAACCAAAGAAATAAAGGAATGTTTTCCATCTGGCTCACAGCAATTAGTTTTGGCCTTAATCTCACTATAAACACAAAAAAAACCAGCCCTCTGTATCGACGTAAACCAGAGCTCCTCAGCCCAGAGGAGACATTGCTGGATGTTTGGTTTTAAAAAAACAAGTCTATAAGATAAGACAGTATAAAGTCATAAAAGCTCAGAAGATGTATTAGACAATATGGAGAAAAGACAGATTTACATGGCAACCCTGCTTGACACAAACAAAACACGACTCCAGCTCCAGAGCAGTGAAAAGCAGCCCGGTCATTTAGTCCAGCTGACTTTGGGAATGTCGTAATGCTCAGTCAGAGTATCCAAGTGCCTGTTGAAGTCCTGGGGGAGGGAAAGAGAAAGAAAACAGGGTGCTGACATCACCAAATTGAACCATAAGCCCCCGTGCGTCCCGGCTTGTGTTTCACAAGGCGGAACAGTTCCTTCAGCCCAACAACAAACACGCCGGTCTGAGGAACGCGGGATGGTTTTGCTCACCTCCACTCGCTGCTTGTGGGTTTTCGACGCCTTCTTCAGGATCCGCTCCATTTGCTGTAGGAGACACAGAAGGGCCGGTTACTCCCGGCACTCGCAGCCCCCTCAGCGGCCGCACCCCAGGGGTGGCGGCGGTTTTTAAAGCCTTACCCGCTTCTCCTGCATCTTCTCGTAGGCCACCTGCGCCGGGGTCCGCTTGTCCAGCCCGCGCTTCTTCTCCTCCTCCTGCTTCTTGCTGCTCACGATCTGCTCCAGGATCTGGGCCTTGTCTTTCGCCTTCTTCTTCTTCCTGCGGGAAGCGCCCGGTCAGCGCTCAGCCCCGGGGCTGTGTGTCCCCTCCTCGCCCACCGTTCTCCCGGCCCCTCCTCACCGCCCCCCGTTCTCCCCCGGTTCCCCTCGACCCCCCTCACCGTTTGCCGGCCCCCAGGGCCCCGCCGCTGCCCTTCAGCCGCAGCGGACCGCGCTGCACCGCCTCGTAATCCGCCATGGCGGAACGGCCGCGCCCGCGCCCCCTGCCGGCACCGCCGCAACGGCACGGCCGGCTCCGGGAGCCGCGCTCGAGCCCCGCCCGGCCCCTCCGTGAGGGGAACCCAGGCGGCTTGCACCTCCGTGCGGGGACCGGCCCCTCCGTGAGGGGAGCCCAGGCGGCTTGCACTTCCGTGAGGGGACCGGCCCCTCCGTGAGGGGAGCCCAGGCGGCTTGCACCTCCGTGCGGGGACCGGCCGCTCCGTGAGGGGAACCCGGGCGGCTTGCACCTCCGTGCGAGGACCGGCCGCTCCGTGAGGGGAACCCAGGCGGCTTGCACCTCCGTGCGGAGACCGGCCCCTCCGTGAGGGGAGCCCAGGCGGCTTGCACCTCCGTGCGGGGACCGGCCGCTCCGTGAGGGGAGCCCAGGCGGCTTGCACCTCCGTGCGGAGACCGGCCCCTCCGTCAGGGGAGCCCAGGCGGCTTGCACCTCCGTGCGGGGACCGGCCCCTCCGTGAGGGAAGCCCAGGCGGCCGTGAGCTGCCTCGCACCTCCGTGAGGGTGACCGGCCCCTATCAGAAGGGAACCGAGACTGCCATAAGCCCACTTGCACCTTCGTGATGGGGAACGGGAACGACCCCCGCCCCGCCCCTCCGTGAGGGGAACCGGGGCTGCCATAAGCCGCTTTGCACCTCCGTGAGAGGAATCAGCCCCTCCGTGAGGGGAACCGAGGCGACCATGAGCCGCCTCGCACCTCCGTGGCGGGGACCGGCCGCTCTGTGAGGGGAACCGAGACTGCCATAAGCCGCTTTGCACCTCCGTGAGGGGGATCTGCCCCTCCGTGAGGGGAACCGGGGCTGCCATAAGCCGTCTTGCACCTCCGTGAGGGGGATCAGCCCCTCCGTGAGGGGAACCGAGGCGGCCATGAGCCGCCTTGCACCTCCGTGAGGGGAACCGGCAGTGAGCCCAGTCCGGGGGTATCTCCGTGAGGGGAACCGAAGCTGGACTTGCAAAATGTGGAGTATATCAAGATATTTTAATTTAGATTTTTATTTAAATGTAAACTCTTTGTATACTTTCAAACCTAATCAGCAAGAAATGAGACATAATGAGTGGGAAGACAGCAGCTAGCAGCCCTTAGTCAACGACATATGGGAATTAACAATCTTTAGAGATGAGTAAATCAAAATGCTGATGTATGTGTGTGCATACACCGATAATTTGGCAAAGGACTCAAGGTCTGTATATCCTACAGCTGAACTATCTTCATTATAATACTTAAGATCATGCCTCAGGGTCAAAAAGATCTTGCCCAGGTGCAGACCCTTCCCCATTGAATGTGGAGAAGTTAGCTGGGGATTGGCTAACTTGTATGGAAATTACAAAATAATCTTAATATAGGGGCTGACCTTGGAAAAAGACTAACTCTGAACTTTTGTAAATAATGGCGTGGAAAGTCCAGTGGGGTGTGTTGGATTTGTGGAAACCCACCAAGCATCCAGGCTTGTGCAAATAATATCTCTCTCAAGTGTGTAATTATTGGCTTGTTGCACACCACATAATAAATGTGATTTTGAGGACAACAAGATGGAATCGCCTTGAGGAGAACACCCGGAGATCCAGGCTACACCAGGAGAGACCAGCCCCATCCCTCCCCACACTTTTTGTTGCACTCTGAACAGAACCATTCCAGATCATTTTTGCTATGTGAAGATGCTCTGAGGAGCAAGCCTGCCCCAGGAACAGATTTCCACCAGCCAGAGGAAACCAGTGACCCAGAAATAGAAACTTTACAGATCCATAAAAAAGCAGCCTGTTCCAGTTCCTCCTTTTTTCCCCACTAGTTTTTCATCTTTCATACAGCCTTTCATAGCATCACATTTCTGTTCACATGTATGAACTATACGCTCACACGTCTTTTCAGTGCAAAGGCCATGTATGTATCAGTATGGATGGATGTCATGCTAATCACCATTAATTAGTAGTAACGTACATCAGCAGATGATGCAGAAGGAAGGGAGTGAGCGGACTTGATGGGTACTACCTCCAGTACAAGCTACCATCAGCATTAGTGTATTTTAACAATGTGCATTAAAGGAAAATACTGGCACAGGCTGCCCAGGACAGTGGTGAAGTCACCATCCCTGGAAGTGTTCAAAAAACATGCGGATGTGGCACTTGGGGACATGGAATAGTGGTGACCTTGGCAGTGCTGCATTAATGATCCAAAAGGGCTTTTCCAACATTTATAATTCTGACCCTATAAAATATGAGACGGAAAGGAGGAGGGGCTACCAAATTCCCATCATTTGGTGCTAAATTTTAAAGGAGGAAAACACTACTAACACTTTTCAGTTCATTCACCATATCTGAAGGCATGAAAAAGCAGGGTCCACTGGGTCTACCTGCAGCTGAAGGGCACTAATGAGCAGCTATTACTTATTTGGCTAAATCCTGTAACCCGAGTCTTCGTGGTGCACACAGGAGACGGGTGAATGCTGCTGGATAAGAGCCTCAAGCAGCCAGACTAAAGATTTGATGAAATGCTCCTATTATGATACTTTGCAGCCTGTACCAGTTGGTTACCTGATCCTCTGCTGTACCTGAGCCTCATTGTTGCAGCTTTTAATAACTGAATATCCAGAGGAGCTCTAAAGGTGCCTTTGAGGAAAGAACTGACAAGAGTCAGTATTCCCAGCTCAAAATGGGCAACAAGCAAACCATTTTCACTCAAGAGCAACTGGATGCATATCAGGTATAAAGCAAACTAAATGGCTCTTTGGGCAGGACATTGAATAATGGCAAAGGTGTTGCTGGGTTTTTTAGAACAACATCTTTTAAAAATTAATAAATAGACGTACTGAATTGCAGCAAAGATTTTAGTAACATAGTTTGATTTTTATATCAAAAGGAAGGGTTATAAAATACGCCTAATTGTATGCCAAAAATAAATCTTTAATGCTTACACATACACTACAGTATAAATTCATTTAAGTCACTGCATGGGAAAAGTTTGGGCCAATGCATGCTAAAAACTGTCATTTCGTGTTATACCTTTTCTTACTCCATAGGACTGCACATTTTTCACAAGGAAAGAAATTCTGAGGTGAGTCTTCTGTATGCATGATGTGAATAAAGGGCAGAGATTGCTGTAAAGGCAGGTTACGTATGGGGTAAAATATTTAAAAAATAATTTTTAAATAGATTTACTCAAACTTAAAGTGATACTTTGGAGCAATCTGAGCATTTTTGTTGGCTTTTTTTCATTTACAAACCAACTGAGCCAGAATTCTAAATTTTGTATTAATGTACTAGTCCCTCTCTATTTATTAGAAATAAATGTAATTAATTACATCTTAGTGGCAGCGACATCCACGGTTTTCTCACACGGTTTTCAGACAGATGCTTCCAAGTGTACTGTTACTCTTTGGAATACTTTGCTGGTTTATGAAAACCTTAATGATTGTGTTTTCTTCATGTTTTCTTGTAAATGATCACACTGCTGCTCCAAGACACATTTTTGCCGAGCCTCACCGAACTCCCTATTTAATCTCTGGCCAAAGGATCTGATAAAGGCAGGATCGGGTGGGACTGAGAGTCCTCTCTGAAAACATGAATTTATTCTCCTCTCATAAGGGTTTGGCTGCATGTCCTGTGTAAGCATTTTCACCTAACAGTTCTATAACGAAGCTTTGTATTTTTCACCAGTTACACTATGTTGTTTTAATAACGGTTGTTCCAACAAAAACGTACTGTTACTTAGTGACTGATCTCCATCTGGTAATGGATGCAAAGCGTGAAAAATGAGGTGGAAAAGCAAACCACCTTGTTCTCAGAAGTCCAAAGAGCCAACAAGCCTTTCTCTCTGTCTCAGGCTGTTTCACAGGTACCGAGATCTGGCCCCGCAGCTCGTTCCCCTTGACTACTCGGACAAACCAGCTGTGACACTCCCCTACGAGCTCATCGGCAGCATGCCAGAGCTCAAGGTACCGAGCACACGACTCGAGTGACACATTTCAGTTTCATCTACCCTTCTTGAATAATTCATCCAGGACTAATTGCTGGGAGGCTGCCATAGAAATGAATTTGGGCTTTCTGGAAGCTTCTAGTAATTCCCAGAAAACATGCTGAAACAGCACAAAGGTTAAAGAGGGTGTGGCTGTGTCTGCTTCTGACACAGCATTAGACAAGAACTTAAAGGCAGAAAGGGGAGAAATTGCCAAAAACGTGTTTCAACTAAAATAATCTCACTCCACTTGCCTTGCCTGCACTGAAATGAATGCTAGTAAGGATGACCTTCCCTTGCTCCTGTGCTGTTTCCCAGGACAACCCATTCCGCCAGCGGATAGCAGAGGTGTTCTCAGAGCACGGCGATGGCAATATGACTTTGGATGATTTTCTGGACATGTTTTCTGTGCTAAGTGAAATGGCTCCCCGAGACTTGAAAGCTTATTATGCTTTTAAAATTTATGGTGAGTGGAGACATGCATAAAAATTAAGTGAGGAAATCCTGCAGCTTCCTGTATGGCTGCAAAATCCTCACTTTGTCAGCATAGTGATTTTTAGTTACCATTTCTTTTAATTCCACTTGAATGTTTTTCTCCCTCCTCTAAAAACTTCTGGTTTTCTTTATCCTTTTGTCTCTAATTTATTTGGTATTAAGATTTACCACCAAATTTACAACTTGAAATTACCTGCAGTTTTCAAGAGCTGATAAACATTAAGAAATATTTCTGTCTGAGGGGCTGCTTGGAAAAGTACAGCACAGGGGATTTGGCTGCCCATGAATCTGTAGGGTGGGTTTGGGAGGGGGAGGCAGGGAAGCACACTGCAGGTTTTTTTTCTCCAAGGACAAATGTAAAGATTTTTTTAAACGTGTATTTACAGTTACTTTCTTTATGATCAGCTAAAGAGAAACAATATTTCAAACCAACACAATTTTGCTGGAATGCTTTAATGGTGGCTAGGCTATGCTTAGCCATTAAACTACCCTTTGTATGAAAAGAAAAAAATTAAGAGATTTTTATTTTGTAGCTCATTTCTTTTACAAATACATAGAGGTAACTTCATTTCTGATTTGAGAGTTCTACTGATAAAAATCCATCACAGCCTGGGAACCAAACCCTTCTACTGGGTCTTGGCAAACAACCATGTAAAATGATGACTTTTGTCACTTTAAATTAACTTTGTCTCCTTTGTCAGACTTCAACAATGATGATTACATATGCAAATCAGATCTAGAGAAAACTGTTAACAAATTAACCCGAAATGAACTGACCCAGGAAGAAGTCAGCCTTGTGTGTGAAAAGGTGATTTATGAGGCTGATGTGGACAATGATGGCAAGCTGTCCTTGGCAGACTTTCAGCATATGATCGTACGAGCTCCAGATTTCCTCAGGTAATTTCTGCTTTTAATTTCTAACCCAAAATTCTCTTAGTTTCCTTGTCAGAAGGCTCTGAAGTGTGTGTTTACATCTCCTATGCGTTTGCAGATCACCACTCTTCTGTGGCAGGTTGTAGCAGAGCTGCCCACTGCAAACACTGCAAAAATAGATGTTTGAAAAAGTCTGGAGGCTTCTTGACTTGCTTTTGAACTTCCAAAGTACTTTTTACATGATACAAGGTCCTTGTAACTTAAAAAGTTAGTATTAGCACTTAGGCTGCATTGATAAATGTATGAGATTTGCTCACTCAGTACTTAACATAGTGTTAATGTGGTTTCTGATGCACATCTTACACAAACCAGCACTCAAATCTTGCATTTATTTAATGTACCTCATCTTTGCAAATCCTTTGAAAATAAAGTTTCCAATTTATCACAGAGTCCTACAATTAATTGTAGTAAATCCTTTAAACGGTGATACATAAGTGATCATGACTTCTGTTTTTAACAGCACCTTTCATATTCGAATCTGAATCTAGTCAACCACAGGGATGGGAGTGCTTTCAACAACTGTTACTACACCTGAGATTACCAGCCACGAGAACACAAGCTGAGAGGGGCAACGAGGACAACTTCTGGTAACTGAACCACTCAGAGAACTGTTTTTCATTTATCTCTTTAAGAGGAACAATTCCTTAAGCTCTTCATCAGGATTTCCTTGTAATTTAGCAAAATGTCTACTCCCCACCCTCAGCTAGAGCAAACCTGGCATGGACTGTCAGAAGGGAAGTATTTTTTTTCCAAGTTCAGATACCACCAGGAAGTAAAGAAACTTGTATCAAACTAAAACCTCTAAAAAATCACCCAAAAATGCCTTAACCAGTAAAAATCCCTTTAGTTTCAAAACCATAAGTAACTCCTCTGATTATTTATGGTCTTAATAAATGGTCCAATGAATCAATTCCTGAAATATTCTCCCACAGTGCAGGATTTACAATGAAAAAGTCAGCATAGTTTACAGACAAAAGAGTCCACCCCAGGTCCTGTCCCTCTTCTCCATTTTCAGAAATCCTCTATTTTCCACACCCACCAGGGTCCCTACGCACAAATGATGAATAGGACTGAAAACTTAAGGTTGTAAAATTCTCTTTTCATAAGAAGTTTATTTATGCAGTGCTTAGGGTCCTGTACAAGAGAGTAAAAACAGACATACTGTAATAAACAACAGTTTTGTTTTAATACAAACATGAAAATCAATGAGAAGTGTTTAAGAAAGCAGTTCTAATGTGGGAAGGGTGGCAGCCAAAAGTGATCATTTGAAAAATACAATTTACAGTTATTTTTACAAATTTTGGGATGCATTAAATTCCCTTCAAAACAAACTCTTAAGTCCCAACTCACACTCAATGTAGAGCAGGTGATTCCTGCAGAAAGGCTGGAGAGACCAGTTAACCAGCCAGTTACCTTTATTAACCACAGCAACTCCGGGGATCAGTGAAGGATGGGTCAGGAATAAGGCAGCCTGGAACACTCAGGCTGCAGTTACCATTCACATTCCTTTGAACAGATCCTTAGTTAAGCTAGAAATGAAGACACAAGTTAGTCATCATTCTTCCCAAGCCCTACAACTTCTACAAGTACAAAGGAGCCCATCCTCACACAGCTGTTTGTGCATTCCCCTGGCAAGTCCAAGAGAACAAGAAATCATGGCAGTTTTGAGCATGATCATCAGCCAAACACTCCACCACAATAACCCCTTAGCAATCATCAGGGAGATGATCAGCATCTCACAGGAAAGGAGAGACCAAATAATTTTCAGCAGCAGTAAAGAGACTTACAATAATCCATAGGATTTATAAATCTGAGGCTGGAAGTCTGATGCTGGCATAAGGTTTGGATGTCAGGAAACATGAGCTGTGCCTGTCAGCACAGGACAAAGATAACACAGGTGTTAAATAAGTGTTAGAACAGCAGCTCCACCATTTATTGACAGACTGACAGGTCTCCACCCCAAAGAGCGATGAATGTGCAAACAGCCTCAAAAATAAGGTCAACCACAGAATTCCATGATACTCACTAAAATAAGGGAATTTGAGGACATGCTCAAAAGTGGCTTTGTTTCTCTACAAAACAAATGTTAATCAATTACCTGACATTTTAGTGGTATTTAGACACTGAGAATGTGTAGTAAGCACAGTTAGTTTTGCAGACCTACTTCAATTCCTCAGTTTTACAGGTTTTTTACCCAATTTCTGATTTTTTCCTCCTTAGTTGAAGAAAGCTTAGACACATGTAGATGATGTATGTATTTACAGAGTACCTCTCTGACAATCGCATTTTCCATTACATTCATACTTAATAAACACAGTAATTGAATGATGTGAAGGAAACACACTGTACTTCTCCTAGATTTGATGCCTGTGTTTGGTGACACATAGCTAAGCCCATGTGCAGTGCAGTGTCTTTAACCTTTTCCTCTCTGAGACTTGCATTTTAGGTTTCATGTTGCTTACACAGATTTCATGTCTGTGTAGAGCCTTCATACCCAGAAGTACAGTGATGACTGTAGTCACAGTAACTGCATGAGACTTCCTGAGATCAAGCAATAATGTTGTTTTTCATAAACCCAACCATTTCAAAGGAAATAATGTTATAATTAGGTACATAAACACATGCAACAACCAGCGTAAGTTTAAACAGAAGTTATTCATGTACAAAGAATTCTGAATGCAAGAGAAACTTCAGATTTAGAAAATAAGTGAAAAATCACAATACCATCCTTCACGTTTTACCCACTTGTAAATGAATATGGTTTGCTTTCCCATCTTGGGATGAGTTATTGATACAGTCCACAGGCAAGAAATAGCATTGTGGCAGACCCATGGTATCAAGTCAGATAAACACCAATTTTTCCAGTCACTCTGAAAAATAAATCTGGCTCGGCATCTGGCTGTATAAAGCACAATACAGATGCAAGACAATCCACAGTTATTACTAAGCCAGAAGCAAATTGTTACAGAGTTATGTAGGAAATTCAACCTGTCTTATCACCACCCCAGTTGTGCCTCAATCATTTCTTGAAGCACACACAAACTGTTTAAAAACATCCTTAGCTCAAGACAGAGGTGCTGCTTGTCCAGTCTACAGGTCTGTGTTAACTACACTGTCTAGAAGCCTCCTCAGTAACTTAACATGGTTTTTATCCTACAAATACATCTATGTGTAAATCCACTACAGGGCATGTTCATCAAGTCCTCATGCTGAAAAGCCACAGGTAAACAAAGAACCAAACCATCATAAGGTTCTGGTTAGATGAAAGCTTTAATCAGGACAGAGATCATCTAAATGCATCTAAAATGCATTTCTATGAACCAGCAACTTACAGAGTGAAATCTTCCTCCACTTTAGAACAGGCAGTATTCCTGCTGGGCCCAACTGCATGCTGCAGATTTATACAGTTTAATTGTGAACCCAAGAGATATTTATCCACAGCGACACTTATTAGCTCTACTCTGAGGCCCAGAGTTCAATACCACAAACTTGAAGAGAACAAAACTGGTGAGTAAATTCCACAACTTCAAAATCAACTTTAATTTTACCCTTAAGTGCAGTTGTCAATGTAAACAAAGCATGTTTCAGTTCCAGCGAGCTGCAGGACCCAGCTGGTGTGTGCACTGGGGCAGGTACACCATCACTGCAATCCCTGGGCAACAGCCTTGGAGGCTGATGCTCTTACTGGCTCCTTCTGTCAGTCTAATCCAGAGTCAGGCTTGCAGCCCCTGCCCTGTGAGCAGCACCCACTGAGGAGGTGTACTTGGCTCTGGCCTTCCACACATGGGAATGTACTGGGCTGGGTTTGTGGGAATGAGTAACAGGCTGCTCTGGGAGGGCTGGACGTGCACTGACACAAGCTGTGAGCAGGCTGATGGCTGCAGTGATCCACACCCAGCAGCAAGGCCAGTCTCAGTCCAAGCCAGTGTCTTTTCACAAAGTGTTCTGATGTGCAACATTTATTTGCATATGTGAGCAAGTGTGTTTGGGAACACATGACTGGGAGCAGTGCAATACGTTTCCTTGTCATGATTTAAACCTACCTACTCTGTCATGATAGGTCTGGAGTCATTCCCAGCTGGAGAGTGGTAAAGCCACCCATTGTAAGGTGACAATTTGTGTAAGGGTCCCTGCCTGACCCCGGTTCTCCAAGAACAGATATCAGATCATCTGTACAGGACTCAGTGTAGCCAACGGATCCTGTTAAACATGTCTGAATGTCTGGAGTACTTAAATAAGCACAGTCAAGTCTAACGTGGATGAATTGCCAATGGTAAGGACCCATTCTATGTACAGCACACATTCTTTTTTTAAAAAAATAGAGATTCCTTTGAGGAGAATTTTTTTAAAACTTCAATTGTACTTGTGGATTGTCTAGAGTAACACAGCTGAGTAAGAGACAGGCAGATGAAGGAGTTTCTCTGTAGTAGTAAAGAGGTGGAGCTGCAGAAAGCTCCCTCGTACCTCCTGGGAAGGCATCAGCCTGCACTGCTCACCTTGGTGCATTTCTGGGATGGTCTCACGCCACTGTTCCATGTGCAGCTACACACTGGATACGCACAAGTACCATGTATGTACACCTGTACTTCATTAACAGTGGTATTTAGGCTTCTTATTTTGATCACAACTTCATCTTTCTAAACTGCATACGTGACAGATACGAATGAAGACTGAAGCAATGGTGCTGCATCCCAGGTCACATGTGCTCTGCTCTTCCTCTGCTAGACAATACACATGCCCAGTGGCAATCTGACAAAAATAAACTTGTTTCATCTCCAAAATTGAAGAGTCAGACAATTACCAAAATAAGCCATTTCTTATTCAGATGGTCACAGAGTGACAAGGTATGTTGGGAGCACTAAGTCCACAGAAAGAGGAAACCTCACTTAGCACAGGCACAGTCCAGCTCGGATTAAGGCCGTGTCCCTCACAGAAGAACACATCGGAAAAAGCTGCTTTTCTTTTGCTGGTCTTGTGTGATTTTGACTCCCTGGTTGCTGCCTTGAGGGCTATTGCCTTCCTGAAGATGGAAAGAATATCCAGTTACTTATTTATACTTAACAGATTCTTCCATCCATACTTCATCTGGTCACTCTTAACCAAGCCTGACATACACAAGAACCTTTCCCACAATCAGTAAGAGGCTTCACTCATTTATCTGAGTGTTACACCAGCCACAACCAAAAACTGGAGAACTGCATCTGCAGCTTTTGGCTTCAATCAGCTCACACTGCGCCTATGCCTCAGCTTCCATCAACTCAAGGACAGCTGAGACTAAAAACCAATAAACTACAGGGCATGTTGTTGGAAGGCCTAGGCATCATCAGCAAGAGCCAAAATATCCCACTGCATCAGTTCATGTCTGGTCACATGAAGGTGGAAATATCAGTAAGAGTAGAAAGAGACTTCATTAGCTTCCTTTCATATTCCTTAAGGAACAATCCAACATCACTGTGCATTTATTTGTTATAAAAACACAACCCAATTGCTGCTCAGGATATTCGTGCAAGGATTATCCAAACCTATTAATTCTTTACCTATTCTTAAAGTGTTTGAAGTTTCTACCCTGAAGTATGATGTCTGCCTCCTCTATCTCTAATTTATATGATTTTCAGACTGCAAGAGTGATAAGTATCATTAAACTGCTCCGCCCCTCACCTGACTTTTGATAAAACAAATAACAGATAATTTTATTTAGAAAACCTCAACCATTGCAGCTAATTCCTGAAATGAAGAGACAGCCAACGTCAGAGCACAGCTTGACAAACTAAAAATACATTTCTAGAACTTCCAGGGGTCCTTCATGAAAGAGCCTATGACACATTTTTTTATACATTGTGAAACAGTTCTTGCAATGTGGCTTTTGGGTTGCTTTTTTTTTTCCAATTTAAATCCAGCATGGATGAAATCAAAGTTACTCACCAACTTCTTGTCCATTTTTGCTTTGATATCTCTTGCAAGAGTGAAAAATGCCTGTGACAAGTCAAACAGTTCAGTGTTACAGGGTATAAAATGTTTTCTAACAGTTTTGTATAGCAATGAGCTGCCTTCCCAAGTTTTGACATACTATAAAAGAACGTTAGGCTATCAGTATTTCCCCCTCTGCTCCAGGTTTTAATGCTCCTTCTCTAGCTCCACAATCTTCTTTGTGAACCCCAAAGCCACACTGCCACCCCCAGCCAGGGTCTGTGCTGCAGGGAAGTGCTTAACAACGCATCTGTGGTACCCAGCCATGGAGTTCTGCATCCCACCAGCATGGGCAACTGCCCACACTGCTGGTTTGCACAAAGAGGACAATAAATACAAGAGAAAGGCATCAGTACTTACATTCTCTATGTTTATATTTGCTTTTGCACTGGTCTCCATGAATTTAATCCCGAAACTTGCAGCAAGCTGAACAAAAGCATATTGCATGTTATTGAACAACTGCAGGAACAGCTCCAAACACAGCCCTGGGCACAGCATCTGTCCCTGCTGCCACCAGCAGTGGAGTCGGGAATTTACTCCAAATCCCCAGAACAACTTGCAGAAATTAGGAACTAAATTCCACTGCAGAACAACTTGCAAAAATTAGGAACTAACTCCCACTGCAATTGTCATCTGTTCTCACTGCCTTTGCTCTGCTCTTTTACACTCTGCACACTTTTTAACTTGCTATTTTTCATTTGTTTCTTGCATAGATACCATGTCAGTCTCATAACAACCACAGCGCAGAAAAAACTCTGCTCGACTAAGTAACATCTGACATCAGAAAAGACAATCCCATCTACCTTGTCTCAGTGGCTTTCAGCCAAAACAGACATTTTCTCCATGTCCAACTCTAGCATCCTTTTAGAGAAGTCCTGCTGGTTGCCTTGCATCTGTTAGATAATTGACAAGAATCCTTAACACAGGTTCTGCTGTTGATGCCAGTGGGGAGAAGCACTGCCATGGCAGCTTGGGGAATGTGCAGTCACTGCACTCAGGAACAGCTCTGGGGTGCCACGGCACGTGCAGACAATCAGCAGGCCAGGTTTTGGATTCTGAAAAGCCTAAGTCAAAATACATGGAAGCCACGGCACTTACCTTCTCCCCTTGCTCTCTAGAGACTTGTCTTTTGTCATTTGCATCACATTTGTTCCCCAGGATCATTTTTTCAACATCTGGAGAGGCGTGCTGAGACAAACACAGACCAGAAACTTGGGCTTGGCTTTTGTAGATAAACATTGTCAGACAGCTGAGGCACCCACTGAGTACCCAACACAGAGATGCCAGTCCTGAGAATCTTCCACAGATTTCCAGGCTCCCCCAACCCTTCTTCCCAGCATGTAACCTGCACCATGGCAGTTCCTGGATCAATTGTTGTGGCAGGAAATTGTCACATTAGGTGCCCTCAGAAGTACAGGGGCTACAGCCCTCACAACAAATCACAATCAGCCAAAGCATTCCAAAAGCTATTACTGATTTCCATCCCACTTTTCTTCCAAGTACCCCGCAGCACATGACAAAATGTAATGCTTCCGAAGCAATTAAACTTCAATTACTTTCAGAGGAAGGAATGACACCTTTAACAGTCAGTAATAAGGAAAGAGAGAAATTACCTCTTCAATATTCCTCACCCAGTTCCGAATATTTTCAAAAGACTTTTCGTTGGTGATGTCATACACTAGCATAATGCCCTGAAGGTAAAGAAAGACTGTTTCAGCAGGAGTTAAAGGTTTATCCATAGCAGAGAGGAACAACTCAACGGTGGCTATTTTTAACAACTGGTTCCCAGCTAAGAGCAGTGAGATAAGGTGTGCAGGACATGTATTTATAGAGTGAAACATGGGGGAAGCTGCCTTTGCAAAGTCCCAGATCGTCCCAATGTGGGAAATGGATTTGTAGAGAGCTCTCAGAGACAGAAGGCCCACACAGTATGCATCAGTATGCAAACTTTGAGATAAGAAATGCTGACTTAGAAATACTGTAGTATAGAATAGATATTGTCGAGAGAGAAATGAAGCTAGAAAAAAGCTTCAAAAGATGGTCTTGTATATAAGACTAGATACTTTGGAGAAATAGAATTATGGGAGATATATTGTAGTGGGACCTATGAGGGGCAGTTGTAGATGATTGGTTTTAAGGTATCTACAACATGGTGTGGTAAAAAGTTGATAAGCCAAGAAACACTTACAGCGTATCGTAATTAGGAAATAGTTGGCTTCTGATTGTGATGGCTTGAATTATAACATCTAAAAAGCCACAAGTAAACAGAGAAACAAACCATCACAAGGTTCTGGTTAGAGGAAAGCTTTATTGTGTATTGTCTCACCCTTCTCATGAGACTGAAAATGAAATAAAAGTTTTTAAAACGCCTCTCAGTTACCCCATCTCTAAGCCAAGAAAAGGGTGTTATCCACCATCCCAGCACAGCTCCAGCAGCGCTTGTTCAGGAGCAGAGCTGTGGGTGTGCAGCCAGGCAGAGCAGCATGCTGTGAGTGTTCCCCGCCAGAGCCACCCGGGATTGTCAGCCGCCCGTCCCAGAGCCCCGACCTGCCCCTACCATGGCTCCCCGGTAGTAGGCGGTGGTGATGGTCCGGAACCGCTCCTGCCCGGCCGTGTCCCTGCAACAGACACAACACGGGGCTCACGCCAACCGCTCCCGCTCAGCTCCAGTTCACAGCACCAAAAGCCTTCCATTAATTTGAACCAGTCTTCAGAGCACCAGGAACTGCCTTTCGGCTTCTAAAGCACCACAAACCACCGAGCAGCACAACCGGATCGGAACCGAAGCGAACCGAAGCCAACCTCCCCACGCACAGCACACAGCCCCAGCGACCAGACGCTCGCTGCAGCAGAGGAGCCTTACCAGATCTGCAGCTTGATTCTCTTGCCATCGAGTTCTATCGTTCTAATTTTAAAGTCGATTCCTGAAAGGAGAACCAATCCCTTTACTCACAGGTCCCGCCGAACGGCCAAACCCAAAGCTTTGCTCTCAATTCCGCTGCTCGGTGTCCCGTCCCTCAGCGCTCCCTCCCCGGCACCGGCCAGCTCGCGGGGCTCTGGCCCCAGCCCAGTCCGGAGCGCCCCGGCACGGCAGAGCCCGCCCCGCGGCTGCCGCGGCCCAAGCCCCGCGCGGGACCCCGGTGTGCGGCGCGGCGCGGCCGGGATTGGCGGCCGGGCGGCGCTCACCGATGGTGGAGATGAAGGTGGCGTTGAAGGCGTCCTCGGAGAAGCGGAACAGCGCGCAGGTCTTGCCCACGCCCGAGTCGCCGATCAGCAGCAGCTTGAACAGGTAATCGTAGGTCTTCGCCATGTTGGTGGGCGCCGGCCCCGCCCGCCACACGCTCATTGGCCCAGCCCGGCGGAGAGCGCACGGAGCCGGCACGCCATTGGCTGGCGGCCCAGACACGGGTGTAAGCGGCGCTGCGATTGGCTATCGGTCCGCCCCGTCGGTGTTCCGTCATTTCCGGCTACGCACAGGCGAAGCCAGGCGGTGATATAGTGACGTCACTCCCGTACCTGCCCGCGCCGTGACGTCACGCCCCCCGAACGCTACAAAAATCCACACGAGGCCTCGGTACTGTGAGAAATTGTTTAATAAGAAACGGCAGCGGAGGTGGCGCCACCGCTCGGGTGCAGCTTCTACCGGGGTTTATAGGAGAGGACTACGGAACCGTGAGAACAGCCACGGCGCGGCACACGCGGCGGCCCTGGCACACGCGGCGGGGGCTCCCCGGCCCCGAGCGCTGCCCGGAGCCCGTGGGGCGGCTGTGCCGGTCATAACTTAAGTGGCTTTTCCAGGATACAGAGAGAGAAAGGAGAGAGGAGCGAGGCAGGGGCAGGGCTGGCTGCCGCTGGCTGCCGCCAGCTCTGCGCCGCTCATATACAGTTCAGTTCGTTTAGCGTCTGGTCCAGTGTCTGGTGCAAGCCCAGGTTCTCCTCTTTGGCTTGAGCAAGTTTTTCTGGTGAGAAAGAAGAAAAGCACAAGATTTAAATCCATGTTATTTTACAGCCTTTTCTCTTTAAATAAAACCTGGGGTAACTTACCTTCACATTTAAGACACCTTTATACCTACATCATCAAAATGGGGCTGATTTTTTGTAATTGCTGTGCTTAAGGGAGGTTTTTGGACACGTCTCATGGAACGTGAAACACCTGTGTTTTAATGTGTCACTGTGTCATTTATAGGCCTCAGCCTGGCTTCTCCTTGGACTGAGAGGTTTTTAACCAGAATGGTGGAGCACGAGTAGACACTGAATGCACTTAAAGCTTTTCACTGACTAAAGGGAACACTAAAATTCAAGTGTTTGCCAGAGCCAGGTCCTGCCCCGTCCTGACCGTGTCTTGCCCAGCCCCACACGAGGAGCTGAATGTGTTTCTGGTGTCATCACCACTGTATTTGAGCTGATTATACAGAAGTAAACCCTGCAAGATGAAAGGTAGAGGTATCATGTTTTATTGAGTTCCCACAGAGGTGGGAGGGTGGCTTGTAAAGTGGCACAGGAGTGACAGGGATTACAGGCAAGAAAAGCTTGAGAAAACACAGTGAGTGGGAGCCCCGTGTCCCCACACAGGGGCAGGTCACAAAGAGGTCATGTCGTTGAGGGCATGGTCGAGCTCCTCACTGATGGCTTTGTACTTCAGCTTCTGAGCGTAGAGCTCGTCTGTCAGGCACGAGGGCAGCAGGAACAGGCCAGCAAGAAATGCAGGGAAGAGAAGAGGCCACAGGAGGAGAACGGAGACAGGCAAAAGGCAACAGCAGCCAAAGCAGTTGGGGAGGAAAACAAAAGAAGAAAACAGAGGCGTATTTGAGTATCAGAAGGAAAGCAAAACACCCACAAAGCTGCCTGGTCAGAAGTTTCCCCTGGGTGAACTTTCTGTCTTTTTGTAATCTCACAATTGTTTTCCAGTAAGCAGATAAAGTAGGGTGGGGATCCTGAGCCCTTGAGTCCCTCTGTCTGTTAGTTGGCCAAAATCAGGTAATTGTTACCAACTTTATGGAAGGAAACCTTTTTCAGGAGAACTTCCACCACAATGGGCAGGTGCCCAGTGGACACATCACACCCATATGCCTGACCAGTGCTGCTGTTCTTTCCCATTAAATCCACCACCCACTCCTAGAATTTGTTCTCTGATATGAAACTGACCACTGTTAAAGAAACTTGACTCATTCCATACCTTCCAGGTCATCAATAGACTTTTCCAGTTTGGCAACAGTTCTCTCTGCAAATTCTGCACGAGTTTCAGCCTAAAAAAGTTGAAACAGCATCACTGGATGCTCCTAGAAAGATTATGCCCAAAGATGCATCCAGCATGGGGATGGCCAAACTTACTTCCTTCAGCTTGTCAGAGAGAATCTTGATTTCTTCTTCATATTTATCTTCTTTTTCTGAGTACTGTGAAAACAATAAACACTCTTTAAGGGAAGTGGTAGCAACAATAATAAATGTTTTTGAAACTGTGACCTATTTATAAGCACTCTTCCTTTTACAACAGCTGCAAACACCATTTCCGTGCTTTTCTGCTCTCCTGCAGACCTTCAGGATTGTTTGGGCAGAACTGATGGAGTGGTATCCACAAGCAGGCAGGTAAAAGCTCTCATTTCCTTTGTATTTCTGGTTTATTTCTATGAATTCTATTTGCAAGGTTTGGCTTGGCTCATATCCTTTAGTTTACTGAAAGAACCAACCTTTTCAGACTGAGCTTCCAAAGATTTCAGGTTGTTTGTGACGTTCTTTAACTCCTCTTCGAGGTCACTGCATTTACTAGAAGGGGAAAATAGAAGTATGAATTACTAGTGTTCTTGTTATGATTTGGAGGAGTCTAAAAAACACAAGGGAGGAAGTAAGTCTGAAAGAAGAAAACCAGGTATGTAGTGTACAGACAAACTTTTCTGCAAGTACTGACTACCTGCCTGCCTACCAGGAGATTATTTTTAATGAAATGTAGTGTTGGTATTTCCTATATTCTAAAAAGTTACTCACACTTCAGACACCTCTGCACGCTCCTCAGCTCTTTCCAGTTCACCCTCCAAAATAACCAGTTTACGGGCAACCTGTAAAAAGACGACAGCCAGTCATCAGGCCAGCGTGCAGTTCACAGAATCACAGCACGGCCTGGGTTGGGAGTGACCTCAAAAATCATCTAGTTCCACCCCCTGCCACAGGGTGGGACAACTTCCTTACAGATTTCAGACAGCACTCAGAAGTACTCTGCTCCTGCTTCCTCTGGAGCAAGGAAATTGGGTTAAAGCATGCACCCACAGATGTAACAGCCCTCCCCACTTAGTTACATTTTGCAGTATTTTTAGCATTAGGTACCTAAGATGCTGCAAATCACTATTAAAATTCCTCCTTGCTGGCAATGTTCCAAGGATGAAGCATCACCCAGTGCCAACTGAACACAGTGACTAGACTGAAGAGCAGTGTTACTGTTCACGGCTCTCCTGTATTTCACCATTTCCTTCTCCCTTTTACCTCCTCATACTTGCGGTCGGCTTCTTCAGCAATGTGCTTGGCCTCCTTCAACTGCATTTCCTGAATTTCCATTTTCTCTTCATCTTTCATCGCTCTGTTCTCAATAACCTTCATTCCTCTGCAGAAGTCAAAGCATGTTTAACTGAGAAGCATTTTGGCACTTGTATCTCAACTTCACAACGTGGAACTTGATATTTGTAAACTAAAAGCAGCCCATTATGACCATCGTGTTCATCAAGGCTAACAGAATTACCCAACCAAGCTTGTAAAAAAGTTTAAAGTCTCTGACCTGCAGTAGCACATGCAGATACTTAATTACACAGGAATGTTTTATTCACATATATTCATTTTTTTAACAACAGAAAATAAAAAAGGAGCGTACCTCTCGCTCTCATCTGCTGCTTTCTCAGCCTCCTCCAGTTTCTGCAGGGCTGTGGCCAGTCGTTCCTGGGCACGATCCAACTCCTCTTCCACGAGCTGGATGCGTCTGTTCAGAGCTGCCACCTCACCTTCGGCCTGCGTGGAACAATGGCCCAGAGCTGGGGTTAGACAGGGCACTTGCTGCTGGCAACCGCCCCCAGCAAATCAGTTTCCTTACAACTACAACAGCATCTCCCTGGGACGTGCAGGGGAGCTCAGGGGCCCTTCTGCCTCTGCTTTTTTGTTTGCTTAAACTCTGGCATCTCAGGAATGTCAAGGTATGGAGTGTGTGCCTGTCCTTTCTTTTTTTAATGGCACTTATCATTCCTGCCACACAAAAAGGAAATCTACAGGATTGCAAAAAGATCGGGGTATTTTTGGAGCACTATCCAAACTTAAAAAACGAACTGTTTCCATGATGGCTTAGTTCCAAAACCTTCACTGCTGGTTTCTCTGCCCTTGGTTTCAGTGACGCCCTGCCACAGCTCGCTGTGAAGCTGGAGCCAGTTCCTGATCCATCCTGGCTCCCCAGCCTGCAGACACTGGAGAATCGACGTGGTCAGCTGGGCACAGACAGTGGCCTCAGCATGGCACAGTCAGGCTTTTTTGGGACAAAATCAGATCTATTCTTAAAATAAGTTAACTTTGCTTCCTGCAGTACTTAAGGAATTAGGCAGGATGCATTCCTCAGTAATAAGATCTGTTTGTGTATTACTGAATAAACTGCACAGTAACTGGAGCACCATAAATGTATAAAAGATAGACTACTTAATAAATGGAAGAGACTGTTGGGAGAAATGCTCGATACAGACAACATGGACAAATTGGTGTCCATAAATATGTGTTTATTAAGATTCAGCTCCTTTAATTGCTTGTTTTTGAAGGAAAATAGAGCCCTGCTTTATTAACTGCCAGCTTGTGCACTGTATTGTCCCCCAATCTGAGGATTGCCATATACAAGATTAGATTTTTTATTCCCCAAACACTTTTATGGAATATAGACTCTGGAGGGGCAACTGTTTTACACTGTATGTTAAAACACTTTGGGAAAAAAAAAAAAAAAGCGTTTTGCTGCAGCTTAGCAAATATGGTCACTGACCACTCCTAAGCTGGAGGAAGTGGTTTCCATTCACTTCTGAGCCATCTTGGAAAGGAGTTCAGTGGCTGATCCAAATGGAAGCTGACAGGATTCCTCTAGTCATAAATTATCCAACATTTCCTCTGTTTTTACCCAGTGCAGTGTTTAACTTCCCGATTTATACACAAGGCATCGATCATGTACAAAACTGGCATCTGTTCTGTGGCAGCAACTCCTTCCACTAGACAGGGCACTTTTAAGTCACATTTTAATTCAGCAAGATTCCAAAGTTATGGAGTCGGGGCCACTGGGAATCTGGGGTGAGCCTGGCTCCACCTCTCCCAGCAGCAGCCCGCAGTCCTTATACGGTAAAACTAACTCGCTGACATGTGATAAAATAGCAGGAAGATGCCGGGAAGGCTGATCGCACACAAATCTAAGTGAAACCAGCTGTCCAACCCCGGGAGAGCCGCACGCTAGCGGAGAATTCGCATTTCTCTGTGAAAACCAGGACGGAAAGTTATTTTTCAGCAGTTCGGACATTTCCCAGCTGTGCTGAAGCCAGCGGTGCGGCGCCGAGAGGCGGGAACTCCCCGCTCGGTGTCATGCAGCGCTTTTGCCTAATTAACCAGCCATTTCCTACTAAACTCTGAACCGCTCCCCAGTGCCGATCGGTGCTCGAACGCCTTTTCCGCAGGAATGAGCCCCAAAGCGCGATAAGCGACGGGCGAGCCGCCGCCGCCGCGCCCGGTTCTCCCGCGGGACGGGCCGGGCCGGACCGGGCTGGTGCGGGCGCGGCGCTGCGGCAGCGCCGGCGGCTCCCGCGGGCGGTGAGTGCGGAGTGGAGCGGAGCAGCGCGGGGACAGCCGAGGGATGGAGGCAGCCGGCGGCCAAGCCGTCCTCCCGCAGCGGGGAAGAGCCGGGCGCGCCCCAGCGAGAGAGAGCCAGAGACAGGAAGGAAGGAGCAGCCCGGGAGAGAGCGACCGAGAGAGGCGAGCAGGCAGCCCGGGCGGTCTCACTTTCTCCCGCAGGTCCCGTTCCAGGTCCAGCTCCCGCTGGAGGACCTGCGCGCGATCCTCCGCCTCATCCGCCTGTTGCTGCAGGCACTGGATCTTCCTCTTGACGGCTTCCAGGGAGCTCGGCGCGGCCATGGGCGCGGCGCGGACGGCGGGCTGGGCGCGGAGGTGCTGCACGTGGCGGGCCCGCGCCTTTCAATGGCCCGGTGACGTCACGCGGCTGGAGGTGGAGGTGGTGACGTAGCGCTGAGGAGCGGCGCGGGCACGGCCGGGACGGGCGCGCCCGGGGCCGCCCTGCCCGGCACGGCCCGGCCCGGCCCGGCCCGGCCCGGCCCGGCCCGGGGGATGCTGCCCCCCGCGGGATGCTGCCCCCCGCGGGATGCTGCCCCCCGCGGGATGCTGCCCGGGCCCCCCCGCCCCACAAAGGGGAGGCTTTCACGCCACTGCCACGACGGGGCGGGCGTGGCGGGGAGCCTGGACTGGCCTTTAGCCCTGGCGCGGGGATGAAGGCAAAGGGCATCCATAGTCCTGCTGCCGTCCCATTTTCCTTCAAAAGGCACCATTTTGCTTAGTTCTGTTAAAGGGGATTTCTCCTTTCCTAAAGAGCTCCCTGCAGGTTCCCCGGGGTCCCACCAGGTCCCCTCCGGGTACCCATGGAGCCTCAAGTGGTGCCGGTTCCCGGGGGCAGCTGCGGGTGCCATGGTCTCGGTGCAGAACAGCCCCGCTCCCTTTAGCAGAGGGGAGAGGCGATCAAAACCTTGTACCTTCTAAAACCCTGTAACCCCGCCTTTCTGTCCCCCGGCAAAAATGCATACAGCCAGTGAAGTGCATACAAAATACACCGAGCAGAGTTACAGGCAAGTGTTAGCCATGGATACATACATCGGTGGCCTTCTTCTCAGCCTGCTCGAGTTTTTCCTGGGCATCTTTGAGAGCCTCTGAGTATTTATCCAGCTCATCTTCAGTTCCTTTCAGCTTCTTCTGCAGAGCTACCAGCTCATCTTCTACCTTTCAAGAGAAAAAATCCCCAACGTGAGCATACCGATGTATCAGTTACAGTTTAATATAAAACCACTCTTTACTATTAGTTTTAAGCCAATATAGCATACAAAAAGCCGCAAAAGACCAGATCAAAGTTCTGCTAGTGATAGCAGCCTGAGAATGACTGGTAGCAGTTGCCAGGGAAGGATCATTAAAAACATGTCATCCTTGAGTAACACTGCCTGCCACCACACACACAGGATCTTGGTATAAGCCCTTTTCCACCTCACTTAGGTTTTTTTGATACCCTGCAGCAGTTTTGCAGCATAATTCGAGATGTTTTTAAATTATGTCCTTTTACTGTTTGTTCTAACACTATTACCTGGTGATTTTCCCGGAAACTATTCAATTCCTGTACAGCTGAAAAAAATTAGTGGTCCTTCCTTAATGATCTGTGTGTGTGCTTCAGGACACTTCAACCCAAACGAGGTACTCTGGATGTGGGAGGGAACAGGGCTGGCCTTGCTCTAGGTGGGAGCTCGGGAGGTCCCTTCCCACCTGGATTATTCTCTAACTGTGGCCCAAGCTCAGACTCCTCCATACCA
Source organism: Anomalospiza imberbis (assembly GCF_031753505.1). Lineage (NCBI taxonomy): Eukaryota > Metazoa > Chordata > Aves > Passeriformes > Viduidae > Anomalospiza > Anomalospiza imberbis. The sequence goes on from NC_089707.1 coordinate 3,483,841, forward strand.
TATAAATCCATACTGTTCACTAGAATGGTGCTATTTATAACCTGCTGGGAGGCTGTTTAGTGACAGTCTCATGCTCCCTTGTGCATGAGTGATAAGGGGAAGAATTCGCCTTATCAAAGGCCTGCTGCTGATAAGGGTGGGCCTGCAAACCCATCTGCTTCATCCTTTCATTTGCAACACAAAACAGCTCAGTCTGTTGAGACAGTGATTTATCCATTTAGCTTCACCTTCACAGAAATTTACTCTACCAAAATAGTTTGTGTTTTGGCGTACTTCCTTCATTTTAGTTTCACTGATAGTTTTAAAGACATTTTTGGTAGTGTGCTGCTCTGGAATGTTGTTGTGTTGCAGAGAATAACCAGACAGTGTGAGAGAACTGCAAACCTTGCTTGGTTCTGACAGAGGGACAGTGAGCAGCATGAAGCAGATGCTGGCTTTGTGTATGAATATTAAAGTAATTATTTGAGTACTGTGCCCACATTAAAAAAGAAGCTGAAAATTTTGAGACAATTCAGAAAAGAGGAGTAAGATCAAAGATTTATTTTTTCTAAAGAAGAAGAAATATTAGGCCAGATGAATGCTTATAACATATTAGAGCAGCGTGGAAGATGTAGAAGCAGACAAATTTAGAGAACGTGAAAGGGAAAGATGTGGTACTTTTACTAGAAGTGCTATAAAAACTTGAATGTACTCAGCTAACATTTCAAGATCATTCTGGAAATATTAAAGCTCAAATAGGAGACAGACACCCAGAATAAAGACATTGAAAAGCAAAAGAATATGAAAATGTTATCATTAGAATTCAGTTAAAAGAACAGCATTCAAATTAAGATATTTTCCATTATTCTTGACACAAAAAATAAGAGAACATATCTCCTGTTGAGTCTCAGCTGTTACCTCTAAGGGGCACTATCTGCACCAAGAACTTGAAGTGAACTTTATTAATTCATTTCAAGGAGAGGCTTAATTAATGTTTAGACACAGCCAACTCTATTAGCACTAGTCCTACAGGTGTCAGGGTTTACAGCTTTGATTTTAAATATGTAAAGGCCTTTTGCATGGAATTAAAGCATGAGAAATTTAGGACAATTATGTAAGATTCAAGAAAACTTAGACAAAGTACTGTTAATAATCTGTGGATGATGTTAATTTTGGAAAGACAGAGGGCTGAGAAGTTACAGCCTAGTCCTGACTGTAGAACCATAACAAAAAGGCAAAAAACTTCAAAAGAAGATTAACAGAAAACTGACTTCAAATTATTTTGCTTTCTGAATCAGAACATTGCCACACAGTATTTTGTTACACTTATTTCCACAGCACACACACAGCCAGTGATTTTATTTCCACTTACCTGCTTGCATTTGTCCTCAGCTGCCTTCTTATCCGTCTCAGCCTGCTCTGCTCTGTCAATGGCATTCTCCTTGTCTAACTTCAACATCTGCATCTTTTTCTTGATAGCTTCCATTTTTGCTCAAGGGCAGGCTGGATCTGTCACGCAACTAAAATAATCTTATTAGTAAAATGTTAGATTTTTAACAGCTTGGACAGAGAAAGAAGTTGCACCCAGGCAAGTCACAGGGAAAATGAGCTACAAGTGGTTTTAGAGAGCTTTAAACCCAGAGCCCCCTGGACAAAACCCAGATCTATTGGCCTCTTCTCCGGTACTCCATCCACAGCCTTTCTAAGGAATGAGCTGGAACAGACTCACTAGAGGAATCTTCACCACTCCATCTCCTTATTTGGGTCCTGTTTTCTTAAAGAGAAAACTGTTTCCATTTTTAAGCTTCTGACAGAAGCAAAAGTGTTGACATATGAACACATGCTTGAAGAAAAGCTGATTAGCTCCCCTTTGTGTGTGCAGAGCAATTAACCAACCCAGCAGATCTTGGGGATGGCCTGCCTTCCTGGAATAAAGGCATGAGGCTAATGAAGGGAAGGATCTCTTTACGTTACTCCAAAATAAATCCAGACATAAAATAAATAATTAAAAAAAAATCTATGCTTAAGAGGAGGCTAAATTTAAGTTATAAAAAGATGCAGGATATAAGACAGCAGAGGTTTTTGCTGTAAAAATAAGCACTGGTGTTAAGGAACTAGCTATAATGTGTGATAGTATAACGCATAACAGAACTCAAATTTAGATGTCAAGTTCAGGCTCAAGGCAAACTCAGTGAGTTTGAGTGCCTGTCCTTGAAATTTCCCTCAATAAATACTTGGGGAACTGAACAACACCTGAAGTTGCAGTCTGATGAACACTGTAAATTATTCCTTCTGCTGTATGAAGCAGTCACCTTCACTCTGCCAGGGAAGAGCAGGCTCTGGGGAGGGCAGGAATATCTCCACTGACAGAGGACACCAAGCAGAGCATCCAACAGCCCCAGAATGAGCTCTGCTTCCTTTTGCAGCTCTATTAAACACGTCCCCAAAACCATTCCATCCCTTCACAAGCTCTTGCTGAGCCTCCCAGCCCCACACAGCCTTGTCCTGACTGCTCTGATGTTCTGATATTCTGATGTACGGCACCTTCCAGAGCCAGTTTCTGACTTTGCTACCCTGGCACCTGCATAGAGCCATAGAATTTACTGAGATGGGTCCCACAGGGATCATCCAGTCCAACTCCTGGCTCTGCACAGATAGCCCACCCTGTGCCTGAGAGCGTTGCCCAAACACTCCTGGAGCTCTGGCAGCCTGGGCGCCGTCCCCTGGGCAATATGTCCAGTGCCCAACCACCCTCTGGGGGTGAAAGAACCCTTTCCTGGTATCTACCCTTCACATTCCCCAGTTCTTTGCCCAGTCCAGGCCCCGCTGACCACACCATGCCCCTTCCCTGCTCAGTTCTGCCGTGCTCCGCTCTCTGCAGCCCCGTGCTCCCTTCCCACGTCACTCCCAGCCCCAGCTCCCTGCACAGCCCCTCAGCCCCAGCGCCTACAGCCTCCGGGCCATGAGGGCACCAGGACACTCGGCACAAGACCCAGAACTTCCCCATCCTCCGGGGCTGAGCTGGCACGGCACTGAAAGGCCTTTGGGAGAGGCTTTTAAGGAAAAATCTGACCTTTATTGAGCTAAATATGATGGTAGAGCGGACACGAAGCCAACACCAGCACAATGCCTGCGGCTGTGATAGAGTTAATTTCCTTCCCAGTGGCTGGTGCTGGGCTGTGTTTTGGATTTTTTCTGAACACAGGGTTGAGAATATAGAGATGCTTTTGTTATTGCTGAGCTTGCACAGAGCCAGGGCCTTTCCTGCCACTTACGGGACCAAGCTGGGGAGGGGGCTGGGGGTGCCTGAGAGACTGGGAGGGGACACAGCCAGGGTATTCCAGAGCCAGGGTATTCCAGACCTGACATCCCACTCAGGATATAAATGGGGGGAAGGAGGAGCAAATGGGGCACTTTTGGAGCGATGGCATTTGTCTTCCCATGTCACCATTCCATGGGATGTGGCCCTGTTCTCCTGGAGTGCGCAGCACCTGCCCACGGGCAGCAGTGAATTAATCCCTATTTTCCTTTGCTTGCGCGCACAGCTTTAGTTTCCCCTATTAAACTGCCTTTCCTTCACCCCAGGAGTTCTCCAGCTTTTACCCTTCTCATTTCTCTCTGATTCCGCTCGTGGGCGAGCGAGTGGCTACACGGTGCTCGGCAGCCAGCTGGGGTTAAAACACGACAACGATTTGTTGCTGCTGTTGAAATCAAAATGAATGAATTTTACAAAAACCCAGCCCGCCCCGCACCCCAAGATGGCTGCCGGGAGCCCTCAGGGGCGGCGCTGAGGCGGCGCCAAGATGGCGGCGCCAAGATGGCGGCGCCCGCGGGCCGCGGCTGCCGGCGGGCTGTGGGGACGGCCCCGGCCCCGGCGCTCTGCTTCTTTTGTGTGTGTGTGTGTTTCACCCTTTCTTTATCTTCTTCTTCTTCTTCGTTCGTTTTTGATTTAATGTTAGAAAGAAATTCGGAATTTCTAACAGCTCTAGGTTCAGTGTTTGGAAACTAGTGCTGGCACTTGGTATGCGCCCGTATCCCTCTGAACACCTCAGGAAATTAAGTGTGATTTTTCCGGGTGCCTCTGTAGCAAGGCGGCCCCTGGGCATTTTTTTTTTTTTTTAAGTCTAATTCCGATGACTTTTAAGCTATTCTGTGATTTGAACAGTGGAAGGTAAAATCACATAGGACCTCAGTCTGGAGCGGGTTTAAGGCGTAGGGGTGAAGCGTTGTTTTATCAGTGTTTCCAAACCTTGAGAAATATAATTACAGCCCTATAAACCACATTAATCACAATCATTTGTGTGAAAAATGCATGTTTTATGATTGGCTTTTCGCAAATATTAAATGGAATACTATATGTATTATGTTATATTGATTAGAAGTGCTGTATTAACATTTTAATAGTATGGTAAATGTAGTTTTGTAGTTAAAATAGAGCCTATGTATGTGGGTTTTTTTTTTACTAGCTCAAGCAAGAGATGAGATAATGAAGAAACTCTTCACACAGAGATGACAATGATGGGGGCCCATAAAGAATTACTGCCTCCTTATCGGAAAAGACAAACATTCTTCCACCTTCTCTCCGTCTTTATGGAACCACCAGGATTAAGGGGAAGAGGTTGACAAAAACCAGAAAAGTTCTTAATTTGCAAGGAATTTATGCATCATGTATGAGATGTATGAATATGCAACAGGCTACTGCTTTTAAAGATTATTCCTTTGTTCACAAGGCATGCTTATCGGGCTTAAGTGCCCGAGAGCATCCGGACGTCCGTAATTCTTTGCTTTTTATTGTCTTGTAATTGTCCTAACTCTAAATTTTCATTACTCTAATTGTATTACTATTTTTATAACCATTTTATTATTATTAAACTTTTAAAATTTTAAAAACCAAGCGATTGACGTTTACAACAATTTGCACTTCTCCTTGCCCTCCTGCCGTGGGAGTTTGCTGGTGGAGGGCAGCAGGGGCTCTGCAGGGGTTTGGGGATGACAACAAGGAGCTGAGCGAGGCTCAGTGCTGGTGAGCGCAGCGTGAGCACAGGACCCCCACAAGATTTCTCTGGGACAAGATACACCTTTAGTAACTTTCCTCAGCTGGCCGCAGCCCGGTGGTCCAGCTCACACTGCTGCTGTCTGTTCCAAGCAGCTGGCTGTGTTTTATGGCTCCTCCAGGGCTTCCTTCCCTCAGTCATGCCGCCGCTGCCATCCTGCCTCCGGAGCTGTTTCACCTCGAGGTCCTGCGTGCCACGAGGCTGGATGTGCCGCAGGCTCTCTGACTCAGAGGAGCAGCTTTTAGGGTGTAGTTTGAAGACACAAGGGAGGGCAATGGAGTGGGAAGGACTGTGTTAGCCCTGTTTGACCCAGCACATGTAGGAACTTGTGGAATGGAGGCTGATGCGAGGCTGTGCGTGCTGCTCCTTGGGACAACAGCTGCTTGTACCCTTAGGTGTGCATTTTGAGCTGTTCCTGTGGCTGCTCTCTTCATAATTTCTATGACTGAGAGAAGCACAAGTGGTTTTCCAGTCGGCTCACCAGCCCCCTTCCTGCCACAGCTTCGGACAGGCTTGGATTCAGGGCTGGGGAAGCAAACACCGAACACGATTCTTTTTCCTTTCTACTTGAACTGAGGAAGATAATTTTTCTAATCAATGCTGTTGCATGACTCAGAGCCACATTTAGAAAGGAACATCAAGAAACATGTCAGTCTCTATACCCTTCAACCAGGTGCATGCCCTTCTTCCCTTCCCTGCTTCATGAACTGGAGAGAAACACCTGAAGAATTCAGTGATGATAATCCTGTCAGTCCCACAGCCTCTGGTTTTCATTAGCTTGGGAAACAGTGAGCAACCAAGAGAGAAAGAAGAGCACTCTAAACCATTTATTTTATTTTATTTTTTTTTTTTTTTCAGGCAGGCAGGAAGGTGCTTTACAGGCTGTAAGGGTTCCTTTGTTTTTCCTTTTCTTTCTGAGGAATTGTTTGGGCTGAGCAAAGCTTGGCAAGGTTGGTGTGTAAATATGAGAGGATACCAGAAGGAAATGAAGTTGGATTGTTGGAGAGTGTGCTCATTCCTTTGGCAGCAGGCTGCATGGGAAGCTTGTCACAGCAGGCATCTGAACAGACTGGGGGTGGTCAGACCTGTGGCCTGAAGTCTGGCAGGTCTCAACATTTTCTCTGCTGTCAATCCCTACTCCTTTTTTTTGTGGCCCAGCAGTTAGCTGAGACCCACAACAAGGCCCATTTCTCTAGCTGGGAAAAACAGACACTTTATATTCCCCAGTTTCTCCGGCAGCTCCTTCTCTGCTCCAAACTTCGGTCATAAAAGATCTCCTTCTTCTCTTTCACACTGATTGAGCTCCTACCCCTCATATACAAAGCTGCATGTATCAAGGCTAGAAGCAATTCAAAGCAGAAGAAAGAAGCTGTTGACAACCCTTTACCAAATTCCTTAATTTTACTAACATAAGTATCTCCTAACAATCCACTCTCTTGTAAATTTTCTGTTGTAGAAACGATATAATGTGGTGTATCAGTAGAAAAGGTGGCACTAGACTGAACATCAAACTTGTCTCTTGCTGACATTTCCTTTTAAATGACAAGATGTGTAAACCCTCACATCTCAGTGAATTTTTTGCTCTGTGGGTTCTCCCTTCACCCTTTTCAGTGTGTGTGCCAGTACCAGCCTGAAATACATTCTCATTAAGTATCCATTACTGACCACGGATGAACACTGGGCTGAGTGTGATGAAAATAGTACATCTGCTTTTCCTGTGCCTCGATCCAAGGGAAATCTACCTCTTTTCTTTAGTAATCCCAGTGACCTGCATTTCCCAGCAGGATCTTTGAACACCTGAGATAATGAATTTTACACTGTTTTGAATAGGATGGCAGAATTCACTCGATACCTGAAATACACCCCTGCTTGGGAAGCCTGTCTCACTGCCAGCATTAGAAGAACAGGGTACAGCAGAAGAAAGCAAATACCACCCTAAATCCATGCTAATATTTCTGACTAATGCAGGATGGAGAGGATCCTGGAAAAGAAGGAATCAGCAGCCTCTACCAGAAGATTTTGGCTGCCCTGCTTTTCTCTGGACTGGTCTTCATCAGCGAGACCTTTCAGCTGCAGAGGCAGGATTTGCATTTAGGGCACAGGACTATCTATCCCTGCGGGCCATCTCCTCCTTGTTTTTTACTCTTCCAGCCCATTGCTGGGCCCCAGCCAATGCTTCCAGCTCTGCCTTGCCGTTAGATGGCAATGCAGATCCACAGATTGTGTCTCTTCCTTGATCCTCTGAAAAATGACGGTGCTGCAGCTGGAATGGCTCATAGAGCCTCACATTTTTTTCTATTTCCACCCATCTCACTTTTGAAGACGGAGGCACCTGAATTTGTTTCGCCTGAAAGAAGTGGAGCTGGCTGCCTGGGATGGCAGCTCCTCTGAGTCCTCAGTGGCACAAACATTCTCTCTGTCACTCCATCCAGGCCCTCCTTTGTGTGCAGAGGTTTGGGGTTTTTTTTTTTTTTTTTTTTTTTTGCTCTTCCATCAGTTAACTCATTTGTCTTTTGTTGTGCTGTTTCCACCACCATTTCGTTGTCTTGCTTATAGCCAACCCTCTCTGGCGAGTGAGTCATGGGCTGCCTCAGGCCAAAGCCCAAGGATACACACTTCTTCTGAGGGCCATGAATCTCCCATCTGGGACTTTATAAAGAACTGCAGTGAGAAATAGCTACCACCACAAAATGCTTTCCTCCATATCAATTTTTCAGCTTTTCCATTGTCTGCACTTGACTGGTTCATTTAACATGTGCATTACCAGGGCTTTTTTCCTTCACATTGCCTTTTCCACCAGAAAATGTCACCAACTCACATCCAACTTTTGCTCAGAAAACTTGCAGGTTCATTTGTGTTCCAAACCCAGTCAGGTTTGCTCCTTCAAAACTAAATATAAATACTATTTTTTTTTCCTGGAGCCTGTTTGAAGTTCCATTCCATGCCAAACAATCCACCAGCTCCCAGTGGTGCAATATTTTTGCTGGGCAGCTGCCCAGAGCAGTTGTGGGGCCTTTTGGAATCTGATTTGGATACTTGCAGCAGGATCTGCTTTACTTGGTGACTTCAGCTCTGTTACTGGCACAAATCCTCACTTGTAGCAGAAAGAATGACAGTACCATCTTTAAAAAAAAAAAACCCATCTATTATACTGGTGGAGCAGGTGGAGAGCTCCTGATTGTGGCTTAGAACAGGGCAGGAAGATGTTGACACCTTCCCCCATGCCAGGCAAGGATGGGAGGCTGGGGCTCTGCTTGACAGTCATACCTCCCATACACATTAAAGTAAGCACCTTCCAGCTTTTCTGGATTTAAAATGTCTAAACAAAGAGGATTTTGTCTTAATCCCCAGGAGAAGTGCTCCTCTATCACAGAAAGGCTCTTTTTTGCTGGTGCACAAGAAGTTACTAGTGTTCCTAAGCCCTCTTGCAGATGTGAGCAGTGTGCTGCAGATAAGTTGTATCAGGAGAAAGCCTTATCACTTGGGCTTACATATTTTGTCCTTATCCTTTGGACTCTTAAAAAGCTGTTGCATTTAATTACTAATTTCTCAAAGCATTTATTAATCATTTATTATCTCTTTGTTCATTTGCTGGAGATGTAAGTTGACATATAAAGTGAGCCCAGTCATTTCATAACCAAGCACATCTCAGGAGGAGAGAAGCACTGAGTGATAGGAAAGTCCTTACTCATCTTGGCACGCGGTGGTACATCTCTAGTTGGGGCCTCTGGTACTTCAGAAATATAAATACCAGTGCCTTAAGCTGCTCCATCACCTGAGGAACTGAATAATTAGGTGACAGCTGCATATTGGACTGAAGATTATAACCTTGTTTTATCACTGTTAAGCCTGCACAGCTGTTCACTCTATGAATGAACCTTTCCCAGCCTCCTGCTCCCCAGCACCTAGTTTGGGTGTCAGAGCTCACAATGCTGCAGCCTTTCCTCTGCACCTTTGGTTAATGGAGCAGGAGAACAGTGTTTGGGTTGAGAATGTGCCCACCAGCTGAACTGAGTCTTTTTGGGACTCTGACAAAAAGCCCCTCTTTAGTACCCAGTGCTGTAGGACTGCAGGTGTAAAGTCTGGTCAGCCTGAGCAGGGTGGTCACCTCTCATGCTTCATCCCTTGCTCTCTCTCTGCTTCCAAACACAAAGTGTCCCCAAAGAGACATCAGAGGAAAATCCTTAGTGTTCAGCACTACTGACCACAGGTCCTGGGATCAGAGGGCTTCAGGGAACAGCACAGGGTCTGCCTTGGCAGAACGACAGCACTGGCTGAGTGATTTCCTCAAAGACTTACAGGTTCTGCCAGGGGAATCAGCATCAGATTTCTCCCAGATGTTTCAGTTTCCCTGTGATTGCTACCAGAAAATAAAGAAACCTTTATTTCCCTATTGAAACCTTTATTTCCTTATCAAAACCTTAATTTTCTCACTGAGCAGCACCCCACTTCTCTCTTGCCCTTTTCAAGGAGAGCAGCACAGCAAACAGCAAAACAGCCACTGTCAAACAACCACCCCCACCAAAAACCCACCTGCCTAAGAAATGAATGTCTCTATTCTGTCATTATGAGAAGTTATAAGGCCCGAGATCATCTCAACCATCTTGAGACATCTTAACGAAGCACCTAATTTAGGCAGGTGTTTCTCTTTTGCTCTAGTCTGTGGAGTAAGGAAGCTCTGAGAACAGAAGAGGAGGCATTTTATAAATGCTGTTGCTTTATTTCTTCTGTCCGTAAAAGAAATCACAGCCCACCTGGGTTTTAAATTGCTTTTCAGGCTTTCCTAATGAATGTCTCTGAATATTTGCATGTCTTTTGTTTGCCCTCAATATGAGGAAAAGCTTAAGTCAACAAGTTTTTATTTGATTTGTAAATAATGCCAGAATGACACTTTATTACGGATTCCCAGAACTCTGACTCCATGTCTTATCCTTCAGATATGACATACCAGAGACATCACCAGAGACAGGCTGCCAGGTGCAGGCTAGGGGACAGAAATTAAAATAATTTTGAGGAAAGACCATCTAGAACTTTACCCTATACCTCTGTTTAGCCTACAAACCGTCAGGAGCCGGTGAAATAATTGCTTTGGACAGATAATAAAACATCCTCAAGCAAAACTAAGGTATTTAATATACTGCTCAAGTCAATTTCCCTTATTTCTGCTGTCCTTTTGCTTTTAATAGTGGTTTAATGAAAAATCCAGAATTAATTGAAACTGGCATTAGGCATTCACGTGTTCCGTGAGGATTTCATTGCTTCAATATTTCATAAGCTGACTTCACTGCTATGCTTCTCCTTATGCTGCTTTCATAGGCTGGGATATCATCGCTTTTCATAAAATGAAGGGTCCCAATGTGGGCAGATGGGGGTACATGAGGAAAGCTTGCAACCACATCATAGGCAAAGAAATAAAAATTATAGCTGCTTTCTTCCTGCCACCATCCCCCCCTTCTCTTTAATGATTTGCATCTGAGCCTTGATGGGAAAGAGCTGTCCTAAAAATAAACAGGATCTGTCTGAAAGGTGTCTGAGGGAGGTATTTGGCAACTGTCAGGCTGTCACGTATGCTAGAAGGATGGAGCTGATGGACTCGCTGACACCAGACAGGCTCTGCTGAAGTGAGAATGCCTTATGCTCCCCTTGGCACTCACTGGGCAAATTCTGCTGGCCAGAGCCATCAGAGCACGGTGTGTCTGGGGGCTGTTCCAGGTCTGGCTGCTGTCAATGAGAGGCTGCCCTTGGATGGCTCTGGGAATTGGATCAGACCCTTGCTTTACCCCTGAGACTCTGGCTTTACACCAGGGATGAAGTTTGGCTCCCTAAGTGAATGTCACCCCAGTGGAGAAGGAATCACCAGGCCCTGGGCTTGAGGGTTTCTGCAGGTCTCTGAAAATGAGAGCCCTCACTGAGGTACCTGGATATGGGGACCAGAGCCTGACCTTTTGCCTTTTCTTGGTTTTAACAGCTTTATCCCTCAATTTCTCCATCTCTCATAGGGGAAATGTTGTTCTGTCTTCAAGGTTATTGGCATATTTGTAAATCCAGGCATCCTTGAATGCTCCCAAACCATGACTGTGCTGAACGCAGTTCCTGTTTCCCACAAGGTGCTTAAGGAACACGTGTTACACCATACTGCAGTCATGAGGTGAGTAAACACAAACACCAAGCATGACATGACTCATCTCACGCCTTTGCAGCAACTCAGTGGCAGAGCAAGGACCCAAGAATCCCAGACCCCACCAAAGCAATCATACTTTTGGAGTGACCCAAGCTGAAATGAAATGCTGCAATGGAAGTTTCAGTTCTTCTCAATTCTCACAGGGAAGTCTCCACTGCCTGTGGTTGTGGTGCAAGAAGATATTTGCTGCTGTTCTTGGCAGAGACATAACGCACTGGGGAGGGAAAAGGGAGGTGTGGAAGAAAGGTGGAAACCTCCTTGTTCCCCCATGGGAGAGTGGACACTTCTCTTATTCTCAGTGGGAGCTGACTGCTGCCTTATCTGAAAATCAGACTGTTTTGTTATCTGCTGGGCAAGTGCAGCTCCTTTTTAGTGAAGAGCAGACCCTGAACTCAACAGTCTTGCAGTACTTTGGTCTGAAAATACTGGTCTATGTTGAGAAGAATGGACGAGGGAATTAAAGCCTGTAATATGGGCTGCATAAAAGTTACCTACAAGATAAGAGGGTGACTTGATCTTTTTGAGAAAAAGAGCAAAAAAGGCTTCCTTATCTTCACAGTGTTTGCTCTGAAGTATCATCTTGTGACTGCCAGAGACTGCCTTGCAGGATCAGTCAATTACAGCCCGTGGCTGACATCAACTCCTTCCTTTCAGAGGTGGCATTGTATTTCCCAAAGTATGGCTGGTTCCTCTTGGCACCTCAAGGCCTCTGTGCCAGCTGTTTGTGCCTGCAGCCCAGGGGTGCTGATCCCACTGACACAGGATACCATCAGCCCTGCAATTAGACAGCGGTGTGAAAGGAAGAGGAAATCAAGACCATGAACCATCGAGGAGCTCATGTGAGTCAATATCAGATGTATGGGGATATGACGAGCAGTGAGTGAGTGAGTCCTACCCCTTCTGGAGGGTCCCAGATTGTTTGTGAGCAGTAACAGTGCAGGTCTCCTGAGGGAATCTGCACTGCAATGATGAGAGTTGTTCACACAGCCAGGCTCTATAGGGTGGCTCTCCTCCGTGAGGAATTTGTCACAATGCAGCTGTACTTCTCTTCATTAAAGTGGCCATGTTAAATAGCTGTGAGGTTGCTAAATGCCTACTTTGCTAACTGATCTTCTCCCCAGCTGGCAGCTTTTTAGAGCAGGAGACATGAGGTTGCTAAACCCATTCATTTCTCACATGCACCCACGTTTCTAATGTCTGTGGAGATCTGACTTTAAAAGTCCTCTGCCAGCCATTGGAATGAAGAGCACTTTTGAAGACATTGTAATTATTATGGGATTTAGGGGTGTGTGGAAATGATTCATGGAGATGTTTCCCAGCCAGCAGGCTCATGGAGCCAGGTGAGCTCTTCCCTGGAATGTGAAGCATGCAGCGTGGCAACTGGGAGAAACAGGTTTGGCAGGACGTTTTAAGCTGTTTGCAGCAGCCAACCTCTTCAGAGCCACGTCCCTGCTTTGCTGATCTCCCAGCTGGATGCTCTGCTCTGCCACACTGGCCCTGCTGAGCTGGAGAGGATGGACACGCTGCGCAGGAGCCTGTCTCGATGGAAGAGGTACCACATTAAGGTGCACCTGGCTGATGAGGACCTGATGATGCCCCTGACAGTCAGGCCCAGGGACACGGTGATGGACCTACGGGCTCTCTTGGTCCGGGAGGGCATCACTTCCTGGAAGAAGACATTTTATTACAACTCCAGGCAGCTCGAGGAGCACGAGACCCTCAAAGAAGCCAATATCCAGAATGGTTCTGTCCTCCTCCTTGTCAGCAATAAAAGGTAGGCAAGGAGCTCGTCTGCCGTGGGGGTGGTGCAAAGGAAGGGGAATGCTCGGTGTGTCTCAGCCCCTTGGGACACTTTCTTGTCGGGGTTCATGGAAGGCAGACCAGGAACTCAAATCCTGCCATTTCCAGCAGGATCAAGACTCCAGGCTGTTCATATCCAGACATGCTGTGCTGTGAAACAAGCAGTTCAGAGGAGGAAATCTGGTTGCTGCTGCTTGTCCTGTCTCTGGTCAGGTCTCGTTTTCCTGGGTATGTGGCCAAGCACAGAGAGAGAAACACGACAAGAAAAAGGGCAGGGGAGACTGTGCGACATGGGAGAGTGTTCTGAACCTCTCAGTTGTCCTCTTGTGCCTGTGTCTCCCTGCTTCTATGTGGCAAATGCTTTCTGCAGGTGTTTGGGGGTGGCAGAGTCCTGCTGTGACACGAGAAGCGCTGCGAGCCAGCTTACAGCAAAGCACGAGCAGTGTGGACAGGGATGGCAAGAGGCTGCAGCTGCTCAAAATGTGTCTGAATCACAGCAGAAAGTACAGTGAGACTAGAGACTCCCAGGAGAGCCAGGCCATGGGAGATCAATCACGGCAAGCACTGTGTTCTAGTGGGGATGAAAGCTGAGATAATGGACCTTGGACTCACTGGCCCACAGGACAGTTTTGATTCAGTGTGGTGAATTTATGTCCACCTGCACTGTCTTTCCTAATGCTGGGTTGTTGCTGCCAGCGTGATTAATTCTGTGAAGCATTTTGGGGATACTGGGTAGAAGAGGTATGTTGTGGGTATGTGGTGTCTAATTCATCTTTCTAAATCCTGGGCCCTCTGAGTTATGTGTCGATGCTGATCAGAGTTTCCTCTGCAGAAAACCCTGCACTAAAGACTTCAGTTCCTGATTATATCCCACATGCTGGAATGGTCCTATTTTCCAGTCCAGAGGCAGCTTGAAATCTCACACAAAGAAGATTTAATAAAGCGTTTCCTTTCAGAGCTCAGCCAGACACAAGAGATTTCACATCACTCAGCTAACTGCAAACCCCAAGTCACCCACGGCCCTTTTCTCCAACATCTCATTTCAGTTCTCTGATTAACTTGGCTCAGCTCCTCCTTTTCACCTGGTTTTTAATGGCAGAAGCACTTCTATTTGTTGTTGTTTCCAGTATTTATTTTCCTAATTTTACAGTCTGAATTTTTGGAAGTTAAAAAGGGATTTGGAGGGTCTGAGTTGATGGAGTGCACATACTGATGCTTGTTTGGTAGATGCCTGGTTTCCATAGTGTGCTGGGCTCCTTCCCACATGCTGCAGAAGCAGGGTGTAACTGCAGCAATGCAAAACTCACCAGGAGATCCTGCCCTGGTGTGCTGAGTTCAGAGGGCCCAGATGAAGTCACTGGCCATTTTTGAAAATCTAGAGTCTGTTGCTCAAAGTCCCAGCTCAATTTTTGTGAGTACATTAAAAAGGGAGTGGGATTTCTAATATTTTTTCCTTGGATTTCCTGCAAACTTTCCTGGTTCCTAAACTAGCACCTTTGGCCAAGCTCCTATTGCTTTTTTCAGGGCTGGGTGCAACATGGGGAGTGCCCAGTCTCTACCTGAAGTCATGTCTCCTTGATTTTTTTTTTTTTTTTTTTTGACATAAAGGATTATTGAGTTGTGCCAACCTCACCCACTCCCAAAGGCATTTTGGTAAATGCCCAGGTACTGGGGACACGTTTCTCTAAAGGTTCATGGGGTGACTGAGCTGTTGGTAGGATAGTTCCCTTAGATATTGCTGAGATGTGTGGCCAGTCACCGCCCTGCATGGGACAATCCCGGGCTGAGGGCAGGTTGTGACTCAGCACCTTGCCAGGTCTTCAGCACAGAGAGGTTTTAGAGGATTTTAGATGTCTGTCTCTCACTGCCAATGGGTACAGGGTAGGAAAAAGCTGCATTGTAACTGAGATTACAGTACCAATTTGAGTCTTAAGAGCACTCAGGCAGATCTTTAGGCATTATAAATCCACGTTGCACCAATAGTGTCTTTGGAAATGCACTGGTCTGTATCAGCTGGGCAACAGTGAATAACCATGGGGACTATAACAAGAGTAGCCCATGCACTGTTGGGGTGTCTGGGAGCCGCAGGAGCAGAGAGAACAGTGAAATTTCTGCTGCATTTGGCCAGCAGTCCTGAGGATTGAAGGGTTGGTTTTAGTGTTTCACCAACTCAGTAAAGTGTGGACCCCTTCCCATCTACTTCTTCAGTTCTCCCTGAGAATCTTGATGTCTCCTACTTACTCTTGTGTACGGAGGTACCAGCCAAACAGAGCGCTATTAATTCCAAAAGTGGATTTGCTGTGATTGCCAAGGTCTGCAGCTCAGTGTCGTGCCTATAAATATTAATGGTCACTCTGCATGCTGTGTGTTCCTACAATGGGCTCACGGGACAGTTTGCTTTGAACCAGAGAAAACATGAAAATGACCCTATTTTTCATCCTCCCCTCCCTGCCTAATGCCTTTGTAGATAATTGGCATTTAGCAAAGGCCAAGTCAGCATTTCCAGTTCTTGTTCGTACTTTCTGGGGTTTGTAACGTAGTCATAAAAATTCACTTAAAGCGGCAGCTTGGCAGGAAAGGGATCAGCATACCAGCTAATGCTGAAAATTTATTTAGACCTTAATGTTTAAAAGTTCGAGCAAGCCGTTTTGGAGATCAGTCAACATGACCTCTTGCCCTGGGAAAACACATGGGCTGGCCAGAACTGCAGATATCACATCCACCTAGGATGCAATTCCCCTTTGTGCAGAGCCTGTTAATCACATTACTTCTGTGCTGACTGAAATTGCAATCCTGTTGCAGTAGAGGCAGAGCAAAGAACTCGCTGAAAAACAGTTTCTGCCCTAGAGAGTGACGTATTACAATAACATGGTTTGCCAGTGGGTAAAACAAGCAAAGCAACAGTTGAAATGGGAATAAACAAGCAGAGAAATTCCCCAGCTCAGTGGCCACGGGCCAGCATCTGGTGTTGAAGCCATCAGTGCCTAACAGGAGACCAGCAGTGAGTCTTGGCATGAGCAGAACAGCCACCCAGCATGGATGCAAAAGCATCCATGGGCATACAACAGGCTGTCCCAAACGCCCAAGGCATGATCAGTGCTGGCACTGTGGACCACACCACGGCAGAACCCGTTTGGCTCGCTCTGGAGGCGGCGCAGGGCCCCAGAGCCAGGGAGCTGCTCAGCTGGTCTGGTGGTGACGTGGGAGTTCTGAAACTGGCACCACTCTTCCCGAATTTTGTCTGCTGCAGCGAGCTGCCTGGGAGCTCCTTGCTGGCTGCATTGGAGCACCAATGAACAGAGCCACCCCTGGGATGTGGAGGCAGTCAGAGAGAAAGAAAGCTAGATAAGTTTTCCCATGAATCGGCCTGGGAGACTTTAGGGAGCTGGAGAGCAAGAATTCTAACCAATCTGCACCTGGTGTTTGGTAATAAGCTGCTTTGCCCATAAGCTTGTTTACAAATGGGTGTCTTGTTAATTAGCCAATCATGTGAAATGTATTGATTAAATGACCAGTCAGATCCACCTGTATCGGACCAGGGTATAAAAGAAGTGGTTTCACTAAAGTTGGGGCTTCTAGCCTCTCAGCCTTCTGGCCTAGAGTTTGTGTCACTTGTACCCGTTCCTGACCCTTATGGTGACAATGGGGCAGTGAGCAGCAGGGCTGGGTAGTGGGCACATGGAATTAGCTGCTCCTTGCTGATCATTTATTGGCTGTGTTTTGATGTTCAGTGGGAGGTGGAGGAATATTGCCTTGGTGAATCCTGTACTTAACCCATGAGCTGTTTCAAACAGAGGATGTCAGTGGCTGACCCAGGGTGATCCTTAGACCTGCCCAGTGTGGCTGCCCAGCTCCAGCTGGATCTGTATGTGGTATAAGCACAAGCACATTGACAGAGCCTTTGCTCTTGGTTCCAGGCTCCTCTCCTGCAGTCTCCTCTAGCAGCCAACCAGGCAAGGTCTGTGCTGATAAATTAAGCAGTGCCCGGACTTCTCTCTGTTACAATGATGGAGTATTGCACTGCAATTTTTGGCTCAGTCCAGGTGCATTTCAGGAGCCAGCACAGGCCAGGGACTGCTCCTTATGGGATGCCTGGATGTATCCACACAGGTTTGGAGAGTAAGAATTTAATAGGAAAACCTTGGCCATTGTGTGCCAGCTGTCCTCTAAATGTCCCAGGAGGATGTCCCAGGCACATTTGATTTACAGCCACAGGACATGGGTCTCCTCAGCCTTTTGGAAGCTGAGGTTCATTGAGGCCAGGCAGCTTTTCTCATCATATGTAGCTTGCCTGGAGAATGGAGTTCAGGAGGTCATTGGTGAATAGGTTAAATAAAGTAGACACCAGCACTGAGTTCAGCAGAAGTCTATTATCTGGAATCTATTGGTGTTGATTTTCTGGCCTGGAGCCACCTGAAAGCATCTATCTCAGGGCATTAGCTCAGTTACCATAACAACTCATCTAGGAAAAGCTCCTGACAGCTCCAAGAGCAGGCCAGGGTCCCTCGTTGTATATTGTAGCCACTCTTAGGTCAAAAAAAGTATGTCCAGGTTCCTCCCTCTCCTGCAATCCAGCCTCAGTGTCCCCTGTGAGTGCCAGTCCTTATAGAAGTTTGACATGCTTGGGAACCTGTTTTATTCTTCAGAGGCTGCTCAGTCTAGTTCTCCAAAGGTCCATCTGCTCAAGTGCCGGGATCTGAGATATTTAAATGATCCAGAGATTGTAGAAAGTCTCTGTCTTTCAGCCCCGCTGCCAAAGAAGGAGTCGTAATTCGTCTGTGCTGGTTTTCAAGGTTGTTTATTTCTCCTTATCTAAAATATTTTCTCTCTGGCCTGCAGCAGGTCTGTCCTGCAGGACAGCGTGCGGGGCTCTGCCCCTCAGTGGGAATTACAAACATTATATACCAAAAACTACGTGTGCTACATTTACAATAAGGTGCCAGTACCTATCACCCATGTTGAACAGTGTGTGCCCAGCCCAAACCAACAGAAAAATGCCAACACCACAGTGAAACGTGGAGGGCGTGAAGAAGAAGAAAAAGGACAAGGCACGCCCAGTTTCCTCCATCTTGCCCCCTTTGAACCCCTTACCTAGAACCCTAAAATTCTACTTTTGCACCCGTGCCACGCTAATTACTACTTATATCAAACACTCAGAGCTTGGAATTCATCCTGAAAGATTGAAAACTCTTTTCCATGGACAGAGATCAGAGACAGTGTCTCTCGCGGCTCTGTAGAGGGGGGCTCCTGACCCCCTGCCAGGGTCCCAGACCTTCCCGGGCAGCCAGAGGGATGCCCGGGATTCCCACACTCAAGGATGGATATTTTACCTCCTGTCAGAATAACAAACCCATCCATCCTTGGGGAGCCCATGGCATTCCCATCTTGGCATTCAGTTTAGAGTGTCTGATTTTTTGGACTATGACTGAGCCACTTGCACAAGGTCCAGTTTAGCTGATGCTAAGCTCCTGCCTGTGTTTGACTCCGCGGTGACACAAGGACCAATGACAGGCACTCAGCAGTGGCTCACTCCACACCTACATCACTGCCCTGTCAGCCCTGCTCGCTGTCACTGGGATTGCCTGGCACGCAGTCACCGAGCACGGCAGGTGATGTTGGACCTCCAGCAACAAAAAGTAATGGCATCTACACAGTTAGACCCTGAAGTAAGTTCTTTACTCTGAGTTTCAGTGTGGTTTTGTGATGCCTGCTCTTTGCACTGACCCTCCCGCTCCTGCAGTTGCTCAGCAATTACTCCTCAGCATGGAGGGGAGACTTTTCACCCCCATCCAACTTTTACAGCCTTGCCCTGTTAAGCTGAGGCCTAGCAGCAGGCTCTGAGGCATCTCACAGTGGGATAACGATCCTTTAAATAGCACTGGGAGTCTCTCTTCTCAGGGAGAGCTAATTAAGTTCTTCAGTACATGCTTAGACATATGCTGACCTGGCATGGCCTTAACAGGTCTGCTTCCACCTACCAGATAAATAATACTGGCTTAAAAATATCCTCCTAGAGATGTGTTACTGAGGCAACAGCCAGATGGGGGGGCTGACTACATCTCAGTGGCTGAAGGTAGTATTTATGTGTATTATTCACGGGCCAAGCTCTCTTCTGGTGTCCTCAGTTAAGTGATTTTTAAGTTCTGCAAGCATTAGTGCAGTTACCTCTGCTGACACCTCACAGCACACAGGTCCGAGAGTCACACCTGTATTTAGCTCATTTACTTACTGTTCAGCCCAAGAAGCTCGTTTGACAAAAACACAGGGGGTTTTTGTTAAAACATTGATAGGGAATGTGCTCCACAGGATTTGAATTCCTCCCTGTGCAGTTGCATGGGATTGCAGCAGATGAAACTGAGCTAATGTGTCCCCCAGGGGTCTGTCTTGGTTCTAGGCAAAGAATTAATGAATGGGAAGTACCATCCTAGGTTTCTTTCTGGTGTGATATGGCCCAGCTTACTGGACTTCTCTGTAGTTGTGCTGATTTGTATCAGGTGAGGATTTTGCCCAGCTGGGATAAATTCCCCTCTCCTGTGCCATGGTGTTTTATGGGACAGATGTGTTACAGGGTGGGCTCACAGCAAACCCTTGGCTATCAAAATCCCCTGAAATCTCAAGTGAAGAAGAAAGTGCTGAAATTTGAATAATGTTCTGGGTTTTACAGAAAACCCAGCCAGTGACTGATATCAGCCTCACTAGACTGCTCCTTTGCTAGAGCACAGCAAAAACTCCTGCCCCACAGACTTTGAAATTCTCTAAGATCTGATGAAGTATTTGCAGCACAGGCTCAGATTCTTGTCATAAAATGAAAACATAATTGCAAATAGCAATTCACAGGAGTCAAAAGACTCAGCCCTGCTCCTTTTGCAGTCCAAGGTGGGATAATAAGCTTTCCAAGCAAATCCCAGCCCCGAAGAGGTACCCCTACAAACTTGGAAGAGCTTTAGGCTCTGGTCTGGAGACCCCAGGGGATAGCACTGGGTGATTTCTAAGGGTTTCAGAAGGGTAACTTAGAAAATAATTCTACTTTGCTAAGTTTAGCCCTTGTATGGAGGGTCTGGACCCCTGTCAGAAGATGTTGATAGACCCACAACCCCAGAAAGCCACCATTTAGTGCTCATGCCTTAGGGTGAATGTGTTGAGAGCAGCTCGAGCTCTGTCTTACTGCAAACATTCTCAAAGTGCTCCTAAAGCTACAGACTGCCCTTGTTCTAAGATGAAAAATGGATTTCCAGGAGCAGGCACTAAAGAGGAAGAGCCTTGCTTATGAGATAAAGGCTTCCAGACAGCTGTGGATTATCTGAAGGAGGGTGAAGGCATCTTCTGTGGAAGGATAAACAGGTTTGAAACGCTGCAAGTGGCTTATTCTGAGTTACATAGTGGGATTGAAGAACAAAACCAGCCAGAGGATGAGGTTTACATTCTCTACATGTCAGGGTCAGTGCCTGCTTGGTCAAATGCCATTTTTGATTGCATCTCTGTAGTGCTCCAAGTATTTGCCTTTTTTTTTTTATTCAGATAACGCCAAAGAGCACAGCCAAAGCCATGAGGGATGGGGAGTGTGACAAGGGCTGAAGGGAAGCAGATGGAAGAGAGCTTGCCCATGGAAAGGCAGCCTGGCCACCAGTGTTGGTAAGTCCCTTCCTGCACACCAGCTCAAGGACTGTTCAGAAAGCAGCTCCAAGTGTTTCCAGCATGGTGCCCATGAATAATTAACCCAAACAAAACAACAAATAGTGTTTCCTCATCAGCATGCCATGGGGACCCAGCTGCCAACGGAGGAGTGTGGTGAGACTGGCTCAGCTCCTGAGAGCAATGAATCAGTGAAATGCCCAGGAAAGGGGATTTCTGCCTGGGCAGAGGAGCAACAAGGAGCTGAGGAGGACTTTGCTTAGGGCCCTAGATGGGGACATGGGACATCTGAGCCTCCTTCTGACTCCTTCTCCAGATTCTGCAGTAAGTTGCTGGTCTTGGCTTCTGTTTTCCTACATGTAAGTGTGAGATAATTATTTTTCCCTTTCAGCCTGTCCATCCAGGTGTAAATTACTCAGGTCATGGACTGTCTGGGCTCCAGAACTCTTTCTGTACAGTGGAGCCCCATTTCCAGGTTACCAGGCTTTGTGCAGCAAAAAGTGATCAGTGCACTAGAGACAGTCCTGGAGCTTGGCAGCCTCTCTGTGTCCAAAGGACAGGTACTGGTTGGCCTCTGGTACAGCCACCACCTCAGCAGATCTCAGGGACCCACAGGTACACCAAAACTGCCTCATTTTGGAGCCAGGGTTTCTACAGCAATGAGCCTCCTTGTGTTCTTCTATCTGCAGCTGGTCCCTCACTTTCCCCTGCTCCAATAACTTCTGAACCAGCTGACCTGATTCAACCCAATCTGATGGAAAAAGAGAGAGGTCTCACAGACCCAGCATTCCTGCAATTTTCATGAACAAACAGCAGCTGGATAGAGGAGAGACATTTAAGTTAATATTCTATTGAAGGAAAGGTAATTACACCTCTTGCTCCCTGCCTATTTTGGGATGCAGCAGCCAGGTGACCAGCTGGCATTTAGATTTGACTGGTCAATCAGTTCCTGCCCAGCTTCAAACCAGCCCCTGCACTTCCTACCCCTTTCCTGCAAAGCAAGAAGCTGCTGGAGCAGCCAAGGATTTTGCTGGGAAGGTCTGGAGGGCATCAGGTGCCCTGAGGATATTGCAGTAAGCTGGGAGCACCAAAAAAAAGAAGAAATAAAAAGCAGTTGTAATACAAATCAGACAAAGAACGGGTTTCACCAGTTCCTTACTCACAGAACAACTTGATTTTTAGGTTCAAACTTATTTTCAGGAAAACAAAATGGATGTTTCACATCCATACAGTATTTTCCCCAGAAAATTCCAGTGACTGGCAACTCTTACCAAACACCCTAAATCTGTATTTTCTGGTTTTTTTTTGTCATGAGAAAACATTTGATTATCTTTTTCCAACACAAGCATCTGAAAAAATGCTATGGAAAATAGAATTTTAAATTTTCTTTTTCCCAAAGAACAAAAACATTCCCCCCAGGAACATACTTGGACTTTGCACAGAAAGAGATTCTGAGACAAAAACCCAAACAAGGTCACAGCTGAACATCTTACAAGCAAATGGGATGGACAAAGAGTGGGGTGGGACTAAGTGTGGGAAGAAGGAATGTGAGTTTTCCAAGGTCACCCAACAAGGCAGGTCCTGGTGCTGTTGGGTCAGCAGTTCTGCCACTCCATGCAGTGCCTCTACGTGTCTATCCTGAAATAATGAATTTCTTGGAGCACAGCCAGTACTTTCCTGAGTGCTTGGAAAGTGCCTCACACAGCCCTGGGTGTAGTCATAAATAATAATTAAAATTAGAATAATAATATTAAAGTGGATGTGTGCCACTGGAGATGGGACACACTGAGCAACAGAGTTCTAAATCCATGCCCCTCGTCTAGTAAAAGGTACAGTTTGCTTCACAAAGCCTGGGAGACAGGATTTGCTTCCCTGGGCTTGATAATCACAGTCTTTTGCTCTGCAAAAGGCAAACTGACCTGAGCTGAATTAGGTCCAGTATCTACTCTAACACCTCCTGCCTGTAGCTGGCAGCTCTGGTCAACTTTGGAAGGCTTTTTGCAGCTCAGGGGGATATCTGGAAAGACTAAATTAACCGTGGTGGTGTGGGGAGCTGCCTGGACTAATGTTTTTTTCAGAGATAGGCTTTGATTGACACTTCAAATCTGCCTGACAATCTTTTATTCTAAGTGCAGTTGCTGCCTTTCTTCAGAGCAGGAAGAGCTGGTTTGGTTGCTGTCCTTCAAATGATGCATCTCATCACATGGCAAAGAGTAGGAAAAAAACCACAGACCATCTAGAAAGAGCCACAGGACCAGCAGAAAAAGAGGTAAAACTAACTGGATCTATTTGAGGTATTTCTGCTTTTCTCCTCTATGCCACAATCCAATGGAAGACACTTGAGAACAGGGGCTGTGCTCTGAGGAACAAGAACTGACTTGTTTTTTTTTTTTTTCTTTCTTTCTTTGCCTGTTTATTGTGTTGTTTTTCACTGCAGGGGATTTGTTTAATGCTTTGCTAATAGAACTGTGCAACTCTTTAGTGATGAATCATGAAATACTCTGAGTTGGGAGGGACCCACAGGGATCATCCAGCCCAACCCCTGGCCCTGCACAGACACCCCAGCAATCCCACCCTGAGCATCCCTGAGAGCTCCTGGAGCTCTGGCAGCCTCAGGGCTGGGACCATTCCCTGGGGAGCCTGGGCAGTGCCCAGCACCCTCTGGGGGAAGATCTTTCCCCAACATCCAGTCTAAACCCCCCTGACACAGCTCCAGCTGTTCCCTAACATTTCCAGTCCCAGTGCTGGGAAGACAGAGGGATTATCTCTTTTACTCAGTGGTTTTACACTGCCTCTTCTACTTGTCTTCCCCATGCTGCCTCTTCCTCCTGGTTGCAGGTATCCTTATGTTTGCTGAGTGGTGGGATCACACCTCTCAGCTGCTGTCAGAGTAGGTGGAAGCCACTTTTTATAGTGGAATTTAGACACTGGGGGTTTACCTGAGTCTGGCCAAGAACGTTGGATCACCAAATGAGCAGAGGGATGTTTCCAATCCTCTTCTGGACACACATAGGGGAAAAATAAGTCTTTTATTTGAGATGTCCTGTCTCTCCTTGCTTTGCTAGGTCCTTCAAAACCAACCAGGCTCTTTGGAGATTTGCCTTTCTGCAAAAGGCAAACTGACCTGAGCTGGATGAGGTCCAGGATCTACTCTAACACCTCCTGCCTGTAGCTGGCAGCTCTGGTCAGCTCTGGAAGGCTTTTTGCAGCTCAGGGGAATATCTGTAACGACTAAATTAACTGTGGTGGTGTGGGGAGCTGCCTGGATACCAGAAAAGACACTGACAGTAAGAACTATTGTGAAATTGATGTTTCCCTTGTCTGTGAACACAGGTGTGGACAAGACCAAGGAGCAGCACTGGAAGCTGTGTGAATTATTCCTGAGTGTACTGCAAGATGGAGAAGTTTGAAACTTCACCGTGCTGCTCTGTGGATGGGACTGCTGCTTGTTGGGACTGTTTACCTTTGGGATCCTGCTCCTGCTGGAGCATCACAGACAGGATTATCCAAAGCACTGCTGTTTACCTCCTGCTTGGAGCTGCAGCCAGGCCTTTCCAGCAGCTCCTTCTCCTGAGCTTCGTGAGCACAAGACAAGCCCAGGCAGGTCATCTCCAGCAGGAGCTGTGCTCCAGTCAGGCAGCTCAGGCTGGGGCATGTTCCAGAGGCTCCTCTGTGCTTCTCCTGTACCTGAGACATGCATGCATCAAATGTTTCAGTTTACAGGGCCATCACCCTGGCAGCTTTCCTCTCTAAATTTACTTTTTAAAGTTCCATCAGTGTTGTATCCAGAGGGAATGGAGGAACAGATGCAGCTTGTGAAGTCTGGCTTTAATTCACCCACCTCATTTAATTTCCTGCCCTGCCTACTAATCAATGAGTCTGCGCTAGCAGCTCTGGGAATACCACGGGTTTTCCACATCCGGGAGAATTCAACGCAGTGGCCGAACTCCCAGGGTCTCAAGCAGGCTGTCACTGTCCTTTGAGGCCACTTCATGATGGATTTCCCTCCCCCAGAACCCTTGCAGACACTCTCCAGCCCACGGCAGCCGCTCCTCATTTCCCTGCAGGGCTCGGGGCAGCTCTGTCCCATTGTCCCCCCCAGCCTGTGTGACATTCCCTCCTGGAAGTGCTGTCCTTCAAGGGTTTCAGCCCCAGGCTTTGCTTTTCAGGGCCACACACCACTTCTTGCTGGGGCTCTGCTGTGTCTGGGGTCTCGTCACCTCCCAGGGCTCCCAGTGGGACCAGCAGAGCCTGGCAGGGGCTCTTGCCTCCCCCACAGCCCCTGGGTGTGTCACGTCCTGTGCCAGCAGAGAGAAACACAACTTTCCCAGGCATCGATTTGGGAAAAGTGTGAGAAGATCAGAGAAAAGAATGAGAAACAATTCTTATCTTAACTTGCTACACCTAGTATTGGAAACATGCAAAATGTGTTATAAAGATTTGTCCACCAAAAAGTACTTTCTTAATTAACCAATCACAATAGTTTTTTAAGTAAAAACCCAATTAAGCCAACCTGCAGTGAAAAGAGTCTATAAAAGAGCAACGGGTTTCTTAATAAAAACATATTAATCAACCTTCTGTAATACATAAAGCTTATAGCAATGATTACCTGGCCGCTGTGATAACTTCCAGGGGTCCCTTCTCCAAGGACAGTGGCACCATCTCAGCTCAGTGCTGCTGTCAGGAAGCACCAGTGAAAGGATTTCTGGCACTTTTGCTTTGTTTCAGCAGACTTCCTCTGTACTGGGTTTTTTTTTTTGTGGGGGGGCTCCTGTTAATTGCAGGCAGTGGAATTGTTGTTTAATCAGCTGGTGTCAAAGGCTGCCTTTGCCTGGTAGTACCTATTTTGTGACACCACAGCTTTGCCTCACATGTTATAATCTGTACCAGATTGCTCTTTGCCTGCTAAAATGGACAATTCGGATCCAGTTGTAATGCAAATCACACAGTGGAATAAAAGCTGTGGGGAACAAAATCCCCAATAAGTGGTTATGTCAGCCTTTGTTATGGTGTGATGGCTTCTGCTCCTGCTCTGTGAAGGATCAGGGGGAGAGAATCTGTCTTGCCTTTGTGTTTTATAGGCACCAGCTCGAAGTAAGGCTGCCTTTAGGCACTGGCAGCCCTGATAGTGTGTGTGTGTGTGTGCAAACCTAACAGATTCCACCCACACTGGAAATTTGATGATTGCCTTGTTTTTTCAAGGCTCTGTTTTATATCCTACAGGCCAAACCATGGGGTAATTGCCATTCTCTGCACAGGGGCTGGGATGAGAGAGAAGCACAGAGATGCTGAAATTTCAGTCTGCCACATAATGTGCTCCTAATCCTGATGGCCTTGTAATTGTGATGCTGTCACTGGTGTCATTGCAGTTGTTCTTGTCACTGTTTTCCCATGTTTGGTGCTAAATATTGTAAATGAAGAGAAATATTTAGATTTGTAAAGGAATCTAAATTTACTGTGGAATTAAACACACAGGAGCCTGAAAAGTCAAATGGAAGAAGTATGTTTTCATTTCAAATGGCAAGTCATAGCCATGTAAAATGATATTTTGTTGATACAGCTGCTTTTACTGCAGATCTGCTTTGCATTTCCCTAGGCCATGGGTAACAAAGAATGAAGCTGAACGTTTTCTCATCCTTGAGAACTGAGGTGGAATATCCAAGTGTTAGAGCTGGAGGTCAGTGTTGTAAGGGTTACCTGAGCTTGTGCCCTACCTGTGAGACCCGAAGTGAGAACAATGCCTGTCCATATCTCATGGGGATGCTGGCTTCCAGAGGACAGCAAGGAACAAGTGTGAGGCGTGGTGAAGCCAGATGGATGAGCTGAGTTCACAGTCCTCCTAGAAGCTATGGCAACATAACTTGTATATCTACTCAGAAAAGCCTTTGCAGCCACCATAAATGACTTGAAATGGCCTTATTTTCCTGCTAGCAGTGGAATAAGCAGCTTCAATGGGGAGGAGTAAATCCACTTGATTACACATGTTGCTGGGAATAACACTCTTATTGGTTATTAGTAATAACCCAATCCATTACTGGTAGTGTGGCTGCTGAAACAGGCAGTCTGATCTGCCAGGGAATAACTGCGCTGCTCCTAAAATTCCAATTCAAATGGAACAAGGGGACTCAGAAGGGCCTCAAGGGAGGAAACTCAGTAGGAAGCAAAGTCAACATGGAGCACTTGGGTTATAAAGAACGTGTGTGACAAATGAAATCTGTCTTTGGAGGAGGATTTGTGCCTGGCAAGGCTGAGCTCTTTCCATCCTGATGCTTTCCTCAGGCCATCCATGGTGTTTGTGAGTCAGGCCATGAGGTGATGGAGGTTATTGGCTGATCTTCTGGAGGAACGAGGGGCTTCTAGACCTTGGGTGTGCAAAGCAGCTCAAGCTTGGGGCTTCACTCCGGGATTTAGATGAAATTTCTCCATTGAAATCAATGGCAAAGCACCTGATCACCACAGCAGGAGTGCTCTCACACAGCAACACCCTGGGAAATTCTCCCTTGGAATAGATCAGATTCTGCTCTTATTTATGTAATTATAAATTCAGTGTAGCTCCATTTGAAACAACTGTTTTCATCTGATGCAAATAAGATCAAGATCTGGCCCACGCTGCTTTTGTACACAATGGAAACTGACTGAATTATGGAAAACAGGAAACAAATCTAATGTAAATCTGAATGGAAATATCATGCTCTCTGTTACATCAGAATAAATTGGAAGGAAGTCTGTTGATTCTAGTGGAATTCATCTGGATTTACACCAGACTGTGGCTCAGCATTTGTCAGTTGGCTGCACACTGACATCAAAACTCAAACCATGGCACCTCATCTGAATAGCTTTGAATATTTTCTCCCTTTTCCTTTATATTTAAGCAGTTGGCTGATTAGCCTTTTCAAAGGAATAAACCCCTGCAAACAGGCATCAACAAATAAGCCTTGCTCTCACTAGCATTTGCAGATTCTAAATGATGAATATGAAGTACGGAGCTTGGGTTTAGAGTCACTTAAACTTGCTCCTGCTCCTCTGTGCTCACACTTTAGAGCAGCAGGATTGAGCTCATGGGGGGACAGATCTTGACAAAACTATTTTGATTTCCCCAAAGGAGGGAAATCCCAAAGGCAAATTCATTGCCCTCTCTCCAGCAGTTTCCCAGGATGCACAGGATTCACCCTTCAGTAGATCAGCAAAATATTGTCATTCTTTCACTCTTTCTTTCTCCAGGCAGATGGTCAGAATGGAGCCAGACCCCTCCCTAACGGATCTAATAGGCAATCCAATGAATTTATTAGGGAATTGTGTCACACTCTGTTTCCACAGGCAAGGGGAACATGGGAACCTGTGGGTACTCTTCATGGGAAAGCAAGAGGGTTAATTAATGCCTGAGCAACAAATTTGACTCCCTGAGTGAAAGCCCCTGGAAAAAAACAATATCTGAGCAAGAGCACGGCCACATCAACCCTTGCCTTGATTCTCGTGTACCCCAGCTTCTTACTTAATCCAGTTTTTAATCTGTGCTCATGTTTCTCTTCAGATAATTAGTAAAATGCATCTTAATTAAAACAAGAGGAGGAGAGGAAGACACGCAGACAAACGAAAGCCCTAAGTCAATGGGTTCAGGGAAGGGCAAAGCCAGTATTCAAATAGAAATCTTGAGGCAAACATGGTAATAACAGTTATGGAGAGTGTATCAAAGGTAAAGAGTTTTCTGAAAGCTGGGTAACTGCCTGAAAAAAGGGACTGGCTAGAGCCTGATGTCAGACCTGAAATCAGCCTCATGGGGAGAAGAGCTGGGGGAGCTCTGTGGTCAGCAGTCTTTGTTTTTCTGTTTCTCTGTCACTGATTTTCCGTGTGATCCTCAGGAAATTAACTGGGCAGGGTTTTCACAAGTGGCCCCTGTCTGTGGTTGCTGTGATGTGTGGATGTTCAACCTGAGATGTACCTGAGCACCCTTTGCTGCACCATTAGCAACAGAGCACATGTGGGTTCAACCACAGGATCTGAATGTGCCAGCCACTCCCTCTCAGAGTCATTGCTTTCCCACCTGTAAATTGATAAAATACATACTTTCCTGATTTTATAAAGTGTCCCGGGGACATTCTTCTTTCTTTCAGGATTTTTCATAGAGCAGCACAGAGAAAAGAAAGAGAAAACAATTTCTATTTCTGCTCCTTGATTTTCCCATGTGGAATGTGTTTGGAGAGTTGTTTACCTGGGGTGATTGCTTGGTTGGATTCTGGTGAGGATTGTTTGAGCTGATGGCCAATCCAACCCACCTGTGGCTGCACTCTCAGAGAGGGGCACGAGTTGTGAGTTAGTGAGATATGGTAGTTTAAAAAAGCAGGTTTGTAGTTTTAGTATCTCCTTTAAATAGTATATTCATATATTATAGTATATTTATAATAAAGAAATCATTCAGCCTTCTGAACTGGAATCAGACATCAGCATTTCTTCCTGCCGGGTTCACCTGCATTTACAATATAAAGCTACTAAAGGCTCTCTAATGAAATTAGAGAGCCTTTAATAGCTTTATATTGTAAATGCAGGTGATTATTATGGCTTACTTGTGCTTAGGCTTATTCCTAAGCCTGTGTTCCGGGCCAGGTCGGATGGGGCCCTGAGCAACCTGCTCTGGTGAGTGGCATTCCTGCCCATGGCAGGTGCTGGGCACTAAATGATCTTTAAGGTCCCTTCAAACCCAAACCATTCTGGGATTCTATGATTCCTGCAGGTGAGCTCTGCCTAATTTGTGAGATCTTTCTCACTGCTGCAGACCCTGTGTGGAATGCAATGTCTGTTCTGCCTTGTTTCTGTCCTTCACAGCATCACCTGGAATGAATCCCCACAGCCAGGAGGCACCTGCCAGGGGTGGTGTTGATACACAAAGAGCAGCTCCAGCTTACTCATTATCACAGCCTCTCTAACTCTGTTTGCCATGTACCACAGGCTCATTCCATCATGCCAGCGAAGCTGGCATGGCTGAACTTGGAAGCAGAGAGAGAGCTTTAATGAGAAGAAGCTGGGTCTCAGCCCAGTCCCAGCTCTCTGAAGGATTGCACCACATGCAGTCAGAATGGAATCGTGGAACGTCCTGAGCTGGGAGGGACCCACAGGGATCATTAATCAGCCCCTGGCCCTGCACAGACCCCCAGCAATCCCACCCTGAGCATCCCTGGGAGCTCTGACAGGGCTGGGACCATTCCCTGGGGAGCCTGGGCAGTGCCAGCACCCTCGGGGGGAAGAACCTTTCCCTGAGCTCCGTGCCAAGCCCTGGCCCAGCTCCAGCCCTTCCTGGGCTCCTGTCCCTGTCCCAGAGCAGAGCTCAGCCCCTGCCCCTCTGCCTCTCCTCAGTCTCTGCTCCTGAGGGCTTTGCAAATATCCATAATCCTGGGGAACCAGCTAAAGTCAATTTTCCAACCTCCTTGGAGAGTCTCAGCTGCATCACTGGTCTTTACTCACTGCCTGTGAATGATCCAAGTGCACACGAGAATAAAGCTGATATTGAGGTGGATGTAATGGGGCCACCAAACAGTCAAGAGAGAATCACAATTGCAGAGACATTTTCTGCTCCAGCAATACAAGAAGATGGGGGGCAGGTTTTTGCGTTTATAGGAGTAAAACTCTTTAGGCAGGGACCTTAAAAGTGGGAATAATTATAATTTACTGCTCACACCATGCAGTGGGGAATCAGGCCCAAGCTTGTAGCTGCAAGATTTAGCTATAAATGCTGTGGACTGGCTGTGCTGTAGAGAGATTTACTGAGTCACATTGATTTCAGAACTGCTTTCCCCAGGGAATGGCACTGCTTTATTCCAGTAGGGTTGTGAGACCCTACACTTGATTCTGATCTTATTTTCTGAAAAATCAAGTGATTTTTGGTGGGTATATGCCTGACTTGCTTGCATATGCATATAACATGCCTTCAAGAGCTGATACAACCTCGATAAGATTCTTATTTAAGTCATTATTCTGATTAAACCCTGTTATGTTGGGAGGAATTCTGTCCCTTTCCTCCCAGAGACTCTGTGAACACTGAGCTGGCTCTTACAGCACGAATCAGGTTTGCCATGATGGCAATAGAACAGGTTAGCCTGTAAACCCAGAGTAAATTTGCAAACTCCATTTGTTAAAAAGAAATGCATTAATGGATTCTGTGACTGATCTCCTGAAATGTCATTTGAATAGTTTTGACTGTGCCTTTGTTTTATTCCTGGGAAATTTCACAGTACAAAACGACTTTTATTTTCCCTTCTTCATTTGCCAAGAATCTCTTTGGATGTTATTTGTAATATAGACTGAGATTTGGGCCAGATCTTTAGCTCACATAAGCAGATGCATGTCTATTGTCTTCTGTAAAAAGATTCTGATATACCTGAGCTGAGGATCAGGGGCAAGAAAATGAAAGAAAGAAACTGCTAGGAATGAAGCTTTTTGACCAGGGGAATAGTTAATGAAGGAAACATATTATTTCCTAAAAAAAAAAAAAAAAAACAAAAAAAAAACAAAACAAAAACAAAAAACAAAACAAAAAAAACACGGCAAAAATAAAATTTAAAAAAATCAGATTTTTCTAAAATTCCAAGCTTATTCTTTGGGATATGGATGTCTAGAACAAGACTTCCTGACCCAGTGCTGTTCTTCTATCAATCCCTTTTAATGCTGTTAATTTGAGACCTTTCCCACTGATCTCCTGCTCTGCCTCCCAGGGTGTGTGCAGGAAACGCTGGGTGGTTTGAATAAAAATATTCCACTGTGAAAAAAAAGTTAAAAAAAAAATAGAAAGTCTTTGCTGATTGCCAAATGGAGAATGTGGTGCTATGGAAGAGTCTGGATTATTTAAATGTTTTTAGTGCTTCTAAAAGCAAATGCCAAATGCTGAGAGTGCAACAGATGATGTTTCTGGGTTGATGTGTACAGATGTGCTCGGATCAAGAAGAGACAGGGACACAAGGCAGATGTGGGAGTAAGGAGAACAACCCATAGACTAATGAGACACTAACATGGGGAATAAAAGGAGAAAATAAGGGAAAAAAGGTCTAGCCCTGAACTCGTTAGCAAGGGCTCGGAGAGCTGCTCAGGAGGACTCTGGACACAAAGTCATGAGGCAAGGCTGTATGACAACGACGAGTGTAGAAAAAACACAATTCAGGTTTAAACCAGGCTCTAAGCTCTGGATGGGCTTGGCTAGATCTGCTCAGTGCTGGCTGCTCACAGCTTCCTCTGAAGCTTTTAGTACAGTGAAAGGATGCTGGGAGAGAGGAGTCTCCTGCTGCCAAGCCAGCACCATCACTGGGGAGGTGACTCTTTCGTACTTTAATAGTGGGTTGTCACTTTTCAGGCCTGCCAGTGCAGTGCCTTTCTCCCACAGCCAGGAGCTCATTTCGTGTGGATGAAAGAGGACAGAGCTGCTTTTTCTCCTAAAAGGAGAGAAGAAATACTCCTCCTGACAGAATTCCAGGGAAGGCGCTGGGCTGGCAAACGCTGGGAGGATTCCCTAAAAGAATTAATTGTGATAATGCCAAAGGCAACACAAGCTGCACTCAGAGGTGACACAGGAGGGGTGCCCTTGGTGAGATGGAGGGCCAGGCCATGGAACAGCTGCAGGTGCTTGAGGAAGGAACACGAGACCAGGAGATGCAAGTGGCCTTTCCCATCCCAGTTTCTGGAAGCTCATGCTCTCCCCAGCACTTCTTCTTCTTCCTGGTGCTCTTGACTGAATTATTGTTTCTATTTTCTGTCACTTTGAATGAGGGGAAAGGAGAGGAAGCTGGTCTACAAAGCAATTTCCAGTGTGCTTCCCTGTCTGTCTGCTCCCTACAAATAATTGTTTTTTCTTAGGGATAAAGGCAGAAGATAATTCCTTTAAGTGGCAATTAAGCTCCAGGTGGCTGTAGAAAGCTGCAGCTTTCTCCAGCTCCTGCACAGACACAGCTTGAGTCCCAGGTTTCCCTACTTCCCTAAACCAGGAGATTTTTTTCCCCTGGCTTTCTTTTGTGTTTGGTTATGATTACACTTCTTCAGGGTAGCCCAAAGTGATTGGAGCAGCAGGGAAAATGACAAGCTGAGGATGCTCCATAAATGGGCTCTGCCCTTCTCCCAAAGCGCAGTAATTTCACAGAGTAGGGAACAGTTCCATCTCCATCCTGATTTGAACTCCTCGTGTTTCACCTGCAAAACCTCTGTTTTCCAAGCAGTGAGCCCAGTCCAATTTCCTTTTACCCCTGCTGTGCTGGCAAGCCTTAGGAAGAGACTTCTGATCATGCTGGATGGAACACTGAGGGCTGGTGGAGCAATACTCCTGTTCCAAGACACCAGGCGAGTCTCATCTGCAGACTTGTGTGATGGCTTTGGCTCATTAGCTAATGAGGTTAATGAGAACACCTGTAGGAGCCATCAGATAGGAAGGGGCTGTGTCTAGCCCTGGTGATTGCTCAAGATGACACAGCGAGTCACTGGCAGAGCTGGCAGCCAGCAGAGCACAGCAGGGCAGAGTTCCACCTCCAGCTCCGAAGCCATCTCATCCCCCCTTTGGAGCAAGAGCATGGACATGTGGGCACAGTGTGAGCTTGAGGAGATGGGTCATGTTCAGCTGGGCTTGTGCAGGGGGCTGGAAATGTTCCCCACTATCAGGGAGGCTTGTGACCCTTGGGAGCTTCAGAGCCAGCCCGCAGCTCCGGCTGCAAAGGAATGTGAGCCACTAACACTGAGAATCTTGCTGTCTCAGACAGGCTTACTATCAATGGCATCTAATAGCAGAATGTCACCATTTCTACCTGGTTTTAATGATTTATCACCCCTGAATTATGCACCATGGGTGACAGTAATGTTCTCTGGTGTGGACAGGTGGATGGAATTACATCTCTCTGTGTTTGGTGTGCTAACAGAATCAGAATTAATATTTTGTCTTGCCTGGCTTATCTTAGCTAGCAGTCGCTATTATTTCACCTACTCTGTTTCTCTTCCCCCTCTCTGTCACAACTGGAATAATTTGAATTTGAGCTGTACTTGAAGCAGGACTCACCTCAAATCAGATTTCCAATTCCTTGACCGCAGTCCGATCCCAGCACCATCAATCTCCACTGAGTCCAGGCAAAGTCAGTCGTGGAATCGGATGGCTCAAGCAGGCAGAACACATTTTGTGGGTGACTGCAGGCACTTGCATGCAAACATATTTGACTTTGACATGCTAGTCAGCATGGGCAAGAGTAGGTGAGAGCCTGCTCCCCACCAGAGGGTCCTGTGCCCCACGCCATGGACATGCAATCCCTCACTGGGATCCTGGGGACAATGGAAGTGTGTCAGTGCACACACAGGGTCCGGGGCAGTCCTGCTGCATGGCTCAGAGTGTCTGGGCACACCTGTGGCTGAAAGCAAAGAGCATTTTGTTACTCACAACGTGCTTTTCCTCTGCCTTTGCTTTTTCTGTGCTGTTCCCACTAGTGCTGAATTACAGTCACCACGACCCATTCCTGCCTCCCCGTGTGGGATTCTGTGTTGTGTTAGATTCCATACATATTGCATTGTTTGCCTTCTTTATTTCCCTTTCTCCTCCCTGCTCATGGCTGTTTGTTTTCTCTTCATGTGTAGCATAAAAAGGCTGTTTGAAGAGAAACTACCCAATCCAAATGAAAGGGAATGTTGCTTTTGGAAGATCCAACTGAAGCCTGAGCAGAACTGATAGTAAATTTTGAATTAGCTGGAGATTTTTATCACTTTTTTTCTTTGTCCTTACTTTTTCTTGTCTTTTTTTTTTTTTTTCCCCTCCCTGTGTGTTTTCTTAACCCTAATTAAAATGTGCTGGGCAAAAAAAAGTGTAATGAAGAGCTGGACTCATTACTTTTGTTTATGGCAAAATCCAAGTGGAACAGAACTCTAAATGGGCTCTGGTTGAGTCCCATCTCCCTCCATAAAGAGTGTAATAAATATCAGCCACATTGATTTTCCTTCTCCTGAGCCCTTCCTATTTGTTCTGGTCTAAGTGCACTATGTTTTCCTCTGAGGTTCTTTTGCTCTAACTGTTCTATTATCTGTTGTTGTTGTTAATCTGTGTAGAGTGTGTAATTGAGATCCTAAGAGGGAAGTTAAGAGAAACCCCCTCAGGAGGACATCTGACCTACATGAAGAAAGAGAAAAAATAAAATAAATAACCCAAGCCATTGAGGCCAACTGCTCCATTTACCTGCTTGAGACATTTCCTTCAGCAAGGACTTTCACCCACTCCAGGCTCAGCTCTCTTTCTGTAATTAGTTCTCTGTATGTGTTTTTAACTTCAACTTGATTTTTGCATTGATTTCTTTGCCTTGGGGGGACATTTATCTGTTCCTTCCATCTGATTTTCCCACTACCTGCAGTTATCTGCTGAACTGGTGTTATGGGCAAAGGTAGGATGTGGTCCCTTTCCTCTTCCCTTTTTCCTGCTGTGATTTGACTTGGCCCCAGTGACACAGTTTGGGGGTGATGTGGAAGATGTCTCAAAGCACCAAGGACAGCTTCTTAATTCCCTGTGTATCGTGAAAAAGGCGACCCCAGCTTGGGGAAGAAATGATGATGTCTGCTCCAGGTTAGAAGGCTGAAGGATAGCTTTATTAAAACTATACTCTATTACATTAATATACTATTTAAAGAGAGACTATCCTCTTCTACATACTTACTTCTTACTTACCTCTCTAACTAACTCAAACTCGTGACTCTGCTGAGAGCCCGAGCCACAGCTGGGTCCCATTGGTCACTGACCCCAAACAACCTTCACCAGGATCCAACCCAGCCACCACTGCAGGTGAACAATCTCCACACCACATTCCACATGGGGAAAACAAAGGAGCAGAGATAAAGATTGTTTTCTCTTCTTCTCTCTGTGCTTCTCCTGAGAGACAGAATCGTGTCTCTGTGTCCAGAGGATGTGAATGCCACACCTGTGGGTTTTCCAGGGGATGGGGCATGAGCACGACTGAGAGAAACCATGTTCACCCAACCTCAGCCACTGCTTTCCTTCCTCCTCCAGCCTCCTCATCTGGGCACTCTCTGTCCTGAGCAGCTGAACTTCCCGTCCCCCTCGTTCAGCCGCTGCCTCCAGGATGTGTGGCAGATACATGGAATCCATTACTGCCTGCTTGCTGCACCAGTTCCCAAATCTCAGCAGATAAAGAGTTCTTAGTGTTTTCTTAATGTCTCTTTGTAGTTTATTAAAGGCCTGGGAGGCACGAGGGGGAAATGAGAATGTGACTCAGAAATCCCTGCTCTCAGCCACGTGCTTCCTTCACAATCTCATTTGTAACCAGACTATTAAAAGTGAATTATCTGAGCCAAGTGGCAACACTGAAATGGAAGGGCTGGGGGGAGCGAAGCAACACTTCCCTCTGGTGCCTCTAGATGTGAGCAGCTTACTTCAGCCACTTTCATCTGCCCATATTGGATTTTTGCTGTTATTACAGGAGGACTGTTGGCATTGACAGTTGCAGACATGGCTGGTTTTTCCCTCCAGCCTTTTTGACATGTGTCCCTGCTGGCTGCAGTGTGGGGACGTTTCTGTGGGAGCTGGGCAGAGCAGAGCGAAGGGCCTGTGTTATAGATACATTTAAAATATAATATAATAATAATATAATATAATAATATAACATAACATAATAGAACAGAACAGAACAGAACAGAACATAACATAATATATAATATTGGATTTTCACAAATATTAAAATGGATTTTATATGTGTAATGTTAAAGTAACTTTGCTATAAAGATATAATTTTTGTTCCTGTTGTTAATTAAGCTTAATGAAATAGCTGATATCAGTGTGCTGGTGTTAAAATGCCTGCTGGGATGGGATAACATCCCATGAACACAGGATGAGGACACCTGTACAGATCTGCCAATTATCAGCACTCACTGACTGAAGACTCTGTGGACTAGGCCCAAAACCTGGAGGTGACAAAAGAAGGACTAAAACCACACCCAAGGAACGTGCATGCTCTAAAAAGGCAGACCCAAGGAGGAGCCATGTAAAATAGTTCCTGGAATATGTAAACCAGTTTATGGACATGCAACAGGCTGATGTAAGGGAAAAAGTATTTAAGGAGCATCCCTGAAGGTCACAGTGTGCTCTTGGCTGTAATAACTTTGCTCTGTGGTCCTTGTCTCCAACCGTCCTTTATGAAACTTAAATTTTCACACCTGTGTGGTGCCAGCTCTGCTCTCCCTGCAGAACCTGCACGGAGGGGCCCCGAGCTGACAGCTCCACTTGCCACCATGTGAGCCTGGCACTGCCATCATCTGAGCCTGGCATTGCCATCATGTGTCCCTGGCATTGCCATCATGTTTCCCTGGCATTGCCATCACGTGTCCATGGCACTGCCATCATCTGAGCCCGACATTGCCATCACGTGTCCCTGGCATTGCCATCATGTTTCCCTGGCATTGCCATCACATGTCCCTGGCATTGCCATCACATGTCCCTGGCATTGCCATCACCTGTCCCTGGCACTGCCATCATGGTTCCATGGCATTGCCATCACGTGTCCATGGCATTGCCACCATCTGAGCCTGGCATTGCCATCGTGTTTCCATGGCATTGCCATCATCTGAGCCCAGCATTGCCATCACCTGTCCCTGGCACTGCCATCATCTGAGCCTGGCACTGCCATCACCTGTCCCTGGCACTGCCATCATCTGAGCCTGGCATTGCCATCATGTTTCCATGGCACTGCCATCATCTGAGCCTGGCATTGCCATCATGTTTTCCTTGCACGGGCATCATGTTTCCCTGGCACTGCCATCACATGTCCCTGGCATTGCCATCATGTTTCCCTGGCATTGCCATCACCTGTCCCTGGCACTGCCATCACGTGTCCCTGGCATTGCCATCGTGTTTCCATGGCATTGCCATCACGTGTCCCTGGCATTGCCATCATGTTTCCATGGCATTGCCATCATCTGAGCCCAGCATTGCCATCACGTGTCCCTGGCACTGCCATCATCTGAGCCTGGCATTGCCATCATGTTTCCATGGCATCGCCATCATCTGAGCCCAGCATTGCCATCATGTTTCCATGGCATCGCCATCATCTGAGCCCAGCATTGCCATCACGTGTCCCTGACATTGCCATCATGTTTCCCTGGCATTGCCATCATCTGAGCCCAACATTGCCATCACATGTCCCTGGCACTGCCATCACGTGTCCCTGGAACTGCCATCACCTGTCTCTGGCACTGCCATCACGTGTCCCTGGCATTGCCATCACATGTCCCTGGCATTGCCATCATCTGAGCCCAACATTGCCGTCACATGTCCCTGGCACTGCCATCACGTGTCCCTGGAACTGCCATCACCTGTCCCTGGCACTGCCATCACGTGTCCCTGGCATTGCCATCACATGTCCCTGGCATTGCCATCATCTGAGCCCAACATTGCCATCACATGTCCCTGGCACTGCCATCACGTGTCCCTGGAACTGCCATCACCTGTCCCTGGCACTGCCATCACGTGTCCCTGGCA
The DNA here is from genome assembly GCF_031753505.1 of Anomalospiza imberbis. NCBI lineage: Eukaryota > Metazoa > Chordata > Aves > Passeriformes > Viduidae > Anomalospiza > Anomalospiza imberbis. The sequence continues at coordinate 3,521,969 of NC_089707.1, forward strand.
CTGCCATCCTGCCTCCAGGCATGCCTGATACACGGGACACAGCTGAGGTGAGGATTACCAGGGTTCAGTGGTGCTGCTGAGCCCAGGCTCCCACTCCACTCATGCTGAGCAATCTCTGTGTTCTCCAGGGGCTGCTGTGATCCAGGTGGAGCAGGGTGAGGAGGTGGCAGCTTCTAGGGCTCCTCCAGATCCCGGCTTGTCTCTCGGTGAAGGGCAGCTCCTGTTTCTAGTGAAATTTCCTATTCCTCTAAGCAATTTCCTGTTTTTTTAGTTGGGGCTGGATCAAGCCTTTCAGGAATTAGATTCTGTTTCAGTTCATAGCTCAACCTCTCAAAAATTCCCTTTTGATCTCTCCTGTTCTGTTCAGGAATTGCTCTGAGTGTATCTATTGACTTTCCACACAAAGTGGACATGGCCAAGTAAAAAACCTTGCTGCTGCTGAATTTACAGGAGTAATATTGACCTTCCCATAGATACTGAAGAGAATAGAAAGTCCTGATTCTCTGTAAAACAAAACTAAAATTGTACTTGATGAGTTCTATAAAATGCTTATAGATTTTTATATTTTTTCCTACTTGGGCTGAAACATCTTTTTTTTCCCCTATAAAGGCCAGCTGCAGAATATTTACAGAGAAAGGGGAAACCTTTTTCTTTGAAAAATATTTGTACTGGTAAATCACCGTAAATTGGTAAACTCCCAGATGAATCTAAGTAAATAATTGCAGAACTTTGGCTGCATTTGCAAAAAGGCAATTAAAACAAACAAACAAACAAACAAATAAACAAACAAAACCCACACCCTGATTTATGGGCTTCAGGTATAATTGAGATCTAAGTTAGGCTTACTGAATATTTACAGATTTTATATAGTTTCCAACGGGCAATCATCTGGGGAGTAAATCCAGGTCACAGCCACTCCAAAACCAGCTCAACTCCTGTTTTTATTGGCAAGACTCTGATTGCTGCAGAGTGCTCTGCTGTGGCCACAGGCTCCCAGATCCTCCCAGAGATGTCACAGATTTTCCAGTGGTGACATCAGTTCCTTCCTTGGGCGAAAAAGCTGAGTTTCTGCACCCTGGGAGAAAACAAATAGAGAAAACAAATAGATTTAGAGGGGTCTGAGCTCCCAGGGGCCAAACTTCACCTGGTGCTGGGCTGGGCAGAGAAAGAGCCATCCTGTTTCTGGTGCCCAGAGGGATCCCATGGCCTCTAATGCACTTAGAAAAAGGTGCAGGAAAATGGTCATTCTTCCTAAGAGCAGCTCACATCTGCTGTTCTTGCTGCTCCTTGTCTCCTGAGCTCACCAGCAGTGCTTGAAGCCCGTGGCCATCGATCAGAGCTCTTCCCTCTCCAGCACAGGAGCATCCCAGCAAGCACAGAACATCTTCAAACAACAGCCAGGCTTTTATTTGCTTTTTGGCTCTCATCTTCATATTTTCCAGGTTTTGTGCCATGCTCAGAGTACAGAAATACTCCTCTCATTTTTAAAGAAAACGGAGATAATCTGTGCACAAGGGACAGAGCACTGCCAGAAGTTTCCAAAGAATTTAAAGAGCTCCCACCCAAGATACTGTGACCACAGCAACCTGTTGTCTGACCCAACTAATTATTACAATGTACTTAAATAACCATTAATTAAAAATGTATAAACTCTTTCTGTGTAAGCTTCGCAAAGCACATGATCCCTGCTTTCCTCTGAAAGCTCCTTCTTTCCACTGAGTCTTTTATTTCCCTATCAGCTCTCCAAGTCTTCTTTCTCTGTCTTTTCTCAGCCTCTGATGGCTTTGCTCAGTTCATCCTCTGTCACTTGTGTCTCTGGGTCTGGAAACATTTCTCGGGACGTTTGACTCATCCATCATTTAGATAATCACAAGGGAAAAAACCCCAGTTTCCAGCTATGAGCATCCATAAAAAGCACAAAGGAAAGAAACCCCCCATCACCTTGAACTTCCCTTCCTGCTTTGCTTTGCATTTAATTTGAGAATCTGACTTGACAGTCTTTGCTCTGGCAAAAGTCCCACTGAAGTTATTAAGGGCAAGAGCTTGTCAGGATTAAGAGGAAGGATTTGAAATATCTGTGAGTGATAGCAATATCCCCCGTTCTATTAGGCCAGATAAGGACATTAACCCTGGAGCCTTGAGCCAGCTGCTGACTGCCCTGTGGGGGAAAGGAGATGAGGATTCCAAAGGGGAAAACTGCTTCACAGCCGCTGTAATAGGGTTTTACATCCCTTCCCTTGCAGAGCTGAGCTCAGCCCACTTCCTCTCCAAGAATCCATTTGACCAGCAGGTACAGGGTGGTGTGTAGCTGTAGGGCACGAAATGAGAACACAGGAACTTGGTAAGTTCAAAAGAGAAAAAGAGCCAGTTTTATTCGAACATCTGGTATTTATAGAATTCCAAAGGTGAGCGTGGATTGGAGGATGGGATTGCCGCCTCTCCAACCGCACTGGACCAAAGATCAATCAATCAATCAATCAATCAATGAATCAATCAATTCTCTCCACCCACTATCTAAATATCTAAACTATTCTATTTATACATGAAATTGTGTGGGAACTCTGACTCTCAAAACATTACGTAAATATGTAAACATTATCAGGGTGTAAACATATGTAAACATGATCATAATGTAAACATTATCAGAAGGCTGAAGAAGTTCTATGAGAACTTTAAAACTTTCAAAAGAACTATAAAAGAAAACGTAACACTTTTAAAAATCAGGACAACAGTGGTGGGAGAAGTGAACGAGCAGTGGGGAGCCTAAATGGGAATTAAGATTTAAAAGTTGTTGCTGGCACAGAGCCTGGGGTGCATCAGAGGGGATTGTTGCACTGTGACACAAAATAACTCATGCACTCACACTAAGATGGAAAGAGCAAAAGGAAGCAAAAGGAGGAGACTTTATTTCTGACTTTGCAATATACAGAATTCCAAAAGTGGCAGTGGATTGGAGGGTGAAATTGCCACCTCTCCAACCACACTGGTCAAACCAACAGTCCAACAATTCTCTCCTCCCACAAAGAAGAATGCAAAATCATTATTTACATGAACAGTGTGTGAGAACTCCAGTGGAAATATTTAAACATCAGAAGGCATAGAAAACTTTTAGAAGAACTTTAAAACTTTTAAAAGAGCAGGGTGACAGGGGATGGCCCAGGGCTGCAGCCCCTGGACAGCTTTGGGGCTGGCTTTGGAAAGTGAGCTGCACTGCAACCTGTGGGTGCAGGTGTTTGGGAACGGAGGGAGCAGAGGCACCACTGGTGGCTGTAAGCTAATGTTTGGTACCTTCCCAGCAGCTTAACACCCTCTTCTACTGGTGGAAACTTCTGCTGCTTCTCTGCTCCCGTTTCTCAGGCAGTGATTGTTACACTGATCAAATGCTCATTTTGCCATTTGAAGGGCAAGTGTGTCTTCTTCAAAGGCAAAGAATCATGGAATGGTTTGGGTGGGAAGGGACCTTAAACCTCACCCAGTGCCACTCCTGCCATGGGCACGGACACCTTCCACTGCCCCAGGCTGCTCCAAGCCCTGTCCAACCTGGCCCTGGGCACTGCCAGGGATCCAGGGGCAGCCCCAGCTGCTCTGGGCACCCTGTGCCAGGGCCTCACTGCCAGGAATTTCTTCCTAATATCCAATCTAACCCTGCCCTCTGGCAGTTTAAAGCTATGAGGGCAAAGGGACAAAGGTGAGTGGATCAGGAAAGGAGACATCAGGATGGGGTCAGTTAAAAAAGCTTTCTTTACACTTTTTTATGCTTTCCTGAGCCTGCAGGACTGGGTGGATTCAGGGATTATACGTATTCCCAGCTGGGCACAGTGGAGGACAGTTTGGACAAGCAGCAGCCCCTGGCCTGTGCAGTGAATTGAAGAGCTGACCCCACTTTTGCCATCTTTTCTGCTGTAATTCCTGCCCTGACACACATGGCATCTGTGTGTGCACGTGGTTCTCCATCCCTCTGGTCAGGGAGATCACATTAATGCCAATGTTAAAACCAAATAAACACTAAAATAAATTTAAAACAAAAATAACATTTCCAAGGCTGTTCCATCCCCACCACCCACCAGCATTTATAACTAATTGGGGCTTTGTTATATTCCCTCACCCAGTGACAGATAAATACTAAACTCCACTGGTTAACAATAATCACCCTAATTATGCCAAGATGACATTTACAATACAGGCAATTGCTAATCCATTACCTCACTCTGCTGAATACTAGAACACTCAAATTAAAAGTTATTCACCCACAAAGAACAATGTTTTAGTAGCTGACACAGCTTAGTAAAGGAATTTATTAAGGTAATTTGCAGTTTTCCCATAAATAAAACATTCTAGTGTTCCCCCGTCCTTCTCCCTCCCTTCATCAAAGTAATCTTTTGTGATAAATCTCTTTTTTTTTTCTCTCTTGTAGCACCCTTAAAAATAATAATTGAAACTGTCAGGCAGACTTACATATTTAAATTTGCTCACCTGAAAGACAACAGAGAGCTGCTCACCCATGTCGTCAGGCTCTTTTTGGAGAGCGGGGGTGATAGTTTGGGCTTTGTGATGTTGTAGGAGGTCCCTGTGATAAAAGCCTCCCCCGTGTGGGGTTTCAGTGAGACCTAAAGACGGCTCTGGATGTGTCAGGGAGCTGTGCAGTGTGCTGTGGTTGAAGGTCTGCTGTGCCAAACCAGGACTCTCTGCCTTCATCAGGGAGATGCTGAGGAGGAAGCAAAAGGGCAGAGAGTCTCCTCAAGCATGGGCTGGGACTCACAGGGGTAAATGCTGCAGCTCTGCTTATGTGCCATCCCAAACCAAAGCCAGACAAGAACCCTGTGAAAAACACCTTCACTCTCCTGTGAAAATGTAAAAAGTTTTATAAAGGACAGTAGGAGTCGAGGACCATAGAGCCAAGGTCGTTATGGCATGAGCCAAGAGCACCCTGTTACCTTCAGGGACACCCCTTAAATACCTTTTTCCTTACATCAGCCTGTTGCATATTCATAAACAATTATGCAGAGTAAACTTTTCCCCAAACTAGTTTACATGTTCCAAGAACTGCTTAGCATGGCTCCTCCTTGGGTCTGCCTTTTTAGAGCATGCACGTTCCTTGGGTGTGGTTTTAGTCCTTCTTTTGTCACCTCCAGGTTCTGGGTCTTGGCCCACAGAGTCTTCAGATGGTGAATGCTGATAATTGGCAGATCTGTACAGGTGTCCTCATCCTGTGTTCATGGGATGTTATCCCATCCCAGCAGGCATTTTAACACCAGCACACTGATATCAGCTCTTTCACCAAGCTTAATTAACAACAAGAATAAAAATTATATCTTTATAACAAAGTTACTTTAACACTACACATATAAAATCCATTTTCATATTTGTGACAAGCCAATATTATGATAAGTATCTATAGCAAACCCAAAGGAAGCTGCCTGTGTGCCCCAGCCTGCAGCAAGCAGCACCTGCAGCTTTATTCCAGTACCTGGAGGCTTTTTTCTTCCAGTGATCTCTTCCTGACCCCCATCATTAAACCACAACAGGGGAAGGGAGGGACTAGGGAGGGACTAGAAAGGGAAGAACTCCTGCTGACAAATATGAATAGAGGGAGGAAAGGGCGAAACAGACACAAAAAAAAAAAAATCAGCCGAGCTGCCCAGCATCTGTGGCTGCTCACAGATCCGGGCACCCCATCCTGGTGTAAAAAAAAGACATGAGCCTTTTCCCTGCAATGCTAAAGCCTCAGCAGCTGTGTTGCCCTGATTTTTAAAAGTGTTAAGTTTTCTTTTATAGTTCTTTTGAAAGTTTTAAAGTTCTCATAGAACTTCTTCAGCCTTCTGATAATGTTTACATTATGATCATGTTTACATATGTTTACACCCTGATAATGTTTACATATTTACGTAATGTTTTGAGAGTCAGAGTTCCCACACAATTTCATGTATAAATAGAATAGTTTAGATATTTAGATAGTGGGTGGAGAGAAATGATTGATTAATTGATTGATTGATTGATTGATTGATCTTTGGTCCAGTGCGGTTGGAGAGGTGGCAATCCCATCCTCCAATCCACGCTCACCTTTGGAATTCTATAAATACCAGATGTTCGAATAAAACTGGCTCTTTTTTTCTTTTGAACTTACCAAGTTCCTGTGTTCTCATTTCGTGTCCAACAGCTGGGCTGCAGTGGTGCTCAGGGTGGCAGCAGGTGCCCAGAGTGCCAGGCGTGGACCTTGGGCTCTCTGGTGCCCCGCGTTGACTCGGTTGCCTCGGGCTGTCACTGTGACCCCGCAGCGCTGTGCCCCACCGCTGCCAGGGGCATGGGCCATCCTTCTGGGCAGCCTTTCGGGCACAAGAGAGAGCCCTGCTTTGCTCTGTGCTGCCCCGTCCCACCCCTGGCTGCAGCAGGGGGGACTCCAGAGGGGAAAAGCCCCGGAGCTGCTCCTTGCAGCAGGAGTGCTCCGAGCGTTGCAGCTCCAGAGTGTTGCAGCTTGGAGCGTTGCAGCTCTGGAGCAGCCGTGGCCAGCCCTGCATCCCCCTGCTCTGCCAGCAGCTGCTCTGCCCTTTGCAGCAAGAGTGCTCAGAGTGTTGCAGCTCCAGAGTGTTGCAGCTCGGAACATTGCAGCTCCAGAGTATTGCGGCTCGGAGCCTTGCAGCTCTGGAGTAGCCGTGGCCGGCCCTGCAGGCCCTGCTCTGCCAGCAGCCACTCTGCTTTTTGCAGTGGGAGTGCTCGAAGTGTTGCAGCTCTGGAGTTTTGCAGCTAGAAGCATTGCAGCTCTAGAGTATTGCAGCTCGGAGTATTGCAGCTCTGGAGCAGCCGTGGCCGGCCCTGCAGCCCCTGCTCTGCCAGCAGCCACTCTGCTTTTTGCAGCAAGAGTGCTCCAAGCATTGCATTTCAGAGCGTTGCAGCTCCAGAGCGTTGCAGGTCCGGAGCCTTGCAGCTCTGGAGCAGCAGTGGCCGGCCCTGCAGCCCCTGCTCTGCCAGCAGCCACTCTGCCCTTCGCCGCAAGAGTGCTCGGAATATTGCAGCTTGGAGAAGCTGTGGCCAGCCCTGCAGCAGGGGTGCAGGTTCTCTTTGCAGCAGGAGTGCTCGGAGCGTTGCAGCTTGGAGCATTGCAGCTCTGGAGCAGCTGTGGCCAGCCCTGCAGCCCTCTGCCAGCAGCCACTCTGCCCTTTGCAGCAGGAGTGCTCGGAGCGTTGCATTTCAGAGCGTTGCAGCTCTGGAGCAGCTGTGGCCAGCCCTGCATCCCTCGGCCAGCAGCCACTCTGCCCTTTGCAGCAGGAGTGCTCGGAGCATTGCAACTCCAGAGTGTTGCAGCTCTGGAGCATTGCAGCTCTGGAGCAGCTGTGGCCAGCCCTGCAGCCCCTGCTCTGCCAGCAGCCACTCTGCTTTTTGCAGAAGGAGTGCTCGGAGCGTTGCATTTCAGAGCGTTGCAGCTCTGGAGCAGCTGTGGCCAGCCCTGCAGGTCCTGCTCTGCCAGCCGCCCCTCTTCAGCTCCCTGGTGGCCAGGGGCTCCTTGGATCCGCATGGGTGGTGGGCTCTCTGCTCTCCCAAACGAAGATCTGCCAGCTCTGTTCTCACCACTGCCCTGTCTTCTCCCCCAGCTCAATTAAGGGAGTGTTTTCTGCTCACCCCTCTGCTGTTATTTGCTCTGTCTCGTGCTCCTCTGGAGTTTTTCTTGCCCTTCTGCCTATTGGACTGGGCTCCACTCCAGCTCCGAGCTCCCAGCCCTGTGCAGGCACCCAGGGCAGGAATGAGACAACTTCCAGAACTGCTCCTGGGAAAAGGTGAGGTTTTTTACAAGGAAAGGCCTCACTGTAAAGGAAATTGAGTGAGGAAAAGGGGTGCCATGGAAGGCAAGGCTTTAAAACACACACTGAAATTGGTGTGGGGGTTCTCCTATCTGCAGATAAAGTGGTGTTAATTTGAATGGACTTTATTCCTTCCCGAGGAAGGTAAGTGCAGCCTGATTAAAGCCACTTGAGTGCTGAATCAGAGAGTCTGCCTGGGGAGTTAATGGCCAATAACAGGCAGAAAACAAAGCCGGGTAATGCTTGTCGCAGCAGGGTTCAAACTCCAGCACATAACTTCTTATGAGCTGAGAACTATATTTCATCTCAATATATAAACTGACAACCCCAATTTGTACAGGCATATCAAGACAGTGCTGCATGCCATTCTACTTGTTCCCGTTCAGAGGGCACACAGAGCCCTGAGTACAGCGTGTGGGGCAATCACAGATCAGAGGAGATTCATTTCTACCCTGGGAGGGATGCAGTGACCACCACCCAAGCCCTGCTGCTCACCCAGCTCTGCACCACATCATACTGCAACTACTGAAGTAAGTGCAGAAGTTTGCCGAGCTCACTCATGCCAGCTGACGACTACTGCCCCAATTATCACTGTAATTCCCCGTTCATTTTCTTATTTACCAACTTGTTGCCATTAATCTGGTGTTTCATCTTCCCCTCCACCAAATTCCTGCCTAATTGAACCCAGGATCTCTGACTCATCTATTTCTCTTCTGATGGGAGCTCAGCCACTGCTTCAGCTCTGCTTCTTGTCATCCTGCCTGGGCAAGGTCCCCAGCACAGGCCTTTGGATCTGAATGCACTCTGGATGCTTCAGCCCTGGAACTGAAGGTACAATTTCACACCAGCTGGAGCAGAGGGAGGCAGTGCACTGCCTGGAGAGAGCTGAAGAGTTTGTCCTAGAATCCAGCATCTATTTATAAGGAAAGGAGAAGGCTCCACTAGCTTGGAATACTTTTCTCTGACTGCAAATCTGAATTTTGGTGGTGAGATGCATCCATGACTGTTTTTGACCCCCACTTATCCTCTGCCATTAGCAATGCAGAAAATTCACTTTCCCACCAGACTTGGGAAAACTGTATCTCCTGGCTGGGGGACTCTGAGGAGAAATAGGGGATTTCTTGCTCTCTGTTCTCAAAGTAATGGAAAGATGGAGCTCCCTTGATCCTCATCAATCACAATTATTTAATTTTTTCCATTTCTGAGCTACATATTTCTTCCATGCCAAGCTCCCACATCCATTGGACAGTGCCTGGTCCTTACAATGAGAGTGCACAGAAGTGATGGAAAAGAAAGAAGGAATGAATGAAAGAAAGAGGGAGGGAGAGAGGGAGGGAAGGAGACTAGCACTAAAATCAACAGTTTCTCTTCCTCTCATTTTAGGTCAGAAAAAGTCTTCCCAACTTTATGAAAGGCATATTGAAAAAAAAATCAGTAAATTCATGAACATGCAGTTATTACTTAGGAGACAAATTGCATTTCTCCCAAAATGTTCCAAAATGCATTCATTTTCAGAGTACATTACTTTCATAATACCGTGTGGAACATTAAATGAGAATTTCCCTGACTTGGCTACAGAACAGATTTTTATATTTCAGTGTCTGACACAGAGCCCAGGGTAACTAATGAAAATCTTTTCGAAAAGTGACAATCTTGTCTAGCAGCCTTGCCTGTTGAAGAGATTGCAACATAAAACAGATGAGTGCCCTGCTTGACAGCTAATTGTGTCGGGCTTAATTACAACAAGCAGAATTTAATCGGCTGTGCAGTGCAGTTTTTAGGATGGGGGAACCATCTGGAATATACCTTGCTCCTGGGCTGATGGAGGGGTGGGCATCGCTGGATTTCAAAGGCATGGGAGCAACTGTGTGCAGATTTAAATGCAGAAGTGGTTCCTTCCTTAGTGTATTTCATTTGAGCTGTTTGATGAATTTTAGAGATATTTATGCAAACCTGCACGCTGTTGCTTCACGAAGACAAGATTTTGGAAACCTTCCCAGTTTCAGTTTGATGAGCTCCGTTCCCCTCTGTGGCCCTGTGCTGTGGCCAGAGCTGACACAGAGCTGTCAGGCTTCACCCCTGCTCCCCCCCCTCCATCCCCTGGCTGCCTCTGTCAGGTGTGACCAGTCCAGGTGTGGGACAGAGCTCTGGCACAGCCCGGGGGAGTGCTGCAGAGGCAGCTTTCTCAGGGACAGCTCTGTGTCACTGCCCTGTCCCGCTGGACAGCCTGGCACCAGGCTCCTGCACACAGCAGCACCTGGAGAGCTCTGTTTATCCCAGGCCAGCCTGAGAAGTCGCACAGTAGCTCCAAGCTCCTGTCATTTTCAAGCCTGCACCCATCTCCCAGAGGCTGCTTTGGGTATAAATGGAAGGAAACAGAGCAGAATTTAGCCCAGTCTCTACATTCCTTGGCCTCACATGGGATGTGCAGAAACAGAGCAACTGTGCCGTCGTTTCTCCCCATCCAGTGCAGCTCTGGTTCTGCTGCCCTGGATCTGTTGCTCTGGTTCTGCTGCCCTGGTTCTGCTGCCGTGGATCTGCTGCCCTGGATCTGCTGCTGTGGATCTGCTGCTCTGGTTCTGCTGCCCTGGTTCTGCTGCTCTGGTTCTGCTGCCCTGGTTCTGCTGCTGTGGATCTGCTGCTCTGGTTCTGCTGCCGTGGATCTGCTGCTCTGGTTCTGCTGCCGTGGATCTGCTGCCCTGGGTCTGCTGCTGTGGATCTGCTGCTCTGGTTCTGCTGCTCTGGTTCTGCTGCCCTGGGTCTGCTGCTCTGGTTCTGCTGCTCTGGGTCTGCTGCTCTGGTTCTGCTGCCCTGGTTCTGCTGCTGTGGATCTGCTGCTCTGGTTCTGCTGCCGTGGATCTGCTGCTCTGGTTCTGCTGCCGTGGATCTGCTGCCCTGGGTCTGCTGCTGTGGATCTGCTGCTCTGGTTCTGCTGCTCTGGTTCTGCTGCTCTGGTTCTGCTGCCCTGGGTCTGCTGCTCTGGTTCTGCTGCCCTGGTTCTGCTGCTGTGGATCTGCTGCTCTGGTTCTGCTGCCCTGGTTCTGCTGCTGTGGTTCTGCTGCCCTGGTTCTGCTGCCCTGGGTCTGCTGCCCTGGGTCTGCTGCTCTGGTTCTGCTGCTCTGGTTCTGCTGCTGTGGTTCTGCTGCTCTGGTTCTGCTGCCCTGGGTCTGCTGCTCTGGTTCTGCTGCCCTGGTTCTGCTGCTCTGGTTCTGCTGCCCTGGGTCTGCTGCTGTGGTTCTGCTGCCCTGGTCCCAGCTCTGCCCAGTGCACCCCGGATGGGGAGGGTTTGTGTGTGGTGGCAGCCTTTACAGCCTGTCTGTGAACAGGCAGCACAACCCAGCACCTGCAACACTTGGGTTCATTCCAGATTTCCCACATGACCTTGAGCAAATCCCTTGACCTTACGTTTTTTGTCCCTTAGTTCAAATGAGAGGAATGAGAACATATGTAGGAAACAGCTCTGGAATCTCTAGAGAAGCTGTTCCTCCATCCCACACTCATTGCAAAACCTTGCTTCTGTTTCTTTTCCACTCTTCTCTGTAAGTTTCAAGCCAATAATCATTAGCCATCCCCTAACGAGCTCCCCACCCTGCCAATTAGTATCTTTTATGCCCATTTTACAACAGCAAAAACCAAGAGGCAAGGTCAGCCACTGGCAGACTGGAAGTTAGAGGCAGGAGGAGTGTGAGAACAGCCCATTTTCCATACCAGCATCCCTGCTTTGACCACTAGACCTTGCTACACTCAGAAACCATATCAGGGAGAGCCAGACGACGAGCATTGTCCACAGTGCTAATCTTCAGAGCACCATATTAGTGCAATTTGATGTCAAAACGCCTTATCTATCACCAAGCAAGGAGTAAGATTAAAGGACTGGAGTTACAAGTGCCTTTTTGTTTGCACTAACTGGCTGAGTGTCTGTCTGGAAAACAGAGGCTTTCCATCTAAATTGCTGTCACGTTTGCCATACAGGAGTAGATTGGTCTCAGCACCCTTATTAAAAATACTCCTGGCATTCTTCAGCAGCTGCTCAGAACGCCGCAGCTTTCAGTAACGAGTTGGGAAGGGGATGTTGAGCACCATGTACTGATCACTGCTTTCCTGGTATAAATCTGAAGCAGCTTTCCCAAAGCCAGTGGAATAATTCCTGGATTGACACCAGAACCCTATGCCTGGGACCTGCCTGTGTTCCCCACCCTCTTGGCACCAACTCAGCCTCAGTGGATCTGGATACAGCTGCACAGATTTGCACTGGGTGATGCTGCCTCCAGTTTGTCACACTGAAACCGATATCCCCAGTGGTGCAAGAACAGTCAGAATCAGTTATTTCCCCTGTATTTGGTGAGATGTTGCTCCAGATCATCTATTAAATGACTGGGAAGAAAAATGAAGGAAGGTAAAAAAAGACTAGATTAATTAAAAAAAAAATTTTAAAAAGGGAGAGGGAGAGAGTAAATGGGGGGAAAAAAAGAAAGAGGAGGGGGTAGGAGAAATGTGAGAAGGAAAGACAAGGAGGAGCACAGGGCAGAGTGTTATCAAAGGCTTTCCTCGTGTGCTAATGATGCTTTAATCCCGTAATGACATGGAGGCGCAGGAACATGAATATGGAAGGCAGGTACATCCAGGATCAAACAGGCTCGGGGTTATTTTAGTCTTTTCACCTGAAATGCATCCAAACCACGCTGTCAAACAGCATTTGCTACACTTGTCTCTTGCTGCTGCTACTCTGCCTGGCAGCTGCACTGACACTGCTCCAGCATCAGGGCAAGGGAGGGAAAAGGGACTGCAAACTTCCTGGAGGAAGAGGATGATAACCACAGCAGAGCTCAGCATCCTCCAGGGACTGCCAGGCTCTGCTGCTGGCACCGACAGCCCCGCAGATGGCAGTGGCAGGTTAAAATCCAGCTCAGCTCAGAGCTGTGCTGCAGCCTGCAGCTCTCAGCACATGCAGCTGCTCCGATCCCCACCAAACCAACAACTTTTACCTGGCCCACACTGTGATCATCCTTCCTCAAGGGAAAGGTTTTCTTGCTGTTTTCTCTTGCTCCCTGGACTGTAGAGGAGCCGAGGCCACTCTCAGAGCAGTGCTGGGAGGAGCAGGATGCTGATGGCAGGCAGTGACACAGGACTGCGACAAGTGGGAAATTGGAGAGAGAAAGGCAGAGCTGTGGGAGCAGGGAGGAGCAGTGCGAGGTAGAGAGGGGGGCAGATGGAGAACAAAGCTGCCTAGCAAGGAAAGGGGAACATATTGGCACAGGTTTCCCAGAGAAGCTGTGGCTGCTCCATCCCTGGAAGTGTCCAAGGCCAGGTTGGACAGGGCTTGGAGCAGCCTGGGGCACTGGGAGGTGTCCCTGCCCATGGCAGGGGCGGGACTACTTTAAGATCCCACCAAACCAAACTATTCTGTGATTCTACACCTTTCCCATGGCACTCCTGCAAGCTCTGGGGTGAGCCCCAGGTTCCCTGTCCCTGGGAGTAGTGTGGATGAGAGGCACCTGCTCCTTACCATGTATTTATTTGCATGGTGCCAGGAAAGCACAGGGACTTCATAAGAGCAAGAAAATGGAGTTCTCACCTTTAAACACTTTGCAACTCAGCAAGGAGAGAGGAGATTAATATGAGCTGGTGCTTTGGAGGGCAGAAGGGAGATAAAGTGCAGGAAGGGGAATTATCAAGGCATGGAACCAGGAGGTGAGCTCAGGGAACTTAGTGGGGCAGGAACTACATATCCTGGTGTTAAGCAGCTGGATGTTGCATGGCAGTGTCCTTTCCACCTGCTCTTCACTCAAATTTCCATCAGGAAAAAAGAATATACCTGAGTCTAACTCCTGCAATTTCAGTGGGAGGGACAGAAATCGACATTATTTTATTTGAATAATTTAATTATAAGCTCACCAAGACACTAAAGAGTGGTTTGTCTTCTCCAGAGCTCTCAGCTCACAGCAAAAGAAAAGGCATTCTTTGGGATTTCCTTGCCCTGTACCCCCCAGGACAAGGGATGACACCAAGTAACTCAGGAGCTGAGTGCAGATCCCTGTCCCAAGTTCAAACTTCGCAGTGTGGATGTGTAAGGGTCACACTCATGACGAGGTCTCTCCCAGTTGCTTGTGCCAGACTCCAGAATGCAGAAGAGAAAACTTCTCCAGTTTGTTCTGAAGCTGCCAGAACACCCAGAAATGCTCCAGCTTCACCTGGAGCCAAGGGCACGTGCACTGCTGGCTGTCTGCAGGAACAGCACAGAGATCCAGAGCCCAATCCCTTCCCTGTCCTCTGTGTCTGGTGTCCAAGGTCAGGGTCCCACTGGGGGTTAGGGCTAGGGTAGAGCTAGGATTAGGATTAGGGCCAGGGTTAGGGTTAGGGTTCGGGTTAGGGTTCGAGTTAGGATGAGCATTAGGGTTAGGGTAAAGGTTAGGGTTAGGGTAAAGGTTCGGGCTAGGTTTAGGGTTATGCTTAGGGTTAGGAGTAGGGCTGGGTTTAGGGTTAGGGCACGTGTTAGCATTAGGGAAAGTGTTAGGGTTCGGGCTAGGGTTAGTGTTGGAATTAGGATTAGGTTTAGGGTTGGGATTGGGTTTCGAATCAGAACTAGGGTCAGTGTTAGGATTACAGGTAGGGTTAGGTTTAGGATTAGGGTTATGGTTAAGGTTAGAGTTAAGGTATTTTTTAGAGTTAGGATTTGGAATGGGGCAGAATTTGGGTTAGGGCTGGCGTTATGTTTAAGTTTACGTTTAGGTTTAGGGTTAGGGTTATGGTTATGGTTAAGGTTAGGGTCGATGTTGTTGTTAGGCTTAGCATTTGGTTTCTTATTTGGCTGCTTGGACAAGAACCCCCCTTTTCCACTCTGTCAAAGGCTATTAACTACGGGATGTGAGCTTGACTTGCAGCAGGGATATTGCCCCCGTGTCCTCCTGGGCTCCCTGGAGAGGAAGGGGCTTCTATGTGCGTATATCTGGATTCCTCCTGTTCCCTTCTACAGTGTCAGGCACGAGCTGTTGTCCAGCACCTCAGTCAGTTCCTCATAGAGCCTCTCTTTGACCTTTGGGTGTGCTCTGCATACACAACTCCCCAGGTTTAAATGAGGTAAAAGGCTGAGGATGGGATAAAAAGCTGGGAAGGGAGCAAGCAGATATTAACATTATTCCATCACCCATTGCTCTATTGTCAAAGTTGAGGAAAATTACTCCCGTGAGTCAGCTGATATGGGAGAGTCCGGCAAGTGCTGGGAAATCCTGAGCACTGGTGGTAGATTCAGCACTCTCCCTGCTCCCAGCCTTGAAGCAACAGGTCAAGATGCCACCTCTGAAAGTTCTTTTTATTGCTTTGGTCTTCCCCCTCATGCTTTTTTGTCATGTACTTCTCTCTCATCCTCTCCCTCTTGCCAATGAAAGACGGATCTGTCGTCTTCATGTTTCCAGGGTAATGAAAAGTAGTTTCCCTCCAGCCCAGAGGCAGAACAAACCCATTCTGCTGGAAAATTCAAAGTGAGGATTAAAATTTATAAAACAGCACACAAGCTAGTGCAGCATCTCCCATTCCTGCCAAGTTGCCCAGAGTACTGTGGATAAATGGCACTGCTCATGGCACTGGCATGGGATTGTCCAGAGAATCCTTTGTGGTAGTGGAGGGACAGTGCTCACCTGCATGGACAGAGAGTTTTGTGTGTGGAATCTTCCAGTCCCATGGCCCCCTCAAAAACAGCCCTCATTTCTTTGACTGCATGCAGACACAGCCTGGAGAGTGGCTTTATTTTCCACAATGGTTCTGCATCTCCCAGCTGGCCTGCCTGATCCTGTCCTGTCTAATCTGGCAGCATTAAGCACAGAGTTAGCAGAACAACTTATGCCCAAGTAGGACTTCAAGTGGTCTTTAAGCAGGAGTTGGTCTGGGTGGATTGGTGCCCCAAAAACCCTGAGCAACAAAGGTAACGATGTCCCAAGGCACCAGCTGGAGAGACCTTGTTCTGGAGCAAATGACTTCACAAGACTTAAAGGGTAGCAATTTATGCATTTAATATTTCAGGCCATCAAACATGTTTCCTCCCAAATGAAACCTCTGGGCATTAAGTACCTGAGTTCCTCTCTGGAACTGATTCTAAGGCACCCCAGTCTTTAAACACTTACATTTCTCTGGTGCCTTTGTTCTGCCTCTCACCAAACCATGCTCCCTGCCCGTGAAGGGTTTACATCCCAGTGATGAGACAAGAGCCAATAGCTTGATGCCAACAGATGGAAGCAATAAGCAAGAACAGGGACTGTAACAGAAATAATAAACAACCACACGTAGAACATTTTCTCCTACGCTAGCCAAGGAAAGTCCATTAATTCTCATCTGGAAATCCCTGTAATGTTGGCAGTGAGGATCTGCCATGGCTGTTCATGCTGCTGCCCCACTGCACACATTTGCCTTGGTAATGTGAGCCATCACCCAGTAAATTCTGCACTTTTCTCCTACCAGCTCCTTTCCCCATACCCAGGGAAGAAGAATATGCTGCCTGGTAAGAGCTGAGTGAGTGAAAGGAAGAAGGGTTTGCAGCTTGGTAAACCAGCAGTGTAAAACCCACAGTCAAACTTGCTTTGCCCCAAGAAAATGGAGAGGGGAAGCAGGTGAAATATTGCTGAGGAGCAGCTCCAGAGGACCCAGCACCTCTTCCCACACCAGCCCTGCATGTGTCCAGCCCTAGTGGGCACTGCAACCGCAGATTGTGGCCTTTTTGCTCTGAGGATGGGCAGACACGTCAGCCTGACTGGTGAGTCAGTGCCAGCACCAAGGACCACCAAGCCCAAACAACAGACTCACCTTGACAGCACTGAACATCTTCTAAGAGCTCCTAGGCTTGTATTCCTTCCCCGAGGACTGAGCTTCTCCTCATGCACCTTTCCCAGTCCCGAGCATCAGCTCCATGGGTTGCTCCACTGGGGTGACTGTGATGGTTTCCTGGCTGTCCCCTCATGCACCCACGCCCACCCTCAGCAGCTCTTTGCCTCTCACCTTGGTCGCATTAATGAGAAGGAAGTTGACTCACCAGTCATCAGTGAAACAGCAACTTCTTTCTCCTTGACATTCAGGAGGTTGAAAAGCTCCTGGTAGGGTCAAGCATGGTGGCTTTTAAATAATGCATCATGTTTATTAGTGTGCTGGCATTTAAATGCTGGCTGAGAGGAAAAAAGCAACTGGGGTTCCAGTGCTCTGTGTTCTTTATAATGGGGCCGCTGGGAGCCCTTGTGCAGACACAACACTCACACAGCCACCCGGCCCTCCACTCACCTGCTTCCTCTCCACATCGTGTTCTGGCTCCTCGTGCATGCCCAGGGACGTGCTTCCACCCTCACTTGCACATCCCATCCTTCTCCACATCCCCGTAACCTCACTCAGAGCTCATGCTGCTGGGCTGGGAGCACATACAGATAAATACACCTGGCCCTGAAGTGTACCTGTGTCCCTCCTGGCTGCAAAACAGCCTGAACCCAATGGCTGTGATCACCTCCTCTGGAGATGGGGAGGAAGAGATGGGTTTGTGCACCAAATCTAGGCTGTGACAGGGGCTCTCTCAGAGGAACAGCCCTAAGCTGCCTGCTGTGACAGACAGACCTTCCCCCCAGCCCCCAGGCATGGCCATGTGCCCTGCTAGAGCAAGAGCACTCAGAGGGTGTTGTGCTCTGTCCTCCTCCAGCATTGTGCTGTGGATGAGGAGAGAGGGGCAGCAGCGAGAATTCACCTAACAGGCAGCTGAACATTTTGGAGGACCTGGGTTGAATTTTCAGGCTTGTGATGTGTTGCCAGGAGCTGTCACTTCTACTTGGATCAGTCATTTGAGCAGTGTGTTAGCAGGTGGGGATCAGTGAGCAGAGATGGGGAAAGGAGCTGGAAACACAAGTGACCTTCTGCCAGTGCCTCTCCTGCTGCTGTTTGTCACTGCAGAGCATCACTGAGGTCACCCTCCACTGCCTTGCTTTAAAGCTGCTGGCAGGCAAAGGCGAGTTGGGATGGAGTCACATCCAGCAGCCTGCTCTGGGGCCAGCGTGTCTGCTCCCTTCCTGGGGTCCAGATGATGCCTCAGGTTTTAGTTTTTATATTTTTCAGATTCTGTGCTGCTTTAGTGTGTGGGTCTGGGCTTCGTATTAGGGGATGGTGAGCTCTCTTCACAGAGCAGGGAGACAAAACAATTCCTTCTCCAGCTGGGGACCAAGGACAAATGATCCCAATCTCAGGGCCAAGAGCACAAACAACGTGGGCTGGAGAGAGAAAAACAAGCAGGATGGGACTGCATGGGCTGGAGCTGGAATTGGACAATGAACTCCAATGTGCCCATGGAGCAGAGCTGATCACAGTGAGAGCCCCCGTGAGCGCTCGTGCATTTTGGGACCATTTTGGTTCATCTTGGGTGCAACCCTGGCTGGGCTCTGGTGCTGCCCAAGGTGGATCCATGGAGGCCTTTTAATAAATCCCTGCTTTATTCTTTAGCTCTGTCCAGCCTGGGCTCTAGCTCAGCCTTCACAAGGCATCAGAGCAGCCTGGGGATGCTGTGCCAGGGCTGTGACTTTGCCCATTTCCCCAGTGTTTTCTGAGGTCCACACAAAATGTGTTTGTGGGGGGTCTGTGCTCTTTGTGATCAGGTGGGCTTTCCCAAGGGTGTGCAGAGGCAGAACCTGAACATCCTGTCTCCTGCTCCACCCTGCTGACTAGCAGTTCATCCCTTACCAGCTCCCCTAGACTAAACCTCTTTCCACCCTTGAGATCATTCCCAGCTCTTTCAGCCCTGTTTGCATTGACCCAACCCTGCACTTAACTGCAGTGACATCAAAGGGTTGAGCAGCACAACTCAGAGGAGCAGGGAGAAAAGCAAAAAGCCAAAAAGCAAGAGGAGAAAACATGGATTGTTCATCATCCTGACACAACTGGACTGAAAGCCCTGTGACACCTGCAGACAGCCTGGTGCCTCTTGGGCTGCACCATCTCCCTTCCAGTGGAGAGAAACACCACTGACCCTGAGGTGTGCCTCTGGAATTAGACTGTGCAGCAATAAATAGAGGCTGTGTTTTGAGGAAACTGCTGGTCTGTGATACCCACCTTTGCATCCAATACCATCCTCAGCATGCTTGAAAGGGCTTTGTCGTATACAACAGATAACCATGCAAACATCAGGGCTCTGCTCCAGATTTACACCGTGGCAGGAAGAGAATTGTTGACCAAATCATTTGTGTGGGGTTTTTCTTTTTCTTTTTATTTTTTTTTTCCCTTCCTCTCCCTCCCACCCCCCAACCCAACCCTGGCAATTAATTAACCTTCGTGGTTTACAGCAAATTGCCTTCCAGCAAAAATCAGACCTCATGTGATAGCAGTCCTAATTGCCATGTCAGATATTTCCTAGCCCCATTCATTCCCCAGCACCATCAGCTATTGTTATAAATTAATAAAGCCTGGACACATCCCGTATTTAAGAATGAAAGCACAGAGAGAGAGAGAGAGAGAGAGAAAGAGAGTGTGATGGAGCATTAAAGAGACAGGACATCTGAAGGCTCCTGACAGGACCCCAAGATTCTGATCTCCTTCCCTGCTTTCCAAAAATAACAACAAAATATGAGACTGGAGGTATTTCTAAATACAGCTCCCTAAAAACTCACCTATCAGCCTAAAAACACATCCATTCAGAGTTACAGTGTATTTTTAGACTGTAAAAGAGAGCAGATATAAATATGTCTTCATTCCTGCTGCAATCCCATTGCCCTAATCAATTACATCACTGATAGGTTTGATCCATGACATCCAAACAGAGATTCTATAATACAGTGAGCATGCATGTGTGTGTGTCTGGGGGATAGATCTGTTTTTATTTTATATTATATATATATATTTTATATATATTATGTACAAATATTTAATATTTGTACATAAGATATATATGTACAGATTTATATACAGGCATGGACACACGTACCCTTCCCTTTTTTATTTAAAACAAAACAAAACAAAACAAAACAAAAAAACTCTGCTTGAATAATTTTCACAAATAAGACAAACCCCATATTTTGCTGGCAAAACGATTATGGCTGTCAGGTCTGATGGATGCAGTGTCTGCCATGAATTATTCATAGAGGCTAATTATAAGCTGGCAGATTTCTGGCACAAATGTGCTGGAGATCCCAGTTATCTGTGACTGATCTGCTCCTCCCAAGTTCCTGAGGCACCAGAGGAGAGCAACAAATGGCTCCAAACGGACTCACTCCACATGAGCTGCCTTGGGTGGGGACTCAGCCCGGCTCCTTGGAAGCTCTGCCAGGTCCAGCATGACCCCAAAAGTGACCCCCAAAGCGCAAAGGTTGTGTGCTTCAAACTGCCACCTCTGAGGATCTGATGAGGGCAGTTGCTGTGTGAAACAGCCACGCTGCTGCTCCAGGAATCTGCTGCCATGTATCCAGGAATGTCCAAGGAAAGGCATGAAATAGGTGATAACGATTCCAAGGCAGAGCCTCTTCTGATCAGCACTGCTTCCATCATCTCCCGTGCCTTTCCCTCTTGTGATTTCCAATAGAGGAAATCATGGGGCTCCTCCTCGCTCCTCAGCTGGCTCCAACACGGCCCCAGCAGCTGGTGGTGAGGAGTCTCTAATGGAAAGCGGTGCAAAGTGGATTTCCCAGGCTGGGAAAAGTGGATTTTCCAGGCTGGCAGTGGATGAGCTCGGAGGGTTTGAGAGGCTCTGACCCAGCCCTGGCTAACCCACTCTGGGAGGTGTCTGAGGGGCATTCCCAGCCTCCGCCAGAGCCCACAGCCCTGGCAGCCCTGCAAACCCTGCACTGGAGCAGCCTGAGCTGTGAGGATGAAGAAGAAGAGGGCTGCAGGGATGGGAGATGCAGTGACCAGTCCCCCTGGCCTGGCTGAGCGGTGTGGCCAGGCTGGACGTGGCACACAGTGTCACCTGCTGCCAGGCAGTGTCCCAGGTGTCCCTCCCTCCCAAAGTCCCTCAGCACTTTCCTGCTGTGGGTCTGTAGCTCTAGTTTAAAGCTCCTTGCTTTCTTTGAGGCTTTGGCCACTTTCCAGGAGTTTTATTCACCCATCATCAGTCACTGTCTGGAGAACAAAGCTTCAGAAGCAAAACCAAAGGTCAAAAGAAGTTCCTTGTTCAAAGTCTTCTCCTCAGCAGGGGTTAAATACAGCATCAAACCTCACTGGAAGCACGGTGCCTCTCCAAAGCTCTGTTTCTGTGGCTGGAGCTCACCTCTGAGCAAACCAGAGGACAAAACTCCCAGGCTTTGACTGGAAATTTAAGAAAAAGTCCCAGGTTCTGCCCCCCACCAGGAAACCTGGCATAAGGACAGCAGATAGCAAAGACCAGAAAATCCATGACCACAGATACCATGCCTGAGAGAAAAGGGACAAGGCAGATTTCTTGAGGCTTCTCCAACCCATTAATCTTCTGCCCAGTAAAGTAAGGCTTAATTCTGTAAGCAGTGGACACCTTAAGGGGGAAATTCAGGGCTTATTGGTTCAAACGGTCCAACTAGTTTCCAGCCTCAGTGGATATTTCATTACTGCCCAGTGGGGCCAGTTACTAATTGTGTCTTTAGGGCACACCTAAAGAACATGAACCCTGTGTATGAGCCCTTCCTTGCCCTGGCTCCCTGGCAGCTCCCACTGAAATCAATTCTCCTCTGGGGGACTGTCAGTGTCTGAGACACAGCTTTGATTTCCAGCTCTTCTGGCTGTGTGTGCAGCCACCAGCCCTGTGCAGATCCACCAAGAGCAGATCCCCAAATCCCAAGTGGGCTGGGAACACCTGAGGCAGAGTAAATAATCTCACCACACATCTGCCCACGTCCTTGCTCCCTTCAAAATAAAAGGGCAGGTTGTGAGCAAGAGAATGAATGTCCCTAATAAGGCCAGGGCTGGTAAATAACATTATGCCTTCATTTGCTCTGAACCGTTCATATTCTTCCGAGCAGAAAGGTAACAGGAATTGTGCAGCAATAACAGATCATCAGCTGTTGGGAGCCTGCAAACTTTGTCTCTTCTCTCAATGCATGCTATAAAAATTACCCCTCAGAGAGCTTTCTTTCTCTTTCCTTTTCCTCTTGACATACTGTAGATATAAACTCTCTCCCTGCAAGGAAATTTCTTCTTCCATGCACTCCAAGCTCAGTGACATTCTTCACAGTGCCCTGGAGCACAGAGCCTCTGTGTGCATCCGTCTCCTTGGTGTGAACTTAAAGATCAGGAGTCACTCATTTACAAAAATAGTGAGGACGCTTTTTTTTTTCCTTCTTGCCCCAGCCTCTTCCTAAATCTAAAGAAAGAAGGAGCTTCCCAGATGCTGAGGAAGCAGCAGGCCTGCCCAGGTCCAGTCAAGATAATTGGGATGCAGAGGAGACAGACCTGGCTGAAGATGTGCATAAATCTCCCTAGTCTATACACGGCCCTCCCCACCCTACTCCTCCTCTGCAGTTTTAATGTTTTGTTTCAACCTCTGGATTGTATTAAAATATTAATGCTAAGGTTTTATTATATTTTTATATTCTGCAGTTAATATTTTAATACAATAAAAGCCCAAATGAAATCTTTCAATGTTATTGGGCAAAATGATTATGCACAATAGAAACAAAACAATCCATTAGGGCTAGGAAGATGTTTTCTTGGAATTTTCTTTCCCTGAGTGTTAACCAAATGTCATTATTTTGTTCTGACGGAAGGACAGCGCTCCCTACTTTCAAAATATTAAGGATCCAATTGAACAGAGTATTCAGGTGCCTCAGATTGAAACAAACACCCCTAATGTGACTCTAGATTCGCCTTGCTGTATGATGTAGCTTTGAGGCCTGAGAAGAAAGGATATGGCCCAGAAAGGGACAGAGTGACAAGGTGGGACATGAGGATGGCCAGCCCTGCCACGTGGCACCCCAGTGTGGGAATCCAGGGCATCCCTCTGGCTGCCCTGGGAGGTCTGGGACCCTGGCAGGGGGTCAGGAGCCCCCTGTACAGAGCCCCGAGAGACACTGTCTCTGATCTCTGTCCATGGAAAGGTTTTCAGTCTTTCAGGATGAATTCCAAGCTCTGAGTGTTTGATATAAGTAGTAATTAGTGTGGCACGGGTGCAAAAGTAGAATTTTAGGATTCTAGAGAAGGGGTTCAAAGGGGGCAAGATGGAGGAAACTGGGCGTGCCTTGTCCTTTTTCTTCTTCTTCATGCCCTCCATGTTTCACTGTGGTGTTGGCATTTTTCTGTTGGTTTGGGCTGGGCACACACTGTTCAACATGGGTGATAGGTACTGGCACCTTATTGTAAATATAGCACACGTAGTTTTTGGTATATAATGTTTGTAATTCCCACTGAGGGGCAGAGCCCCGCACGCTGTCCTGCAGGGCAGACCTGCTGCAGGCCAGAGAGAAAATATTTTAGATAAGGAGAAATAAACAACCTTGAAAACCAGCACAGACGAATTACGACTCCTTCTTTGGCAGCGGGGCTGAAAGACAGAGACTTTCTACAATTTTGCGAGCATTTAAATATCACAGATCCCGACACTCCAGCACTGTCCTGTGCTCTGAGTTTGCTGTTCTGCCCCACAAAGGGCCACAGTCCCCCAGTGAAGACCACCTTGCTCTGCTGCGACAGGGCAGGTGAGCGCACCTGGGACATGTGAACCTCAGCTGTTCTGTGCTGAGACCCCGCAGGTCCCAAAACTTCGGGTGCCACATGCCTGTGATACCCCTGTTGCCCTGTTCTTTTGAGAGTTTTAAAGTTCTTCTAAAAGTTTTCCATGCCTTCTGATGTTTACCCGTTTCTAGTGGAACTTTCTCACACTTCATATAAACAATGATTGTTTTGCATTCTTCTTTGTGGGAGGAGAGAATCGATGGGCTGTTGGTTTGACCAGTGTGGTTGGAAAGGTGGCAATTTTATCCTCCAATCCAATGCCACTTTTGATATTCTATATACAGTGGAGTCAGAAAATAAAATCTCTCTTTTGGTTCTTTTTCTTCCCTCTTTTACATGACATGCTTCTGTAAGTTATTTCGTGTCGTAGTGTAACACACCCCTCCATTTTATGGTACAACTGTTAACACTTCCAAACAAGTTTTTGAATTTAAGTCAGATTAAGGGCAAAATTCTAGTGGGACTAATAGTGTGTAATCTCCTTTCCATTCCTCCTCCTGCATTATGAAGAAGATTTCTCTGCAATGGTGTATTTCACAGTCCGATGCTGATATTTCAATTTCCTGCTCAAGTTACAATAAAAACTGCCCACCCTGCTGATGCTCCCTTGAAGAATAACTTATGTTGATTGACATCCTTTAATTCCCCTTGGATGCAGCTAATGATTAAGAGATGCCAGGAAATTTAAAAGCATGTCCTACCTGCGGACTCCTCTAAGCTCCTTTGGAAGGCTTTGAAAAGCTTCCAATTTCAAGCACAAAATGCAGCTACTGGTCTTTAAGCACCTTCCTTGCCTTCCCTTTCTTCCTCCCCTGTTTTTTTGCCCACCCCAGAGGAAGACAGAATTAAATTCCTGATATCAGTGAAAGCAAAGGGAATTGAATTCATGGCAACAGGGCAACACTGGGAGGACACTCACCTCCCCAAAGCTGGTTGCGGGGCAGCTGGTTGCAGGACACTCTTCCTGCATTCCCAAACAGGTCTTTAGGACAGCCACCAGTTTGATGAAGCTGAAGAACCCATGACTGGGGTTTGTATTGATTATGGGGTCCATTGGGACTGGTTTCAAGACCCTGATGGGCAACTGCATCTTTGTGTACTGGACAACAAGTGACACAAGTCAGGTGTTGGCAGAAGGGAGCAGAAGCACCGAGCCTCAGGTGTCAGCAGTTGAAAGATGTGCCCTGGAGACATCCCCCAGACCTCCAGTTCTGCCAGACAGCCTCAGCTACGGGGGGAAACTGCTGCAGAGGAAAGGCTACAGAATCAGGCTGTGAAATCAGGCTACAGTCAGGCTGAAACTTGCTCCAAAACCAGTCCCTGCACAGAAACTCTCAAGCCAACTTTGCTGGGAACCTCATGTTGATCAGACCTGAGAAAACATGACCTTCTTCCCCTCCTCACACCCACCCACACATTGCCCCCACACACCTTTGCCCCTGCAATGAAGGAATCATTTATATTGTGGCCTTTTGCCAGGACAGTGAAGGTTTTCCTTGTATTTGGCAAAGCAGCTTTCTTCCTATCTTCTGTGGTCAGGAAGTGTTTCTCCATGAGGATTTGCCTATATGGCAAGGATTTACTATTCCAATCAAAATTCAGCTCTGCAGGCCACTAATCCCACATATCTACAGCAGAATAATCCATCCAGCACAACCACATGAGGGAATTTCCCTGGGTGGACAAAATCTTGTAGGCCCTTTGCAGACTGCTAAGCGAAGAGGAAAAGGGAATTGGTCACTGGGGCTCCCCAGATTCCAGCAGATTCCCTCAGGAGCTGCTATGGGGCTGCTGAAGCTCAGAGAGTTTAAAAGCAACCCCAAGCAAGGGAAGACTGAACATAATTTCAAAATGTTGAAGAATCTTCTCGTCAAAATAATGTCAGAGCCTGTCACGGCAGAGGGAAAACAAACGCTGTGAACACGATGGTTCTGCGTGAAATGTAAAATGCTGTTTAGTTAAAACAAAGCTCCTTCAAAGCACTCAATGGGGAAGCAGAGGGAGGGAAGAGTAAAGGCAAAAAGCACCTTGTTTTGTAAGTTTACAAGATATTTAAACAGAGGAGCCTGTTGAGTGGTGCAGAGCCCTGCCTGTGCTTCCAGCACGTGCTGCTTGGCACAGCCAGAGGCAAATGCTGTCACTCAGGGAGATGGAATCCCCTTCCCCTCGAGCTGGTCGGGCTCCTGCCCACCTCAGAACACCCCCTTCCCCTGCTCTAGCCACCATGGGCTGATGGGAGTGGAGGGAAAAAGCCTCTTTTAAATAGTCAGAAGAAAGTAAGAGGAGGAAGTGTCACTTGGAACCTTGAAGAACAGCTGCCAAGAGGTGTTGGATCCCTGCAAATTTAGTTCCTGCACAAAGATATTTCACTCCTTCCCTGGTTGTGGGCATGTTTCTCATGACAGAAAACAAAATGCCATTTACAGGGATGCACTGGGTGGATTTCAGGGTGCCAATGTCCTGTGGTGCCCTCAACACAGCACTGCTCTGACTTCGTCCTGCTCTCCAGAGATCTTTTGGTGGAACTGGCTCTGAAGCCCAACCTACAACACCCAAGAGCATTCCACAGAAGAGATGCAGGCAATGGGATTGCAGTCAGTGGAAAGGGTGTTGCAAACCTGCAAACCTTTTGGGGTTCCATCAGCTCCCCCATTTTGCTGCTGTGTAAGAGAGTGGGAGTCTTGCATGTGCCTGTTACCCTACCTACAAAGTCAAATCAATTTAATCTCCCTCTTCCCTTCCCATCTATGAGACAGATCCTTTTAACTTGTACTAGTTAATAATAACAGCCCCAAAGGATAACCCTCAGACAAGGAGAGAAATCACAGCAAAGGAAAGGAAAAAAATCCATTCAGAATTGTGGAAGATCAGCATACCTGAGGAAAGAGACTCTCATGGACATGTCTTTAATCTTTCCTGCTTCCAGCCCTTAATAGCAGAACCTGATTCCAAGACTTGGTGATTGATTTCCAGCCCAGACGCAAAGTGACAGGCTCATTTTCAAGTATTGCACAGCTATAATTCCGTGTTTTATTTGTTATTATTGTAACCTGCTGATGGAGTGGGGCTGTATTCAAGGTAGTGGGTAACAGCTCTGGCTCGAGGCATTATTTAGAGTTGGATGTTTAATGCCAGAGCCTCGTGCCTCTCAATATTTATGAAGAAGATGTGCCTGTAGCTCCAGTGCTCATATCTTATTTGTTTGTTGTTCAAACAAAGGATCAGGAAATTGGATGCTGTTTCTGGCAAGTGATATCATCTCAACAGGTAAGGGAAGGCCACTGGTCTTTACACATTTCTCCAGCACAGCAGTGAGGAGAGCTGCCTCCAATTCAAGGTGAATGAGTCACCTTGGAAAGTGCTTCATCTCTGTAAACAGGGCAAGGCTCTGCTCCATAAACCCACGGGCCAGAACAGCCTCTCAGCTGGGCTGAGCAGCACCCCAAGGTTGTGGGGGTGCCTATTCTCCTATTCTGCCTATTCTCTTCTGATTTGCCAGAGTTTTACCCCTTTCTTGCCTTAATTTCTCCCTCTTCTAATTAAAGATCAAATTAAGAAATCTTGCCTTGGCATTTTTCTCACTCTGAATAAGGTTCTTGGGGGAAAAACCTTCCAGCCAGATTCAGTGAGAGCATTCATCCCACTGGAGACCAGCATGGACAATCCTGCTGGGGTTCTCAGGGCTTTTGTGGGATTGGGGCATGTTTATGGAGCCAGAGCAAAGGGTCATTCTGGGTGCCCCCTTTTCTAGGCCAGAAAAGTGTTTTAGCCCTGATCTGACAGCTTGGGAGCTGCTCCTGGTTCAAACCTCAGCTAACTCCCCTTGCCTTGCAGCATGGCTGCACAAAGGAGAGGGTGCACAACTTGCTGCACTCCATGAACTTACCTTTGAGCTCCTAAATAACTCTGGCAGCTTGGAAAAGCTCACTCAGCCTGAGAAACTGAGCCTGCTGCAGCAGCAGAAGCCAAGGCAGGGACTTTATGCTCAAGCTCTGGAGTTTAACCTCTGCTGTGCTTCTGTGCAGCAGCAACGAGTGGCACTTGTGCTCACAACAGAAAACAAGCAGTGGTTCTTGAATGCTGCCTAAATACCCCTGAGACAGGATTTCTTCACAGACTGAGATGCTGAGTGTCTCTATGAAGTCTTTGGTGTTGCTGGTCCAGTTTCTGGTTGATTGTGTAGAAGACCAAGCACTGCCCGCTCTCAAAAGGCTGCAAGCTCTGCAGGGCTCTGCAGAGATCAAACATGTACCAGCCCAGTGAGGGCAATTTGAAGGTGATCTGGTTTTACCTGTTTCTTAAAACCCTCTCATTTTCTAGGCTTTCTCACTACACCCTGGTCAGCAAGGCACTTTTGTTCAAGAAGTTGCACTTCATGATATCATTGGAGGGCACGGTGGGATTAGGTCAAAGCTTGGACTCGACAGCCTTGGAGGCCTTTTCCAACCTCAATGACTCTGTGGATCTGAGTGTCTGGCATGCCAGCAGTCCACATGGAATGTGCTACAGAGACCCTGAGCCCTGTCTCTGTGCCAGCTGGTGGCTCTTTGGACGTGCAGAGCATGGGAGCACAGCCCAGATGTGTGCCAGGCACCCTGGTGTGACCCACAGCGAGCCACAGGCCACCACTCTGCACCTGCCACTTTGCCAATCCAAGAATGAGAGGGGACAGATGAAATATAAATCCCACCCAAGCTGCTACCAGTTCTATTTTGCCCGGGTGTCATTCATAAAAACAACCTCTGGTGCCAGCTCTGGTTCCCAGCCAGGGCTGCAGACAATGAAATTGCCTTTTCTACTGAGCATGCAGACCAGCCTCCTCTGCCTGCAGGATGGGCCACCCTCCTCACTGGCAGCCTTCTGGGGGTGGTGGCAGGCAGGTCCTTATGGACTTGTCAGCAAATGGGACACTCAAATGAGGGCACAGTGCAGGAATGTGGTCCCTCCCTGTTGATGGAGGGACCAAATTATTCTTGGTCTGCTTAAAAAGGCAAAAAGCCCACAAGTTTCTCTTCTCTATTTGGTATGAAGACACCTCATAGGACCTTTGGGACTTCATCTCAGACCTGGGGCTGTCCAATTGGGCAGAGGTGAAGAGGTCCCACCTAGGTAATTCACTAGAAAAGGAAGAGAACAAAAGAAATAATCGCTTTTGTGATGTGTTTTAGCAGAAGCAAGAACCTCTCGCCCCTGGCTCAGCTTTTCTCAGTAAGACCTTCATTATTTTGCCTTTTATTAAACCTTTTTCTGTTTCCAACACTACCTCAAAAGCCATCCTGCTAATTTTATGCCATTCAGAGTAGCTGGGCTATCTTGAGTGTGATGGGTTCCTCTTAGAGCTCATAAGGTCTGGCTCAAAGACCTCATTAGCAGGGCTCAAATTGCTGCAGAAGCTCTGAAAGTTTCCCAAAGAGGAGACTGGAACAGGGAGGAGGGTGAGGGAGCCAGATCTGCCTGGATGTCCTGCAGCCATTCAGCTGGCCTGGAAGGGTGGAAGGACAGGGGAGAAGCAGGGAATTAATTAGCTGAAGGCTTAGAAGACCAGTTCTTAGGAAAAAGACAGCTGTCCTTGGAGGACACTGCCCCTGCTCAAAGCCATTCAATTCTGACTTATTCTCAGAGGGTTTTCTCCAGCTCTCAGCCTCACTCCTGCCCAGCAGCACATGGTGCAGGTAGAGACATCTTCCATCAACACGAGGGTTGAGCAGGTCTAGGGTGAAGCTCTAGCACCCCCTGTGATACCCTCTCCTACCAGCACGTACAGGGAAGCAGAGTGCTCTCCAGAAGGCACGTGGCAGCAGCTTTAACAAACCCAGCAGCCCACAGGAGTCACTGTCGTGTTCAGTGGCCTCCTTCCCAGAGAGCAGATTTAACAAGGGGAGAGGGTGACTGGGCCATGCAGGGCTGGTGCTCCCTGCTGCTCCCTGGTGTGTCCCTGCTGCTCCCTGGTGCTCCCTGGTGTGTCCCTGCTGCTCCATGGTGATCCCTGGTGTGTCCCTGGTGTGTCCCTTCTGCTCCCTGGTGCTCCCTGGTGTGTCCCTGGTGCTCCGTGGTGATCCCTGGTGTGTCCCTGGTGTGTCCCTTCTGCTCCCTGGTGCTCCCTGGTGCTCCCTGGTGCTCCCTGCTGTGTTCCTGGTGCTCCCTGGTGTGTCCCTGCTGCTCCCTGGTGCTCCGTGGTGCTCCCTGGTGTGTCCTTGATGTGTCCCTGGTGCTCCCTGGTGCTCCCTGCTGTGTTCCTGGTGCTCCCTGCTGTGTCCCTGCTGCTCCCTGGTGCTCCGTGGTGATCCCTGGTGTGTCCCTGGTGTGTCCCTGGTGTGTACCTGCTGCTCCTTGGTGTGTCCCTGCTGGTCCCTGGTGCTCCCTGGTTCTCCCTGCTGCTCCCTGGTGTGTCCCTGCTGCTCCCTGGTGTGTCCCTGGTGTGTCCCTGGTACTCCCTGCTGTGTCCCTGCTGCTCCCTGGTGTGTCCCTGGTGTGTTCCTGGTGATCCCTGGTGTGTCCCTGGTGTGTTCCTGGTGCTCCCTGGTGTGTCCCTGCTGGTCCCTGCTGCTCCCTGGTGTGTCCGTGCTGGTCCCTGGTGCTCCCTGGTTCTCCCTGCTGCTCCCTGGTGTGTCCCTGCTGCTCCCTGGTGTGTCCCTGCTATGTCCCTGGTGTGTCCCTGGTGTGTCCCTGGTGTGTCCCTGCTGTGTCCCTGCTGTGTCCCTGCTGCTCCCTGGTGTGTTCCTGGTGATCCCTGGTGATCCCTGGTGTGTCCCTGGTGTGTCCCTGCTGCTCCCTGGTGTGTTCCTGGTGCTCCCTGGTGTGTCCCTGGTGTGTTCCTGGTGTGTTCCTGGTGCTCCCTGGTGTGTCCCTGCTGGTCCCTGCTGCTCCCTGCTATGTCCCTGGTATGTCCCTGCTGTGTCCCTGCTGTGCAGTTACTCACAGGGTGGAGCAGGGGCTGCACAGCTGCTGCCTGCAGGGTGCCTGCAGCTGGCCCTGCTTGCAGAGCCCTTCTGCCACCTGCCCAGCCTGCTCAACCCCCCTGGATGTGCCAGCCACATCCCTGACCCTCACAGCTGTCCCCAGCACGAAGAAAAGGCAGGCACCTAAAAAAGCAGAGATCTTCCAGGAACAGAGAGGAAAATCTCCTGATGGCACACTCATGAGACCTGAGGCAACTCAGTGCTGCTGTAGGTCGCCATCCACAAGTACAGTTGCTTAAAAACAATATTCTAAGGCTAATTTTTTTTTTTTTGTCCTGTAGTGGATCAAAACCTCAACCTGCCCATGCTTCAGTTTCCCACAGCGGAGAAAGGAAATGACAGCACTGAGTGCTGGGAGGACAGGTTTGTTAAATCCAAAATGTGTTCATCTGTCCCAGTGGTGGGACTGGCAGAGGAGCAGACCAGCAGAAGGGAAGCTGCTGCTGTGGGCCTCGGGTGCAGCTGATCTTCAGTCAGGCACTGCATCCTACCCCAGCCCGACCATCTCAGAGCCACAAGCGCACTTAAGCTCAGTGTTTTTTCCAGTCACTTTCCCTCTCTTCCCTTCCCAAAGTCGCTGGCAGCCTCTTTTCCCCACCAAACGTGGCCCTCTGGTGTTCACAAGCGAAATGCAGAGAAACCAGTAACAACTGCTCATGAATATGAGAGGATTATTGGAAAAGTGGCTTTTCCATACCTTAAACTCCGTTTGGATGGCTCAGGGAGCCATGAGCAGCATCCTACAGTTTTCTGCCCAAATCCCACAAGAGCAAGCTGAACGTCAGCTCGAGCACCACGAAGATTTCTACTTTCCCTCTCACTCCCACCTCCCTCTGGTTTGGAAACAAAGATTCCTTGGAGGTTTGCAGATCTAAATATGCAGTGCTTGGAAGAAATAAACCCCAAGCACTATTATCTGAAGGGTGGAGAGGAAGAGCAGTGGGAAAGGATGGAAATCAGCGTGGGGTGGGCACGTACACGGGGATGTGTGGCCACACACACGGGGAGGCTGCAGCACAGCTCAGACGTTCTGAAAGGAAAGGAGCAGTCGTTTGTATCAGGGTTTCCATAGAGACCAAGTTTTGAAAGACTTAAGGTGGAATGATTATGTATGTTCTGAAGGGCTTGAGATAAAAATAACCTTGCCAAGCGTTGCATGGAGTAATTAGATGATGATCCTTGACTTGGAGCTCTCCTTGGTGGTGCAGTCACTGGGCCCCTGGGCTTGCCCACATGTTGTGTGCAGTGGAGAATGCGGCACCTCCAACTACAGCAGTGATCCCTGTTGAGTGTTCCCCTGGAAGGCTTTATGCTTTTCAAAGGCTTGTCTCTCGCTAGCACTCTGCCAGCTCAAGCAGAAACGCAGAAACAGCATGTGCTCCAACCCTTCTGCTGCCCCCAACACCCAGGCAGAACCCCTGGGCTCGCACAGTGGGCTTTGACTGTGGGTTTGCAAAAGAAAGAAAGAAGCAGAAAGGTAAGGAGGAGCCCAGCAGTGAGCACTGATGGGTTTCCACCAACAAATTCACCGAAACCAGCCCAAAAGCATCTCTTTGATGGCAGTCCTCCAGCCTCAGACAGGGGCATCCCACCTCCTGGGATTCCCAGGAACTCCAGGGAGCCCCAGGGAGTGTCACATCCAGGGCAGGGCGAGGGATGGTGAGGACTTGGTGAGTTTGCTCCTTGACTGTATGAAACGCCCTGACCTTGCTGTGTCTGCCACAGCCAGGTACAAATAAGAAAACAAAATACAAAAGGGAAGGTCCTCAAACAAGAAAACAAAATACAAAAGGGAAGGTCCTCAAACAAGAAAACAAAATACAAAAGGGAAGGCCCAGCCAATGAAATGGGAGGTTCTCTGACAGCATCTCTCACCCGATGTTTTGATGGAACAATTACTCAGTCAGGCCAAACATTTAATCCCTCAGAGACTGCCTGGGGTTTTTTTCCCCCACTTTCTGAAAATTAAATGCACTTTGGGTTGCAGGTCAGCAAGAACTGTTCATGCACTTAGGTCAAAATGGCAGTGTGGGAAAATTCCTTTTTTGAAGGAACCAGACCAAAACCATCTCAATACTTTGCTTTGAAAAAAGGGCATTTTGTTTGGAACTGCAGTAACATGGTAAATGCATCCAAGAAAGCAACAGAATCTTTTTTTTTAATGGGGAACAAACACAATTCTTTGAGGCCAATTACTTCTATTGGGCAAGGGATAATGGAAAAAACTTTGTTTCAGGTGGCCCTCCCCCCATACCCATCACTCTCCAGTTTCCTCCAGTTAAAGCCAGAAACAAATGAGAGATTTCTCACTCAGCTGCACTCCTTAGGCAGAAGAGCAATTTCCACGCTGCCCTCAGCCCAGCTGTCTCACAGTCTGGCTATCTAACAAGCCACACTGACTCTCAGGATATTTTTCCTAAAGCAAATTCCTAATGATGGTTATGAAAACCTCCTTATGGTTTCCCATCTGATGCAAAAGTAACATGCAGTGAGAGGCCGTGATTCACATGTGAACGTTTCTATAGTAAAAAATGCAGCAAAGCCCAGCTCAGGGAAGAAATGATGATGTCTGCTCCAGATCAGAAGGCTGAAGGATAGCTTTATTAAAACTATACTCTATTACATTAATATACTATTTAAAGAGAGACTATCCTATTCTACATACTTACTTCTTACTTACCTCTCTAACTAACTCAAACTCGTGACTCTGCTGAGAGCCCGAGCCACAGCTGGGTCCCATTGGTCACTGACCCCAAACAACCTTCACCAGGATCCAACCTAGCCACCACTGCAGGTGAACAATCTCCACACCACATTCCACATGGGCAAAACAAAGGAGCAGAGATAAAGATTGTTTTCTCTTCTTCTCTCTGTGCTTCTCCTGAGAGCCAGAATCGTGTCTCTCTGTCCAGAGGATGTGAATGCCACACGTTTCTAAAAGCAGCCTCTGATTTTTTGGGG
Source organism: Anomalospiza imberbis (assembly GCF_031753505.1). Taxonomy (NCBI): domain Eukaryota; kingdom Metazoa; phylum Chordata; class Aves; order Passeriformes; family Viduidae; genus Anomalospiza; species Anomalospiza imberbis. The sequence goes on from NC_089707.1 coordinate 3,555,324, forward strand.
TGTGTGTGGGTCACAGAATCATGGAATATCCTGAGCTGGAAGGGACCCTCGGGGATCATCAGCCCTGTCCCTGCCCAGGCACCCCAACACCCCACCCTGAGCATCCCTGGCAGCGCTGTCCAAACGCTCCTGCAGCTCTGGCAGCCTTGGGGCCGGGACCATTCCCTGGGGAGCCTGGGCAGTGCCAGCACCCTCGAGGGGAAGAACCTTTCCCTGAGCTCCGTGCCAAGCCCTGGCCCAGCTCCAGCCCTTCCTGGGCTCCTGTCCCTGTCCCAGAGCAGAGCTCAGCCCCTGCCCCTCTGCCTCCCCTCAGGAGGAGCTGCAGCCCCCGAGGAGCCTCCCCTCAGTCTCCTGTGCTGCAGCTGAACGAGCCAAGTGCCCTCAGCCGCTCCTCAGACCCTTCCCAGCTCCGTGTCCCTCCTTGGGACACTGTCCAACAGCTTTGGATCCTTCTGACCTTGTGGTGCCCAAAGTGCCCCCAGCACTGGAGGTGTGGCCAGCACAGAGCAGAGCAGAGTGGGACAATCCCTCCCTCCCCCAAGACCTCAGGTGCTCTTCAGGGACTAAGAACGAAACACCTTCACCACCGAATCCTGCTTCACACCTGACCCAGCTTCAATGTGCTCACCAAGCAAGTGCTGACAACTTTTGTGTCACTGACTCTGCCTCGTTTGCTTTCTGATGGCTCTCACCCAAAGACTGAGGGACGAAAAATAAAATCTCTTTTGTCTTCAACGTCTGAAACCTGGCAGAAAGTGGCAGGTGATAGCAGAGGTGAAGGGATGCAGCTCTGCTCTGGTATAGAAAAAGGGTAGCAAAGACCATTTTTGATTCACAGGATTGCTTCTCCAGGAACTCTTCAGGCAGGATGGAGATTTCTGTCCCTGCATCCACTCAGCAAGTAAGTTATTAGGGGGACCTTTTCCCCTTAGTCCTCTGCAGCCTCTCTCTGCTGAAAGACTGCAGCATCTCCTTCAGAAGTGCCTTTAATAGAGGCAGTTCCTGGCCATGGCAGTGTCAGCTTGATGTAGCACTGCTGATTTCTGAGTGTGCCTTGTGCTTTCCTCAGGTGCAAATGGCAAGAGACTCCAGCATCTATTTCTGCTCCCCGTGGTACCCCCTCCAAAGATCAATCCTGCCTGAGCGCAAGGGAGAATTAATTCAGGCAGACAGCATGTTCCTCTCTGTAAACAGTGCCACAGCTCTGGCATCTGCAAAGGTTCCATGTGACGCAGGAAGCCTGAGTCAGGCCAGAGACACGAGCAGTGAGGGTAGGGGCCAGGAGCAGGACATGGCTGCAGACAGCACAGCCCCAGAGTGTCCCGTGCTGCCCTCATGCCAGCACGGGAAGGGGGGATGTGATGTGGTTTGACACGAGCAGCAACAATACAGCTCTCCTCTTTCCTAAAACAGCCAGTTTCCAACTCGTCACCTGCTCTCAGTAGAGCCAACAAATTGCCAAATTGATTTAATTTCAGCATGGTCTCTTATCAAGTTTAAGTGATCAGCGTGTGTGCACACTCGTGTGTGCATTTATATCCTTTCCTTTTTGCCTTATTCCCCCATAATTCTGAACTCACTGGCCAATTCAACTCCAATCTGACAGAGGCAGAGGTCTCAAAAAGGCTACAAGGGAAATGGCAAAATTCCATATTTGATGAGGATTGGCAGACACTGTAATGAAGGGAATATCTGAAATGTCATCTCAAACCTTACTGCACACCACCCCAGCAGGGGCTGAGCCAGAGGGATCCTTGCAGTAGCCCCTCCCTGAGCCTCAGGTGGACAGGATGCTTCAAGTTCTGCCTTGGGTTTCCCTCCCAAGTTGCCTCTTTCCCAGCACCCAGAGATCTCCAGAGCTGCCAGGGAAAACTGCTCACCAGGTGAGGTGGTTGTGGCTCCCCAGTCCCAAAAAGGCACCTTTAACCTTGAGAGAAACACAGATTTTGCCACTGTCTCCTTCAAAGACCCAGTGCCTCCCAACACGAATGCACCCATTTATTGACACTCATAAATTTGGATTGACTTTTATTACCCCTGAGCCTCAGATCACAAATCTGCAGTAGAACTATTACTGAGTTTCTGGTTGCTCTCAGCCTCACCTCATCATCACCTTTGGCTGCCTCTGGTGCCCCTGACCCATGGGCAGAGGCAGCTCCTGTGCCAGGCACTGCAGAGACACAGCACCACTGCCTTGGCTCTGTCTGGCAGCTCTGCCCTGGCAGGAACTGCAGCAGGAATTTTCCTGGCCCTCCCCACTGTTCCAGGACTTGATTATCTCCTGCACAGGGAAAAGCAGCGCAGTGCTCAGCTGTCAGTGCACTGAAGGTGCCTTGAACCCCTTGTTTTCCTTCCCACTCCAGGAAGATCAGCACCAGCTGCTGCAGGTGCTGCCAGGGCTCCTGGGGAAAGAGAACAACAGAAATCCTCTGCTGAAGGTCAGCAGCACACCAAAGATTAATGGCACTTCAAGGTTTAGGTCTGTCTGTGCTGGGAGGGTCTGTGGAGACAGCCAATAAAGGCTAATATAATTTTACATATAAATGAATCCTTTTAAGGAGCTGAATGCCCTGAACAAGCCTGTGCGTGTCCATGCTCCTGTCCTGAGGAGCAGGGCAGCTATTCCCCCCTGATCTCTCTGCAGAGAACACAATTAAAGAAAAGAAAGCCTGGATTTTGCAGGCTGAACCTGTGGGTTTTGCAGTGTTTTGCTCAGACAGTAAGGCTGCTGGTCAGAGGGTGGCTGGGGCAGCATGGCTGTCCTGGTTTTGCATTCGTGGAAGTGATCCAAAATTTTACCACCACAATGGCCCCGGGCACAGTGCAAGGCTGGGTAGCCCTGGCTCTCACCCTTGCTCTGACACTGGAGGCTGTGTGGCCTTGCAGAATTTATGCCCCTCTTAAAACAAGGATCCTGACACTGTCTTCCTTTGGAAAGCACCCTCGGAGCTCACAAGGAGGAGCACTGCATCACAGAGAGTTACTGCTCCCTCTGATCCTTTCCTTGCCCTCCTCAAGTGAATTTCTGAGCATCTCCCAGACCTGCACCCAGCAATATGACTCACATCTGTCATAGGCAGCTCCTCCACCATCCCCAAGGGGAAAATGAGGTATGTGGTGGTGTGTTTTGTCGTGGCAGGGTTGTTTCATGTCTGGGCTCAGTTCCTAGGAGAAGGGCTCCCTGTGTGTATTGTGTTTTTAGTCACCCACAGTGTCTGTGTGCAAGGGAAGGGAGGGAGAGAAGCTGCTCAGAAAACCAGGCAACAGGCAGCCATTTACAGTGTGGGGTGATCCAGGCCTGACATTTAGAGGCAAAACACACTTGGAAGAGGAGGCTTCCCTACCCCAAGGGCACCAGGCTTGGGAAAGCTTGGTAAGGGCTGAGCCTTGGTCCAGTAAAATCCACTGGGACCCTTATTTCTCCACCTTGTCTTCCCCTCCTGAGATCTGGGAGAGAGAGGGAATTAAAAAATCATTGAAAGCTTTCCTTCCCTCTGCTCCCACTGCCCTTTTTTCCCTGGGAGCAGAGGTGCTGTGGTAGGTGAGGACAGGCAGGACCCAGGGAGTCCCATCCTGCTGGAGGTTCCACCTTTGGTGCAATGGGCTGGAGAAGGTGTGTGATTCCTCCTGCTCACACAGTGCTGAGCACCAGGGCTTTTTCACCACCTCCTGCATTCTCGGGGGTCTGGTGGTCAAAATGACCCTGAGATTGTAAAAAGTCTTTTCCTCCCAGCCCGAGCAGCCAAAGGAGGAGTCTGGATGAGTAGGATCAGCTTCTCCAGATTGTTTATTTTCCCTTATCTAGAACATTCTCTCTCTGCCCTGCTGAGCTCTGTCCAGCAGGTCGGCCATGGCATTCTGTCTGCCCTCAGGGCAGTGTTCACATTTTATACCAAAACTCCGTGTGCCACGGTTACAGTAACGTGCCAATGTCTGTCATTTCTGTTGGGCAGTGTGTCTGTACCTTAAACCAACAGAAAAGTGTCACCATCACAGCAACACATGGAGGGCAAGGAGAAGGAGAAGAAGGTCAGGACACGCCCAAATCCCTCCATCTTGTCCCCTTGAATCCCTTATTTTAAAACCCTAAAATTCTCCTTTTCCACCCTGTGTTAACTCAACTACCACACTACTCAAACCCCTGTGACTTGTAATTCCTCACACAGAGTTGGCAGCTTTTTCCACGGGCTAAAATGGAAGCCACAGGTGTTTTTGACTTCTTGCCAAGGTCTCCGAGCCCCCTACGAGGGTCTGGAGACAGCCAGGGCAGCCAGAGGGATGTGCTGGGTTCCCACACTGCATCTGATTTTTTCCACCTTTTCAGAGGACTGGAAGGTGTCTGGAGCATGGTCAGCCCAGTGCCTCCCATGCTGTCTGTTAGCAGAGGTGCAGGAGAAAAGGAGAACATGGAACATTCTCCTCAAAAAAAAAAACAAAAAAAAAAACCAAAAAACAAAACAACCCTGGGACTTTTAAATTGTTTTTCCAAAGAAATGATTTCTTTGTAAAAAAATGGTCCCCATGAAAGGACAAGTTTTTAATTTCAGGAACATTTGATTTTAGGATCTTTCTGAAAGCCTCAAACAAAAGTTGAAGGGGTGGTCTGGACACTACTTTAAAATGAGAATTTCCACCATCCTTTATTCCCCTTGTCATAAAAGATCTATTTCATGGTCCATTTGGAAAGTACTGCTTTTTAGTTTTGTTCTTTTTTTTTGCTTTCAGACTCAGAACAAACCCCACCTTTCACAATTTCAGTATTCCCTGCCCTGTGCTGAGACCTCCTTGTCTCCCTGTGAGGCACCTTCTCTCCAGCACCAGGCAGGGATGGAGCCTGCAGGGCAGCAGTTAACGTGGTAATTCTCCAAGGATTTTGTTTAGAGTTTTATAGCATTACACACCAGCCTTATTGGATTTGAATGGCTTAAATTAACTGGGTTATTTAATGGATTGTCCAGATTAGGGAGGAATCTGCAAAGGCTGTTACTTCAAGAAGAGCAGCTGCATGCGAAGAAAAGATCTCCAAGTAACATTAATATCCTGGAGGCTCACAAGTCCTGACAGGCCAGTCCTGTCCTTTATTGACATTCTCTCATATGCATTTAGCCAGGTTTGTGTTTAGTTTAATAATCTCCTGAAAGTTTAATTGTTGCTTTATTCATCCATGACCTTTCCTTCTCATCTGGAGACATATTATTGCTAATCTACAAATTTCAAGAACCAGATTTATTTGCAAAACCAATTATTCTACTATGCAAATCTCTTCTCTTCCTGCAGCTTGCCTGAACAGGGCTTTTTACCTCCACCATAATATATAGACACTATTCAAATATTTGAATGTAAAATTTATCTATATTTCTTTTCAAGCATGCCCAGGTTCTACGTGGTGCAAAGTTAATTAAAATCTTTAGAATCAAAAGCAGGTCCCCTGACCTTGATCCAGACCTGACAGATTTTAACCTCCAAAGTCCTCACTTAACCACAGGGGACCTGGAACTACCAGCAAAAGTGGAAATCACTTGGCTGTCAGTGAAATTCTAATGGGGAAACACATCCTCTCCATCAGTGTCAGCCATGGCAGCACCAGTGCAGTCCCAGACATGCAGAAAAACACCCAGAAAAAGGGGTTTTGCTACAGACCTTTGCTCCAAAACATTCTCAGTGCCACCTCCCCCCTTGTCCCCAGAGTGAGCTGCCCTCAGCCTCAGGATTTCTAATCCTGCTGGCACAGTGACACGCCACAGAATCATGGACTGGCCTGGGTTGGAAGGGAATTTAAACCTCATTTGTGCCACCCTGTAGGAATATAAAAAGGTTAGGAATATAAAAAGGTGTCCTTGCCATAGGCTGGGACACCTTCCAGTAGAGCAGGTTGCTCAGAACAACCTGGCCTGGCCTTGAGCACTTCCAGGGGTGGAGATGCTTTGGGCATCCAGGAACTTCATCTCTCCTCCCAAATAATCAGTGTGTTAATAATGTTAAGTGTTATAATACTTAACATTAGTCATTCATTCCAAAGTATTGAAAAATTGCGTCCAGACCGCTCAACTTTTGTTTGGGGCTTTCAGAAAGATCCTAAAAGCAAATGTTCCTGAAATTAAAAACTTGTCCTTTCGTGGGACTTTTTTTGCAAAGAAAATAAAGAAATTATTTCTTTGGGAAAAAAAATTTCGAAGTCCCAGGGCTTTTTTAAGGGGGAAATCCCATGTTTTCCTTTTCTCTTCCACTCTGCTAACAGGGAATCAGCTTTAGCTGTCCTCTGCCTCATTTTCCCCACCCTCATCACTGACAGGAGCACTGCCTGTTTCTGTTCACTCAGCAGTTGAAGCGTGGAGTGTCACCTGCTATAGGTGACAGTCACAGTCACTGCCATATGGAGCATCACCACCACCCTTACAGGCAACCCAGAAATCAACATTTTCTACTAGGCCTTATGTCAGTGAATGGCATTGTCAGGGGAGCTCACACAATTAAACCAGAATTCAGTGGAGAGATGTCAAGGACTTTACCCATGAGCAAATTAAGGAAGCATTAGCCATGGGATTAGAGGGAGAGGCAGTGTGGGTGCCAGCCAGAGAGCAGAGACGTTGTGCTCCTGCTGCCAGCACTTACCCTGGAGCTGCTCCTGCTCACCCAGCACCCTCCTCCTGGACACAGGGGCCTCTGGAGCTCCAGAGCATCCAGAGCTGACGCCTCAGCCTCACCAGGTGGCTGCAGTGAATCCAGGATCCACTGGTGCTCTTCTGGATGACTGAAGAGAAGGAAGCAGAAATTAAAAGGCGGAGATTTTGAGTCAGAGGCACTGTAGATAATGCAGGGCTTATATTTGCTGAGAAAGACAGGCTTTATTCTTGCCCCAACACGTGAAATGTTTGCAGTCCTAGGTCTGGAAGAAACAGCATGAGCTACAGATGCATCTCATGGGGACAGCAAAGTTCCCCAGATTGCCAGGAGAGGCCATGGCTCCCCCAGCTATGAATCCTCCTGGGCCTGACTGAGGAACAGCAGCTCCTGAGCGTTGTGCTCCTGGTTGATAAGACAGAAATAGTTCTGTATCTCACCAATAAATCACCACTATCAGGCTGATGGACAGGGAACAGCTCCAGCAGCCTTTCACTGAAAGGGAATTACTTGTGCACATGGAAACAAGATTGGGGGTAGGTGTTGTAGGGACAGCCAGCCCCTGTCCCACGCGCTGAAGGAAGGAGGACGAGGGCAGTTTGTTCCTTGGAATGTAATAAACTAAGAGCTCTGCTTTAGACATGCAACCACAGATGGCTCTTAGACACTTGTGTGTGGATCAGCCCCTTTTTCCTGGGTACCTGCAGACCTCAGAGGTGGGAGCTGGTTGTTGTTTTACAGACTCCCTGTATTACAGAAGGTTGATTAATGATAATTATTAGGAAACCCATTGCTCTTTTATATCTTAGTTCGCTACAGGTGTGACGCTGTTGAGTCAGGGACGGGCGAAATGACTCGCACGATTTTAGATGGTAAAATGAGTGTTTAAGAGCACTTCTCTCTTTTACAGAGAACATTGTGAATATTAATTCTATTGGTCTTAAAGTAAAAACATTTCACCTGATTGGTACACTGGACTTAGGGCAGTGTGGCAGAACATATCTATAAACAACATGAACGGAAAGCAAGATAATAGATTGTTTACATTCCTCTCAGACTTTTTCCCAGGCTTAGCCTAGCAGAAATCTTTCTCTTTCTCTCTCTGACTAAACTGAGAATATCCACACAGGTGGCCTTAATTGGTCCTCCAATCTAAACACTATCACTACTGGTTAATTAAGAAACCACCCTTTGCTAAACAAATCTCTAGAACACATTCTACATGTTCGCAACACTAGGTGTTGTAAGTTAAGAATTGGTTTTTATTCTTCTTTTCTGATCTTCTCACAGACTTTTCTGACGAGTATGATGTCTGGGAAAGTTGTGTTTCTCTCTGTGGCCAGAGAGTTGCTGCCACAACTGGCCATCTCCTGGCAGCCAAGCCCACTGCTTCAGTAACCCACACCCACTGGCTTCAGTAAGAGCTGGCTCAAGCTTTCTGTATTTCAGATCTGAGTGGCTCTAAGCTGTTTTTCACAGGCTGTGGATTGTTTCTCTTGCTCAAATAATTTAGCTTTTACCTGAGGCTGTGGGCTCAATCCTTGCTGTCAAAACCCAGCGTGTCGCTTTGCATGCAGCTCCTGAGGGTATGGGGGGATACAACATGAATCTCCCTGGCTCCTTCAAAGCCTTGCAGAGCTGCTTTATGTGTGTAGAAATCAACATAAATAAAAAGAAATCTGACAGGCTTTAGTCTGTGTTTCTCTGGTGTATCCTTGTCTGCACTGGATTTACCCGGGCTGGTTTTTATCTAACAGCATCAGCAGGGGCTGTTCACAGTGAGACAGACTCCAGTAAATCCTAGCAGGGATAAGGGTCCCCTCACAAATATTTCCAGGCCAAGTAACAAATAATGTGCAGCCCGTGGACGTGGGAGTCACCAGCAATCCCTGGCTGGGTGTTCCACCAGCCCCAGCTCATTTTTGGGCTGTGCACACCTCGGGGTACCCCAGCCAAGGGGCACAGCAGACCAGGCAGCTTTAAATGGAGTTTTTCTACCTATGTAAATGGAGGTTTCAATGCAAATTGCTCTGTTTTCACTGCTAGTTTCACTTGAATTAAGAATTACTTTTTCTTCTTCTATGTAGAGGCAAACAGGACTCACAAAACCCTGCATCAGCGTCCAATTGCACTTGGAGCTAGAAATATCAGAGTTTCTTGTGGGAAAAGAGGCCACATTCCCCTGCTGCTGCCTGCCTTGGTGTGGGCATAAATGAAATGTGAGTGAATTGCACCACTCTTACCAATGCAAATAATTACAGGGCAGCTGCAATCCAAGGTGAAGCTGAGCCTTTAGTAGGTTTATTTTAAGCTCAGACACCATTAAATATACCAGAAACATGAAAGAAACTTTCCCTCTGTGACATTTGGATGAAAATGTGACTGATTCTAAATGATTCTAGGATTTTCTGGTGCCCTGCAGCTGGACTCTGGCACCTGTTCTGGGCTGGCCACAGGCACCCTGTGGTGGGACAAATGTCTCCATGAAGGTTTGCTGTAACTGGCCATCCTCATTTTGCCAGAGTTGTTTGATATTTTTAGCTTTTCATCACAAACCAACTCTCATCTTGTCTCACAAAGCTGCTATTGAGGCAGAACACCACTGAAACCCCACTTCTGATCTAAGTGCAGTCTCATGCATTGGCACTGAACCCTCTGGAAAGCAGTGGGTAGCATCACTCTGCTCAAATGCATATGCAGGCAACGAAAGAACTGAGCTGAGCCTTTGCCTGATGGACCCTTCAGTGGCAAATGCAGCCAATTGCATCCAGGCTCTCCTCTTCCCCCCTGTCCTCTCGCTGTCCTGCACCGTGCTGACCCATCCAGGTGTGTGGACAGGCTGAGAGAAGGGCTGGGAGAGTGGGATCAGCTCAGAAGGAAAACAAACCAGTTTTTTGCTGGGTGGATTTTCAGCCAGAGCAGGGCAGAGTGCCCGTGGGGAGGAGATGGATCAGCAAGGAGCTGCAAGGGACACCCTCAGTCTGTTCTTGTCATCATGGCATGATCCCAGACCTGTCTTCCCAAAATAGATATCACTCTCCTCACATCCCAATGACATCAGCACTCAGCTCCTCTGCCAAAAACCTGGGACACAAGATGCTTTGTCTCCAGAACACACTCATCTTTTCCACGTCTTCAAGTCAGATGATTCTTATAATTTGTCACGTAGCTGGTGGTTTCCAAACATTATTTAGCCAGCGGAGGCTGAGGGGGTAAAGCTATTCTTCAGGTCAACTTGTGAGTCATTTGGCTTGCCAGTCAACCAAGTCTCACTCACTTGGAGACAATATATCTGAGCTATAAAACCTCAACTCGAAACATAACTCACCAAATTTAGTGAGTAGCCTGTCATCACTGAGAGCAATGATCCTCAACCCCTTATCTAGCTCCAGGGAATCATTATCTGCAGTTGTTAATTTAAGCTTGTTTTAAGTAATAAAAAAGCATTTCTCTCTGCTAAAAATGTCTGATTGTACTACTGCTTCACTATTCAGTTTCATACTAAGAATTTTTTTTTTAATTGATTCAAATTGACATTCAAATAAATACCCACCACACTAGCCAATTAACACAGTTACTGGCCAAATTCCCAAGCATTTTTGCTAGCCAGGAAAGGGCTGCAGAAGCCTCTGAAAATGAAGCTGAGTTTAATCCACCCTTGTTGAGCTGTGCACATTTGAAATGTCACCCCAGCCCTTGCAGGGTGTACCAGGCAGGGATTTCCAGGCAGCACAGGGCACAGTGGCACTCTGGGTTCACTGGCCTCACCTCAGCTGTACTCACCAGCCCCTTTCAGCACAGTCTCTCAAGCATAATCCTTCCAATTCTCTTTGGGTTGCACTGTTCTCTGTACAATTATGTAGAAAAATAAAAACAATCAGGTGCAATGGTGCAGTGCCTTGCAGGTTTCAGCTCCTGTTCAGGAATCCATTCCTCACTGAGCTGCAGTGAAGGCTGGGGGCATCTCCTCACACTAATATCGGCCAGGAAGGGGCCTCAAAAGTGCAACTCAGCTCATAGGTAACAGTGTGTCACACTGACAAATTTTCTCCAAGCAGTGCCATGTGTGACACAGAAACACCAGAGGTCACAGCTGTGTTTCCTGGGGGTCTATAGCACGAGAAAAACTCCTCTCTCCCTTAACTAAGTATTAATTATCTACAGAGTAACAACTTAATCAAAAATCCCAAGTAGTAGATACTGTAGTTTTTTAGAAATTGAGTAAGAAAAAGAAGAGTGTTTTAAAAAGTTTTCATCCTAAAGTGAGTGTGTGTCTTTTATAGTAATATTAGTTTAATAAAGTTTTTTTTTTCCTTTGTTATTAAACTTAAACCTACTCTGCTCTGTTCCTAATCACATCTCACAACATTTATTTGAGAAAATACGTTTTCATGAAGGCGCTGGCATTGCGCCAGCGTCAAACCGTAACACAGTGATATTCCCTCACAGCAGGATGAGAGGGGTCAAGTGGAAGGCTGGACATCAGTCACTAATATATCGAGTGGAAAAAGAAACATGCCAGGAAACAACAAAAGCAAGTTGACCAGGTTGGGAACACAATCACCCCCAAACTTCTAAGGCTGGCACAATGACCACAAAGCCTCGAGCAATCCATCTGTCAGCTGGGAAGATGTGATTCACATAGTGAAGGGAGTCTACACTAGTGGACACCTCTATGGGAACCAATTTACTTGAAGAAGGAAGAAACTGTAATGAGTCTGGGTTCAAAAGGCCTGTAACTCATGTCAGAGCAGAGCAAATCTGATTGTACACTCATCACAGGTGAACAAAAGATCAGAGAAGACAAAACAATTACAAGCTGATAATAAACTGGATAGTCAGCAGCACAGAGTGAATCCAAAGAGTGAATCCAAGGTAACCATGCCCATGACAGAAAGAAAAGCAGGAGGAAGGAGAACCAGCAGGACTGGCCCCATGTCCTGTGTGCTGGAATCCCTGGAAGAGGGGAGCAGCCCAAATCTAACCCTGAAGATGCTGTGGTTGGGGAGTCACTGCTTTCCCATCCCCTCTCCTTTGTGGCTTGTGCTGCTACCACCAAAATGTGAAGGAAACCTTGAAGCCATTTCGAATTCCTCAGTTCCAAACCACCAGCTGTTTTAGGATGGCTGCTTCTGCCCTTCCTGCTCTGCTGGAGACCTGACACTTGCTTGGCGGGGTATGAACGATTCTTCTCCAAAGCATCAGCTCTGAAGAAATAATTGCCCCAGGGAGCCCTGAGCTGTAGTCGTGGGGAGAGGCAGATTAGAGGAATCAGAGTCATTTTCCACTGGAACAGCTGGGAATGTGCACGCACTGTGGGTGACTGTCTCAGATGAGACAGGTTATAAGCAGCTGACTGAAAGGAATGTCTCAAACTGCTCCGAGTGCCGAGGCACAGACACCCAGCAGGATGTTTGCTCTGCTCCTCCAGCCCTCTGTGGAGCAGGGAAAAGGAAAAATCCACCTCTGCCAGAGGGGCTGATGATGCCCCACACAAGGAGGATGATCTCCAGCCACACATGGAATTGGAAGCCCGGAGCCAGAGGCTGCCCAGGCTGGGCAGGAGGGTTGGGGCTGCTCACACTCACACCAGCACCATCTCCACGGGTACCAACCCCCACCCCGTGGCTCTGCTGTGCCCCATCGCAGGTGGGAGGACTCAGGGGAACCCTCTGGGGTGGGGGCCTGTGTGAGAAGACCCTTGCAGAGAGCAGGAGATGGTTATTTCAGAAGAAACCCTATTGGCTTCTTAGAGAACAATACTTATCTTTCCATCACTCCTGATGATGCCTTATCATTACCCAATCCTCCCGGGCTTCACAGACATTAGCTAATCTTGTGATAGGAGATTAAGAGAAAAGCCAAGACACCCCAGCCATTAATGGCAACTCCCCCAAAGCCTGATTTTGTGATGCAGAGACCCCGATATGCCTTCCAGGCACTGCTCATAATGAAAGACAAAGGCAGAAACCTGATTACTCCCAACTGACCTGCTGGGTACTTAGTCATGCTTGTTCGAGTTGTTTTAAGATGAGAAAAATATTATCATTTGGAGGAGCTGTGCTAGATGGTGGAGCAGCAATAGCTGGAGCTTTGATTATGCCCATGGAGAGATAAATGTGCCAGAGGGTAACGCAGCATTCTGGGAATATTTCCTGCATTCAAAGCAGGATCTCTAATGGGAAGGTCAGGCTTTTACTCCAGATTGGGATAAACCACACTGAAACTGGAAGGCTTTAACTGTTACTCCTCAGTAAGAGCTGCAGATAAGTGCATGCACTCACTGAAAATAAGAAGGAAATGCAGAACTGCCCTGAGTGGAATACTTTGAGGAGAATTCCTTGTTTAATTTGGAGAGGGAGTGATAAAAGGAGTAGCAGAGGAAAGCCAAACACAACCATGTGTGTCTTGTGGGGAGGCAGGCACACAGAACATGTTTCTGAGTTGTGTTTATGTATGAAAAGTTTGGAGCTGTTGCTTTAGGCTGTGGGGTTTCTCCCCTGATCTAAAATCCAGACCTTTGTACATCCATGCAAGGAAAATTGCCTCAAGGATTCTTGACTTCAGCATTAGCTTCCTCCTAACAAGAGCAGACTACAGTATCTCCAACTCAGTCTACAGTACCTCCCACTGTAGTCAAAAAGCCATTGAGAGGCCAAATGTAGAATTCCCCACTCTGGGACATCACCTGAGTCATTTTGTGGACGATGGTGACCAGGTTTCACAGCATGGCTCTCTGTCTTGGGAACCACCTTTGGGAAACTGCTCTATATCCAGAACTTGTTGCTCTACAGCAGCATAATTCCAGGATCCCCACGACAGCTGCATTTTCCAGTGCTCCCAGTGCTGTGCACTCTTTCCTGCCCACAAACAGCAAGTTCCATTAGCCCTAATTGCTTTTGCTTTCACAAAGGCGCATACCAAAGAAGAAAGAAAGAACAAAAATAACATCTCTTGCCCAGGACAACACAATGTGTGTATTTTCTGGCTCACTTTCTGCAATGGCAACAGTTTTTGAAGACAAAAATATCCCAGAGGTGGTCTATGGTGCATAGAGCAACATTTGATACGAGGACCACAAATGAACTGATGTCTTTGGTGCAGGATCAGAGGGCATTGGGGAGAGCAACTTTCTGAGACACATCCTTCTCCACCAAGAGCAAAAATAGCACAGAAAACCTCTCTCCTGCAATACATTTCATTCTGCTTTAAACGTTATGGTTTCTGAGAGCTGCTCCTGTGCAAAACCAGCACTGTTACTTATGAAACAATGCATCAAACCCACAGATGGGAATTGGCTCTCCTGGCAGCACAGCAAAAAAAAAAAAAAAAAAATCCCTACTAAATTCTCTCTTTTCCCTCCTGTAACAAATGGCCTCTTTCCCCAGTCATCTGCGTAACTTTTAATGATTAATGTCTTATGTGGCACGACACAGAGTCTTTTGCTTCCTTTTAAGAAAGCTTAAAGCTCTTTGGAGTCTGGGTTCTGCTTTCAGAGTTATCTGTCGACAGAGAAAACACATCTCAGATGTTCAGCCAGTTTCTTTAAAGAACAGGCTAAATGGAGAGTTACCAAGGATGGTCTTAATGGACTTTGCTTAGTTTCTGATTGGCTTTCATCTAGTTTGTTGTCTCTTCTTTACATTTGCAAATGGCTTGGACTGTAAGCAGAGCCTTGGACTGGATTTGGACAATCTGCATGCAGCAAGGAGGGCAGTGCTGACTAAAGGACAAGGAACAGGCCTGGGATTCAGGAGGCCTGAAATGCAGCTGAGATGTTCCATCCCAAATCTACTCTTGTCACTTCTCTAGTTGTTTTCCATCCATGAAATGAAGGTAAAGATACAGTTCCCAGGGACCCCACACAGCAAACCACTTGGGATAAGTAGCACCAACCCTTTTCCCTAATCAAGTCCAGGAATCCACTTGCTCTCAGGTCCCCAAACTATTATTCACCCCCACAGAATAGTACACCTGTACTCTGGGAGTTTGCATGTCTCACCTTTGCTGGCAAGGAAAACCTAAACAAGTATTTTGGGTTAAAGTTCTTAACTTCCAGCTCACTTCTGCCTACCTTCAGCACCTGCCTTTCCTTGGGCTCCTTGTCTTTCCCATTTGGTGCAGCTGCCAATAGCACAGGTGAAACACCTGCAGGAGCCCCAGGCACAGGCTACTTCTGGGCAATATTAAGGATTATTCTGATTATTCTATCAGAACGACAGGATGGGCAGAGTGACAAAGTCAGGCCACACATTGCCTGTTACAGTCACTCTGGAGACCGGTGGTGAAGCACAGCAAATTCTACCAGCAAATTCCTTGGAGACTTCTGAATGTTAAACAAGAAAGAAAAATCATGGAGGAGGCTGCCAGACTCTGGCTGGTTTTAAATGAAACAGTCTGATTGCTACTAAACATTTTTCTGGTTGGGGCTGGTATTTTCCCTTCCATGGCGGGTTTTGAAATGTACACCTTTGTTTTGATAAAGACCACAGCTCCCCTCCTTGGGATTTCCCACAGAGCAGAGGTTCCTGGGGCAGCCCAAGGCTTCGTGCCAGCCCTGTGTGAGCCAGGAGCTCTTCTGGGCAAGGGAAGCTGGCAGGGGACATTTTCCAATCCTTTCAAGACCTTTGTAGGCTGCCAGAGTGAGGCAGAGGGGTGTAATGGAAACCCTGTCCCCAGAGAGGAAATGTGAACAGAATCCTGCCCTGTCTTGAGGCCCTGGGCTTTTTTGGGGAAAAGTGACTTACTCTGTTTGTTCAGTTGTAGTTACAGAAACCACTCAGCAAAAGAATAAAATAAAAGCAAAACCACTTCCCCTCAGAGCTCCATCCTTGTCTTTCAAGTCTTATTTGCTGACCCAGAGGACTTGAAACGTAGCTCCTGGAAGGGTGGAAGGGCTCTGCTCTGGGTTAAAAGGGGACAAAGAGTCCCTGGTGTGCACAGCACAGCAGGACCTGCCTGGGCTGACCCTCACTTCCCCAGTGCTGGCTCTCAGTCTAATCCCACTGATTGCAGAGGGGTTTCTCCTGATCAGCACCATCAGAGTGCATGAGCCTGGCCCTTCTCCCACAGCTTGGACACCTCCTAGAGCAGAGGCAGGAGCAGGCTCTGGACAGGAGCAGATTCAGACTTTCCAGTGCTCTGAGTGAAGGCTGCAGGGTTTGACCTCTTTGCCACCAGTGGTGTTTTACACCACTGTTTGTGTTTTTTTCCCCACTGCCTCTTGCTGTCAATGATAGAATGGTTTAATGTAATAAACATGAATCTGTCAGACTCAAGTGCCCTAAAATATTCCAGGCTGCAAATGCAGGACCAACAGTGAGCTTGTTGATACAGCCTCAAGCCAGAACTAATCAGACACAGACACCATTTGCTTTCAATAGAAATTATATTCAAGAGGGCTGCTTCCTGCTTGCAGGGAAAGATGGGAAACAAACCAGAGTGATGTGGTACACTGAAAGGAAAGAGTTCTCTCCCATCAGTTTCAATGTCTTGCAGGGACAGAAGCTCCCCATTTTGACTAGAGGTTCTGCTGATTCAGCTCGTGGCTGAAGATCTTCCCAGGAAGCAAAAACATAGAAGTGAATAAAATAGACCTTGTTGTGTGCAGGGTTGTAAATAACAGGTAGTGAAAACAGAATCAGCAGCCAACAGGCTGGGGCTGTAAAACTGCACATGTTGGTGCTGCACCAGGACAAGGAAACAGTCCTTTACCTCCTTGATGTGGCATAGAGATAACATTAATTTGCCTTTAAAGCAGCCCCTCTGATGCCCAGGAAGGCCAATATCATTTGTTCTGGAGTCTCTGCTGGGGCACTCAGAAAAGAGCTGGCAGGAATTCAGTGCAGAGATTTCCACCCTCTGTTACACTGGCTGTAAATCCAACCCAGCTCACTGACAGGAGAGAGGTGCCTTACATTGGTGAAGATGAGAGCAAAATTCCCTGGAATTAGCCCTCGGAGGTGCTTTGGTCTGATCATTAGGGATGGATAACTAGAAGCACACGAGCCTGTAGTCTCCCCAGCCCCACTCCAAGAACTATCCCTGAATGAAGCAGAAGCAGAACTCTAGCTCACCATTTCCACACCACCATTATTCCCCAGTTACACTTTTCCAGGACCCCTCTCCTCCCAGTCCAAGCAGCACACACATTATGGCACTTTTCCTTTGAGGACTGTAGGTCCTGGGAGCATTAAACTCCAGGACCTGTTCCTACAAGATCAGCAGCTTTGCTTTGCAAGCTCAGGGACTTCAGAAAACTTGGAGGGGATCCAGGTTCAAGGGAACTTAACATAGATATGACAAGGGCTCCCTGGTGCTAGAGTAATAAATAATAATTAATAATAATTAATCACGTAATGACGAGGTTCCCTGATCAGTCATGATCACAGCTTCATGGCTGATATCATCATGCTTTGAGACAGATATGACAGGCTTGACCTTTCCTCCTCACTGGCTTTATGATGTTATAATTTTGGTAAGGCAAACCCTCAGCTTGTGTAAATCAGCACAGCTAGAGTGACTTCTGATTTATGTCAGTACAGGAAGGGAATCACATCCCCTACATATTTTACCAGCCTAACAACCTAACACATAGCAAGGCAGAGTCAGAGTAGGACTCTTTTAAACTGCTGTCTCTCACCTGCAGAGAGGAAAATAAAATCAGCTTTCAGGCTTCTAGGTATGATTGCTTCAGGGTCAGGAAGGGGAAACTCATTCTGTCTCTCCTCCCTTGCAGTTGGTATTCTCCTCCTTCAGCATATCACATGGCAGCTGAATTAGTACTACACTGCCTAATTGCATTTTATCACCTCTGGAACATCAGATTTCAGGCAGTGAAAGAGGGGCCGTGTATTTGTAGCTGCATCCAGAATCCTCCCCAACTTCACATGGGAAAAAGAATAGGAGAGAAACACTCCTTCCACCCCCTGAAAAGCTTTTAATATTCCTTTCTTCCTCCTCCTGTGGCTCTTTTCACTTTTCCAGAGGCTGCAGTGAACTGCCTCCCCGATTGAAGTGAGCTCCCTCTCAAGGCTTTATCTCTTGAGCAGACTCGAGATGTTCCGGCCCAGTGCTCTGCTGTGTGGGCACCCTCCCCACTCCTGATGTTCTTATTATCCTCATTGTCATTGGCCTGAGTCATTGTGGGCTCTTTTTGTTACACTCCCTGGAATGGCCTGTGATAAAGACACTTCCACATTATTATTGCTTTTGCAAAGTTCTTTTTATTTCTTCTACAGCCAAACAATGATCTAAGGAGCCATATTGGAGGTAACGCATTAGGACGTGCCCGCTTTATTATCAGCACAATATGGGCCTGTAATCTGATAATGATAAAAATCTGCCCCTTTGCTTTGCCTCTTATCATTTAATTGGAGCAAAGGAGCACATTGGTTCGTTAATAATTTTATAATTGGTGCTATCTGCCGAGACCCATCAAAGGAACCGTGCACAACAGCCTCTTTCAGTAGAAACCATCTCCCTGATAAAACGAGCTTTATGGCATTTAAATGTTCCTGTTATTGTTTGCAGGGCCCTCAGGGCACACACATCCCTACACAGGGACCCACGTGCTGTCACCTGGGGAGCTGCCGGCTTCTGCAATCCCTTCTGTTCTGCTTTGGCTAGACATCCCAATATTGTGACAAGGCAAGGATGTATCTCTTCACACTCGTGTCTCCGTGTGCCTCCCAGCCCCACTCACCTGAGATCCCTGCTCTCCCCACGCCATCTGCTCGTGAGCAGAGACAGCTGCATCTGCACGGGGTGTGAAGGCAAGCACAGCCAAAGGCTTTGTTTCCCCCAGCCATGGAAACATCCAGGATGTGTCTACACTGACAGTCACGCCAGAGCCAAGCCTGTTCTTAAATCCAGAGCCAGGCTCTGCCCCGTGGCTGGGCTCGGTGGGGGCGAGACCCAGCTGAGGCAGCAGCTCTGTGCCAAGGCACACGCAGTGCATCAGCCCCAGCTCCTACAGCACCATCCACCCAGTGCTGGCCTGCACTTGGCAGCTCTTCCCTCCAGCATGGGCACTTTGGCTGCAGCTATAAATACAGCAAAGCAAACAAACAGGCCACAGATTGCTCTTTTGCCTGAGGGTAAACAGCATTGCTTGGCCCGTGGCCATATGGCTGAACTCTTCTCCCGCAAAGTCCTCATCATTGCTGCAGTCATCTTTTGGGATGCTGTGTCTATCAGGGAGGGGATCCCACCCACGTCCAGAGGAGGCAACAAGGTTGGTGAGGGGCTTGGAACACAAGCCCTGTGAGGAACGTTTAAGGAGCTGGGGTTGTTTAGCCTGGAGAAGAGGAGACTTAGAGGTGACCTTGTTGCTCTCTACAACTTCCTGAAGGGAGGTTGGAGACAGGTGGGGTCGGTCTCTTCCACCGAGCAGCACTGACAGAACAAGAGGACACAGTCTCAGGCTACGTCAGGGAAGGTACAGGTTGGATATTACAAAGAAATTTTTTCACCAAAATAATAAAGTACTGGAATTGTCTTCCCAGGGAGGTGGTGGAATCACCATCTCTAGATGTGTTTAAAAAAAGACTGGACGTGGCACTTGGTGCTATAATCTAATTGAGGTGTCAGGGCATGGGTTGGACTTGATGATCTTAGAGGTCTCTTCCAACCTCATTGTTCTGTGATTCTGTGATTCTCAGTCCTGGTGAGGCAAATCTGGAGAGCTCTGTCTAGTTCTGAGCTCCTCAGGAGGGGACAGACGTGGAGCTCCTGGAGCTGGTCCATGAGGGCTATGAAGATGATGAAGGGACTGGGGCTGATGCATTCACTTGACTCTAAGCAGCCCAAACTCATCAGATAAAACTGAAGTACAAACTGAAGTACCTGACAGGTGCCACACACAACCGTGGCACCTGTCAGGGCTGGTCTGCAGCAGAGCCTGCTCTGCTTAGGGGGGAGGCAATGGCAGAGGGTGGGTTTTGGAGCATCACACTGACTAAGACATCAGCATTTCACCTCCAGTGTGGCTGCAAGTCCTGCCCACCCCACTGTCTCACTGCTGTTTCTGAGCCCCAAAGTTGTCCCTGTGGCTCAGCAGCGTGCCAAAACCCCACCAGCCTCCCACACTGCAGCCTTGCTTTGCTGAGCAGGAGCACAGGGAAACCAGGGCTAATCCTTTTGAGAGTGGCTACCAACACCAGGCACCTGTGTTTCTGCAAGGCCCCTCTTTGAAGCACCCGACCTTCACCTCCCAAAAGAGAAAGAGCACCAGGCAGAGCTGAGGGCAGGATGTACAGTGTGTCCTTTTCAGACCTGTTTTAGGGCTGGATGTGATGCTGTGCTGTGGGAAATTGGTAGGAATTTTCTGGTGCTTTCCAGGAATTCCTGGGTCTAAAAGCTCTTGTGCCCAGGATTTCCTGCAAAGCTCTGGAACCCCTGCAGTTCAGCAGTCTGTCATTAAAATTATTTGGACAGAAGCTGAGAGAAAGTTATCACAGGCTTCCCCCGCTGCCAGCTTCTTCCCAACACTCTGATCTGTTTATGCATCACACAGGAATTAAAAAAGAAAAATTAACAAAACTGATTAAATTTACATTTGACCTTATCACATCTGTATAGGTCTGCTCATGCATCAATCAAAGGGAGAGAAAGAGAAAAAAAAAAAACCCTCAATCTTTAATAACCCTTTACAACAGCTCTGTATCAGTCATCTGTGCATACATGGATGGCAGAATGGTGGGAGAAGGGGAAAACCCCCCAAGCTTTGAGTGCCAGTTGCCAAGAGGCTGCCAGGCTCTGGAGGGGACATCAGGAACTTCGTGCTAGGGCTGGTTTGCGACCTGCCACAAAGTTCTGGTCCCAGGCCAGGTCTGCCCCAGGCACTGAGATGTCCCTGACCCTGCTCAGCTCCTTGGGGCTGGGACAGCTGTGGGTGCAGGTCCTTCCCTGGAGCTCTCTGCCCCATCCCCAGGAGAAAAAAGGAGGGGAACTTTGGGCCATCTGTGCTAGAAAGCACCAGGCAAGCATTGGGCCAGGGAAGCCACAGCCCAGGAACCAAATCAAATATTCCCCTTTTCTTCCTTTAAAAACAGATACAAATTTCCTTTCCTCCCCACTTCCCAGGGCAGTTGAGAGGATTAATTAATATTGGATACACGTTTGGGCCTGACACACTGTATAAGCAGTTAGTATTAATCAGATTGAGTTTGATCAGCTCTGGCTCAGCACAGCCCTTGTCAGCCCCTGTCACACCTCAGTGCTCATTGCCAGCACCGGGCTGCCTGACAGAGCTGTGTCTGAGCCCAGGACTGACCACTGCAAGAGTGACCCACTGCCCCTCAGACCCTTCCACACCATGGGATACCCACGGGCCCTTCCAACCCAAACCATGTCGACGTTTCGGGGTTCAGAAGGTCGAGGTCAACCCGAGATCATAAAGAGTCTTTGCTTCCTAGCTCGAGACAGCCAAAGAAGGAGTCTGGAATGCTTCGGATCGCGTTCTCAAGGTTGTTTATTTTTTCTTATCTAGAACATTCTTTCTCTGACCTGCTGAGCTCTGTCTAGCAAGGAGGCCACGGCATTCTGTCTGCCCTCTAGGGCAGTGTTTACCTTTTATATCAAAAGTTACGTACAGACTGTTTACAATAGCATGCCAATATCTATAATTTATATTGGACAGTGTGTCTCCACCTGAAATCAATAGAAAAGTGTCACCATCACACCAGCCCATGGAGGGCAAGAAGAAGGAGAAGAAGGTCAGGACACGCCCAAATCCATCTTGTACCCCCTGAACCCCATTCTAAAAATCCCAAAATTCTACTTTTCCACCCTGTGTTAACTCAAATATCACACTACTCAAACCCTTGTGACTTGTGATTCCTCATACAAAATTGACAGCTTTTCCCACGGGCTAAAATCGAAGCCACAGGTGTTTTTGACTTTGTGCCAAGGTATCCGAATCCCCTGCCAGGGTCTGGAAACAGCCAGGGCAGCCAGAGGGATGTCCTGGACTCCGACATCACCATTCTGGAATTCCGGGACAGCTTGGATGTCTGTAAAAGCCACTTTTCTGGCTGTGAGGTCTCTGCTAAGTGTGGCTTTTGAGAGTGGAGGGGCTGCTCTCCAGGGTCTGCATGTCTTGTTTGCCCCTTGGGTGGTGTAACAAAACAGGCTCCTCTGAGAGGAAGCTCTGCAGCTGCTCTGCCTTTTGAGGATACACTGTCCCTGTTTGGGACACAGCAGTGTGATCTCATGTTCCACGTGTGTGAGCAGCAAGCACTCCAGGGAGCAGCTCATTTTCCATCTCATCCAACAGTTCACAACTGTGCTCTGAATCAGCCAAGGGGGGCAGGACCAGCCCCTCTGAGGGGGGATGAACTTGCCCCAAGGTCGGTTTTTGGGGTGGAAGGACCTTCACTGAGTGCTCTTCACCCATGCTGGAGGGACCTCAATGGGATGCTCTCCTTGCAGAGGAATGATGCCATTTTATCCTTTTTATCCTGTTTTCTGTCTGAGTGAAAAAAAAAAAAAAAAAAAAAAAAAAAACTTTGCTTGGCAGTTCTGTTGTACAGTTTTTATTGCTTCAAACTAGAAATAGGAAAAAGTAGAACTGTGTGAGGTGCCAGACTGGTGAGGAACTGGGACCTATTTACCCCACTTTCCCCTGCAATAAGGCAGAACAAGCTGACTTTCCCTGGCTATAGATAGACCAAGGCATGTCCTATATCCTGCCTGCAGAGCCAAGTGATGCTGGCTCAGCATTAGCCTGGCTCTCCTCCAAAATTGGATTTCCAATTAATAGCGTCGACTCATCACAGAAAAGAGGGAGCTCAGGTCTTAGTTGAAGGTCAAGGAACTTCAGGCAGCACGGGTGGATTTACACAGCACCCAACTTCCCAATCACCTGCAGCACACAGGGAGAGGCCAGGCTCAAGGCAGGAGCCCTTTGCCCAGTTGGATGGAGCTTTCTGGATAAGCTCAAGGCTGATCCTAAATCCTGCAGCACTGCAGGAAGTGGGAGAGGGAGAAAGACACAGAGAGCTTCCCTCCACACTGGCAGCCCCTGGGATGGAGGAGCATTTTTACCCTCAGCCAAGAAAGGCTGAGTAAAATTTCTTTCTTGTACCTTTTTTTTGTTTTGTGCCTTTCTTTGCCTCAGCTAAGAAAGGCACAAAACCCACCTGGGCTGGGGATGGAAACAGCTGTAGTGGCATTCAGATAATCTTAAGGAGACTCAGCTCACTCCACACCTTCCCTCCCTCCATGCTGAAGGACAAAGACCAGCCAGGTGTCCTCAAGCTGCTCCTGCATGAGATGAGTGCCTTGGAAACAGCACAAACATCACCTTACAGCCACCATGGCATTTGGAAATATTCCATTCCCATTCTATTTCCATTCCCTTTCCCATTCTCATTGCCATTCCCATTGCCATTCCAATTCCCATTCCCATTCCCACTCCAATTCCCATTCCATTCCCATTCCCATTCAATTTCCATTCCCATTTCCATTCAATTCCCATTCCATTCCATTCCCATTTCCATTCCCACTGAATTCCCATTCTATTCCATTCCCATTCCCATTCCCACTCCAATTCCCATACCATTCCCATTCAATTTCCATTCCCATTTCCATTTCATTCCCACTCCCATTCCCATTCCCATTCCCATTCCCATTGCCATTCCCATTCCCATTTCCATTTCATTCCCACTCCCATTCCCATTCCCATTCTCCTGCTCAGGCAAGGTTCACGATTTGAGGTTGGAGGGGAGAAGGAGGAGAAGATATTTTATTTATAACTGCACATTCATTTTATTAAGAGCTGTTTCTGAAAGATTTGCCTGAAACAATAGGAAGGGAAGGGGTGGGGCAGCAGGGAAAAGAAATCATGCAGCACAGTTTAATTCCAGCAGCACTGCAGAGGTTGGGAAGGGGTGACACTCTCCACACAAGCCCTTCAGAAGCAGCTGAGCTGAGCTCATTCTCAGCTAAAGGAGACAGCAGCTCCTGGAAACCTCTCTCTTTCCACACACCCTTGGAGGAAGGAGTCTCTTCTGGACACACAGGGTCCCAAGCAGTTGGAGAAGACTTAAATTCCCAAAGAAAGGACCAAAAATCCTTCTGCTGAGGCTCACCAGACCACCTCCTCCCTCCCTGGCCTGCCAGGACAGTATAATCACCTTATCAGTATTTCTCTGTCATATAAATTCACACTCACAAAAAAATCAATTAACCACCAGTGTTGCTGATTATAAATCAACTATTTACATAATTAATTACTATATTTTTATAAATGGTATGCAGGAAAGGAAGCCAGCAAAATATAGCCATTCTTTTGGTCCCTATCAATTATTTGGAAGGGAAGGCAATTATACTAAATCTTTCTTCCACCTAACTCTCTTGTCAAGGGAAATTCCTCCCCCTCCTTCAGCTGATTCAAAGCCTGGAACTGAGCCTCCAACATCACATTACTAAATTGCTTAAGCAGCATTTTAAATAACAAAAAGGGATATCATTTAATTTTTCTGAAACATGAAAATCAATAAGCTGTCCTTCAGCTTCCCTGAGTGATTGGCCAGGGCTGTCTCTCTCTGAGCTAATTCAATTTTCAGTCTTATTTGGAAGAACCAAGGTTTCAAAAAATAATCAGGCTGATCTTATGGGCCTATCCAGGATTTCAACAAGGAATTCCTTTCACTGGATTAGGTGTCCTGTCTGTTTGGAAAGGAGATGCATTTCTGTCATTATTTGGAGACAGACCCTGATCAATAATTCTTACTGATATTTATGGCTGCTCTATGGGTTACAGTTCCTGTACAGTCACCTGGGAAGCAGTGGCTGGATGAGGTGACTGCTTGGGTGAGGATCTCTCCAGGGCTGGATGCCCCAAAAGTGTCAGTAGAGGTCTCTCCCTGGAAATTCTTGACCCCTGGGTGCATGGTGAGGGGAGAGCTCACAGTGCTGAGCACCTTTATTCAAGGACAAGAGTACAGCCAAGGAGCCAGGCTGGCTAAGAGCCTTGCAAGCAAAGGTTGGCCCTGGGTGGGAGGAAAATCAGCAGCTGGGGGGAGGGACTGCATCCTGCTCTGCTGAAGGCCCCATGGGTGTTCCCCTTAATGCAAAGGTGCCCCCTCCTTAATGCAGCTGTGTAGATGAAGGCCCTAAGCACTGCCTGTTATAGATAGATATCATAATATTGGCTTTTCACAAATATGAAAATGGATTTTATATGTGTAGTGTTAAAGTAACTTTGTTATAAAGATATAATTTTTATTCTTGTTGTTAATTAAGCTTGGTGAAAGAGCTGATATCAGTGTGCTGGTGTTAAAATGCCTGCTGGGATGGGATAACATCCCATGAACACAGGATGAGGACACCTGTACAGATCTGCCAATTATCAGCACTCACTGACTGAAGACTCTGTGGGCCAAGACCCAAAACCTGGAGGTGACAAAAGAAGGACTAAAACCACACCCAAGGAACGTGCATGCTCTAAAAAGGCAGACCCAAGGAGGAGCCATGCTAAGCAGTTCTTGGAACATGTAAACTAGTTTGGGGAAAAGTTTACTGTGCATAATTGTGAATTTTAACAGGTTGGTGCAATAGAAATGGTATCCAAAGGGTGTTTCCAAAATAGCAGGTGTGCTCTGGCTGAATGCCAAAATGCACCTGGCAATAACAACCTTGGCTCTATGGTCCTTGTCTCCTATTGTCCTTTATTAAACTTTTTACATTTTCACAGGAGAGTGAAGACGTTTTTCACACTGCCCATCTGCAGAGGCTTTCAGCTACATGAAACATGACCAGCAAAGCTTCAGTGCAGCCAGAACTTGTCCCCTGTTGGAGGATACCACATCATGCAGAACTTTTGGAGTTCCTATTCAGCTGTGTTTTCCCTTCAAAGGGGAGGGATAGAGGCACTGAGAGTATTTGCAAAAGTGGTCCTCATCAAAGTGCTGATGAATTGCCTTTGGGGCCTTGTCCTGATGCATTTCAACCCACTAATTCAAGCGTTTGTATGCTTATAAATAAAGTTTGCCTGGCAGTGTGGTTTTGGCAGCCCGTCTCCAGGAGTGGCCAGCAGAGGATGCTTGGGGAAAGAATAAGAAACAAGTACAGCATGAATTTTTATCTTACCAGCCAGTCAGTGAAATGAAGGCTGAGCCAGCTCTTACATCTGGAACATCCTTTCTGGTAGTAATGCTCCAGGAATTTTTCTGATGTGGAACTAGCATCTGCATGCCCTTCCTCCTGTTTGAGGAGTGCATCTCCCTCCCTCTGGGACTGGTGTGAGGGTCCAGATGTGACAGTAAAAGGGGCTGCACCAATATCAGAGCAGGGAAGACAGAAAACAGGTCATTTCTTTACAACAGCTTATGAGATTCAGCGGGAAATGATCACTCATTAGAGATTTCACAGGAAAATCAAGCAGAAATATAAATCTGCTCTGCATATCTTGACGTCAGCTCCAGCATTAGGTCATGCAGCACAGAGGGAGATCCCTGTTCAAATCACTGAGATTAGAGGCTCATCCATCAGAGTCTCACTAGTTTCATCTCATTACACTCATCCACCCCAGAGCATAAAAGATGTTGCAGCCATTACCTGGGTGGCTGGCACTGCCCCATTTTAGACAAACTGGGCTCCAACAGCGAGGGAAGGTGACCTCCCCAAGGGCAGAAGCTGAGAACAGAGAAGTGCTTGCCCACTTCCTCCTGCTTCAGCCACATGAGAGATTCTCCCCTCATGCTCGCACACACATCTGTGTGTTTTCCAGAGTGTGTGTTTACATGGAGCTCAGTCATAACACAGCAAATTTGAACATCCACTGAACCACCATAAACAACACTCGGTTTGAAACATTTTCTCCATCTTTCAAGATTATTGCAGCATCTGTTGATCACATTAAGTTGTAAGTGTGCTGTCTCCATGGAGACTGCAGAGGCTCCCTGGGCTCCCAGTTACTGGATGTGGCTTCAGCTGCAAGCAGAGTCACCCAGAGAGTCAATCACTGCTCTGTGTCATGAGAGGGAAGGATGTCGCCAGGCAGCTTGTTGGACGTGGATAATGAAGCTGGATTTATCCTTGCTCTTTCTTAAAGGGACATTGGTATGGAAACCACACCTCAAATGGGGATTTGTGTGACACCCCTTAAAAGCAGTAGACATCTTTCTTCCTTGAAAAGATCTCCATTCATCCATAGGGAAGCTCTCCCCATGGATTTGCACAATAACCATGAAACAACCAGAAACTCTCTTGTGAAACAAGCAGCAACAGATAAAAGCCACTCTTCAAGGAGAAAAGGACGATAGTGGAAATCCCTTTTGCTTTTAATCAGCTTGAGGGCCCTCACAAGAAAGGTAAGGAGAGTATTTCTTGTAATGGATCAGGGCTGAATTCAAGAGCATCCAGCCAGCGCACAAAGTGACACCAGTAATGAGGAAGCTCAGTTAATTTGGCTCACATACTTCTTTCTGTCAAATGATTGGAAGCCCTGGAATTCTGTCTTTTAACTGTGCATTTGCTTTTAGTTCTTGTAAAGAGAAAAACATTCCCATCATAATATTTCAGTTCAAATCCTAAAGGAGGCAAATTAGACACCAAAGCAAGCAATGACAAGAAATGAACCACTTTTTATTGTAGATGCATTATAAATAAAAAACCCCAAATAATCTCTTTTTTTTTCCTGTTCCCAAGCTAAGAATTGAAGAGAAGCTGACCAGACTTCACAGCCTTTGCACAGAGAGGCTTGATTTAAGAGGTTTCCTGCAAGAACAGGAGAATTTGTGCTGATGAGGGAGGAATATCATCTGCAGGACCCTGATTCCTCCCCATAATCATGTTTCCAGCCAGTGCATGACCATTTTCCCTTCTTTTCTGCATTCTGTACAGCCCTTTCTCTGCACCGTCCACCTGCAGTCCATGCGTGAATTGAGATTTTGAAAATTCTCCTCTGGGAATCAGAGAGAAACCCTTGCTCCAAGAGCACTCCCACTCCTTCCACCCAGCTGCTGCAGCACTGCCATGCTTGGTGGGGCAGGGAGAGGCTGCAGAGGACAGGAGCTGCTCAGGATCAGCATCAGGGGCACTGTCTCACTGGCAATCCTGCCTTGGATAAATCCTGCTTGGAAAAAGCAATCCTGCTTGGAAAAATCCAGCTCTGTACCCAAATGCTGGTGGAGAAAGTGAGCTCTGTGTCCTCAGCTGAAATTTCACCATTCCCCTTCCCAGTCCATGTGGGCACAGCACCTCTCTTGACCTTCCTTTCCCCAGAGAATGAGCTGCTCCTCACTGGTTACCGTTGAGTCAGGAATGGGTGGATGAGTGACACAGATTTTAGGTCTTCTCAGAAGGCTAATATCCGAGTTTATTAGAAACCCATTCTTTTAGACACCCTCCTGACACAGATGGACCTGATTAGTCATTTAATGAACACCATTGGTTAATTAAGAAGACACCTTTTGGTAAAGATCTTGTGAGAAAACAACTGTTCAAAACACCAGCTGCAAGAGTGCTTCAATTCTTTCTCTCAGCCTTCTCCAAACTCCCCAGAACAATTCCTGGGAAAGTTTATCTGGTTTCTCTCTCTCTGACTAAACTGTTGCATCCACACTCACTCACCCTTCCTGTCCTCAGGGCAGAGAAAGGGAGGCACAGAGGTGCTGCACAGCCTTTTGGGGCAGCCAGATGTGCCACGACTCTGCATCATTTCTTCTCATTTACAGCAGAGCCCAGCAGCCATGGGAGGCCTCAGGCTGACACGTTCTGCCCTTGGACTCGTGTGTGACTGCTCTGGAAGCACACTCTCAGCCACACCAGGACTCTGGGCTTTCCCCTTCTCTTCTCAAAACACCACCACCGTGCTTGCCCCAGGGCGAGGGGTCCTTCAAGGGGCACTGAGCCTCACTGGGGTCACAGGCCTTACACAAGCAGAGCAAACCCCAGAGGAGATTGAGTGTGGCATCCCAAAAGGAGAGGAAGGGACACAAATAAACAAACTGCTCTGCTGTAAATGAAAGAGCTGCTGGATTTAATGTGACAGGGCCTGGGATGCTTCATTTGACACGGACTGGCAGCAGTCTGGTGATTGGCAAGAGCTCGGAATAATGGCTCTCTGCACTGTCAGAACATCCCAGGATCATCTGCAGAGCAGCCCAGCCAGCCTCGAGCAAAGCGTGGGATCTGCTGGGCTGTGGTTAAAAGTGAAACAAGCCCAGTGGCTCAGGACTCTCCATTGCCAGGGCCTGGAAGGAGGCAGCCTGCAGGATCCAGGATCACACACAACTGGCACTGTCACACTTTTGGGCACTGTCTGGTTGTTCATACCTGGGGGAAGAGCAGTCCCAGGCCACTCAGAACTGTAGACTTGTTGCTTCACGTGTTTCTCCATGAACAGAAAACCTTGAAGGAGGCAAGAAGAAGAAAAGTCTAACTGGACAGCTATAGTAAAAATGCAGCAAACCCTGGATGCAGGGAAGAAATGATGATGTCTGCTCCAGGTCAGAAGGCTGAAGGATAGCTTTTTTAAAACTATACTCTAGTACATTAATATACTATTTAAAGAGAGATTATCCTATTCTACATACTTACTTCTTACTTACCTCTCTAACTAACTCAAACTCGTGACTCTGCTGAGAGCCCGAGCCACAGCTGGGTCCCATTGGTCACTGACCCCAAACAACCTTCACCAGGATCCAACCCAGCCACCACTGCAGGTGAACAATCTCCACACCACATTCCACATGGGGAAAACAAAGGAGCAGAGATAAAGATTGTTTTCTCTTCTTCTCTCTGTGCTTCTCCTGAGAGCCAGAATCGTGTCTCTGTGTCCAGAGGATGTGAATGCCACAGACAGCCCTCAGGAGTACCCTGCAGAGCACTGACTTCTTTTGCACGTGTATTGGCAGCACCATTCTTATTCCAGGACCTGTCACCAGTAGCCGAGTGAATCCCCAAGCTGTGCCCAGAAAGGTCCTGGAGAAATGTGGAGGCCACAGCACTGCACACAGAGCCAGTCCAAGCTTCTTCAGTGCTGCAGGAAGGATTAAGAATTATTTTAGAACAGGAGCAAGAGAAAAGAGCTGAGGGAATTCCCACACATGGGCTCTCTTGGACACTACTAGCACCACTGGCAGAAGTCTTAAATACACCATGAGCTGTGCCTTCCTAGAGAAGAGGAGAGCAGGAGCATGGCAAAGACAAACCTTCCCCCAAAGGCCACTGTTCAAACCTAGCAATACCCCAAAGATTTTATAAGACTTGGAGGGAAGCCAGAGATTTCTCAGGGAATAAGATACTTGCTGCCTTCTAAAACACTTCACTATCAGAAGGCTGCAAATAGCTTCAATTGCTATAAAAAAATTCCAGCCTTGCAGAGTTCTGGAGTGCAGGGCAGTGCTGGTGCTGTTACACCAAGGCTGAAAAAAGGGTAGTGCAAACACACATTCAGAGACTTGTGTTGATTGTATCAGCAATAACACAGCCAGCAGGACCTGGGAAAAGATCATCTCCCTGTGCTGGGCACTGCTGAGGCTGCACCTCAAATCCTGGGGGCAGTTTTGGGCTCCTTATGCCAAGCAAGACATTGAGGAGCTGGAGCATGTCCAGGAAAAGAAACAGAGCTGGGAAGGGTCTGGGGCACCAGGAGCAGCTGAGGGAGCTGGAAAGGGGCTGAGCCTGGAGAAAAGGAGGCTCAGGGGGGACCTTGTGGCTCTGCACAACTGCTGACAGGAGGGGACAGCCTGGGAGGTCGGGCTCTGCTCCACGGAACAGGGACAGGAGGAGAGGGAACGGCCTCAGGCTGGCCCAGGGGAGGTTTACACTGAGTATTAGGGAATATTTCTTCACCAAAATGTTCTCCAGCCCTGCCATAGGCAGGTAAAGTCACCATCCTTAGAAGGATTTAAAAGATGTGCAGATATGACACTTGGGGCTGGCCTAACCCATGTTAGGAGGGAAACATTGGGAACAGCTGGGAAATGAAAGAGCTGGGTGTGCTGATGATCTTTGAGACCTTTTCCAACCTAAACAAGTCTGTGGTTCCACTGCGAATCTCACATGCAGATTTCACTCTCCTCTCCCTGCAAACCCCAAAACCCCTTCCCTTCTCCCCCCTAAACTCCACTGCAGCTGCTTACCTGAGTTCAGGGTGGGGAGGTGATGCTGGCCCTGCTTTGAGCCTGGGCACAGCTTCCTGCTCCCCAGCTCTGTTCCTTTAGCTCTTGGCTGTGACAGCAGAGCAGCTGTTTGGGTGGGAAAGCACTTGTGTGTGAGCAGTGGTGTGGTGGCCAAGCTGTATTTATGGTTTTCAAGGCTCGAAGCTGGCACTGTCTGCCTGAACAGGCTGGTTTAGAAACTGTGTCTGGTTCCAGAACTACACTCAGTTTGCAGTGGTGGAGCAGGATATTTCAAAACAAGCCAGTCACTGCCTTCCTTCTAGGTTAATCCATGCAGTTCCTGCCTTGTGTGTTTGGGAATGTTCACAGTCCCCACAGCTGCAGTGCAGTGCAGCAGCTGCCAGTCCTTCCTGCTCACCCCTCTCCTGCAAGAAAGAAAATCATCAGATCCTCTTGCATTTTGATAACCTGTGGCTACACCAGCACCAAATATTGCTCAAGTTAGAGGGGGAAAAAATGCACTGAGGTCCAGCACTTAGAGCAGATGACCCAATGGGCTATTTTCTTTCTCTGCAGGATGCCATCATTTCCTCTGACCAAAGTCTTCCAAATCAATGGGTGTTAAGAGCGCTTGGAAAAACATTACTTAAAGATAAATAATTTTTTTAAAGGGCAGCTGGTGAAACCTACAACCCCAGTTGCTAAAATCAGCATCGTCTGTTATTTCCCATACTGTCGCAAAATGTTCCATTTTATCTGAACTAAAAACAGCTTTTCTCTGCTGGAAACATGCAAATATCATTCCTTCATAAAGAAGCCACCAGATGGGAACTTAATAACTGTAGACTCTAATTCGTGTTGCCCGGAGCTGCAAAAACCACCAAACTTTGAAAATTCTTGTTTATACCCTGCTTATTCAATGGTTTAAATATGTTTCCATGCACAGGCATCTGGCCCACACCCAGCTGTGTTAATACCAGGGCTATTTCTCCATGCAGGACATAAGCTGAAGTGACTGGTGATGGTTTTGGCTCTCTTTGGCTCTCTTTGAAAAAAGGGAGATTTACATGGGGTAATTGCTCTGAGGGTGAGCTGGTGGGAGTATGTCAGCTCTGCCAAAGCTGCCCTTTTTCTCTGGGCTTGTTATTTTACTCACTGTTCATTTTTTTAACATAAAGTCTGTTCCCCCCCGCATCAGAATGTCTGTGAAGCGAAGCAGACATTTTTCTGCTCCTGCAAAAGTTGTGGGAGAGAAAATTTTATGGGAGTTTTATGGATGCCTAAATGGCTCTGCTGTAGGAGAGAAAGAAAAAGTGCACAGGAAGGAGATGGACAGCAAAGCACAAAGCAAGAGTGATATCCCTCTATGCTCAAAAACATAAGCAGAGGAATACAGAACCCAGAAACAGCAAAAGAAATAAATTCTTCATGGATCCATTTATAACCAGAACAAGTGTTTGCAGTGCAGGGAATAAAAGCAGGCACTGACAGGGCAGCTTTCACATTAACTCTACCCACCCTCCAGGACTCTTTCACAGCATTTTGGTGCAGGCTGGGCCTGGCTTTAAAAGTGCCAGCAACTTTAAACAGCTCCTAGCAAGGCCTGGCTCACCTTCCTCCCTGGTGCTTGGCCACTGAAGCCTCACCTTTCCCCCACCCTTGGGGCAGGGACAAGCTCCTACATGCACAGTCACAATTCAGCACAGACCCCTGCAGGGGTTCTCAGTTTATTTTGACTTCCAGGGACGTGGCTCAGCACGCTCAGCCAGGTAAGGTGACTTTTCCTGCCACCAGGACTCACCTGCCCTCACAGCTGACAGCCAGACCCACACTGGTTTGACAGCTGGCACCTACACCACACTGGCACCTTGGGGTCTCAGCCTGCCACTGCTGTCTCCTGATAAGGTGTCTGATATCTCCTAGCTCTCAGGAGTCCTGATTTGTATCTCCAGGTGCAAATTTAATCATTTGAATTTGTAACATTACCTTTTGCTGGTGTGAAGTGAGCAATGCTATGGGATTCTCGAGAATCACCTTGCAGGAACAATATCTACGCTTAGCTGAAACACCCATTTCTCCTACTCAGTGCCTTTGCAGGGTTCCAAAAGGGCCAAAAGGGGTTAAACACCTCCTTGTTCACCTGTTCACCTCTGCTCAGCACATTGTTTACGTTGGCAACCAGAACAATCCCCACTTGTCACCTCTTCAGCATCAGTGACCCCAGAACATGCAGGAACATCACCAAGTCCCCTCTCTTTGCATCTCACTGTGTCTGTGATCAAATTCCTGTGGAGGACAGGATCAGTTTAACAGGGACGGGAACCTGTTGCCCTGACTTTCAAAAGTGTTAAGTTTTCTTTTACAGTTCTTTTAAAAGTTTTAAAGTTCTCATAAAACTTCTTTAGCCTTCTGATAATGTTTACATGTTTCTACTGGAGTTCTCACACACTGTTCATGTAAATAATGATTGTTTTGCATTCTTCTTTGTGGGAGGAGAGAATTGATGGACTGTTGGTTTGACCTGTGTGGTTGGAGAGGTGGCAATTTCACCCTCCAATCCACTGCCACTTTTGGAATTCTGTATATTGCAAAATCAGAAATAAAATTGGCTCTTTTTCTCTTTTGAACTCACCTAGCTTCTGTGTACTCATTTCATGTCCAATAGCGACAGGAACCTGGTGGATTCAGTTCATGCCCAAGTTACAGCCCCTAAACATCACAGAAAAATGCCATAAGGATCATCAGGTGCAACACTTAAGCAAAAAGCCTGTGCTGGCACTGACCCTACAGCCTGGACTGTAGGAGTGGGGGTGGCTAGGATGGTTGGGATGGACGGAGACGAGAGATCTCTGAAGCCAGGTCTTGGAATCTGTGGTTTATTGCAAAGGGTGTGGGTGTCGGGGCTTTGTTTGGAGCTGCCAGCCACAGCTCGGAGCAGGCCCGAAAGAGAGACCTCAAAGAGCAAGAGGGAAGAGAGGGAGCAAGAGGAGGAAATTTCCATTACAAATACAAATTTCCATTCTTCTGTGCTGAATATTTTAATTTTTACTAACTAATCTAGTACAAGATACAAATCTTATAGCATTTACATACAACTTATAAGAATCATGACATTACTCTACTGTGTTACATTTTAAACCCTAAAAATTACTCTTTGGACCCTTTCTGCTAAGCTAGTAGGGTCTGCTTTGACCCTTAGACTTGCCTGTAAGCAGAAAGTATTGTTTAATCAAAAAAAGATTACCTTCAACTAATTATACTATTGTTTTCTATTTATTCATTAACTAAGGCTTAGTATCTCAAAGCTTGCTTTCATTTCAATTTTGCTTATGGTTTCCACATTCTCAAAATATTTTACCAAGCAATCATATTTATAAAGCTTTCCTGTTTCATCTTCCCCAATACTGGACATTATCAGCAATCTGCATTTCAGCACAGCTAAAGGGCTTTGTCAGATCACAGAATCACAGAACAATGAAGTTGGAAGAGACCTCTACGATCATCAAGTCCAACCCATGCCCTAACACCTCAATTAGATTATAGCACCAAGTGCCACGTCCAGTCTTTTTTTAAACACATCCAGAGATGGTGATTCCACCACCTCCCTGGGAAGACAATTCCAGTACTTTATTATTTTGGTGAAAATTTTTTTCCTAATATCCAACCCGTACCTTCCCTGATGTAGCTTGAGACTGTGTCCTCTTGTTCTGAAAAAAAAAACGAACCTTGTTTCCTCTATGTACAACTCTTAGTATACAATTTGTACTTTCCATTTTACATTTAACTACATCCTCCTGGCCACAGGGAGAGCTGAGGGCGCCTTGGTGGGAGCAGCACCTGCTCCTGGGAACATTGACCTGAAAGGTGCTGCTGAAGACAATCCACCAGAAAAGGCTGCTGAAGGGTGGAAGAGCCTTCTTCCAGCTCAGAACCAGTCCAGGCTGGGAAGAACTAAGAGATGGAACAAGACTGTGAGCTCATCTCATTTCCCGAAGGGAAGCTGGCCACAAAGCAGAGCTGCCAGCAGTGCCACTTGTCTGCTCAGAAAGCCCAGCTGGGCAGGGCTCCTCTCCTGCTCTGGGGGCAACAAACCTGCCAACAGTGGTCTTGGAATTGGCTCCTGCTGGGCCATAAACCAGGGCTGCTCAGGGGCTGAAACGAGGCCCTGCTAGGGCTGGCAGCATCTGCACAGGAGGAGATATTTTCTGCACTTGCAAACACTGAGCTGAGAGCTGAAATCTCAGCTCCTCTTTCCTCCCACCATCAGCAGCAACATTCCACTGTTGTATTCCTACATGGGAATCTTCCAGTCTCTGTGGATATTTTACTCTCTTGAAAGATAAGCACAGAGGAAGGAAGGCATAAATTCAGGTTCTCAATCCATAACCAAAGGAAAAACCCAGCTATTAAAAGGAGGCCCATCAATCCTCCAACACTGAAGCAGAAGCTCAGGAGGAATGAGAGGAACTCACAGCTTCTGTGGGGAAATCTGTGCCTCAATCACCCACTCACCTCAAGCAGGTAATGAGAAGTTAAGACCCATTCTTTAGAGATGAACCCAGAAAGGGAGGCTTGAGATTTCACCCAGGCAGTAAATGATAATTAAAACCTGCTAAACCATCATTTTTTTTCTCTCTGGGTGTACAAAGAAGAAAGAAGAGAGAAGCAGGGAGGCATTTTATTCTTGCATCTAACCTGTTTTCCAGATGAGCTTTTCAATGATCAGATTCAATCTTCTGTAAAAACTTCCCAGGGAGAGAAACCCTCAGCGCATGAACCAAAAATGTAATGACCTGGGAAATGTATTCCTCTTTAGGGGTAAGAAAACTGGTTTCAACTTTGTGATCCCACTTTTATTGTTCATCAACTATGAAGATTTCTTTGCCACAGTGTGGAGAGGCAGTGACTGAGCTGTGACAGTGAGCCAGGCACGAGGAGATCAGGTCTGTGTCAAACACACTCCCCTTGTGTGAGCAGCTGCCAAACTGCTTGTTCTCCTCCTCACATTAAGTAGCATCCTGGACTCTACCAGGAAGAGACTGGCCTAAATGTGTGGTTTAATAAACCTGCAGCAAAATGTATCATCATATTTTTATATATTTTTAAAAAATATATATTAAAAATTATATATATATATAGTTATATATTTTATATAGATTATTTATAAATATTTATATAATATATAATATATAATATATAATATATAATATATAATATATAATTATATATATTTTATATTCTATAGATAATTATACATATAATGTATAATTATATATAATATATATAATATATATAATATATAATTATATATATTATATATTCTATATATAATTATACATATAATGTATAATTATATATAATATATATAATTTTAATATATTATTTATATATATATTAAAATATTTATATATATTTTTAAATTATTTTGCTATACTTTTGCCATTTTGTAGCAGTGCCCCTGTCTTTGGTGACTCTTGTTAAGTGCCCGGCCTCAGTGGCTTCCTGTGGCAATGAGTTTCAGGGTAATTATGTCCTGTGTTAAAGAGCACTTTTAAAATCACTTAATGCAGTTCTGGCTACATTTCTGCTTCCAACTTCTGCTGCAAGGTCTGGTCCCCAGTCAGTGCTGCTGTGCCACCAAGAATCCCCTTCCCCGGGCTCAGCAGGGCTCAGCTCAGAGGGAGGTGCTGCCACTGGAGGTCCCGTTTGTGCAAAGCCCCAGGAACGAGATTTTCCCCTGGATCACGACTGGAGCTGTGCAGGCTCACAGGTGAGAGCTCCCAGTGTCACAGGAGCTCTGGAGGCAGTGGCTGCTCATCCCCCATGCCCTGGAACTCAGGCCTCTGCTGTGCTAAAACAGACAGAGTATGAATTGCTACCAGCTCAAACCAGGAGGATTTCACACGCACAGGAGCAGCCAGGCAAGTTGAGGCATCACAGAGAAGGAGGTCTCATAGCCCAACCAGTCCCTGGGGTAAATGTTGTTGCTCAAGAGGAAACCACAGGATCGTGTTTGTCACTTTTAAACAAGGCTCTAAAAACGAATCCTTCAGAACTTTACGACTTGGTAGTAGCAAGAACCTTTATAATCATGGGTGCAACATGATTTAACGTGAGAAAAATTTATCAGACCAGCTGAGGTCACCAGAGCCAGGCAGAACAGGCAGCTACAGAGCACTGTCACACTCATTGCAGTCAATGTTTTCTGCAGATGTGACAGCCTGGTCAGAGAGAGAAAAAACTAGGTAAGTTTTCCCAGAATCAGCCTGGGAAGCTTTAGGGAGCTGGAGATAAACAATGATAGCCAAATATTAAAACAACCTGCAGGTAGGGTTTTTCTAATAATCTGTTTTTCTGGTTTTCCCATAAGA
The DNA here is from genome assembly GCF_031753505.1 of Anomalospiza imberbis. Taxonomy (NCBI): domain Eukaryota; kingdom Metazoa; phylum Chordata; class Aves; order Passeriformes; family Viduidae; genus Anomalospiza; species Anomalospiza imberbis. The sequence continues at coordinate 3,592,390 of NC_089707.1, forward strand.
GTGTTTACAAATGGGTGTCTTTTTAATTAACCTATCAGGTGAAATGTATTGATTAAATGACCAGTCAGGTCCACCTGTAGCAAACTAAGCTATAAAAGAAGAGAGGATGAACTAAAGGGGGCTTTTTGCCACTTTGCCTTCTGATCTGACTGCGTGTCATCTCTGACTCAATGGTAACAACCTTCGGCCTCTGCCCTGAGCACTGGAAAATGCCTAGGGCACAGGCAGCTAGGAGGGTGAGGGTTTTTTACCTTATTCCCAGTGAGACCTTTGTGTGATTCTGCACCTGCTGATGCACAGTCTCCACGGCTCTTTGCTTACCTGGTGCCAGAGGAAATGTCCCTCTTCACCCCTTGACACCAGAGCAGGCTGCAGCCAGCCCAGACCTAAACACAACAGGGCTTTAGGAGAACCTGTGCCATTTCAAGAGGGTGGCAAGCCTAAAAATGGGGTTCCAGAGCTGAATCCCACTTGCCTCAGTGCTGTCTCCAGGACAGAACTGACCCATTTCATAAACACTCTTTTCCTGCAGCATCCAAATGCTGCTGCATCGTTTGGCACTACCCATGGACTAATTTTCTCCCTCAGGGACAGTAGATTAGATCCCACAATTTCTCTCTCCCCCTGAGTTTTCAAAAGGTCTTTCAAGTGTAATAAACTCAGGTATTTATATATCAATCTATGTTACCTGAGGCACGTATTACAGAGGCCTGGGTCACAGCAACATCATTACAGTGAGTTTTAAAGAGAGCAATGGGAATAGGAGAGATAAATAATTCTCTCTGTGGTGCCCTTTCTATTTGTATGCTGAAGCTTAGAGCAGTTCCCTGCCTTGGACACACCTTCTGAAATACAGTATTTCACACCAGAGCTGAAAAAAAATCAAGGTAAGCAGCAACCAATCCTCCGGAGCTAAGAAAACAGCCTTTTCCCCTTTAAGTTACAGGCACTTATACTTCACCTTGGCTCCTGTCTTCTGCTGCTTCCTCCCAGTTCTTAATCCCTTGAAGCTGTTGCACACCTGCAGTCACTGCTTCTCACAGCATTTATGCTGCATTTTTACATTGCCAGGGATATTACAATGTGAGAAAAAAAGAGGTCATGGCTTGGCTGCCTTGGGGAGCAGCATCAGCCCTCCCTTGGGGCAGCTCAGCTCCAAGAATCTATTCAGTCACAGACACTGAGGGAGAACTTGTGTTTAAGCATTTGCTTAATATTTGGTTGGACTGGAGGCTGAAACTGGGCCAAAAAAAAGGGCTCTGAACACCTGCAAAACTCCTTGGTACAACACTTCTCTGATATCACTTCACCCAGTTCCTAAAGAACACGTTTCTGACTGAAGAAAAAAGCAAATCACATAAAAGGGCTGCAGGAGGGTTGTAAGCTCTCTTGCTTACTCACTAGCTGACACGAGCAGGTCAGATCATTCCAATAGCAGCAGTTTATTCTTCTATTCAGAGGCCAGATGAAAATCAGGTTCCTCTGGCTCTAGGTGATGTACAAAACCACTGCAAAAGCTTTACAAAACCACTGCAAACGCTCAAGGCTGTGGAGAGGAAGACAAACATCTGAAGCCATCCAGCAAACACCACAGATTTAGAGGGTCTGACCCCTAGTCTGGGGCTCTGGCCACGCTTTCACACAGGGACTGACCAGCCCTCACCTCTAAATTCCTGCTCACCATATGCTTCATCCTGGTTTATAAAGGCATTTTAATGCATTGACTGTCCTCTGAGGAAGAAAGTGCCTGGTGCTTGTTTAAGTGTCTTTATTAGGCCTGAAACAAATACCACATCATTTAACTTGGAGGCTTTTGTTGCTAGTATCAGTCGTGAACTGCAAATCACAGACTCAGGACTGCATCTAACCCCTAATAAGCAAGCAAACTGCTATTCGTCCACAGCTCTGCTTTCCCCCAGCTGCTGTTATCTCTGTGTGAGACAGGGAATTGGAGGAAAGAATGACCCAGTGATTGTCTAAATCAGCCCAGCTCTAATTTACTGGAATATGGTTTGAGCAGCTAATGTAACACCTGCTGTGAGCAAGATGGAGCTATCTCCAGGACTTCTGTAGGCTAGGAATATTCACTTAAATGGCATTGTCTGGCTGCACTCACTGGAGGGCTGCTGTACCACAGAGAGCAGTTAACCCTTGGAGTGTGAAATTAGGTCAAAAGAACCAAGCTTTCAATGGCAATCGGAAAAGTTAACTTTCCACTGAAAACTGGGTGTCCTGTTTGCCTCTGACACATTCTCAACTCCTTGAGTAGCAAACAGCTTGAGCAATTACAGTGCTCAGGTAAACAGACACTGGCAAGGCGTCCTCAGGATCTTTTCCCAGCCCTCACTCAACAGTTACATGCCATGTTTCCCATGGTTGGATTAAGCAGCTGGTCTCTCCTTAGACAGAAAGGATGGAATTTTTTTCTTCTTTAAAATATTACCTGAGACACACAGAAGTCAGCACCTTCCCTGGCACCAAAGCTGAACTCCCCAGAAAATTACCTTTGCTTCTGTCCTTCTGCTCCTCACAATGAGGTGAAAGGAATAATTCCTCCTTTGCTTATTGTCTGTGAGCATTTCAAGGCACACACTGAATTTTGACCTGAGCACATAAAGCACCCAGGACCCCACAGCAGCAGTACCTGATGGGGCAGGAAGATATTAATTCTATAATCAGCTTCAGTTTCAACAGCAAGTCATCTCAAGCTGTTATAAAGTCGACACTCACAAACCTGCAAGTATAAGACAGAAATCCTGTTTTAACTGGGTTTGGTGGAAATATATATATAATTTAACCTTCTTTTTAGGTGGAAGGGTAGATTTTCAAGAAGCAGTGCTTTCCAGTCAGGTGTTGTGGCATTTTACACAAGCATACACCTGAATCAAATGACTTATCTCCATTTTACAGATGGGGAAACTGAGGCATGGGAAAGTGGAGTGATTCCAGACTGAGCTGGAGTTTACTGGGTTGTGTGCAGGTAGCACAGAACCATCTGGTTGAAACCTGCCTTGTGGGAAGCACAGCTCCTGTCACCCTCAGCAGTTCAGGTGAGCTCCCCCAGCCTGAAGAGCTGGATCAGTAGAGAGCACCCTTGTGCTGCTCCACCTTATGTGCTGGGAGATGCTCCTGCCCCTTCTAACTCAGTGTCTGGGTTTGAAAAGCCAGGTGTGTACTAAGGAAGGCAGGAGCCTTCCCTGAAATGGAAAATGTAAAGCCCCTCCCTCTGAATTATTATAATTTTGAAATTAAGGGGCTCTCAGGCAAAGATATGGGAGCAGTAATAACAGTTCTTTATTGGGGAAGAAATAAAAAAATAAAATAAACAATGCAGTGATACAAAACACCCCTGCCAGAGTCAGAACAGGCCCTGACACCCTGTGGGTCAGGGTGGTGGCAGCAGTCCCATCCCATGGTGGCTCAGCCCTCCTGCAGTGCCAGCTGTGCTTCTGCCGGAGCAGGGATCCTGGACAAGGGTGGAGTTTTCCTCTGAAGCTCCAGGGCTGGTGTGGATGGGCCTGGGCTTCCTCTGGGAATGCAGTGGGGAAGAAAGCTGCTCCTCTGGGAATGCAGTGGGCAAAGGCTGCTGTGGTGTTCCCAAGGTCAGATTGTATCCAGGTAGGAATGCTTGGCTCCTCCCCATGGGCAGAGCATCTCCCCATGGGATGATGGAATTTTCTCAGCCCTGCAGGGACACTCAGTGGCCATGAACAGAAGATAATTAATAGTTAATAATTAATGGCCCATGAACAGAAGATATCTCCTGGAGGGAGGATTGGTTGTGGAAAAGATAAAAAAAACCTGGCCACTGAACAGCAGATAACTGCCCCACGTCTGACAGATGGGAATAGAATACACAGCCCCATTTCCAACCTAAGACACTCAGCATCTGCAGAGAGAAGCCACTTCCAGGAGCTGACTCACCCCTCACCTCCCAGGAGCACACAGGGATCAGCTACAGCTGGGGATAACATTCCTGTGCTATCCACAGCCCCACAGGGTGGGGAGAACAGCCTGCATGGGAGCAATATCCTGCTTATCCTCTTCCATCTTTCCCCTATCTACATCCCCAGGAAAATGACACACTGGCTTGCTCTGGACCACTGCAATTAGTGCAGGGTGTCTTGGCCAGCACTAGGAGGTTCCTGTATTTTTGGGTACAGCTGTGAACTGCCCACCTGGCCAGGAGCATGGCACCTCCCTTCATTCTAGGGGTGCCTTGTCTATAAAAATCAATCCTTTCCTAACACTGGCCAGAAGGCAGACAGCAAGCGATTTAAAAGCCACATTAATGAGCGTAGCACCGTCTCTGGACACAAGAAGAGAGAAAGCACGCTTAAAGTCTGGGAGGCAGATGTGAGGTCAACAAAAAGAGCCTGAGAGGCTCACAGGGGGAGCCACAAGTGTCTCATCATGGGATGCCCCAGGTGTGCTGCACTGACCACCTGACCAATCTCACCGCTCAGCTGAGCCCCCCTGCTCCTGCAAATCCAACACCCACCCTGAGGCACGGCCAGACCCAGCTGAGGGGTTCAGCTGCCCTGAGAACTGCCCAGGGAGGGCCTTGGGATGTTCTCCCGTGCCCTGGGTGCCACCCTCCCATTTCTTGGGTCACCTTCCCAGTCCATCCCTGGGAGCACAATAAGCTCAAGACGGGTAATGGCTGTGAGGGGTTAAAACATCTCCCTGCCACACACCTTGTCTTGCTCTAACTACACCTAAACCCCAATTTTTAGTTATTGTAAAAAAACCCCAAAACCACACAAAACCCACACAACCCACCCCGCCCCCCAAAATCTTTATCCTAATTCTCCCAGGAAATAATGACTTTCTGTTATTAAATAATGTGAAATGATTGAGGTGAGTCATAAAGCATTTGTATTAACACTAATGGATCTGTGATTAATTTTTTTCTTTATTTTATTATTATAAAACTTGTCTGTGTCTTCCCTTCCCCCTTCCTCTGTCCTCCCCATCACATTTAGTTCTCAAGGGAGGTAATCAAGACTTCACTTGAATTTCTCATTACTTGAAAGGCTCCACATCACAATATGATAATGGGACAGTTTCATAATTACAATTTAAAAAAATACTGGAGCCAGAGAAAACTGGAGAGGTTTTCAGATGCTTTCGTCTTTGTCACCCAGAAATTAAATGATTGCTTTAAAACATATTTTAAAAACAAGAGGAGAGGGCGGTTTCATCTTACTGTGATGCAGAAACCATTGTGCCAAAGCTTCATTTTGAAAAGTCCATCCTCCCATATTATTTCCTTAGACAACCTCCTCTCTCTCTATTTTTTTTTTCCTTTTGATAAATTACCAGGCAACATTAACTCCAGGAAGATGCAAAACTAGATTGGTAATTAATTCTACCACTGTTTCCCCTAGAGGCGAGTTACTGTGCCTCAGTTTCCCATTTGCAATGGAAGACGCTCCAGGAGCTAAAGCTATTTTTGTATTTTTATCCAGAATGCTACAGGCTTACACCAAGTTTTTTAAACCCTGCCTTGAGGAGCAGGGCGCAGGTGGCAGAGATGAGCAGAATTAGCCCTGTGCTCTGCTAACAAGCTCTGAGATCCCACAGGATATAAGGTTGGATTAGATGTGACAAATAATAATGATTACTCTTATTATTCCTCCTAGATCTGGTCTAAGGCATCATCAGCTAGAGATGTGTCAAAGTGGCAAGACATTATGGCTTGTGTGGGACTCTGAAAAAGCTGGAATTTCTGTCTAAAAATCCATCCTGTCCTGGATAGAAAACCACACATTTTCTGCTGAGACTGTTGCTCCCTTTAGCCTCATTCCCTGAACAGCAGGAGCAGTGATCCCAGCTCCTGGGATCCCTTCTTTGTGACACCCTTGTGTCACCAGGGACACCTTGCAGTGACCACACCCTGCCTCAGTTTACTGCTTCCTCCCCGTGCTGAGGGTGAAGCTGCTCAGGGAGACTCTCAGAAGTGCATCCAGGGCTTGGCAAGGCTGGAGGAAGTGACCATCCCCAACAGCTCCCCATCCCAACATCTCCCCATCCAAACATCTCCCCATTCCAACATCTCCCCATCCCCAACATCTCCCCATCTCAACATATCCCATCTCCAACATCTCCCCATCCCCAACATCTCCCATCCCAGCACACCCTAGAGCAGGGATGGGGCCACTGAAGTTCCCTCTCCTTGCCTTCCACACCTGATGGTTGCCCAGGCATCTCTGTTCCTTGCCCTGTTCCAGCAGTGAGAGGCCCCTGGCTCTGGGGCACAGCTGATGGGGGCAGGACCAGCTCCCTGAGCACTGGCACAGCTCCAGGGCCTGGCCCCTGGCAGAGATTAGGTGCTCCTCTAAAGTAAATAATGCCAAAATGCAAAGAGCGGCAGCAGCAAATTCTTGATTAAATATGAACAAGCACAGAGAATTGCTTATGTCACTCACCCCACTCCTCTCTGTCCTCCATCTGTCTGCTTCTCTCCTGTTCCACCATCTCTCCCCCAGCCATCTGCTCAGTGCTCTCCCTCCTTCTCTCCCTCCCTGTCCCTGCTGCCCTTCCCTCCGTGCCTGTTTTGCTCAGAGGGGTTTCCACTTTGCTGCTCCTCTCCCTGCTTCCAGCGGGGCCCACCTTGCTCCTTCCAGCTCTGTGGTGTGAGCTGGGGGGTCAGGGGGATGTTGTGTCAGCACTGAGAAGCTGAGGACAGATGGTTCCTGCTCCTCAGCTTCCATATTCAGGCGTGGAAGGCAAGGAGAGGAAATTTAAGTGACCCCATCCCTGCTGTAGGCTGCGCTGGGATGGGGAGATGCTGGGATGGGGAGATGTTGGGATGGGGAGATGTTAGAGTGGGGAGATGATGGGGTGGGGAGATGATGGGGTGGGGAGATGATGGGGTGGGGAGATGTTGGGGACGGGGAGATATTGGGGATGGGGAGATGTTGGGAATGGGGAGATGCTGGGAATGGGGAGATGTTGGGGATGGGGAGATGTTGGGGATGGGGAGATGTTGGAATGGGGAGATGTTGGAATGGGGAGATGTTTGGATGGGGAGATGTTGGGATGGGGAGCTGTTGGGGATGGTCACTTCCTCCAGCCTTGCCAAGCCCTGGATGCACTTCTGAGAGTCTCCCTGAGCAGCTTCACCCTCAGCACGGGGAGGAAGCAGTAAACTGAGGCAGGGTTGTGGTCACTGCAAGGTGTCCCTGGTGACACAAGGGTGTCACAAAGAAGGGATCCCAGGAGCTGGGATCACTGCTCCTGCTGTTCAGGGAATGAGGCTAAAGGGAGCAACAGTCTCAGCAGAAAATGTGTGGTTTTCTATCCAGGACAGGATGGATTTTTAGACAGAAATTCCAGCTTTTTCAGAGTCCCACACAAGCCATAATGTCTTGCCACTTTGACACATCTCTAGCTGATGATGCCTTAGACCAGATCTAGGAGGAATAATAAGAGTAATCATTATTATTTGTCACATCTAATCCAACCTTGGGAATGGCTCCCTGGCATGCCTCTGGAAGGAGCTGCAGATGGGGAGGGAAGTGGGAGGAGGTTTTTAAACCAGGTTAGCAACACCAGTTGTCCTGCTTGTGCAAGGAGAGCAGTCAGCAGAAGGTTTGATATCATTTCTCTGTTAACCATGGGATGCTTGCTCTCAGAATTCTGTTTGGGCCAAAGGCAAAAAAAAACCTGAACTGGTGAATGTTTGGCCGTACATATAAATATAACACACAGTCCAAATATTATATTAATTATATTGAATTAATTTATTTTAACATACCGTTAAAATATTCAGTGGTCACGATGGGAAGGATCAAACCCTCCCATGAGCCTGTTGCCCATCTTGCAACACCATTGACAGCGGAGCAGTGTTTGCACAAGCTGCTTTGCAACCAGAATAATGGCCTTTTTAGCCACCTTGATAGGATTTATTTGCTTTTCCTCTGGAGTAAACAAAAGCACAGGGCAAAGGCACTGCATCGATGGGCATTAAAATCTCCAGAAAGAACATAAACCTCATTTCTCCAGTGCGTTGCCTACACCTTCCCAAGGTGGGAAGGATTCCTGCTGGTGGCTGAGGTGCCACCAGCACTCAGCTCCAGGGGGTTTGTGTGCTGCCATGGAAGCCAACAAAACTGCCTGCTGTCGTAGACAGAGATTGGGTTTGATCCAGACTGGCAAATCCAGGGTTCCTATAAAAGAGCTGAATAAGGGCCCTGTGTCTGACAAGAAGGAAATAAAACTATTGGACTGTTGGCTTTGATAAATCCTTTCCCTGACACATTCCTGTGTCTTTGTTTCAGCAAAGGATAATGGGAGAGAAAGAGAGAGACAGAGACATAATGTCCTTTTTTTCTGATAATTTAAATACAGTGAAACAATGACCTGATATCAACATAAAGCTGTTAGGGGAGCAACCTGACTGTGCACTTTTTTTCTAGAGTCTCCAGGGTGAAATCAGTTTAGATTGATGCATGATAAAGGAACGAGCCTGTTGCCTGAACGGGGCAGTCTCGGTGCAACAGGCAGCGCTGTTATCAGACCTGTTAAACAAATAAAGCTGTGAAGTGCAGACATTGTCTGAAGCACACGCTCGGCTTCCCAGGCAGCCAGATCTTCTTAAGGAATCCTTGATAAAGGAACAAGTTAATGGATATCCTCGGGTGCTGCTCGGAGAGGAAGCGTGGAGGGAATGGGGATCCTCGCAGTGGCTGCTGCTGCTCATCCCTCCCTGCACAAACACAGCAGGGAGATGCTTTTGCTGGAGCAGGAGGATGTTCAGGGCAGGAGGTGCTGGGGGATGAGCCACTGGGAGCAGCCCCAGCCCTGCTCAGCAGTGGCAGCAGAGGAGCTCTTGGGTTGTCAGGGGTGTTGGACCTCAGCAAATCTCAGCTGCTTTCCTGAAAGAGTCACGGGGCAAGGGACAGTGCACAGGGGTCTTGAGGCCAAGAGACTGAATTACAGCAGGGAAAAATCACAGAGCAACCTTTTGGGTCATTGTCCTCCTCTCTGTACGTGGAATGAAATAGGGATCCCCTGGGGAAGAAAGGAATACCTGTCCAGGTAATTATCATCAGCTCCGCACACACAGAGGCTTAATTGTAATTACACAGAAACCAGCAGCTCTGTTGCTCCCTTGCACATCTCACCCCAAGGTGAGGTCTGGCTACTTTGCCCCAGATCTCACCTCAAGTGAGCAGATTCCTTGGAGAAGGGAAAAGAGGGATGACACAGGGTTTGTCCCCAGCACACATCCTCCAGGTGAGCACCTTTCAGGAGTACCTACCCACACAGTGCCACTGAACAGCTCCATCCGCAGCCCATGCTGAATCCACGAAGCAGGGCTCTGACCTTGAGATCTTCCATCTGAGAGCGAGAATCAGATGCCAAAGTTACCTTTCAAACCAGCTTCACACCTCCTCCCTGTCACAGCCTTCTTTGGGCTTTGTCCTGATTTGCCCCAGCCTGAGTGAGAACAACGCTGGGCTCCCTTCAACTGGACTTCTGGCAACAGCCAGAGAATAACAATTTCACTGCAATGTTTCTCCTAAGGAAGAAAAAAACACCCCACAATTTGTTTGTCTGCCTGTGACAGGGAAAATTTTTCATGTTACCATCAGCCCTGGAGTTCATTCACCTATTGGAAAGATGTCCAGCTTTGAGAGATGTTTAATCTTACTTGAAAGGTGATAATTAGGAAAACACACACAAACACATGTGCCACATGCTCCCAGTCTCATTAGAGCCTGCTTTCTCCTCCAGCTGAGGAAAGGGGGTTGTTTTGATGAAGGGGATGAATGTGGTTTTGTGCTTGGTTAAGGAGTGTGTGCATAAGTGTGTACCATGAGGAGATGTAGGTTCATATTTACATTGCTGGAGGGGAGAGGTGTTTAACTTGATGAAAGCTGTGAAATTCCTCATCCTGGTTCCATTTTTGGAAGCAGATTTTGATGAGATCTCTCCTGTCACTGCACAAGAGAGGATCTAATCACACCATACAAAGACAGCCACAACTGACAATACATCTCCCTCTTCCAGGAGAAAGGAAGAAGGAAACAAAATGAATAATTCAAATGATAATTAGCAGTGTAATTATTCCTGTTTTTAGAGTAACCTACAGGACAGAACATCAACGCATGAGTCACTGGCAAAGTATAAACAGAAATAATTTGGAAGATGCTGTCCTGATGCTTTACAAAGGGACTTGTCAGAGAGTTTCTCTTTTGATCTCACACTGGCGTCAAGACTCCCCTCCAAGTGCTCCCTGTAAGGTCAAAGCTGGCATTTGTCACCCAGAGCTGGGCTAAGGGAGAGGGCAGCTTCAACAGCAGCACCAGGCAGGGGGGCTTGCAGGGGGGCACGGCCTGGGGGAACAGAGCTGGGAGCCAGCAGCTACACAGCCAGAGCACCAGGCAGTGGTTTGGGCTCCATTCAGGCCAGGGAATATTGTTTTGCTGTGTCTGCACAGCCCGGGGCAGCAGCTCCCAGTTGCAGGTCTGGCTTTGATGTGCTCCAGCCTTGCAAATGGCCAGGGATGGGATCCCCTGCAGGCACCAGAGGCTGAGAGCTGCAGGGGCTGAAGCACTGGGAAAGAAGGGGGGGGGTGCTGGTGATTTTAGGTGGAACAGGGAGGGGAGGAGGCAAAATCTCAGTCTCAAGGTGTCCCACACTGTGCTGGTGAAAAGCCAAAACCCTGCACAGGAGAGAGCTGTCCCAGGCCTGATGCTGCACTTTTCCTTTCTGACAGGGATTCCTGCATTCAGCTGCAGTCCAGAGACCTTAACCAACAGCATTTCCAGTCTTTCAGACTTAAATTTGCTTTTGTTAAAACCTGGAGAATCTCTCTTTAACAGGAGACATGAGGCCTTGGTGGCTGGAGCAGATCCCATCCAAGAGACACTGAGCAGCAGCAGCCTCCTGTGAAAGCCAACAGTGGGAGCCTCTTGGCACTGTAACACCAGAGGAACAGGAGAAAGATGTCTTTAATTTGCCTGGTAATGATCAATATAGAATCAAGTCCGACCTTGAATTTTAATGGCTCTGTACTAATAGGAGCCACTCACAGATGGAAGGAGGAGGACCAGAACAGCCTGGGGGAGGGAGGGCTGGGGTGTTGGGAGGGCTGCAAGGCACAGCAGGCTCAGCACCCTCTGTGGCCACCCCTTGGCACCATGAATGGGCTTTTTGGGAACCTGCAGAGGGAAAATCACTCTGGGGTGGCTGGGGATGGGCTGTTGTGGGCACAGGAGCTGGCAGGACCCAAAGCTTCCAGGGTTCCCTCCAGCTCTGTTCCACCCAGCAAGTTCAAAGCACTCCTTCAAAAACAAACAGAAAACTGGGGAAACTGAGTCAAGAAACAGGTAAGTCCTTGCTCCAGGTTCACCTGGCAGTAAGCAGGGCTGCAGGTCTCCCAGGCCCTGTGGCCCTTCCCTGTGACTTTGGGGCCTCTTTGTTGCTCCCTTTGGCATGTATCAGATGCTGAACAGACAAGATGACTCAACCTCTAACCAAAGGCACTCACAGCATTTGCAATTGGCAGAGACTCCTTAAAGAGTGAAAAAAAAAAAAGAGCAGCATAATACATTTATATATATAAATAAATAGAGATTGACCAGTTGAAATTATATAGTAGCTGTTAACATTGGCATCTTTATTTGCAGCATCAATTGTATTTGACTGAATCTTGTTCCCACAACGCTGGAAACGTTTGACTCATCTGCTGGGGGTTCTTTCTGTTGATAAAGAATCATTTTGACAGTTATCCTGTTGGCTGCTAATAAATATCTGCCCCTTCTATAATCAATCATAAAATAAATCCAATTGCCTTTTCACGTTTTATTTGACCTTAATCCTGAGAAATCTCCCACAATTTTGTTGGATTTACTCATGAGACAGCAGAAGGGGGAAGGGGAAGGGGAAGGGGAAGGGGAAGGGGAAGGGGAAGGGGGAAGGGGAAGGGGAAGGGGAAGGGGAAGGGGAAGGGGAAGGGGAAGGGGAAGGGGAAGGGGAAGGGGAAGGGAAGGGGAAGGGGAGGGAAGGGGAGGGAAGGGGAGGGAAGGGAAGGGAAGGGAAGGGAAGGGAAGGGAAGGGAAGGGAAGGGAAGGGAAGGGAAGGGAAGGGAAGGAAGGGAAGGGAAGGAAGGGAAGGGAAGGGAAGGGAAGGGAAGGGAAGGGAAGGGAAGGGAAGGGAAGGAAGGAAAGGAAAGGAAAGGAAAGGAAAGGAAAGGAAAGGAAAGGAAAGGAAAGGAAAGGAAAGGAAAGGAAAGGAAAGGAAAGGAAAGGAAAGGAAAGGAAAGGAAAGGAAAGGAGGGAAGGGAAGGGAAGGGAAGGGAAGGAAAGGAAAGGAAAGGAAAGGAAAGGAAAGGAAAGGAAAGGAAAGGAAAGGAAAGGAAAGGAAAGGAAAGGAAAGGAAAGGAAAGGAAAGGAAAGGAAAGGAAAGGAAAGGAAAGGAAAGGAAAGGAAAGGGAAAGGAAAGGGAAAGGAAAGGGAAAGGAAAAGAGGAAGGAAGGAAGGAAGGAAGGAAGGAAGGAAGGAAGGGAAGGAAGGAAGGAAGGAAGGAAGGAAGGAAGGAAGGAAGGAAGGAAGGAAGCTAGCTTTGTGTGGCCATGGCTCTGCCTGGGGGCACATCTGTGCCAGGGGAGGGTCTGGTTCCTGTAATACAGCAGAAATGAAGCTGAGGGAGCTGCAGGGCAGAGGATGCTCCTTCCTCACCACGTGGCTGCTCCTGCTCGTGTGACGTTTGCATTTTCCCCTCGCTCCCCTCCCAGACTTCTCCTGCAAAACCAATCCACTGAGCACTTCAAGACTGCCAGCGAGATGAGGTTTGCCTCTCGGCACAAATCCTGTGTCATGTGGTGGGGAGGAAGGATGCAAGAGCATTATTCTGCTCTTAAATCAGCCGTGGATCTGCCCTTGCTTCCCACCACCCCAGGAGGCACAAGGATGCTTTACGAGCGGTTTCTGCTTTGCAAACATTTCTATCCCTCCACCTCTAGCAGAACAAGATGCAGAGTTTATATATAAAAATTAAAAAAAAAGAAAAACCAAAAAACCAAAACAACAATCCTGCAGTTAAAAAGGGGGGACGGAGGGGGAGGGAAAGGATAAAAGAGGAGAGGCAACTTTGTCCTTTGGTGGCAGCAGCAGCAGGCTCCTGCGGGTGGAACCCCAATGAGAACCAAAGTATCTTCATCATTATCTGCCTGGAAACGGCAGCTGCTTCGGCAGCCACGGCTCGAGCGGGACGGAGCCTTTTAGAGAGCAGGAAGGGAACAGTGGGGCAGGGAATTAAAATATGGGCTACAAATTGGAAACAGCAGGGGGTGCAGGGGGATTCAGCTCAGCCCAGTGTGCTCCCTATTTACGCTATGCCAATGACTTTGTTCTCAAGCAGCTCGCAGAAGAGAAAAGGAGAGAAAAAAATACATATATCCATATATTTCTGTATCTCCGTGTATCTTGATCTTGCTGCTTGCCTTGGCCCAGGAAATTCCTGCAGAAGCAATGGCAGGGGGGACTGCAGTGCTGGGGGTTAGAGGGATGCAACAGCCCATCTGCAGCCATGAATTACCTGCCCTTGTGCAGGTTGCTCTGTCTGGAGAATAATCTTATGGATTATTGCCTGGGGAGGAGGAGGAGATGCAGCAGTGGCTGTGTCCCCTTACACTGGTGCAAACCCCATATGAGGTGCAGCCAGGCTGAAGACAGGATTTGACCCATCAAGGCTGATCTCCAGCCTTATCTCACACTCAGGAGAGCCTGAACTCAATTTTATACCTGCATATGGCCTTGACATCCCCGAGTCTCAGCTTTTCTGCCTTTAAAATGGGAGGCAGTGCCCCACAGAGCAGGATGAGCACATGGAGAGGTGCAGAGTGCTCAGACAGTCTGTGGTGGGGCTACACAGCCCAGCCTGGAGCTGCAGCCCCTCTGAGCAGGGTGGCCCTTTCCAGCAGGACTCTGCCCTTGTCTGTGCCTCTGTGACCCCAAATCACCCCAAAGCTGGCCAGGAGCCTGCCCTTAGCATGCACAGCTGCGAGGGCACCACGCAAAGGACACGGGAGCAGAGCCTGAGAGGTGCCTCCCTCACACAGCCCAGCCAGGAATAGAAACACAGGGCCATGAATTAAACACGCTGCAATCTCTCATCTGTCTCCAGCAGCAAGTTCAGCTCAGGGCAGAGCTCTCCTCTGCTGGACGGACACAGGGGTGCTTACCTGGGGAGGCAGGCTGTGGGTCAGCACGTGTCCTGCTCTGCTGGTTTGAACAGGAGCAGTTCTGTGAGTTCCCTCCTGCCTCGCCACCTGTGGGAACCCAGCACATTCCTTGGGCTGCCCTGGCTGTCTCGAGACCCTGGCAGGGGGCTCAGAGACCTTGGCACCAAGTCAAAAACACCTGTGGCTTCCATTTTAGCCCATGGAAAAAGCTGCCAACTCTGTGTGAGGAATTACAAGCCACAAGGGTTTGAGTGGTGTGGTAGTTGAATTAACACAGGGTGGAAAAGTAGAATTTTGGGGATTTTTAGAATGGGTTCAAGGGGACAAGATGGAGGGATTTGGGCGTGTCCTGACCTCCTTCTCCTTCTCCTTCTCCTTGCCCTCCATGTGTTGCTGTGATGGTGACACTTTTCTGTTGGTTTAAGGTACAGACACACTGTCCAACAGAAATGACAGATATTGGCACGTTACTGTAAACGTGGCACACGGAGTTTTGGTATAAAATGTGAACACCGCCCTGAGGGCAGACAGAATGCCATGGCCGACCTGCTGGACAGAGCTCAGCAGGGCAGAGAGAGAATGTTCTGGATAAGGGAAAATAAACAACCTGGAGAAGCCGACCCTGCGCATCCAGACTCCTCCTTTGGCTGCTCGGGCTGGGAAACGAGGATTTTTACAATCTTGGGGTCACCTCGACACCCAGACCCCCGAGAGCCACCCTCACTCTGGGGGTACACTGGGATGTTGGGACAATGCTGGGTACACAGGCTGGGGCTCACCCTGCCAACAAATCCCCCAGTCCTTGGGGGACACAGCAGCATGGAACTGCGCTCCTGCTGATGCCTCAGGTTTGAGCTTTTCTATTTTTCAGGTTCTCTGCTGCTTTAGTGTGTGGGTCTGGGCTTCACATTAGGGGATGGTGAGCTCTCTTCACAGAGTAGAGAGACAAAACAATTCCTTCTCCAGCTGGGGACCAAGGACAAATGATCCAGATCTCAGGCCCAAGAGCATCAACAACAGCAGAATGAAAAGAGAAAACAAGAAGGACAGGACTTCATGGGCTGGAGCTGTAACTGGACAATTAGCTGGCCTGGGAATCACAGCTTGGATGTGCACATGTGTCTTGGGGAGGGGACAGTGTTTTGAGAAATAGGAAGTAGAAAAAAACAGAAATTGAAAATCTCAGGACAGGAGTCACATGCTGTTCTCTGAAAGGAAAGCTGAGATAAAGTGTCCTATAAACCACCAGTTTGCACAGAGTGGGGCTTTGTGGACCCCTGAATTCTCTCTATCTCTCTCTCTGCTCCTCTCCCTCACTCAAAAAGGCCTTGCCTGCCCCTGCAGGAGCCCTGTCTGATCCATCTCCCTCCTTTTCATCGGGTTAATTGGCCGCTGCCTTACCAGGGAGCTCTCAGCCTGGCTGTCAGCCCCGAGCTGTGCTTAGCAGGCTCCAGAAGCTGCACAGGGAAGGGGTTTTAACCTGTCACAGAGGCAGCTGGGGAAAGGAGCAGGACTTGGCTGCCTCTAATTGCTCTTTGCAGAGAGATGCCTTGTTTATTCGATTAATTTGGAGCCATCAAGTATCAAGGCTCAACAAGCAGCTGCTGAGTGGGGGGAATTTTTGCCTCTCCAGAAGGTTGTGGTATGTGAATCCCTTCTTTCCTTTAAGCAACAATAAAAGCCCTTCCTAAAAACCTGCATTTCTCGGTCTTTACAGGCATTAACACTCATTGTGCCTTTAGTGGGAACTGTAGTGAAACATGTCTGTAATTTTTCCCCTGAAGGTGTGTCAGAGCAGGATGGAAAATTCTGGTCCAGACCCAGGAGCCAAATCCTCGAGGCTGTGCTATTTGCCCAAAGGAAATGCCTATTTCCATTGATTAATTAATAGTTACGAAGTAACTGATATCCCCCCTTCACAAAGGCTGCAAATCCCAGCCCCAAACTGTCCTTGTTAGCAAAGAAAATCCCCTCCACTCCTCATCTCTGAATGTCATGTGCCAGCCCAAGGAAACTCGCAGCAACGAGCCCAGCCTGGAAGGGGATAGAAGGACTCCTTGCTCCGAGACATAAAAGTGTAAATCAGACCAGAATGTGCTTCTTCTGCCTGGATTTCACAGCTCTGTCTATGGTAATTTGGCCAGTTGCACTCTCTGCTAGCATCGTGCTGGGAGCCTCTTTCAGCAAGGTCTAGGATTTAGCTTTCCAGAGAAATAAAAATAATACATAAAACTTTGTTTCAGCTTGCCTGTTCACAATCAAATTTTCCCAAGCATGAGCAGCAGCCTTATGAGCCATTTCTGTTTGATAACTTGGGCTTTATTCACGTAGATAATGAGTTTGGCAGGAGGTTAATAAGTGTCAACTGAAAGATAATTTAAGAGTTGTAAAGATAAATTTGTTGTGGGCTCTTTTTCTGGGTCTGTGGCTAATATCTCAGTGCCTATATACATGCACACACACACAGAGTGCACAGCCTGGTTTCCAAGTCCATAATCCATAATAGTTTTCTTTATTCCTTGAGGTATTGTAAATATCTATAAGTCCCAGTGAAAATCCTGCTGCATGTAAATTCCCATTGCCTTTTCCCCCCTGACTTTCCTGTGCAAGGTGATTGGATTAATATGGGGGGGAAAGAAAAGAAAAAGGAAAAGAAAAGGAATAGAGCTTTAGAAAAGTGGCTTTTCCTTCTGACACAAAGCTCAAGCTGAGAGTTTCCTTGCAGGATGGATAGAGATCTGGTCCTTATGCAGAGTTTTGAGTTAGAAAGGGAATATTTGGCGAGGTTCCCCTGGGTTTAGGCATCTGTTTTTTTTTTTTCCCTCCTCTCTCATTTTTTAAAAAAATCACTAAAATAGATTTTCTTTCCTTGAAAATAGCCTGAGATCTGCCCCACTGTAACCAAACCAGTGCATGCTTCCAGTGGAGTTTGGTGCAAACCAGCTCGGGGTGCCTGTGCCCAGGGACATAGGAGCCAAAATCCCTCAGCACCCAAACTCTGCCCTGGTCCTCGCTGTCCCCTCCATCCCTCCCTGTTCCTCATCCCTTCCAAGCAGAAAGCTTTAAGGGGGATTTGGTGGTGGGTGCTCTGTGGGGGACAAGAGAGAGGCCAGCAGAGCTTGGTCCCAAGTATCAATAGGATCCCCTTTCCATAAAAACCCCATGAAGTTAAAGATTATTTACATTTTGGGTACGGGTAACAACCATAATCTGTTTGATTAGGTGAGGCTCGGATTAAGTACCAAATTTATCTCTTTACATTGTCAAACTAAACAGTAGTTTAAAGGCAAAGCTCATTGAAACTCTGCCTCCCCTGCTGGGCTAATTAACACCCATTTTAGGCTCTTAAACCTTTGATGGGTGGTTCTGCTCCAGCTCTTTGGTAATAGGGGAATGCTTTAATAAATCTGACAAAAATCTCGGCCAAGCAGTGCAGACCAAAAGGCTCTGCCCAGGTGTGATGGGTTCCCAGTGCAGAAGGGGAGATAAAAGCACTTTCTTGATTAAATACTGCCACCAGGTTGAACCCCCGAGTTTTCTGGTGCAGCTGCTGATACCACTGCTAATGTGTGCTGAGTGTTTTATTTCAAGGTTGGTCCTGTAAAATGGGCCAGATTAATGGAGAAACTCAGCCAAGTGTGCTGAGCTCAGTGGGTCCTGCCTGTGCATTTGATGGCTTTGGGTTCACAGAAGATTGTGATGACTTCAGACTCTGCTAGATGGGGAGATATTCTGCTAAAGCAGTGCCTACGTTAAGGGAAAATGGGAATTCAGCCTGCTGGTGCAAAGAAGTCCCAGGTGAGCAGTGACTGCTGGAGCTCTGCGATGGGACTGACCCCAGCTGTGGTCTGACAGGACCAGGAGCGCTGGATGCAGCTGCAGGGAGCAGCCAAGAACTTCTCCACACCCCTTGGATGCTCCTGCCCTGAGCAATTGCCTTTCTGAGCAATTTCCCAGCTACTCCTTTGGGTGCCTCAGGCCGGATCCCTCTTGACACAGGAAGGAAATCTGCTCCTGGCTCCTCCAAACTCGTGTGGGTTTAATCCTGTCCAATTCCAGGTGCCCCAACCCCTCCTTGAGCAGTGAGTGTCCTCTCTGAGGGCACCCGTGGGGCATTTGCCCTGGGCTGCAGCCACAAGCTCAGCAAACTGGAGGCAGAAAAACCCCAAAATGCTTTGGGGTGCTGCCCTACACAAGCTGTGGGAGCCCAAAGCCCCCTCTGCTGCCCCAGGCAGGGGCTGGAGGGGTTCTTGCTGTTACCCAGCTCCTGGGGTCCCAGAGTGCTGGGAGGAGTGAGAACAGGGCAAGGAGACATGGTGCCACATTTAATTAGCTCTCAGCAAACCCAGATTATTCTGAACATTAAACTAATCTTCAAAAAGGGAACCCTTTAAATGAAAAGAAAAAGTGCAAGGTTAGGAAACCATTAATTGATTCCTTACTCATTAACCTTTGCAAACCACTCAAAAGAGCTGGGAAACGACTTCCTTTGCAGCAAGGGCTGGAAGGAGCCCCTCATAACCTGCACTGCAGAGGGCAAGACAAGGGCTGGTCCCAAACTGCTCCTTGCTTTGCAAATCAGAGAGCAATTCCTCACAGGAGTCTCTGCTGTAAACACTGCTGGTGCTGAGCACGCTCTTCTGAAAGCACCCTGAGCCATGACAGCTTCCCTGATATTTAATCTGTAAACCTCAAACTTCTCACGCCCATCCCTGAGCCCAGGAGCTCAAATCTCATGACAGTTATTTTTTCTTTTTCAAACCAGAGCTTCTGGAGTCCAGCGATTTGCATTGAGGAAAAGTCCTGGATAGATGAGAGATTGTGAAAAGCAGTTTGTAAAGGGCTTTTGGGTTTGAAAAACCCAACCACCCAGAGCCAAAGGAAGCTGACAACAGGTACTAAAAATCAGATATAAAAATCTCCAGTTTAGTTACTGAAATTAATCAAATAGGAAAGGAGGGAGATGATCTGCCTGGTGAGCACCAGCAGCGAGGCCACTCAGGCTCACATCAGAGAAAATCCCAGAATGGTTTGGCTTGGGAGAGACCTTACAGATCATTTCATTCCTACCCCTGGCCATGGACTGGGACACCTCCCACTAGCTGGATCACCATTTTTTGGCCACCCAAAGAATCAGCAGGGAGCCAGAGCTGTCCCCCTGGGGGACACCCACTGCTGTAGGTCCCTGTCCTGCTCCCCTGCCCCACCCCACAGCCCCCAGCCCCTCATGCCCTTGAAGGTCTGGTGTTTGCTCTGGTTTTTTTTTTCCCTGGGGAGCTCTGCATTCCCACCTTCCTCAGGAAGGAGGACAAACAAGGCAGTTTCCACAGCCACTGGGGAAGAGAAGAAAGGAAAAGGCTGCGTGGTCAACGGCTGCCAAATCGCCTTTTGTTTGTGCCTACCAGCACTTGGATCTGCCCTGATCTGAAATGACACTTTTCTCCCTCACTGGGGTCTTGTTTTCTGGGTATTTGATTCTTGTGCCAGGACTTGGACAGAAACCAATGGCTAAAAGCTTCCTCTTATAAACTGTGGAATTAACAACCTTCTTTCCCTGACCTCATCAGCACAGTGGGGTAAAAAAACCCCACCAACCTAGACACATTTTCTCTTCTCAGACAGTTTAGGCAGAAGGGAATCAAACCCTTCACAGGAATGCCTGATCCTCTTTCAGAGAGGAGGCACGACCTGCAGATATGGTACCTGCAAAACTGAGGTGGATGTTTGAAGTTCCCATCAGGGGTAGCTTTCATAGAATCGTGATTTGGGTAGCAAGGACCTTAAAGTCCACCCAGTGCCACCTCTGCCATGGGCAGGGACACCTCCCACTGTCCCAGGCTGCTCCAAGCCCTGTCCAGCCTAGCTTTGGAAACTTCCAGAGATCCAGGGGCAGCCCCAGCTGCTCTGGGCAGCACATCTCAGTAGCTGCAGGCATTAAAAGATTGGTGCATTCCTTGAGCATGGGGCACAGAGCTCACACTCATCAGCAAATCTGAACTGCGCTGTCCTCTCAGCATGGGCGTGAATCACAGCCTTGTTCAGACAGAGAATCAACTTTGCCAAACATCCCCCTGGCAGAGATCAGGTGCTTGGAAAGTCGCAGGTCCTGA
Source organism: Anomalospiza imberbis (assembly GCF_031753505.1). Classification (NCBI taxonomy): domain Eukaryota; kingdom Metazoa; phylum Chordata; class Aves; order Passeriformes; family Viduidae; genus Anomalospiza; species Anomalospiza imberbis. Next base: position 3,612,697 of record NC_089707.1, read on the forward strand.
TCTTGAACAAAATCACCACGGGCCTGAGCACCCCCTGTGCAGCACAAGGGCCATTTCCCCGTGGCTGCTCAGCATTTCCCCTGCTGCCAGGCTCTGTCCACTCCCCTGAGTGCTCTGGCTTCGTTTGAAGCTGGCTGCTCTTTAAAGCAGTGTCTAATGATACTCCATTGATCTCAATTATCCAGGGACAACTCTGAGTTATCCTGAGGCCGATTAAGCAGGTTGCAGATTAATCATTCCCTGCTCGGTGGCCCCTTCATCCTCCTCACTGGTTCCTTACATCTTGATTTTGTTCTCACAAGCCACTGTGTGCTCCTGTTTCCCAAAACACAAGTCAGTGCAGTGCCTCTGCCTTTTTCAGCCTGGTTATTAACCTGGACAGCTGAGACTCACATGGTATTTTTATTGCTATTTATTATTTCCATCATTCAGAGATGTGCACCCAGGAAAACAGAAAAAAAAAAGGCCCCAAAGAGAGCCTTTTCTCCGAATTCAGCACATTTTTTTTTTCCTGTTGAATTGGAAATGTTGCTGGAAATCATCAAAGAGCCCCAGGGAATTTTTCTCCAGTGTTTCAATGTTCAGATCTGGCTCATCCCAAACTTGCATTGGTTGGTGGTGCCTGGGAGGAAACCTCAGAACCTGAGAAAGGAACTGAGATGGTTTGGGATGCTCCTGTAGGGAGAAGCTCAGAAGGGACAGGAGCTTTTTGGACACCTGGGAAGCACAAAGGGTGAGGATTTGTCCTCCAGCTCAGATGAACCCCGGGCTGAGGGCACAGCCCTGGGCATAGACCTGCACCCAGGAGACAGAGAATCATGGAATCATTAAGGCTGGAAAAGCCCTCTAAGCTTTTCCTAAGGCCAGCTCTGCCTACCCACCACTAAACCATATCCCCAAGGCCTTGTCCCCACATTTTCTGAGCACAAGAAAGAATGGGAGAGAGAGAAGGGTTATGTCATGCTTGGGAATTCAGAATATTAGGGCAAAATACACTGAAAGAAGAGGGGAAAATGGTTGCCATTAGCACATTGTCCTTGAAAACCTGGCTGGTTTTCTTTTTTTTTCCTTTTTTTCTTTTTTTCTTTAAGCTCTTGGCTCCAGTTTACCCAAAAGGAAGAAGGGGAAAAAAAAGGTGGCAGTGCTGCCCTGCTGGGGCTGGCTGGCACAGCCTGGTGAGGGGCTGAGGACGTCCCTGTGGTCTCCAGATTAAGCACAAGTGCTTTGTGCAGATAAATTGAAAACTCTTGGCCCTGGAACAGCGACTCGTGGAACGGCGCTGTCAGGTTCGAGAGGGAGAGAGAGAGCAGCTGCCTATGGAAAGAGAGATTAAAAGCTGAGAGAGAGACTGGTGTGCCTTTATGTCTTGAACTGAGAGATGGCTTTGAGACAGGAAAATGCAGAACTTTGAAGCACAGGTATTTATTTATATATTACACACCCACACATGCAGCTCTGTGTATCCCAAATACAATTATCCAGGCGTGCACACAAATACACACACAGACACACGTGCTAGGAGTATTCTACACCTCAGCTGCTCCTGCCTCCCTGCTGTGCATGCCCAAGGGCCAGCCTGAGCTGGATCAGACCAGGAGACACCACAGGATGACACCCTGTGGGTACAGCCGTGGTGTGAACTTGGCTGCAGCTGCTCCTTCAAATTTGGTGGCAGCAGAAAAAGCCAAGGAGGAGTTGGAGCCCAGGGCAAGCTGGGGATGAGCAAGATGATGGGGGGGAGCACACTCCAGTACCCCCAGCTGCCTGCAGCAGGGACACCTGGCCCTCCACTGGGGCCCATTTCACTAATTATCCTTTCCAATTAACTCCTTTACTTACGTTGATGCCTTGTGAAGGCTGACCTAGAACAGAGAATAGACAGAGCTAAAGAATAAAGCAGGGATTTATTAGAAGGCCTCAAATAGGTCCAGCTTGGGCAGCACAACCCAAAATAGTCACAAAATTGACAACAGGCCACGGGGGCTCTCACTTTTATAAGTTCTGCTCCATTTGCACATTGGAGTTCATTGTCCCATTCCAGCTCCAGCCCATGCAGTCCCATCCTGTTTGTTTTTCTCTCTTCATTCCATGTTGTTTGTGTTCTTGGGCCTGAGATTTGGATCATTTGTCCTTGGTCCCCAGCTGGAGAAGGAATTGTTTTGTCTCCCTGCTCTGTGCAGAGAGCTCACCATCCCCTCATGTGAAGCCCTGACCCACACACTAAAGCAGCAGAGAACCTGAAAAATAGAAAAGCTCAAACCTGAGGCATCACAGTCCTTTCACATTTTGCAAGCCACAGTCCCCAAGTCCTCTTTAGCATTCCTTGGTGGGGATGGGGACAGCAGGACCAGCTTCTCATGTGGCAGGACAAGGAGGAGGATGACTTCTGGCTCTGTTTGTGCTTTGAGATTGAATCAGGACAGGGAAGGGCTATCAGCAGAAGTGAAATTATTCCCCATCTTCCCCAAGCCTGGCTGGCTTGCTCACACCCACCCACAATCCAGCCCGTGATCTTGAACTGAAACTGGCTTTTGCCATTAGTGCTCGATCTAGTCAATCAAAATTTCAGTTAATGGCAGGGAATCATCATTCCATTCAGCACAAAGAGGGTTTTGTTGTGGGATTTTTTTTTTTTAATCTATTACCAAGTGGCTGTCGTGTTGCTGATTCAAGCTCTGGGCAGCCTCCTGCAGCACCTTGCTGTCAGCCCCACAGAGATGCTGGGGGGGCTCCTGGCCTCCCTGGCTCCACAGGTCAAACTCACTGCTGCTTTTTATAGGTAGAAAGCGCTGACCCTGCTGATAATCTTTATTTTTCCCGCTTTCCTAATTTCCCCGCGTGGGATTTCTCTGTGCACAGCCCAGAGGAAGGGCAGCAGCTCACCCTGTGATGGTGAGGGAGGAGAGGGCAGGGAGGAAGGATGGAGGGAGAGAGGAGTTAGAAGAAGAATCCATTTGTAATTACTGAAATAAACACAAGTCGGAGAGAAATGCAAATGCCTCATGTTGTGAATTGCTTGACAGAAGAAGTGACAGCTTTTTATTAGGGTGATAACAGCAAGGAGTTTTAAAATAGAATAATCGGTGCAACAAAAGCAATTTTCATTCTGAATTTTCATTTTAAATGGATGATCTCGTTTTAATCAAGTGAGTCATCACAAAATGCTTTTAATTGCTGAAAGTCAAGAGCCATATTGTAATTTTGATGTCTACTTTCAGGCTGATGATTCGATTTCTATAAAATGGGGGGGGGGCCGGGGGGTTGCGTTTTTGCCCCATTCCTTTTTTTTCTGTCATTTCCCCCTCAAGTGAACACAAGATCTGAATTCACTATTCAAAAATCTAAATGGCTTTTTGGAAAGTGCACTCACCTTGCCAACAAATCCAGAACGGGCTCGAAGCAGAAGATGTTTGTTAAAATCTGGGTTTGTTTATTTTTTTCCCCTATCTCCTTCTGTGTTATTTGAAGCAGCTGAGCTGCTAAGATGAAATTTGACTTTTTGTGCTTTTAAAGGCATTCTGGGATGGTGCCGTGAGCTGGGAGATTGGAGCACTTCCCACAGGCTCAGAGAAAGATCTGCATCGACCATCCACCACCGTTCCAGTGAAAAGGCTAATTTCAGGCTTCATTCCAAGCACAAATCCTACCTCTTTAGAAGAAAAGTGGCTGAGGCTTTGTGACTAGAGCCAAGACTACACAGTCAGGTCCTTGCTGGCTCAGTGAGGGACTTCTCAATATCTCCTCAGGTGAGATTCTAGAGAGTGTTTGTACCATGCAAAATTGGTGCAAATCAGGAAGACAAGGGGAGGAAGAAGCTGGCCCTTTTTGTCCCCCTGGTGCATCCTGCTGAAGTATTTCGTCATGTAAATGTGGCAGGTTTCAGATGGTTCATTTGAAGGAGCGTGGCTGCAAAAAGTGGAAGTAGTCCTGGCCAGCCCTGGTGGATGCCCCTGAGCTTGCTGTGCCCAGGGGGGTTCACCAGTGCCCGGGTGACATGGAGACAGGCAGGGATGGACTGGGAAGGATTTCCAAGGCCTTCCAATTCCCACCCTCTGCCATGGGCAGGAACAATTTCCACCCAAAGCCCTGGCCAGCCTGGCCTTGCTGTCCTTGGGGAGCTCAGCTGAGGTCTCCAGGACTCTCTGGAGAAATCCCACACTCTGTTTAGGCTTGACCTGCTCTGCAGTAACATCCAACAGTGGAGATGGCTCCAGACCCATGAACCAAAGGAAGATGCAAAATCATGGCCAGCACATCCTCCGCAGCTTCAGGATTCTGCCAGGGCACATATCACCATGGAGCTGCTTTTCAGAGAGGGGAACCCAGCAGCTTTCAGCTGGTGGGAGTTTATCAGGAAGGGAGCACTCAGCAAGAACAAAGAGAGCTTTTGCTGAATTCATGCTTTGAAACCTTCCCCTGTCAAGTCCTACCCTGAAGTCAGAGGGAAGTGGTGTTGACTCCTGTAGAAGGAACTGTTCACTCACCCCAAGATCCCACCAGATATGATCTCCTCAGGTCAGAGGATGGCTTGAGCTTCATGAGCAGCCAGGAGTTGGGAGAACATGCCCAGCTTTCCCACCAGCTTCCCAAATCTCCCCTTCAAGTCCTTTCAAACTCCATATATACTGCCCTGAAATAAAGGAAACTGCTTAGAACACCTTTTTCTTTTTTATTTGAACAAGAAAAAAAAAAAAAAAAACACCTGTGAGACTTGGAGGCCCTGGCTTTGGAAAGTGAGTGCAACAAGGCTGCCTCATCCTCTGGCTTTGTGTGCCTTTCCCTCCTGTGCTGCACACGCTGCTCCTTTCATGCTGCTGTTCAGACCCTGCACGGTGAGAGGGGACAGAAGCCATTTGCAAATATGTTCTCAGAAGAAAATCTGCTTTTCCCTCCACCCATTTAAAAAGCAGTTCATGTTGCTGTGTATTGTGTGCGTGCAGGGATTAAAATCTCCTGAAAGCCAAAGCAGGAATGAGACGCCGCATCTCGAAATCTGCCGTGAAGGCGTGAACGAAGACACAATGCAGAGCCAGTGCTGACATGCACAAAACAGCTCATTATATGGGAGAAAAACCAGCACCTTTCACCTCTGACAAGCTGGAAAAGAGAAAATCCCTGCCAGATAACCTAAGCAAGAGCCTCGCGGGAGAGGTGTGAGCGTGCTGGGAGCTAATTGGGAGAGCCTCCACCATCCCTGAGCAGCAGCAGCAGAGAAAACACATCCCTTTGCTGTTAAATAAATAAAATATGCCAGCATTAGTCTCCTTCCCTGTCCTCCCTAATTCCTGTGTCCCAAACTGAGCTGAAGTTGTGCCCTCGTTTAGCATCTCGCTGCATGGCTGAGCAGACCAGGCTTTTAGCAGAATTGTCAGGCTCGTGCCCATCCCATCCTTTCAGAAATTTGGGTCAAGGGCTTTGTTCAGTTTGGTTTGAAGCCAGAGCTGATACTCAGAGGGGATGAACTTCAAAAGTGTTTTACCCAGTCCTGCTCAGGATCCAGCAGCCTTAACAGGGCATGTTGTCAAGGATTTCCTTGGCCATCTCCAAAATTAAAATTACTCATGTTTTAAAGTAGATTCTCTGCTATATCTGAGTGGCTGGTTTGTTTTTATGGTAGGAATAGCCAAGAAGGGATCCCTTACCCCTCATCCTGGCCACTACATGCGTCTTTTGACTGAGAGCTAAAGCAACCTTGATGTCTTTGTTTTTTAAAGAATTTAGTAAAGATTCTAAAATATTCAAACAACACAAGGATCCGGCATGGAAATTAGCTGGGCCTTCAGAGGCCAATTTTTTCCCTTCATTAAAATCTATAACAACCGTGGAGCTTAATTGGGCCATTTTGGAAGTTCCCTTTGGAAGGCTCAGAGCAGCAAGAGAACACTGGGCTGGTCATCCCAATGAGGCTTGGAGTAACCTGGTCTAGGGAAAGGTGTCCCTGCCCACAGCAGTGGGGTGGAGCAAAATGATCTTTAAAGTCCCTTCCGACCCAAAACAATCCCTGGTTCTGTGATCACGCCTGTTGTGCCTCCTCCTGCAAGATAATACCCAAAATGTGCTGGCTCAGATCTGCAGGAAAGCTGTGGAAGATGAAGAAAACCTCTCAGCTTGGGGGAAGCAGAGAGACAGGACAGACGTGAGTGAAATGGGTCCTTGCAAATCCTTTTGATCCATTTCCACCATGAGAACCAGTTCTGCTCATCCTGGGTGTCTAGGTTTGGAAAGACAGGTGTCTGCTAAGGAAGGCAGGAGCTTCCCTTGAAATTGAAAATGTAAAGCCCCTCCCTCCAAATTGTTGTAAATTTGAAATTAAGGGGGCTCTCAGGCAAAGATATGGGAGCAGGAATAACAGTTCTTTATTAGGGAAGAAAATAAAAAAGATAAAAAAGGAATAAACAATGCAGTAAATCAAAACAACACTGACAGAGTCAGAATACAACCTGACACCCTGTGGGTCAGGGCGGCTCAGCCCTCCTGCAGTGCCAGCTGTGCTTCTGCTGGAGCAGGGATCCCGTACAAGGGTGTAGTCTTCCTCTGAAGATCCAGTGGAACAGGCAGCTGTTCCTCTGGGAACCCAGTGGAAAAGCTGTTCTGCTGTCCCGATACTCAGATTGTATCCAGGTAGGAATGCTTGGCTCTTCCCCCTGGGCGGAGCATCTGCCAATGGGATGATGGAATTTTCTCAGCCATACAGGAACACTCACTGGCCCATGAACAGAATAGATCTCCTGGAGGGAGGATTGGCTGTGGAAGAGATAAAGAAAACTGCCCAATGAACAGAAGATAACCACCCCACCTCTGACAGATGGGACTTGAATACATCTTGCCTTGCCATCTAGGACCTTGGGGATGAACCCTGGGGAAAAGGAGGGTGGGAGGTGGGTGCTGCACCCCTGCCTGTGCCTCTGCCTTGGTGTCCTTCTCACCCGGTGACTCACCACATTCCCTGTTTCCTGCCTGGAATTTAAAGGATCTGTGTATTTATCTGCTGCTCTGTTCGAATTACTGGCTGGGCTGTGCTTGCCATGGTCTCTTGGGGAGGACACACTATGCTACACAGCTTTTTGATCGAAGCAATCTCTCCCTTGAGGTGCTTTTTCCTTTGCACAGGATTCAAAAAAAAAAAAAAAAAAAAAAAAAAAGCTGCTTTTTGCCCTTTTTCCCATCTCTTTCCCCACTTTTTTATTTTTGCCAAAGAGCATCAACTTGAGGTGAAATATCTTCTAGTGCTGACAAAAGCTTTGATATTGTAATGCCAGACCCATCAAGCCAAAGCTTTTAACTCTGGATTGTTCTTTTTTTTTAAATATTGGATTTGTGACGTTTGCTCTCCTTCCTCTTGCCCACGATTGATCTGCCTGTCCTATTTATCTCCTCCACCTCACCGGGCCATGGCCTTGAGCCCACTGGAGACTTTGCATTGATTGCATGGAATTTTGGATGGAGCCAGCCAGTTATTTTCCCTTCCCCTCTTCACCTCTGTTACCTGTTGTTTATCCTCTAACCAGGCCTGGGCAAGGTTATTTTCTGCATCCAATTGACCAGAAAAAGCACATTACAGTTTGGTTAAACAAGAATGGGAACATACCACAGTTCTTTGAGAAGTCAAAATTCTTCCTCAGCATTTCAAAACACAACATTTCCCATGTGAAATTTCCATGGAAAGTTTAATCTAGAAATTAATTACATCCATTTGTGAAGTGGCTTCAAAAGAGCACGGAGAATAAATTATTTTGGTTTTCTCCAACTCACCAAAAAGATACATCTCAGGTCTGTTTTAAATGATGTTTTCCCGCACGCTGGTGCGGCCTACACATTGGTTAGGCAATGTCAGCATTTATTTCTCGATCTGACTCTGATCTGAAGGCTCAGCCTGTCCCTCCAGACCTGCCACCATTCAAGCACCACCTCCCTCTCCCCAAGCATTTCTCTGAAGTTCTCCCAGCACTGACTCTTTGGTGTTTCTAAATTAACTACTTATTTTCACTACTTTTCCCTTCAGTCAACAGAGAGAAACTATCTTCTCCAGAAAACAACTGCAAACACTGAAGCTAAACTCACTGTGACAGATCAAACCAGACTTTCTTTGGAGAAAGAAGGGGAAATGCTGCTGTGAAGGTGGTCACTGCAGCCTGGGCTCGCAGTAAATCCAATAAACTAGGCAGGGTGGCAGCTCTGTAACTCTAAATGGGAGACTGGCAACAACATTATGGATGTAAAGGGTTGGGGTAGAGGATTAAACTTTAATGAGGGCTTTTAGCATTGAAGGGATTGAAAACAGAAGGAGAGAGAAGAGAAAAAGGTCTCTGCATGCTGTCCTGCACTCAGACAGACAGAGAGTCTCTCATCGGGCGTTTGCACCCCTCAGCTCTTGAGGGTCATTTTGAGAAGAATAAGAATAATTACAAGCTGGAAATGTTCTTTTCCAGACATGAGTCCCTGAACATGCTGCAGTGCTGCCACGGGGCAGATTTCCCCTTACAGAACATTTTGCCCTCTCTCTCTGGGACAAGTTCGTGCAGCCAGAGCTATTGGAGAGACAGAACTCACAAGGTTTTGTCCTCCAACCCTCTTCCAGGATTTCAGAAAAACCCCAATCCCCCAAATCAAATCCGATTATTTAAAATGGGGAGAAACAGCAATGAAGTTTCCCCAAACCAGTAATTATGGATTACACAGGCTGTAGGGAGGAACAACTCCAAACTCCAAACCTGGTCCTTACAAAATGCTGCAAAACTTTCCCCTGAAAATCCTTTGAAGTCAGGAAGGAAAGTGCTCACAACGCTGACTGAGAAACCTGTGATATAAACGTCCCTTAGCTCGTTTCTGCCTACTTGAAGACTTAATTAGTATTAAAAGCCCCAGGAAGTCTGAAGATTATTTATGGAGAACGTAGCAGTAGATATGACCTAAGGAAAAAAGGAGGTAAGGCTGAACCACAGAGCTTGTCCAAGGGACTAAATCTACATTTTTACTACTTCATTCCCTAATTTAGGTGCAAATTTGGGTTTTTTTCCCCTTTCCTGCCTAAAATGTCAAGGTATTGCAAAGCTTTTCAAGCCTGGAATTGGGACAAAGAAAGAAAGGTCAAAGCCCTCAAAACAATTGGGAGAAATATTGGCCAAGATGTTTCATTTTAACTCTGACAGGTTTTTTTATTAACTTGCACAATCATTTAAAGCAAAAATTGATCTGCTAAAAGACACCAAGAAGCCATTTAGCTCTGTGCAGGGATAGGCTTACATGAGTTGGTCTCCCCAGCTCTAAAGGGCCTTTGCTAGCATTAATTAACTCAGAATTTATTAGTGATTTACAAAGAATAATAATTAATTCTTAGTAATTAATACTAACATTTTTCTTCCTAATTAATATAACGATTTAACTAAGACTTTTCTTCATAATTAAAGTCATTGAATCCCAACCCTTTCCAGAGAAGAAGAGTAATGGTGGGGGGGAGAGGGGGCTTTCTGTTGATTTACATAAAACAGAAGTTAAAGACGTGGATGATTATTTACAGAATCAAGAAAATAAATAAAAATATTCCCTGCTTGTCTGGAATGTGCCAGCTCCCATCACCCAAAGGCACCAGAGGCTCAGTGCATCCCCAAAAATCGAGGTGGTCCGTCATCCCTGTGGGCAGGATGAGGTCCTGGCTGAGCCACCCCTTGCTCAGCCCTCTGTAAACAATGGATTTTGCCTTTAGTGATCCCTTCTAAAACACACCTCTGGGCTTTGTTTCTGATCATTTTTGTTTGTGATCATCTTTGTTTGACCTTTAAAGGAAAGCTCTAATTGACAACCAATTTCTGTCTCATTTTGTGACAGCTTGTTTTGTCCTGTCAATCACAGGTAAGTTCCTAAGGAGAAGGGTGGACAGCCTCCCCCACCAGAGCCGTGACAAAGGAAAGCCTGTAGTGACACCAGGAATTCCTCTGATTGCTCTTTCCAGCTGCTGAAAATGCCACCAAGGGTTTTCACTGAGAGGAAACCTCTCTGTGGATCCACAGGCAATATCCCAGAGGAAGGCAGGGTAAAGCCCAGGGTGAGCTGGGGCTTTGGTGTGGTGATCCCTGACACGTTCTCAGTGACCAAGTCCTCCAGACCACAGCTGGGAGGGACCCTGGGGATGGGAGGAGAGCGTTGAATGTCATACAATCATAAATTTTGGACAAGACCCCTAAATTCTTCTGTCCCAACCATGAGCCATGTGTGGTCGATGTGGAGCCTCCTGCCTCAACAAAATGGTACTAAATGTGGAAAAAAAGAGGAAAAACGTGGATAAATACATGTGGGAGAGCACAGAGCTTTGAGGAATCACGTTGGGATGCTTGGAAAGGTGGAGAGAGGCATTTGGTCACTATCTGACCCATTTTGGTCACTGTTTTGGCTTGCAGAGCCACAGCCCTGGTGTCACCAGTGACTGCCAGGGGGTGTTACTGCTGCTCAGGGCTCAGGCAGCAAACTGCTTTGCTTATAAAACTGTACAGGCAGCTGAAGACATGAGGTCTGCTTCACCCCAAACGCAGGCAACCAGCAGCAAAGGCATTTTGTCACTCTTCCCCCCTCCAAAACCAGGGAGCTTAAACAATATGCATCATTTATGCACCTCAAGAAGCAGAGAAAATCAGAATTGAAAACAGACCGGTGCCTCTGCCTGCATGTGTCTGCATGAAATATTCAGCAGGAACCCCAGGCCCTGCTGTGTGTCAGGGCTCGGGAGCGCCGCGTCGCCGTGCTCCGCAATCACAAACCACGGCAGCTCACAGGAAAAGTAACAGCTGCACCACACAACAGACACCATTTCAGGTCAACTGCCAGGATGAAGAGGTGTTTGGAAGCCTCTTCAATATTTAAATCGAGAATGAGACACATTGAGACCCAATTGCTAATGGCTTCTTGCCTTACGCTGCCACAGTAACACCAGGAAATTGGAAGCCTTGCTGGGATCCTGCAGAGAGCCAGGAAGGTGAGGAGAGAAGCTCTCTGTGTTGTAATTGCTGGATGTCCAAGTCTGCTCTGCCTGGGATTGAAGCCAGGCATGAACAAGGAGGAAGATGTAGCAAGTTCTGAGCAATCCAGGCAGCAATGAGCCCTACCTGGCTGGAGCAGATCCTGCTCTGGGAGCTGCTTGTGAAGTCCTGTCTCTCCAGATAACGGTGAGCATGTTCTAGTCTCTAAACACAGAGATGACAAGTCAAATCCTCAAACCTTCTCTGGCTGCTTAAGAAAGCTTTGAGGCTTCCCTGGGTGCCTCAGTGGGGATCTCTGCTCCTGGCACAAAGCCATCACGGGCAGCTCTGCGAAATCTCGGGATGTCCCCACTTTGCTCTGCAGGACATGGGCTCATTTTGAGGGTGGCATTGGTGGATGAAACATCAAGAATCCCCCAGCATTTTCCATCACAGAGAGGCTGATTTAGCTGCTAACTCACCCTAGGAAAAAAACAGACTAATGCCTTCTGATTTCCAGTAGCAGATGGATGCTAAAACAGACAGAAAAATCACTGACACACAGGGCTCCTGTTGAATTCCAACAACCCAAACAGAGACCAAACATCTGCCCTCCAGCGCTGGTATGGCTTCTGGTATTTACAGATCACAAAACAGCTGGGAGAAGAGAGCAGGTGAAACATTCTCAGCACAAATTGTCCCAGTGCAAACCATCCCTGCTGGCACATGCAGCCACTGCTCCAACTGTGGTTGAAATCTCTGCATTTGAAACATTAGCTGTCAAGCATCCCCTGCCTGTGAGCTGCTTCCCACACCACAAGTGCTCCTAGTCAGAGATAAACAAAGGCCAGATCTCCGCTGGAATAAGGAAAGGGAGGCAGTTTCCCAAGGGCAACTGCAATTAAGTTTATGGTTGAAATTTGTGGTTCTCTTCTTTTAATCCCCTTCTCATTTAGCTCTATATCCCCTCCCTGGGACTCTGAGCGTGGTTTGCATTGCCCTTGTCTCGTCTGTGTGTTTGGAGTCCTTCAGAGCAGACAGAAGCACTAAAAATAAAATCACCTGTCAGGTTCCCTAGTTATTACAAACAAAACGTCCTTTACGAAAACGCAACAAGTAAAACCTTCATATTGTGTGTGTTTATTCACATAAAATATTTAGAAAGCTCCTAATGTTTTTATGGCTGTAATTAATCTTGTGTCATGTTGGGGAAGAACAGCACATAAAAAATTTCCTTGGCATTAGGCAGAAGCCTGGGCTTCCCAAGGCAAAGCTGGGTGCCCACACTTCCAAGGACTGAGGGGACTCGTGTGTGGGGTTTGGGGGATCCCTGCTCTGCCAGGAGAGCCTGATAGGATGGAGAAGGGTTGAGCCATGTGCCCTTTTGTATTGTGCTGCCTTTGTGACACAGATGCTCTCAGCATCTCTGGCAGCTTCGAGCCATGTGGAGGAAGGGGCAACACTGTGATTTACCCCAGCTCTGTTCCCCGTGCTGTCAGTCCAGCTTGGCCAGGACTGGGGCTCCCTGTGTGCCTTCCTCTGGGGAAGGCTGATCCCACAAGTGCTCCTTTTATTGTCTAAAACAATAAGGATTTTAAGAAAAACCTCTCTGCACGTTCACTGCAACCGTCTGGAGGACTCTGGCTAGCACAGGAGCCTGAATACATATAAACTGTCACCAGTCAGAGACTCCTGGCCCAGCTTGCCTTGCCAACAAACTCTTTGATGGGAATATTCCCAGAAATATGATGCTTTAAAAATCTGATCCAGCCCTTGCTATCTATAGCTGCTCAACGACAAAATTTTGGCCAAAATACAAGAGAGAACAGCTTCCAGCAGCTCCCTGTGCCATGGATGAAGAATAACCATCCATGGGGGAGCAACCAGGTGGCTGCTGGCTGAGGCACTGATGCTGTGGGAGGACAGCTCAGCCCTGCCTGAAATAGGTGCAGATCCAGCATTTTTGGTTACTCAAATTGTTTCATCACAAGAGCGTGGGAGAAGCTGTGTCACTGCACCGGGGGGTAAAGGAGCAATCAACACCTGAGAGCAGAGATAGGCTGGCCTCAGTGGAGTAAAGGATTTAACCACAGCAACAAAGAAAGGTGGATTTGACATTTGAATCTTGATCCTTACACTTCTAAGTTGCCCTTTGGAGGAGGAAGACAACGTGTGAAGTACAGGGTCCTGGGGATGCCTCAGCCCATGAAATTTTGACATCCTGATGGAACCAAGTGCCACGGATACTGTAGAGCTCTGGGATTTGGATCACCCAAAGGAGACAATGGAAGTTTATCTGGCTTTCACTCTTCCATCTTCTGATGGAAGAACTTGTGGCAGCAGCTCTCTGGCCACAGATAGCAGGCACAGACTTTCCAAGGCATTTTCCCGGGGAAAGCTGTGAGAAGATCAGAGGAAAGAATGAGAAAAAATTCTTATCTCTACTTGCACCTGCTGTTGTGCACATGTGGAATGTGTCGTGGAGATTTGTTTACCAAAGGGTGATTTCTTAATTGGACACTGGATGGTGTTTGGATTGATTGACCAATTAGGCAAAAGCTGCATTGGATTGGCTGGAAGGGTTTCTGAATTTCTTAATGAGTATAGAATAATACAGTATAGGATGAGATAATAAAGCAATTGATCAGCCTCCTGCAATCATGGAGTCAATGCTAATTATTACCTGCGGCGACAAGAACTGGCCCAGGGGTTGAGCTGAGCATTGGCAACTGGCCATCTTGGTTTTCATCCTTGGAGGGAACCTGCTGTTCATCCAGGCTGGGAATTCAGATCCAACAAGATCCACCCCTAGCAACACTTGCTCCCAAACCCCTGGGCCACTGGGGCACTGTGGAAGGAGACCATGTTTCAGGTTCTGCGGTGTTGGGATGACCCCAAGATTGTAAAAGTCCTCGTTTCCCAGCCCGTGCAGCCAAAGAAGGAGTCTGGAATGAGTAGGGTTGGCTTCTCAAGGTTGTTTATTTTTCCTTATCTAAAACATTCTTTCTTTGACGTGCCAAGCTCCATCTAGCAAGGAGGCCATGGCATTCTGTGTGCCGCCTCAAGTGGCGTTTACATTTTATACCAAAAACTCCGTGTGCCATGTTTACAATAACGTGCCAATATCTGTCATTTATGTCAGACAGTGTATCTGTAGCTTAAACCAACAGAAAAGTGTCACCATCACAGCAAGACATGGAGGGCAAGGAGAAGGAAAAGAAAGCCAGGACACGCCCAAATCCCTCCATCTTGTACCCCCTGAACCACATTCTAAAAAGCCCCAAAATTCCACTTTTTCACCCTGTGTTAACTCAGCTATCACATTACTCAAACCCTTGTGACTTGTAATTCCTCATACAGAGTTGGCAGCTTTTTCCATGTGTTAAAATCAAAGCTACAGGTGTTTTTGACTTCTTGCCAAGGTCTCTGAGCCCCCTGCCAGGGTCTCGAGACAGCCAGGGCAGCCCGAGGGATGTCCTGGACTCTGACAACCATCCTCTTACTGGTGGGATGGTGAGATGTCCTGCCAAGACCTGTTCCAGGGGGTGGTACAGGCCCCATTCACCATGTGTATTTAGTAATTCAAAGCCACCTGGTTTTTAACCATCCCCTGCATGGAGCAAAATGGTTCAGGGAGCAGCACCCATGTCCTGGATGCACAGCTGCTACACAAATCCAGAGGCACAGATGGACAGCGAGGAAGGTGGAAAAGCTAAAGGAAGAGGAGGTGATGGCCCAGACACAGCAGGGGGATGTGCAGGGGGATGGACCCGCAGTGGGGTTCAGCTGAACCCCAAATCCATCAGTTCCCTGCTGCAGCCACCCCCTCAACTTCTGTGTGTTTCTGCACAAGCTTTTTGTTTTCTTTTTTTAGTTGACTTTCAAAGTAGCTGACCTGCCAAAGCTGCCCATTTTGCCTGCAGATGCTCTGCATTGGCGGCCTCTAAACCCCTTTAAACAGCCCCAGCTCAATCACAGCTCTGTCAGGCGATGCTCTATTTAACAGAAGCTGCCCAGGAATCTCCTCCCGAGTCCATTTTCTCAGTGAGTGGCAGCAATAAATAAAATCCAGCCAGTTGGTCCTTGAAACGCTACCATGGCTTGATTACTTTTGCCCAGGACTTTGCCAACTGTGCTGCAAGCTCCTGCAGATGCTGCCTCCCTCTGCCTGCCACCTCCCCGGGCTGGAGGAGGGAAGAGGCAGTGGTGGGATCAGACACTGTGGGAACCCAGCACATCCCTCTGGCTGCCCTGGCTGTCTCGAGACCCTGGCAGGGGGCTCAGAGACCTTGGCAAGAAGTCAAAAACACCTGTGGCTTCCATTTTAGCCTGTGGAAAAATGTGCCAACTCTGTGTGAGGAATTACAAGCCACAAGGGTTTGAGTGGTGTGGTAGTTGAATTAACACAGGGTGGAAAAGTGGAATTTTAGGGTTTTTAGAATGGGGTTCAGGGGACAAGATGGAGGGATTTGGGCGTGTCCTGACCTCCTCCTCCTTCTCCTTGCCCTCCATGTGTTGCTGTGATGGTGACACTTTTCTGTTGGTTTAAGGCACAGACACACTGCCCAACAGAAATGACAGACATTGGCACGTTACTGTAACCGTGGCACATGGAGTTTTGGTATAAAATGTGAACACCGCCCTGAGGGCAGACAGAATGCCATGGCCGACCTGCTGGACAGAGCTCAGCAGGGCAGAGATGGAATGTTCTGGATAAGGGAAAATAAACAACCTTGAGAAGCTGACCCTGCGCATCCAGACTCCTCCTTTGGCTGCTCGGGCTGGGAAACGAGGACTTTTACACTCTCAGGGTCACCTCGACTGCCAGACCCCCGAGAAGACATGGAATGGGATCTGAGTGCAGGGCAGCCAAGGGGCCTGGAGGAGACATTTCCAGAAGGATGTGCTCCTGTCAAATCCTCCTGCCCTAGAGCCCTGCAGCAAAGCGCAAGGTCCTGCCCAGGAAAGCTCCTGGGGTGTTTCTCAGAGGAACAGGGAATGCTGCCCCTGCCTTGGCCAGGCTCCAGGGTAGTTAATTGCATTCTGCCTGCCCAGCATTAATTAATTTGGTGTCGTGCAGAGACCGCTGTGCTGGGTGCATCCGGGGAAAAAAAAAAGAAAAAAAAAAAAAACCCCAAAAAAACTCACCACCTCCCACACCCAATAAATAACAGAGGAGGAGGGACCCAGGCTGACAGCTGGCTCTGGGCTCGATGGGGACATGGGGTGCCAGTCCCAGTGGGAGGGGAGCCTCTCGTCAGGATTCAGGCATCTCTCTTCGTGCTGGCCCTGGCTCTGTTAGCTCTGACACCTGTTTGCTTTCACCTACGAGTAAACAGAGCCAAGTTACACTCAGAGGTCACCTCCAGTTTGCTCCCTGTGCCCATTCCCAGGGCAGAGGGTGCCGGTGTTGGCCAGGAAAGTGCTTCAAAGATCAGCTGGTGGACAGGGAGGGTTGAGCACCGAGCAGCCACCTTGGCAGTGCCAGGCTGGGCTCACAAGAATGTCCACGGGATTCAGTGTGGCTGCAGGGTTTGTACAGATCTGGGAGTGCCTTGGGCCTCCTGAGCTGCCAAAGGAAACTCATCCCATCAGGGCAGCCAGAGACATCCCCAGGGAGCAGACCCTGAGCACACACCTCCCCCACAAGGGTGTTTTTGGGAGGCAGAAAGATCCCCTGCTCACACAAAGAGCAGATGCCTGTTATTTCAAACCCTACTGTTACCTCATCGAAGCAGCTGTCTGCTGTCCCCCAAAGACAGACAAATTAGGAGTTAACTCAACCAAGAGCACAACGAACACAAAAAAAATGTGACTGTATGAAATGCTAACAAGGCTGCTCCCACCACACTGGGCCTGCAGCTCAGACAGGGGCTTAGGGAAAGAGGTGAAAGGAGGCAGTGCAGCAGATTTGTTTTTATTGTCAACTTAGAGCCCAACCCAGCTGTTTCCCCAAACAAGCCAAAGTCATGAGCTGTGTCTAGTTTGATTTTTTTTTTTTTCTAATTCTTGCAACAATGGTATCTCAGATTTACTTGTGGGATCTCAACTGCGATCACAACTCTCTGTGTGCCCTTCTGTGAGTTATTTCTCTGACCTGCCCTTCCCTCCCTGGTTGGGATGATCAGAGGGGAGACAAGATCCATGCTCAGGGTGCAGCAGCTGACCCAGCAGCCACAGCCACAACGTGGCTGTGCCAGAGATGCCCATGGCACACACCCTGTGCATCCAACATGCAGCACCATCCCCACAGGGTGATTGTGGGTGCCACAGTCTGGTCAGAGAGAGAAAGCCAGATCAACTTTCCCAGGAATTCTTCTGGGGGGTTTTGAGAAGGCTGAGAGAAAGAATTTAAAGTCTTGCAGCTGGTGCTTTGGTCAGTTGTTTTCTCATAAGATGTTTACCAAAGGGTGTCTCCTTAATTAACCGATGGTGATGAGGTGTTGATTAAATGACCAATCAGGTCCACCTGTATCAGGAGGCTGTATAAAAGAATGGGTTTCACAGAATTTACAGAATCACTGGGTTGGAAGATTGAGTCCAACCCAGTTGGTCCTTGATTGAAAAGATTGAGTCCAACCCAGCCCCAACACCTCAACTAAACCCTGACACCCAGTGCCACATCCAGGCTTTGTTTAAACACATCTAGGGATGGTGACTCCATCACCTCCCCGGGCAGCCCATTCCAGAACTTGGTCACCCTTTCTGTGAAAAACTTCTTCCTAATATCCAACCTATATTTCCCTTGATGCAGCTTGAGAGTAATAGACTCGGTATTAGCCTGCTGAAGAGAGGTAATGTGTCACCTCATTCCTGTTCCTGACTCAACGGGGACAGGTGATGGGACACTGGAGCACACAGGCAAAGCCTTCAGTACCCCAAAGTGACATCCCAGCCCCTGGAGAGCCCTTGAGCACCTTTGTAAACCTTGGTGTAGTCACCCCATTTCCCTGTGAGGGTCTCAGCCCCAACGCCCCTGAGGGGAGCAGCACTGGGAGTTGCAGCTCAGCAAAACCTGCTCTGCTCAGATGTCAGGCAATCAAACCATCACTCCCTCTGTAACCAGAGGCAGCAACGCTGACACAACCTCCTCCCAGAGCTGGAAACACATCTTGTTCAGGCTCAGTCATTAGTCAAAGGATCCAGGTGATTATTTCCCACCTCCTGTGAGTGACAGCAGATGTTCTGGAGTGATTTGCAATCTAACAGAGACATTAACCTTTTAAAGCATCTCCCGGTGTCCCCGGGGCTGTCCAGGGACAGTCTATTATGCTGGGGAACAAAGAGCCCTGGATATTACTCAGGAGTGAATGCAGGGATGAGCTTTACATAAAAGAGATCAATAAAAATATATCAACAGCCCACACAGGGCTTTGGGAAGAGGTGGAGGAGAGGTCTGTGAGGACACACAGTGTGACTAGTTGGGTCAGAGCAGTTATTGAGGAGCAGATGAAAAGGTACTGATTGGGCTTTTAATCTGTGCTCAACACACAGGTCCCCTGGGCCAAACATGCACTTGGTTTTGCTGCTGATGGGCAGGGGCTGCTGCCCTGCTCCTGCTGGGCTTCTCCAGCTCCATCTCTCTGCCATGGCATGGCTGGGGGACCCAGCACTGCCACAACAGCTTCAGCAGCAAGTGCAGCCTCATCCCACCCAGCTCTCCTCCCAGAGCTCAGGATCAGAGCTTGGGATCAGAGCTCTACTGCTCACACGTGCCACAGGTTTGGCAGGTCTTGTTAGTGCTGGCATCCCACAAACCAGCAGGACGAGCTGCACAACTGTCTTAGGTTGGAAATAGGAGCATTCTATTGCCACCTGTTAGAGGTGGGGCAGTTATCTTCAGTTCATTGGCAGTTTTCTTTATCTCTTCCACAAACCAATCCTCCCTTCAGATCTCTTCTGTTAATGGGCCATTAATTATTAATTATCTTCTGTTCATGGGCCATTGAGTGTCCCTGCATGGCTGAGAAAATTCCATCATCCCATTGGCAGATGCTCCGCCCATGGGGAGGAGCCAAACATTCCTACCTGGATATAATCTGAGGTTTGGAACACCACAGCAGCCTTTGCCCACTGCATTCCCAGAGGAGCAGCTTTCTTCTCCACTGCATTCCCAGAGGAAGACCAGGCCCATCTCCAGCAGCCCTGGAGCTTCAGAGGAAAACTCCAGCCTTGTCCAGGATCCCTGCTCCGGCAGAAGCACAGCTGGCACTGCAGGAGGGCTGAGCCACCATGGGATGGGACTGCTGCCAGCACCCTGACCCACAGGGGGTCAGGGCCTGTTCTGAGTCCAGCAGTAGTTTTTGTTTGTTTGTACTAATACATTTGTATTTTTAGTTTTCCTAGTGCAGAACTGTTATTCCTATTCCCATATCTTTGCCTGAGAGCCTTTTAATTTCAAAATTATAATAATTCAGAGGGAGGGGCTTTACATTTTCCATTTCAGGGGAGGCTCCTGCCTTCCTTAAGCAGACACCTGTCTTTTCAAACCAAGACAACAACAAAGGCTGAGAGAACAGAGGGAAAACCCCCTGAATTTCCGCAGGGATTCTCCCAACACCCAGGGATCTCTTGGTATCGATGAGGCAGCCCTGAGGCAGGGAGCCTGGGGAAAGGCTGTTCTATTCCTGGCCAAGGCTTTCCCATCAGGGAAGCACGTAGCACCAAATGCAACACAGCTAGCCTGGAAAGCAGATGGTCTGTGGAGGTGAGTCCCACTGTAGTTGTACAGCAAGTCTGACACCCTGGGGAGAAATCCCACAGGCAGGCAAGATCCCCAAATCCTCCCTGACAAAACTTTTGACTGGAGGGACAAAGCAACTTGTTCAAACCCAGATATACCCTGGAGCAACAAGGATTAGGGTGATGTCACCAGCCTTTGGAGCAGCAGTGGACAATAGGTGCCTTTGCCCACGCAAAATAAATGTATTTACTGAATGCACCCAGGGATCATTAACAGTCTGCTGTTATCACAGCCTCTGGCCAGCCCTGATCTCTCTTTCACTACTCAGAGCTTTGAAAAAACACCTTGAAGAGGCTTGGAGCTGACCTCTCCTGCCTTGGTACATGTAGGAGAGGAGGATCTAGCCCTTTCCACTGGCAGCCAAGCTCCAGGTGCCGCCCACTTTCTGGTAGTGAATCTGGAGCAGGAGAATCTCACCACGAGGCTCGGCTGGCTCTTTGCACCCACTGGGGTTATTACCTAAATCAGATTAGAGATGCAAAAAACAGAGCAGCAGGTACAGCAAACAGGAGCTGCCAGACTGGAGCGGGATGTGATAACAGCGGGGGCTCCATGTGGAATGTTTCTTCCAATCTTTCTGTAAAGAATCCTCCTCCAGCTGCAGCTGGGTGTTGTTTCCCAAGGGACTGTCTTCTCTGCCAGCTCCACTGAGCTCTCTTGGAGAGCAGGAGCAGATTCCCAACCTTTCTATGGGATCCACCATCAGAGCCTTCCCTGCTCCACAGCTATCTCCTATGGGAGGCTGTCAAAAGCCACCCCACACCTCTCACCCCAGGGCTCCCTGAGGGCATGGCACAAACTGGGAGCAACTGGGAATTGTTCCAGTCTCATCTCTTTGGCTTAGAAGGGAAATGTTTATCTAAGCAGCAGGTTTCCTGCAGATGGGGTCCACGATACAGGATTAAGCGAGATTCTGATTTCTGCACTGGTGGTGCAGGGGAGACCCAGGAGGAGCAGAGGGGGGAGCTGAGCTGAGCTGAGCTCCCCAGGCACATTTGGTGCTGGCTGCACCAAACCTCAGCAGCAAAACCAGGGTTGTTTTATTACTGGGCTTTGCTGGGCAGAAAATGGAATCCTACTTCCTGGGGAGGGTGCAGCAAGTGACACCGTGGGAAAGAGCCTTCTTGGAAATTTGATCCAAGAACAGCACAAATGTGGCATCTGTCTCTGGCCCTTAACAGCTCAAGGCAGCAAAGCTGGTTCCCAGAGCTTCTCACCATTGCATTTGTTTCGTTCCACAGGCCAAAGCCTTTTAAAAGCTTGTGCAACACAGGGTTGTGTGAAAACGTCCATTTCAGGCTCAGCTTTTCACTGGGGGCTCCCTCTGCCTCCTGGTCATGAAGAGTAAAAAAAAGAGTCACCAAAGCACAAAAACAAACACCATCAAAACCAAAACACCTTCACAAAACCCTCCTCCTCACTGGGGATTCCCATTAACCAGCAGACATTGTCCCTGCTCATTGCAGGCATGGTTTCTGGATGTCCCTTCCAACCCGAACTCTTCCAGCATTTATGCAAACATAAATTAAAGCTGCAGCAAAACATCTCACTAAGTTTCCACCTTGGTGGAAAGGTCCTGACCAGCCACAAAGGGGAACAACCGTTTGTGACACCTTCACAAGGTGAACACCACTTCCTTTCCCGTTTGTAGAGTGCAGGAGCATATATCCCAGCGTTCTTCCACAAACTCCCTCTCAGAGCAGCCCTTACCTAAACCAAGCTGCAAACTCCATGATTAACAAGTAGATTGCACTGTCCCTGCTCTCACTGCAAGGCTTATCAAACCAATAATACCCCCAAAATCAGCACAGCCCTTCCAGGAACAGGATTTTTGTGCAGGCTGTTACAATTCTTCTGAGTAACATTAATTTTATTCAAATACCTGGGAAACATGGGAGGTAACGGCTGAAGTTCCTGCTGGACCCCTAGGGCAGGAAAATATTCAGTTAATATCTTAGACATCCAACCAGACCACATGCTGCAGGGGCTCCTGTTCCTCATTTTATATAATGAGAAATACAAAGCATAATTCAAAAGAAGAAATACATTTTAAAACATGGCACGAAAGGACTTCTTTACTGACAGATCCTTGGTGTACTTTGATTTGCTTTTCCTTACAAGCTCTCTCTCAACTATTATTTTCTTTCCCAGTGGTGTCATTCTAATTTTCAAACTCAGGCAAGGAAACTGCTCATTCCTTACCTCTGGTCAGCAGCCACCTCAGGGGGGTTTCTTCAGCTTCTCAGCAAACACCAGCTCAGCCAGAGCCTGCAAACATCTCCCAGTCCTGTGAAGTTGCAGCCACTGAGCAACTGTCGTTAACCAGCACCAACAGTTCAGGTGCACAAGAACAAAGCAACTTGGCTTTGTTGGAGACCTTCCCCCCACCTCTCACCTGCTGTGTTGAAGGGTTTCTTCAATTGTGAATTTGCTGGAGGGGGAAAATAAATAATTGTGGATATTTCCCTCCAGAAGTGAAGTTTGGTTTGGGGCAATGGCCAGGGGGAGCACAGCATGGATGCTCAGGATGGAGCTGCATGAGCTTCTCGGTGTCCTGACCACGTCCAGAACAGGCCATTCTTGTTTCTCTGATGCTCTCTCTCTCTTCAAGGGAATGAAGAGAGTCTTTTGGGTCTTTTCCGAGTCTTTTTCCCATTTTCTTTTTGCTTATCACCCTAAAAATTTTAAGAGAATCTGCCGTTTCCAAGCCATCATGTGGTGGGTTTCCCTGTGGTGCACATCACTCTGACATGAGTTGTGACTGGAGCCATAAAGTGCTTTTTTTGTAGCTGTCACTGTGGATAAGAGCCCGCAGAAGAAGGAATTATATATATTTTCTGTCCTCTTTTACCCCACTACCCCCTCCAAGCTCCAACTGCTCAAACCAGAGTTTTGAGTTCATTACACCCTGCTGAGCAAAGAGATGAGTTTGAAAACCAAGATTGAAGGGAGTTGTTTAAGGACTTTGCTGGCATTAGGAGAGGAAAGGGGGATAACCTGACTTCCCAGGAGAACGAGAGGGTGACATGGTGGCAGTCAGTGCTCCTTTGGGCACACTGGAGTGATGGAGAGCTGTCAGAGCCCACAAGGCTTTTCAGAGAATCATCCTGATGGGTGCTGGAAAAGTCCTCTGTGTCCTCCCTGACACTGGGAGTTGCTTTGCTCTCTCCTGCTTGGACAGACCCAGCCCAGGGGCCCAGTGTGGGTTTCAGCATCTCCATGGACATTGGGCTCCTGAGTGAGGACATCACACCAGGAAAACTTTGGCCACCAGTTTGGAGGACCACGTATGACATGTAAACACACCAAGCTGGTTACATGTTTTGTTTATTTCTCTGCTGCTGAGATCTAGTTACCTCTGATCAAATCCTGCCAAGATCCTAACTGGACAAACTCAGGCTTTAACTCTGGCTAAAGGGGGTCTTTGAAATATCTCACAAGCAAAAGATCTGAAGAGAGGTAATCCATCCCAATCCAGCCTGCCAAAGCCATCTCATATTCGCCCAGTTTTAACCGAGTTCAAGGCCAGAAGACTCCATTATAATCTTCTAAAACTGTGTTTCTGCATGGAGAAAGGGAGGGATTAAAGGTGGCTGAGGGTCCCCCATGCTGGAAGAACCGTTTGAGAGCAGGCAGGCACAGGAGACAATGGCAGCATGGGCAGTGACACGTGGGATTTAGAAATGGTAAAGAGATGGCTGAGCCCTGACCTCTGCACTGGGTTCTACCACACAGCACCCCATTTTCCTCAACAGCTGGTCCCAGCTGTCTGTACTTTGTCCCAGTACAAACTGGGACCAAACAAGGAGCACCACCAGCACCGCAGCACCTCCAGCCCAGCCCAGCCCACACCCGTGCGCAGGCCTCCGCACCAGCAGCAAGGCGTCCTTCAACCTCCTTTCTCCTATAAATATCATGGCTGTTTACATCTTCTTCCACCCAAATTTGACTTCCTTTTCCCCTGAAAAGGCTCAGTCTGAAGGCGTCACTCGGTGTCCCACGCTGAGCCCGGAGCCTGCGGAGCGCTCGCTGCCAGGCGCGGCTTTGCTTTACGCCTGCTCTGACGAAGCTGCACAAAAACCAGCTTGGGAGGCTTTAATTTTCCAAGCTTTAGATGAAAAGGATTCATTTAAAGACTTTAAAAAATTTAGCCCACTTCACAGCTCCTTCCAAAGATCGGTGTTGTGCTCTTTAAATAGGAGACATGTTTTAAAGCTGCTGCCATCATTTATTAAATTAGCCTCAGACTTGCAAATGCAGCTCCCTCTTATTGAATCTTGTAATATTTATTTGCCAAGTTGTGATATTTGGAACTGTGCATTTTACACACATGGGGGAAAGAGGGAGGGGACGGGGAAGGCGTGAGGGGATGGGGGAAGGAAACCACCTCTACTGTAAATTGTGTAAATAGGTTTGCACATCCCAGGAGGGGTAGGGAAAAGGCATTGTAATTAAAATGACTGCCAGGGTATTTTAAACAAGGGAGAATAAATAGACTTTTCTCTGCATGGCACAGGCTCCTTTAACTTGGAAACTTCGTGACAGAAGATGATTAAAAATATCTTATGGCGTGTCTGAAATCTGCAAGCTTTGATGAGAAAAATGTTCTTGGGAATGAAAGGAGATCAAGTGAAGGAGGAACAGTCTCCTACACAGTGTTTTATAGGCCCAATTCATGACTGCAGATGTCACAGAAAATAATAATAAAAAAGCCTCTTTTTTTTTGCTTCTTAACAGAAGAAAAACACTGAGCAGGGCTCCTGTAGTGAGAAGATCCCTTTTCACCAGCTCTCGGAGCAGTGGGGAGAGGATGCTCCAGGAAACCATGGCAATGGCTGAGGAGCTGCTGAGCTCTTGCCTGGGGATGTCACCCCGAGTCAGAGAGGGCAGGGGGGAGCACTGGCACCCCACATCCCGGCCCTTGGCAGGCCCAGGGGCACGGGACAGCCAGGGCGTGCATCCTTCCTGCTGGACTAAAGCTCTTCTCTCTCTCCCTGGAGAGCAGCTTTGCCCTTCTCCCAGCCCTGAGCAGGAGCAGCAGCAGCTCCTTCAAGGGCTGCTTGAGGAGGGGCTGATCTCTGCGAGTGAAGGGGCTGCAGGTGGTCCCCACACTCAGGCAGCTCCTCCTCCTGGGCTTTAGCACAGCTGCAGGGTCCAAACCTGGCCCATGTGGAGTCACAAAATGGTTTGGGTTGGAGGGAGCTTAAACCCATCCAGTTCCAAACCCCTGACAGGGACAGGGACACCTTCCACTGTCCCAGGCTTCTCCAAGCCCTGTCCAGCCTGGCCTTGGACACTACCAGGGATCCAGGGGCAGCCACAGCTGCTCTGAGCACCTTCTGCCAGGGTTCCTGTTCCCTGTGGCATTCACATCCTCTGGACAGAGAGACACGATTCTGTCTCTCAGGAGAAGCACAGAGAGAAGAAGAGAAAACAATCTTTATCTCTGCTCCTTTGTTTTCCCCATGTGGAATGTGGTGTGGAGATTGTTCACCTGCAGTGGTGGCTGGGTTGGATCCTGGTGAAGGTTGTTTGGGGTCAGTGACCAATGGGACCCAGCTGTGGCTCGGGCTCTCAGCAGAGTCACGAGTTTGAGTTAGTTAGAGAGGTAAGTAAGAAGTAAGTATGTAGAATAGGATAGTCTCTTTTTAAATAGTATATTAATGTAATAGAGTACAGTTTTAATAAAGCTATCCTTCAGCCTTCTGATCTGGAGCAGACATCATCATTTCTTCCCTGAGCTGGGCTTTGCTGCATTTTTTACTATACTCCCACCTGTTGTAGATGTCGGCGTACCCAATGGGAAGAATGATGCTGTCTGACTTAGTTCAGAAGGCTGAATGATTTCTTTATTATAATTATGTTATAATACATTATTATACTATATAAAAGAGGATACTAAAAACTACATGCTACTTTCTCTGACTATCATATGTAACTACCAACAACTCGTGACCCTGTTCACCAGTGTCCGGACACAGGTGGATCTCATTGGCATCAGGCCCAAACAATCCACCACGATCCAACCAAGCGATCACCCCAGGTAAACAATTCTCCAAACACATTCCACAAGAGAAAAACGAGGAGCAGAAATAGAAATCGTTTTCTCTTTCATTTCTTTCTGTGCACCTTTATGAAAAATCCTGAGAGAGAGAGAAATGTGCTTGCCGCACCCACCCTCACAGGGAAGAATTCCTTCCCAACACCCCATCTCACCCTGCCCTCTGGCACTGGGAAGCCATTCCCCCTTATCTCATCACTCCATGTCCTTGTATAAAGTCCCACTTCAGATTTCACTTGCCTCTCTCCAAAATCCCCCACAAAACCCTCTCAACTCTCTGGGAGTGGGAGCTCTCCCTTGTTCTCATATGCCATGAAGAGTTTCCCCTTAAGAAGTAGATCATAGGATCATTAAGGCTGGAAAACACCTCCAAGATCATCGAGTTCAAGCTTTGATAAAATAAAAAAGAGATAAAATAAACCAATCAATTAAAAAGTGAAATATAAAAAAAAAAAAAAAAAGTATTGAGCCTCCCACTCAATCAGAAACCCTGCCCCGATGTGGTAACACCATCACAGTGTCAGTGCTGGAGGAAATTCCCTGTAACCTCAGCCTTGCTCCAAGGGGCTCTGGGATAACACCTCATTGACAGATTTCTTTGAAGACCTTAAAACTGGGAGTGCCTGATTTCCAAAATGAGATATTTCAGATCATTATGATCAGGCTTTTTTTTTTTTTTCCTCTTTTTAATGATTCTAATTTTTCTACTGCTCAGAGCCCTGGACCTGGTAACCACGGAAACTCGGGAAGAGGGATACAGGAGCACTACCACCAACTACAGAATCTAATCATCTTCCCTAACTGTGCCATGAAAACATGCACCACGATGCATGGCTGAAAGAGGATTTTGTTAGTGTTCACTCCATAAAACACTGTGTTCACAAAACACAGGGTGTGCTGTGATTGGGGTGCCCCATGCAGGTTACAGTCCCCATCTGAGGGGGTTGAGTCCATCAAGACAGGGCAAACCTGGAAGGACAGGAAGGCTGTGGCAGGGCACACGGGATAAAATGTCCTGACATGCTCCTACCGCTCAAGACAGAAAAGCAATGTAGGAGAATGGAAAAATCAGGGGGAAAAATTCACCAGAGAAGGGTCTATTTGGCAAACACTGAATGCAAAGCTCATGCCTCGGTTTCCCCACTTGTGTTAATTATCTAAGAGGCAGCAGAGAGCAGCTCTCTCTCGCTGGGAGGTACAAGCTGTTACAAACACGTTCCAGAGGGCCCAGAGCTGCCCCAACACTGACCCCCTCACTGCAGGCTGCTGGCAGCTGGGGAAGGACCACGGGCAGCAGCTGGCCTGGCTGGCTGCTGGCACAGTTGCCCATTGCTCCCCGGCTTCCAAGAGCTCAGGATAAACCTCCTCCCTCTGCGGTTAACCCCTGGTTTGCTCCAGCAAGGGAAGGTCCGCCTGCACCTCTGCCTATTCCCAGTGCAGAGCCTTCACACCTGAGCCTGCACCTCTGCCTGCACCTGAGCCTGCACCTCTGCCTGTTCCCAGTGCAGAGCCTTCACACCTGAGCCTGCACCTCTGCCTGCTCCCTGGCTGCCCTCCCCAGCTCATCACAGAATCGTTGAGGCTGGAAAAGCCCTCTCAGATCAAGTCCAAGTTTCCCTGCCCTGCCAAGGCCACTGCTAACCTGTGTCCCCAAGTGTCACATCCCCATGGTTTTTAAATCCCTCCAGGAATGGGGATTCCACCCCTGCCCTGGGAAACCTGGGCCAGGGCTGGACAACTCTTTGGGTGAAAAAATGTTCCCAATATCCATCTAAACTTTCCCTAGGCCAGCCTGAGGCCATTCCCTCTCCTCCTGTCCCTGTTCCCTGGAGCAGAGCCCGACCCCTCTGGCTGTCCCCTCCTGTCAGGAGTTGTGCAGAGCCACAGGGTCCCCCTGATCCTCCTTTTCTCCAGGCTGAGCCCCTTTCCAGCTCCCTCAGCCCCTCCTGGTGCTCCAGCCTCTTCCCCAGCTCTCTCAGCCCATCCCTGTGGTCTGACAGGGCAGAGCTGCTGCCTCGGTCCCTCGCTGGAGTGTGCAGGGCTCAGAGAGAGGTTCTGTCAAACCTCCGCCTGTGGGAAATCCATTCCTGCCTCCCTTTAATTGTGAGGAGAGGATAATCTCACTCTCCAGGAAAAAGCATCATGGCTTGGTTGGGTCCCTGTGCACACGCTGCCCTTCAGCCCAGCTCTGGGCTGGACAAAGGAAACTGAGGCAGCCCAGGGCAAAGAGGAGGCAGGAGAGAGAGGAGAGAGCGTGCAGGGAGTGGGGGTGAAGCTGTGTGGCCGGAGGGATGGGGCCCAGGTGCTGTCCTGCTGCCCATCCCGCCTGGCACGTCACTCTCATGAAGACACACTTGGCACAGGCACTGGCCAAATTTCTCACAGGCCACTGGATGCTCTTCCTCATCCAATTCCTTCACATGCTCCTCCTGGGCCTGGCTCAGCTCTGCTAATGGCTCCAGGGCTGGAAAAGAGGAGAGAAGGTAAAGATAAAGGGACAGAGAGTGGCAGGGAGTGCTCCCAGCCGGACAGAGCCTGGCAGAGGGGCTGCGGTGCCCGCTGTGAGTGGCAGGGCTGGGAGGAGGAAGGAAGGAGGTGACTTCATCTCATACCAGAGAGCTGACAGCCAGCAGAGGATAAAAGCCTGGGAATCCCTCGGCTCCAGCGAGGAGACCTCTCAGCTGCCAAAAGCGAGGCAGGAGCCGGGATTTGAATTCCAAGCTCAGCTCCTGCCCGTGGTCTTTCCCACGCCAGGGAGAAAAAAATCAAAAGAGTGACCCAAGCGACAGGCGGGATGCCGGGGAAGGAGCCGGCTGCCTCCCTCCCTGCTGGCTGCCAGGAGGCTGCAGGCACTGGGGAGGAGATAAGAGAGAACATCGGAGGCTGCCGAACCGCCCCAGCCCCCAGCCAGGGCAGAGACAGCGCCGGAGACAGCTCTGAGCCCGGGAGGGTGCAGAGCCTTCACACCTGAGCCTGCACATCTGCCTGCACATCTGCCTGTTCCCAGTGCAGAGCCTTCACACCTCTACTTGCACCTCTACCTGCACCTCTGCCTGCACCTCTGCCTGTTCCCAGTGCAGAGCCTTCACACCTGAGCCTGCACATCTGCCTGCACATCTGCCTGTTCCCAGTGCAGAGCCTTCGCACCTGTACTTGCACCTCTACCTGCACCTCTGCCTGCACCTCTGCCTGTTCCCAGTGCAGAGCCTTCACACCTGAGCCTGCACCTCTGCCTGCTCCCTGGCTGCCCTCCCCAGCTCATCACAGAATCATTGAGGCTGGAAAAGCCCTCTCAGATCAAGTCCAAGTTTCCCTGCCCTGCCAAGGCCACTGCTAACCTGTGTCCCCAAGTGTCACATCCCCATGGTTTTTAAATCCCTCCAGGAATGGGGATTTCACCCCTGCCCTGGGAAACCTGGGCCAGGGCTGGACAACTCTTTGGGTGAAAAAATGTTCCCAATATCCATCTAAACTTTCCCTAGGCCAGCCTGAGGCCATTCCCTCTCCTCCTGTCCCTGTTCCCTAGAGCAGAGCCCGACCCCTCTGGCTGTCCCCTCCTGTCAGGAGTTGTGCAGAGCCACAAGGTCCCCCCTGATCCTCCTTTTCTCCAGGCTGAGCCCCTTTCCAGCTCCCTCAGCCCCTCCTGGTGCTCCAGCCCTTTCCCCAGCTCCATTGCCCTTTTTTGGTCCCTACATTCCTTTACTGAACAAAGCAGCTCATGGGTAGCAAAATCATAGAATACTTTGGTTTGGAAGGGACCTTCCAAGGTCATCTAGTCCAAGCCCCCAAAGTTTGCTCCACCAGATTTAGACTCCTTAAAGAAACTTTACTTTTTTCCCCTCATCTCTCAATTTTTTAGTGCTACTTTAAACCTCAGGCCCAACCTCAAGCTGCCTTTTAGGAAATAAACCACAAATGTAATCAAAGGAATTACTACCTCCACTTCAAACATTACATTATCAAGCCAACCAGCTCCCCATTGAAGACAATTAATCTGCACACAGTCACCAAAAGAAACTGTCAGCAATTAGAAGTGGAAGCACAACTTTTTAGTTAATTGGGAATATTGCACCTCTGATACATGTTTAATTAGTTGATGGAGTGTGTCCCTTCTCAGACATTTTTCTTTTAAAATTATAGCTCAAATTAATTCCTTATCCCCCCCACTTTTTTTTTCCCCAATGCAAAATAATAAAGGAAATTTAAAAAAACATGAGTAATCTGAAACCTAATTCTGGCTCTCCCTTAGTTTGCAGCTTGTAATGTGTACACAGGAGTTTAGAGACCTCCAAGAGATAAGGAGGAAAAGATCTTTTTTTTCTTTCAGAGCTTCTCTCTTTTCATTAATCTGATTTTAAGACCTTGCCCGTGCATTTTCACACTTCTCTCATAAATCTCATTTTGTCCTGTTTCCCTTGGGATTATCAGGTGAACGAACAGGAGGGCCCAGAGCTGGGCAGAACCAGGCACATGCTGAGATACATTCATTTCCACACTTATTTGACAAAGGTTCTAAATTTTATCTTTGCATAATGATGCTGCTTTGCATATCTATAGCTGCTTTCATCCCATGATCTCAGTGCATTCTGCAGACTGTTAATTAAGTCTCAAAACACCGTGGTGAAGTCAATAGGAGGGCTTTATTGGGGTGGGTTTATCTAATTAGTAGAAGAAAGGGGTAAACTGAGGCAGGGGGAGACTGAAGAGGTGTTTACGGGCATGGAACAGCACAACAAAGTGTGTTGTAGGAGCCTTGTCTTTGCAAACCCTAGAGAAAAACAGAATCACAGTCACCACATCTCTTGGTCCAACAGCTGCACATCCCTGGGGCTGGGATGGGGTTTGGAGTGGCCAGCTCTCATGGAAGGTGTCCCTGCCCAAGGCAGGGGCTGGAACAAAGCGACCTTTAAGGTTCCTCCAAAGCCAAAGCTTTCTGCAATTCCGTGATCCCGGGTTGCCAAGCAGGTCAGGCTCAGTGCAGTGCACAGGGCTGCACCCAACCCAGCAGCTGTGCTGAGGGCTGCTGGTGCCCAGAGCTCCCCCAGCCCACGTTCCCCCGTGGTTTCATGCCAACACACTCCTCTCAGCACCACCCAGGTCTCAAAGCACTCTGGCGATGCTCCTGGGAGCGTTCCTTTGCCTGGGGTGGGTGTTTGCTTTTGTCATCCTTGGCGCCGCTTTCCAAACACTCTAAAATGAAAACATTTTTATACCCAGAAGGGGCTATTTTTCATCACCTCAGAGCAGCATCGACCAAGAATAACTTTGCTCAAAGCTAACAAATCCACGCAGTGGCTCAAGGCAGGAGGCAGCCTGGTGAGATACCTCCTGTTTGCCACGAGCAGAAAAACATCTCAGGGCCCAGCCCTACCCTGATGAATATCGCTCCCACACCACGGAAAGTGCAGCATGGGTGGTACATGTGGTCCTATCTGCCAACTCCAGCGAGCCTGTCTCTGGCTCCAAGAGAAAACTCTGCCAAAATCCCATCGCTTCAAGCAGAAAGATCCAGCCTGGAGGAATTCAAAATGCCTGGAGAATTGCTGGGGGAAACCGCAACAACAAACCTGCAGAGAATGGAGCTGGCAAAGCCAAGAACAGCAACGTGGCTGCCGTCCTTCCCCCTGCCCTTCAGAAAAGCCTTTCCTACTTTATCAAACATTATCAAACATCATCACCTTGTTTGGAGCATCGTTGCAAGAAGAAGCATCCTGGTTGCAAATCAGCTTCTTCATTTTGTTACTTGCTGGAGCAAAACCATCCAAGTTACAACTCAGGTTTGGAGAAGGAAGGAAGTGTTTGCAACTGTTGAACTGGTGGGGGAAAAGAATAAGTTTTCAAGTTGCCTGAGAACAGCTGCACACTTTAAAGGTTAAGAATTTGTGTGGGTGAGTCTGCGTTGCTCTCCATCCTTGGGCAGGAGGAATTTCAGCAGCTCAGGGGGACCCTGGTGGGGTTGTGTTTGTGTTTGCTTCTCCTCCCATCTCCAGGTAGCAGGTAGAGCTCGTCAACCATCTTCTGCAGATGGAAGCAGATGAAATAAATCAGAGAAGCTCTCAGAAGCATGAGGTCATTGCTGGCAGCAGCACCAGCCACCCCGTGCAGCAGTGATCCCCCTTTGTACTGTTGGCCGAAACGCAAACGGCGCCCAAGTCAAAGGGGATGGATCCACCAGGCTTTGGATCAGCCTGCAAAGCACATGGAGAGCGTGGGTGCTTTCTTTTTCTGCCAGGGACAATCCAAGCAAAACTCAACCTCCTTCTTCCTTCAGCTGAAAGAAAGCATCAACAGAAGACAGAAATTCTGGCCTGAAAAGCAGCCAAGCGCTGATGAATGCTGGCCCGTGGTCCTTGCAGGGGGATAATGAGAATTACTGAAGTGCCTTTGAAAAGTGCCTTGAGATTGTGCCATTTTACGTCCTCCTAGAACACTGGGATGAAGGAACAGCCAGCCTTGGAGCAGGGCCAGTCTCCCATGCTGACCATGAGGTTGCAGTCCTGTACTCCCTGCTGGCTGCACCATTGCAAGGCAGCACCAGGACTTCTCCTCACCCTGAGTCCCTCCGGCGAATGGAGGGAGCCAGGCTGCTTTGGGAGTGTGTGTTGGGGTAGGGAACAGAGAGGTGCAGCACTGGGGTGCAGTGGAGGTGCCCCCATCTCATAAAAGGCATCCTCAAAATGGACCCTGCTACGTTTTGTACCCCTGACAAAAGAAATGCTTGCACCCCCTGTGCTCCTGGCACATGGCTTTTGTGTGCAGCAGGTATTTGAGAGCTCCCTTGGCTGGTCCATCTCCAACACCCCACGGTATCAGGTGTTGCAGGCAAAGATGCAAATCCTCGCCTATCAAATCAAACGCCTTTTTGAAAGTTTTAACATAATCTTCTCAAAGGAAAATTTCCATCTTGTTCTCTCCTTTAAAGTTGAAATTGTGCCCTAAAGCAGGAGGACTTCACCTCAATTCCAACCCTCAGAGATGCTTTTAAATCCTTGCTTTGCAGCTCTGGCCACTCCAGTAACTCCCTATGATAAAGGGAAATCTCTTTGTGGAGAACAGTTCTCCAGTGTGTGCCTGAAAGGCAGCCACATGCTCACATGCTTGACCTGCTTTTCTCACGACCTGAAAAGACCCACGGCTGGCAAAGCCAGCCCACGGTGACAATCCCACAGCAGCATCCTGGGCAGCACCAGCCCCTGCCCCAGCACAGCTCAGCTGCAGGGAGATGATGCAGAGACAGCCCACTGTGCCAGGGGAGGAAAAAAAAATAAAGAAAATAAACCTTCCCTTCCCTTTCTGCTCCCAGTTTTGTTTTCCTTGCAGGCTGGTGCCCCTCCTCACCCATGCTGCTCATGGGGATCCACCAAGTGGGCAGAGAAATGGGCCACCCAAATGGAATCACCCAAAGCCCCAAGGGTTTGTGCCTCTGAATGTGCCCAGGATCACTTTGCTGTAGGATGGTGGTTTCCATGTGGACATAGCTTCACAGCAGTGGTGTTGCTGTGCTCTGCTGAGCCCAGAAGCTTCCCAGTGCTCTGAAATGCCAGTGGTGGGACCTCTCCCCACCACGCTGTGTGTTCTGGAGAGCTGGGAAAGTTCCATCTGCAGAGCTCTGAGCCAGGGAAACGCCGGCTTGGGCCCATCTGGAAGGAATTATCAGAAGAGCTGTTTGTCAGCTGCTTGCACACAGAGGAAGGCTTGGGATTTTACACCATTTTCCTCACCCAGAATAAAAACCAGATAGGCAAGGAGATTTATTACACACAAATCTCGCAGGATTACAAGTGCCCCATGGAAGGAGACCTGCCTGAGGGAGGGTTTTCTAACTGGCATGCAAGAACAGAGCAGCCTTGCCAAAATTACCTTGGAGCATGGAAAATGGAGCAGATCCTTGGCTGGATTAAACAATGGCATCAGCAAATGCCTAGTTTGAGAAAGGAGGGGGAAAGTGGAGCTGAGGGCTCTGACTTAGGGACCACCCAGGAGATAAAAGAGGCTTGAACTGCTCCTGAGCTCTGGCAGCCTCAGCTGGTGCCTACATCAAATTTGAAGCCTGTGATGATCCCCCAGCCTGATCTAGTTGCAAATTACTTCAATGGGATTTGAGACCCCAGGGGCTGGGATCTGGTCTGGTTCCTCCCTTCATGTGTTTACATGTGAGAAATCATCCCTAGGGATGACCACTGAGTGTTTCCATTGATTTTTAATACCTCTTGTTTACCTGTTTCCAAATTGCAGGAGTCATTTTTATTTCTTTGCTGCTACATTTTCCACAAAAGCTTTGCTAAAAAAAAAAAAAAATCAAAATTGTCTTTGAAACAGATATCGAGCATGTTTTGTTTCCTGACAACCACACGTAGAGATTCAATTTGTATACGCTCCTCGGTGGATATGTCATACTGTGATTGCTCACACATTAACTGACACAGCAGAGCTGGGTGGGAGATATTTTATCTGTTCCTCAAGAATTTCAGAGGCTAATAAAAACACCAGTGGATCTAAAAGAGACCTTGATGTTTCGTAATATGTAAGACAAAAGGGTTTCCTATTTAATTAGCCAAAATGTTAGATCAAAAAAGATGCCTTAGATTTTGAAATGAGTGAGTACTGAAACTTAGAACTATTTTCTTCTCCCAGTTTAAACGGATTTCAAATAGGGAGAATGAAAAAAAATAGCTTTGGGACAATGAATTTTTGTCTCACAAATGAGCTGTACCAAACGGAACATTTTCTGCTGGAGCCCAAATCAAAAGCTGTGACCCTGATCCAGCTGCTCTTGCAGAAGCATCACCCCAAACACTCCTCTCCTTACAAAACTGGCTCGTTTCCTCTAGAAAACAAAGATAACAACCAACTTCCACACACTATGTGTAGACAGAGAGTAAACTTGCACTGCCTATTATCCTGCATGTAGGGACATAAGGCTCCCCTTGATCTCCATTCAAGAGAGAAGGGAAATTCCACTGTTTCAGAGCCTTTGTTATTATCTTGAGAGGTAGGGCAGCAACCAGAGAGAGCCTCCAGTAAGACAAGACAGAGGAAGGGTTTCTGAGACAGGGCACAGCAGCTGATGTGCATTAGGTCTGTGAAGCTGAGCTGGAGAACTCCCAGCAGCCAACCTTTCATCTGCCCATCAGCATTCCTGCACTGGGAATTGCAGAGTCAGAAAATCTAAAAGAAAAGAAAAAGAAGGAAAATAATTATCAAACCCCACATTCATTTTCATGTTATGAACACAAGGTTTTGCCCCGAACACAGATCTGTGAGCAGCGATTTTCAGAGCAAGGCAATGTGAGTCAGAGCACGGTGCTGAGGTTGTGGTTTGATCCCTCTATGGGCTATTTATTGAAGAGCTGGACTCTGATCCGTGTGGCTCCCTTACAGCTCAGAATATTCTGTGGTTCTGAGTCAGATTTGCTCCAGCTGCACCATGTGCTGCCCTTGGTGAGAGGGCAGGTGCCTGACCCCTGCCCTCGCTGCACTGTGCTGGCTGCACACACGTGGGGGGACAAGCCCACCCCCTCCCATTTACACAGCAGCACCCCCACTCCAGGAACTGCACTTACCAGACTCTAATCACCAGGGCATTGCTCTTATCCCCCCTCAGACCTGCCTGAGCCTCAGTGCACACACATTTGACTCATTTCTGATGCCCACCAGAGTGCCCACACCCCTGCCACCGCTCCCTCTTGCACTCCCTGCCATCCCTCACACATCTGCAGTTCCCAGCCTCATTTCTGCCTTTGCTGTGCTGCATTCCCTGGGAGTTCATCAGCGCCAAAGCCTTCCTGCTCCTCTCACTCTTCAATCTGATCCCACCTTCCACACTCACATCCCTGGTGGACGAGCAGGAGCAAACCCTAGGTGCTCTCCTGCAGCCACGGGAACCAGGGATGCTGGCTGGAGGGGGCAGGAAGGCGTGGAGAGAGAGTGAAAAAGAGGAAAACACCTGGTTTTGAAGGGAAGTTGAGCTGTGGGGATAACTGGGTGATGCATGGTGGCAGGTGGGTGCTTCACCACATCCTGCTCTGTCCCTGCCCACAGCAGCTCCAGCACAAGGAATGCTCTTTCAAGGCTGCTTAAGTGACAAATGATGTTATGTATTTAACAGACAATAACACCCACCCATGGCTTGCTCATCCTCCCCATTTATTTTCCCCTTGCAGGTGCGTGGCCAGAAAACTGCTCCAGCTTTCGCCTCCTTATGGGGAAGGAGGAGCCATCTCCATTCAGCGAGCTGCAGGAACAGCTACAACTCAGTAATGAAAATAACAGGGGTCAGACCCTCCACCAGCACCCTCTGTGTGCTCCAACGAAGTTTTGGGTGCTCTGTTGATTTATACCAGCTGTGGGTCTACTTTCTGCAGCACAAAATCATTAAAGTTGGGAAAGCCTTCTGAGGTCATCGAATTAGCACAGCAGCAGCACCAGGTTCACCACTAACCACGTCCCCAGGTGCCACATCCACACCCTTGTGCCCAGGGGGGACCTCACCCCTTCCCCAGCCAGCCTGTTCCAGTGCCTGACCACCCCTTCTGTGCCGAGATTTTCCTTAATATCCAACCTAAACCTCCCTTGGCACAACTTGAGGCTATTTTCTTTGGTCCTGTCACTTGATACTTGAGAGAAGAAAGTTACCCCCACCTGGCTACAAGCTCCTTTCAGGCAGTTGTAGAGAGCAATGAGGTCTGCCCTGAGCCTCCTTGTCTCCAGGCTATCACAAAACCTTCAGTGAAAATGTCTGTATTGGGTTCAGACATGAGATAAAACCCACAAGGGACAGTGCAGAGCTGCTGAAAGGGAAGAGTGATGTCCCATCTGCGCTGCAAATTGAAAATGAAAAGGAAAAGAAACTCAGAGAGTTTGATTCTCACTCCAGTTTTAACCGTACATCCAGAGGACTCAATCACCCCTTTTCCTTGGTGAGTCCACGTATAAACAGCCAATTTTAGTCCTGGAGAAGTCTTTTCATACCCAGAAACGGACGCTTTCTTTTCAGCACTGAGACAAGGAACTGACCCAGGCTCATCCCTCACATCAGCTTTCACCCAACTGCACCTTGGTTCTGTGTAAAGGCACAATCCAGCTGCTCCTGCCTCCCTGGGCATGGAGATCCCTGGGAGAGCACCCCGAGGCTGGTCTGTCTGTCCCTGTGCAGAACAGCCCCAGGGCTGTTCTGTCTGTCCCTCCCAGGCTGGTCCGTCTGTCCCTGGGCACAGAGATCCCTGGGTAGAGCACCCGAGGCTGGTCTGTCTGTCCTGGGTCAGAGGAGCCCCAGGGCTGGTCTGTCTGTCCCTGGGGAGAGCACCCCAAGGACTGTCCATCTGTCCCTGGGGACAGCACCCCGAGGCTGGTCCATCTGTCCCTCCCAGGCTGGTCCATCTGTCCCTGGGGACAGCACCCCGAGGCTGGTCCATCTGTCCCTCCCAGGCTGGTCCATCTGTCCCTCCCAGTCTGGTCCGTCTGTCCCTCCCAGGCTGGTCCGTCTGTCCCTGGGCGCACTACCCCGAGGCTGGTCCGTCTGTGCAGCTACGGTCTCGCATTCCCGATTTCCAAAGGACAGCTCTGCCATTGCAGCCCGGCAAATGAAGATGGATGAAGGTGAGTTTGGATGCTCCATATGCCTCTGTTTGTGTACTGCACTGAGGTCTGGAATACGGGAAACATCACAAGGAGAAGACAGTTACAATTTCTTCCTAAATCTCAGAAAATGTTGCATTTAGCCACAGATCTAAAAAACTGAGAGACCCGAGGTCTGAGCCTTGCCTGGTTCTACCTCTCCATCACTTTGCTGGGGTGGATCTCAGAACATTTATCAACCATAATCTCCACATGGGAAAGGAGTGGTGGCATTCCCACCAAAAAAATAATCCATGATAAAAAATAAACCTGGGAAAGCTATTCCTAATAGCTTCATCTTTCTCCAAGGAATGGAGCACCACCAGCAACTTCACATGGTACAGGGTGAGGAGGGCCAAACATGGAGCTACCTCAGCATTTGAAATATCATTCCAGAGTCAAAAAGAAAAACACACTTTGTGGGCAGATAAGAAAATTTGGCCTGACTTTCAAGGTCATGTGGTAAATTAGCAAGAAGACCCAGATGTCCTGAGCATGATCCCTTCCCACCCTATGAGGCACGGCCTCCCATAACCATTTGTGCAATTGCCTTATTTCCCAGAGTGACTTATAGATGCTCTTGTAAGCAGACCCAGTCAATATATTTATTTTCCTTTTGATATATAGCTACAATAGGAAGCCATGCATGAAGTTTATTAAACCTGGCTAATTTTCTATCAGTTCTGCAAAATATCGATTCTATGCATTCAGTTATCTGGCTCAGACTCAACCTGGAAAGAGAATCATTTAAAAACAACACAAAGAAGCATCCAATTCCTCGGAAAAAGCACTAATCTGAGCCTGCAAAGTGTCCCTGTCCTCATGGGCAGGGCCCTTTGATCGACTGAGCCAAAGACAGCTGTGTTATTTAGGAGCCATTTGCAAACTGACAGATTAAACAAAGCTTCTTTTTTTTTTTCCACCTAAAGGGTGGGTGGGGAAAAAGTAACAGCTTTACAGTAGCAGTAAAACATCCAAATGATTTTTTTTTTCCCTCTGACAGTCAGATTCTTCAGGTTATATGGGCAGGAAAGCGGCTCAGAAGGCTCTGCTGTTCTCCAGCTCCCCAGTGATGTCGTGGGTGTGTTGGGGTCTCAATGCTGGGCTGACCCCAAGATCGTAAAAGTCCTTGTTCCCTAGCCCGTGCAGCCAAAGAAGTCTGCCTGGAATGTGTAGGATTGAGTTTTCAAGGTTGTTTATTTTTCCTTATCTAGAACATTCTTTCTCTGACCTGCTGAGGTCCGTCTAGTAAAGAAGCCATGGCAGTCTGCCTGCCCTGCCGGGTGGTGTCTACATTTTATATCAGAAATTACGTGTGTTATATTTATAATAATGTGCCAATAACTATCACCTATGTCAGACAGTGTGTCTCTACCTTAAACCAGTAGAAAAGTGTCACCATCACAGCAAGACATGGAGGGCAAGAAGAAGGAGAAGAAGGCCAGGACATGCCCAAATCCCTCCATCTTGTCCCCCTGATCCCCATTCTAAAAACCCCAAAATTCTACTTTTCCACCCTGTGTCAATTCACCTATTATACTACTCAAACCCTTTTGGCTTGTAATTCCTCATATAGAGTTGGCAACCTTTCCCATGGGCTAAAATGGAAGCCACAGGTGTTTTTTTCTTCTTGCCAAGGTCTCCAAGCCCCCTGTCAGGGTCTGGAGCCAGCCAGGGCAGCCAGAGGGATGTCCTGGACTCCGACATGGGGGCAGAACCCCTTTGCTGTAACAAGGGTTTGGTGAGCCAAGAGCAGGGCTGGCTGCTGGAGGGGTGCAGGGTGGATCCTGACACAGGGAAAGCATGGAGGAGGTGCCTCAGGGATGCATCAGTCCAAGCCTCACCGGTGTGTGAGCATCCTCCTCATGAGAGTACCTTGTAATGTCTGTGCTGGCCAGACAACACCTCTGAAACCCGTTTTTGCAGATGTCTGGTTCTGGAGAGCACAAGTCCTGTCCAGCAGGCAAGTCTAAGCCTTAATCCCTGTCTCTCCACCTTTCTCAGGGAATTTAAAATCCCAGAATAGTTTGGTTTGGAAGGAATCTTAAAGATCATCTAGTTCCAACTCTCTGCCATGTGCAGGGAAGTTTCACATTTGCATAATAAAATCAGAGACAGGGAGTTTTCTACCTTTAATTATTTGAATTTAACTGATCTTCTGCACAAACAAACTGTTATTGTGCCCAAATTACGATGGAAACCAGCAATAAATACAAAGATGATATCTAAGCCAATATGGCACCGTGTTTTACCACATCAATCTCAGGGAGCCTGCCCTCGGATCCACACATCAGGCCAGCTTTCAGCGACTTCCTTTGGTTCAAACTCAACCTGCTGCTTCCCCTGTGCCGCAGGCTGCTGGAGACCAGCTGCGAAGCATCATCCTACAAGACAGAACATATGCACGAGTAAACAAATTAAGGCGATCTCCAAAACAACAGGCCCCTGGCTTCCTGGAAGAGCTGCAAGAGAAACTTAATCAGCAGCAGCGGGTGAAATGGTGAAGGGGAGGAGATGGACTCTGCTGAGGGCAGTGATGCTCTCGGCTGGCGGGTGCAGCACGCGAGGAGGCGGTGGGGCAGCGGTGGCAGTGGGAGGAGCGCACGGAGCCACAGCCCTGCCAGGCTGAGGAGCTCCGGTGTGCCCAGCACAGAGCAGGAGCCACAGCCCTGCCAGGCTGAGGAGCTCTGGTGTGCCCGGCACAGAGCAGGAGCCACAGCCCTGCCAGGCTGAGGAGCTCCGGTGTGCCTGGCACAGAGCAGGAGCCACAGCCCTGCCAGCCCAGGGAGCTCTGGTGTGCCTGACTCAGAACCAGAGCCCCAGCCCCAAAAACCCCGGGGAGCTCCAGTGTGCCTGGCACGGAGCGGAGCTCTGGTTTGCACAGAGCAGAGCAGAAGCTCCAGTTTGCCCGGCACAGAGCAGGAGCCACAGGCCCAAAGACCCCGGGGAGCTCTGGTGTGCCCTGCAGGGAGCAGAGCTCCAGTTTGCCTGGCACAAGCAGGAACTCTGGTTTGCCTGGCACAAGCAGCAGCTCCAGTTTACTCAGAACAGGAGCTCGGGTTTGCCCAGCATGGAGCAGGAGCCACAGCCCCACTGGCTCCAAGGAGTTTTGGTTTGCCTGGCACAAGCAGGGCTCTGGTTTGCCCGGCATGGAGCAGAGCTCCAGTTTGCCTGGCACGGAGCAGGGCTCCAGTTTGCCTGGCTCAAGCAGGAGCTCAGGTTTGCCTGGCACGGAGCAGGGCTCTGGTTTGCCCGGCACAAGCAGGGCTCCGGTTTGGCTGGCTCAAGCAGGAGCTCTGGTTTGCCCGGCACAAGCAGGGCTCCGGTTTGCCCGGCACAGGCAGGAGCTCCGGTTTGCCTGGCACAGGCAGGAGCTCGAGTTTGCCTGGCACAAGCAGGAGCTCCGGTTTGCCCGGCACAAGCAGGGCTCTGGTTTGCCCGGCACAAGCAGGAGCTCCGGTTTGCCCGGCACAAGCAGGGCTCTGGTTTGCCCGGCAGAAGCAGGAGCTC
This sequence comes from Anomalospiza imberbis, assembly GCF_031753505.1. Taxonomy (NCBI): domain Eukaryota; kingdom Metazoa; phylum Chordata; class Aves; order Passeriformes; family Viduidae; genus Anomalospiza; species Anomalospiza imberbis. The sequence goes on from NC_089707.1 coordinate 3,653,576, forward strand.
TGGTTTGCCCGGCACAAGCAGGAGCTCCGGTTTGCCCGGTAAAGCAGGGCTCTGGTTTGCCCGGCACAAGCAGGAGCTCGGGTTTGTCCGGCACAAGCAGGAGTGCACGGTGCCACAGCCCTGCTGGCCCCGAGGCAGCTCAGGTTTGCCCGGCACGGAGCTGATGCGGGCAGGAAAACAAGGAGCCGAGCAGGGGCTCAGCTGGGCAGGCCAGAGATGGTTCCTTGGCCTCGCTGAGCCTCCCCAGCTCCCTCTCCAGGGGCTCATTAAGAGGATGAACTTGCAGCAGTGAAATCAGCGGAATTCCAAGGCAGGTAAATCTCTGCTCACCTCTGTGCAAATGCTCCCGCATCGGTTCAAACCTCCTGGCACCAGATCTTGGGTCTTTACAGGAAGGAGTGATGTGGGAAAAGGAAACAGCAGAAGCCTTTCCCTTCCCAGCTTCACCCTGCAGCTGAGGAACCTTTGCTGCTAAAATCCTCTTCGTCGACCCTACAGTCCCAGCCAGAGTGCACTCGATTACAACAGTTCCTCTTGGGAGCCCATGACCAGCAGAATTAAACCAAAACAAATTTTATTGCAAAGTGTGATAATTTAGCATTGAAGAAAATCTGTATTTTTGCATTTCTGCACACCCTGTGTGCATGCACCTGGGTTGTCTGTTCCTCTCTAGCCTCACATTATTATGACCAGCTGGATCTCCCTGGTTTTTCTTTTACCCCAAAGGAGCAAGACAGTTAGCATGTGCTCCCCTAGCAGCCCTGGAAGCCCTCTGAGATATCAGAGTTTCTCAGGCCAGTCCTTGCAGCCTGACTCCTCACTCAGCATGCCAGACTCATCCCCCTTTGCCACAGAAAGCTTCTGGAGAAACACCTGGGAGCCCCAGCTCCTTCTCACCCCAGGCCCCAGGCTCAGAGCAGAGTCTGGCACTGAAGTCTAACACAAATCCCCTGGTGTGATAACAGGCAGTCAGGGCATCTGACAGCTAACAGAGAAGTATTTAAAATAACTGGCTGATTTAAGACAAGTGTCTCCTTAATCCTCAGCAGTTAGAGGTTGTTTTATGCCCTGGATGACAAAGGTTTGTATAGCTAGTTTATCATATATTTAAAGCTGCCTTAGTGTAACAGCAGAGGATCTGCTATTCATCTTAGGCAAAGCAGGGGGAAAGCTGGACTCACACGTCTGTGGGAAGAAATAAGGAATGTGTAATAACCAAGAGCTTATTCATGCACAACCTAAGATCCACCAGAAGCACGTGAGAAGAAAACAGTGTCGTCATGAGTGTAAAGCTGTTGGAAGTTCTTTGCTTTCTCCTCTTTGTGGGATTCTCCAGCTGGAAGGGGCCATATCTGGGATGGAAACGTGGAGAAACCTGACTCTGCCGGACCAGCAGCAGTGGGATCACTGCAGAGGAAAAGGAAATAGAGGGTACTAAGGGCTGTACTGCCACTGGTCACACCTGAGCAGCGTGAGATGTCAGGATCCTGCCCATAACTCCTGGGAAAGAGCTGCAGGTGCACAGAGCTGCCTTCACGAGGTGGGTCTGCCACATCACCGTGCCAAGCTGAGATCCAGGTCGGATTTTGGCTCCTGCTGCACGGCCCCATCTCACTCCCTGAATCCAGCAATTTTCAAATCTGGGCTTTTGCTCGGCTTTCATCGCTCATCAGGAGGGGATTGCAGGAGTTAAACTCCTTGTTGCAAAGCAGAGATTCCATTTTCCTCTGGTCTTAAGCAGCTTCAATCCATCTTTCTGCATTACAGAGCCCGTGCTGATTGCTCTGCTGTAGTGAGTAATAACAACTTGTACTTTGCAGATTCCCCCAGGGAACCTCGTTCCTGGCTCTGCTGCACCACAGGCTCCACAGGGCAGGCAGGCAGGCACACATCTGCCCAGGCAGCCCCAGAGAGGGATGGGGCTGCAGGGACAACGCAGGGAGAAATTTGGGTGGGATGGTGTCAAGAGTGAAGGGCACCAGAGTGTGGCTGATGGCCATGGGGAAATTGGGGTGCCCACTCCAATTTCCACTCCAATGAGGTGTGAACATCACAGCATGGTGGACACAGAGAGAGTAGGAATATTAGGAATTATATTAGGATATTAGGAATATTAGGAGAGTAGGATATTAAGAATTTTTTCCCCCACAAAAGCTGTACAGACAGGTTTTCTCCAAAGGAATCCATTACCAGAGTTACTAGCTCATTTTTACCACAAGACCTGGGTTTATGAAATAAGTACCAATCTCCACACGTTTTTTACAAAGAGATAGTTAAAAAGAGAGAAAAAAAACAACTACTAAACAGAGATGGCTTTGCTTTATATCCAAGCTTTGCAAGGCATTTTGCCAAAACTAGAAAAGATATTATTTCCAGAACCAATATTTAATAAAGATGTCATCTTCTATTGCAAGGCCAACAGCTGCAACTGGAATCCATTTCCAGACATGGGCACTAACTTGCAATGGCCCAGATTTGCTCAACTGCATTTTTTAATTGTGGGCATTAGCAGATTATGGGTCCTTTTGTAGCAGGTCCATAAAACACTGCTTTGTAATCTCCTGTACGCATTAGGGTCCAGATTATCGTGCTTGTAGTTGATAATAACAGAGAAGAGATTGCCTGGACCCCTGGGAAATCCAAGCCAGGCACCTGGTGGAGCACACGGTGCCGAGACACGTGCAGGGGATGGTGCACATGGCAGAGCTCCTGCTGCCCACCCCTCGCCCGTGGTGACAAACACTGAGGCACAAACATCTCCATTCTCTTCTTCCCACCTCACGTTTTGGGTGGGGGCTCTGACTGTTTCAGCTTCCTACTCTGTAAAGACGTGGGTTATCCTTCTCTTTCATCCTAGATGAAAGGAGGTGGTTACATGCACCAGTTTCTAAATCAGCTCCTAGCAAAAAAAAAAAAAAAATCATTAAGAGGGTGCAGGTCTGCCTTCCAGGCGGCTCGCTGCCGAGCTGGGGACTTGCTCAGTCAGCAGCAGGGAGGAAACGTGGCCCACATATCTTTTAGGAGCAACTGGGAGCACTGGAAGCACAAAGTTTGCAGTGGAAGGTCACTAGATGGCCCCAGATCTTCCTCTGCTGCAGCCACCAGGATTCCAGCTCTGGGAGCCTGGGCTTCACTCATCCTACAGCCTGACCCCAAAGGATGCCCTGATGAGAAGGCACCAAGTGAGAACCAGGGATACTTGCCAAGATGTCTCGAGCCAAGCACTAACCCCTCTGATGGCTTTTTCTGCTCCTGGCCTTTGGCTGTGGAGGGCAGGAGAGCCTGGTGTGTGTCTGGGCAGTGCCAGGGCCAGAGGGACACTGACCTCACACCGATCAAGGACAAGAAGTGTGATTATGTACAAACTCCCATCATCCCAACGCCAGGCTGCTGCCAAACCCTCAGAGGGGAAAAAGTCATCTACACTTATTCCTCAGGTTAAATCCCTGCTGGATCTGGGGCCTGCAGTGCCTGTGCTGTTGGAGCTGTAATGATGTCCACACAGGTCAGGCTCCTCTGCGTCTCTGTTTCAGCTGAAGCTGTTTGGGCAGGACCAGAATTAGATTCTGTGAGCAGTTACATGCTCACACATCTAAATCACCACTAAATTCCTCTGGATGGAGCAGATGTTTCTGTGGAGAGCATGGCAAAGGAAGAGCTGCTTTTATAGCCCAGCTCGTACACTAAGTGATGGCCCCAAAGAAGAGGCATGAAGGTTCACAGGTGTGGCAGGCACATCCTTCTCTCTCTCAGGATTTTTTCATAGAGGAGCACTGAGAGTAGAAAGAGAAAACAATTTCTATTTCTGCTCCTTGTTTTTCCCATGTGGAATGTGTTTGGAGAATTGTTTACCTGGGGTGATTGCTTGGTTGGATTCTGGTGAGGATTGTTTGAGCTGATGGCCAATCCAACCCACCTGTGGCTGGACTCTCAGAGAGGGTCACGAGTTGGGCGTTAGTGAGATATGGTAGTGAGAAAAAGTAAGTATGTAGTTTTAGTATCTCCTTTAAATAGTATATTAATATATTATAGTATATTTATAATAAAGAAATCAGTCAGCCTTCTGAACTGGAGTCATCATCATTCTTCCCACCGGGTTCACCTGCATTTACAATACACGGGGACTCGGGGAGTGGTGGGCTAAGTGATCAGTTAATAGAGGCAAATGATCTTTTCCTTTCTCCTGGCTCGGATCTTTGTTCAAGTGGTGAGATGGGACCCGTTCCCTGTAATTGCTCTGCTCTTGCACACAACTGCTGTCTCCCACGTGTGGCTTGTTGACATTTAAATAAATTGCAATTATTCTGACAAAGTAAATTGCAGGGACTCCAGAGAAAATGGGTCAAAAAATATGTCCAGGAGCATCTGCAATGTATTTAACACATGATTATAACAGGGCAGGGTGAGGAGGAGGGTAGGTGCTGACAATAATGGATTGGAGACAGCCCAGCACAGCCCCACACCGTGGTGGGACCCTTGGCTCAGCCCCAGTCTGGCATGGAGGAGGCAGCAGTGGTGCAAATGGAAAACCCAGAGGGGATGGCAGCAAACAGGCACCACTTGGACTCTTTGACTAAAGACCATCTTGGCCAAAGTCTTCAGCTCTCCTCTCCTTCCTTCTGCAAGAGCATTCAGGGATTTCACAGGAGGCTGAGGGCTGTGAGTTCCCACCTCACACTGCCTGTGGCTAGCAGATGTGTGCCCTGCTGCCCACCCAGACTCCAGCTTTTCCTCTTTCTTCACTCCTGAAGCCTTCCCTGTACCCCATTCCCTTCTTCCTCACCCTCCAATCTCTTGGAGAGGATTTGTCCTTTTGCCCACATCAGAGTTCCGGGGATCCAGGCTGCAAACACTGGATTTCTCCTTCCATCTGAGGGGTTTCATAAGCAATCCAGGGGGGCTGCTCCCTGCTGCCTTGCCAGTTGTGGGATGCAAGAGGTGGTGCTGCAGCAGCCAGGACACAGCAGGTTCCTGATCCCACATGTGTCACAGCTCCCACAGACACACAGCTCCTCATCTAGCCCCAAAGACAGAGCTGCCCCTTGTGCAGGTCACTGGCAGCAGAGAAAACTCAGATCTGAGGGAGAAATAGAGCACTGAGAGCAAGTAAAGAAGCAAAGGTTTTAGACAACACTACAGAAGGGTGGATGCCATCATGAGAAGCACAAGAGCAGCGCAGAAATGCACCTTCAAAAAGGTCCCCCCATGTACCCCCACTGTCTTCCTTCTCTCTCATTCTACTGGAAAGCCTTTGCCTTCTCCCCACACCACAAACCTTTCCCTTGTTTTGTTTCCCAATACATCAAAATGTCTCCCTGCGAGTGTAAAACTCTTTAGATGAGGGGAAAATAAAATCGATTTGAAATCCCAGCTGCTGAGAGTCTCTGCCACACACACACACTGTCTGCTGACATTTTCTGTAGCTCTTTTCCCAGTGAAATCTGTCTCAAACAGAGCCCAAGGGGGCCAGTAACAAATCAGTTGCCTGGTACACAAGTGATTTTTTTAACTACAGGTCCAACACAACTGCACTGGAAACCACAGGTTTAGTCTCACGTGGATCATTAAACAAAAAGGGCTGTTTTGTAAAAAAGTACAGGTTTTTAGGGATTTGTGGTTCTGAACCAACCTGGGTTCATTGCATATTCAATCCTGGTTTGTTCTGACAAGCAGTGGAGTTACTGCATTCCCATCAGACTGGCATTCCTCTGGGCACTGAGCAGTCACCATCTGAGTTGGGAATTGCCTCTGCTGTCAGACACTCTGTGAGGGAGGGACAACACTTTTGCCTTATGCTTCCCCTCCTTTTCCACCTTTCTTCACCATTACCAGAATTTTAAAGTCAGTTTTTACAGATAGAAGTGAAAGTCTTTTTAGCCATCTGATGTGGGGCAAAACATGAAGCGATTCCCAGCAATTCCCAGCAATTCCTCCCTCTCCCAGCAAGAACAGAGCCCACAAGCCCCCAGCACACAGAGGGACTGCCACAGCCTGTCCCTGAGCATCAGGGGAGCTCAGAAGAGTCCCCTGCAAAGGAGAGCACAGCTTTTAACTGCAGCAGCAGCAGAAAAGCCACGCTGCAAACACTGAGGGCACTTTACACACTATCTCCTCAGACAGGAGGTGATGCCAGCGGGAGGCAGAGGTCTCTACAGCAGGATTTGCTCTGTGGAGCTGGGGAGATGGAAAAAAAAAAAAAAAAAGAAGAATGAAATGCTTCTGAGCGTGGCATAATTGGCTGCCTTTGCCTGCTGGCTGGCAATCTCCCTGCTCACAGAGGCTGCCCTGACAGGTACATGGAACCTCCTGCTACCCAGGTTGTTCCAGGTCATTATCCAAATATGCCTAAGCACCTTAAGGGGAGCTGGATTTATGTACTAACATGATGCAAACAGACCTTCATCTATTCTCTAGACGCACCAGGTACAGGAGTCCTGTTGGGGCAGGCTCTGGATGCATTTCCAGCCCTGCTTAAAGCACAAGCTGCAGGAAGCACTGGCTCCCTGGGCTGCCTCGTGTGGCTCCAACACCCACTGGGGATGGGGCAGGCAGCCAAGTCCCAAACTGCAAATGGGGATACAGAGCTGGAAACACTCACAGAACCACTATTAGCATTTAATCTTAGATAAAAGGCACAAATTGTATTTAGTAAATGCCAGAAAGGAAGAAAATGAGCAGCTCTAACATACTTTGACCAAGACATCAAACCTGCACAGCTGTACCAAGGCTGAACTCCCAAATCAAAGGCTTTTCCTAAAACATAAACCAGCCTATTTCTCCTGGGCACTATCCAAGGAGTGGGCTGTCTTCAGAGCACTTTTGGACCGTGCAACAAGATGACACAATTATGGCCATCAAGTAAGATTCTTGCCTTGGATTATTTTCTTTTTTAGTGGCTACATTAGTACTCAAAAGGCCAGGAGTTCAGAAAAAATATAGTCTGAAAATATCATCCTGCAAAACTGAGAAGAAAGACCTCTGCAACGCAGAAACCTTTGTGACTTCTGAAAATAGCAGCACCTGAGTTATTTGGGCTTGGAAAAGATACATGGATACATGCACTGGCCCTTGACAAAGTGGGCCTGAATCCATCACTTCTGGCCCAAGGCAATCCAGACAGCTTCAGGTGGGAGGAAGAGAGGAAAATGTAGTTTCAGATTTTTTTATTTTTTTTTTTGGCAGTGGAGAAGTTTCAAACCAATTTCTCCTGGAATAAAACATGACAGCATTTCCAAGGGCTTGATGGAAACAAGTCTTTCTGCAAGTCCTCAGACTGAGCTGTTTCATTTCATTTGTGGAACAAATGGGGAAAAATGACTTTTAAGTCAGTTCACAAGAAAACTGCCTTCTTCTGCAGGGTGTGCAGCCTGGTGGGAGCCATGAATCACTTCCAGTGCAGCACAAGGCCTCTGGAAGCACCTGAGAAGGCAGAGGCTGTTGTCTCCTTCTGAGCAAGCAGGCAGGTCCTTTGATCAGTGGCAGGAAGCTCATTTAGTGCTTTTAATTGCCTTCTGGAGGTAACTGCTGTCAGCAGCTTAGGAGGGGACAGGACTGGCTTAGCTGAGCTGCACAAGCATCGTCTTCATCCACTGCTGAGCATCTGGGGCTGACCTGAAATCTTCCCTGTGTGCACAGCCCCCCTGAGCCAGGCAAGCCCAGGCCCTGAAAGGGGAGGGAGGATGCTGGTGGTGCTCCCAGCCACCTCAGCACTGCCTCACTGCCCTGCCCAAGCTCCAAGAAGGCAGAGGTGCTGCCGACACGCAGGGAGCAGCCCGGAGAGCCTGCTCTGTGTGCTGCTGGCGCGAGGGGACAAAGCTGGCTGCTGCCTCCCACTGCAAGTGGCTTGTGACATTCACATTCTCTGGACAGAGAGACACGATTCTGGCTCTCAGGAGAAGCACAGAGAGAAGAGAGAACAATCTTTATCTCTGCTCCTTTGTTTTCTGTGGATATTCTCAGTTCAGTCAGAGAGAAAAAGAGAAGGTTTTCTAACCAGGTGAGAGCCTGGCAGACAGTTGGGAAATAAATCAGAGTTCATTCTCTTTGCCTTTGACTTGGAGTCTTCTCGTTCCTGTCCTGCTCTGCTCCTTTGTTTTCCCCATGTGGAATGTGGTGTGGAGATTGTTCACCTGCAGTGGTGGCTGGGTTGGATCCTGGTGAAGGTTGTTTGGGGTCAGTGACCAATGGGACCCAGCTGTGGCTCGGGCTCTCAGCAGAGTCACGAGTTTGAGTTAGTTAGAGAGGTAAGTAAGAAGTAAGTATGTAGAAGAGGATAGTCTCTCTTTAAATAGTATATTAATGTAATAGAGTATAGTTTTAATAAAGCTATCCTTCAGCCTTCTGACCTGGAGCAGACATCATCACTTCTTCCCTGAGCTGGGGTCGCCTTTTTACTATAGTGTCTCACATCTGACTGAGGAGGGGGAAGTGGTTGGACACAACCCCTGAGCCAGAGCTGGAGATGGTTCTTGGTAATGACACACAAAAGCCACGGTGGCATCCAGCTGCAGAATGCTGGGCTCGAGAGGAGAGTCCTGGGGGAAATTCTCCAGGCTGTTATGCATGAGGTGACATGAGTAGATCTCAGTGTCCTTAATATCTGTGAATTTCTTTCCATCTTCACAAGCAGCATATGCTCTAGATGGGCTGAAGTTTTACTGAAATGGGTCAGTAGAAAAATAGATCCTTCTTACAACGCAACGCTGCAGTGCCTTAATTTAAAAAGGAGCAACAAAAAAGGGAACAGGATCTGGGTAAGAGAGAAACCCTTTGCTGCATTTAATATTATCAAAGCCTTCTGTGCTGAAACCTGAAATGTGTGCCACAGTGAGCCTGACCTCCAGCCCTGGAGCTGTCAGAGCCACAGCCCTCCACCAGCACTAATGGCACTCCCAGCACAGCTCATTGGGACACAGCCTGGATGAGGATTATTGACTTCTCTGGAGGCAGCACTATCCCAGTGTTTAAAATAAACCCCAGCAGACAATACATGAGAGGGGGAAAGGGGAAAAAGGGCTCTGGGTCCTGCTGAGGCAGGGCTGTTGATGTGAGAACAGTGATGGAGCTGAATATCCTACATCCCATGGATCCCACAGCACCTCAGGGATGTGTCTGTCCCAGTTCAGCTGCGCTGCAGTTTGCTTGGCAACCAGGAGAGAATTGAGGGAAGTTAAGGCAGGTTAAGGAATAGATGAGGTCTGGAAAAGGCCATGCTGGGAGGTGGTACAGGCAAGTCTTCCAGAAGGATTGGTGGCCTCTGCAGAAATGATGCAATGGCAGTGTGTTAATTGTCACCAAATCACACAGAAAAGCAGGAGATGAGAAGACAGCAGCTACTGGGAAAGGAGCCCTGGTTTTTCTATGTCCCAGAGCTCAAGCAGAAGGGAAATGGGATATGCAGAGCTTCAAATTTATGCCAAAAAAATGATAACTTGAAATATTCGATACAAGCCCTGCGCAGAAAACTAACTGGAAGCAATGGGGAAAGTGAATGCAATGGGTTCAGCCAGCTTGGAGCAGCCAAAGCTCTAATGAACCCACCAAATCCCTGGTGTGGAAAGAGCCAAGGCTGCTCCACACACATTTTTGATCAGAGCAGCAGTGGAAGCACCAGTACAATCCACATGGAACCTCCTCTGATCGTTCTGCCTCAGGGGAACACCCCAACATTGTGCTGAAGTGAGCTGCCAGGAGCCCTTCCCTCCTTCTAGGAAGTTCCTACCCCATAAACCAAGCTCCACTGCACCCACTCTATTAAGCAATAACCAGGTTCCAGCATGGCCTCAAAGGATGACTTACAGACCTCATTTATCAAGCAGTTCTTTGCAGCTTCTTGCACATTTTATTACAGTCTTTTCCTGCACAAACATGGTTCAGCTTATTGCTGGGAGAGTCACCAGACTGTGACCCAGAGGGGAGCAGCTGGTGATCCAGCACTGGGAGCCATTGACTCCACCACCAGAACACCGAGGTGAATTTAATTGTCACTTTATTTAATTTACAGATCACCAGGAGCAATTAGGGTGGCCGATTACCCCGTGTGCATGCAGCCTGTCCACTGGAGACATTTTGCTCCTTGCAGAGAACCAGCACTAAGCCTTGACAACAACATATAAAAACTACTGTGAGAGTTGATGTGAGATTTGAGTGATCTATAGATTCTGGGCAGGCCAAAGGTAGGAATTTGAGCCTTGAGCACTCAGGTTTAATATTGACTGTAATTAAAAGGAGAGGGCCAATTTCCCTGCATCACAACCTGATTGACATCAATAGCATAACAGCAGCAGAAAGCCTTACCCCTGATCTCCAAAATCCATCTCAGATGGAGATGAAGGACAGGATATGCCTGCCCATGGGGCCACAAACCTCTGCTCTCCACGGGCTGCAACATGCATGGAAACCTTCCTTCCTTGGGCCTGGCCCCCACACAATCCCATTGCAGGATGATTTTTTCTTGCAAGGCAGACACCGTCTCCATTTCACCTTCCTCAGAGATGTCCAAGCCCACCAGTGGTGAGTGGTCCCTTCACAGCAGGATGGGGCTGGCTCTGGCAGCTCCATCTCACTTGGGGCTCTTGCAATGGGCTTCAGGGAGCTTTGGGCACAGGCAGCTTCACCACCCAGCTCCCTGTTCCTCCTCAAACCCCTGTGGGGACATAGACTTGGCCCTTTATAACTCTTAGACCTTCCTTGATCCAGTCTGTCTCTCAGCCTCTTCCTTTTCCAGGTCAGGTTTTCCCAACCCAAGTTCTGACACCTGGTTTTCCCTCTCACCAACCCATTTCCATTGCCATTTTTACTTCTTGTCCACACCTCACAGTGCTCCCCTTTTATTTGGGTTCTCTGGTCAAGATGACCCCGAGATCGTAAAAAGTCTTTTCCTCCCAGCCCCGCAGCCAAAGAAGAAGTCCAGATGCATCAGTTTTGCTTCTCAAAGTTGTTTATTTTCTCTTATCTAGAACATTCTTTCTCTGACCTGCTGAGCTCTGTCTAGCAAGTCGGATCGTGGCATTCTGTCTGCCCTCTAGGGCAGTGTTTACATTTATACTATGAACTATGTGTACTTTACTTTATTTATGATTAATTCCCAATACCTATCACCTACGTTAGACAATGTATCTCTAAACCAATAAAAAGTGTCACCATCATAGTGAAAGATGGAGGACAAGAAGAAGGAGAAGAAGGACAAGACACACCCAAATTCCTCCCTCTTGCCTCCTAAACCCCATTCTAAAAACCCCAAAATTCTACTTTTTCACCCTGTGTTTCATTAACTCAAACTCTTGTGACCTGTAAATCTTCAAACAAAGTTGGCAGTTTTTTCCATGGGCTAAAATGGAAGCCACAGGTGTTTTTGACTTTGTGCCAAGGTCTCTGAGCCCCCTGCCAGGGTCTGGAGCCAGCCAGGGCAGCCAGAGGGATGTCCTGGGTTCCCACACCCTTTCTCTCCTGCTCAGAGCGAAAATTGTGGGGACCTTAGCACCCCCAGCCAGCCCTGGTGCCTTTGCTCCCTGGCAAAGCTGATGAAGCCCAGCTCTCCAGGGTGATCTGCAGAGCATGGCTGGTTATTAGTCCTGCAGCAGAACAATCAACACAGTTCCTGTAATGCAGTAAGATGGATTGAAGCTACTTAAGAATACAAGGAAATGGGAATCAGTGCTTTGAAAGAAAAGGAGCCTGACTCACCCAATCCTCTGTACCACAGCAGCCCTGAGCTCACACACAGCCCTTGATGCAATGCTGGGGCTGAGCAGCCCATGGTCAAGCCCTCAGTGGGAGCACCAGCACCTTATCCCAATGGAAATACATGATGTTCCCATGCTGAGGTAATCGGGAGGAAGATACAGCTCTGCTGTGTTGCTCCTGTTCCTTGTTATCAGCAGAGATCGTGCTCTCGCTCCGTGTCTGGTTCTGCACCAGAACAATTCTGCTCTTTGGTAATTTTCCCCTTTTCAAATGTTCTCAGAAAATAAAGACCCAGCTCTTCCCATCGCCTCTGCACCCAGACCTGAGCAGACTGCAAAGTCCCAGAGGCTTCAAGCTACCTGCTCTCCCACTTAATCACAAAGATTGATTCCACACCTCCCTTAAAGAGATGAGGCGTGAGCAAGTACAAGACTCCTTCCCTGACCCAAAAACATTCTTTCTCCACAAATCAATCTGCTGCTTTCTTGAAATCAGAAGAGATGTTACTCAAAAAATCTAAGAAATTATCTATCAACAAGGTAAAAGTCTCCCCTGTGCCAGATCCCACAAGCCCCAGCAGCTCTGGGAAGGAGGGAACACAGAGGTGGCACAGAGGTGTTGGGAAATCTCCTCCACAGAGGCATCTCCTGCCTGAAAAGCTGAGACCAGCATGTGACAGTGATCCTAAAGAAAGAAAAACATGAATCAAATTTTGTCTTTTACTGAGTCGAGTGTCTTTTTCTCTCCCAGAAATCAGGGGCTGTGAGCGCTTCTGTGGAGAAGCCCAAGAATCTGGCAGAAGGAAAATCCAGGGACTGGACAAAAATCCAGTCACCACTTTATAGGCAGGGAACTGAGGTGCTTGGAGACCAGGGCACACCCAGGACTCCCTCTTTACCCATTCCACAAAGCATCTCCTTATTACTCTTGTTTATTGACTAAGTGTAAACTACTGTAGTAGTTCAAGGATGGAGATCTGTGTGGATTTTTTTTTCTGACCCCTGTGCCCCTCTGCCACAAGGCTGGAGGAAAGAGGAGAAAAAACTTGACCTCGTCCCGACTGCTCTAATTAACTGAAATCCTGATTGATTTTGATATGCAGCTCTGGCCTCATTCATCAGCACAACATTTACCCAGATGAGGAGCTGTGCATCAGCTCAGACCACCCTGAGCAGCACAGAGCTCAGCATCTTTCCCATTCTAACCCCTCAATATGTTAGATTTCCTAAGGAAAATCATTCAGTCCCTTTGGGCATAGAGCAAAAATAATCCCTAAGGGCTCAGCCTTGTTCAGTTTGAGGTTTGGGGCTGCAGGAAGCCCTGGCCCTATCAGAACCAGGGCCAGAAGAAGTGATTCCAGGGGCCAGGTCTCTCAGCTCACCTCTTGCAGGACTGGGTGTGCAGCTCCTGTCAGAGACAGCACAGGCCAGCAGGGAGCCACATGGAAGGTCAGTAGGTAGAAATCAAACAGGGAGACTGGAGATAGGATAAAACAAGGCTTGGTATGGAGATTTTGATTCACAGAAGGAAGGGGGAGCCTCAGCAGAGCCCTGAAGTCCAAAGGAAGAGGCTCCAAGCACTTTGCCCACTGGATTTGAAAACCCTATCAGCTGTCAGTTTGATTTTGCTCTCCTTCAAGGATGTGATGGAGAGAGAAAACGAATGCAAGAAAAGAGATAGTGTTGATTTAATTGGCCATATTTGTCACTGGAGCAAGAAAAATAACCCCAGCAACAGCCCTAGCTGAGTGATATACATTTAATTAGTATTTGAGAGGCATTTGCTTTGGCCAATGAAATAAACATATTAATTCTTCATCTCGACCTGACCTTTCCAGGAAAGAGTTGGTCTAACTGGCACTGCCCAATGCTGCTGACACCCATGAGGCCTCTGGTCAGAGGTTTGCAGCTCAACTGCTCTACTGAACCTTCCTCAAACCCTTCCTGGTGTGGATTCTTTAGGACAGAGTCCTGGAAGCACTTGGCCTCAAGCCAGTGGTGCAAAGGCAGAACCAGACAGACCCAGTGCCTGCCCCACTGCTGGGATTCCCACTGCAGGAATTTGTGCTCCATGGCACAAATCCCGCGGGATTAGAGCAGTGACAGGTGATCAAGGAACAACGTTGTACAAATATTTGTTCAGGTCTTCAAAGAGGCTTTTGCAAGGTGCAAAGCAAATAATTTCTGCAGCCACTGTCAGTCCTTCCAGCCAGGCAGGATGGCAGGAGGACAAAGCCATCCATCAGTGTGGCAGCAGCTCTCTAGCCACAGAGAGAAACACAACTTTCCCAGGCATTGTCCTGGGAAAAGTCTGTGAGAAGATCAGAGAAAATAATGAGAAACAATTCTTAACTTGCTGCACCTAGTATTGTGAACATATGGAATGTGTTATGGAGATTTTACCAAAGGGTGGCTTCTTAATGAGCCAGTTGTTTGGATTGGAGGACCAAGTGGGTCCACCTGTATCATAACTGTCTATAAAAACAATGGGTTTCTTAATAAAGATATTAATTATTGATCAGCTTTCTGTAATACATGGAACCTATGCCAATTAATACCTGGCCAGGGGCTCTGCTTGCTTTGACACATCAGCACCTGAGCCCATCTCCTGACAGCAGGCAGAGTTTCCAGGCCTCTCTGGGGCAGGATTTGTGAGGCGTTGCTGTCCCTTTGCAGCACAAAGTCAAGCCATCCACCTCCTCCTTCCCAGGGCCTCGCATTTACCCTGTTGTAACTCCCTCAACTTCACCAGATGGATTTTGGCACCGCTGCCTCTCTTGTCTTTTTAAAGCCCCTTCCTACAGCATGAGGAGACACCTGGCAGAACGGCTCTGCCTGGAAATCCATCCTTGGATTGTTTTATCTCTATTAGTCCTCGCGAGCAGATGACAGGGGAGCACGCACACAGACAGCGTGGGATGAGACATTCACCCAGCTGCTAGTTCAAAGGCATGTCATCATTTATAACACTCCCAGCTATTCCAACTCTACCTACTTGGTCTCACTTAAAAGGAAGAAAGAGCGGCAAGCCGTTTCTAGTTCCGGGTATTTAATTTTCATGGAGATGCTGTTTGTTTTGGTGCCTTTGCTCTCAGGTTTGCACAGTTTCCCCAGCTCCGAGGGGCATTCCGGTTCCAAAGCAGCACTGCCAAGTTGTGCTGTAGCCCTTCAGCATCCCAGTAGTGTGACAGGGATAGAGCACAAACAGCCAGCAGAGAGGAGAGAAGGAGAAGAAGGAGAAGAAGGAGAACCTCTTTGGGTACCCCTTGGCCCTGCCTGCACCTTGCACATCCCCCCCAGGGCTTTTGTAGCCCTGCTGTGCTCCACGTGTGGAGCCTGACATTGACAAGTGAGCCTCTGCTTCCCTGCACTGGGAACGAGTCCAAAACCAATATTGAATCAATCTACTAAAAGGTTTTCTCTCCATTGTGCCAGTATTCCTGTGGGGCCAACCCATGCACACCTCACTGAGATGAAAGACCCCGCCTCAAAGTCCAAGCCTCAGCCAGCCCAGAGCCTCTGCAGCATCTGGGAGCCACAGCAAAGTGGGGGAGAAGCTGCTGTGCTGGACACCTCCATCAGTGTCACAGCCTGCAGGTGACATCCAGCTGAGCCCTTGGACACAGCTCCACCATGCCCAGGTTAAAGCCAGAATTCCTCCACACTCTCACTCCCAGCATGGGCAGCAGAGCCAGCCCCTGGACAGGTCAGGGAAGAGTTGAAAGTGGTGCCTTCACATGTCCCTGAGCTGCTGGTGGGTCTGTGCAGCCTGGGCAGGACTCCTGGCACCTCCAGGACACGCAGGGTGCTCAGAGGAGCAGCACAGACCAGGCACTGCCAGCCCCAGGCACCTCTCCTGCTGTGCAAAGGGCAGCAGAGGGGAGCCCAGACTCCCTCGGAGTTGCAAACCCTCTGAAAATATCGTGGGCACGTTCCCAGCCCATCGCTGGGACGGCGCAGAACTGACTCATCCCCAGAGACTGCAAATGGGCTGATCCAAATTCCTCTGAAGTCCACAGCAAGGCTCATTACCTCCATCTGGCATTAGCTCTGGCTCTTTGCTCACGAGAGCTCCGGGAAGGAACTCCCTCTCCGAGGAGCTCCAGCACAATCAGCTGGGGAAGCATTGCTTCCATCCCAAAGCTGGGAAAAGCCCCAGACCCTTCCCCACCCGCCCTGGGCACACAGCACCGTCCCAGCCGTTCAGGCTGGGCCCAATAGAGGGCAACAATATCACACGAACTGCTTCATTAGGCTAATTGCGAGCAGCCCAGGTGAGAACCGCTGCCCACCTTCCTCCAGGGTGGCTTTATCCCTCCCGTTTCCACCGGGAGCTGAGCGGATGCAGAGGCAGCCCGGGGCTCCAGAGAGGATGGCGTGGTCAGGAAGAACGGCTCCAAAACCTTTGAGTTTTGGATGTCTTTCAGCCAGTTGTGTCGATTTTCCCCTTAATGTGGGACCCTGCCAATCTGCTGATCCCCACTAACCTCTCCTGGGTCCCACAGGTCCTCACTCAGAGCTTGTCTCTCACCTTTCCAGGCTCTGCCTGCCTCTCCCCACCTCCAGCTTATGGCAGCAATAACAAGATGCTCTCCATGTAGCACCATAACCTTCTGCCAGGCTGTTCTGCATAAAGACACCTTAAACACCAGCAAACATTTTCATTAACACCCCTGCTTGCCAGAGGTCTGTCCACAACCCCATCATTGCACCAGCAGCGACATTTCCCCCGCTACAAACCCGTTCTGACCCCTCCAAGCAGAGGAGCAAAGCTGGGGAGGCAGCATCTGTCAGAGTCCAGAGCATCCCTTTGGCTGCTCTGGATGTCTCGAGACCCTGGCAGGGGGCTCAGGGACCTTGGCAGCAAGTCAAAAACACCTGTGGATTCGATTTTAGCCCATGGGAGAGGCTGCCGACTTTATATGAGGAATTACAAGCCAAAAAGGTTTGAGTAGTGTAATAGGGGAATTGACACAGGGTGAAAAAGTAGAATTTTGGGGTTTTTTAGAATGTAATTCAGGGATACAATATGGAGGAATCTGGGTGTGCCCTAGCCTTTTCTTCCTTCTTCTTGTCCTCCATGGCTCGGTGTGATGGTGACACTTTTCTATTGGTCTAGGATAGGGACACACTGTCCAGCATAGATTTTAGGTATTGGTACAGGAACTGTAAACACGGTACATGTAATTTTGAGTATATAATGTGGGAAACGCCCGGGGCTCGAGGCAAACTGCCATGGCTTCTGTACTAGCCGGACCTCGGCAGGTCAGAGAGAAAATATTTTAGATAAGAAGAAATAAACAACCTTGAAAACTCAGCTTCACGCCTTCCAGGCCTTTTCTCTGGCTGCCGGACTAGGGAAAAAGGACTTTCACACTGCTGGGGTCTTGTCAAACCCGACCCCAACAAGCATCCCCCTCACCCCAGGGAATCACCCTGCTTGCTGCAGCTTCCCCAGCTCTGCACCCAGGCACGTCATCCCAACAAGTCTGTGTAATCCTATTGCTCACAGGGAACACATTCCAGGCTGGCAAGCAAGGAATGCCCACGGGATGCTTGGCAGCAGGCAACAGCTCAGAAGAGCTCAGCTAACACAGCTGCACACTGCTGGGCTCTGGATTGCAGCAGGCCTGGCAAAACAGATTTTTGTTTGGGGGGGTGGGGGGGAAAGCAGTACAGAAAGCAGAGCTCTGAGTTGTCTCCCATCAGCAGAGCTACAGGAATCTCCAGTGCTCTAGAGCGGTGAGATGGGTTTGGGTAATGGCTGTGGTGGGATGGTAAGTGATATTTTGTGCTGCATCCCCAGCAGGCAGGCACAGAAGTGCCCATCCGGGGCTGACCTGCCTGGGGGCAGCCACCACTTCAGCTGCTGTGACAAGAAGGTGGAAGTAGAACTGTAGACAACGTCTGGGAGGTGGGATTTCACCCTCACTCCCACCTGGGAGTCCACAGAGGATTCACATGACATCAGCAGAGTCAAGGCTTCACCCTTTCCCCCTGCCAGGGTTAACTCAGCCCCTCTCTGCATTTGGTGACGGTGTGGGTGGCAGCCACATGTGTCCACATCTGGCAGCGTGTCACACTGCACATGTCTCCTGTCATCAGCAGCACCCAAGGAGCATGGTGGAAGCAGCAGAGCTGAAGAAGCTGGGATTTCACTGGGGCTGGCCTCAGAGCCTCAGCCCCAGTGTCCCCCGTGGGCTCCACTGCAGCAGGCGCAGACGGGCAGCTCGTGCCAGAGCAGGGACAAAAGCCTGAATTACCCAAATCCCAGACTCCTGTCCTATCCCAAGCCATCCCCTACCCCCAGCACACCATCTCCCCACCCAAACTTGCTCTCCAGCTTTGGACATCTTTGTGAGAGGCCACCAGAGAGGCTCCATCCCAGCACCAACAAAACCATTCACTCCATGAGCCAGCACAAGGGCGAGACTCAAGAGTTCAGAGGAGAAGAAGCAGGACCCCAGACATGCTGTTGAGCTGAGGGATTAAATTACCTCCCCATTTGGGGAACTGGGAGGAAAGGCTCTGTTTGACCCTGAAACCAGCAGCTGGCACAAGCTGGGAGCTGCAGTTTGACCAAAGCAATTCCTCCCACCAGCAGCTGCTGAGCCCCGTTCAAAGCTGTGAATCCAAAGGCTTGGCCGGGAGCCTGGCGGACGAGCTCGGCTCTCACTGGAGATGTATTTGTTTTCAGCTAGATTTACATGATGAGATGATGAGATCAAAGCAGCTGCACTGAGGTTAGGCTGGATTTACTGAGGGCAGAGCTCTGGGGCATTTGGTTGCAGAGTTTTGCCCCATCCCAGTTTCACCCACGGGGTTCTGATCTGTTTGAAGGATGAGCTGGGTTGATTTGCTGAAGTCCACTGCAGCCTGTGTGCAGCCAGCACCACTCACCTCCCAGCACTAAATCTGCCTCCACAGGGCAGCCTCTGGCAGAATATGCCAAAACCAGCTCCCAGGGCTTGTTTTTTGCTGGCTACAGACTAAGGCCATTCATGTCTGCTCAGGAGATGGACAGACTGAAACCAGGAACAACTGCAAACCCACCTCATGGGACACAGCTGGGGCACTTGTATGAACACACTCAGGTTCTCTTTTCAGGCTGGGGATATTACCAGCTTTGTTTTTCCAGAAAGGGATGGTGTTGGTGCACCTCCAGCAGCGCTGGCACAACCCTGTCCCACAGCAGGGCAGCCAACTTTGGAGCCCTTCTCCCAACCCTCAGATCCCACGCATTCCTCCACACAGCAAACACCAAACGCTCCCACAAGGAGCACTGGCACGTGCTGCTGGAGCAGCCAACTACCAGCCTCCCTCTGCTGTGAGCTGAGAGTTGATCCTCCACTGAAATCCCTGATGCAGCTCCCAGGGAACATCCTCCAAAGCTGATCCCTACAGAGCAGCAGTGCTGGAAGCTGTGATTCACTCCCTGCTCCATCACCATCGGTGGGTGACACCCTCCCACAGCAGCTGTGGTTACACCGGCTCCACCGGAGCAACCTCCCCGGCACCAAAATTATTAGGGCTGAAATTTGGGGGAAGCAGTTTAAAGAACAGATGGTCGTGCTTTGGTATCGCAACACACTGCCAGTTAATTAATGCTAGCTGTAATTAAACTTTACACAAATTAGCTGTCAGCTATGCTAAAGGGAATCATTTCTCTCAAATGCCACCTTGAATCGCTGAGTTGTGAGACTTTTCTACAACGTAATTAAAAGCAGGAGGTTGGCATGGAAAGGGGCGGGTGGCAGGGGAGGGAATAACCAGGAGATGAAAGCTGCAGGCTGGGAAGCAGCTGGAGATCCCCACCCTGCACGAGCTGCTCCTGTCCTTTGGTCTGGGGGACCTCAGGGACTCCACTTGGCTTTTATCTCTCCAAGCAAAGAGAGAGGTTCCTCCCAATGAGTCAAAGTTTTAGCTTGAAGCTGAATTTTCGACTCCTGGAAGGAGAAATGTTTGAGCTCAAGAAGATGTGGTGGGACCTTGGCAGGATCAGGGAAAAGCTGGGTCAGGAGTTGTTGCAGTGATGCCCTTCTTCCCTTTGGAAAAGCAAAAAACAAGATATGTTCAGAGGGAGAGGGCTGGCTTTGACAAATCTGCTTAGATGGAAAAAAGTCTGTCAAAACAGCCATGTTGACATTTTCCAACAAGTCACATTTTATTCTGAGTGATGATTTGGAAATTTTAGCTCATTCCTTGCTTTATGTGTTTGCCAGTGCTCGCTGAGCTGCGAGATGACTAACACAAAAGCACCATGACCAAGCAGGCAGTGCTGGCTTGGGCTGGTGGAAACTGGGAATATTAAGGTTAATTCAGCCCAAATTAGCAGGGATTTTTGGTGGAAATAAATTGGGGAAACAGACAACAACTCTCTTCGCATCAGATACGTCGATGGTGACCAGCAGAGGTTTTCAAACAGGGCCTTGTTTGCACACAAACATACAGGACACACTGTGGCTACCCGAGCATGGTGACAACCACATCTAGAAGAAGCTCCAGGGTCCTAGGAGGCAGGAGATGAGACTGGAGACAAGGCAATCCACAAATAAAGGAGAGCTGGAGAGGAACAAACTCAGAACACAGCCTGCACTGGAGCTCAAATAGCACCTGTGGGTGAGCAGGTGGGGTTCAAGGTGAGGCTGCTCAGCACAATTAAAGCCAATTAGTGCACTCAGGATCCATTAAGTCAAACCACAGCCTTAAGGAGGGACGCAGTAAACCCAGTTAGTCTTAACCCCAGTTAGTCCTCAGGATTATTTCCCCACTTTCCAGTCCTGTGAGACACCTGAAAGCTGTGCAGGTGCTGTGGGTGGAGCACCCCCACCCCAGCCCTGTGTGGGTGGGGTGATGGGCCCCAAATCCAGCCCAGGGGCTGTGCAGGGCCCCCAGGGGTCTGTCTCAGGCAGCCCGAGGCGCTGCTGATGCTCACGTCTCCTGCAGACACGGGTAATTGATATGCCCAGATGTTTTCCACTCCGGGATACAGAGGAAGGCAAAAATCTCCGTGGTTCCTGCCAGAGTGACATGTGGAAAATTCCTTCCCCATCTCAAGTCTGTTAATCAAATCGAGCACTTCAGGGAGATTTGGCAGGCCAGTGCGTCTTGGGGAGGAGTCCCCATGCCCCCATGGCCACGCTTGCTGCCCAACCAGCTTCCACCTCGGGCACCTGGGAGCACAGCTGGCCAGATGTGCGCCCGAGGAACCATTTCTCCTCGACTCCTGCCGACAGCTGGAGGAGGCTCGGGATAAGTTATAGCCACGGCCTTGCTGCAGAGCTCCAAGTGTTGTGAACACCTCGAGGGCAGAGCGGGACACCTTTCCTCCAGGGCAGCAGCGGGAGGGATTTATGAATGAAGGTCAGGAAGGGCCACGGTGACTCTCCCTCCTGCTCCTCCCAAATGCAAACGCCGCAGCTACTCCTCTCCTCCAGCAGCTGAATTAAAGCCTCTGGTTCGTAGCAATATCAAATCTCATTTGATAGGCTCTGAGCAACAGTAAATCCCTGGTCCCCTGCCCTCCACCAGCCTCACTGCCCTGCAGTGTGTCCTCCTCCAAGGTTGCCTTCAGCTTCCAGCAATTAGGGCTTCTCCAGCATTTGGCTTGACAGGCTCTGGGCTCTGCTTCCAGCCTGACACACACAGAGGAATCCAATTCCTCTGCACCAGTGCTCTCCAACCTCTCCTAGGGGAACCCCAAGCCTCCCATGCCCAGGGAAGCCCCTTTACCCTCTGGTGTGATGAGCAGTGCTGGCCCAGCATCCAAGCAGGTTCCCTCAGTCATATTTCCCTGCACACTGTGCAGACTCAAGAACACAGCTTTTCTTTTTAAATTTTTTTTAAATTTATTATTTAAAGCTCAATCAAGGGTCACATCAACTTCTCTTTCTCCTGCAGCTCTGTGCTGGGAGCTCATGATGAGGGAGTTAATACACCCATGACCCCTAAATCCAGTTCTGAGTCACTGCTGCTGCAGGCTCTGCTCTCCCATCCTAGAGGCAAACAATCCAACTCCTTTATGTCCAGCTAAGCTACAGTGGCCTCACACAAAGCAACAAAGTCATTGTTATTGTACACCTGGGGAAAGCTTTTTCTTCCCCAAAACAGCACAAGGCAACCATGGTATGGTGGCATCTGGAGCAGCCAGCACAGGCACAGGGGACTGGGCTGTGCATTGCTGAGGGCTCTGTTTTACTAAAGCAGAGTGGAAAGGCTGAAGCTGGGTGTTGATGTGAGTCTGCACCAAAATTTTTGTCCTTTCTGGATTTCCAAGCTCCTGGAAAGAGGAGCCAGGTTCCCACCAAGCTGCTGTGTTGGGGTCAGGTCTGTGCACGTGAGTGGGTGTCCTGTGTTCATGCAAGTGTGCAGGGCTGGGATGAGATGATCTTCCAGGACCTTTCCAGCCCAGGGATTCTGTGATTATCCCCACTCCCACAGCAGCTCTGGCACTGGGAGTCCCTTCCCAGCTGCCCCTGCTGGCAGGGGGTGCAGGTTTGTTGGGGTCCAGGGCATCCCTCTGGCTGTCTCCAGACCCTGGCAGGGGGCTCAGAGACCTTGGCAGCAAGTCAAAAACACCTGTGACTTCGATTTTAGCCCGTGGGAAAAGCTGTCAATTTTGTATGAGGAATTACAAGTCACAAGGGTTTGAGTAGTGTGATATTTGAGTTAACACAGGGTGGAAAAGTAGAATTTTGGGATTTTTAGAATATAATTCAGCGGGTCAAGACAGAGGAATTTGGGCGTCTCCTAGCCTTTTTTTCCTTCTTCTTGCCCTCCATGGGCTGGTGTGATGGTGACACATTTCTATTGGTTCAAGGTAGAGATTCACAGTCTAACACAGGTGATAGGAATTGGTAATAAATTGCAAACATACACACATAATTTTGAGTAGATAATGTGGGAGCTGCCCAAGGCTCGAGGCAGAATGCTATGGTGGACTTGCTAGGCAGCGCTCTGCAGGTCAGAGAAAGAATAGATAAGAATAGATTTCTTCTTATAGATAAGAAGAAATAAACAACATTGAAAACACAATCAGACGCATTCCAGGCTCCTTCTTTGGCTGCTTGGGCTAATGGAACGAGGACTTTTACGATCTCGGGGTCACCCTGACCTTCTGAACCCCGAGACATCGACACAGGTTGAGGGTAAGAACGGTGGTTTTGCAGCAGGACAGAGGTGGGTGTTTGGTCAGGGCTGGGCTGTGCGGGGTGCTGAGCTGTGCCTGCCCCAGCACACACCCAGAGGCTGCTCCGTGTTCTCCACGCTGTGCCTGGTGCAGATGCTGAGCTGGGGAGGGAGGAAACGCAGCCCTGGGAAGGCAAAGAGAGGACTGGACAGGGGACACAGTGGGTGCTGCTCAGGTGGGTTTGCATTTCCCCCTGCAGCTGTGCCCAATCCCCGTTCCCATCTCACTTGCTGGAGATTTGAGGACTCGGCTGCACTGAGAGCACCCGGATGGTGCAGGGAGCTTTCCTGGAGAAAAGCCCAAACAAACCCCACACACAGACCTCCCCTGCCCAGGTAAAAGGTCTCAGCTGTCACAGGGGGCCCCAGACAATTTGTAGGTGCCACAAATAAAGTTGACAGCATTGACAGGGAACAACTCGAGGATATCACCCGCAGGGAGACCCCACCGGAGTTACAGGCATCAACTGTGCTGAAATTGTTCAATAAATTCCTGGGTTTAAGGCCAGGAGAGAGAGTTCAATCATGCTGGCTGACCTCATCCATCATAATTCCTCCCTTGCAGTGGGAACTGGGGAGATGGGGGTTATTAGAGATGTTTCAGAGTGGTACCTGGAGGTGACTGGACAGGAATGTGCTGCTCCGCCACCCGAAATGCATCTCCCTGCCTGAGTCAGCTCCTGTCTCACACATCTCTCACTAAATCAAAGGTCCCTCGTCCTCCCGGAGGGTAAAGCTGTGCTGTCATCTCAGCAGGGAGCTCTTCTCAGCACTCACTTGCAGGGATTTTCTCCTCGAGGTCCCTCTGCCAGCCCCGCTGATGAGTCAGGTGCGGTGGAGGGCCAGGGAGGTCTCACCCCACCAAATTCCCCATCCAGGAGGGGATTTGTCTTTCAGGTGGGTAACTGGGGTAGGACCACAAAGAGGATTAGAAGGATGGAACATCTCTCCTATGAAGAATGACTGAGAGAGTTGGGATTGTTCAGCCTGGAGAAGGGAAGGCTCTGGGGAAACCCTTCCAGGGCCTGAAGGGGCTCCAGGAGAGCTGGAGAGGGACTTTGGACAAGGGTTTGGAGAGGAACAGGACACAGGGAATGGCTTCCCACTGCCAGAGAGCGGGGTTAGGAGGGATATTGAGAGGGAATTCCTCCCTGTGAGGGTGGTGAGGGCCTGGCACAGGTTGCCCAGAGAAGCTGTGACTGCCCCATCGCTAGAAGTGTTCAGAAAATATCTCCTTAAACTGGAGTGAATTTCATGAGACTTTGCTTGATTTGCCTTTGCTTTATGTGGTGCTCGCAGGGCTGTGGCTGTCAAAAACGCCGTTGTTATTATTATTATTATTATTATTATTATTATTATTATTCACTCCTGCACGTGCACGCCTGCCACTGGCTCAGGTGTCTGTGGGTCGGAATAAATTACAGAAGAAATGTTGGGTTTCATTAAAGCCCTGCTTTCCTCTGGCACTGGGAGTTTCTCTGGTTAGAAGTCAAACTGCACACCAGCCACTTGCTAATTGCTCTTTGCAGAATCAAAGGCTTTAGCCAAAGGGATAAATATGTAAAACTGTCAGGAAGGAAACATTTTCTTCTTGAATTCCAAGCAAAAACTGAATGAATACGGATTTCTTTTGATAATAAGAGCAGCAGAAACAGATATCTGATCTCTGTGGCTAAAGGCTACTTGAAATAGAAGTGAAAGATTCGCTTATCAGGCCAGGATCATTCTGAGCAAGAGACTGAAATTACATTAGGAAAATCATACCTTTGTTTTTCTCCTATCATTGTCTTTTGTTGCTTTAGCCTCTTTTTTTCCAGGTAACTCTGTCACTGAGGTATTTGTTCAACCTCTGCTTTTTCGGACCTGTTAGATCATCTTGCCAAAAAGGGCCAGCACGGAGTGCTGATGAGACAGCAGCACCTGAGCATCTCAAACATTTGCATTTTGGGGGATTTGCGGGATGCCCTGCCCCAGCCACCCACCTCGTTGTCTTCCCTTGATTTCCCATTTTAGCCTTCTTTTCCCAGGCGAGCAGTGACCATTCCTCACTCCCCAGACCTTCGGACAGGGAGATGGAGGATGGAGTCACGCGTTGTTAACCCCCACTTTGCTGTGATTTATTGGGAGCAACGAGGCATGAGGACAGTGAGGGGAATGCTGTGGCTCCATCCCAGCTCGGGGCTGGTTAATAACCCGTTAGAAAGGGAAGGGAAGGGAAGGGAAGGGGGGGGCAGTACTTGCTGGGTGAAAAAGTAGAAGGACGTGGGGTTTTATTTATTTCATGCCTTGGTTCTTAACGAGGAAAAATATCTCTGTTTCAGATGGAGCAGCTTGGAAGTACAACATCTGCAACGTGCCAGGGGTGTTCAGCCTTGAGCAGAGGGGCCAGATCCTGCTCTCAGCTGTGGTTGCAGACTCTTGGGTGGATTTTGGGGTGAAACAACACCTTCCACCTCTGCCTAATAAAGGCAGAACTCCTGCATGTGCCCCCATATTTATGTATTCTTCCCTGGTTTCTGGCTCAGCTTTCATCATCTGATTTGCTTTTTACCCTAAGAATCAAGTTAGTTCACTGATTAAAAAAAAGAAAAAAAGTGATTACTAATTAAATAAATAAATAACAAGAATTAAAAAAAAAAAAAAACCCAACACACCTCTACTGGAAACTGCAGCTTTTTGCAAAACTGACTGTGAAATTTATGGAACGACAGCTAAATTGAATGAAATTAGGAAGAAAAGGGCCTGTCTATTTATGTGAAGAGTTTTCAGCGTTACCATAATTAATTATAACAAACATTTCACATCGCACATTAAATCTCCAGCTCCAAGACTCAGGCTGGTTCCTAACACTCCAGTTTGGGATGAGGGGCTGCCCTCTGAAGGCAACCTCACCTCACCCTCTCCAGCAGAACTCCAGTGCTGGTGTAACGTGGAGCAGAGTGGGGCCCTGCTGAGCATTGAAACAAAGCCACAAGTGCAGTAAAACCTCTTCTGTAGCTTAAAAATATATTAGGCAGGGTTTGTGTCAAGAAGTCAAAGCTGCCCCATGAGCTTGGAGGAGCAGCCAGGCTCCCCCAGCCAGGTGTGCCCGTGGAAATGCCCACCCAGGTGGGAAATAAAACCAGGGCTGTGGGAACCCAGCACATCCCTCTGGCTGCCCTGGCTGGCTCCAGACCCTGGCAGGGGGCTCAGAGACCTTGGCACCAAGTCAAAAACACCTGTGGCTTCCATTTTAGCCCATGGAAAAAGCTGCCAACTCTGTGTGAGGAATTACAAGCCACAAGGGTTTGAGTGGTGTGGTAGTTGAATTAACACAGGATGGAAAAGTGGAATTTTGGGGCTTTTTAGAATGGGGTTCAGGGTTACAAGATGGAGGGATTTGGGTGTGTCCTGACCTGCTTCTCCTTCTTGCCCTCCATGTGTTGCTGTGATGGTGACACTTTTCTGTTGGTTTAAGGTACAGACACACTGCCCAACAGAAATGACAGACATTGGCACGTTACTGTAACCATGGCACACGGAGTTTTGGTATAAAATGTGAACACCGCCCTGAGGGCAGACAGAATGCCATGGCCGACCTGCTGGACAGAGCTCAGCAGGGCAGAGAGAGAATGTTCTGGATAAGGGAAATAAACAACCTTGAGAAGCCGACCCTGCGCATCCAGACTCCT
This sequence comes from Anomalospiza imberbis, assembly GCF_031753505.1. Lineage (NCBI taxonomy): Eukaryota > Metazoa > Chordata > Aves > Passeriformes > Viduidae > Anomalospiza > Anomalospiza imberbis. Next base: position 3,680,118 of record NC_089707.1, read on the forward strand.
CCTTTGGCTGCTTGGGCTGGGAGACGAGGACTTTTACACTCTCGGGGTCACCTCGACACCCGAACCCCAAGACAGGGCAAGCTCCAAAATGCCTTGCACAGACTGTGGGCTTTAAGGAGTTAATGCTGGGCTCAGTTTTGCCCCACTGGTCCTTCCTGCTGCTGCCAGTGCTGGGTAGGTGAGATGGACGGGCGCTAATGACGCCAGCGCTGCTTGTTAGGAGTTAATTAACGACTGGTGCCTTCGGATCCGGATCCGGTGCCACCTGTGGCTCTTGGCTCTGCATAAAGGTTAATTCCCGAGCAAGAGCCTCCAAATCTTCCTGCTGGCTGCCCAGATTGGAAATGGGCTCGGGAAGGGCGGCAGGGATGCAGTGTGCAGGCAGGACAGAGGCAAACAGCGGGATGGGCTCTCCCCTCTCCCAGGCACAGCCCTACCCAAGGCACGAGGGTCTCCTCCAGCAGAGCTCGGCATAGTTCTGAGTCATTTTGGAGTCGTTTTGGGTTCCAGATGCATAATCCTGCCCTGTTGTGTCCTTGGAACCAGCTGTCCCCAGCCCCTGCCCCCGGCTCAGTCGCCCCCACAATTAAATTAAACACGATTAGAACCAAACCAAATGCAGCTACATGGTCACAGGTTCAAAAAAAAAGGGGTGTTGGGGGTGCCTGTGGTGCTCTGGTCACCCCACAGACACCCAGAGGAGGCACAGCATCCTGCATCCATGGCTCTGCTCCAAGACTTTCGTTCCACAGCTGATTTGTGGCTGCCTGTGGCCCTCAGCTCGCTGTGTCAGGAGGTAAATCATAACAAGTTTTTGTGCTTTCAGCAAAAATGAGAAAGGAAAGGAAGCTGGAATAATAATAAAAAGTCCTCCTGCCCCTCAGCAAGGCAATAAAGTGCTGTGGAGCCGTGAGTGCCTCCAGCTGCAGATCCATGAGGGGTGTGGAGGGTTCTGGATGCTCTGCAGCGCTGGGAGCAGGGTGGGACCCTGGGGTGGGTGGGTGTGGGACCCCCTGGTGCCACCCCTCACCACGGAGCAGTGCCAGGGGATCTGGAAGAGCCCTGGGTTTCAGTGCCATGGGCAGGGAGAAGGTTGGAGTGTCCCCTGCATTGCCTGGACTTGGGTGACGTGGAGATGTTTTATTTCCACGGCACTGAGTGATTCAGGTTTGGCTTCTGATACTCAGATAAATATTTTAATTTAATATGCATAACAGGCTAAATATTACAATCCACAGAGCTTGTCCAAACAATCTGCTTTAACCACTTGGAGAAAATGATTGTGCAGAGAGCCTGGAGGAGGATCCCAAATCTCCAGCTTTGTGCTCCAGTGATGACCACTGACAAAACCACTCAACGTCTACTGCAATTTTTAGCCCCTTCTGTGAAACCCAGGGGACAACAGGACAAACTGGGGACAGACAGAAAAGGCCCAGGGTTGGCACACGGTGCCCAGAGCAGCTGGGGCTGCCCCTGGATCCCTGGCAGTGCCCAAGGCCAGGCTGGACAGGGCTTGGAGCAGCCTGGGGCAGTGGAAGGTGTCCCTGCCATGGCAGGGGTGGCACTGGATGGGCTTTAATGTCCCTCCAGCCCAACCCATTCTGTGATTCTCTGATTTTTTTCACCATTTCCAGTGTTCCCCTGAGCAGCTCGTTGGCAGCAGAGGTGCTGGTGAAAAGAGCAGAGTTATTCCTCCTACATCCCATGTAGAATTCTTGATGCTGGACCAAGTCCCAGCATTGCAGATCCAAGGGGGTTGGATTATTAAAAAAAGAAAAATCTTGTTTTGGTGCAGGGTTTGGTTTGAAGCAATTTATGAATTCAACTGCCAGCCAAGGGTGCCCAGCTGGGACCTGTGGGAAAAAAGAAAAAGCAAGAAATACAGTTAGATTCCTCCCCAGACCAAAAACTACCTCAATATTTAAGTAAAAAAAAAAAAGCCAAGTTATGCCAACGCAGCTCCACTGAAAATTTTTACTTAATCTGCTGCCATGATTGAGCCAGATGGATAAAATTAAACCTACTGGGGAAGAGCCACACGTGCTTTTCTTCATTTGCAACCAATATATCAACTCAGCCTTCCTGCATGGATTATGAAACACAAATCTTCCTGCTTTCAGAGGGCAGAAATAAAGCAATAATGGCATAGAATTAATATAAATATTGGGGGAAATCATGTTTCCTGTCATTTAAAGAAGAAATCTTTATACAACAGAAAAGCTGGTAGGTCCATCACGGTGTTGCTGGGTAGAAAAAAATAAAATATCATTAGACAGGACCCAGGAATCATGAGACTGATGCAAAACCCTTCTATTTTTTAAAGCAGAGGTTAAATTGCACCCTTTGATACACGTCCCACGTGGTGTCAGAGCAGCAACAGGGCCTGTGAGGATTACTGGAAGGTAAATCCAAGGCTTGTGCTTCTTTCTGGAGAGCTGCAGGTTTGCTTTGGCACTTCAAATGCTGGGTTAAGTATGCATTTTGTGTGTTTGTAAATATAAATATGGATATATAATCTCTGCCCCTCCTTCCCATCCTTTTGGGGTTATGGAGACATCCCTGCCTCCTCCTTCCAGGCAGCAAATCCATTATGTAGATGGAGCTGCCTTTGACTCATCAGCCTGTACCTTTTATGCATTTTGGCAGAGAAACATCATTGACTCATGGCATAAATCAAATATTTCTCCCCATGAAGCTCCAGGCAGGCTGTGAACGCTTTCATTATGGTTTGGGGACACCCTGTCCTGGCCAACACGGCTTGGACCCAAATCCTTCCATCCTTATCCCTTGCATAAGCAGAGGGGAAGGTGGTGGGGGGCTCAAGCCAGCCCCAGGATGGGGAGTTGGGGACAGGGCTGTCCCCTTTCGAAGTGATTTCTGCAGCACTGGGACAAGGGGTGGAGGGACACAGGGAACGGCTTCCCACTGCCAGAGGAGATGGATTGGATTTTGGGAAGGAATTGTTCCCTGGGACCCTGCCCTGGCACAGGGTGCCCAGAGCAGCTGGGGCTGCCCTTGGATGTGTCCAAGGCCAGGCTGGAGCAGCCTGGCACAGTGGAAGGTGTCCCTGCCATGGCAGAGGTGGCATTGGGTGGGCTTTAATGTCTCTTCCAAACCAAACCAGTCTGGGATTCTGTGATAGCCAGGGATAATTTGCAGCCTGGGAGAGAGAGGAAGGGAAGGGAGGAAAGGAAGGAAAGGAAGGAAAGGAAGGAAAGGAAGGAAAGGAAGGAAAGGAAGGAAGGAAAGGAAGGAAAGGAAGGAAAGGAAGGAAAGGAAGGAAAGGAAGGAAAGGAGGAAGGAAGGAAGGAAGGAAGGAAGGAAGGAAGGAAGGAAGGAAGGAAGGAAGGAAGGAAGGAAGGAAGGAAGGAAGGAAGGAAGGAAGGAAGGAAGGAAGGAAGGAAGGAAGGAAGGAAGGAAGGACGAAGGAAATTCAGAAGGAAGGAAGTTCAGAAGGAAGGATGTTCAGAAGGAAGGAAGTTCAGAAGGAAAGAAGGAAGTTCAGAAGGAAGGAAGGAAGTTCAGAAGGAAGTTCAGAAGGAAGTTCAGAAGGAAGGAAGGAAGGAAGGAAGGAAGTTCAGAAGGAAGGATGTTCAGAAGGAAGGAAGTTCAGAAGGAAGTTCAGAAGGAAGTTCAGAAGGAAGGAAGGAAGTTCAGAAGGAAGTTCAGAAGGAAGTTCAGAAGGAAGGAAGGAAGGAAGTTAGGAAGGAAGGAAGGAAGTTCAGAAGGAAGGAAGGAAGTTCAGAAGGAAGGAAGGAAGTTCAGAAGGAAGTTCAGAAGGAAGGAAGTCCAGAAGGAAGGAAGTCCAGAAGGACGGAAGTCCAGAAGGAAGGAAGTCCGGAAGGAAGGAAGTCCGGAAGGAAGTCCGGAAGGAAGTCCGGAAGGAAGGAAGTCCGGAAGGAAGGAAGGAAGGAAGGAAGGAAGGAAGGAAGGAAGGAAGGAAGGAAGGAAGGAAGGAAGGAAGGAAGGAAGGAAGGAAGGACGAAGGAAGTTCAGAAGGAAGGAAGTTCAGAAGGAAGGAAGGAAGTTCAGAAGGAAGGAAGGAAGTTCAGAAGGAAATTCAGAAGGAAGTTCAGAAGGAAGGAAGTTCAGAAGGAAGGAAGGAAGGAAGTTCAGAAGGAAGGAAGTTCGGAAGTTCGGAAGGAAGTTCGGAAGGAAGTTCGGAAGGAAGTTCGGAAGTTCGGAAGGAAGTTCGGAAGGAAGGAAGGAAGTTCGGAAGTTCGGAAGGAAGTTCGGAAGGAAGTTCGGAAGGAAGGAAGGAAGGAAGGAAGGAAGGAAGGAAGGAAGGAAGGAAGGAAGGAAGGAAGGAAGGAAGGAAGGAAGGAAGGAAGGAAGGAAGGAAGGAAGGAAGGAAGGAAGGAAGGAAGGAAGGAAGGGAGGGAGGAAGGAAGGAAGGGAGGAAGGAAGGGAGGGAGGAAGGAAGGAAGGAAGGAAGGAAGGAAGGAAGGAAGGAAGGAAGGAAGGAAGGGAGGGAGGAAGGAAGGAAGGGAGGAAGGAAGGGAGGGAGGAAGGAAGGAAGGAAGGAAGGAAGGAAGGAAGGAAGGAAGGAAGGAAGGAAGGAAGGAAGGAAGGAAGGAAGGAAGGAAGGAAGGAAGGAAGGAAGGAAGGAAGGAAGGAAGGAAGGAAGGAAGGAAGGAAGGAAGGAAGGAAGGAGGAAGTTCAGAAGGAAGGAAGTTCAGAAGGAAGGAAGGAAGTTCAGAAGGAAGTTCAGAAGGAAGGAAGGAAGTTCAGAAGGAAGTTCAGAAGGAAGGAAGGAAGAAGGAAGTTCAGAAGGAAGGAAGTTCAGAAGGAAGGAAGGAAGTTCAGAAGGAAGTTCAGAAGGAAGTTCAGAAGGAAGGAAGGAAGGAAGTTCAGAAGGAAGGAAGGAAGGAAGGAAGGAAGGAGGGAAGGAAGGAAGGAAGTTCAGAAGGAAGTTCAGAAGGAAGTTCAGAAGGAAGGAAGGAAGGAAGGACGAAGGAAATTCAGAAGGAAGGAAGTTCAGAAGGAAGGATGTTCAGAAGGAAGGAAGTTCAGAAGGAAAGAAGGAAGTTCAGAAGGAAGGAAGGAAGTTCAGAAGGAAGTTCAGAAGGAAGTTCAGAAGGAAGGAAGGAAGTTCAGAAGGAAGTTCAGAAGGAAGTTCAGAAGGAAGGAAGGAAGGAAGTTCAGAAGGAAGGAAGGAAGGAAGGAAGGAGGGAAGGAAGGAAGGAAGTTCAGAAGGAAGTTCAGAAGGAAGTTCAGAAGGAAGGAAGGAAGTTCAGAAGGAAGGAAGTTCAGAAGGAAGGAAGTTCAGAAGGAAGGAAGGAAGTTCAGAAGGAAGTTCAGAAGGAAGGAAGGAAGGAAGGAAGTTCAGAAGGAAGGAAGGAAGGAAGGAAGGAAGGAAGTTCAGAAGGAAGGAAGGAAGTTCAGAAGGAAGTTCAGAAGGAAGGAAGGAAGTTCAGAAGGAAGGAAGTTCAGAAGGAAGGAAGGAAGGAAGGAAGGAAGGAAGGAAGGAAGTTCAGAAGGAAGGAAGGAAGGAAGGAAGGAAGGAAGGAAGTTCAGAAGGAAGTTCAGAAGGAAGTTCAGAAGGAAGGAAGGAAGTTCAGAAGGAAGTTCAGAAGGAAGGAAGGAAGGAAGGAAGGAAGGAAGTTAGGAAGGAAGGAAGGAAGTTCAGAAGGAAGGAAGGAAGTTCAGAAGGAAGGAAGGAAGTTCAGAAGGAAGTTCAGAAGGAAGGAAGTCCAGAAGGACGGAAGTCCAGAAGGAAGGAAGTCCGGAAGGAAGGAAGTCCGGAAGGAAGGAAGGAAGGAAGTCCGGAAGGAAGGAAGTCCGGAAGGAAGTCCGGAAGGAAGTCCGGAAGGAAGGAAGTCCGGAAGGAAGGAAGTCCGGAAGGAAGGAAGGAAGTCCGGAAGGAAGTCCGGAAGGAAGGAAGGAAGGAAGGAAGGAAGGAAGGAAGGAAGGAAGGAAGGAAGGAAGGAAGGAAGGAAGGAAGGGAGGGAGGGAGGGAGGAAGGAAGGAAGGAAGGACGAAGGAAGTTCAGAAGGAAGGAAGGAAGTTCAGAAGGAAGGAAGGAAGTTCAGAAGGAAGGAAGGAAGTTCAGAAGGAAGTTCAGAAGGAAGTTCAGAAGGAAGGAAGTTCAGAAGGAAGGAAGGAAGGAAGTTCAGAAGGAAGGAAGTTCAGAAGGAAGGAAGTTCGGAAGGAAGTTCGGAAGGAAGTTCGGAAGGAAGTTCAGAAGGAAGTTCGGAAGGAAGTTCAGAAGGAAGTTCGGAAGGAAGGAAGTTCGGAAGTTCGGAAGTTCGGAAGGAAGGAAGTTCGGAAGGAAGTTCGGAAGGAAGTTCGGAAGGAAGTTCGGAAGGAAGTTCGGAAGGAAGTTCGGAAGGAAGGAAGGAAGGAAGGAAGGAAGGAAGGAAGGAAGGAAGGAAGGAAGGAAGGAAGGAAGGAAGGAAGGAAGGAAGGAAGGAAGGAAGGAAGGAAGGAAGGAAGGAAGGAAGGAAGGAAGGAAGGAAGGAAGGAAGGAAGGAAAAGAAAAACTAGAAAAGCAGAACGCAGCTGAGATCAGGTTGTGGGGAAGCAGCACGGATCAAATCTGACTCTTTGGGGCTCTGAGGTCCCTCCCAACCCAACCCACTCTATGAATGTGTATTGGTGGGGTCTGCAGGTGAGTGGAACCCAGAGCCTCGTGTTCCACCACGTCACTGCCCCAGAACTGAGCCCACACGTCCCCTCCCCAGCCCTGCAGCCAGAAGGACCCAAGAACCACCATTAGAGGCTCCTTTAGGAACATTCCAGCCCAAGGCTCTAAAAGCAAGTTAGGGACTGGGGGAAAAAACGCAAATTAATTTAATAAGAGCTTAATTGGATTCTCCACAGCAGAGAAAGCTGCTGCTTCCCAGCAAATGTCCCCTGCAGCAGCTGATGAGGCCACATGCTCCCCCAGTTCCAACAGGGCTGCAGAAACTCAAGTCTGTCCTTGCATCTGGGCTTTTCCTTTCAGCCCCACGAGCCTGGCCCAGCCAATATCCACGGGGTGATGGTGCTGCAGTGGGAGCAGCCCCCAGTGAGGGGAAAACACTGGCACAGGATCCCAGGCACAAAAAGGGGATGAGTTTGTCCCTGAATACTTCACACAGCTCCAGGAAGTAGCTGTTTCTCGGGGGTCCGGGTGTCGAGGTGACCCCGAGAGTGTAAAAGTCCTCGTTTCCCAGCCCGAGCAGCCAAAGGAGGAGTCTGGAATGCGTAGGGTCAGCTTCTCAAGGTTGTTTATTTCCCTTATGTAGAATATTCTCTCTCTGCCCTGCTGAGCTCTGTCCAGCAGGTCGGCCATGGCATTCTGTCTGCCCTCAGGGCGGTGTTCACATTTTATACCAAAACTCCGTGTGCCACGTTTACAGTAACGTGCCAATATCTGTCATTTCTGTTGGGCAGTGTGTCTGTGCCTTAAACCAACAGAAAAGTGTCACCATCACAGCAACACATGGAGGGCAAGGAGAAGGAGAAGCAGGTCAGGACACGCCCAAATCCCTCCATCTTGTCCCCTGAACCCCATTCTAAAAAGCCCCAAAATTCCACTTTTCCACCCTGTGTTAACTCAACTACCACACTACTCAAACCCTTGTGGCTTGTAATTCCTCACACACAGTTGGCAGCTTTTTCCACGGGCTAAAATGGAAGCCACAGGTGTTTTTGACTTGGTACCAAGGTCTCTGAGCCCCCTGCCAGGGTCTGGAGCCAGCCAGGGCAGCCAGAGGGATGTGCTGGGTTCCCACAGCTGCTAACTGCAGCCAGGGCCCAAAGCTCCTCCACAGCAGGTGGGACCCCTCAGGCCAGCGGGGGTCCCCACTGCATCTCACTCCATTGAGGTGGAGTTTTCCATGAGGAGGACAAACCCAGCCTGATTGTAAGAAGAAATTTCGATGAAGATCCATGTGTGGAGTGCAGGTGTCCCTTCAGGTGGGATTTACTGTCACAGACCTCATCCCTGGGGCTCCTGGGCACTGTCAGCCTCCATCCATCCCTGACCACCCTCTCCCAACCAGCATGGCTTTGTTGTCCTTCCTCCCACTGACCCTGACCAGCTCCAAATAGAAGTTGCGTGGAGCAAAGCTGCATTAAATCAACGAGCCAACGTCCCTGCTGCTCAGATAAGCACAGCCACCAGGGTCTCTCTCTGCCTTTAGTCTTTAGCTGGAGGATTCTCAGAGCCAGGAAACCCAGGGAGACTCATTAGAGGGAGCAGCACTTGTGGCTGGGTTTGCAGAGTGTCTCTGCAGCCTCCTCCTCTGCAGGAAGCCCTGCCCTTGCTCTGATCTGGGATGCAGCATGCCGAGCCACGAGGCTTTCAGAAATAAAATGCCATTAAAATAGTTTTAATCAGAATTCCTCCAGCCAAGGCACAGCAGCCAGAGAACCCGCTGTCTTTGGCAGAAAGGAGAGTGGAGAAATTAAGTGATTTCAAAAAGCCTGACTGTATCTCACTCTGTGGAGGTGGACCTGGAGCTTTTCATGAGGAGGAGAAACCCAGCCGGATTGTAGGAACAAATTTAGATGAAGATACGAAGATCCAGCCGCAGCTCCTGCCTCTGATGGAGTTTTTCTCCTGGCAGTTTCTCCATGCCTCGACTTCCCCAGCAATCTAACAAGCTTTTGCTTCTCTTTTCTCCTCCCTTTCCTCCCTCTTCAGAGCCAAGGTTGTCCCAGGGTGTTTGCAGAGCCGCGTTTTGATCTCAGCTTCACGGCTGCAGTGAAAGCAAGGTGGAGAAATCAGGCTGGCAGGCAGGGAGCTGGCAGGAGCCCGTCAGAAATCAACCCCAGAGGCAACATCTTAAGGAGCAATCCTGATGTTTGTGGATTCCAGCTCCCCTTTGGCACGTGGGGAACGCTGTAGGACCAAGGGTTTATACTAAAAATTAGCTAACCCCGGATGTGAGAAGAAATGATGATGTTTGGTTTTAGATTAGAAGGTTGAAGGATAGTTTTATTAAAACTATATTACATTAATATATTATTTAATAGATATTATTTTATTTAATATATATTTATTTATTTATTTATTTATGGGGGTTTGTTTTGTTGAGCATTTGTGACACAGTTGGATTTGATTGGTTATTGAATTTAAACAATTTTTACTATAATTTAATTAATTACTTTATAATAATAATATAATAAAACAATAAAAGTATATAGTATTATTGTATATATTTACCATATAATATTATTTATTTATATATTATTATATTTATTATAATATATAATAGTATATTATAATTATTTAATATAACACTATATTATCTATTATATTATAATAATATATAATAATTTTAATACTAAATTTTACATGGGGAAAACAAAGGAGTAGAGATAAAGATTGCTTTCTCTTCTTCTCTCTGTGTTTGGTTTTTTTTCAGAGACAGAATTATGTCTCTCTTTCCAGAGAATTTGAATGCCACAAGAGTTGGATCCAACAGCAGTGGGGTGCATCAAAAACTCTGTTTCACCCAAAATGTGGCTCAGCTTCACACACAACGAGGGACATTTTAAAATTACATTTTTAAAAGTGTTTTTTTTTTTAACTACACTCTGTCTGAGAGTAGTTCATTTTTCCAGAGCCTGAGATTCTGATTTTATTAGGGCAAGTTTTAACCTTCTGCCCACAAGAGCCAAACCCACCACGCTCAGAGCAACCCACCCATGGTGGCCCTGGGCAGGTGGCAGGAGGGGGTGAGGGGTCCCTGAAAATCATTCAAATGCCTGGAGAAATATTTGGGAGTGGAGACCTGGAGTGCACGGCAGCCCAAGCATGAGTGCATCCACTTCAAAAAGCAAACAGATGGTTTATAGCCCAGAGAAACAGGAAAGCAGTGAGTGGATGTGCAGGGAAAAGCCAACAAAAGCCAGACGTTCAGGATTGCTTGAATAACTTTAAAATACACTTTTAATGCATAAATTGCTATGAATTGGGGTTTTCCCCCTCTATTTCAGCATGTGAAGGCTCTGCCTATTTCCACCCCAAATGGAGGAGCAGGCTACCCCACTATCTTTTCTAGGGAAAGTTAGGGTCCAGCTCTTATTGTCCTGCAAAAAAATCCCTTCCCCTCACACACCTGGAGGCTGCCAGAGCCCAGTCCTCCCAGTTGCCATCCCCAAACCCCAGTGCCAACCACCAGTGCAGTGCTTTGCTGGACAGGCATCATCCCCAGGAGGTTCCTGTCCATGGAGACGTCACAGCCCCAGATTTAATTAAAATAAAATATCCCACGCCAACAGGAGCCTCGTTGTCTTTCAGGGTTGTCTTGATAATTATAAAATAAATTGCATTTCTATTGCTCCTTTCATCCCTGGATCTCCATGTGTTTTACAAGCGTTAATTAATTTAGCTTTCAAATAGCCCTTCCCTCTGATGCCACATAAAAATTTAATAAACAGGTACTGGGAGAGGCAGGGACCTGCTCTGGGACATAAGGACGGCCAGTGGCCAGCACAGAGGGAAAGCCCCAAATCCTAGAACTTGTAAGAAATGGGAGTGTCAAAAAAGAGGGAAAATGCTGTGAATTAGGGATCTGATCCTCCAATTTCCCTTTGGGACCCCAGAGCCCCCCGTGGCTCTGTGCCAGTGTGGGAATTGCTGCCAGGGAAAGGAAAACCCAGGGTGGGAGTGTCAGGAGCTGGTAAGGCACATGACATATTGATGGAATTAGAACACATTTAGGGAAATCTACAAATAGGTTTTTTCCTCTTTTTTTTTTTCTTTGCCTTTTTTTTTCTTCTGTTTCCCTTTTTTTTTTTTTTTTTTTAGCTTTAAAGAATAACACTGACTGTCTCAAGCTGTGGTAATGCATTCAGGCAACACAACTGAGTCAGAGCTAATTGAATTTAAAAGCAGGTATTACATCTGTGCCTTCGGAGTGAGTACATCCTGAAAATCACTTCAGTGATGAAGTGTTTTACCCAACTACTACTTAATCTTTTTACATAGAAAGCAGAATTAACCCCGCTGTGCAGCCTTCATTAAGGAAACCAAATGAAGTTACCTGGTGAGATTCAAATGTGCTCCAAGTGGTGAAACTTCAGCTGAAGTTTCTTAAATCTGGAGGGACTTTTCTTTCTTTTCTCTCTCTTTTTTTTTGTTTTTTTTTTTTTTTTTTGGCTAAAAATCCTACAAAGTGGTTTAAACCAGGTCAGTTATCTGGGTCTTGTTTCACTTTCAGTCATTAAATCTGAGAGGAAATAAGCACACCAGGCCCTGTGTATAAATGTGACCTGGAGAAATGGGTCAGCTTCCAGCCCCCTGTCCCTGGAACCATCCCTGCCTGCCCTCTTTTCCCCATTCCCACCCTGTCCAGACTCTCTCCAGGAGGATAAAATAAATAAAGGAGAATGAAGCCTTGAAGAATGCTCCAGAAATAATCCAAGCCCCCTCTGCAGCAGCACTGAGCGTCACCCAGAGCCTCCTGCTCCCCCTGGGAAACAGGACAGGGCAGCAGCCCTAAAGCACCAAGACATGGATCCTTTGTGGGCAGAGAAAAAACCCACAGCTCTTTGTATAGAGACAGAGTCATAAAATGGTTTGGAAGGATATTAAAGATCATCTAGTTCCAACCTCCTATATATACATACACATATATATTTGTGTGTGTGTGTGTGTGTGTGTGTGTGTGTAATATTTATATTTATATTTATATTTATTATTTATATTTATATTTATATTTATAACATATAATATATAATATATTATATATATATAATACATATATAATATATTAAAACTATATTATATGTCATATATAATATATAATGTATAATGTATAATATATTATATATATAATATATATTATATATATAATATAATATATATAATATTATATATATATAATTATATATATACCCATGTAATAGATTTATACACACACTTACATGTATATATTCAAGTATATATACATATATACATACATATATATATATATATACTTATATAGGTATTTTTACTTTACATTCTATTACTTTTTACACTTGGTGTATTACTTTATGCATATATTTATATATATATATATATATATATTTATATATCACACATATATATATCCCTTGATATACTCGGTCTGTTACTTTACTCCAAGCAAAAGCCCCAAGCACTGAACTGAGCTCAGGGCTCATTGCACCCACCTTGCTCCCATCCTTGGGCTGCTGCAGGGTCCTGGGGGAGGAGGCAGATTCTCCTTCTCTGGGCCAGAAAAAGAGCAGGAAAAGCAGCCCAAAGAACCATCTGTGAAGCTATTCCAGCAAACCAACATTTTTGGCTGGCTGTATTTATCCATCAGTTCCCAAGGCAGCCACGAGGGAGCTGGGAAAGCTGTGGGGATCCCCTCGATGCTTCATGAATTTCAAGCGCAGACAATTGATTTACATCGGCAGGAATTTGCATGGGGAGAAAAAAAAAAAACTGGGAAAAAAAATGACTAAAAAATGAGCTCTTCACCATTCATTAATTTTCTCTAAAATTCATTCATCCAATTAGGCAGCTGAAATGGCGCATTGTAATTTAGATACCCTGTGACACACCATGACTGTTGATGGTTCCTGATTCAAAGGGAACAGAAATGGAATCAATCTCAGGCTATGGGCTCTTCAAAACCTAATTTCCTTCTAGTTCTGAACCAGGAAATCATCCAGAGAAATCAGGAGAGGTTCAAATTTAGGTTGGGCATCAAGGAATGAAGGAGGTTCTTTGCTCACAGCTCTAAATTTGGGGGAATTTTTCCTTTATGAAACATCTCATCACTTATTATTGATGGATCTGGAACAGGGGCACCCACCCTTGTGTGTCCACCCCAGAGAGAATCTCCTACAGCACCACCTAACTGGGGGTTCATTTTCAACCTCTGCATCTTCATGAGCAGCAAGAGGGTTTTTTTTTTGGAAGGCAAAAGCCAGGACAGGAGGTTTGTGCTGCAGAGGACAGGGTTTAACTGCAATAAACAGGGGGATTTTATGTTGCCTCTTTGCCATTAAGAGTCTCTGCAGTTTGCTGACCGAAGTGGAAGGGGTCGTTTTCAGGGTGATAAAGCAGCGCCCTGGGGATGTTCCCAGCCAGGTCTTCCCACTCCATGTGGTTTGACCCATTTTGCAGAGAAGGACAGTGAAGCACTGAGTATGTTCAAGCTTTTCAAGGTAGTTTTCAAGTTGAATAAAGTTGCAATTCCAGAAAAGAAATCTCACTGAGGTCCTAAAACGTGTGGAAATGATGTTTTCCCCCCCCCGTTTCTCTTCCTGACCTCACTGGGAGTAAGGACACTCTATCCACTTGTCCACAAAATGCACTTAAGTGTCCCCATTTAACACAGCTGAAGAGGGAAATTTGGGGCCAGGCTGTCATTTGGAGACTTTCCACAAATCTTCCCAATCACAGGCTGTGGAAGAGAGCTGAGGACTTCACATTCCCCCAAGGCTCACAAATCCCCAGGGCTGGGCACAGGGTCCTGTCCCCCTGCAGGAGCACAGAGCAGCAAGAACACAGCAATAAATATTCCAGGCAGCTGGTTCCCTCCTGTGAGTGAATATGGAGATATATATAGAGACGTGCTTGGAGAGTTATGGGCAACTCATCATCATAACATGTGAGCACTTATTGAGTTTCCCAGGATTTAGGGTGAGATCCAGAGATGCACTTTAGGTGCTGTAGCTTAGGTAATGAGATGCCTAAAATAGGTTCTGGGAGGCTCAAGGACACGTTTCCAGGGTTTGATGCAGAGACCAGGGCTCTCCATGAGGGAAGTCTCTTTTCCTTGGCTGCATCGGAGGATTTTCCTGATGTTCCTCTGAAACCTTGGGGCTTTTAATCCGGGATTTAAATCCACATCCTCATCTTTAGTCCAACACCTTGGCTCCCAACACACACAGTGCCAAAACCTGGATACAACCCATGATTTGGGGAGTCACAGAAGCTTTTTTTTCCCCCACTATCACTTGTAAAATCACGGAATGGTTTCACAGAATTCACAGAATTCACAGAATTCACAGAATTTACAGAATTCACAGAATCACTGGGTTGGAAGAGACCTTAAATATCATCAAGTCCAACCCAGCCCCAACACCTCAACTGAACCCTGGCACCCAGTGCCACATCCAGGCTTTGTTAAACACACCCAGGGCTGGTGACTCCACCACCTCCCCGGGCAGCCATTCCAGAGCTTTATCACCCTTTCTGTAAAAAACTTCTTCCTAATATCCAATCTGTATTTCCCTTGAAATTTGGGTTGGGCGGGATCTTAAAACAACCCAGTGCCACCCTTGCCATGGCAGGGACGCCTTCCACTGTCCCAGGCTGCTTCAAGCCCTTTCTAGCCTGGCCTCAGATCTCCAGAACTGCCTGCTCCTGGAGGAGCAGGGGACCCAAACCTCCCCAAGCAACTCTGCACCCTGAAGGATTGCTCCACTGCCAGGAGAAGCACCTGCCTTTTTTTTTATTCCTCAAAAAAGAATTAAACCACAGAAACACAGAGTTAAGATCTGGAGGCAAAAAGGAAACTCCTGGTGCCAGGTCCTGTCGGCACTGGGGAAAAAAAAAAAGGTCCCCAGTCCCCAAAAGCCTCCCAGAAAAAAAAAAACAGGAAGAAGTAAATAAATTTCACTGAGCCTTTTGAAATGGTTTAATTGCCTTTGTGCTCTAATTGCTCCTGGTTTTACAGCCTCATTTCTTGTCATAAAATTAGTCCCACTTTTTATGCTTTTTCCTTTTCTACTGGTCTGTGATTATTATTTTTTAATTGCTTTGGTGTGTTGATCTCTCCCACGTCTCCCCCGGGAAGGGGAAGAGGGACCTAATTCTGCGGCTGTCGCCTGCATGGAGGATGCTGCAGCTGCTGAGAGGAGATGGACGCTCACATTTTGGGGTGAATATTAACACTAACCCTCCCAAACTGTCACAAATACCCGAGAGCAGGGCTGGGCACAGGGACTCTGCATCCAAGCAGGGGAGGAAGCAGTGCTTAGGAGCACAGCGACTTCTGGCAGGGTTTTACTGGGGAAGGATTTCTTGCTACAAACCACAACCATCAGGAACACAATGAAAGCATAGGAAGGAACCAAAGCACCTGAAAAAGGTGAAAACTGTGTCATCTGTAACCCGTTTAATAAGCATCCTATTTCAGCCAGCAGCAAGGCGTCCTCCCAGCACAGCATCTCTGTTTGTCTGGGGTTGATGTACAGCTGCAATAGGAAGCCAGGCGTGAAGTTTATTAAGGCTGGGTAATTTCTATCAGTTCTGTGTACTATTGATTCCATCTCTACTGCTATCTTGCCCCGTCTGGACCCAAAAAGTGATTTAAAAACAAGAAAAAAAAAAGGCATATAATTCTTTAAAAATTGCAAGTTGTGGGACGTTGCCATTTTGGATGCATTAGCAGCATGCTGCAGAGGAATGTGTCTGAGACACAAATCTAATTAAGGGGACTTTGATGATGTTGAGACTAAAAATGAGGGAGTACTTTGAGCTGAACCAAAACACGAAGTTGAATCTGAACTTAGCTCCACAAATTTCTGTCTCAGGGGTGAAGGAAAATTGGATTTGCTTTGGCTTTCAGCCAGCCTTGCTTCATCCTGAACTAGCTCTCCACTGTCCAACCTCTCCCACGTCCTTGGAGTTACTCCCAGTTTGTGGCATAAGCAAGAGTGAGCTCAGAGGAGCAGCTCTTCCCACCGTGATGCTCAGGGCTGGCACGGGTCCACCTCGGTGCAAGTCCTGTAGTGTCAGAAATGCAGATCCTCAATGCAGAACAGCAAACCTTGAAGCCTCCTCCGGGGCTCCAAGGGGTTGCCCACATCTCCAGCCCAGCCCAGAGCTTCCCTGCTGCTCCTCTGTGAAATGAAGCCACAGCAGGAAGGAGCCGTGTCCCACACACATCCCAGTCCCACCCCAAGAGCAGCATTCCCAAGTGGACCAAGCTTTGTCTTGTCAGAGTCCAGGACATCTCCCTGGCTGCCCTGGCTGGCTCCAGAACCTGGCAGGGGGCTCGGAGACCTTGGCACCAAGTCAAAAACACCTGTGGCTTCCATTTTAGCCCGTGGAAAAAGCTGCCAGCTCTGTGTGAGGAATAACAAGCCACAAGGGTTTGAGTAGTGTGGTAGTTGAATTAACACAGGGTGGAAAAGTGGAATTTTGGGGCTTTTTAGAATGGGGTTCAGGGGACAAGATGGAGGGATTGGGCGTCTCTTAGCCTTCTTCTCCTTCTCCTTGCCCTCCATGTGTTGCTGTGATGGTGACACTTTTCTGTTGGTTTAAGGCACAGACACACTGCCCAACAGAAATGACAGACATTGGCACGTTACTGTAAACGTGGCACACGGAGTTTTGGTATAAAATGTGAACACCGCCCTGAGGGCAGACAGAATGCCATGGCCGACCTGCTGGACAGAGCTCAGCAGGGCAGAGAGAGAATGTTCTGGATAAGGGAAAATAAACAACCTTGAGAAGCCAACCCAGCGCATTCAGACTCCTCCTTTGGCTGCTTGGGCTGGGAAACGAGGACTTTTACAATCTTGGGGTCATCCCAACATACAGACTCTGAGATTTCCCCACAGCTGGATCATCAGCCTCGTGTCCTGGGCTCCAGGAAACAAAACAACAGCAGTGACAGAGCAAGCTGGACACAGATCCCAGCTGAACCCAAACCTCCCCAGAGCTGTGGGATGCAGGAGTTTGGGTCAGGCCTGTCTGTACCCAGTTCATTGGCTCTCTCAGCTAAGAGGCACCACCCCTCTGCAATGACATTGAAAACATAATAATTGAGAAATCAAGTCCTCTCCTTTGGCCCATTGTCCCTGTGAGGCACAGGCACAGCCTGCCCTGTCCAGGCTCAACCCTGCACTCCCACAGCCCTCCCTACCCTGCCATCACCACAAATGTTCTTATCTTTCCCAATTTTCCATGGGGTTAGGTCACCTCCGTTCCCTTACCAGGAAATCCAGGGCCATCAAGCACCGCAGAGCCATGGCACAAGGAGAATTTGTCCTGGCTGGACTGAAAAAAAAGAAGTGAAGTAGAGTTGAAGGCTGCAAGATAAGTTGCGGGAATGAGAGTGCTTTGTGGGATATCATCCAATTCCTGCTGGACAAAATCCATCATCCCCTTGGTACTCAACTGCCTCTGTGCCCAGAGACACCAAAGGTATCCAGAAGCCTCAAAGACCTCCAAAACTTTGTCCTACCAAGTCGGGGTGGAGCACCTGGGGGGACATTGAAGGGAAACCCCAAATGAAGTTGGTAGAGCTGAGGAACACCTGGAAGAAATGGTGGGAGTGTTCCCTGTGGCTGCAGCCCATAACCTTGTGCTTGTCCCAGGTGTTTCCCAAACTTTCCTGGAGAACATCTCAGCAGCACGATATTCCACCTTGCAGACAGCCCAAGGGAAGAGATGCAGGATGAGCTCAGGCTCAAGCCTCCTCTGAATTCAGCTGACTGCCAGTACCTGGGGGCATTTTGGAAGGGAGGCCTTCACCACTCTCACAGAGACATCCTGCTTGTAGGTTTGGGGTTTTTTTTGCTGCAGTGTATTCAAAGAATCCCAAGATAGCTTGGATTGGCAGGAACCTTAAATTTCATTATGTTCCACCCCCTGCCATGGGCAGGGCCAACTTCCACTGGAGCAGGTCATTCCAACCAGACCTGGAACACTCAGCATTGCAGGGGAAGGGACGGGCAGAGGGGGGGAAATGACAAACTTCATCCCTAAGGCTCCATCAGCAGCCAGGCACTTCCCAAAGCACCGAGGAGCAGACCCATGGCTGTGACATTTGCGATGCATTAAGTTTAAACATTTTCAATAAAGAAAAACAATCCATTCAGACTTGCTTTATGATTCATAGTAATTGCAAATAGGAGCAGTTAATATAATTGTCCAGCTGAGACCAGCAGGCTGGGAACATGTAGCAGTGAGATGTACAATCAGGGAAGGTTGGGAGGGAATTTAAGTGCAGGTTAAGCAAATGCATTACTTTAATAACACACAGAGACAGCTCTTGTAGTTATAAAGAGGATAAAATAAATATTGTACCAGAAATCTACAGAATGGGAGGTTTTATCACCAAGGACTGCCCGTTCCCTATTTAATTTCAATTTAGATTTTACAAAAGCTGCACTTGCCATGTTTTTTACGTATGGAAGACAATGACTTGAATTGACAAATGACTTTATTTTTCCATAAGTTTTGCAAGGGAGCCTCAGTTTCTCAAAAAAAAAAAAAAAAAAATTATCACCTCCCAGCAGTCAGCCTGGAGACAGAAAAAAGCTTTTTTCCTCTCTTTTTATTTTCTTATTTCAGAAAGGGATGACTATAATTCAAAGAGGAGATGGTGCTCCTGATCCTCTTTGCCTTGGAGCTGGGCCAACCCCTTTGGCTTCTCCAGCCACAAAGGGAAGGGACCTGTTTCTCTGCAGTGGTTGTGTCTGAATTTCAGCCCTCTCTTTAGTCCACCTCAGACATGACCATGCTGGTGGTCTGGGAGGGCAGTCCAGCTTTAGGGCACAGCTCTTGTGCATGACTCTACTTCAGCTTTCCCAATCCTGAAAATTAGAGTTTCCTCCCTTTTAAATAATTAACTTGAGCTGGTTCAGTGTGAAGCAAGTAGAGAAGAGGGGAAAGGAAAGAAGAAGCTATTGAAAGACACATCATCTTCATCATCATTTATCCAACTTAACCAAACACTGGCTCTCCAGAGAAGAGCTACTGTGCTTTATTAAAAGATATCTTTGAGGGTAACCCATGAAATTAAAGTATCTTGCTCACAGACTTAACAACACATAAACAGCCCAACAAAACAGAACATCGGCTCATTAGAACCGTTTATAAAATATTAAGGGCCTTAAAAAGGAACTGTTTACAGGCACCTTTCTCTTGGTGATGGGGGACAATGAGGGTGTTCAGGTTTGCTACCTGCAGTGCAGAAAAAGGAATACTGTTGTCAAACTCCTTCTGCCTGGTGTCCTCTGTTGTTCTGGGGGGTGATGGATTAATGCAATGCATTCATTCTGGGGCGCCAGTGCCTGGGTGTTGTCACCTCCCCAGCCAGCTGAATATTCCAGCATCCCCCATCCAGGTGCTGGGTTAAAAAATGCAGGATAAGACAGGCAAAAAGTATCAATCCCCCTCAAAAAAAAAAAAAAAAAAAAAAAAATACCCTCACCCAAACCTAAATGAATAGCATCTCTTTCAGGGCCCCCCAGCACCATCCATGCCACCCCATGCTGCAGGTAAACACGCCTGTACCCAGAGGGACAAATACCAGGAGGAGGAGACAGGGAATGCAATTTTAAAGTCACAGAATTTAGCATAAGAAGGTAATGGGATTGCGGTGGCTTTCCAGTAAATGTCATTGCTGTAATTAGGAGAACAATTATTGTCAACCGGCGGAATTGTCCCCTATCTATCATTTCAGCAGGAGCAGCCAGAACCACAATTAAGCCCCGCACGGGTGGGTCGCGGTTCAAACGCCGCTAAATGGGATCGGCCAGGGCGGAGCAGCCCCCGCTGCCAGCCGGGGACAGGGATTTCGGGGTCCCTCCCCACAGCTCCTGCCCCTCCGCCTCCCCTCGGGAGGATGCTGTAGACAGAAACTTTATTTATTACAGCACCAGTCCTGGGCTTGTACAGGGAAGACTTCAAGCAACTGCTTAACTCAGAAAATAATAATAATAACAATAATAATAACAATAACAATAATAATAATAATAATAATAATAGTGTGCTGAACTGATTTACAAATTAAAGACCTGGGAGGCCAAACCTCCCTCCAGCTACAGCAGCAGGAAGCTGGAGCAGCTCCAGGGGGGGAAGGATGCCCTAGAGATGGAGCCAGCCCGGGATCACGGACGTTCTCTCCAGCTTCATCCCCCTCCACTCATTTTCTGCTCTGAGAGCAGCTGACAGCGCGCACGGGGCACTGAGGAGTGAAAAAGAAGTTCCTCGGAGGATTGAATAGGCGGAGGCTGCAGCCGTAGCCTGTTATTAACAGCATCCACATCCCCAGGGAGCTGTGATCTCCAGCTCGGCCCTGCCTTTCCCAGGACACAGCCCCACACTTCCAATCCCCCGCTCTTGCTGCATACCCCATGTGCAAGAGCTGCTGCTGCAACTCAAACAGGTCCCAGCTGGACACAGCCCTTCCCCGAGTCCCTCAGGGTGTCACCACCAGCCAAGCCAAAATCAAAAAAGCCAGAAGTGTCCTGCATCCAAATTTCCCAACCTGGGTAGAGGAGAGAATTCTGCATAAAAGGAGAAAGGGGATGCAGCGGAGGAAAGGAACAGGGAGGCAATTATTCCACTGAAAGCATTTGCAGCATCCTTGCAGCTTGTTGTGATTAACCGTGGCCAGAGTGCTATTAACAGCCTGGGATGATGATTAACAAGCTCTCCTAATAGCTGTTTTTAAACCTGCTTTAAAAAAAAAAAAAAAAAAAAAAAAAAAAGGGAAAAAAAAAAAAAAAGCTGGAGCAGAGCTGGAAGGGGGTGGGGAGACCGGGTGGTATCTCCAAGGAAACCAGAAACAAAATGGGCTTTGGCACATCGCAGAACCAGGCGGGTAATCAAAGATTACAACCAGTTTTAATTTAAGGTTAATTATTGTTTACTCTCTGGAGCCCGCCCCATCGGAGAGCAGCAGCCGGTCTGACCTTGAGCAGCTCGTGGTGGGGCCCTCTGGTCCATTCCCCCTGGAAAGACTCGCCGGCATCTCCCGGTGGGAGCAGGGATGGAGGGGGAGATGCAAGAGAGGAGAATCGATGGAGGGGGATGGTCAAAGGAGGCACCGACGGGTGGATCCTGCCCCAGCTGCGGGCTGAAAAGCTTCATTCAGCTTTATTTAACTGGTTGCCCCAACTGCAGACACGGTTAATTAATTTTGGACTCCTATTGATTTCCCATTTGGAGGAATCCCCAGTGGCATTTTCGCGCAAAGCCAGCCCCATTTTTATCGGGGAAAATGCAGTGTAGAGTCGCCTTCGCCTGGCGAGACCTTCCACCCCCGCCGAGGAGGAGACGAGGATTTAGGCACGCAGCTTGCCCAGGGCTGGGGCGTCCTGCCGAGGGATGGAGCCTGGTGGGTGCCAGGATTTGGGGAGCTTCTCTTGCCAAGGGCTGAGCAGGCACCAGCACAGCCTCCAGCTCCTCTTGGAGCTCCCCACCGGGGGAACAAGGCTGGCTCCTCACCCATGGATAGAAGGGGCTCAGCACCCCGTGCTCGTACATCCCCACCCCATTTCCACCCTCCTGAGCTCCCAAAGATGCCCAGGAGTCCAACTCAACCGGTGCAACCCCAGCTCTATAAAATGCTCCTCCTGCTCTGATTGCACCTCCCCAGGCTGGATCCACCCTGCTTTTAAACACCAAGGCAGACTGCAAACATGGGACATTTCTCCAAGTCTATCCTGGAAGATACTTTTTACCCCAAGCCCCTGTTTTGAAACTGCCGTGACAGCGCTGCTGAGGAATGGCAGCTGAGATTAAGGAGATGACAACTCCCCGAGCTCTCCTCCCTTTGCTCGGAGACAGACGTATTTAATTATGATAGAAAGGAGATCCTGGTGCGTGCTGCAAATACTTAAGGTGATTTGAAGCGTGAAGCTGCATGAGGTTTGTGAGATTTGAGGTTTCAAATCTGTTTGGGCTTGTTTGGACTGTTTCTGCTGTTTATTCCCTCTGTATTTTCACATGTTCTCAAGCACATGGGGACTTTGGGAGACAAGTCTGAAGAAATCAGTGCAGAAAGGTTTTGATAACTTAATTTTCTGTTTGATGCCATCACTGGGAGTGATGGAGGTTGGATGAGGAGGAGATGGATACCAAAGGAGGCATCACTTCTCTCCAGCAGCAGTTTCAGTCCCTCTCTTCAGGATTCCTCTCTCTTGTGATCATCACTTTGCTGATCCCTTTGCTTTGGATTTGCCAAGGGCTTCGTAACCCGGTGTGCACAGCACACAGGGGGATGGAGAGGATTTCCCCACCATGTTGATCCCTTGGGCTGAGATGCAGATCTTCTTTCCTTGCCACAAAATTTAGGATTGATACCGTGGCACCAGCAGGAGCAACAAGGACACCAATGGTGCTCCCAGTTTAATGCACCCAAAACAGAGAGGGGGTGCAGCAAAACCTCCCCTGGCCCTGCCAGAGACACAAGGAGAGCAGCTCCAAGCCAATCTGGACCTTGGTCAGTTTTCTGTCCCCTGACTCAACTGGCTGACCCCTGGATCCCAGAGATCCAGGGCTGGCTGGGGACCAGCCCATGCCTCGTCCTTTTGCTGCTGATCCCAGCAGGAACTGACCCCTAGCAGATTCCAGAGCTTGATAAGAACAGGTTTAAATCCTGCCTGGTTGGGAACACTTCAGGCATTTGGATAATATAAAACAAATGGCTTTCCAGTGTTAATATTTACCTAGGAGATCAAATGATTAAACCATAATCTGCTCAGAACTTTTCTTCTAAGTTGCCTTTGAAAATATTTATCGCGTTTCCCTTCTGCAGCAACCCTGATGTCCTCCCATCCCGAGGAGACCTGTCCAATGCCACCAGAGAACTTCAAACCAGGACAGCAATGCTTCCCCACACTGCCCCATTTTCTGCCAAAAGTGAGGTTTCACCCCGAGTGAAAACCAGCGAGTGTCACCCCGAGGTGTTTGGAAGAATCACCCTCCTGCTGTCACGATGGAGATGGGGTGGACCCAGGAGGCCTCACAGAGGCCTTTCCCTAAAAGCTGCCCAAAATATCTGCAGAGTTCTTCAGCCACAAATTGTCCTTCTTGCAGACTGAGGGGTCCTCTGGCTCCAGGGCTCACTTTGCCACTGCTCCACCGTATTTTCCAAAGCTTCATTCAATTAAAGGCAAACCCTTGTGTTCACCCCACCCCTCCGGGTTTTAAAATACTCAGAGAAATATAATTAGATCTTCATGATCCTCCAGAATTTCTACAGATTCATTTCCTACAGGAGATGGGCTGTTTTCCTGACAGGATCATTTCTATTGACACCCATTGGTTTTTTTATCCCCATTAAATATTACAAGCATCTCTTAGGATTTCTTTGATAAGGACTTACCAGGATTCCCAAGGGAGTAACTCACATCAGTTTAAGCTCTCTTACTGCAGCTCCCAGAGCAGCCCTGGAGCCTCCTCCATGGGGTTTTTGTTTTTCTGGGTTTTTCTGATCCAGACTGGTGAGATGACAGCAGCCACACAGCCTGGCTTTGCCTGAGCAGGGCGTTTTGACCCAACTAGTGGGTATTGAGAAGGTGAAAAGCTGAATATTTCCTGTTATGAAAAACAAATCTCAATTTTCAGACAAAAAAAAAAAAAAAAAAAAGAAGTCATCATGTATATAAACACCAGATTTGGGCCAGACCAAACACCTAAAACTTTTGGCTATAACTGTCACAGGCTACGTGGTGGCCCCAGGTGCATTCCTGTCCTGAGCTCCTCCTGTGTGCAGGGTCAGAGGGTCCTGCAGGTGTGGACATGCCCCGGCACACTGCCAGCGTACATCACCCACGTGGACAGCCTGAAGCCCTCAGAAGAGCTCAGGGATGGAGCATTGTACCCTGCAAGGGGGACATGTGGGAATCCAGGGCATCCCTCTGGCTGCCCGGGAAGGTCTGGGACCCTGGCAGGGGGTCAGGAGCCCCCCTGTACAGAGCCCCGAGAGACACTGTCTCTGATCTCTGTCCATGGAAAGGTTTTCAGTCTTTCAGGATGAATTCCAAGCTCTGAGTGTTTGATATAAGTAGTAATTAGCGTGGCACGGGTGCAGAAGTAGAATTTTAGGATTCTAGATAAGGGGTTCAAAGGGGGCAAGATGGAGGAAACTGGGCGTGCCTTGTCCTTTTTCTTCTTCTTCACGCCCTCCATGTTTCACTGTGGTGTTGGCATTTTTCTGTTGGTTTGGGCTGGGCACACACTGTTCAACATGGGTGATGGATATTGGCACGTTATTGTAAATATAGCACACGTAGTTTTTGGTATATAATGTTTGTAATTCCCACTGAGGGGCAGAGCCCCGCACGCTGTCCTGCAAGACAGACCTGCTGCAGGCCAGAGAGAAAATATTTTAGATAAGGAGAAATAAACAGCCTTGAAAACCAGCACAGACGAATTACGACTCCTTCTTTGGCAGCGGGGCTGAAAGACAGAGACTTTCTACAATCTCTGGATCATTTAAATATCACAGATCCCGACAGGGACATGGACAGGAAAGGCTTGAGCTGGGTGTCAGTGGCCATTTCATTTTTTGGAGGGGGTAATTTCCCCCCTCTCAAGCTCTCAAAGCGAGGAGCGCACCCCAAACTGTAGCAGCTCAGTGGTCAAGGTGGTTACTCCTCTGCACTAAGGAAAGTGCAAAACATGGCAGGGGGAAACTGATATTTTGATAAATGTACCCACAACAGGATCTGCTTGAGGCCTGGGAAGACACGCACGTGGGGAGCAGGGGTGTCACACCCCTGGTGTGAGTGCGTCACCAGGCAGGACCCAGGAGAAGAAACAGCGTGTGGGGAACAAGGTGAGAAGGATGCCTTGGCTTTGGAGGTGTGGAGGATTTGTTTGTTTGGGGATTTGAGCAGCAGTTTTGCATCCATGGTTGCCATGGCAGCACAGGCACTGCCTTGAGCAAGGCCAGCACTGGCCACGCCCAGCCAGGGCCCGACCAGCTGCCAAAACTGCAGCCCCAAAACCGCAGAGAGACTCCGAGCAGAGCAGGGAGCAAACCCGGGGCCCTGGAGCGGGCTGGGACCCTGCCTGGGAGTGGGGACACACCATCCCCACCCAGGAGCTCCATGCCACAGCTTCCCAGAGCTCCTTGGCCATTGCTTCCAGTGAGGAGATCTCTGCTTACTGTTTTCCAGGTTCTTGGCCACCCCTTTCCAGGAGATTCCTGGCCACCCCTTTCCAGGAGGTTCTGTGCCACCCCTTTCCAGAAGGTTCTTCACCACCCCTTTCCAGGTTTTTGACCACCCTTTTCCAGAAGGTTCATGGCCACCCCTTTCCAGAAGGTTCTTGACCACTCGTTTCCAGAAGATTTTTGGTCACCCCTTTCCAGGAGGTTCTTGGCCACCCCTTTTCAAAAGGTTCTTCACCACCCCTTTCCAGAAGGTTCTTCACCACCCCTTTCCAGGTTTTTGACCACCCTTTTCCAGAAGGTTCATGGCCACCCCTTTCCAGAAGGTTCTTGACCACTCCTTTCCAGAAGA
Organism: Anomalospiza imberbis; assembly: GCF_031753505.1. NCBI lineage: Eukaryota > Metazoa > Chordata > Aves > Passeriformes > Viduidae > Anomalospiza > Anomalospiza imberbis. The sequence goes on from NC_089707.1 coordinate 3,705,288, forward strand.
TTTTTGGCCACCCCTTTCCAGGAGGTTCTTGGCTGCCCCTTTTCAAAAGGTTCTTCGCCACCCCTTTCCAGAAGGCTCCTCACCACCCCTTTCCAGGTTTTTGACCACCCTTTTCCAGAAGGTTCATGGCCACCCCTTTCCAGAAGGTTCTTGACCACTCCTTTCCAGAAGATTTTTGGCCACCCCTTTCCAGGAGGTTCTTGGCTGCCCCTTTTCATAAGGTTCTTCGCCACCCTTTTCCAGAAGGCTCTTCACCACCCCTTTCCAGGTTTTTGACCACCCTTTTGCAGAAGGTTCTTGGCCACCCCTTTCCAGAATCTCCTTTGGCCATGGCTTTCTGCTGGACCCAGCTGCCTCCCCTGTGCTGCTCCACAGCCAGACCCAGCACTTTGACACCAAACAACGCAGCAGTCATGAAAAACCCACACTTTCCTTTCCCGCTTGGCTGACACACATGTCCTCTGAACAGAGGGAGACTTAACTTTCTCAGGATTTCTCCTGAGAGAAGCTGTGAGAGAAGCAGAGAAAAATGAATCAAAACAATGCTTATCTCATTCGCTTCTCCTGTTTGTGCCCATGTGGAATGTGGTCTGGAGATTGTTTACCCGAGGTGATTGCTTGATTGGATTCTGGTGGTGGTGTTTGGATTCATTGACCAGTTGGATCCACACTGTGTCGGGACTCTCAGGAGAGAGTCACGGGTTTTCTAGTTAGTTAGTTAGTGAGAGCTCTTGTTAGTTTAATATAGTTATAGCTATAGTTTAGTTATAGTTATAGTATAGTTATAGTTATAGTCATAGTTAGTTATATTTATAGTTATAGTTATAGTTATAGTTATAGTTATAGTTAGTTATAGTTATAGTTATAGTAATATAATATAATATAATATAATATAATATAATAATATAATATAATATAATATAATATAATATAATAGTAATTAATTAGCCTTCTGAAATCGCTGGAGTCAGAGCATTATTCTTCCCGCGCGTCGGGGATCCCGGCACTGACAGGAGGTGACCCTGGCACCAACGAGAGGTGACCCTTGTGGCACCAACGAGAGGTGACCCTTGTGAGAGACGGTCCAAAGTTTCCTTCATCTGCCTCACAACTGTCGCAAGGACCCTGCAGACCCCTGACAGGAGTTCTGGCCCAGTGACTGTCAGCAGCTGCGCTCGCTGTGCTCCTACAGAATTCCAGCAGGGTGTGACAAGCGGTGGCTTGCCCCTGCATGCCAGCACCTGCTTCACAGAGCAAGGGGCTCTTCACAGTGGCCCATCAGTCTTCCCCACCTTCTGGCCAGATGCCACTCTCTTTGGCTAAGGACTGTATCAACTGTAACTTTTTGGGAAGACTTTGGTGCACCCCCACGGATGCCGGCGAATCCATGTGGCTGCACCACTGAGGACCTCGTCTCGATGGCGGTAGCTATATTCCCCTTCCCCTCTTTTCTCTCTATTCTTTATTTCCCTTTTCTGTCCCCTCTCTCTATCGCATTTGCTGTTGGTACCTAAATAAAGGTGCATTTGTTGTGATTAAACTGATGGTCCCCTGCCGTTTGCCTTTTTGCACTTTCGGGATCGGTTAACGAACCATCACGACACCCCGCACGGGCGGATGATGACAACCCCGGCACTGACAGGAGCCGACCCTGGCACCGACAGGAGCCGACCCTGGCACTGCCTTTTCTCAACCTCATCTTCCCAACAGCATCGAGGGGCCGCTCCCTTTGCTGCCCACGCACGGCAGGGAGGGATGCAGGAGCCCAGACATCACACCTTTAGCACATTTCCTGGCTGCTGTTTCCTTCCCAGTGCCTCTGTTCCCATCTCAAACCCGAGCTGTCCTTCTCCGTGCTGCATTGAGTGCTTCTCTTTATTGTCCTGTTTGTCTCCTCTCCACGGTGTAATTTTATCTTGTTAGAGAGGCACTGGGCAGTGTTTACTTTGTTTTACTTTTGTGGCGCTTTTAATTCTAAACTCTCTTCATCTGGGCAGCACTTTATCAGCCATAGGAAGCTGAAGGAAGCTATCTTTCATCCTTATCAAAACTCCTCTCCTTTCATTATCTCCAGTGCTGCTACAAAGCATCAAAAGGGCATCTTTGTTCTTGCAATCTAATATAATTCCAAATGCAGCAATTCAAGCCTTTTGAGAAAGTTATGGGCACAAACACACATCCATTACCTCCCCTCACTGCCCCAGCAAGGCTCCCACAGGAGCCCTGCAGCTGTTCTGGGGCTGCCCAGTTTTACGGGGTGCAAAGTGGAGGAAAAGGACATTTTTAGGGCTGAAGGTGAAGGTTGGGGATGAGTCAGCATAGGTCTCAAGCGTGGTGTGACTCCATGGGAGTGAGAATGGCCCTGGGGGACAGCAGGCAGCGTTCTCCCCTGCTGATGTGCTCAGCTGGAAGTGCTGCTCCACTCCAGATGCCAGGGAGAGGGTCCAGATGTTTCCTCCTGGCTCTGTCTGTGGCAGAGTCATCTGCAGCCTTTGATCTCGTTGTGTCTGCCCTGTGAGGAGCCATGCAGGGCCCAGGGGGGCTGGGGGTCATCAGCAGTGTTGGAGGATGCTGCTGGTCATGGCTGGCCACAGGGAGGAGGTGACAGAGGTGACAGGGATGGAGTGAGTGCCCAAGAGAGGTGGAAGCAAAGGCAGGGGGAGCTTCTGCCTGGGAGCATTTCCTGGGTGAAGGGATCACTGGAGAGGTTTGAGGGGAGTCTGGCTTGAAATCCTCCTTGCTGGGGCAGCCAGGAGCCCTGGCCCTCATAGTCCCACCTTCCCCAAGCCCCAGCCAAAAAAAAAAAAAAACCAAGTTTTACCCAACCACCAAGCACTGAGAGCCAATGCAGGATTTTCTCCCCACCTCAGAACCCTACATGTTTTTCCAAGTGCTCAGTAAAACTCATCCTCTCATTGTCCCAGCCCAGACCTCACTCCTGGCTCCTTCTCTCTCCCCATGCTCAGCAGAGATGATACCTGGAGCCCTGGGTGCCCCCATGGCCAGCCCAGGCACCCACCTTCCCCTTCCACACCCCTCCAGCCTGACCCCACCCCCCAGCACACCCACATTTCACTGATAACCAGGTGTGAAGGTGGAAAAGCTTTTTAAAGCTCCTGAAATTAAGGAACATGAGGGGGCTTCGATAGGTTTTGGAATAAATTGCCCATGAAAGTGCTGGGGGGAAACTATCTAGGGAAAAAAGAGAGAAAGAAGGTGAGATAATGATGTATTTAGGAAGTAGGGAAGAGGGGAGATCAGGAAGCAACTGGCTGATTGTTCCATAAGCACCTCTCAAAAGCAAACACAATAGACATGAGCAGTTTTTAAAATGACAGACAATACAATGGGAGATAATATATTTAAAACCCATATCAGTTGTTAACAGACCATAAAAACGCCGGTACATTAATCTGTGCTGTCTGTCATAGACTCATGAAGCAGCTGTGTTATTTTATAGTATCATTCCTGCGGGCTTCTCTGACACTTCCACAAATACATCTCAATTTATTTGGGTAAGAACAAATAGAAATATTGAATTCTTCTCTGCTTCTGCTGCTCTTCTATTCCCACCCCCCAGCCCCGACAACTTGTGGGAGACACTTGGTACAGCTTTGACAGTGAATTTCATCTGCCAAAGTGATTTGTTTAATGGAAATGCTCTGCAGACCCACAGCCATCCCACAAACTCGCTGGAGATGCTCCCAGCCCTTCCCTGCTCCCTGGCACAGCTCAGGAGAGAGGGGAGCTCTGGCCTCCACACCACCACAAGCAAATGTTTAACATGAATTATTGCAGGCAGTGACACGTGGTAGGTTCAAAGCTCCATGCAGGCTTTGGTGTGGGCCCTTCAAAGAGAGGCATTTTGGGTTGGGATCCCACGGGATGCTGGAGAGGAGCAGCTGAAGAAGCTGCAAAGTGTCTAATGAGGGTGGAAGGAGGGCAGGAGCCAGCCTGGGGAAAAGCAGGACAGGGCTGCAAAGGGCTGGTGCTGGGGAAGCTGGGGTGGCTCTTTTTAATATTGAACCCAGAGCTTTGATCTCCCTGAAGATGTGAGCTGAGCTCTGGTGCCTGCTGCGAGGGCAGGGCCACTGTGCCCACTCAGCCTGAGCCCCAAACTCAGTGCCATGGCCCTGGCAGTGTCTGGTGTTCCCAGGAAACCTGTGGGCACTTCCAGCAGCAGCAAAAGGAGGACAAACCTCTGCACTGGCAGGGGAGGAGAGCACCCAGCCAGCAGCTCCCACAGGTGAGCAGGTACCTGGAACTCGTCACCTCCCATTTGGATATGGCCCCATCAGGAGATCCATCACTGCCCTGGGAGAGGGAAAATCTGCAAACAGATGGGTACAGACATGAGAAAACAAAATTGTTATTATCATCATCATCATAATCATCATCATCATCATCATCATCATCTTTCTTCTGCAGCTACTGGATTCAGTAGCAAAGCAGAGCTGGGTTCCAACCCTTCCTCTGTACCCTGCCCCACAGGAGGAAGAACATACCTGGAGAAGGATTGCCATTCACCCTGCCAAACCAACACAGTGCCCTCCCTTTGATCAGAAAAACACGGAAATAAGCATCTGTCACTCCCACATAACTGAAACAGCTGAAGCAGTGCTGCTGTCCCTGGACATTTGATTCCCAGCCCAACCCTGTCCCTGCTATTCCATCTCTCACAGCTGTCACTCAGCTGCAATTTCCCACTCTGGGAGCTGCGAATCCTCTGCCGCTGTCAGGATATCATTAACCTTTGCTTTGGATTTAAATGCTCTCTTCCTGGCTGTGCAGTCATTTACTCCCAGCCTCCTTCCCTCCTGCAGCTTTGGGGCAGCTCTTGCTTGGTCTCAGCACGATGTGGAGCCCATGGCCAGACCTGTGCACACCTGTGCCAGCCCTTGGGACATCCCATGGTCTCTCTGGACTGTCTCCAGCAGCTCCTTCCTGTGCTGGGGGACCCACTGACTGGGACTTTGGCCAAGGGCCTGGAATGCCAGGACACAGGGAATGGCTTCCCACTGCCAGAGAGCAGGGATAGATGGGATCTTGGGCAGGAATTGTTCCCTTGGAGGGTGAGGAGGCCCTGGAATGGATTACCCAGAGCAGCTGTGGCTGCCCCTGGATTCCTGGAAGTGTCCAAGGCCGGGCTGGACAGGGCTTGGAGCAGCCTGGGACAGTGGGAGGTGTCCCTGCCCATGGCAGGGGTGGCACTGGATGGGCTTTAACGTCTCTTCCAACCCAATCCATTCCGGAATTCTGTGACAGCCATGGATAAATTGCAGCCTGGGAGTTGCTCTGTCAGGCTGCTGGACAGGCTTAACCCTTCTATTAAAAAAAAAAAAAAAAAAAAAAAAAAAAAAAAAAAAAGAGTAAGAAAGAAAATAAATAAAAGCTAGAAAAGCAGAACGCAGCTGAGATGGGGCTGTGGGGAAGCAGCACGGATCAAATCTCACTCTGGAGGGCTGGGAGCACTGAGATCTTCACGGATTGTTGAAGGGACATGGCTGGGCTGGCCCAAATCACTTTGCCATGGTCTGGAGAGGCCAAACACATTTTGGGGCAGAAGCTGGCAGTTTGGTGATGCAGTTACAGATCTCTGCCCACGTGTGCAGGACTCGTCTCCCCACAGTGCCATCCTCCCAGATCGTTAGAAGAAAACAATTACTATGCAAATCTTAATGAATCAAGGCCACAACCCACAACTGGGAACATAAATATCAAAGTGCAGCCTTCGATTGAAGGCAGAGGAAGAACTGTAATTAATTCCATACGACCCAAGAGCCAGGCTGAGTCTCACCATGGGCAGGACTGGTATGGATGTGCCCATGCCCCGTCCCAAACTGGGGTGCTGGACCCCATCCTGTCAGCCAGTGCCCCTCCAGAGGACGCAGCTCCACATATCTGGATCTTGGCTTCCACTTCAGAATTAAAAGGTTATTTGAGACTTTGCCAATTGCTTTTAATCTGGTGATGAAAGATGATGATAAATCTTAAGAGACCCAAATTAATAGAGAGGAAATTGATTTTGTAACGTGTGGACTTGTTTTATTAGACTCCTGCAGGCTGGATGGGATTAGGAAGGCAGCGCTGTAGGGCTGGGTGACAGCTCTAGCAGGGCTTTGCCATCCCTGTCCCACACAGGCACCACCTCCAACCCATCCTCACATGGATCCAGGCAAGCTAAACCCATCTCCTGCTCATGCCCCCACAGCCACCCCCCAGCCCTGCCACGGTGGGGTGGTGGTGACCCTGCAGGTGCCCAGATCCTTCCCCGTCACTGCCTCCTTCCATTTCCTCATTTAAAGGCTGTAAATCCTGAGTCTTCTCACCCCTCCCCTGATTACCCCCAGACCTGGAGCGTGACCTTTGAGCTGTGAAGATCTCAACTGCTGCAGTGACAGCCTTGCAATTAAGGGAGTTGGCAGCCGAAGGAAAGGGTGCGTCTGCTTATTAATTATAACGACGCGGTGTCGTTCATTAAGAGCTGGAATGCATTTATCAGGAGAGAGGTGGAGCATTAGGGCTCGATTTTGTTTTGGGAGATGGCAGAGGAGCCCAGGGATTAAGAATGGCTCCGTGCATTGGGCAGGAAGGAGATGAAGGGCTGGGGCTCAGGGCGTGAGAGGGAGCAGGATTGAGATCCATGGCGCACGCTCCCGGCAAACAAATGGATGTACATATTATTATTGCAATATAATTTGAGCAAAGCATTTTCCTGGGATCCAGAGCATTTGCTATAGTTAATTGAGATCCCGAAGTTCAGTGCCTTTCATTATTGCAGAGCTCTGGAGCGGAATGCTCTCAGCTAATGATCAGAGCAAGATGGAAAGGGCATTTACTGGGGCTGCATAATGCAGCTGGGAGGGGGGAGTGTCAACAAACACACTCTGACTCCTGGGCCTGGTGGAGGAAACCTGCAGTAAGCTGGGAAAGCCTTCCTGGTGTGCAAGTAGGGCTGCAGCTTGGCTTGCTGGGGTCAAGGGCTTGCATGGAGAAGCTCCACTTGTGCAAATTCCCAGGGAGGCTGAGCACCACAGCCGTGCCAGCAGGGCTTTGCTGTCCAGGTCTGTGTGTCAGGATGCTGCCTCCCTGTCCACCTCCCTAGGAAGGAGTGGGACTGTACCCTCCAGTGGCCCTGGGGAGCCTCGAGGGACAGCAGGACTTTCCCTGCCTTCTCCTCCAGCTGCCCTTTCCAATGCATAACCACACCACTTTCCAGGCAACAGCTTCTCTCCGCCTTTCTCCATCTCAAACTAATCTAAACTAACCACAGGAACAGTTATCCTAATAACCTCCACCCTGCTGGAGAAATAATTGCTGTGAGTCCAGAAATAAATGTTAAAAAAGTAATATCAGAGCTCAGTAACTGACTGGAACTCATGGGACGGGAGCCCAGTGAGGGCAGCACCAGCAGCTGTGTGTCTGTGTGTCACCACCCCCTGCCTGCAACCCACCAGGGACAAGCTGGACATTCTAAAAGATCATCCCAGTCCCTTCTACTGGACAAGGTTGCTCCAAGCCCTGTACAACCTGGCCTTGGACACTTACAGAGCTCCAAGTCACTTACTGAAACCGAAATAGTTTCATCCTTTTCTAAGGGCTGGACACAGCACTGCAGGTCAGGACAGCCTCAAATCAAGGAGGAAAACCCACATGGACCCTGCTGGGGGACAGCCAGGTTCTGCCCCTGCCTGGACACACCAAGCCCTGGCTGATTTTCATGCCCCTGGCATGTGCTTTACCCCATGTCCCATATTTATGCCAAAAACTGACCCCGTGCTTGGAGGATCAGCAAAGTACAAACCACAGGCTTGGCTTGAGCGATGGTGCAACCACAACCCCTCACCCATCACCCCTCCCAAAAAAGGGGGGATTTTGTCACCAATCAGGCTGCAAAACCATAAAGCATCGGCGGCCTGGGGAGTCTCCCCCAGTGCCCAAAAAGGGTCTCCCCTGGGAAATAGGAGCCCTCAATCACTTTGATGTGCGCACCTCGGCGCCTGTCATCCGTCCCACTCCACCTGTGCACAGCAGGCTTCGCTTTTCATTAGAAATAAAAATAACCCTTGTCAGAAGGTGTTGTGGGTTTTTTCCGCGGTTGAACGCGGAGACGGCAGATGAGTGTCGGCTGAGCCGGGGCCCCCTGGCAAGGCTGGAAGCTGGAGAATTTCTCTGGAGTTTTTCTAGGTTTAGCGAGGTGGAAAATAGACAAGGAGAACACAAAAGCAAAGGCCGTCACTCAGGGTAACTTTATCTTGAATTAATCCTGTCAAACTGTGGCAACAAGGGAAGGGCTGGGAGGGGAAGGGAAAAATAAAATCAAATGTAACATGGAGGGAGTTCTAATCAAAAAGGTGTTTTTTTCCTCTGGCCAGGGCGTCTGGCAGCTCCAGCCCTCTGACACAGCTCCCCGGGTGCCAGATTTTGGATTTTTTTCCCAATTGCTCAGCATGAGGCCAGGGTGGTGCCCAGCACATCACAGCATCCGTGAGCAAGGGATGCACCAGCCAGTTCAAGGCTTTCACCAGCAAGAACACAGTTCCAGTTTCTTTTTAGAACCAAGAGTTGGGTGAGGTGGAGGATCTGCCCCAAAAATTCAGGCTGGATGGTGCTGGGGGACAGTATGCACTGCTGGGAGGGAAAGGGGTGTGAGAGAGACCCTGCAGGGACGTGGAACTGGGAATTTACGTGGGAGTTTGGGATAGCAGAGGACCCGGTCTTACTTCTCCTTCCTGTACCATTCTGCTCTTTGGGAATTTTTAGTCTAAAAGCGCCCAAGAGAAATACCACTGCATGTTTTGGCTCCAGGTTGCACCCTGGGGGTTTCCTGCTCCTCTTCTCCTTTTACCATCACTCTGCTTTCCACCAATGCTTTTATTTATTTCCCCTCTCAGCTTTTTCCAGGTGGTTGCTATAGCACCTCCTGTGCCAGAAATGTCCTCCTTGCCCACAAATCTGAGGGATTTCAACTCAAAAGAGTTTGGGGGCTGCTCAGTCAGGACAGCCAGGGGCCACCTAGCCACTGGCTTTGGGGTGCAGTTTGTAGTTCTGGTGTCATCAACCCCCTCTCCCGGTGCCTATTTCTAGCTAAATAGTTTCTCACTGAAAAAAAAAAAAAAAAAACTCCTGATTGCTGGAAAATAAAAACTACACATCTGCCTGGGGTTAGCAGGGTGTTATTTTAAGGCAGATCTATTTTAAGGTGGTGCTGGTGGCAGGGGAAGTGAGGCAGAGTGCGTGTGTTTACATGGAGGGCATCTGTGCCGTTGTCATTCAGAAACACCTGGTGTCCAGATTTTTTATCCCTGACCCCCACATCAGAACAGAGCTGAGAGTTCTCCCTGCTCCTTCCCAATGAGCAAACTGGGACCAGTGTGGGAGCTGTGCCGGGCAGTGGGTGCAGAGTGAGGGGTGGCTCAGCCCCGAGCTGCAGCTCTCCCCGTGCCTGTGTGGCACTGCTGGCAGTGCCAGGGAAGGGTGACATCCTCACCAGGGCCAGAGCCCCTTCCAGTTCTTATTTCCTTCTGTCTTAGCCCGATTTTCCAGCACATTTAAGAAGATCCCGGGGTGGGGGGGTGCAAAGGGCAGCACCTGCGTGTCCCCTGTGCCACGGTGGCCCTGGTGACACAGCGAGGGGGCGGAGGGGTGCAGGGACACATCTGGCAGACGTGGGGTGGCTCAGCCCTAACACATCTGGACAGATGAGCTCGGTCTGACAGAGCTCATCAGGCAGGGAGCCGCAGCATTAACCCCGCGAGTGCTGCAAGGAGAAAAATCAGCAAATGCCAGGGATGGCTCTGCTCTGGCTCCTCATCTCCAGCCTGCCTGGGTGACCCTGGAGATGGGCAGGGCTGTGCACCCTGCCAGCCCTCGGGGAGAAAGAGACAACTTTATATATTTATATTCCTTCCTTCCTTTCCTTCCTTTCCTTCCTTTCCTTCCTTCCTTTTTTTCCTTTCCTTCCTTCCTTCCTTCCTTCCTTCCCTCCCTGCCTCCCTTCTCTGCCTCCCTCCCTGTGAAGGTTTCCCCATCCTGGAGGAAGTTTCTGCGTCCCAGAGAGCTGCAGGATGGGAGACAGGACCCAGCTCTTTGCACACAGCTCTTTTTCCAGTTGAGTGCCCCTTGGCAGTGGGTTGTGATCACGGCGCAGGAGATGCTGAGAGCCGTGCAGGTGAAATGGCCAAATGGACACCGGGCCTTCAGAGCTGCTCCAAGAGCAGCTGGCACGTCCAGAGGAAAATCAGCCAAGCCATTTGGCAAGCAGCCAGGTGGCAACTTGAAGGTGGAAAGGGGCTCAAAACCCGAAAGATTTATGGCCACCCTGCACTTTGAAACCTTTTTACATGATTAGAGCAATGGACACAGGCTGGGCGCCAGGGAGGAGCAGGACTGCTTGTACCCAGTGTGCAGCCATGGGGCATCCAAGGCCCATTCCAGAGAAAGGGAGAAACAGCCTGAAACATCTGCAGGTGTCTGGAGGCTCAGATATGCCAGAGAGAACAGCCTGTGTGCCTCTGATGGCATCCAGGTGTATTGGTGTGACTGGTGCCTGGGGCGTGCTGGGAGCACAGGGGGTCACCCCAGTATCAGGAATGTCCCTGGGACTGGTGCCTGGTGGATAATGGGAGCACAGGGAGAACGTCCCAGGGTCAGGAGGTACCTGTGTCCCTGGGACTGGTGCCTGGTGGGTGGTGGGAGCACAGGGAGAACGTCCCAGGGTCAGAAGGTACCTGGGACTGGTGCCTGGTGGGTGCTGGGAGCACAGGGAGAACGTCCCAGGGTCAGGAGGTACCTGTGTCCCTGGGACTGGTACCTGGTGGGTGCTGGGAGCACAGGGGGTCACCCCACTATCAGGAATGTCCCTGGGACTGGTGCCTGGTGGATAGTGGGAGCACAGGGAGAACGTCCCAGGGTCAGGAGGTACCTGTGTCCCTGGGACTGGTACCTTGTGGGTGCTGGGAGCACAGGGAGAACGTCCCAGGGTCAGGAGGTACCTGGGACTGGTGCCTGGTGGGTGCTGGGAGCACAGGGAGAACGTCCCAGGGTCAGGGGGTACCTGGGACTGGTACCTGGTGGGTGCTGGGAGCACAGGGAGAACATCCCAGGGTCAGGGGGTACCTGGGACTGGTACCTGGTGGGTGTTGGGAGCACAGGGAGAACATCCCAGGGTCAGGGGGTACCTGGGACTGGTGCCTGGTGGGTACTGGGAGTACAGGGGGTCACCCCAGTATCAGGAATGTCCCTGGGACTGGTGCCTGGTGGGTGCTGGGAGCACACACAGCACAGCCCCACGTCAGGATGCACTGTGGCATCCCATGTACAAACCTGTGTCATGCACAGCGTGCCCAAGGGTCAGGGCTGGCGTGTCCCAGTGATCCCACAGAGATGTTTCCTCTGAGGTTATCTACAGGTCACTTCCCAGCGCTAGCACAGAAGAAAGACAATTTTTTTCCTGCTCAGTGACCAGGCTGAACTTCCCAAGCTGTTTGAGTGCCTGTGCATGAAAACTTCAGCTCATTAATTAAGCCCAGAAAATTAGAAACTGACCTAAATATAGCGGCCCAATGAGACTGAAAAACGAAAGGAAAACATCCTTCCAAACATGCCTCGCCCGCCCACCCGCCTGCGCTGGCAGGGAAATAAAAGACAGAAATTCCCTTTTAAAATCTGCTTCCCCCGTGCACAAACAAAGCGTCAGGACCCACGTCGGGGAGAAATTCAATTCGAAAAAGAGCTGTTTGCAAAGAGCTGGGTCCTGTCTCCAGTCCTGCATCTCTCTGGGACACAGAAACTTCCTCCAGGATGGGGAAACCTTCACAGGGAGGGAGGGAGGGAGGGAGGGAGGGAGGGAAGGAAGGAAGGAAGGAAGGAAGGAAGGAAGGAAGGAAGGAAGGAAGGAAGGAAGGAAGGAAGGAAGGAAGGAAGGAAGGAATATAAATATATAAAGTTATCTCTTTCTCCCTGAGGGCTGGCAGAGCATTAAGACCTCATTTGTTTGGCACGGGGATCACGGAGTCCCATATGGCACAGCCTTAGCAGACTGCTTTCCTATTTTATATTCTGGATAATTTAACCCACTTAAAACAAAAGCTTCTATCCCTGCCCCAAGCACAGCAATTCCCCACTGGAGGCTCTCACACTCCAACAGGCCACAGACCTGCAAAGAGGAATCCTGAGGATCAGACTGGATTTTTTTTTAGCCATGGGATCGTGTTGCAGGTCACAGATCCTGCAGGACATGTGCACACACACATTTCCTCTGGGTGGACTTCTTCCTCACAAGGCACCAGCTTCATCGGGGAGCTTTGCTGACCAAAGGCACTGGAGGTGGTGATGCTGGAGCATCATTTGCTCCTGCCCACAGACAGTCTCAGCCAGCTGCCACCCCCGGGGGTTGACATTCCTCTGCCTGGCCCTGCACAGCCCGGGGAGGGCAGAGCCAGCAGAGCAGCCAGCATGGAGAGCCGCAGGCGGGCTCCCCCCTCCTGGGATACAGGCTGCTATGGTGATGAGGGCTGGATAAACACCAGGCATCCATCGGCCGCGATTCCCCGGCTGAGGGGAGCAGGCTGGGGGCTGATGACAGCCTCGGGGCTGGATCTGCAGCTGGATCTGCAGGGGCTGGATCTGCAGCTGTGCCTCGAGGAGGGCACGCAGGGATCGCCTCTCCTCCCGCGGCTCCTCGGGCTCGCAGCCCCGGGCTGCGATGTTCTCCCACGGCCCTTTGGAACTTCGGAGCCCATTTCTCTTCTGCTTCCTCCCCTTTTAGTTTCTAGGGCCCATGAGGACTAAACCCAAAGTGGTGCCGAGCTGCGTGACGCCCATAAACACGGCAGGGGTTGTGAGAGCGGGGCTGGGGTGAGTCAGCTCCCCGGCGACAGCGATACCTGAGTGCCTCAATTAGCAGCAGCTCCTGAAGAAGGTGAAATGACTAATGACTAATCTCCCCGCACCGTTCCATCCAGGTTTGTTCTCATTTCATTCAGACAAAAAGCCTCTGCTGCCTGCTCCGGCTGGGGAGGAGCGAGAAGAACGAGGAGTGAGTGTAATTCCCGCAGCAGCAGGAACGGGGGTGGCTCCTGCTCCCGCCGAGCTGCCCAAAGGGGTGGGATTTTGGGGGCAGCTCCGTGGGGGGACCAGGTTGGACGGGGTTTGGAGCAACCTGATCTAGTGGAGGGTGTCCCCTGCCTATGGCAAGGGGTTGGAATGAGAGGATCCTTAGGGTCACTTCCAACACAAAGCGTTCTGTGATTCCAGAACCCTGAGTACAGGGGAGGAGGAATGGAGCCACTGGAGCTCAGCGGGACCTTGGGGTGCAGTGGGGAAAGGGACTTAGGAATGATTGGGCTCAGTCCTGCAAGATCATTCTGTGTTGAGCTGTGGAAAGGGAGTGTGGCTTGGGAACAAGCCCAGGGGAAGCAGGAAAGTGAGGATGAAGCACCGGGTCCAGCTGGTGGTTGGGGAGTCCCCCTGGGAGGTCCCCCCACGGTGCTGTGGCTCCTCATCAGCTCTGGCTCATGGTGGGGAAAGCCAAACCCCAGCGTGGGTGAGTTTGGACCTTCCATATGGAGTGGGTTACATCTGCGGCGAGGCTGTTCGCAGCATCCCACACAGCTTTTCCTTATTTAGCCCAATCCATTTTTATCCCACAGTCTCCTCTCCCCACACCAAAACCGATCTCGATCCAGCTACCACGGCACAGAGGGTGAACTGCAGCCCCACTGAGCAGCTGGGCTGGGAACATCCCTGCTGGAAGTGAACCCGGAGGGGAAGCAGCTGGTGGGTTATTTCCCCAAGAGAGCAATTCCTGTGTGTAATAAGTTACCACCAGCACTGGGCATCAGGATGCTCCTGCCCTCATCCACAGGGGGATGCACCCAGCCAGGCTGGAAACCAAAGAGCTGCTTTAGGCTCCAAAGCTCAAAAGATTCATCAGGATTTTATAGCTTTTGCTCTGCAGTTATGAAACGGTGACCACAAGCCAAATACTTCTGTCCTTTACCTTCCCGCAACACCGATGACTTTGGTGCAATAGAGAGCAAACCTCAGCCTGTCATTTTTCACTGCACAGACAGAACTCAGCCCATAATGTTCTTGATAAAGCAAAGTACCAATGACACAGCTGAAAAACATCAGCGGAGCAAAGAGCGGAGAAAACTTCCCTGGGCTTCCATATGGCACCGCTCCATCTTGGATCGCGTTATTATTATATTTCATCCAGCTTTAGCTGCTTTCTGTGTTATCTGACGCGGGGAAAATGTTGATGGGAGGACTCCGGTGCAGACACTTGGATTGCTCTCCCACCGGTGCCTGCCACATTTGTATTCTCCCCAGGACTGCGCCATTTTCAAAATGTTTTGTTAAGTTAATTTGTATCCGCAGCCACTTGTGAATTTTTCAGATTATTTGATCTGTAACTGAACTAACATGAAGAGTAACTATTGTTCTGCAGGAGCAGACTGTGCCGAAGCGTGCCTTACGTGTTTGACATGTGCCTGTCTTCTAACCCCAAGAGAAGTCCCCAGGCACCAGCAATGCTGCTGGAAACCAGTCTGGGGATGGCACTCTGGCCCTGTATTGTGTCCCTGCCCTGTGTCCTGCCCTGTGTCACTGCCCTGTGTCACTGCCCTGTGTCACTGCCCTGTGTCCCTGCCCTGCTCCAGCCCCAGCTGCCGCCCTGCAGACCCCCAGCACCCCCACCCCCCAAAACCCCTCACTAGGAGCCTTTTATCTCCATTGCAAATGACTCCAGGTGGGTAATTGTGCCTCAAACACGTTCCTGCAGCCCAGGGAGCTCCTTCCCATGGACACAAGGTTTTCGGGCAGCGCCTGAGAAGGGCGGGTTTGCTGGAGCCAAGGTCGGGCTGGACGGGGCTTGGCACAACCTGGGACAGCAGGAGGTGTCTCTGCCCATGGCAGGGGTGGAATTAGAGGGGCTTTATGGTCTCTTCTAACCCAAACCATTCTGGATTCTATTCCGGGGGGGTGCTGAGCCTCCCAGGACACTCCCTGCTGCCGTTTGCTCTACACCAGAGAATGGTTTCAATTTTCTGTACCAGCTTTGGCAACTCTGTTTGGCCAGTGAGCTCCTCCATGTCCCTGCTTCTGCAGGAATTCATTCCTCACTGGTTTCCTGTTGGAAACAATGTGTTAAGTACTTGGGAGCAAGGCGAGAGCACAAAGCTTGAGTGGTGAACTCGCCTGGTGGTGAGCTCGGCTTTACCCTTCCTGCTGCTCCTTCAGCCTCGCTGTCTTGGTACTGCTGCTGCGTGGGAGCCAGGATCCAGTGGGATGACAGCAACGGAGAGTTTCTCCATAAGTTCCATCAGGAGATGAGTTTCTGCCTCACAAATACCCCGGGCTCAGAAAAGTATGCACTTTTTGAAGTGTTTTCTCAGCTGCTGCTGACTTTCTCCCAGAGGTTATGGCTCAGGCAGGTTCTGGAAGTCTGGCCTGCTAAAATCTTCCAGTGAGACGAAAGGAAATGGAAATTGAACAGGTCTGTACCCATTTGGCACCTGCAGGAGCGGTGGCAGCAGTTCCCAGCCTGGGCTCGGGGTCAGGGCACAGGATCCGGGTTTATGGATCGGCACCTGCCCGTTGAGCCGGGACCGAGCTGGGATCGATCGTGCCCTGCGCCGGGGCTGGAGCTGCTGTTTTGGCAGCGCTATTGAAGAGCTGAATTCAAACGCCATCAGGGGGAGATCAATAGCTTTTTTCACAACCCACCAGTGACCGTGTCTGAGCTCAGTGGCTGCAGCTCAGACTCACTCTTCACACAGCTTTTACATGGATTAAAACCCAGCGGAAACAAAAAAGGGTTGGAAAAGAAGTTGGGAGTGAAGTTGGCTCCAGCACAAACCCCTGGTGTCAAGGTCAAGCCCAAACCATTTATTCCTTTAGGTGATGGGAAGTGTGCGTTGGATTTCCAAGATAACAAGGTTAAAATGTCTTATTTCACTGGGCAAGGCTGACAAAATGTGTCTGCAGGGCCTGGATCACATCTGGGGTGAGACATGGACAGGGCTTGGAGCAACCTGGGACAGTGGAAGGTGTCCCTGCCCATGGCAGGGCTGGGACAAGATGATGTTTAAGGTTCCTCCAGCCCAAACCATTCCATGATTCCATGACTATTTCACACTGCAGGAGCACTGCAGAAGCTTCTCTGCGCCAACCACTGCTGGGCTTGTGAGAAGATGTTGTCATCTGCTTTAGCAGATTGATAAAAAAGCCCAAACCAGGCAGGATTTGGGGCACATCTCCACAGGCTCCACGTGCACCTGAAAACTCACCCATTAGTCATGAGGCCGGGCAGGAATTGCACATCCCTGCAGTCATTCACGGCTTTATGGCAAGTCATGAGATATTTGGTATTTTCCTTCAAGCAAACAAAAGCAGATGATTAAGGAAGAGGCGCAGCTTGCTCGCTTTCAGGAGGAAGACAGCTTGCAAAATGCAACTCTCAGAGCTTCAATAAAACTCCAGAAAGCAAATAAACAGCCTGGCTGAGAGGAGAGCGCTCCCAGTTCCCTGAGTTTTAAGCCAAAATTGGGATTTTTGGGGGGAAGGATGGGGATTACCTCCCGCAAAACTGGCACCAGTGAAATGTCAGGAGAGCGTGGATACTGAAATGCCAGGACAAATGCATGTCACTGCCCCAGCTTGACTTTTCAGGCTGTACAGACACCAGAAACTTCCAAAGCTTTGAGTGGAAAACCATCTCCAAATGGGAAACCAAAAAGAAAGCAACGGAGTTTCATCTTTCTTCTAATTTTATTTCACTTTTTTTTTTTGTTATTATTTTCATTTCCAAAGCCTTTTCTGCCTAAGGCAGTGTGTTTATACAAATTGCCTCGCTCTCACGAGAAAATAATAAAAAAATAGAACTATTTGCAGATGGAAAAATATTCTGTCAGAAATTTCCTGGCCACCTCTCCATTTCATGCCAACGCTCTGAAGGGCTATAAATGACTGTAGAGCAGCAAATTTGGCTACTGAGATTTTGAACCATGGTGTAGCATCTCTCTACGCACAGAATTTAAAACCCCCCACTTATTTTACACTTTTCTACACAACTATCTCTCCACTATAAAATATACATGGAAACATCGATCGCTCTAGCGATCAAATATCTCCCCCTTCAAAAATACAGCCCATCCAGAAATGCAAGCATCCAAATTAAGAACGAGTTGGAGAGTTGAATTGCAAATGAATCAATTCCTTCCTCCAAAAAATAATAATAATAAAAAAAAATCCAGTCAAGCAAGACCAGAATGGGCTGGTTAATAATTGATATTTACATTTCTCCCGTGTCTGATCAAAGGATTTGATTGCATGACAAATGAGGAAATTACTGTAAAATATTATACATCCATTAAGAGCACAGATGCAGCAGATAGGACGCGGGGCCCTGGTGATGCAGCACCGAGCCTGTGGAAAGGGGCTGGGCTGATGGGGAAAGTGGAGATTTCCAGATGTGGGAGAGAATCGGTGATTGATCCCTGCTCTGTAGGAGAAGATGGGGAAAAGGGGGTCTGGGACCCTCCCAGGAGCTGAGAGGATGAGGCTGGACCCCACAGCAGCGTGGGGCACCTTGCAGGTGCTCCTGGGGTCCCTCTGGGCTCCTCTGGATCCCTGGGGGCTCCTATGGGTCCCTCTGGGCTCCTATGGATCTCTGTGGGATTCTCTGGGTCCTTCTGGGTTCCTATGGATCCCCAGGAGATTCTCTGGGTCCCTCTGGTCTCCTATGGGTCCCTCTGGATCTCTGTGGGATTCTCCGGGTTTCTCTGGGCTCCTATGGATCCTGGAGGTCCTATGGGTCCTTCTGGGCTCCTGTGGGTCTCTCTGAGTTCCTATGGATCCCCGGGAGATCCTATGGGTCCCTCTGGGATCCTATGTATCCTTGGGGGTCCCATGGATCTCTCTGGGTTCCTTTGGGTCCCTCTGGGCTCCCATGGATCTCTGTGGGATTCTCTGGATCCCTCTGGGCTCCCATGGATCTCTGTGGGATTCTCTGGGTCCCTCTGGGCTCCCATGGATCTCTGTGGGATTCTCTGGGTCCCTCTGGGCTCCCATGGATCTCTGTGGGATTCTCTGGGTCCCTCTGGGTCCCTCCTAAGGCTTCTATGGGTTCCTATGGGTCCCCAGGGGGTCCCATGGATCCTCTGGGCTCCTGTGGGTCCCTCTGGGCTCCTATGGGTCTCTGTAGGATTCTATGGACTTCTGTGCATCTCTAAGGCTCCGATCCTTGGAAAAGGCCATTTCTCACAGAGGAAAATGATTTTTAAAAATCCAGGTGAAGGTTCTTGGTGCTGCCTTACACCTGCCAGCTCACGGCGGGCGCTGATGGCGTTTTCCCAGTGGATCTGGGAAACCAGAGCAGCTTTAATGCCCGCGATTGCTTTCCAAGGCCGCAGCAACAGCAGCTTCTTGGCTTTTGGCTCTTGTCATGCAGAAAAATGAGCGAAACCCCAAATCTATGCTGGCACCCCGAGGCTGTGCAGCGGAGCGGCCCCTCACAGCATTGGGGAGAGAAATGTTCCCATATTTCTGCTGGATTTCCCAGGAGCAGCTAAAATTCAGTCTGAGGAGGCACATGGGCGACCAGGGGAGTTTTGAAGCAGGAGGCTGGGGAGGGAGAGCTCCTCCTGCTCCAACAGCGGCGTGGCCAGGCATGATCTGGAGCCCTGGAAAAAGGACAACGAGGGCAAAATCATTCCTCCAATTATTCCTGCCTATTGTTATTATGATTCTTCTTAGAATTATAATTATACATTAAGAATTATATATTGTAAACGCAGGAGAACCCAGTGGGAAGAAATGCTGATGTCTGACTCCAGTTCAGAAGCTGAATGATTTCTTTATTAAAACTATGCTATAATACATTAATATACTATTTAAAGGAGATACTAAAACTACAAACCTGCTTTTTCTACCATATTTACTACCATATAACTACCATATTTACCATATTTAACTCACTCACAACTCGTGACCCTCTCTGAGAGTGCAGCCACAGGTGGGTTGGATTGGATTTGATTGGATTGGATTGGATTGGATTGGACTGGATTGGATTGGATTGGCCATCAGGCTCAAACAATCCTCACCAGAATCCAACCAAGCAATCACCCCAGGTAAACAACTCTCCAAACACATTCCACATGGGAAAAATAAGGAGCAGAAATAGAAATTGTTTTCTCTTTCCTCTGTGCTGCTCTATGAAAAATCCTGAAAGAAAGAAGAATGTGCCTGCGACAATTATATATTAAGAAGAATTAAGAACAAATAACATTAAATATATTAAAAACATATAACATTAAATATTAAATATGGGAGATAGGGCTCGCGTGAAGGATTTACTCAGCACTGGGGTATGTTGAAGACAGGGCTGTACAGTGGCTGAATTAAATGTGGTGACTCTGTGAAAAATGCAGGTTAAATGATTGGCTCTTCACAAATACTAAATTGAATGCTATATGTGTTGTGTTGGAAAGTTATTTTGTAGTACTGTATTAATCCTTTTGAAGCAGTGTGGTAGATATAGTTTTAGGTTATAACATAATGTTAAAATAGAAGCTATGCGTTGTAAGATAGTTTTTTAACTAGCTGAAGAAAAGGATGAGATCATAAAAAAATTCTTCACGCAGAGATAACAGCAACAAGACACCTAAAGAGTTGCTGCCTCCTTAGTGGAAAAGACAAACATCCTTCCACCTCCTCTCTGTCCTTAAGGAGCCACCAGGATTAAGGGGAAGAAGTTGACGATGACCAGAGAACACCCTTTGTTTGAAAAGAATTTATGCATCATGTATGAGATATATGAATACGCAACAGGCTGTTGCATTTTAAGGGTTAATCCTTTGTTAGCGAGCCATGCTTTCAAGAGGAATTCTTTGCTTTTTATTGTCCTTTATTGCCCTAACTCTAAACTCTTATTACTCTATTTTTATGTCGCTATTAAGCTACTAAAATTGTAAAACGAGCGACCGGCGTTCTTCACAACTCCGTGAGCCGCGTCGGGGAAGGGAACGCGGCCCTCGCGCCTCCGCGCCCACGTGCGCGGCGCCTTTAAGGCGCGGCCACGCCCCAGCGGCCCGCGGTGACGTCACGGACCCCGCGCGCGCTCGCGCCCCACCCCCCCTCCCGTGCCGCGCGGGGCGTGGCCGGGGTGCCCCGCCCCGCGGTGACGTCACGCGGCGGCGGCCCGGGGAATGACATCACCTGTGCGAGTGGCCGGCGGGCGGGAGCTCGGCTCGCCGCAGTGTCCCCGCGCCCAGCGCGGCCCCAGCGCAGCCCCGGGCGGAGGCGGAGGGACAGCGGGGAGGCGGAGGAGGAGGGCGGGGAGCGCGGCCGCGGCCCCTCGCAGCCCCTCCGCCGGCAGCATGGCAGCGGGCGGCCGCGCCGGCAGGTACCGGGGGGGCGCGTTATAGCGGGGCCGGACGGCTCCGCGCGGGGATGGCCGGAGCGCCGCGGGGCTGCAGGGTGGGGGGACGGCGCCGGGGAGGGGTCGTGTTATGTCGGGGGGCGCGGGTGACCGGCGCGGGGTGAGGGGTGGCGTTATAGCGGGCAGCGCTCGGGAGGGGGTGGGCAGGCGGGCGAGGGGCTCGCTGCAAGGGGTGCGGCCGGTGGCGATGGGGGGTCCGCGGGTGGGTGGCACCGGAGAATGGGGGGCGTGTTATTGGGGGGGATGTATGGGAGGGGTGTGGGGGGGAAGGGGCCGCGCTATAGCGGGGGTGCGGGGAGGGGGCGCGCCGGTCCGCGGGCACGTGCGGCGGGGGGATGCGGGGGAGCGCCGGGGCGGCGGCCCCGGGACCGGGCGGGGGCTCCGGGGTGCGCTGGAGCCTGGGCGGCTCAGCCTAGCCGGGGGGTCCTGGGGCGCAGCCCGCCCCACGCCCCGCTCCGTCCCCCGCCGCACCGGGATGTGTCCGCGCCCGGCTCCATCCCACGCCCCGCTGCCGGTGCCTTCCCCCCCGCTTTAGGACCCCCGGCTCCCCGCCGTGCTCTTTCCTCGCTGCCGCCGCCCCGTCCCTCCGGCGCCTCCCGAGCGCGGTCCCAGCGGGTGCGGGGCTCGGGGCTGTGCGGGCTCCGACATCACTCCGGTGCTCAGGGCTGCGCTCCCACGGAGGAGCACCGTGGGACCGCCTGTGCCGGGTGCTGCTCGGCAGAATCATCGGGGGCTTCCCCAGCTGCCGGCTCCGGGCGCGTTGGGGATGCTCCGCTGGCGGAGCCGGTGCCGCTCCCGGAGCGGCGTCGCCGGGATGCGGGTGTCGGAGGAGCCGTGGGAGCGTTCCTCTGTGCGATGCCATATCCTGGTGACACGGCTGTGTCCCCCCGGGGTACTGCCTGCTCCCACCCCGGACAGCGGGGTGCCGTGTCCTCCCACCACCCCGAGCACCTCGGCAAGTGGGATTTGCCCCGCTGTCGTCGGCTGTGGGGTAGCTCGATGACAGAAGCAAGGAAGGGACATGGATCACCCCAAAACCAGCCAAGTCCCCATGTTGGGGGGGGGGTCTCTCCCCTGTGCTGGGGGAGCTACACCAAACCTCCCCCTTCTGAAAGGGAACCGGGCTCAGCCGTGGAGTCACGGAGGGACAACCCTGGGGTGACAGCAGGTGGTGTTTTCCATCTGCCCTCGGGGATTTCAGCTGAAATCTCGAGCCCTGGGATCATCCTGCAGCAGGCAAGAGCTGGCCCCGGAGCCTCCGTGTCACCGAGCCAAAATTTGTCACAATGAGGGTGAACCCCTTCAATAAGAGTAATGATTAATAATGTTTGCGCTTCCCCAGGAGGATCCCATTCCAGTCTCTCGTGGGCAGGCAAAGGGTGCAAATGTGGGATAAGAGGAGCGGTGCGGGTGTGGAGGTGACAGCCCTGGCAGGGCTGTTGGGATCTGGACTCCCTGGGCTCAGGGGACATCTCTGCTCTTGGGGTGTTCACCCTCTCCAAGTCCCGGGAGGCTTTGCTCCCACAAAAGCACTCCCTGCAGGTGGGAGGAAAAAGCAGTTTTGCTTTTTTTTGAAGGGGGTTTCTGCCCTTCCTGCGAGCGGGAACACCCTGCGGAGCGAGGGGAGTGCCCCTCTGGGGTGTGCAGGGGATGTTCCCGTGGCACTCCTGCTGCTGCCTGTGGCTCCTGGCTGTCAGCACAGGTCGCAGCTTGGCTTGGCCAGGACAAAACACTAGGGATTTATCTGATTTTTTCCCCCATAAATGGTGTTTTGGGGGTTGTGTACCTGCGCCTGGCTAGGGGAGCTGTTTGTGTAACCTGGTTGTGGGGGATTGGGCTGCTCGTCCCTGTGAGAGCTCCCAGTGAGGGAAATGGAGCTGGACTGGGGTGCTGGGCACGAAGGATGTTGGGTTCAGCAGGGCGTGTGCTGATGGAGAGGACCCTCCTGCCCTCCCCAGAGGGAAGATACCCCCCCTCTGCACACCCAACAGTGGAAAAGCTGTTAATTGTTCCCTGCCAGATTGACTTATAAATTAACAGGTTTGCTGGCACTCTCCTCCTCCTTCCTGTGCGTGGTAAAGGCCCATATTTCAAATGGGAAAAAGTCATAAATACTTTGAGTAATGTGAGAGGAGCTTCCAGCTGAAGCTGTGCCACCAAGGGGTGTGGGGGGAGAGGGGTCCCCTGCAGCAGAGCTGTTCATGCACTCGGGCGTGGGGCGATGGAGGTGATGGGCAGGAGCTCCTCGGGTCCTTCTGTGCTTGTTTTTTGGCATTGGCCTCGCTGGCAGGACAGGGTTGGGCCCTTTGTGCCCCCCTGTTCCCTGGTGCTCACTGGGTGGGTAAATGTAGGTTTGGTAAACAAAGCCTCTTCCTTTCGTCTCCTTCTGGGGGGAGCAGGTTTGCCCTGCCTTTTTCTGGATGCTAAGGAGTGTGATATGTTCCCTAAGCAGCAGAGGAAAAACATCTCTTTGCTCTCTCTCCAGGAGTGTGGATTCCTGTTAGACCCTTAATCCTGCTGCTGCCTTGGGAATAGAGGTGGGAATGAGCTGAGGTCCGGCCAGGGATGTCCGAGGAGGTGACGTGGCCACACGCCAGGGAAACTGAGGCTGGTGGGGATGGCATTTGTGGCTCCTCAGAGCACTGGAACAGCTCCAAAGGGCTCGGGCCATACTAAGGCACCCCAGAGCTGACTTTGAGGTGGGACACCCCGACCCGAGGGCAAACCTGCTCCCCCCAGAAGGAGACGAAAGGAAGAAGCTTTGTTTACCAAACCTGCATTTATCCACCCAGTGAGCACCAGGGAACAGAGGGGCAGAGACACAGGGTGGCACAAAGGGCCCAACCCTGTCCTGCCAGCGAGGCCAATGCCAAAAAACAAGCACAGAAGGACCCGAGGAGCTCCTGCCCATCACCTCCATCGCCCCACGCCCGAGTGCATGAACAGCTCTGCTGCAGGGGACCCCTCTCCCCCCACACCCCTTGGTGGCACAGCTTCAGCTGGATCCCTCCCGGGGTGGATCCCCAGGCTGGCACGGGGGCAGCCCGTCCAGCTGCTCTCCCTGGAGCAGAGTTACTCCAGGTAGTAAACGCCTGGCGAGCTGTTTATGCGCTCCCCACGTGGCGCCGGGGTTGCGTGGGAGGCGAGCTGCCGTGATGGATGCGAGCTGTGGCCTGTGGCCTGCGCCGCACATGGGTTTGATTTGAACTCGCTCCGTTCCCAGCTGAAACAGTTTTTCTTTTGCGTTGCAGAGATAAAATTTCGAGTGTAGGAATCTGAGATAAAGAGAAGCCAGATCTAACCCGAGTCAGTGTGGGCAGTGCGAGCGTATGGTAAGGAGAGAGGTTACTCAGTTGCATTAAAAAGATACTGCTAAGTAGTTTAATCCACGGCTGCTGAACTTTGAGCTTTAAATTCTTCTTCTATGAGTTGATAAGAACATGCATATTATTCATAACTCTCTCCTCAAAAAAAGGAAAATCTGTAAATGACTTCTGTTAAATATCATTGCTTCAGCAGCATGAAAAATGTGCCTGGCTTGTACTTCAAATAATCCCTTCCCTTGGCCCTGCTCCCTCCGTCCGTGAAGCTCTCTGCTTCCTGCGGAGGACGGTGGGAATGGGGTCAGGAGCTGGGGGCTTTGCTCTGGCCTGGTGTCTCTGGGCAGAACCCCCGGGACATATATTTTATTTTTTTTTTATATTTGCAAATGGAAGGAACCAACCGGGCTGGACAGCTTCTGGCTATGTCAGTATTGCTTTTTAAAAATTGTGGTCGATTTTAAACCTGTGAGCCCTGAAGTAGTAACGCTCGGTCCAGCGTCCTTTCTGCAAAGTTTATTACACAATAAGCTGGAACAATCTGTAGGCTCTGTTTGTTAGACCTTTCTTTTTACTCTTGTCCTCTCCTTCTGATTATTTTCTTTATAACTTGACCAATTTTTTTTTTCCTTGACATCAGCCTAGGAATCTGGAAATTGTCTTTTATTTTCCCCCATCTTTCAACTCATAAACCCTCTAGAGTTCTGAGTCTGATCCAACATAATTCTTTTTGACTTTTTTTTTTTTCTAGCTTGGGTATCATTGTCTTGCCTTGGTAATTTATCCAGCTTGGCATTCCCATTGCAAAGGCTGCCTGTGCTGTTGGATTGTTTGCTCATCCGACAAGCCCGTGCCGAGCTGCGTGTCCTGCACACAGCTGGCCATGTCCCCCAGCATCCTCCAAAAAAAGAGGAATTTTCAGAGCCACCTTGCCTTCTTGACATCACTCCATAAGGAGCTGGCTGGGAGGTGTGCGTTTCTTTGAACTTTATTTATTGTTTTTTAATAACCTGTGAAGCCTCTTGGCTCCCGAGGGCTCCCACACACGTGTGGGAGCAGCCCAGGGAGGGGGCAGAGATGCCCTGGCGAGGAAGAGGGTGTGCTGTGCATCCCCTGGGATGCCCAGGTGTGAGGAGCAAGCAGGTGCAGGGTGGAGGAGCGTGGCACGGGCTGTGCACACACCTGGAGGCACAGCACCGAGGTGTTCAGGGATGCTCTGCTGCCTCTGGAGCCAAAGGAATCACGAGGGTGAGACAGCCCAGCTCATGGGAAAGGGGGACACACCAGGACTCAACCCAAAGCTGGGATTTCTCCCTCTTCCTGGGACTTGCTGGCCCCTCAGGGGCTTCTGTCCCCCGTGCCTCACCATGTCCTGATCCTGCCATCCTGCTGTGCTCCTGGAGCTTCACCTGGGCTTGTGCAGCTCCTGGTGCAGCAGTGGGATTTGGGAGCCCTGCTGTGTGGGCCAGCCCTGAGGGAGATGGGATTTTAGCATTCCTGCTCTCCACGCATTACTATCACTCGGGCTGATGCAGTGTGAGTGTTGTTGTACAACCAGGATCCATCAGAACCTCCATGCTCTAGTTCCCTGGCAACATTTGCACAAAACAAGAGCTGCTCTAGATTAGACAGCAGATACTAGTTTGTCTAAACAGGTTTAAAAACCTATCAAATTAAACTGGGCCAGGCAACTCGTACAATGTGTGCACCTAAATTGGTTTAACATTTGCATAAATCAGATTAAATCGGGGCTGTGGGATGGTTTAGTTTGGGAAGCCTGTGGCTGTTTGTGCCCAGCTTCTGGAGTTCTCCACTCCTGCTCGTCATGTCAGGGTTGTTTTTGCACAGCAGCCGCTGAATCCCTTGTTCTCAGCCCCATTTCATAGGTGAGTGCTCTGTCAGTGCTGGTTTACACCACACCAGGGGGTTGCAGTTTGATTGTGACCTCTGAGCAACTGGGATGTCCCCACCCAGCCTGGGGACACGGCTGCTTCCGCTGCAGCCACGATTTGCCACGTGTGGCAGGTCCTGCAGGGCTTTTGCAAGAAGGGTCTCTCTCTCCAGGAGGATTTTGAAGCCTGTTGGGGTTTGAGGAGTGAAGGGTTCACAGGTGAATCCGTGCCTGGGGAGCTCCATGCCCAGGGTCCCGCCTCTCCTGCTGCCATCTCTCTGCATCAGTCTTGGGGTGTCTTGGACATGGTCTGCAGGGATGTGATGGGGGATTTTCCCCTGCCTGCACTCCTCTTTGTGGGCAGTGGTACGTGAGGTGCTGTGGGATCACACGGGGCAGCCTCGTGCTCCGGGTGCAGAAGGCACAAAGCTGGGGGCAAAGTGCTCTCCTTCTCCCTCGCATGGAAGCAGCCAGCTGGGGTGGCACATGGTGAGCGTGAGAGGGAGGACGTGGTGCATGTGGCTTCTCAAAATGCAATGATCCCATCCAGGGAAAATAGCTGCCTCGTCAGGAATTCAGGGCTTTGTCTCTTTGTGGTGCTGGAGTTGAATCTCACCATCTTTGCCTCTCATCTGTTGTTTAATTGTTTTCTCCGTGGTGTCCCTGTACCCAAATCAGCATTGTGAGTAATTCCACGGCTGATTTAAGTCTGAAAGCTTTTTTCCTTGAAAGCCTTGCTCGTGCTTCCCTCCATTTTGCCGTTGTGATCCAGCAGGGATGGACAGACCTTCTGCTTCCGTGCTGCCACGCGCGCGTGTGCGTGCAGCAAAACCTGCAGCAATTCAAGATTTTTGTGGTTTTTTTAAGCTAATCGTCAGCTCTGACATCATCAAGTGTTTGTGAATCACAGATGGGTGCTGCTCTGGGCTTGCACTGCTTGAGGTTTCCCTCCTGCTGCATCTCTCCTTTGTTTCCTGAGGTGCTGCTGCTCGCTGGCAGCAGCTCCAGCGCTTTCCCTGCTCTGGCTGCAGAGGGTGGCTGGAAACTGAGCAGCACTTTGCCCTCAGCACGTGAAGTTCCCGTGTCCAGAACAGCCAGAATATGTGGGAAGCAAAGGTGACGGGCAGTGTGTCCCCCTGGGAGCAAGGGGTGCAACGAGATGATCTTTAAGGCCTCTTCTAACCCAAACCATCCCACAATTCTATAAAAAATACTGTGATTTCTACCAACAACTTGTTGTTCCTTGGGATTATTCCCATCCCCTCCAGGCTGGTGCCCCCAGGGCAGGGGCTGAGCACCACAGCCAGGTACCAACAGGTCCCCTGGGAACAGGCAGGGTGCTGTCTCCTGGCCAGGTGGGACCTGCTTGACCTGAGCACCCTGCAAAGGGCAGGGGACACCCAGAAGAAGCAGCGGGGCAGGCTTGGTGCAGAGGGCTGGGCCTTGTGGCAGCCAGTGCAAAGCAGCTGATGGGCCAGCTGGTGTTTCTGTCCCCTGGCCCCGACATGGGGTGGCCAGCAGTGGACCTCAAGCCTGTGGCATTTTGCACTGGACCATCACGTGCCACAGCACAGAACCTCCCAGCCATGTCCTTCCCTCCAAGTCGCCATTTTATTTTGCTTAAACGTTTATGTATAACCATACACTAACCTATAAAAATTAGTTTAGGATGGCTGCCAAGAAAATCTCTGCGGTGCCTTGTGGGTAACTCCCTGTGAATTACCATAAAAGCTGTAGTGTGAGGCTGCGGTGGCAGTTGTGAGGATGCCAGTCATCATGCTCTGTATTTAAAATTCAGATGAATGTGTAATGCCTCCGTGGCTGGATTGCAGCAGCTCGGAGCATTCCTGGTGTCCCTGCTCTGCACCCACTCTGGTTTTTTAATGTCCTCTTACGTTCTTCCAGTGTTTTGTTTGATTGTAAAATGCAACAGGTAGCAAACTGTGGGCAAGCCATGCTGGGAGGGAGAGTGGTTTCTGATAACTTCCTCCCTGGAGGGACCAACCTCCTGCTTCCACTGAGCCAGTGGCAATATTTCACTTAAGGGAAAAGCCACTCTGTAACCCTTCCCCTCCACATCCTGCCCGAGCCATGTCCCATTTCCCAGGCCCCTCTGATTCTGGGAGTGCTCAGAGAGGGACCAGAGCTCACTCAGTGAGTCCCCACGTGCTCAGGGATGTCCCACTGCCATGCTGGAGAAGGATGTAACTCCCTTGCCACCGAGCCAGTTGCGTGCTGCTGTTTATCCGTGTGCCCTTGGAAATCCAAAGTGCTTCTCTTTATCTGTCACTGCTGCTTTTCCTCTGGAGCACTGAGCCAAGGTGACTGTGGGGCTCCAAGGCAGAGCCTCAGCCCCAGAGCTGCTCTGCTCAGTGCAGGGCTTGGCAGGAGGTGGTGCTGATCTGCTGGGCATGATGGATCGTTTCATTTAAATTTCCCTGAAATATAATATTCATCTTGGTGTCACTGTCCCACCTTTATTATAGTTCACTGATAAACATCTGTAATCTGAGAGCGATCCGCACCCTGCAGACACAGCCTGGGAATAATGAACACATTTCTGGAGCCAGGGGAAGGTGTCTCAGGGATGTGTCCCTGCTCTCCCAGCCCTGGCTGATAGATAAAGCAAGAAGCAAATCTGGTTTTTTCCCAGGTGCATTTGCATGTGGCTGTTGGGTCCAGGGCTCTAAAATGGTGGCAATTGGATATAAGCTGTTAACACCCAACAGGGATTTCTGAATGCAGCCTCTGTCTCGTCTCTGGCTGAGGGTTCAGGGCACCACCCCAATGAATCCCCCCATGCTGGGCAGCCTTTTTTACCCTGTGGTAAATCCCTGCCCCTCTCCCAGCTGGATTTTAGCAGGAGGGGGTGCAGCTCTCCCTGGGTGCTGGGGCATGTGGCAAAGCACATGGATTTACCTTTTCCCTGCTAGTCCAGAGCGAGCACAGGAGCTGACAGGACCAAGCAGAATCCCAGGAATGGTTCAAGCTCAGCGTGATCCCAGAGGACAGGCTGTTCTGGGGCTCCACCTCAGCCTCTGTGTCCCTGCAGTGCTGGCAGCCAGGGAGCACCCATCAGAATGCTGCTCTTCTCCTTGCTCTCCTAACTGGTTTTACCCCAAAGGCTGCTGTTTCTCTGAGCTCTGACTGTGGGAACTCGGGGTCTCCTCCCTGTCCAGCACAGCCAGCTGGGTCCCAACTCAGCCACCCACTCCAAAGCAAAGGTGATGGGACATCTGCTGTGCCTGGGATGGATTTTTTTGCCAGTGCAGCAGTGGGAGGTGACAGCTGCTGGTCCCACATGCCACTGGGAGTGCTGCGCTTCCGCAGGGAGAGTTGTTGGCTAATCATCCTCTGGGGAACCAGCTCCTGAGCATCTCCAGGGTTTTCTCCTTCAGAATCGAAGTGTTTTGTATCCCCAGAAGCTTCGTACAGACCTGACCTCTTGGGCTGCTCTCCTGGAAAGGGCTTTCCTCTGCCTCTGCTTGTGTCTCCACTTCCTCCTCTGCATTTGACCCAGAACAAGCTGAATTTTCTGCTGGTTTGGGATCTCCTGCCACCTTTGTTCCTTTCTGGCATCCAGGTCCTGAGACTTGCAGCTTTTTTCTGTCTTCTTGCAAAACTTGTCTGGAAGAGGAAAATCCCTGGATTTGGAGTCCCCTAGCACCATCCATCTGGAATTGACAGCTGCTTCACCGGGCAAACCCTGGCTCTGCTTTGGGATGTGCTCAGAGCCCCAAGGAGAGCAGCCAAGCAAGATCCTTGCTAACTCCTTCCTGGAAGGACTTGTTGCACCATGCTGATGGGAAGATAGATTTTTTTTCCAGGAGCCCAAAGCACAACTTGGCACTCCCAAGGGCTGAGGCTGAACCGACGGTGAAGCTCCGAGCAGAGCTGGGTGCAGGGAGGAGCCCAAGCCACCCTCACCACGTGCCCAGCTTCCTCGGGGAGGGATGAGGACAAAGCTCCAGCATCACCTTCATGTCTCAGCACCTTGAGTTCAGCAGGCTGACCTGTCTGCTGCCGTGGGGTGGGAGCACCAATGGCACTTCTGGCCCCTGGACTGCAAGCTCCAAAGGCTGTGCTGATGGTCCTGTAAGGGGGCTCGGGTGAGGCTGGCTGGGTTTTGGGAAAGAACCATTTCAGCAGCTGCCCCAGAGGTGTGGAGAACAGGAGCATCCCTTTGCTTCTCCTCCCGGTGGAGGTGACACGGGGGTGGCACCCATCCGGCAGCGCTGAGATGTGCTGCTCTAAAAATAGCTGTAAGGTTGCTTTGAAAAGAGGAGAAGAAGGAAGGTAGGAGGAACTGAAGTGTTTCTTAGAAGTAAGAGAGAAAGGTGAATGAAATCCTTAATGGCCCTCACAGCTGAGGTTTCTCATCGAGCATGCCAAGGGTGTGGGGGCTCTCATGGATTCCATGGGCTTTTGGTGTGGCAAGGAGCTGGGTTTTGGGCTGGCTGAGGAGTAAAGAGGAAGGGGTAAAGAGAAGACATGCAGTTTTCACGTTGGAGGTGCATTTTGAGCTGGCAAGCTCTTCCTGGTCCCTGTGTGACCCACCTGGGGCATCGTCCCCAGTGTCCTACCTCACCCTGTGCTTTGGTGACTGGGCTGTCCCCTCTTGTCATGGATGGGTGACGTGGCTGTGACTCTGCTCTGCATCTAAAGAGGCTGGGGGCAGGACTGGTGAACTGGGGGGGGACAGACAGGTTCTGTCTGTGCTGCTTTGAGGTGTCCCCAGGCACGGTGAGCTCCCACTGCTGGAGCAGCCCATGCTGGGCACGTACCAAAGGCAGGGGAAAGAAAAGCTTGGGGACAAACTCCTGGCTTTCCTGCCAAGCTCTTTGCAGGGGGACAGAGGGCTGTCCCTGAGGGGTCTGTGCCCCAGAGCCACTGTCCCCAGTGCTGGGCTGGCCAGCTCAGCTCATGGAGCATGTAGGCTTGGATTTCTCTCTTCTAACCCAGCAGAGGTAGGCTGTAATTAGGCTGTGCTGTTGTGTAACCGGATCTCCCGTCCCAGGTCCCAGTGCTTTGTTCTTGACTTACCCTTGACGTTTTCCAATGTCTGAGCGAGCTGTGTCCCTTATCCATGCCCCATCCTGCCTCCTGCAGAGAGATGCTCTCGAGGCAGGGCTGCCTGGCAGTGTCCTGGGCAGTGTGTCCCCTGAGAGCCTTGCTCTCCTCCAGGCCCTCTGAACCTTCTCATGAGGAGCATTTACGAGTTGCTCAGTTGTAAGTTTTTTCTAGGAAATATCAGAGGAGCTTGTGGTCCTCACATCAGGGCCCTAGAACACTCTGCAGAGAGCTTTAATCTTAAAATAAAATCAAAGCAAGGCTTTCAAGTTGGATTTTCTTTGGAAGTCACTTTATTTTAAACCCTTTTTTTTTTTTTGAGTAGTCCTTTAGGAGTGAAAAAGCCCCATATCATGAAATCTTGCCTATGTAAATAATTTTTGGGCTTGGGCTTTTTGAAGTCACAAGAAGGATGTGCTGCTCAGTGCCCTCTGCCAAGGCAGTGCCAGAAGTGCTGGCATCACTTGGAGTCCTGTCTGTCCATCCCATTCCATTTGTGTGTGCATCTCTGCTCGTGGCCACAGCCTCTGGTTGTGGATAATGGGAGTGGAGGGCAGAGACACCTTCTGGGCTGCTTGCAGTGCTGGAATCTGACAACATCCCGAGTTGAGAGGGACCTGCAGGGATCACGGAGCCTCCTTTGGGAGGGTGTGCTGGAGCCTCCTTTGGGAGGATGTGCTGGAGCCTTTGGGAGGGTGTGCTGGAGCCTTTGGCAGGGTGTGCTGGAGCCTCCTTTGGGAGGGTGTGCTGGAGCCTCCTTTGGGAGGGTGTGCTGGAGCCTCCTTTGGCAGGGTGTGCTGGAGCCTCCTTTGGGAGGATGTGCTGGAGCTTTTGGGAGGGTGTGCTGGAGCCTCCTTTGGCAGGGTGTGCTGGAGCCTCCTTTGGCAGGGTGTGCTGGAGCCTCCTTTGGCAGGGTGTGCTGGAGCCTTTGGGAGGATGTGCTGGAGCCTCCTTTGGGAGGATGTGCTGGAGCCTTTGGGAGGATGTGCTGGAGCCTTTGGGAGGATGTGCTGGAGCCTCCTTTGGGAGGATGTGCTGGAGCCTTTGGGAGGATGTGCTGGAGCCTTTGGGAGGATGTGCTGGAGCCTTCTTTGGGAGGATGTGCTGGAGCCTTTGGGAGGATGTGCTGGAGCCTTTGGGAGGATGTGCTGGAGCCTCCTTTGGGAGGATGTGCTGGAGCCTTTGGGAGGATGTGCTGGAGCCTCCTTTGGGAGGATGTGCTGGAGCCTCCTTTAGGAGGGTGTGCTGGAGCCTTTGGGAGGATGTGCTGGAGCCTTTGGCAGCGTGTGCCTTGGCACAACGGGGCAGGAGCCAGGAGAACCCACACGCTGGGGAAGGCCTGGGGGCTCCTGGGAAAGCTCAGGGCCAGGTGGGATGGGGTGAGGGGAGGATGGAGCAGGCAGCAGGCAGCAGACGGGCGCGTGGGACACGCTGCCGGGAAGGAGGCGGTGGCAGGGACGGGAACAGCCCGTGCTGGAGGGGACACGTGGCCCCTGCTCAGCTCGGTGCCAGCTGCTCCATGGCCACCCCCTCCCAGGAGGAGCAGGGAAGGAGCCCTGTGCTGTGCTGTGGGAGCTCCCTGCTGCCTCGGCAGCGTCCGGGCTCCATTGTGTCCCTGTTCCCGTGGAATGGCCCCGTGGATGTTGTGGCAGCGGGCACAGGGTGGGTGGCTGCTGCTGAGCCAGCCTTGACCCCAGTTGTGCCTCCCAGTTCCTGCTCCTGGTCACCCACTGCTGCCTGGCTCAGCCCCTGGCACTGCTTCCCTCGGGTTCTGTTTTCCCGTGTGCCCAAGGGGCAAACTGGAGCAGCATCCTCGCTCTGCGTCGTCGTGGGCAGAGAAGCCAGAGCCTTTCCCAGTGCTGGGACCAGCCATTGTGCAGGAGCACGGCAGCCCAGTGTGGGAGGCAGCTTTTGCTCTCCCACCTGGTACCTGCTGTGCTCTGGGATGGGACTTCAGCATTTTGGGACAGTCCCAGCATGGGCTGTGGCACTGCATCGTGTGGTTGTGCTTTGGGAGTCACCCAGAGGCTGAGGCTGTGACCAAAGCTCCTCTAGGATGGGAGGGATGGGAGGTGCTGCAGCTGCCTGCTGCTGACCCCCGTGTGTGAGGCTGTGTGTGAGCAGAGCTCAGAATCAGCCTCTTGGCACTCGGGAGGCTCCAGCCCTGACCAGGCTGGGGCTGACACAGAACCCTGCAGCAGCTCCTGTTCTCCTGTTCTCCTGTTCTCCTGTTCTCCTGTTCTCCTGTTCTCCTGTTCTCCTGTTCTCCTGATCTCCTGATCTCCTGTTCTCCTGTTCTCCTGTTCTCCTGTTCTCCTGTTCCCCTGTTCCCCTGTTCCCCTGTTCCCCTGTTCCCCTGTTCCCCTGTTCCCCTGTTCTCCTCCTCTCCTCCTCTCCTCCTCTCCTCCTCTCCTCCTCTCCTCCTCTCCTCCTCTCCTCCTCTCCTCCTCTCCTCCTCTCCTCCTCTCCTCCTCTCCTCCTCTCCTCCTCTCCTCCTCTCCTCCTCTCCTCCTCTCCTCCTCTCCTCCTCTCCTCCTCTCCTCCTCTCCTCCTCTCCTCCTCTCCTCCTCTCCTCCTCTCCTCCTCTCCTCCTCTCCTCCTCTCCTCCTTCTCTCCCAGACTCCTGTGACTGAACACCCAACCCGAGTGCTGTCTGTGGGCTCAGTGGCTCCAGGGACAGATGGCACCATGGGCACCGCCTGTTTTCATTTCCAGCCCCTCTCATAGGTCGCATAGCTGGGCCCCAGGCCCTGGGGTGTCCTGTTCTGCCTCACCTCCGGGCTGTAACTCTATGTTCCCAGCAGTAACTTCACCTGCCAGGGAGGTCTCGGGTTCCTGTGGGCTGGAGGGGTGCCCAGGAGCCCCAGCACTCGCTCCCTGCTCTGTGTCCTGGCCGGGAGCACAGCCCTGGCTGTGCCCATGGCCTCTGTGACCAGCCCTGGCTGTGCCCATGGCCGCTGTGACCAGCCCTGGCTGTGCCCATGGCCTCTGTGACCAGCCCTGGCTGTGCCCACGGCCTCTGTGACCAGCCCTGGCTGTGCCCACGGCCTCTGTGATCAGCCCTGGCTGTGCCCATGGCCTCTGTGACCAGCCCTGGCTGTGCCCATGGCCTCTGTGACCAGCCCTGGCTGTGCTGACACAGCGTTTGGGTCCCTCGGGGCTGGGGCAGGGTGTCCTGAGCACTGCTGGTGGGATGACATGGCAGGAATCCTTCTGGACATCCCTGCTCCCAGCCTGGGAGGGGCAGAGGTCGAAGCACAGTGCTGCTGTGTGGGTCACTGGCACCTGCTGGAGCTTTCCCAGCTCCTGCTGGGATAATGGGGGGCTCTGCCTTGCCTCCCAGTCTGCCACTGTGTCCTACACTGGTTGGAGATGCCCTGAGTGGTCGTGGGGAAAACCCTTTGGCTTCGTTAATTCAAGCTCAGGGAAATAGGTGGTCCCAGCTGTGATGGAGGGAGTTTGGGGGTCAAGGAAAGCCAAAGAGGCTTGTTTGCACTCATGAGTGGCTGCTCATGGTCTGGCACTGGGCATCAGCATCTCCCTGTGCTCTGCTGAGAGCTGGGCTGGGAGCACGGGGCTGTGTGTGGGCTGGTGGCCTCCTTGTCCCCAGCAATCACTGTGGCCCTGTCTGCCCTGTTCCCCTTCCCTTCAAACTGAGCAGGGGTGACTCTTGGAGAGCTTCTCCCGACCTTTCCAGCTCTGTGCCCTCAGCTGCCACCAAGTGACATGGTGACATTTCAAGTCTTGGATGTCTGAGCAATTTTATGAAAAAAAAAAAAATAAAAAAAGCCAGCAGAAATGAAATGCTTTGGCTTTTTGTCTCTGACAAATTGGATTTGTTAACCTGAAGCTTCATCTGTCAGCTGGCAGGGCCCCTCTGCAGCTGGCAGCCGATGGGATGGTGGGAAGAGGAGTGAAAGTGTGTCTGGGACACGAGGGAGAGGGAGGGGTGATACCAGCAGTGCAACATTTGCTGCATTTTCAGCAGTGCATTTCTGGAGGCCCTTTTGGAAGAGATGGGGCAAGGTCAGTCATGGAGCCACACCATGGTTTGGGTTGGAAGGGACCTCAAAGCCCATCCAGTGCCAGCCCTGCCATGGCAGGGACGCCTTCCAGTGTCCCAGGCTGCTCCAAGCCCTGTCCATCCTGGCCTTGGGCACTGCCAGGGATCCAGGGGCAGCCCCAGCTGCTCTGGGCACCCTGTGCCAGGGCCTGCCCAGCCTCACAGCCAGGAATTCCTTCCCAATATCCCACCCATCCCTGCTCTCTGGCAGTGGGAAGCCATTCCCCCTTGTCCTCCAAAGTCCCTCCCCAGCTCTCCTGCAGCCCTTTTAGGTACTGGAAGGTTCTCTAAGGTCTCCCTTCTCCCTGCAGAGCCCGGGCGTGTCCGGGCAGGGCAGCGCTGCGGGGCTCGGCGTGTCTGCACAGAGCTGGGCCCTTCCCGGGAGAGGCAGGAGCCAGCCTGTGCCACTGCCCCACAGGACAGCCTGTGCCAGGGCAGTGCCAGGCTGCTGCTCAGTGACAGGTGAGTATGTCCCTGGTGCTGTTTATGCTGTGTGTCTGGGTGTGGAGGCAGGAGAAGATGCGCCCCCAGGCCCCTGCTGCCATCCCTGCTGTGCGTGCAGAGGGATTCCTGCTGCTGTCAGGCTCTGCTGGAGAGCTCTCTTCAGATTTAGTCCAGTTTAATTCCACTCAGGGGTCAGGCACGAGGAGCCCTGGGCGCCTGCAAAGCAGCACTGTTGCTTCCCTTGCCTTTTCCTTTTTTCCTAAGCACAGCAAACAAAGAAGGCTCTCCACGGAGGAGCTTGCGTGGGGAGAGGCAGCTCCCTGTGGAGAGCAGCTCCCTGCCCAAGGGCTGCCAGCAGCCCCTGCCTGGAGCCTCTGGGGACCTGCACCAGCCCAGCAGTGCTGGCAGCACCAGAGCTGCTGCTCCCACTCTGTCCCTGCGTCCCCTCAGCTGCAGCTCCTTCGTCTGGGGCGTTCCTGAGCCTGGCTGTGCCCAGCAGTGGCTCTGTCCTGCGTCCTCAGCAGATCCATTACTGCCCACGTGGGCTCCGTGGCAGCTTCCAGCCTGCGTTGGGGTTTTGCAGGTCTCGCTTGGCTGCTCAGCAGGCTCCAGTGTGGGATGGCTGCAGGCTCTGGAAGGCTCTCCAGTGCTGCTCATATGGAAAACACTCTCAGTAACCACAAAGAATGGAGATGGCGCTTCAAAAAACACAAATGAAGGTCATCAGTAGGGGCCTTACGGGATGGAGACAGCGAAGCTGCATCGTGTGATGTCTGCTGGGGTTGTGTGACTTGAGAAGCTCCTTCCTGCGGGGTTGAAGCAGAGCTGTGCAGGCCATGTCCCATCCTGTGGATGTCAGTGGACTGGGCTCCCCCTCTGCAGCCTCCAGGAGATCACCACCAAAACACCCCCAACAGCCCCAGTGACCTTTTCTTCAGGAGGGCTGCTGGGGTTTTTGGCTGCGCGAGTCTGTGCGCATCAGCTGCTGCTTGGAGCAATCCCATGGGAAGGCACACAGCGAATCCTGAATCCTCCCACGAGAGCAGCCACAGCACTGGGACAGGAGAGCAGCTCCAGCTCCCAGAGGGGTGTGGGCACCTGAGTTGGCCCCAGCTGGCTGCCAGCCTCAGAGGGATGCACAGGAAAGTCCCAGGCCAGGAGCTGTGTTTGAGGCTGAGGCACCCAAAACCTCCCTGCGCTTCAAGCAGAGCAAAGCTCGGGCACGGCGGGCAGTGAATCCCTCAGGAACGCTGCCAGGAGAAACACAATGGAGTTAAAAATCCCTTTGTTCAGTTTTCCCGGGTCTGAAGGGCAAGTGGAAGACTTGGGCCTGGCTTTTTCCCAGTGCAGAGAACAAGGTGGAAACCTTCATTCCAGGTGCTGGTGCCATGATGTGTGTGGCATCTGCTCCCAGCTCTGTCACCTCAGTGCGAGGATTTGGTGCATTCTGCTGCTTAAAAATTAACAACGAGTTATTTTGGAGGCAAAGATAATATCAACGGGCCACTGGATTTCCTCAGTCATCCTTGATGCTGCACGGGGGGAAAATTAATGAAGTACCTGCCAGCCCCAGGAGTGATTTGTTAAAGCCAGTGATAATGATGGGCAAAATTGAGTTCCTGCCCCTGGTGGGTTCCCTCACGACCCTGCACGTTCACCCCATCTCTAAAACATCTCTGTTCCTGTCGGTGGAAAAGGAGACTCTGACCTGCTGTCCAGGTTTGAGCCCTTCTAGCATTGAGAAGAGCAGCACGGGGCTCTCCAGCCTCCCTGGGGACTCGTTTGTACTCTGAAAATTGGGTCCTTTTCTGTGTTTTGGGCTCCATGAGAAATCTGGATTATCCACAGAGTCGCTGTCCTGCGGTTACTGCTCAGATTTTGGTGGGTTTGGAGGCTTTTCAAGGCTCTTCAGGAACTGTACCCAGCATGTACCCAGTGAAAACCACTGGTCCTTTCCACTTGGGTTCATCTGGGGGCTCTGGCTTCCCCTGTGTATTTTGGACCCTCTTTGCAAGCAGAGCAACACCTGGCCTTTTTAATGAAAGAGCTTTGGCCTGCAGTGCTGGCAAATGAACTGGAATTCCACTGCTCCTGGAGGAATGGGGAGGTGATGGGATCTTCATGGATGGAGCTGTTCAAGGCCAGCTTGGGTGGAGCTCTGAGCTGTGAGCACCTTCTGTGGAAGGTGCCCACAGCAGAGGAGTGGAACTGGCTGGTCTTAAAGGCCAGTCCGACCCAGGCCATGACTATAACCTGGATATATATATATATGTTATATATATATATATATATTATATAAGCTGGTTCATGCTGGATGCCAGCAATGGGTTGGATCCTCAGCCTCACCCTTAGGCTGTAGATGCCTTCATCTCAGGGTGTGTGGCTGGATTATCCCAAGAGAGCCTCTGGGTTGTGTTGGAGCCTCCAGCTGCCCCCATCCCACCAGGCAGGGCCCTCTTGATAACGTCGTGTGGCAGCCGCTGCGAGCAGCCCAGCCCTTCTCTGGCACAGAAAAGACAAATTAAATAAACATGCTTGATTGCTTAAACATTTGTTTTTTAAATTAGCAGCAGCTTTTTTATATTAAAGTCTGTGGATATGCTGCTGGGGAACACTTTAGCAAGTTGTTTTTTTCTTCCTGGTGCTACTTTTCCAGAGTGGTTCGTGATTTAGAAACCAAATGCAAAATGCAGGCCAAGTTTGAGGTTTAATCCAGTAGAAGATGTCGATGGGAAGAAACTGCACTGCTTGGAGCTGTGGGGCCCTGTTTGGATGCATGATGGGACAGGCCTTGAAGGCAGCAGCATTTGTAAATTGTGCTGTGCAAGTGCTGGAAAGAAGTGTCTGAATTATGGGATCACAGAATGGTTTGGGTTGGTTGGGAGGGACCTTAAAGATTATGGTTTTCCAACCCCAAACACCTTCCACTAGGCTAGGTTGCTCCAAGCCCCATCCAACCTGGCCTTGGACACTTAGGAATGGCTCAAGGTGCTCCATGATTGTCCTCAGCTTCTTGTAGAAAGTTACAAGTTGTCCATAAATTGTCCAAATGTTGAAATCTCCTGGCAGAAGATGTTTGGAGATGCTGTGTGTGGGTCTGTGTGCTGACAGGGAGTGGATTTGCAGCCCTTGCACTGTGCTCTAGGTGGGTTGGGCTTGGCATTTTCCCCTTGGTGTCCCTGCACCAAGCCCTTCCCTGGCTGTGCCTCTGGTTTTGTTTGCTCTCTGCAGTGTCTGTCCTGTGTGGATGGCAGAGCGTGAGGGTCACAGCCTGTGTGCCATTGGGTAAGGGCCTTTGGATGCTGCCCTGGTAGGAGCCAGCGTTGCTAATTGGCATCTCTGGGAAGGCAAAATGCAGCCAGTGAGCAGCTAATGCTTCAGCTTGACCTTGCTTGGAGCATGTGGGGCTTGGCTGTTCCCATAGGCTTGCTGTCAGTGTCCTGGAATAGCATCTGTGCAGGAGGATAGCCCAAATGGCCAAGTGTGGATCCCCCTGGGTACCTGCAGGAGCCCTCTTCCTGCTGGGGCTTCCTGGGGGTGGGGATGGTGCGCAGGAACTGTGACTGTAGAAAGGAATAAATAGAGTTCCACAGTGCCACCGCTTTTTGTGTGTCATCCCTCTGGGTTATTCTAAGCTCCTGGCAGCTGGCTCATGGACCAGCCTGGCTTGGGGGAGCCCACAGGAGAACCCCGGGCTGGCAATGCTCATTTTCCCTTTGCACGGACGCCAGGGCACATCCTTAATTTTTTAATTAGTGGATGCATCCCTCTCCATGAGCTCAGCCCCAGCTCGGCAGAGTGTCCATGCATGGATGGAGGATTGCCTCGATCCCAGCCCTGGGCGACAAGCAGTGGGTTTTATTGTTGTTTTGTTTTTACCTATTAAAGGTTTAATAAATGGAATTAAATACTGTGAAACTTAAGGTAATTAAATGTGGAAGCAGAAGGAAAAGAATTGTAAAGCATCCTCTCCAGGAAACTAATAGGCTCCATGCCTCCTTATCTTAATGATTTTCATAATTTAGCTGAATGCAGAGATAATGGATCTGATGAACCTTTCTGGAGCTGATCTGAGATTTAATGGGCGTCTTGCTGGGGAGCGGGGTGGGGGCAGGTGCAATCAATGCTCCTGAGGAGGGAGATAAGAGCAGGAGAGGCTGGAATAGAGGCAAACGGCTTTTCCATCCACATCGAGTGCTCCCTCCTTCCCACCTGGAATTAACCTCGGAAACATTTTCCAGGGCCATGTGGTTTCCTCCGGCTCCACGCTGCCAGCGGGTTTTGCCTTTCTGCACAACCTCTGACCCTCCCCGGGCCGAGGGAGCCGCAAAGCCGGGATCATCTGTGTTAATCTGGTCTCACTGAGGCGGGATCAGTGAAACCACCTCGCAGATTCACTGTATTATGGAGCAGATTGAGGGACTTAGAGAGCAAATTTAATAAATATCATTTCGATATGACTTGGCGGGGAAAGAAAAAAAATAAAAATCCTCCGAGCTGCTGATGCTGAAGAGCCCTGTGAAGGTGCTTGATAGGGATGTGGCGTGTGTGGAGCTGGGGCAGAGGGGATGGGGACCTCACTGGATGTGGACACGGTGTGCTGGGGATGGGAGGAGAGAGAGGATGTCCTTCAGGGCTGGTGACAGCAGCACATCCAAAGGGAAGTAGGGCTGGGTGTGCTTGGGGAAGGTGGCAGTGGGGAGGTTTGGGGCTCTCGGGTGCAGCTGTGAGTCTCCTGCTGCCTCCCTGGCTCTGCTGGCAGTGTGCAGAGCTCTCCAGCAGCTTTAGGGTGTTGGTGCTGCAGCTGAGCCTGGTCCCAAACAGCTTTGCTGGGTCACTGTGGTTCACTGTGTCCGTGCAGTGATGGGGATGCAGAGCCAGCTCAGGTCCTGCTTGCAGATGGGGTCTTCTGCCCATCCCTGAGGACAGCAGTGTAGCCAAGCAAAATCCTGCCAGTGGGACCGGGGGAAAGCTCTGTCCACAGGGGAAGGAGGGAAAGTGATTACAACGGCAAATCCCACACTTTCCAGGCCTGGCTGTGGTGAGGGATGCTTGGGCCGTGCCAGGGCGAGGGGGTGGGCACTGCTGCCCGCTGTCTGTCCCAGGAAGGTCCCTGGATGGAGCAGTGCTTGCAGCCAACACACAGCCCCAGGGGCTGCTCTTTGTCCCCAGCAGGACCCCCTGCCTGCTGCAAAAACACTTGGGTTAGGAGAAATGTGTGACCTCTTGCTAACCCCCTTCCCTTTCCCCTCTTGCTCTGCAAGATGTTAAAAAGAAGAAGGGGGGGGGGGGGGGAAGGAAAAAAAAGAAAAAAGAAAAAAACCCACGCTGGGGCCAGTCCAAGGAGGGTGAAAGCCGGGGACCATATCATTAAAATGCTAAAAATGAGCGTGCTGAAAACAGACACAATTGGGTATTTAAAGCTCTGAATGAAAAGAGTGTGTGTTAGCCGGCTTGTGGAGAGCTGGTCTCCCAGAGCCCCTGGAAAATATGTGGTCAAGCCCGCACCATTAACTTTTTGTTTCTGGTTTGTGAAATAGCTGTGAAATCTTGGGGGGACAGGGAGCCCACATCCCTGCCAGGCCCGTGGGATGCCCGTGTTCTGGTGGAGGGGCAGCTGTGCCAGTCCCGCGGGCTGTGCTGGGCAGTGCTTTGTGCACACCAAGCCTTTTGCAGTGGTTTTTATCCCCAAATGGGGTGAAAAATCCCCCTCATCACACAGACTCGTGTGTCCACTGCACCCTCAGGGGCTCTTCTGCCTGTTCTGCTGGGATTTGAAGCAGCCAGTCCCTGGTGCCACTGAGGAGTGGGGTGTGTGGCTGGGGTGGGAAGCAGGAGGTGTGACCTGGAGTGGCCGCTCCTTCAGCCCTGCCTCAGGCCAGCCACAAATTGAATCACTGCTAACTAAGTCACTTTGGGGCTGTTGTATCATTGGTGTGCAGCTTAGAGTCATGGAATTTTTGTGGTTGGAAAAGCCCTCTCAGATCAGCAAGTCCGTCCGTTCCCCTGGCACTGCCGAGGCCACCACTGACCCATGTCCCCAAGTGCCACATCCACACGGCTTTTAAGTCCTTCTTCAGGGATGGGAACTCCACCCTGTGCAGCTGTGCCAGGGCTGGACAACCCTTTAGATGAAACAACCTAAACCTCCCCTGGTACAACTTGAGGCCGTTTCCCCTTGTCCGGTTCCTGTTCCCTGTTCCCATGTCCCCAAGTGCCACATCCACACGGCTTTTAAGTCCTTCTTCAGGCATGGGGACTCCACCAGTGCCCTGTGCAGCTGTGCCAGGGCTGGACAACCCTTTAGATGAAACAACCTAAACCTCCCCTGGTACAACTTGAGGTCGTTTCCCCTTGTCCTGTCCCTGTTCCCTGTTCCCATGTCCCCAAGTGCCACATCCACATGGCTTTTAAGTCCTTCTTCAGGGATGGGAACTCCACCAGTGCCCTGTGCAGCTGTGCCAGGGCTGGACAACCCTTTAGATGAAACAACCTAAACCTCCCCTGGTACAACTTGAGGCCGTTTCCCCTTGTCCTGTCCCTGTTCCCTGTTCCCATGTCCCCAAGTACCACATCCACATGGCTTTTAAGTCCTTCTTCAGGCATGGGGACTCCACCAGTGCCCTGTGCAGCTGTGCCAGGGCTGGACAACCCTTTAGATGAAACAACCTAAACCTCCCCTGGTACAACTTGAGGTCGTTTCCCTTGTCCTGTCCCTGTTCCCTGGAGCAGAGCCCGACCCCCCCAGCTGTCCCCTCCTGTCAGGAGTTGTGCAGAGCCAGCAGATCCCCCCTGAGCCTCCTTTTCTCCAGGCTGAGCCCCTTCCCCAGCTCCCTCAGGAATTCTCCAGCCCCTTCCCCAGCTCCTTTCCTTTCTCTGGACACGCTCCAGCACCTTCATGTCCTTAATCCTGGACTTCTTAAACCTGCACATCTTGGGCTGCTGGTGGCCACCAGCTCAGGTGCCCAGGGCTGTGCCAAGTGGTGTGAAGTCCTCCAATATTTTATGGTGCCTTTTTACACGGAAATGTGGATCTTTGCGCCCCACTCCAGCATGTTTCCTGCATCCCAGCTCACCCCTGGGTGGAGGTTGTGGCCTGTGTGCCCCGTGGGGTTATTTCTGTGCACAGGCACGGGTTTCCCTTTTGAGCATACGCAGAGGGAGCCACAGCAGTGCAAAATGCCCCTAAAATGTCTCCCAGGGCAAGTATTAACTGC
This sequence comes from Anomalospiza imberbis, assembly GCF_031753505.1. Taxonomy (NCBI): domain Eukaryota; kingdom Metazoa; phylum Chordata; class Aves; order Passeriformes; family Viduidae; genus Anomalospiza; species Anomalospiza imberbis. The sequence goes on from NC_089707.1 coordinate 3,747,736, forward strand.
CAGGCTGGGCTGGGCTCCAGCAGGCAGGAACAGATGAATCAGACATTTAATGGTAAAATCGAACCCCTCAAAGTATAAAAAACAACCCAGTTCCAGCAGGCTCCTCTCTGCTGACCCCAGAGCCCCAGCCGAGCAGGAACGAGAAGGGATTTCAAACCAAACTGGGATTTTTATTTTTTTTTTTTTGGGGGGGGGGGCCCACCATATCTCTTGGCTGCCAGCCTCTCTGAAGGGAAGTTTCACCCCGCCTCCCGCGGTCTCGGATGTCAGGTTGGCAAGAAAAATCCCATCTGTTTTCAATCTGGATCCTCACTTCCATCCACCCAGCCTCTCTCCTCCCCGCGCTCCCCCGCTCCCAGCCCCCAGAGCTGGCGTGTGCGCCAGGCAGGCCTCGGTGACGCTTTTTTTTATTTTTTTTTTTCCTTCTCCTCTCCTGGTTTTTATTTTTTTTTCTAAAAATGTATGTGGCCTCTTTTGCCCCCCCGCAGCCCCCCTTCTCCCAGGCACATGCTCCAGCACAGCCTTCTCCACGCCAGGGCCTGCCAAGAACCTCTCTGTGCTCAGCCCCGCTACGGCCGGCCGCTGGCTCAGAGAATTCCCAAATGACCGAGGATTTTCAACTCAGAGCTTTAAAAAAAAAAACAGAAAAAAAAAACCCCAAAAAAAAAAAAACCCAGAAAAATATCTCTCTGTGTGGAAAAAGGGAAAAAAAAAAAAAAAACAGGCAAAATTGAGAGGGGAGCAGAGGGAAGAAGGAATTTTGTTGCTGTTGTGATTTTTCTTTTTTTTTTTTTTTTTTTCTGGTTGGTTCCAACTTTTTGGTATGATTTGGAAAAGAGCAAGTACAGAGTGTTTTGTTCCTGCCTGGAGATAACAGAGCTGCTCTGAAATCCCATATAGAGTCAATGCAAAGGCGTGTACGTCGCAATCGTGATATCCTAATCTCCCTCTGAAGAAACCCTTTTGTTGCGCACCCCCTCTTGCCGCTCCCTTCGCTGTCCTCTCACGCTGCGTTTATATCTTATTTAAACTCTAAAGTCCTTAGGCTAGGAATTACCTTCTCCCTTTACAGATGGCTGCAAGAGCTCAGCACGGCTGTGCAGCTCCATGAAAAATAAATGAAGAAGGTTTTGGCTTTTGTTGATGGTGTTGCTTCCTTTTTTTTTTTTTTTTTTTTTTTTTTGTGTGTGTGTTTTTAGAGGTGAGAGTTTAATCTCATCACAGATGAGTGGTGCCGGGCGTTGTGTGGCCAAAAGCATTGCCGTGAATCTCAAAGCAAGCGTTATCCCAGCGCCCGCTGCCGTGCCTCAGTTTCCCCTTCCAGGCTGCCCTGGTGAACGGGGACGCGAGCGGGGTGCGGGCGGCGCAGCGAGGGGGATTCTCCTCTGATTCCGGGGGGTACCGCGACATCTTTGCGGAACGGGGAGGGGGCGATGCCTGAGAGAATCCAAAGGGTCCGGCCTGGGGGGACAGACCGCGGCGGGTGTGACGGAGCCCCAAGGGCAGGCTCCCAAGGGAGGGACGCTGAGCCCCGTGAGCCCCCGGCCGCGCTGTGCTCTCGGGGTCCCCCCGGCCGGGCCCCGCTGCCCCCGGAGCCGCCCCCGCCCCGCCCCGGCCCCGCCCCGGCCCCGCCCCAGCCCGGCCGGGCCGCCGTGGGCTCCGCCGAGGGTCGGGGGTCCCTCCCTCCGCCGAGGGGTCGCGGGGTCCCCGGGCCGCCCTCGCCACGGAGCCTCCGCACCCCGCCGGCGCCGGGACGAGTCGGAGACGGTCGGTTTGATTTAAAAATGTAATTATTTAACGCTTTTTTTTTTTTTTTTTAAACAAGGGAAAGCTGTTTCCACCTCGGCGCGCACGCCCGGGGAGCGGGCGGGGGTCTTGGGAGGCCGGAGGGGCCCCGCGGGCGGGCGATGGGCAACCGGGCCGGACGATGGGCAACCGGGCCGGGCGATGGGCAACGGGACCGGACGATGGGCAACCGGGCCGAACGATGGGCAACCGGGCTGGGCGATGGGCAACGGGACCGGACGATGGGCAACCGGGCCGGGCGATGGGCAACCGGGCCGGGCGATGGGCAACCGGGCCGGACGATGGGCAACCGGGCCGAACGATGGGCAACCGGGCCGGACGATGGGCAACCGGGCCGGGCGGGCCATAGGCAGCGGGGGCTGCGGGGCGGCGCTGGGGAGGGAATTCCGCTGCCTTTTCCTCTCCCCCTCCCCTCGCTCTGCCCATCCCTCCCCCATTTCCTCTCCCCTCTCCCCCTTTTCCCCAGCCAAGGGCTCGCAGGGGCGTTTTTTGCTGCGAAACAAGAAAAATGTGAGAACCACATCCAGCATGCCCCTGTGCTGGGGCGCTCGCCCGCCGTACAAAGGAGCGGCTCTGCAGCTCGCCCTGTTCCCCAAATTGCCCCTCTTACTACTTTTCCTTTCCGTACTGGAAATGCCTTTTCTGAATCCTGTTTTTAATGGGTTCGAGGCAGCCCGGCGCTGCAGGAGTGCGCGATGCTCTCGGCAGCGCGGGGCAGGACACGGGCTGCAGCCTTTGAGTAACGGGCAGAGTTTATTCTCTGTAAACATTGCACAACCTCTGTGCTCCGTTCCCAGGATTAAATACAACTCATTTTCTCGGCCTTACATGACTTGTTTGCTAGTGCTATTAGGCTACTGCTCAAGCTCAAGATGCAGATTTGTCTAAAATGTGTAATTTTAGAAACGTAATAGATGGGGGAAAGAACCTCCGTTTAGCTGCGGGAACTGTGTAGCTGGAGCTTTCATGAGAAATAACCACATTTTATCCCTTTATTATTCTTTTCTCACTTTGGCAAAAGCAAAGAACTTTTCTGTTGCAGGTAACTCAGGTAACTTTTATGTCAAGGCTCTGACTTGAATTCGCAGCAGTTAGTCTGACTGGAGGCAGTTATAGCAACAGTTGAAATTAAATTTAAATTTATATTGTTCGTTGTTGGAGAACTCTCCTGCAGCTCAGGAAAGAAGCGTAAAGATTACGCTGATCATTGCTATATATGAAAAGTGGTTTCTAACATTAACATTATGGCTCTTCTCAAAAAACAAAAAAAAAAGAGACAGAATTCTCTAGCCTGTACAGATCTATCTTTCTATAGCTGCATCTTGTTATCCTTTAATTTCCCTTTTCCTGAAAACGTCACTTAGCAGAGAAAAAAAAATCACAAATTCAAGCGCGCTGGGATTGCCACACATGGTACAGGGGAACATCTGCTGGAAAGAGACTCTGAGAATAACAAACCACCTGCACCGAGACGCTTTTCTCCTCCGGAGCCAGCTCAGTGTTTGTTGGTGTGGGGCTGCAGCCCACGGGCGGCTGCTCCTGCCGACACCAGGGCCTGCCAGCGCTGGGGTTTTCGGGGCTAACCCTGCTGGTTGGGCTTTATTTCGGGTTTTTGCTTCGCCAGAAAGGAAGGAGTGAAAAATCTGCGTCTGAGTGAATCAGGCTGTGTCTTCTTGGTGATTTGCGCGTTCTCCAGCGGTTCGGGGGGGTTGGTGCCCTTCGCCGCCCCCTGGCTGGGCTGGCTGCGGGCTGGGGGCGGTGGGACTGGGCTGGAGGAGGGGGCTTCGCTCCCCTCCTCCGCCGGCCATCCCCGGAGAGGAGCCGGAACGCCTTCCTTCGCGTTCCTGCTGCGGGAAGCGGCGGAGGGGAAGGGATCGTTATCTTTTATCTCCACGGGAGAGTGTCGCTGGTCCCTAGCGCAGGAACGGGCGCATCATCTCCCGGAGAATTCTCCCAAATCTTCCTGCCAAGTCCGAGTGGAGCCGAGGGAGTGAGGCAGTGGCGGGGCTCCTGCTCTGCTCTCCTGCTGCTCTGCAGCCTCCTCCTGCAGCCAAAGCAGGGATTTATCAAAGGCATTGAAACCAGAGAAGGCCCAATTATACTTTTGACTTGGAAGAGATGTGCGTCGGTTTTTTTGGGAGGTGGAGGTTCCAAAATAAACCGGCTGAAGGTTCAGTGTGCAGAGAGAGAGTGAATTTAGTATTAAGTACTAAATTCCTGCGAAGGTGACAGTTGCAGCAGATACATGAGGAAATCCCTCATTACCCTGAAGAGCTGGAAAAGCAGGATATGGTGTTTTATTATGTTTCTTAACCTTGATCACAGCTAGTTTCAAACACCTTCTTTACCCTGGCTGTTGAGTGCCCTGTGGGTACAGATTCTTGTAAGGCAAAGCTATTTCACTAGATTTAATCTCTAAGGAGCGTGCCAGAAAAACAGCCTTTGGGGGAATGGCAATCTGCTGGCTTCCTTGTCTGCAGAATGGGAACAGCAACACGCAGCTCCTTGCTGGGAAGAGCTTTAGGGTCCACCGGTGAGAAGAGCTGAAGTGCCATGGCTGAATCATTCAGCCAAAAGCGAGGAGCCAGCGGAGAGGCGAGGCTCGCCCAGCTCCCGCGGCAGGTCGGCGGCGATGCCAGGAATAGATCCAGGATCTCTGATTCCTGCTCCCTGTCTGCGGCGTGTGGGCACAGGCCAAAAAGGAGCAGCAGCGCCGGTGCCACCCGGCTACGTGCAGGGGAGAAGGTGGAGGTTGCACAACCCCGTCCTTGGTGCTTTTCTGGGGGCTGCCCTGCGGTGCCAGGTATGGGAGCGACAAGCTGTCTGACACCGCTCAGCCAAGAGCTGGAGTGAAGCCACTGATCCTCATTTCGTGCTGGCTTCTGTGCAGCCCTCGTGTAGTAACAGCTGTGTAGAGGCTGCTCACCTGGGCTGAAGTGTAAGGGCTCACCTGGAGATAAAAGGCGCTGCATCCCATTGCCACTCCCCCCCAAGCCATCCTCTGCCCTCTGTTTGAAGAGATTTTGAACCCTGGGCATGTTTTGTTCCCGTGCAAGGCTTTGCTGTCGGAGTAGGCAGAGTTTGCAGCACATCTCATGGCACCAGGGAAGTGCAATCTTGTTACATTTGAATTTATTTCATGCTGCGTTTGCGGGTGCGAAGAATGAACTGGTAAAATTAGGGACTGTGGAAGGTGTGAGACACCGAGATTGTTCAAATGCTGACGGTGGGAAAACATCTGTTGGAAGCTCTCTTTGAAGGAGTAGCTGCCCTTCCAGAACTCTTTTGTAGGAGTAATAACTGTTGTGGTAGGTGAAACTTCCTGAATCAGGAGGCACCTGGGAGCTGTGAACGTGCACAGGCTGAGGCAGGGATGGAGATCTGAGGTCTGTGAAACTCGCATCTCTACAAGAACTCTACAAGACCTTGATTTTTCTTGTCTGTCTTACGCCACTTCTGAAGTGACTTCTACCTTAATTTTGCATGATCTCGCGTGCACTTGGGTGAGTTTGGATTCTTAAAGGAGTTCTTCTGCCCTTCCTTGCTATTTACAGGTAACATTTATGAGGTGGTAAGGGTGTGTTTCCATTTCTCCATCTACTGATTAGTGCTCTTGTTAGCACTTAGTAACTGCATTGCAAAAATTCTTCATTAAATCTGTGCAGAGGTAGATTTTATTTGTGTGATGAAGCCACAGAGTGCTCAGTTTGGGAGCACCAGCTCCCAAATCACAGGATGACTTACCTGCTAATTTTGACTTGCTATCTATTTCTGAGCAGGCAGGAAGCAGCGCTGCAGCTGAGGGAATTGAGGCAAGGCCCCTGGTTATGGTAATCCTTAAGTAGTTCATTTGGGTGTAATGCCTTTTTTTACAGTTGCTTCCCTATTACAAACAGATTTTGTGATAATGGCACCTGTGCCATTCAGACGGGATCATTATTATAATAGCAGCAAGTATTGTTAGGGAATCGGGATGTGGGATTTATGTAGGATCGTTACAACGGCAGAAGCAATGCCATAAATAAAATGATGCTGTAGCAGCAGCACTAAACCTGGGTGTAAGAGGCAAAATGACAGTTCAAATTTCCCCCGGATTTGTGGCATAGAGGGGAGGAGGAGGAGGGAGCGTGGGTGGCAGGGGCTGTCCCTGCGGCTGCGGATGCGTGGCAAGGAGGAGGGATGCTCACCCTGCGTAGAAACCATCCGCTGGAGTCGTTTCAGAAGCCAGCTGGGAAGATTGTTGTAATTAATTAGTTGTAGAAACGGGGCGTTGTTCCTATCCTGGGTGTTGTTCCCGGGTCGGCTCCATTAACACAGATTTTTGGGGATGGGTTTCAGGCAAGGCTTTTGCGTGCCCAGCCTGTCCCTCCTGCGTGGCTGGGACAGTCTGTGCCTGCCCACACGTCTCTTCTTCTCCCGTTTCTCTGAGGAAAATGTGGGAAGGCTTGAAATTGCATCTGTGAAAGAATGATGGAGGTTGAGAGAGTGAGCAGCCCAGCAGGATTGACAGAGGAGGCTGATGTAGTAACTGGAAGCAATAGTGCCAAACTGAAGGAAAAAGGTAAAAAATGTGTGCGTTTGAAAGGTTACTGAGGGTGTGGAGTGGAATTTATCCTCCCCTCCACCTCTTTCTGTGAGCACATCTCTGGAGATGGGTGTGCTGTCTCAAAGGCCAGGCTGGCGGTCAGGTTTAGCAAAACCAGATAATCCAGATGGCTAATCTGGAGCGTGGTTTGGCCAGCAAAGCCCTTCTGGCAGGGACGCACAGGGAACAGCAACAGTGCTCTTTAAACAAAGTCCTTGCTAATGCAGCTTCAGCATCGTGTGGACAGAGCACAGATGTCTTGCTCAGGGTTTGATTTTTTTTTTTTTTTTAATAAAATCCCTTTTGTTTTCTCTCAGTGACCCCTGGTTTCAATCCCTGATGCCAGAGGGGAGCTGTCACCCTTCGGTGGGCTCAGAGGTGGTTGGAGTTTTGTCACCGTGTCCCCAGTGAGGGCGGTGGCCGCTCCTGTGCCCGGGGTGTGAGTGGCAGAAGGAGCTGGGATGCTGCTCTGCTTGTTGGGCTTTGAACTCGCTTTTTTTTGCCCGGGGCCCCGTCGGGACAGAGGTGATGGGCAATTGCTTTTTGATGCTTGGCGCTGCCTTTGTCAGTGGACATCTGGTGCCAGGATTGCTGCTGTCGGGCTGGGGGTGGGCTGCAAGGCCAGGGAATTTGATGGATTAGTGTGGTTGGAGCGCTGGGGGAGGGGACGGGTAGGGTTTCAGCTCTCCCTGCAGGTAGAGAGAGAATTTGGGGATTAGGGGCACTTTGCTGCAAAAGGGGAGGATAGGTTGGGAAGAAAATAGTCTCTCCGGTTTTCCCGAAGAGATGACATTTGTTTGCTCTGTGAGGCAGCACAAGGGAAATGTGTGTGTCCGGAGCAGGGGATGAAAAAAAAATCCACAGCAAATCTGGTGCGGGTCTGTCCCCCCAGCTTTGTCACCCTTGGGAATCCTGCCTGCTCCAGGGTCACTCGGTTCATTCCCTGCTGCTTCCTATGGATTCAATAACCTTCTTCTCTCCCCAGAGATCAGCTTAAATTAAAACTTTATCCTTTACTTAAGGAAGCACGCAGCAGCCTGTCCTCACGCTCTGTTACAGGATCTGGGTACTTTGCATGGCCCTGTCCATCTCTTTCCCTGAGGTCACCAAATGGGCTGCCCTGGGAATTGGCAGCTCTGGAGCAGCAGGAGGGGCACGTGGGGCATCTTTGCTGCTGATCTCCTTGAGTGAAGGAGTAGGAAAGAAAAACTCGATTTTTAAAAGCTGCCCTGAGGGCAAATAATTTGATATTCCCTGGCCTGGGAAGGGGAAACCGGCTGCTTTTTGTGGTGCGGGAGCAGCGTCCTGGTGGTGTCACTGGGATGCATCACACCATCCTTTCCCAGAGGTCACTGTGCCAGCCCTGGCCGTGGAAATGTCACCTGTGTGCCTGCAAGAGCAGGAGGATTTTCATAGCCACCAAGGCCACCAGGAACTGGCCAAAACGGGGACCTCGAGGAACAGCCACAGGGAAATGCGATCTTGGGCAGGCGCTGTGTCCCAGGGCCAAACCCGCGTGTAAAATCTGAGAAGGTTCAGTGCCCGCTGGCTTTGCCTCCTGGAAATGCTGCAGGAGGGAGGTCACCTCCCAGGGGCACTGCCAGCCCTTTCCTTTGTGTGTTTGGGCTGGGCTTTTTGGGGGCTTGGGGTTTTTTGGGGGGTTGGGTTTTTTTTGGGGGGCTGAGTTTTATTAGGGGGCTGGGTTTTTTTATTGGGGCTGGGTTTTTTTATTTGGGCTGGGTTTTTTTATTGGGGCTGAATTTTTTGGGGGCTGGGTTTCTTTTATTTGGGCTGAATTTTTTTGGGGGGCTGGTGTTTTTTAATTGGGGCTGGGTTTTTTAATTGGGGCTGGGTTTTTTTATTGGGGCTGGGTTTTTTAATTGGGGCTGAATTTTTTGGGGGGCTGGGGTTTTTTTATTGGGGCTGAATTTTTTGGGGGGCTGGGTTTTTTTATTGGGGCTGAGACTTTTTTGGGGGGGCTGGGTTTTTTTATTGGGGCTGAGTTTTTTTATTGGGGCTCAGTTTTTTTGGGGGGGCTGGGTTTTGTTTATTGGGGCTGAGTTTTTTTGGGGGGCTGGTGTTTTTTAATTGGGGCTGGGTTTTTTAATTGGGGCTGAGTTTTTTTGGGGGCTGGGGTTTTTTTATTGGGGCTGAGTTTTTTGGGGACTGGGTTTTTTTATTGGGGCTGAGTTTTTTGAGGGGGCTGGGTTTTTTTATTGGGGCTGAGTTTTTTTGTGGGGGCTGGGTTTTTTTTATTTGGGCTGATTTTTTTTTGGGGGGGCTGGGTTTTTTATTGGGGCTGAGTTTTTTTGGGGGGCTGGTGTTTTTTTTATTGGGGCTGAATTTTTTGGGGGGCTGGGTTTTTTTATTTGGGCTGAGTTTTTTGGGGGGCTGGGGTCTTTTGGGGAGGCTGGGTTTTTTTTATTGGGGCTGAGGTTCTTTTGGGGGGCTGGGTTTTTTTTATTGGGACTGGGTTTTTTTATTGGGGCTGAGTTTTTGGGGGGGGCTGTTTTTTTATTGGGGTTGGGTGTTTTTTGGGGGGTTGGGTTTTTTTCTTGGGGCTGAGTTTTTTTAGGGCTGGGTTTTTTTGGGGGGGCTAGATTACTTTGGGGGGGCTGAGTTTTTTTGGGCAGCTGGGTTTTTTTGGGGGCTGGGTTTTTTTCCGGCTGAGTTTTTTGGGCGGGATGGGGTTTTTTTGGAGGGGCTGGGTTTTTTTAGGGCTGGGTTTGTTCAGGGCTGGGTTGTTCCATGTGGGAAGGACGTTGGAACCCACAGGACGTGCCCTCCACACAGCTCCTTCTCACCTGCCTGATGTGGGCCCTGTGCAGCCCCAGCCAGGCAGGGAATTGCCTGCTTGTGCTGTAAAATAAGCCCCTGTGGGTGATTTTCTTTATCCTTTTCTATCAGAAACTGAGAAAACTGGGAGTGAGGAGGAGCAGGAAATTTGTGTGCAATGAAGGGAACGTTGGGATGAGATGAGGATGGTATTGCAGAACATGAAATGAGCAGTGTTGGAACTGTGGGATCTTTGATCCTTCCTTGTGTTGCACAATGTCAAGGTGCTGAACTGCCTTGTGAATTTTGGTTTCTTCTCTGTGTTGAGCAAAGTGATGGCCATGCACCATGGCAGTGCAACAAATCTTGTGTCTGCAAGGTTTCTGAGGATGCAAAACCTTTAAATATTGGTCTGAAGAAGACAGGGGAATGAAAAATAAGGGATAAAGTTACAACTCCCATCCCGAAAATGTGTTTATTTAACTTTAGCAGCAAAAGGCAGAAAAATTTGGGGGAGGGGGGGAAGGAGGGAAGAAGTGACTATAAAAATGCGTGCAGGGAAGTGAACAGCTGTGTCCTGTGAAATGGGAGCTGCTGGGATTCAGAGGATTATGTCACTAACCAAGACCTGGTGTTTGCTCTGGAGCTGAAGGCTGGAGCCCCGAGTATGCAGGCAGGAGGGAAAATCAGAGTCACGCAGTGGCTGAGGCTGGAAAGGACCTGCAGAGTTTCAGGCTGCTCCAAGCAGTCCAGGTGGGTTCTGTCCTGCTGGAGAAGGGCTCCAGCAGCCAGGAAGGCTCTGGTTTATCAGTGTCTTCTGGGTCCTGTTCTGGGAGTGCTCTCGTGCCATCCATGCCTTGTTCCTGGAACACTGAGTATGTGTGGAGGAGAGAAAACCCGGTTATTTGCCATTCTCCAGCATTTCTAGATTTGGTGTCTTGAATGCCACAGCAAGCCATGGGCAAGTGCTCCTCTGTGCTCCCTGCCCCATCTGTGCAGCTCTGTGCCAAGCAGTGCTGGCTCAGAGCTAGGAAAAGCTTCACCCAGACAGGTAATTCCTCTGAAGCTCTGCTTTTGGGTGCTGCTGGACTAGATGAATCACCAGTGCCTGCGTGTTTGATGGTGGCAGGGCTGTGCCTGCAGGGGAAGGAATTGTAGTCCATTACCAGGAGTCCATTTCTCTCGCCGAGGGTGGAGCGCGCGGTTCCTCGCTCGTGGGCCATGAAACACTCCTGACAGCACGTTCCAGAGCAATATCCCCACGTGAATGATGGCCCCACGCTTGCTTTATGCACTGCCCTGGGAGGTGGGGGTGTGTAAATCGTACCATCCCGGTGATTTAGCCCCAGGTACAGTTGTGATTCAGAATGAATTTCTGTCCCCGCTTCTCCCCCGCGCCCGCGCTGCTGTAACAACTCGTTGTAAACCACGAGGAAATTGCAGCGGCCCCTGTGCCAGGAGGATGTGGCTGTCCCCTTTGTGTCCCCCATGGGCCCTGTGCCAGCACAGGTGGGTTTGGTGTCAATCCCAGTCTGTCTCTGGGATAGAGAGATCCAAATCCATTGCCATCCCTGAGCAGGGAGCCATGGCACACTTCCCATTGGGCCCAACAGGGAAGGTGAGTGACATGTTAAAAGTGGCTTTAGGTTTTATGCAAAGCCAGTGATGCTTAAGACAGGTGGGGGATTTTAGGGTTTTCAGCAAGTTTTGTTGGGCAAAAAATTCCCTTGGAAGGTGTCTCCGGTCCAGTGTGAAGTTTCTGTGGATTCAAGGTGATGGGAGTGGGTGACTTGTGCTTCACACCTCGTTGCCACTCTGGGGAGCTGATTTTCTTCCCTCCTGCTTTGGGGAAGAAAATGTCAAAGTCAGGAGAAAGACACATTTTCTTTGTGGCAAGGAATGAACATTAATATTAAAACTTCTGGGGATTTTTTTTTTTTTAAGATTAATTTTGCTTCTTGGCTGTGCTCTGGCTTAGATCTGGAATGGCTCTGGAAATGTAAGTTTAGGCAAACAGAGAAAAGGTGAATGTGGACTCCACTGTGCTGTTTTCCTCATGATCTGCAGAGCTCTTCTAGTGCTCCACCATTCTCCTGGCTCTGCTTGATGTCCAGGACTTGGTTGCTCCTGAAAATGTAAAGGTCAGGGGTACTGAAAAGAGATGAACCCCAAAGACTCAATCCCTGTTTGAGGCTTTGGCTCTCCTGACATAGACGTGGTGTGGGTGCCTTCTTAAAATTCTTAAATCTACCTGTATTCATTTCACTGTTTCAAAGTGAAATAATTTTTTGAGAAAAATCTGCATGTGCTGTTCCTTGCCTGTAACCAAGCGTGGTTTGTGGATAACCAAATAAAATTCTCAGTTCAAAGTGTTTCAGCAATGTGTTAAAGTTTATGGAGCATTTAACAAACTTTTTTTAGTGTGCAGTAGTTTATAGTGCCAGCAAACAGCCAAGTGTCACATCAAAGTTGTAGTCTTTTCTCACTTAATGGCTCAATGTTTAGTGCTTCTTTGGTTTATCTTGGGTGGCTTTTCAGCCCACAGCTCAGAATGGCTTTTTCTTTCCGTTTTTTTCTTCCCCCAAAAACTCTAAAAGTCAGATTATGGATTCTGATTTAGGGCCCACAATTCAAGCCAAGTGCTTGGATTTATTTTTATCTTTAAAGGAAGAAAACTACCAAAGGCAAATAATCCCAGTGAGTTCAGTGGAGTTCTGCCTGGGCAGTTCCCTGCTGGGCTGGGAGAGCGGAGGAGCAAAATGAAATCTGCTCCCATCAGAGGCAGGGAGAGTTTTGCCATCAACTCTTGCAAATCCTGAATGATTTTTCTCTTCACCAAGAGCTGGGATGTGTCTGCAGCTGAGCCTGAGCCCACTGACACCTGTGGGGCTCCACAGTTGCTGCCTTTTGCCCAGATTTTGGGAATTGCTCCTGTTCTGGACTGGGAGAGGATGGGCTTGAGGGAACTCTGTAAGGGCTTTCCTCTGCCCTGGTCCCGTAGGAGAGGAATAAGGAGGGAATGTACAGGAATCTGAGCTTCCAGAGCAGCTGCTGCCATTGGGAATGTCCTGGACCTGGGGGCTGTCACTTCTACTAAACTTGAACTACATAGGTGTAAAAACGCAGTAACAGCTTCTAGATAATGCATCATAAACCATCTGATTTACTTTATTGTGGATTTAATTACGATAATGCACGCACACACACAATCACCTCCGTGCACAAGATCTATTCAGCAGCACAGGGTTTATATAATGTTATAAATAATGAAACCTGAGCTGTGGCAAGAGCTCCCTGTAGCATCCTTCATCCTGAAGAAGTCTCCTCTTCCATGTGAGTGACACAGGGCTGGATTGCTGAGGTTCAGCCATTTCCAGGGGGGTTGGCTTGTGGTGGCAGGGGTGTGAGTTTCGTCACAGCGCCCGCGTTTCAGTCTGAGTTTGCTTTGGAAATTTCCTGTGGAGTGGAAGACGGCGTAAAATGTCTTATTAATGCTGATGGGATCTGGCTTTGGCATACCCAATGAATTGGTGTATGAGAGGCATGTAAACAAATTTGAAAACCAAAATAATCTGCCTGTGTATTATTAAAAAACAAGCCAATATGCAGCAATAGAATGTGAGGAAATGCCATTTTGAGTTTCTAGCGACAAAGCTTTCTCACGTTCCTGCCGTGATTTATATAATTGCCGAATCGCTTTGATGGCTTGATGGAATTACAGCTCTGCATTACACGATGGATAATCAATCAAAATAAACGGTGTTTGCCCCTCTGCTGCAGCGTGTGTGTGACACAGACACATCCGAGTGGGAATTATCCCTTAAGGCTGGCATTTGTGCGGAGTTTCGGGTGTGATTTTGGGATCTGATATCTGTGTAAACCTGACCTCACCTTGTTGGCTTCAAAATCGTGCTGGCTTCAGCAGGGGCTGTAGTAACTTGCTTTTTCAATGGTGCATGTAGGAACATTTCTGCCTAAATATGCAGTGGGCTTGTTTGTTTAAATATCTCAGAAAATCAAACCGCAGCGAGGAGACAGAAGGTGCCAACACCTGAGCTCTCTGTCAGGGCTGGGTAAAGCTTGTAGGCTGAAATTCTGCCTTTCTAGGCAGGCTTGGAGTTGGTCTTGGCTGATATTAAATGGGCTGTTCTCCGCCTCATTTGCTGCACAAGTTATTGGAGTTTTAGTGTCTGGCTTTAGAAGAATTTCTTACCCTATTTACCAGATGTGCTGTTGTGGAATGTGAAAACCATTTTCTGCAGGACTTGTGGAGTAAAAATTAAGCCCAGTCTCTGTAGGCAGCGGGATAATGTATCGGTGGCTGATATTTGTGTTTTAAGAGGTGGCTTTGCAGGGGATGATGCTGTTTGTTACAGCAGAGAGCACAGTCCTATCCCCCCAGTGCCTCTTTCCCTCTTGCCTACCCCTGTTTTCATCCTGTTTCCCTGACTCCAGGGGTTTTTGGGAGGCTCTGGAGCGCAGCGTGGCTTTGAGTGGCTTCCCCAGCGCCGCAGAGCCGGACTGTGCAGGGCAGCCCTTGGGTCAGAACCTGGCAGATGCTGAGGAGAGGAGATGAAATGGAGACAATGGGGCAGGGCTGCAGGCACAGCACCCCAGCACTCGCCCCTTCCTCTCTGCAGCAGCCCTGGCTCCTTCCAGGGGGGGATTTTTGGCCTCTCTCCCCATCGCTGTCCCCGGAGGATCCCTTCTCCTCTCCCTCCTCGCCTCGCTGTAACGGGATCACAGCTGCTGAGTAAATGTTAAGATAATGGTGTTATTACGGAGTAATTATACTGCAAGTTATTGAATTAAAAGTGATGAGGCTGCCGGTGCTGCTGAGTGGGGAGAGGAGGGAGAGGCTGGGTGGGAGAGCAGGGAAGGTGGAGAACGGACAAAACCTAATAAATTTCCTCTTGTCGAGAGCCCCTCGCTGCCTGCCGGGACTGGGACTGAGAATGAATGAAAGGGAAGCTCAAAGAGCTAATAAATAAACCATTTCCCTGAGAATAGAGGGTATAATTAGAAAGCGTGGCCCTGTGGTTTTGTGTCTGCCCCGGGGTGGAATCTGCTCAGCGCTGCGCTGTGGCGATAAAACAGGGAGACAATGTGGAGATGATGTCGCACAGTTGTTAACTTTTGAGGAGGGAGATGCTTTGTTCCTCTCTTTTTCTAGGGAAAAATAATAATAATAATAAATAATTTAGGCTTTATGTTGCAAAACTTCAATAACTGACTATACCCTGGGGCCTCTCCATCAGCAACTCCGGCTGATCCTGCGTTTTTCCTTCTGTATATTTTCTTGGAGGGGAGGGTGGTTTTCACTGGAGACCTTAAAAACTTTACTTTGTTTCATTTTTCTTTTTTTTTTTTTCCCTCTCAAGAGAGCCAAACCTGTTTGTTTGTTTGTTGGGGTTTCTTCCTATCTCAATCTGAGATTTATCTACAAATTGAACATCTCCCACTCCTCTCCAGCCACAGCATTGGTACAGCTCTGCTGCCAGAGCTCCAGGAGGATCCTCCTCCATCCAAGGAGGATCCTGGGTGGCTTTGCATGAAAAGGGGATGATGCTTATGGTTGGGAACAGGACAGGTCTCCCCAACATGGGTGTTTGTGAAGATTAAGTGATTCTTTCTCAGAAGCTCTTTGGTAGGTGTTAGAGAAATGTGGAGTGTTTACCTTACTTCACAGTTTAAAAAGCCCTAATAAAATACACAACAGATGTATTAACAGTGAAACTCTTTTGAGGATTATTAAGCTGTTATAAAAGAATGGAAGAAAATCTGCCTGGCTTTATGTTCTATGCCACTAGATATTCAAATTAATGCCTTCCTATAGCAGCTCCTTCAGAAATCTTTAAGGCACTTAATCATCTTCAGTGAATTAGGTACTTGGTGATGTTAAAAAGCTCTTCAGCATCCTCTATTCACGGAGCAGGGGAGGAAACTGAGGCAGAACGATTTGGGCACTTCATTCACCATGGGAAGGGTAGAGTGGGAATCTGATTCACATGGGTTGGCATGGTGTATAATGGAAAATGCCCTCGTCCAGCAGTGCTTCCACTGCCTGGCAGTGCTGGGTCGTGCTCCTTTCCTCTTCCCCACCTCTCCCTGCTGTTGGGGAGCAGAGCTGTGCTGTTGGCACCAAGAATTCCTCATGGATTTGCCCTTTGCCTAATGGCTGCTGTGGCAGTATTTACAGCTCTGCCTGTGCCCATCTCAGGGAGGCCCATAAACCCTGATATAATGGTATTTCCTTCTAAAAGGCAGTTTGTAAAGCTCTGTCTGTGGGCTGCTGTCACCATATCCATGGGATTTATTTCCAGTTTATTTACGGTTTGTGCTCATGTATATGCAGCTCTGCTTTCCCATCATAATCCAAAACTTGATTGTCCCTTGGACTTGACTGTCACTTGCAGCATCGGCTGAGCAGGTCCCTGGGCTGCCTCTCTCATGCAGGTTGATTTTTTCATTTGATTTTCTGTTTAGAAGGATGGAGAGAAATGTCTGTAGGCATTGCATCAACCTTGGCCTTGGAATTTGCCCCAGGGAGCTGCAGCTGCCAGGCTCCTGTGAGCAGGGCAAAGCCCTCAGCGAGGGGCAGACCCCTGCCCCACAGAGGTTGTCTGTGAAATTCATGGCTTAGATTTAGGCTAATAAATGATTTCCTGGCTTTGATGGTGCATAAATTCTTTGGTTTAGGAGTGGCTGATTTCTCCCTGGTCTCTGCAATCTGTTTGTGGTAGGTTCTGGGGACTCTTTTTTTCTTTACCTGTTCTTACAAGTCCTGAGTGTAGGAGGTCAATACCTGGAAGTGCTCATTTAAAAATAAGGTTATGGCATCCAGCAAAGGGCTGCAATGCTTTAAATGACTTCAGCTGCCGAAATTTGGTGTGTCCTCAAGATTTCTACTTGCTTTCACCCCTAATGATCCCACCTAAGAGAGAGGCTCAGCTCTCCTCCATGCTGGATATCCCTGGTGGAAGTCAAGGCTCTGCCTTGGAGGGGGACAGCCACTGCAGAGCTGCAGCTGAGCTGGGAATGACTCCAGATCTTCAGCATCGAGGTGCAATCCCTCATCCACTGAGCAAGCCTTGAAGCAGATCCCAGCACAGCCCCAATCCTGGGCAGGCATCCGGAGAGCTGCTGAGCCAGGGGTGCTTTCTTCAAGGAGCAGCTCAGAAAAGGGACCTGAGCTGGTGGATTCCTTTGGTATGTGGAGGAACACGCTGTAGATATTCTGAAAAAACCAAAATCAAATGGGAGAACAGGTAGTGGAGCTCTTTGAAAGTTGTTCAAAGAGGCTCTGTCAATGTGAAACTCCTATTTATGTTTTTTTTTTCCTGCCTCCTCTTTTCTTTTGTTGATACAATCTTGGAAGTGGGAGGAGGATTTACAAAAATGCTTGTGTTTATAAGCTGCTGCTTCAGACACCTTTTTTCCCCTTGTAAATATTGCGTAAGAAGCCAAAAAGAAAAACACAGAGACCAAACACAGAAAAGTCCTCATCGGACCATTTCTCTAATCACCCCAGAACCTGAAAATCAGCTTTGTCATGGGCTGTGCTGCAAATGTATCCCCACAGATGCACCAAGGACAGACCTGTAAAACCCATCCCAACCTTTCAACCAGACCAGTGACTCCTCTGAAGATCTGTTGGGACAGAGCCGGGGCTCAGCACCACCAGGGCTCTCCAGGAGGCACCTCCAGACTCCTTTGGTCCTTTCTTCAGGTGCATTCATCAGTCTCTGGCTGGCAAGGATTGCACTGGGGTTTTGAAGGGCACATAAAATAGCCTTGAAGTCAAGGGAAGAGGAGCATCCAGCCTGAGCTGTGCTAGACCCCATCAGGACATCCCCCAGGCCGGCACCGAGGACCACAGCAGCAGAGGGAAGGCAGCCAACGCTTCAAGCAATAAAAGTGAGTTTTTAGAAAGTTTTCTGCAGCTGGTTGCAGCATCGGCACTGGGATGGCACGAATGGTGTCCAGACCTGGCACAGGAAGCCAAGAGGAACTGAGGAAGGTGTGAATTTACTGAAATAAGCACCAGAAGCTTTGTGGATGCTGCCTTTTTTCCTCCTTTAGGTGCTCCCTGGTTACTTGGAGGCTGTATATGGGCTGAGCAGCCTCAGGAGAAGGTTATATCAAAGCAGACTTAAATTTTCCTGTAAAGTAACAAGTGAAGGCAGAACTTATGCGGTCCCTTGGCTTTTCCTTCCCTGCCTGGCTCATGGGAGCTCCATATGTGCTTTGGCTGCTGGGCAATGCTCAAACAAGCTCACAGTAAAGCCGTGCCAGCCCTGGGTTTGCAAGGAGCAGGGCTCTAAAATAACTGTTTTTCTTGGGGATTTGCTTGGGTTTGGCTGAACCATTTGCAAAGGTGCAAGGGAACAGGGAAGAGGGAATGGGCCAGCTTTGCTCCGTGGCTGGGCCATGGATCTGTGCTGGCAGGGAGCGAGAGCAGGCGATGAAGAGCTCAATTACAGGGAAGGATGTGGGAACTCGTGTGCTGAAAGGCAGCAGGGTTTGCCCAGGATGTGGGGAGATGGAGCTGGGCTGGAGCTCAGCAGCTCTGGTTCTTGTGCTGGAGCACGGTGCCCAGGCTGGTGCCCCTGCTGGGAAGTGGTTTTGGTGTCCATTGCCAGTACCTTTACCTTGATTTTTCTGGCTGTCAGAAAAACTGTAAGGGCCTGGAGGACTTGAGCTCAGATGGCTGGTCTGGGTGTCTCTCCCTGGAAGCTATGGAAAGCAGGACTTGTAGTCCTGTTTGAACTTGTTAGTTGACAAGTTAAAAGGTAGTTTTGACCCTTCAGGATATATATATATTTTTTTTAAATATTTATTTCACCTTCCTTCTTCCAGCTTTATGAGAGGGCCAAGCCAAGAGCTTTGTACCCAGCAGTAGGAGTGTAATTACAGCAAGTCTGGGCGAGTGGCTCTCCCCCAGGGCTGTTTCAGAGTTGGGTTTTGCTTCTCTTTTTTTCCCCTCACCCTGCTCTGTGTTATTGTTCTTGTCCCTCCACCTCCTTTTCTGGGGAAAACTCTTTGGGGTCTGATATTCCCTTGTGTAAGTTTCCATTTCCTTGTGACTTTCCATCTCATCTGGAAGCTGGATTTGTCTTGGAATAAACTGGGTGCAACTCCAGATTGGTCCTGCTGGGAGAGCAGTGCTCATCAAAGTCCCTTAATTCTCAATTAGTCTGTTTACCCAAGGCTTTGAAATTGGTTAGATCAAGCCCATTAGAAGTGAAATCTGAATTAACCTTTCCTCGCACAGGCCACCCCTGGGAGCCCCAGTGGCAGCAAAGCTGGTTTCCATTGGGGCAGCCCCTTCCTGGGCCAAAGTGGGAGCATTTGGGTGCATTCCCCTCCCAGGACACCCAGCACAGCAGGGCTGCTCCTCTTCCCGTGGCTCAGCCCTGCTGTGAGCTGACCCTGGCATGGGGCTGCTGTGCTGGAGTATTTTTAGAGAAGATAAGAGAGTGGTGGCAGGAGAGAGGTCTCCATTCCGAGGCACTTGGACTCTTTAATTATGTTTTTGGTCTAGAAAATTATATGGTTCCTAAGCATAAATAGAGAACCCAGGGAAGGTAATTGCACCTCTGGGTGCAGATGAGCTGGTGGCAGAGGCTGTGTGGAGTCAGGATCAGTGGGAAGAGGTGCAGGAGAGGGAGAAATGGGCTCCTTGGAGCTGCTGGATACTGCCCCTAACGGTGCCCCCCGGGTTCCTGACACCCCATCCTCTCCATGGTGCTTATGGGGGACCCACAGCCCCATAAAGGTGGGGACCAGTCCTGTGACTCACCCCACTGCCATTAATCTCTGCATTTTGGGGCAAACCAGCCCTTGGGCCCTCCCTGAGTTGTCCACAAAAATCATGGTCGTGATCTGCCCCTGCCAGAATTACCTTTTACCCACTTGGAGCTGATTTCAGCACAATTGCTGACTTGGCTTTATTAATTTCTTCATTATCTTTGGAGTCCTGCCAGGTGTCCCTGTGGCCTGTAAATTCTGCATTCTTTGCATCCATTATCAGTGGTACATCCTTCTTTCCAAGCTTTGTTAACCTCCCTCTAGGTCTGAGATCATGAGGAGCATGTCCAGCCCTAAACTTTAACAAGGCAATTCTACCAACAAGTAATTTGTTTTTCTAACACCTGGGTATCACTTTGAGCTTGTTTGCTACTCTGTTTCATGGATTAAATCTCCCTTTTTGCTGATTAGGCTTGAAAGTATACAAAGACCAAACATCAAAGAACATTCTTACTTAAGAAAATTTTACATATTCCACATTTTGCAACACCTGGGCACAACAGCTAGTCCAGGCTTTCTGGAGATGGTGGAGATGTGCCCCTGCCTTTGGCTGGGGTGTGCCCTGACCTGCACTTGGCTCCACGGGGAGGAAAGACATTTAAAAAGTGTTTCCATGTTTCTGCCTTCCACCCTGCAAGGACAAGCCTCGGTTTTCTCTGCATTTCCTTTTCCTTCAGAGCAGCCTTGGTTTCCAGCTGTAATCCTCAACATGCATGTCTTGCCTCTGTGTGCTGCCCAAAATGATGTCCTTATCCTGCAGCAGAAAGGGTGAAGCAGGACCATTTTCTTTTCAGTGCCTTATTTTAATGCAAGCTTAATAATTGGGGTGTGCTTTTCTTTGAAAGCATTTAATTTAAAAACCTCTGAAGCTCTGCGTTGGCAGTTTCCTGCGTGTCCCCACATTTGCATGGTTCCTGTGATTGCACAAGGAGGTTCCTCCAGGTGGGACCTCATTTTTGAAGCCCTTCCCGCCCCATCCCTGGAGTCCTGATGTTCTTGGGATCTGCAGCCTGTAATTTGGGGTGAGTCCAGCAAACTCTTTGCCTGAGAGGGAAATCAAAGGTCTTGATGATGGGAGGAAGCCTGACAGCTGGAGCTGGGAGATAGGAGAGGGACTCTGGAGAAAACAGCTGGGATTGGGTGAGGAAATTTGGGCTTCAAATCCACCTCCAGCTGCAGTTTGTGGAGCAGTTTTGCAGAGCCTTTCCCCAGCCTCCCTCCTCTGGGTTAACCCTCCACATGGCCGAGTGCTGGAGATGGGGAACCTCCCCCTTCTCCTTCCTCACCATTCCCAGTATAAATACACGGAGCAAAGCCGCCAGCTCTGTTTATTGAACACAAATAGAAGATAAAATAGTGGAAAACTAATTTTTTCATGCTCATTGGTGGGAAAGATTAAAATTATGCAAATCCTCGGCAGCGAGCTTGGTGCAGAGATAAGGGGATGTTCAAGTCAGCTGGCTGCCTGCTAATTCACTCATTGAAAAAGAAATGAGCAGGAAAGCTGCGAGCGGCGTCACCGGCCCCTCACGGCGCTGGGATTTCTGTGAACAAAGAAAAACCCTTTTTTGGAGGCGTGCAGGATCCATGCTGAGATGCTCAGCTCACAATCACGTGTCTGCCCAGTGCCTGGGGAGCTCTGGGATGCAGCACCTCCACCTTGGCCAGGATGTATCTGCAGCCAGTGTGCAATGAGCTGAAATCGCCCGATGTGGTGGTTCTGGGGGTGAATCAGGTGAAATCTGCCACCTTGGTCCCTCAGTTGGATTCCATAAGCAGAGCAAGGCTGGCAGTTGAGTGGGAAACCACCAAATATGAGCAGTGCTGGTCTTGGTGCTTTCTGCTGCACCAGTGTGGCTCTGGGGGGCCGCAGGAGGCGAAGTGGGATCAGCAGGACGTTCATTAAAAGGGTACAACGGGTTCTGCAAGGCAGGGGAAGGGCAGGTCCCTGGATCTGGGCTTCCCCCAGGATCCCAGTGCTGCCATGGAGGAGCCAGTGCCCATCTCTCCCACCCATCTCCCCCTGCTTTGTAGTGGGAGCCGAGGCTTGAAATTCCCCGCATGGGCAGGTTAATTAATTTTTGCAAAGCAGCGGCGCTCTGGGGGTTTTCCCGGGATGAAAGGGCCGTGTGTGTGTCTCTGGGGAGGATCAGGGTGTGTGCAGATGTGTTTGTGGTCAGGAAGAAGCGAGTGAAGGAGCATCCCATCGCCCTCTGACTCCGGGTCTGACTCAGCCCTGAGCTTTGGCCGAAGGGAATGTAACTGCTTTACACCAAACTGAGCCTGTAGTGCTGGAGAGAATTAAGTGCCCACCCCAGGAGAGGTATTGGGGTGAATTGTGGGGTTTTTTGCTCACTGTGCTGCTCGCTTTGCCCAGCACAGGCTCTTTAGGCTGTGCATTTATTTCTGGGGATCTCTCAAGATGTTCCAGGCACAGGGGAGACCAAAAACCCCCACAAACCCAAACCTTGCAAAGCAGCTGAAGCTGATGACCATGCAAAGGCACCCAGGAAATGATGACGACTGCTCATTGTGCTGGGAGAGGGACCGGCTGCCAGCGAGTGTTTTTGGAAGGGTTTGTCTCACTTCCTGTCAAATCAATATTTATTCACAAATCTATTTGTTTGCTTTTGTCATTGAAAACTCTTGTGGGCTTTTTTTTTTTTTTTGTGTGTGTGTGTGTGCGCGTTGTTTTGTTCCCCTTGTGTATTTTTGGCTGCACAGTGCTGGCGAGAGGGGCTGCCACAGCCTTTCCTGGCTCCAGTCATTCCAGCTGCTTCTCCTAACCCGTGGTTTGGAGCCTCTTTTGTAAGGTGGGACCTGCCTGGCAGCTCTCCTCTGCCTGGGCATGGCATTCTCCCCGCTCCCCCCTCATGCCCTTGGGCTGGAGGGGATGATGGATAGGAAGGGGTTGACCTCAGTGAACATGAGCAGTGTTTTTCCATGACTGTGCTGTGGAACAGGGGTGTGGAATAGATCAACTAGCCCCCGAAATCATAGGATCACAGAGTGGTTTGCCTTGGCAGGACCTTAAAGCCCATCCCACTCCACTCCCTGCCATGGGCAGGGACACTTTCCACTGTCCCAGGGTGCACCAAGCCCATCCAGCCTGGCCTTGGGCACTGCCAGGGATCCAGGAGCTTTGGTCCTGCTTGAGTTTCACCATGCCCACCAACCTTCCCCTTCATTTCTTTTCCATTTTCCTGTGAGTGAAACAAATAATGGCTGGAGCTTCGCCCTCCCTCAGCTGCTCTCCCTCTTCTCTCCTCCTCCATCCCCTGACTCACTCCTGATGCCTGAGCTGTTTGTTCCCTCCCTGCCCGTGCTCTCACCTCCTGCCTGGTTCATTTGTGCTGCCGAGGTGCTCAGCATGTGGACAGGGATGGGGATGCAGCACCTCTGCCTCCCTCCCTCCTTCCCTCCCTGGGTTTGGGCTGCTGGCCCTTTGCACCTGCCCAAAGCTGCAGGATGGGGACAGAGCTGCAGGTGGACTAAAACGAGGATTTTTAAAGCCAGCCGAGGACCTGCTATGCTCCAGGGTGTGGGGAGAGCTTTGCCTCCCCCTGGGTTTGTCTGCTGAGCCCCATAGCTGGAATATTATTTATCTGCCCCCAGCCAAATCACGCAAAGCTAAATTGAGCTGTGGCAGGCGAAAGTGTGAAGCGTATTATTAGGAACAGGGAGCTCTTGTTCCACAGCTGCTGCTGCTGCTGCCGTTGGTAATTAATGTTTGAGGAATTGCAGATCTTCATTAGGAGAACAATTAGATTAACGAGAGAACTCGAGCCGAGGCTGTAGTGGGAAAGGGCTGGGGGGAGGCTTTAAAAACAAAATAAAATCCCTCCCTGGCACCCTGCCTCGCTGCTCCAGAGATGTGCTGATGCTCATGGAGGCACTGGGAGGAGACTGGTCTGTGACAGGCACTCATGGAGCGCGTGGGGGCTTCATTACGGGCAGGAAAGAAGCAATCCCTGATTGTCATAAATATTTCAGGCAGCCCAGCACCCATCGCTCGGCCACAGCCCAGGGTTATTAGCAGAGAGAGCTTTGGGCAGAGGCTGTTCAGGGCTCTGCGAGGTCCTGGGCTTGCATCATTAAAAGCTTTAATTGGTGTCCTTGTTGCTGGAATCACTGACCCCTTCCAGGCAAGAGCACCCTGGCCACGAGGTATCACCTGCAGGGCCTGGGCTTAATTCAGGCCAATAAACAGCCCTGAAGTTGAGGGATTTGAGATGCTTCTTAATGATATTCTTTCAGCAAGAGTTGTTTGGGGTTCTCCCCACCCCCTACTTTCTTCCCTGTGCCCTGCCCAGTGCTGGGTCCATCCATGAGCCTGCAGCAGCTTTGCCCTCACACAAGTGAGGTGCTCACAGCTGGTTGATGAGCAGGATGCAGCAGGACTTCACTCAGGATAAATGAACCATTTAGAGAGGTTGTAAAACCACAGAAAGTAGCGACAGAAGGGAGGTTGGGAGGTCAATTAGTCCCTCTCGCTGGCCCAAGTGTGTTTGGAAGTCGTTGGAGGCAGATGCATGCCTGGCCTTCCTAAAAGCCTGCAGTGCTGCTGTTCCATCCCTGGGTCGCTGGCTGTGGCCCCACTGCTGGCTCAGCCCCACACAGCCTCTCCCATGGGGCACCAGCAATGCTCTCCCACCGGGAAACGCTCCCAGCACCCCTCTGGACCAGCCACGCCGTGCCCAGCTTCTGGTGAAAGGGATGGGATGGAGGTTTTTCATCTCTTTGGCTTTAGGAAATTTAACCACAGGAAACTCTTGCTCTCCAGCAAGGTGGGAACCCCTGAGTGCTGCCAACAGGTCTGAGCTGGGATGGTTCCACCTTCTAGTGGAACCATGGCAGGGGATGGGAACAGGAGGATCTTCAGGGTCCCTTCCAACCCAAACCACTCTGGGATTCTGAGGGGGAGGCTGTGGCTCAGCTCCCAAAAGCAGAGAGTGTTGGGTACAGGGTGTTATAAATCCCAAAGGTGCTGGAGGGGGGCTCAGCTCCCATGCCTTCTCCCCAGCCCCAGGAGAAAGCTGGAAGTTTTGCCTCTCAGGGGACAG
Organism: Anomalospiza imberbis; assembly: GCF_031753505.1. Lineage (NCBI taxonomy): Eukaryota > Metazoa > Chordata > Aves > Passeriformes > Viduidae > Anomalospiza > Anomalospiza imberbis. The sequence goes on from NC_089707.1 coordinate 3,771,775, forward strand.
CAGATTTCTCCCTTCGGTAATCGATGGGGACAAAAAAGTTGCATTTCCTGGCGACTCCAGATGGTGCAGTGACAATAAAGCCATTTTCTGCAATATGGTGGCTTCTGCGTGCCCGAGGAGAGATTTGTTGTTGGACCAGTTCCTGTTTGGCTCGGTGCCCCTGAAGATGGACGAGTCCCTCCCGAGCCCTGGCTGAGGGTCGGGGCCCTGGGAAGCTCCTGCGGCTGTGATGAGCAAGAGGAAAAGAATCTGCGTTGCTCTGCCTTGCCCTGCTGGAGATGGAGGACACACAGCTCCCTCCTCCCTGGCCGGGCACAGCCCCGTTGCCTGTGGATGGTCCTCACCTGCCCAGGAAAGATTATTGCATGTTTAATTCATGGCAGTGCGAAAACATCGCCGTCAACGCTCAGCCAGCCTCCTCCTGCCTGGTGCTTCTGGTGACTGACTGCCACAAAGACACCGAGATGATCTCAGCAGCTTGTCAGAAAAAGCCCTTATGTTGGTTTAAAGTAAAACATGAAGCAACGTGCCGAGCAGGTGGAGGCTTTTTGAATGCTGGGTAATGGGAACGTTCTCCCATGGTGCTCTCACAAGCTCCTCTCCTACAGCCTGCTCCAGCAGGGATGTTACCAATCTCCAAATGCTTATAAATGTTTTAAGGCACCTCTGATGCATGCCTGGGCTGTGCATGGGCTGCTGTATCCCAGCCAGTGGAAGCAGCCACCTCTGGGCTGGGATATCTGCACTGGCCTCTACAGCTGCTCAGAGCAGAAGGGGAGGAATACCAGATTCAGTAGAAACAAACCAGCTGGGTGAGATCAGGCTGTCAGGCAGGAGCTGGAGTGCTGTGAGGGTGGTGTTACTCCCAGTTTCTGCCTAGTTAGCAGCCTCTTAATTTTGCATCTTGTACAGAAGATGAAAATGGCAGCAGAGCCCTGCTTGGAAGTGCCCCTGGCTTTTGCCATCTGAGGGTTGCTGAGGGTTTGTGGGGCTTCAGTCAATGCATGAGGGTGATTTCTGGAGGCACCTGCTGCAGCTGGGGCTCTCTGCAAGGATGTGACAAGAGCCAGAGGCTTCCCCAGACAGACAGCCCAGAATTAAATCAGAGGGAAAGCAAGCACGGAGCATGGATGTGGCTTCCTGATCCCACTGCTGACCTTGAGCAGTGCAGCCTAAGACTCTGTCCAGTGTCTTCTGGTGTCCACTGGTGTGCAGGGCTCCACCAGCCCAAGCAGTGACCCAGCATCCTCCCAGCTTAGCTCTTAAATTCAGATGAGATCACAACAGCAAGTGATGGATGGGGCTTTTTCTTTCTCTCCTCCTTTCTTAATCTCCCCTGGCTGGTGGGTCTGAGACACAGGATTCCTGCCAGAGCAAGGGAAGGGATTTGCTCATCTTCTGTCTTGCAAGCTCAAAACCAAATCCTCTTTATGGAATTTAACCCCCTGTGTTGGCTGGCAGGGCTGGAGCGCCTGGCATGTGGGGAGGGAATGAATGCTGGAGGAGAAGGCAGGGTGAGCTCCAGAGGGGAGGCCCAGGAATGACATCTCAGTGCCCAAGGGGTGCCCTCTGAGTGGGGCTTGATGGCAGCACTGTTGATCCTGGGGTGGACAGAAGGCAGCTGGAGGCATTGCTGGGCCTGTGGCTGTGGGAGCCACCTTGCCCCGTGTCCTCCCGAGCAGGCAGCTGCCACAGCCAGGGAAGACAACACTTCCTAATAACCTTGATTAGCTTTCCTTGCTGGTCACTAATCAGCAAGATGCAAGCCGTGGTGATGAAGCCAGGGACAAAGAAAGACAAGCCTCTTTATCCTTCTTACTGCAGCTCAGCAGCCCGTCCTCGCCTGCAGGAGGATTTGCTGGGGTGGTTTTGTGGCTGCCACTCACCCTCCCAGCTCTTCTATCCCCTCCTCACTGGAGCACAGTTCTGCCTCTTCCATGGGGTGTGAGGAAAGCAAACAGCTCATCAGCTGTGCTGTTGCCACAACGATTTTCATTTAGCATCAAATAGCAATTAGGAGAAACTTTGCGTGTTTGCTTCACTACTTTTATTTCCTGTCATTTGTTTGTCGCTGATGAGCAGAGTGCACTGCAGCAATCCCATGGCATCTCCCAGCCTGGTGCCCAGGGATGCGCAGACAAGAGTGGCTATGAGGTCTACAGGCCGTAAAAAGGAAATTTATTTCTTTTCTTTTGTGTTTCCCAAGGCTCTTGGCTTGTCTGTATGTGGGGTGGGGGTGTTCCTGGGCTGGAATTCATGAGAGCAGGGACAGTCCTTCTACATTTCAGGTGTGGGAGACCCTAAAGATGCTAAGCAGTTAACTTTTCCTCTGTCTTAGTGTAAATCCAGGCCAACTTTGTCACCCTCCATGGAAGCCTCTCTGGGTTCGGTGGGCTGGGAGGGAGCAGGTTCCTTGCCCGTGGCAGGTTAAATCTTCCAGGTTGTTGCCTTTAGAGAGAGTTTTATATTTTGCTTTCGGTGTGAGGTGTGTGCCTGTGTGTAGTTTGGGGATTTTTGGGGTTATTTCACTCATAACTCCTATTGCTGGGGACTGTTTCTACTTGGGGACCAAAATGAGCTGTACAAAATCTGGATGCAGCTGGGGCTGTCGGTGCTCCCCTCCCTGGAGCAGCAGGAGGGTGCCCCTGCCACCCCATTGCCCAGGTGCCATTGCCACCACGTTGCCCAGGTGGCTCTGCCCAGGTGGCACTGCCCAGGTGCCCCGAGGCTGCCCGGGTGTGCTCAGAGGAGGAGCAGGAGCTGATGGAGACAACAAAAGGAGGCAATCGATCAGCGATCCCGGTAATGAGAAGGTCGTTCTTGGCAGGGGCTGGTGACATCCTACACCCATCCAGCACTCACAGCCGGAACTGATAAAGCACCCTCATGTTCCTAATTAACTTTCTTGAATGGTTTTTTTTCTTCCTTTCGATTTTTCATCTCTTTTTTTTTCCTTCTCCTTGGCCTGCAGGCTGGTGGGAGATGCTCTGCTTGGCCACCAGCAGGAGGGGAGCAGGTTGCCACACTCTGCACACTGGAGCAGGGATCTCTGTGGGGCAGGGACTGGCCTCCCGTGCTCCTGGCCTGCCTGCTGGGGCTGGGAACCCACTGCTTGTCCTCAGGGGATGGTTTGCACAAGACTTTTTGGTAAGAACCACCTATTTTTTGAGAAACCAGTCCCCAGAGGGCTGCAGGAGAGCTGAGGAGCTGGAGGAAGGCCAGGCAGGTGTCTATCAGCAGGTGAGCTCCCATCGGTGAGGAGCAGCAGTGCCAGCCCCAGGAATGGGCTTTTCCTCCCTGCTTGCCCAGGAATTTTGGGGTGGAGGAGGGGGCTGCCATTCCCTGCTGCTGAACACAAAGGGAGTCCCTGTGCAGACCTGGCAGAGCGCTTCGGAGGCTGGAGAAGGTCACAAGATGCAGCAGCATCCAAATTTCTGTGTCAAGGGAGCAGAAAGCCAAAGCTGGAGGGATTGGCCTGGTCAGAGGGACTGAAGCCATCTGGATGGGCTCTTCCTGGTACAGGTCATCTTCGTGCCATGCTGCAAGCCAGGAAAGCACCAGTTCCTCATTGTTGAGTGGTTTTCTCATATGTCCTTAGTTGGGCACGCAGAGATGTGAGGCCAGGCAGTCTTTCCTCCCCAGGAATGTGGAGCTGATCAGAACCTGCATTTGATCTCAGAAAAAGGCTTTTCCTTAGCTTGGACTCCAGACATGAGAAAATCTGTTGGACTTTTGTTGGTGTGGGCAGCAAAAGCAGCTCTTTGGGCTCTTTGTTGAGATTTTATCTTTTTTCCCCCCCTGCTGTGTGCAGTAACCCAGTGTCACCCATCAGCCCAGGTACCAGGCTTGGGGTGCAGGCGCTTTGGGAGGGGGCTGCTGGTGGTTTTAGCACTGTTTTCTGTCAGAAGATGGTGTTGGTGGCCCTGGCAGAGCCGGGGGTGCTGCAGGACGTGGCTGGCGGGCGGTTATTTACCGGCGCTGGCGGAGCGCACGCGTGGCGAGCGCGGAGACGGGATGCAGCCCCAAGGAGCTCCCAGTCTGCCAGGCAGCTGAGCTGGGCCTAATGATGAATGACTTCCTAAATAAATAAATAAAGCTCAGAGGCAGGGAAAAAGAAACGTGAAGTATTACCCCGAGCCACAAGGCAATTTAGTTGACGGTTTCTGATGCCGTCGGGCGCTCGGCAGAGATTGGGATGGTTTGCTGGGAAATGCTGAAGGATGGAGAGTGTTTGTGTGGGAGCAAGGGGAGGGGGAGTGGGGTCCTGGGTCAGATCCTTCCCTTTGTGCATCCTGGAGGAGAGCCCAGCCCTGCTGAGAAGCCACATCTCCTGCTCTGCACTGGTCCAGGAGGATGCTCCTGGGATTTCTGGTGTTGCCTCCGTCTCCACTTTGAGCAGGGGGGTCCTTTGGGGTCCTCCCTGGGCTGTGGCCACAGCCCCCAGGGTGTGGATGGGCCCCCTTAGCGGGGTGCAGCCAGGCCAAGGAGGAAGGAGCTGTCCTTCCTCCTCCTCCTCCTCCTCCTCGTGCTGGTCCCCCCCGGCTGTGGCGCTGCCCCCGTGCCCTGTCCGTGCTGGGCTGCACCTGCTGAACGCTCCTGACACATCACTGCCTGTCACAGCTGTCACTGCGGGGGGAAATTAATTCCTCCTGACCATCCCAGCCCAACCCCGAGCTCTCCTGGCTCGTTTCTGCTGCAGTGACCACAGCTTAACCCTCGCTGTGCCATCACACCCCCGCGCAGGGAGCAGCATCTCTTGGAACACCCACACGGGGGCTGTGCCCCAAAATGCCCCTTGTGCCCCTTGCTTGGGGACAGTGCTTCACTCACATGGGAGGACCAGAAATGCCACAGGGGAAAAAAAAGAGAGAGAGAGAGAGAAAGGCTCTGTGTCTGTGTGTGTGTGTGTGTGTACGTGCAAACACAGCGAGCTGTCTTAGTGTGCAGCTTCCTCTGGTTTCCCACATTGTAAAAAGGGATAATGCTGTCATATTAAAGCACTTGGAGATGTGGGGATGAAAAGCAGCGAATAGGACCGAGACAGTCCTGATCAAAGCTTTTTTTTTTTTTCCTCCATCTGTGTTTGTTTCCCCATGGAAGATAATACTCTGCCTCTTTCTTGTAAATATTTTTTTAAGATCTAAGTAACTCTGTGATAGATAAACAGCCATGCTTCACTCTGAAGGATCTCTGCTGCCTGCTCTAATTGTGTTTGCCAAACCCCTGGCCTGCCTTCAGGAGTGGCTTGGGGAGCTGCATTCAAGCCCAGAGGAGAAACTGTGTCCAGCAGCTCTGGGGTGGAAGGCACTGACTTGGAAATGCTCCACAACCTCCTTTTTTTTTTTTTGGGCAGGATCAGGATCTCTTATGAGATCTGCACAGCCGCTGGAGCCTGGCACCTAAAGCAAGCTGAGTGTGGCTGCCCCATCCCTGGAAGTGTTCCAGGCCAGGCTGGATGGGCCCTGGGTACCCTGACCCAGTGAGTGGCACCCCTGCCTGTGGCAAGGGGGGTGGATGGAGGGCATCTCTGAGGTCCTTTCCAGCCCAAACCATCCTGTAAGTCCATGGTGTGGGCTGTGCAGGGCTCCAGAGCCAGCTCTGCACGTTGGCATCTCCTCGTTCCTTCTCGGGGTCCGGGTGTCGAGGTGACCCCGAGAGTGTAAAAGTCCTCGTTTCCCAGCCCGAGCAGCCAAAGGAGGAGTCTGGATGCGCAGGGTCGGCTTCTCCAGGTTGTTTATTTCCCTTATCCAGAACATTCTCTCTCTGCCCTGCTGAGCTCTGTCCAGCAGGTCGGCCATGGCATTCTGTCTGCCCTCAGGGCGGTGTTCACATTTTATACCAAAACTCCGTGTGCCACGTTTACAGTAACGTACCAATGTCTGTCATTTCTGTTGGGCAGTGTGTCTGTACCTTAAACCAACAGAAAAGTGTCACCATCACAGCAACACATGGAGGGCAAGGAGAAGGAGAAGGAGGTCAGGACACACCCAAATCCCTCCATCTTGTCCCCTGAACCCCATTCTAAAAAGCCCCAAAATTCTCCTTTTTCACCCTGTGTTAATCCAACTACCACACTACTCAAACCCTTGTGGCTTGTAATTCCTCACACAAAGTTGGCAGCTTTTTCCACGGGCTAAAATGGAAGCCACGGGTGTTTTTGACTTGGTGCCAGGGTCTGGAGCCAGCCAGGGCAGCCAGGGGGATGTGCTGGGTTCCCACAGTTCCCCAGCACCAACGGGGAAGGTGCCCAGGTGGGCTCCTGGGCCAGGTCCCTGTCCCAGCCCTGGTGAGGCTGGGCTTGCCAAGGCCAGGGTGTTGGAGAGGAGCAAGCTGGAATTGTGGGGTAGTGAATTCAAATTTCATCTCTGCCCTCCTCAGGGGAGGTAACAAATGAGCTGGTGGTTTTGCTAAAAGCTTTTCTTTCTCTCTTTAAAGAGGTTGCTGGGAGGAAATGAAGTGACCCACTGACCTCTGTTAATACGCAGCACAAACGAAGCTGGTGCTGCTGGAAGGAAGAGCCCTCAGTGCAGCCCTCTGCCTGCAAGGTGTTTGCTTCCATTGATGTGTCTAATGGGAGCAATTCTCACACAGCAGCTGCTGAAAATGAAGATGTTTAATCATCTCCTAGATCCTAGTGGAACTTTTTGCAGAGAATTTCTTTAAAATCGCCCTTCTCCTTTTCACAGGCAGGTGAAACACAAAAGAAGCCCAAGTGCTTTTTTTTTGGTGATTTATTTTTCCAAGTTGTCATATTGTAATGAATCTGAAATGAATACATGGTTCCTCCCTCCTGGATTTTTTTTTTCAAACGCAGAGCAAATGTTTCAATTACCAGCTCCGTGGGGGCTAAGAACAAGTAACATATGGCAAAATGTTGCCCGGAGAGGCTGTGGATGCCCCGTCCCTGGGAGTGTTCAAGGCCATGCAGGATGGGGCTCTGAGTAGCCTGGTCTAGAGGAAGGTGTCCCTGTCATTGACAGGTTGGAACAACATGATCTTTAATGTCCCTTGCAAGCCAAAGCTTTCTGTGTTTCTGTGAAAATCCTTGCACAGTTCTGACCCATCCCAGTGCCTGTCACTGTGCAGTCACTGGCTTTTAGCAGCATTTCCCTCTTTAAGCAGTGAGGACCAAGGTAGCCAAACCCCTCCTCCTGCATCCCCTCGATACCCAAAGCAGCTTAAGGGAGTTAGGTGTCCAGCACCCTCTGAAATGGGAGTTGCTGGGGGGAAAAATCTTCAAAAGCATCTTAGCAGCTTAGGTTAAGTCCCTTTGACTCCCAGGGGAACTTAAGCTCTTAAGAAATGTAGGTGCTTCAGAGCATTTCACCCTCTGTGCCTCGCTCCCCTGGGTCCCTGGCTCAGTCCCAGCTGCAGGAGCTGCACTGGGAAGCTGCTCCTTGCAAACACTTCTCAGTTTTATTATTTTTAATAATGCTCTCCAGGACCCCGTGCTCGGTGCTTACAAGCTGCACACATGGCCTTGCTTAGAGCTGGAGATTAGGCAGCACACAAGAATGAATGTCTTACAGGAGCTCTTTTACTGTAAGAATTAATCTTATTCCTGAAATGTGACCGTATCTAGCACAAATCTGACCCCACTGGGGGCCACGGCTTCACTTAATTGCATTCTTTAGCAAGGATTGAGGTCTATTAGGTGGTTTGCTTGTGTTGCAGGGGATCCTGTGCCAGAGAATTTAGTGAGGGTTTGCAGGTCCGTGGAGCAGCACAGGAAAAGTGCCATTATGTTGGCTTGGCTGGTGCCAGGAGCTTGGCTGGGTGCTCAGACACAGGCAGGGGTGAGCAAACCTGCTCCAGAGAGCACAGACAAGGTAAGAGAGCACAGACAGGAGCTTGGCTGGGTGCTCAGACACAGGCAGGGGTGAGCAAACCTGCTCCAGAGAGCACAGACGAGGTAAGCTGTGCCCTGAGGAGGGGAGAGGATGGGTGGCAGAGCCCTTGGGATTTGAGCTTTCATCAGAACAATTCCCACTGGATTTCAGCCTCCTTGTGTGGCAGCTGGGTTCCAGCTGAACTCAGAACAGACTCATCCCCTGCACTGGAGGCAGGAATCGTGCAGGGGATGAGTCTGTTCCTATTGCCAGGGCCCTGCCAAGGAAGCAGAGCAAGCCCTGCCCCAGCCTGTCCTCCACATCCGCAGGGGAGCCAGGTGGGTGCACATCCTGCTGTCCTGAAAATCCCATATCCGGGGGGGACAGCAGTCATGTACCTGCTCTGAAGGATGAGTTGCTGGATTGAAGCTGACATGTCCTAATATCTCTGCCAGCACTTTCTGTCTCTGTCAAGGGCTCGGGAAGCACATTAGCACCGGAGCGGAAGTGTCACCCTCTGGCATCTCCTCCTCTAATCTTGGAGCTGTTGTTGTATCCCCTTTTCCAGACCTTCTCCATCAGAGCCTGTTATATGGCAGGAAAAGCCATGCTGGGTGTGGAGGAGGCACAACATTTCCCTGACATTCAGTTCCCTGCCTTCAGCTCCATCCTGGGGGACTTTGGGGATGTTCTGCAAGGAGCAGGGCAAGCTCTTGGCTGCTCTCAGCTGTGGAAGATCGCTGGTGCCGTGTCTGGGGAGCACACGAGGCTCAAGGAGATGTTTGGTGGCATTTTTGGCACTGGCAGTATATCCACTGCTCTGATAAAGAAAAATAAGAGTTTCTGAAATGGTGGCTGAGCCAGCGTGGTTTGTTGGATTTTATTTTAATATAGGCACCTAAAATAGTTGGGTGCATTCTTGCTGTCTCCGACGCCAGCCTTGCTGGTGGGAGCGGGGAGCTGCGTGACTGAAGGAGGAAGAAGGGAGAGCCAGGGAGCTGCAACACAGCTCCATTTGCTGGGCTGGCATCGATGCCACATCCCCAGTTTAATTAACAGTTCCCATCACAGCTATTCACGATGTTCCCACCCTCTGCTCACCCCTGACAGCAACAAAAGAAACCCCAATGTGTTGTTCTGCGCCCTGGAACCCTGCGAATCCCGAGCTAGGGCTGGCTGCAGCCTCTCTGTGTTTCTCTAAGTGTGTCTAGAACAAACATTTGAAGAGATTCCCAGTGATAGGACTCAGGTTTGTTTCTCTTTTTTGTTTCAGTATTTATGCTCGTTTTTCGTGAGCGGGCACTGAAGCACGGTGGATCTGGGCTAGCACAGAGCACACAGCAGAGGCTTTGTAATCCTCAAAGTGCAAGTCCAAAGCTTCTCTCTGAAAAGTTGTTCTTTAGGGATGAGTACATATGGGGACTTCTTGTTTATCCTGGCTTTTCTTTTAATTCAGCACAGTTCAGCCTTGGAGAGTTAATGGGACAGAAAAAGATTAAAATGCCCCTTCACACTGCCTGTCCCGACAGCCTCCCACCCTGATGTGTGTCAGAAAGCTTAAACAGCCTCACTATCCCCTTAGTCCTTCCAAAGCCTTTGATCATTGTACAATATCTCCTACCTGGCTTTCCTCCAAAAGGTGATAAACCCTGGGTTTGATTTCTAATTGGAGTAACGATAGCAGGAAGGAATCTGTCAGATCTGAGAGCATCCTTCCACAGCTCTGGCCCATTATCCCGGTGCTCAGTCTGGCTGATGGGAAACCTCTGAGCTGCCGACCCCATGAGGAGGTTGTTGCTGCAGCTTTTACTCTAATTTCAGCCCTTCTGGGGCAAATCTCACCTCTGTGAGTGAGGGAAGCGTTTACCAGTATTGACACACAGGACTGGGGTGGTGGCTAAGAATTCAGCTGCCTTAATGCCATTCCAGCTTTGCACAGGGATCAGGATAAAGCTGTAAGCAGGGCGCTCTGTTTGGAGCCAGGAGTTGTCTCCATGGAAATGTGCTGGCAGGGTGAGGGGAGCAGGCTGGTGCTGAGCTGGATCTCCCCTGCCACAGCCCCTGCTGATCTGCTGCTTCTGTCCTGCTGCCACGTTCTGCCACGTCCAGGGCAGAACTGGTCAGGAGAAAATCTCTCCCACCTCCTGTGGAGGCTGCGTTTGCTTGATCCGTCAGGATCAGCTATGGCACCCCCTGCTCCAGGTATTCTCTCTTCCAGTTTTGTTTAGCTCGGTAACACAGTTCCTCTGTGTGGTGCAAGTGGGGAAATTGAGGCATCAAGTGGGGTAGAGGCTCTCAGGCATGCAGAGTAGCTGCTGCAACCCCAGCCTTGCTGGAGCCTTTCCAGTGTGTGTTTCCTGTGCAAGAGGGGCTCTGGGACACCCACAGTGACCCCTGGCTCAGGGTCAGGGCTGCTGTGTTGGGGGATCAAAGCCTGCCTGGGCAGGAGGATCCCTCCCCAAACCACACAGATCCTCAGCAGACAAAGGGGACCCAGCAAAGGCATCTCCTGTTTCATCTGCCCTCTTGGGGGGATTTGTTTCCTTGCTGGGTTTTTCATGTGTGAGGCTTCAGCTTTGCTACTTCTTGCTGTGCTTTTGTGGAAAAACTGCCCTTTCAGAGGGTCCTTGGGCCCTGTTGGGTCAGATCCCTTCCCACCTCACTGCTCAGTGCTGCTCAGCCTCTCCTGTGCTGGGGAGGGAGAGAACCCAATGGGTTAAACTTCAGTCTGGGGCTGGGATCTGCCCATGGAGCTGGGCTCTGCCCATGGAGCTGGGATCTGCCCGTGGGGCTGGGATCTGCCCATGGGGCTGGGATCTGCCCATGGGGCTGGGCTCACCCCATGGAGCTGGGATCTGTCCGTGGAGCTGGGCTCACCCCGTGGGGCTGGGATCTGCCCGTGGAGCTGGGATCTGCCCGTGGAGCTGGGATCTGCCCATGGAGCTGGGCTCACCCCGTGGGGCTGGGCTCTGCCCATGGAGCTGGGATCTGCCCGTGGGGCTGGGATCTGCCCATGGAGCTGGGATCTGCCCGTGGAGCTGGGATCTGCCCGTGGGGCTGGGATCTGCCCATGAAGCTGGGATCTGCCCGTGGGGCTGGGATCTGCCCATGAAGCTGGGATCTGCCCATGGAGCTGGGATCTGCCCGTGGAGCTGGGATCTGCCCGTGGGGCTGGGATCTGCCCATGGAGCTGGGATCTGCCCATGGAGCTGGGATCTGCCCATGGAGCTGGGCTCTCCCTGTGGAGCTGGGATCTGCCCGTGGAGCTGGGATCTGCCCATGGGGCTGGGCTCACCCCATGGAGCTGGGTTCTGCCCAAGGAGCTGGGCTCTCCCTGTGGAGCTGAGCTTACCCTGTGGAGCTGGGCTCACCCCATGGAGCTGGGCTCACCCCACAGAGCTGGGCTCTGCCCGTGGGGCTGGGCTCACCCCGTGGACCCGGGCGGGTGCTCAGTGCCACCCCTCAGTGCCACCCTGGGGAAGGTGCCCTGTGTCCCTGCAGGGACCGTGCGCTGCCGTGTCCGCTCGGGCTCTGCTCATCCCCTGCACCCTGCCTGCCCCTCAGAGCTGTCCCTTTGTGCTCCACAGGTGCTGACAAGGCTGGGCAGACGCTGCAGTTCCCGCTGAGCCGGAGCCTTCCCGGCTGGGGCCGAAGGCCTTTGCAGAGGATGAGGATCCTTCCCAGCCCTGGAATGTCTTCGCTGGTCTCCCTCGTGAACGTCCTCTCCGTGCTGCTGGTGGACTGCCTTGCTGAAAGTGAGTGACTCTGCTGTCCCCCTGCTCCTTTTTTCACCCTTCTCCTTTTCATCGTTGAAGAAGTGAAGCTCAATAGCTGATTGAGTGTTTCATTTCCCCACGTCCTTAACTTTCCACCAGTGCCTTCCTATTGTTCCCTGCCCCGCCTCGGAGGGACACAGGGCAGCTGGGTCCTCACAGCCTGCTTTGAGTTTCAGGTTGCCCCCAAGGCTACCACAGAGCTGGAGAGAAGGAGGGAAGCTGCCTGACAGCTCTTGCCAGAGCCTTACCCCACCTTCTCCTAACCCCATCTCCACCCAGCTCGCCCATATTGTCCTCTCCTGCTCCTGCCTTTCAGGATCTGTCAGACACTGGTGACCATTGTCGGGTTACTTTCTTGGGCTGGATTCCAAACAGCATTTCAAGAAAGAGTATTATGTTTCTCCTTCCCCTGAGTGAACCAGTTCCAGTTCAACACAGTTTTTATCTTTGCTGCCTTTCAATTCCTGCTTTAAAGAATGAAAAGGGGAAAGAAAAAAAAAAAAAGAAGTGAAAATCTTCAGCGACTTGAATGTAATGTTCCTTCGACATGAAGGCTGATCGCTTGGGATCGGTGGGGAATAGACTTTTCCAAGCTGATTGAATTATGAGTTTTTTTTCCTCCCCAGCAAAGCTGCTTGAAGCTGGTGAGAGGGCTGCTCTGGTCAGCGTAGCCCTTGCCAGCTTTTCACGTAATCACTTCGTTATCAGGGTTTATTACGACGATGGGGATTGAATGGATCTGCGACCTTTTGTTGCTGGGAGATGTTTTAGGAGCAGTTCTCTCTGTCCTCTCTGCAGTAGGCAAGCGGGGATGTGTTTGCCTTTGCCTCTCTCTGAGTTTTGCTGGGTTCATGCTTAATCCCTCTTTGCAGAGAGAAACACTCACGTGCAGAAGGACAGTGTTGTGTTTTATTCTTTTTCGTTTCATAAGCCTGGCAAGTGAGCTGGGCTCCGGGAGGCTCGCAGTAGGGTGAAGTGTTGGCTGTGGGTCAGTCTGCACCTCAGATGGTACCACTGGTGTCCAGAAGGAGCCCCACAGCTTCAGCCCGAGCTTTCTGGAGTGGCAGCAGCACTGCAGAGTCTGGCAGGGAGCTGCCACGAGCCTTTTGCCCAAGGATTTATCCTTTGGAGCTGATGCTATGCAGGGTCTTTATGAGCACCCAGAGTCAGTGGGTGCTGCTTTGTGGGCTCAGGGTGGCTTTGTTGGCTTGTGAAAGTGGGCACTGGGAATCTCCATTCCTGGCTCTTTGTGCAGTGGAGTCAGGAGTGGGGAATCAGTGGAAATCTGGAGTCAGGGCTCCAGGGTCTTGTTCTTGCCACTGGTTTCCTGTAACAACGCCTGGCAAAATCAGTTTGCAAAGCTCTGCAGGCATGGAGGGAGAGCTCAGGTGTTCTGCAGCTCTGCAGCCTCTCTGTATAAGGAGAGCCCTGATTCATCCCCGTGGTACCTGAGTGCCTGTGAAAATTGGAGTCCATTTGAATTTTGAGTGTACAACAAGGCCTGTGTGCTGAGTGCTGAGAGGGACATGGCAGAATCAAGGCTTCTCCAAATCACAGCTGTGTGACCTCAGTTCTCTTGTGGTTTTCATTTTCCTGGGAAAGAACGAACATCTTGTCTGTCCCTCATCTTTGGGGTGAGGTTTGCTCAGAGATTCCGGCAGAGCTGGGAGATCCCATGTGCTGTCTGACTGCTATGGAGCCCTTTTGGGGGAAATGTGCCCTCAGGAAGGGTTGGTGCTGGTCAGACACAGAATGCACCAGCGCTGTGGCCTGAGCCCTGCTGAAATCTGTCACTGCTCTGCAGACACCTTGCTGCTTGCAGCCAAGTTTCTCTCTCCTGTAGTTCTGCAGTGTCCTTGGATCCTGAACTGTGAGGGTTTGTGCTTTTTTCCCCTCTGGCTGCTCACAGATGTCCGTGCAGGAACTTTGCAGGTTGCTGGGACGGGGCTGCTCTTACCTGCTTGCTGTGCAGATGTTGGGCCAGGTGTTGTCTCTTCTCATGACCTGTGGAGCATGCCAGCACCTCCCTGCCCTGTGCCCGTGGGGATGCTCCCTGGTGCCAGCTGAGAGCTGTTGCTCTCAGCCTGGTGAGGATGAGTGGGCAGTCAGTTGATGGTTCCTGGCTTTGGAGGGGCTCCTAAATCCTGGGCGATCCCATTCCGGCCAGCAGCACCCGAGCCGGGCGTGCTGCTCCCCACTGAGCCCTGCAAACAGCAAACAGCTTTGTCTGTCACAGCTGCAGAGCCTGTGTGAGGAGCTGTCACCAATCTGACAATGTCCTCTCCCGTCAGATGGCCCCGGGCTCTGTCACATTCCCGTAATCCCTTGGCCAGCTTCCATTTGGCCACGTTGCTGACCCCGTTTGCTGCCCTAATTCATCCCAGCCCCTGCAGCCCCCCGGGCACACGGTGCTGCTGCCCCTCCTGCGATGGGAAGCCCACGCTGGAGATGGGAAACCCCTGGGATTGTGGCTTTTGGAGGACATCACCTCCCAGCTTCGCAGGGAGCAGATCCCAGTGCAGCAGAGCCTGGGCTGAGCTGGACTCGCCTCCTCTCCCAGTGCAGCTCTGGAGGAGCTGTGGCCTCTGCAATCAAAGGACCATTAAAATACTTCCCTTGTTTCCGAGGCTAATTGATCTCAGTCAGTGATTTAAATCTTTCTGTGGCAGGAGCATTCTATTTAAAGGAAACTGCCATTTAAATTAAAAATCCAAAGCACCACACTACTTTCTGCCTGCTGTTCCTCCTTGGGAAGCTGAAGAGAACAATAATTGAAAGGTGTGACACAGACATGTTCTTTCTCTTTTTTCTTTGGTTGAATATGGACATTTTCTTTGTTTCTTCCATATGGTCAAAGGCAGCCATGGAACTGGAAATTACTAATTCCATGATTATTTTCAGTGGTGGCATTAAATGGAAAGTATTAGACTTTTCTTAAGGATTCTGCTGTTTGTGTGAGTACCATGAATTGGCATGGCTGCAGGAAATTAGGGGAGGCCTCCCCAGGAGCTGCACAGCCAAATGTGCCCCTTGGAGCTGAGAGGAAACCAGGCAGCAGAGACAGATGAGGCCTGGAGATGAGTCCTGGGAGAGGAATAGCTCCCAAATTGCTGATGGACCTGGGCACAGCACCAAGCCTTGCTGTTTCCTGTTCACATACCCAGCCTGAGCCATAAAGCCTCTGTGGTGAGCACCCTAAAACAAAAACACCCCATTCTGTGTGTGCACAGAGCCAGCCTCTTGCAGCTGGAGCTGTTCCTGCCCAGGTGTGCAGGGCACAGCTGCTTTTGGCCAAGGGCAGCGGTCAGGTCCCCCTGCCCTCCTCTGCCACCCGAAGGAGCCACGTGCCTGCTCCAAGTGCTCCTCAGTTGCACATAAAAAGCCATTTACTGCATGGAAATGTGGCCATTTTTCTGACTGGAATCAGCATGCTCGCTGTTTTCTAGTGGATTTTTCTCATTGATTAAACCTTTGTGTTTTACAATAGCACTTTGCTAATTGGCACTTTGCATACACAGAAGGCTGGTGCGTGGCTCTCTCCACCCCAGCAAAGATTTAAGGGCAGGGAACATTACTTATTACTTACATTTCCTTCCTTTTATAAATCACGGTATAGAACCCTTACTAGCGCACTCTGAAGTATTACCATAAATAATTAAATCTAAATTGCAATTGACAAAATAAAAGAATAAAGCCCCTTTTATGATGCATTACCCTGGCTTTCTTCCCTTTTAATTGCCCTTGCTCCATCATTAATTTGCAGAACGCAGTAATTCATGGGAGGTGAAGGTGGGGGGGAGGCTCTCATGCTCCGTGAGCATCCCTGGGGCCAGCAGAGACAGCAGCCAGGTTGGCACCACGTGGGACTCAGGGAGATGATGGAAAGCCTGTGATGGGATGGCAGTGGGGCTCCTCTAGGTGCCTTTCAGGCTGTGTTTCGGGGAGCTGGTGCCTTGTTGAAGGTGTGTGGCATGGAAGGTGTGGGCTCTGTGCCAGCAGGGGCAGGAGCTGGTGGTTGGCAGCACGGCTTGGCTCACTGAGATCCTGATCCTATTGTAAAATGCAGGTGAACCCAGTGGGAAGAAATGATGTCTGACTTCAGTTCAGAAGGCTGAATGATTTCTTTATTATAACTATGCTATAATACATTAATATACTATATAAAGGAAGATACTAAAACTACATATCTACTTTCTCTATCATATCTAACTACTAACAACTTGTGACCCTGTTCTTGAGAGTCCAACCACAGGTGGGTTGGATTGGCCATCAGGCTTAAACCATCCTCACCAGAATCCAACCAAGCAATCACCCCAGGTAAACAATTCTCCAAGCACATTCCACATGGGAAAAACAAGGAGCAGAAATAGAAATCGTTTTCTCTTTCTTTCTCTCTGTGCACCTCTATGAAAAATCCTGAGAGAAATGTGCTGCCACAAGATCCCACCACTTACAGGTGTTTCTGCCTCCTCTCCTGAACAGCCCCTCCCAACAGGATTAGCCCCTGCTGCACAGCTCACAGCTTGTAGCTCTGGAGGCCCAGGCTTTGATCTGCTGTTGGCCAAGACAGCAGTTGTCAGGTAAGATGGGAGTAAAAATCGAGGAGGCTCCATCTTAGGACTTGATAGCCACGTTAAGTTGACATCAGTGGGGAGGAAATCTCTCCATGGTGGGGGAAAGCTGCTCTGGTTTGAAGTGTTGGAGGTGGATCCAGGACAGCCCAGCAGTGCTGCCCCAAGAGAGGAAAGGTGTCTCAGTGTGGTGAGGCTGAGCTGTCCCACAGGTTGGGTCACAGACCCTGATTGTTTGGGGACAGGGAACCTGCAGGGGCTGAGGAGCCAGGGAGATGCTGCAGAAAGGCTTTTCCCCCTTGGGGGTGGGCTGGAGTGGGAGCAGAATTTACGAATTTAAGGTGGGAGCATGGACGAGGTTTTGTGGAGGAGCGCGGTGGAGTTTTCAGTTGCAGTTGCACATTGTCCCTGCAGTGAGTGGAGTCTGAGAGAGGAGACAGCAGCTGAATCCTGGAAGGGTAGAGATCACTGCTTCCCTGCCCAGATCCACCTGCTGCTCCTGTTCCCCGTGCACCAGTTGCCTTTGCAGGCAGGGGACACATCCCTGTCCTTGTTGCTGCACTGCTCTTTCCTTTGCTGCCTTCTCCGTGTGCCAGCTGTGATCTTGCTCAGGGTTCTGGACTGGTTGTTGTCTCACTCAAGGACACTGAATTAAGCTTCTATGTCACCTTGTTTAAGTGCCTGATTAAATTAAACCTTGCCTGACTGGATCAAGTGATGTATCTCTTTTTCTTTTTTCCTTTTTTTTTTTTTAAGATAACTCAAATTGGAAAGTTTGTGTCTTCTGTAGGACCCAGAGAGGAAATAAATCATATGTTGAAAGAGCTTCCTTGGGGGCAGAGGGGGCTGTCACTTCCCAGGTCTCAGCTGTGCCCCATGCTGGGAGTGCTGGTTAGATTAATCTCTGCTGAGGAGCACCTGGGGACAGCAGCAGCCACGGTGTTTGGGACCCAGCCATGGGTGTCTCCTGGTGAAGGATCTTTTCCCAGCCAGAGGCTCTTTCTGCTCAGCTTCATTAGATGGTTAAGTTAGGGGAAAAGAGCATCTGTTTGTTGTGTAAACAAGTGGCTTGTGTGAAAATGTCACCTGCAGAGGATTGGGATGGAGGAAATGTCTGTCTTCATACCTGGATGCCAAAACTGAGGCTGTTCCTCTGTGTCAGGCTTTGCCAAGAAGCCAAGACTTCTTCCTTTATGACTCTTCCCCTTGGTTGTCCTTTTCACACCAGCACTTCTTGCCCTTGCTGCCAGGAAGGACGGGATCTTTCCAGAGTCTCCCCCGGGCCCTGGGTCACGTTGGCTTTTCTTCTGTCTGGCAGGCTCTCTGTGCTTGTGTCTTTTCAAGGCCAACTCAGTATGAATCTCCTGGGTCACTAAAGGGAATCTGTGAGGGATTCCTCCTTTTTGTGGCCTGGCAA
The DNA here is from genome assembly GCF_031753505.1 of Anomalospiza imberbis. Taxonomy (NCBI): domain Eukaryota; kingdom Metazoa; phylum Chordata; class Aves; order Passeriformes; family Viduidae; genus Anomalospiza; species Anomalospiza imberbis. The sequence goes on from NC_089707.1 coordinate 3,789,368, forward strand.
GCCCAATATTATTCTTAGAAGGCAAGCAGAGTGTTTTTCAAGGACGCCCGACCAGAGGAATGTCGTTCCTCCATGCGTGGGATGGAATCTGGGCTCGAGCTGGCCTGTGAGACACAATCTCCCAAGAACAGTTTTATTTACTCTGTGCCACTCTTCCCCTCCAGTCAAGGATGTTCTCTGGCAACATAATTGGTCCCAGTTCCCACCTTAGAAAGCTGTGATGTTCTGTGCACTGCAGCTGCCTTTAATTTTTTGGGGATTGTTAAAGTTCATGAAAATAGTCACGTTTTTCACCATCTGCTGTGAGCAAGGAGGTAACCAGGGTACGGGCTGCAGGCCAGGGAGTCGGGATCATCCTCACTCTGTGACTGCACCTTCCCAACCCTCCTTTTGCTTGCCTCGATTTGCTTTTTTGAGCGTGTTGTTATCCAGTCTGATCAGCCCCAGCCCTGGTTTGGTTACGGCAGCCTGGGTTGTGCTCCTGCAGACCCTGAGCAGCCCTGTGGGGTTTGGCAGCAGAGCCCAGGGACAGCGAGAGCTGCGGGATGTGGCAGCGATCACAGCTCGCCCAGGCCCGAGGAGCGCCAGGAGAGAGCAGTATAAATATATTTTGGATGTCTGCTGCTTTGACTTTGAAAGGGGATACTGGGATGAATGATTTAAAGCGTTGACAGGAGGGACTCTGGGCTGACCTGTTTTCACAGAAATCGTTGCATAGAGAACCCTGAGCATGTCCCATCCTGGTGGTTGCAGACATGAAACATTCCATGCAAGCGTGGTGGAAACCAGCGCCGCTCGTTTCATCTGCAACGCACGGAGTCATTTCTGTTTCCTTTTGAGGCCGAGAGGAAAAGCAAAGCTTTAAAGAAGAAAAAAAAATAAATAAATAGAAGGAGCTGCAACTGGTTTAGCATTCTACAAAGTTTCTCCGAGTCCTCCAAATCTTTAATTGACTCAGGAGCATAAAATTGAGAAGGGGAGAGAGTGAGAGAGCGTGCGAGTGGCGCGAGTGATTTGAATAATTTATTGTCCTTTGAAGTTGCAAGAGAAATTTCAGCTGCCTTGGGGAGTAATTTCTCCCCATTCTGAAAGGGTTTCTCCTTTTTTTAAACTCATTCAGAGGATGATAGTTTTGCATTTTTTGCATAATTAATGAGCATAGCTCCCCCCACTCTTACACAACCTCTAAAGAGTGGTGGGGTGATGAAACTTGGTGGTTTTTTTAATTAACAAAGTCAAATTAATTTGACTGTGTCCTCATCCTCCCTCACCTCTGTTGGAATCCATGGATTTATTCATAAATTAGTCTGAGCATGCTGCTAGGAGTGCCGACACTTACAAATCTTTAGCCTGGACTTTGATTTGTTTGGATGAATTTCTGAAAAGATGGTGTAAGGTTTTTTTCAGTTCAGCTCTTAAAGATCACCTTGAGACTGGCTCCAGTGATCTCCCAGGGAGCCAGGAAGATCCTCCAGCTCTCATTTTCCTTTGTCTGTCTGTTTGGGGAGGATCTGCTTGCTTTTGAGGGCGTTTGTGGGGGTTCTTTTCTGTATCAGTACTATGATACACCCCTTTTCTTCTAGGATCTGCTAATTGTGATTAATTCCAGTAGCTGCCACTTGAGGCAATGAAAGGGAGAGGCATCTTCTTCCTGGTGTCTGGAAGGGCTGCAGGACAGCCTTCTGGCAAGAAGCCATCCCTTGACAGGTGTCAAACATGAACAGGGACTGTCCTACTCCAGGAAAGCTCACCTTCAATTACTGTCTTTGATAGAAGAATTTAAGGCATAGCTTCTGCTTTTCCATGTTTCTATTTCTCTCTCATTCACATCTTGCACTGTTTTTCTGGCTCACTGGGTCTCAAGTGTCCCAAAGCTGAATTCATCAGGCTTCCACTGCTGTCAGTTCTCAGCACTGTTGTTGAAGTCTCCTTTTTTTGGATTCTTTTGTGTTGATGTTCCCACTACAAATCTCAATGATGAGTAGTGTGGTCCAGAGACAGAAATTGTGATGATTCGTGTGGTAAGAGTTGAAATTCACCACCGTTGGAGGTTGTGCTCATTCGTTAGTCATGGCCTTAGTAGGTCTTGGTTTCTCATTTTTGAGATCTCCTGTCCCAAGTTCCTAGACATCCCAGTTTCAATAAGCAGTGCAGGCTCATAATAGACTGTTTACAGCCAGGTGTTTCAAGCTTGTATATCCACAATCTCCTTTTGTTCCATGGAAAATAAGGGCTGAAGTCTCTCACCAGAGGTCAGATAAGAATGGTGTAATGATCTTTTGAAAACACCCCGAATTTTGGGCTCTAAGAATTGCACCTGTTCCTGGAGACAGAGCCTCCTTCTCTTGCCTGAAGGAAAGAAGCAGTAAGTGGAAGTAATGCAGCTTTTATTTACAGAGTAAGAGAGCAGAGCTTTATCAGACATATTTTATTTGCCTGGTGTGCCTTTCATCCTCAAAAGATCCCCACGTGCCCGTGTGAGCTGCCCGATCTTGGCTGGGGTCACCATCTCGTGCATGCAGCCCCTGCTGAGCTGGTGATGCAGGGCTGCATTTCCCTGGGTGTTTGCAGTGTGCAGAGCCCTGTGGGGTCTCACTGACCAGGGTGTGGAGCTGATCTCATCCTTGATCCCATCCTTGGAGTCTTGCTGGGTGTTTGCAGTGTGCAGAGCCCTGTGGGGTCTCACTGACCAGGGTGTGGAGCTGATCTCATCCTTGATCCCATCCTTGGGGTCTGGCTGGGTGTTTGCAGTGTGCAGAGCCCTGTGGGGTCTCACTGACCAGGGCGTGGAGCTGATCCCATCCTTGATCCCATCCTTGGGGTCTGGCTGGGTGTTTGCAGTGTGCAGAGCCCTGTGGGGTCTCAAAGACCAGGGCATGGAGCTGATCTCATCCTTGATCCCATCCTTGGGGTCTGGCTGGGTGTTTGCAGTGTGCAGAGCCCTGTGGGGTCTCACTGACCAGGGCATGGAGCTGATCTCATCCTTGATCCCATCCTTGGGGTCTTGCTGGGTGTTTGCAGTGTGCAGAGCTCTGTGGGGTCTCACTGACCAGGGCGTGGAGCTGATCTCATCCTTGATCCCATCCTTGGGGTCTTGCTGGGTGTTTGCAGTGTGCAGAGCCCTGTGGGGTCTCACTGACCAGGGCGTGGAGCTGATCTCATCCTTGATTCCATCCTTGGGGTCTTGCTGGGTGTTTGCAGTGTGCAGAGCCCTGTGGGGTCTCAAAGACCAGGGCGTGGAGCTGATCTCATCCTTGATCCCATCCTTGGGGTCTGGCTGGGTGTTTGCAGTGTGCAGAGCCCTGTGGGGTCTCACTGACCAGGGCATGGAGCTGATCTCATCCTTGATCCCATCCTTGGGGTCTGGCTCTGCGCTCCCTCGGCAGGACCACGAGCTGCAGGAGCTTGTAGCAGTTTGTTTTCCCCTTGCTGCTGACTCTGCTGTCACTTTGCAGTGGCACAGGACCACAGCTGGGCTGGATTAAGATGGCATTGCCCCCTGGGAGCTGGATCTGGGCTTGTTAAGCTTTTGCCTCTTGCAGGCTTGTCCCGTAGGAAATGTTTTTTCATGTTCTGGTATCCCCTGTGGACTCTGGTTCTTTAGTGACTCAGAACAGTGGAGGTTGAGCAAAGAGCCAAATCCTTTTTAGCTGGGTCTTTTCTAGGTGGGTGGTGAATCAGGCTGCTCCAGGATGCCAATATTGATGACATGGCTGGAGGAGAAGCTGTCTTAGCGATCTGGCAAGGGCAGGCAGAGCTCCCTGCCTCAATCTTCTGCTTGCTAACAACCTGGAATTGCTGTCACTGATGGACGAGGGGCCCTCATTAAGTTGCTAGGACAGCTCCTTGGGTCTCTGGCTCTGCTCTGGGTTGTTATGCCTTGTTATGGGACGTGTGGACAGATCTGGGATGAGATGCTGTTCCAGCTGATGGAAAGCACCCGTGTACCCCCAGGGTCCTGGCTGGCCACGTTGCTGTGCTCCTGTGCTTGCTGGAGCTTCCTGATTAAGGGAAGTTTGGGTTGGATATTAGGAAGAAGTTTTTCACAGAAAGGGTGATCAAGTTCTGGAATGGCTGCCCGGGGAGGTGGTGGAGTCACCAGCCCTGGGTGTGTTTAAACAAAGCCTGGATGTGGCACTGGGTGCCAGGGTTCAGTTGAGGTGCTGGCGCTGGGTTGGACTCAATGATCTTTAAGGTCTCTTCCAACCTGGTGATTCTGTGAGTTCCACGAATCCCGGGCTGCCATCCTCCATTACAGCAGTGCTCATCTCCTTCAGCTCCTGCTGCTCACAAGCAGCAACTTTCTCCTGGTGTGCCAGCAGGTGAAGGAGGATCCTGGCCAGAGGTCCACCTGCATTCCCACTCCTCAGCCCTCGGGTTGGTCGGTGCCAGGAGAGGGTGGAAGTAGAGATCAGCAGCTGGGGCACCTGCTGTGCTCCCCAGTGGGATGGGTGAGGGAAGGGAGGTGGGGAAGCTGAGGCATGGGAGGAGGATCTTAGTGGAACAGCCACACAGCTCCCTGTCCTGTCCCACCCAGCAGTTTGCATCCTGTGCGTGTATCACTGCACGTGCCTGACCCTTTGCGTAAATCACAGCTGGAAGAATGTTCTCCTGGGCTCTATCAGGGTGCCAGTCACTGCAGCTGGGACTCATCCTTTTTGCCACAGAGAGAGGTGGATCCTTTCCATGCATGTGCAATGGTAGCCTGGAGGGGTCCTGTCAGAACGGGATGACTTCATCCCAGCTGCTGCTCCCATGTGATAAGGAACGGCCCCATCCCTGAAAACCAGCACTTTAAACAGACCAGAAAGAAGGATTATGCTTCCCCTCCAGCAGGCAGGATAACGTGGTTTTTCTCACCTTGCATGTCAGAACTGGGAACAGATTTTTGGTCGCCTCAGTCTCCTCCTGCCTCAGTGCTGCAGGCTCGTCCCTCCCTTCCAAAGGGTCTGGATCCCAGTGCACTGCAAACAGGAGCTTGAAGGCTGTATGGATGTGCCAGATCCCCAAATTACCATCCTCATGGTGAGGATGGCATGTGCTGCCTCAGCCTGGCCGAGGGGAGAGGGTGGAGCTGGCACAGGGGTTGGGGCTGTTGGACTTGTGTAGGAAAGGTGTATTAAACTAAGTCTTCATCTTCCTCACCCATTTTCTGCGTGTGTTAACTCCCGTGCTGGTGCCATCCTTCACTGCTGTCCTTCCTCCTCTGGGGCCTTGCAGGAAAGGAGAGGGGGTGATCTTCCAGGTGACATTCCCCCTGCCTGCAGGGGAACAGGCTGCATCCTGTGGTAACCCAGCTTTTCTGAGTCAGGTAAGGGCTTTGGTGGCTCAGCAGCAGGGGAATAGCCAGGTGGAAGCATTTCACTTCTAAAAAAACATCCTCAATCTTCTTTTTTTACCCTCCTCTGCCCAACCTTGCCAGTCCCATCTCCCTGAAGGGAGCCAAGAGCTGCTGACAGTAAGAGGAAGTCTCCATCTGAAGCCTATAATTATCCTGTCTGCCTTCCCAGAAAAGGCCAGTTGGGGAGCGAGCGTGCTCCTGTTCCCTGGACCAGCCCTGCCTTCTCCTGCCTCCCCAATTACTGCTTAATGGACTTTTTATGATGATAAGACAACTGGGCTGGGGAGAAGTTATTGACGGGGAAATGGAATATAATTCACTCCCTATTTGTTTGTTCTGTCAGAAAACCCTCATTTTAATTTTATTTGTGAGGCACTGAGAAACAGCCCTCAGAAAGAAAAAGTGCAAAATCTGTCAGTAAAACCCTGGATTTCATGAGGTCCAGAGTCTCTGCAAGACCTCTCCAAGGGGTGTCCTCAATCCTGTGGAGTGTCTCCATAGAGACTCCTCCCTAGTCCTTCTCCCAGTTTGCAGCTTTCTCACTTGTCCTGAAGAAAAAATGTGATTTCTGGAGCTCTGTACCCCTGTCTGCAGCTCCCCCGCTCCCTAACGCCACTGCTGTGGAGCACAGACCCATTCCAAACAGCGCATCCTTGCTCCCCACTCTCCATCTGTCTCAAATTTGGCTGCTCTCTCTTGTTTTCATCTGCTCTGTGGTTTGTCTCCTCCATCTAATCTTCACTTCCTTGCTCTGGCTCTGAACACCTCCCTCCTCTCCAGCTTGTTCCAGTTCTCTTGCACAGAATCGTGGAATAGCCTGACTTGGAAGGGGCCCACAAGGATCATCAAAGTCCAACTCCTGGCCCAGCACACGTCAGCCCCAAGAATCCCACTCTGTGCCATTTTCCCTGCTGATGTCTTCTCATTCCCACTGATTCTCCCACCCTTCCTACCTTCTGCTCCCCCTTTCATCTCCCTGTCCCCTGGGGTGACAGAGCTGCTCCTCTGGCTGTCCCTCGCTGCTCCACTCTCCCGTCCCCGAGCTCCAGATCCCCATGTACAGGCAGACCACAGCAGCACCTGTGTGTAAAACTGCTCCCTGAAGCAGCAGACAAACCCTGGGAGCATGGCTGGACTCCAGCCCCTCCTTCCTGGACAGGAGTTGAAAGCACAACTGCCCAGGGCTGGGGCTCTGGAGTACTTTGGGCTCATTCTCCAACTGGGAGCCCATCAGCAGTTGTGGGAAAGGGAGATGGAGTTCCACTAGAACAGCAGGAAGCTCCAGCCCAGAAACCATAGGGAAGAGGGAGGAGGAAGAGGAGGAGAAAAGGGGGTTTAATCCTGTGCACAGCAGTGAGGAGGCCATCCAATTTACTCCAGGTTGCTCTGGAAATTAGCAGGAGGTGAGAAATAACAGGGAGAGATGTCTCATTCCAGCTGACATGACTTGGTTATTGGGAAAGCCCAGAAAAATTTCAATTTTTATCTTCTTCCCCCAAGAAGCACCTCTTGGGGGAAGGTCTCCGAGCTCTCTCTGGTGAGGTTTTTGTGGGTATTTTGTTTTTCTCTCAGTCATCCAAGGCTGCAGCTGTGCTCGGTGCCACCCGGGGTGCTGAGTGTCGAGCAGGTCTGTTCCCAGACCGTCCCCTGCTCCAAGCTGCGTGTGGTGTCTAGACCAGGACAGACAGGCAGGTGTGAGAGATGAGGGTTGTCACCTCCCCACGACGTGTGGCAGCCAGAGACGTGTGGAGGTGCGGGAAGGGCGAGCCCAAGGTCAGCCGAGTTTGCACCAGAGCCAGAATCCCAATTATGGGAATGATCTGGAGCCTGGAAGAGCACGCTGGGTTGTGCGACTAAAAGCAAAATAACATTACCCATGAGTGGCTTCATGGTCTCATCTTTAAACCTTTGTTCTCAAAGGTGGAGCTGCACGTCTGTGGCTCTGTGTGTGTGTGTGTGTGTGTGCACAAAATGGTGAATTTCCTTCTGCTGAATGTTTTTGGGCGAGGATAGAAGTTGTCTCCGGCTCTCCTGTCGCACGGACACTCTCCCAGGTGGGCAGCTCCATGGGGAACGTCGGGCTCAGCACCACGGGGCCGTTGGTTGGAGGTGGAACGGGGACGACGAGCAGCAGGACGGCTGTGCTCCTGGGCAGGGGAGCTCGCCAAGCGGCCGAGCAGCAGGAAAATGGCCTTCCTGCTGCAGCTTCAGCTCCTGTGGCACTCTGGGGGCCAGTGGAGAGCCTGCTCCTTCCCCTGGCTGGGATAATGAGGGTTAGTCACCAGCCAGGGAGGAGCTGGAGCTTTGTGTGGGTCGGCGGGACGGGCGCGTGGGCTTCCACAGAGCTGCCAGCAGGCACCGGGGCTCCAAAAATGGGAAAAAACCCGTCTAAAATACCTGTTTGTGGCCGCCTTTCTTTTGTCTCTCTGGATTGCTGCTGCTGTGGGCGAGGGGCCCTTTCAGGCAGGCTCCTGCTGCTCTCTGCTGAGGCCAGGTGGAAAACAAGTGGGTTTGCCTTTGCTGGCAGCCCATTGTTGAGGTGCTTTCCTGGGGGTGGCAGGAGCAGGGGGCGCGTGAAGCACACAGGTGAGGTTTGTCATCTGCAGTCAGCGCCAGCTCCCTGCTGTGGGGCTGGAGATGAGGGGAGAGAGCTGGAATGGGGGTCAGGGGGATGCAGAGGCACCTCTGCAGCCCCCGCAGGGAGAGCCTGGGGGACAGAGGGACCGTGTGACACACACTGATGCTCAGGGACCATCCTCCAGCCCGTTCCTTGACACCTGTAGCACCAGGAGGAGAGTGAGTGGAAGGGGACATGTCCCCATCCATGTGGGAGCAGCTTTCTGCCTCGGACCACCCCAAAGCTGGCAGGTGGAGCTCAGGGGGGAGCAGCAGTTCTGGGGTGCTGTGGAGAAAGCTGCTGCTGTCCTGTGGTGTGTCAGGAAGCCTCAACTCCTGCCCAGGGTCCTGTTGCCTCCATAACCCACCCGTGGTGCCACAGGAGAGCGGCCAGCTCCGTCCAGGCGTGGGGAGGGCAGGGCAGGGACGTGGTGCACCTCCATAACTGGCTCTTCCTTCCTCTCCCCCTGCTCCCATCAGCTGTCAGCTCAGATATGTGAAGCTCATTTGTTCTCCTGCCTCTCTTCTACCCCTCAAACCACCTCTGGGTTCTCCATCCCTCTCCCTGTCTCTGGTTTTTGATGTTTCAGACAGACATATGGTGGCCGGGCTGTCTCCCTTGTGCTCGTCCATCACCGCCTATTCACCGTGGCAGCCCTTCCTGAGGGACACTGGCTTTAAAGGCTGAGATGTCCCCTCCTTCTCCCCACTCCTGCATCTCTCCAGCTTCCCTGCTGCAAAGCTCTCAGCCTGTTGTGTCACCCGTGTATCCTTAGCAGGGAGATGTTGGGTGGTTTTTACATGACTGTGTGTGAATAACTTTTCCTGCTTTGGTGTCACATGGAGGAGGGAAGGAGGAGAGGGGAGGGGAGGCAGCAGAATCTTTGTGTTTGGTGAAGAACTGCCTGGCTGTGCAGCCCTCACCCGTGGGCTGTGGGGTGAGGAGGAGACCCCCACCCTTCTCACCCGAATCCCAAAATCCCGGAGTGCTGTGTCCCTTTGGAGCAGGTGCCGCCCGTGGTTCCCCGGGCTGTGGTTTGGGAAAGGAATCCCACAGGAGCTGATCCACGTGTGGGGACGGGAGGGCGAGAGCTGGGCTGGGGCAGGAGTGGTCAGGGGTGGCCGGAGTGAGGCCAAGGCCCGGACATGTGTGTGCTGGTGGAGCTCAGGGCACAGGAACCAGGAGGGAGCTCTCTGTCCCTGTGGAGCCCAGGGCACAGGAACCAGGAGGGATCTCCCTGTTCTCCATAGAGCCCAGGAACCAGGAGGGATCTCCCTGTTCCCCATGGAGCTCAGGGCACAGGAACCAGGAGGGATCTCTCTGTCCCCATGGAGCTCAGGGCACAGGAACCAGGAGGGATCTCTGTCCCTGTAGAGCCCAGGGCACAGGAACCAGGAGGGATCTCTGTCCCTGTAGAGCCCAGGGCACAGGAACCAGGAGGGATCTCCCTGTTCCCCATGGAGCCCAGGGCACAGGAACCCGGAGGGATCTCTGTCCCCATGTGCCAGTGGAGCTCAGGGCACAGGAACCAGGAGGGATCTCTGTCCCCATGGAGCCCAGGACACAGGAACCAGGAGGGATCTCTGTCCCCATGGAGCCCAGGACACAGGAACCAGGAGGGATCTCCCTGTTCTCCATAGAGCCCAGGAACCAGGAGGGATCTCCCTGTTCCATGTGGAGCCCAGGGCACAGGAACCAGGAGGGATCTCTGTCCCCATGGAGCCCAGGACACAGGAGCCAGGAGGGATCTCTGTCCCCATGGAGCCCAGGGCACAGGAACCAGGAGGGATCTCTGTCCCCATGGAGCCCAAGACACAGGAGCCAGGAGGGATCTCTCTCTGCTCCCTGCAGCCCATGGCAGCTCTCCAGCGTGGTGCTTGTTCCTTTTGGGAAGTGCGTGGGCAGGAGTGAGAGCTTGGGTTTGACTTGATGGCTTTCCATTAAGCTGTGGAGCAGGATCACAGGTACACAGCAGCCATCCACTCTTTTCAACCTTCCCTCTGGAGACCCAGACCCCGCAGGAAGCCTCTTGTAGTAGGAAAATTCTTTTAAGCTCCAGATTTTTCCGTTCCTATTTTGATACTGCACAGAAAGTGGGTTTTTCTACTTTGCAAGCAGAGAAAGGGGGAAAATTATCTCTGTGACCGTTGGACTGGTGGAACTCAGACTCAGCCTTTCCAGACCTGGCTTGTTCTCAGCTATCCGTGAGGGAAGGTTGGTGAAGTGATATAAAATCCCCTGGACTGTCAGTATGTTGTCTGGAAAATGTGTTTCTTTGGTTTTTATTTATTTATTTAAAGCCATGGTCCTGCAGTCTTGGCAGACGAGGACAAACACCTCCGAGTGGGCTGATAGGGTTTCACATGGCACCTTGTCCCTGCCTCTGGAGGCTCCCAGAGCCCTTTGCAGAGCTGGAGGCTGAGCTCTCACCTTGTGTTTCCCTTTGAGCTGGGCTTGGCACGGCAGATCTGAGGCAGCCCCACAGCACGGGGGGCATTGGCCCTAGCTTTGGATCACCAACATCCTGGATTCCCAGCACCTTGGATCATCAGCCCACTGGGTCACCAGCACTGTGCCTGTGGTGGCCCTGTCTCTCTCCTCCCTGAGAGCAGAGGGCTGCTCAGTGCTCAGCGTGGGCTGGAGACAAATGCTGCAGTGACTGGGGCTGCAGAGGTGGAGAGCAGGAGGAGGGAGGAATGAAATCTGCAGCCCAGAGGCTTGGGCAATTTTCAAATGAACAATTTAGCTCTGATTCTCAGCCATTTTTCAAGTGAGTAGTGAAATCTAACAGGTTGGGTGGTAGGGATTTTTGTTTGGCTCCTTGTGTCTAACGGTGAGTCCCTTGTCGGCAGCTGGGAATTGCAGGAGCTCAGGAAAAGTTCCATGCACAGACAGCTCAGCTCCCCCATCACCCCACACTGAGGCAACACAGGATCCCAAAAAGGGATGCTGAGCAATGACTCCAAATTCAGTGGGTTTTGGAGCACCATCCCTTTCTTCAGGATGGAAATAGAACCTTGTTTTTCTCCTCGTCTGAGCTCTCATCATGCAGCCTGCACCCATTTAAATGTATACGTGACATTAAGGTTTATTAGGGGCTTTTATTTTAGGAAATGAACTTGCATCAATAAAGTGTTCTTAAAAGCCCTGGATGTTTTTAGCTGTTCCTTCAGAATTGACTTCTGCAAACTCTTCAGATATCGAGCGGAGGTGAGGGCAGGAAGGAAGTCAGGGGCAGAGTGAGCATTTATATCTTAGCCTGGAGCAAAGTTTGGGTTTTACCTTTCTCAGATGGAAGACAGATCCCCCAGTGCCAGTTCCTCCAGTGGGACTTGCTTGATAACCTTTAGCTGTAACATTGCAAAGAAGACTCTGACCTCTAAATATAGATTTGGATATTTATAAATGCGCTGCTTTGTACACACAGCATTCGGTGGGACGTAAACAGCTCCAGCAAATTGTATTTACCTCCAGCATGGAAACAAATGCTTGATTGCATCACATGAGCTTGCTCAGTGCCTTTTATTTATATACTGCTGGCCATGCCAGGCAGGGAAGGGGAGAAGGCTTCCTTTTGTCTTTCGACCCCTAAAAGACCCTGGGGGCTTCTCCCCAGCTGCCATTTGGCCTCCTGTCGAGCCCTGTGGGAGGCTGTTTGCATCTTATTTTATAGCCTCTTGAGTATGAACGGGTAAATACACACATTTCAGAGTCACGTGCTCTGCTTTTCTCAAGAAAACAGACGGCAACTTTATGATCTGAGTGATTTTATTTGAACACAGCTGTGGCCTTGTGATTTAAATATTTCAATAAATTTTAAACTAACTAGATGAGAGGAAACCGTTCGAGGAGAACAGGTTAGAGCACGGGAGGAGGATTCCCAGAGGGTGGGGGCAATATGGGCTCTGCACAAATGCTGCTGGCCTTCTCATGAGCAGCCCCTTGACACCTCCCTTGGTCAGAGAGCCCATCCCAGCCTCTGCCATCCTTGCAGAGGTGCTTTGAAGGCAGTGGGGTGTTGGTGGAAACCAGTGGAGGGGCTGAGGGAGAGGTACTCTGGCCTCAGGTGTTGTTCTTCGGGCCTGGGCTGGCTCAAACACAGCCTGAGTGTGTATTCAGGCATTGCTGCTGGCTCTGAGAGGAGTTTGAAGGAGATCGTGTCTCCCTCCTGGAGCAGAATGAATTCCATGTCTTTCTTGGCAGTCTCTTGCTGAGCAGAGGGGAAGGGGAGCTGCAGGAGCAGGCTGGGCTCTGCTCTGGGCTTCGACAGCGGGGTGGTTCTGACCTGATCACAGCTCTGGTGATCAGATTGCCTGTTCTGCCCATCAAATTGCCTGTTCTGAGGGATCACTTGCCTGGTCTGTGCGAATGTACCTGTGAGGACCTGCAGGTGAAAGCAGAGGTGCCACAACCAAGGGGATTTCACATCCTGAAGCCACTGGCATCGGCCTCTTTCACACCATTGTCCTCAGGATGTCTGTGTGCTGACTCCTGCTCCATCTGTTTCATGATCCTTCTCCCACCTTCTCCCCTTCCCTGGCTATGTTCCTATAAATCTCCCCCATTCCTTGGTGTTTTGGTCATCTCCAAGGAGCTGGGAAGTGCAATTCACTGTTTCTAAGTGTTGTTTTCAGCTCTACCAGCTTTTGGTGATGCTCATTAGATGGGTTTTGCAAGGGCAATTTCCCCTGTACAAAACAATTTAAAAGTCCACTTTTCAGGAGTAAAAGAGGTTTTGCAACATTGAAATCTTCTTTGTAGGATCAGGCCCTTAATAATTTTCTGCTGGAGCTACTTTATATGTAAAGTGGAGGTAAAGGCTGTTCTGAAAAAGGCCAAGAGGTTTAATTTCAACTGGGATCATTAAGAATTGCAGCAACAACACTACAATTAAGTACAAACTGTGTTTATTAGAGTTTGCCTTTGTGACTGCCACTGATGGCATTTCCTTTTTGTCCTCCAGGTCCTCCTGTGTTCATTAAAAAGCCTGTGGACCAAATTGGTGTGTCGGGAGGGGTGGCCTCCTTTGTGTGCCAAGCCACTGGAGACCCAAAGCCAAGGGTCACCTGGAACAAGAAAGGGAAGAAAGTGAACTCTCAGAGGTTCGAGGTAAGAGATGTCCTCGAAATCAGGTGTCTCTGTGAAGAGGGAGACTGACACAAAGCAGCCCCTGCTCCTCTTTGGCCACGCTCAGACCTGATAATAAAGGGAAATTTGGAAGGGGAGGAGTTTTAGCAGCAGGAGGAGAGAAATGCAAGCTCTTGGCCATGTCAACAGCTGGGTTTGTTCCAAAGCAAGAGAGAACTTGGCTCAATTATGTTATTGAAGATTTTTATTTTGTTTTGTTGGGTTTTTCCCCTTCCTGGGATATAATACAACTTTCTGCTTTCCTAAGAAACCCCAGCTAAGCTGGTGGTACCTCAGCTCTGTAAATGTACCATGTGTGGCTCAGCATTTTAATCCTGGGACAGTCTGGAGTAAACATTGCAGTTGTTGGCAACCAGACCCAAGCAATTGGCATTGTTTAGATAGAAATGAGAGCAGAGGAGCAAGGACTGGGAGGTCATCCTGTGGAATTTGCTGTGGGACTCAGCCCTGCCAGGCAGCTGTGTGCTCAGAGGAGCTTTGTGGTGTCAGCTGCCCCTGCAGATGGAGGAACAAGGCGGGGGTCCATTTTTATTTTGTTTTCCTTTGGTCTGTTTCGTCCTCCTTCACCCCAGTTGTGCTCTGAACACCCACCCCACACCCCATCACCGTGGCTTGTTCTTTCAGAGCCTTTGAGATGCACACTGGGGGTTTGGTGGGGCAGTGGTCACTGGCAGGGTTTGGCTGTGACAGCTCTGTCACCTGGAGCTCGCTGGAGAGCCAGGCTGACCGTGTTGGTGACGTGTAGGGGCCGAGGGGCAGCTGCTGGAGGCTTTGCAGTGGGTGTGTGTGTGCTTCTGGGGTCTCTTCACAAGCAGCAACCCAAGGACACTGACCATGTGTGTGTCTCTTTGCCTCTGTCCCCCAGACCATTGAGTTTGATGAAAGTGCAGGTGCTGTTTTGAGGATCCAGCCCCTGCGGACCCCCCGGGACGAGAACATTTACGAATGTGTTGCTCAGAACCCTCATGGGGAGGTCACTGTCCACGCCAAGCTCACCGTCCTCCGAGGTAAAGAACCTGGCCCAGCTGGGTGGGAAGGCTGTCAAAAATCCGTGGCTAAGGTACAAAATCCTCCTGGGTTTGGTTTGGTTTGGTTTGTTCTGACCCATCAGATCTGTTTGCTGTTCTTACCTCAGAGAGATATAAAACTGCTGTGTAAGAAACAGAGCTAAAACTGGGCCACTTCAGGAGGTTTGACTGATGATGTGCTGGGGTTCCTTCCAACCTGAATTATCCTATGACTCTTATGATCTTCCTCCCCTCCAAAAATTCCTTCCCCAGATTTAGGAACAGCACCAGGAGCTCCCCATTTTACACACAGAAATGTGGCTCCGGGAAAACCTTCACTGAGGAATCACTTCATGGGCTGGGGTTGAGGTGGTTATGGATCTGCATGGGCTTTCACACTTTTGGTAGCAGTACAAACGTCTTTCCTTTCCTGTTGTGCCTTTCTGGGTTTCTCCCCTTTTCCCAGAGGTCCTTGGCTCTGTGCACTCTCCAAGAAAACAATTCCATTCTCCATTTTGTTCTGGTTCTTTTTCCCACTTGTCCCTGTTACAGAGGATGTTTACATGGATACCTCCCTCATGTCATCTGTTTGAAATATGCTCCCTGAACTGGATGTGGGGGAGGGAACAATATGCTGTTGCTCTGGATGCCTCTGGATGTTTGCTGTTATTGCCCTGGAGATCCCTAAAATCGCTGTGTGAAGTGCTGAGCGAGGCTGGGTGCTAAAACTGACCCATTTTAGGGTTTGGAGCACCCATCAGTGACGTTCTCTGCTCAGACCACAGGGCAGTGCAGGTGATCCTGGCGGGAATGGGGTGGTGGATAACTGCCTGAGAGCTCCCAAGGGGAATTTAGCTTGGCTGTGGATGAAGCCATGGGCATTTCAGTAGCAGCAGCAGTAAAAGCCCTTCTCTCTGCAGTGAACAAGACTAACAACAATTCTAGGAGCTCCAGGCAGGAGCCCCACAGGGCCAAGGGGTAGCTCTGCCTATGGGCCAGTTGTTTTTCCTTCAGCAGTTCCAGAGTTCCCTCCAGGAGCAGCTCAAATCCTTTTGTTAGAACAGGCATCAAGCATGTCCTTCATAGTGCAGAGCAGAATTGGTGTGTGACCCCCCAAAGTGCAGCAGGGAATTCACACCAGGCATGAAGGGCACAAGGCAAAGTCCCCAGCCTCTCATTTCAGCTGGGAATATCCCTGCTGTGGGCTCTGTGCTGTCAGGATTTTGGCTGCCTGGGAGCGTGGGGGCCCGTGGTCCAGTCATGCCTGACAGATTTGTGTAGGTGACTTAGATGTGTGTGCAGCTCCTGTGCCTGGCATGGCATTTAACCTTCTGTTGGAGGAACGTGGTGGGATGGAGCTGTCAGGAGCTTGGAACAGTGCAGTGTGACAGGAGTGTGTCTAACTGTGGTTATCCCAGAGGGTGGGAGCCTTATTCTTCACACTTATTCCCATGAATTCCTTTGGAGCTGTGACAGTCTGGGAGAAGGGCCCCTGCAGTCATATTCAAAGCTTGTACCCCTTGAATTTAGCTACAAGCAGTGGCAGGGGAAGGTTCTCTTCCAGCTCCTTCAGTGGTTTTATTGCACTGCCCACCAACAGTGAGCTGCAGTGGGTGGGATCATTGTATCTCTGAATCATCAAGGTTGGAAAGACCTCCAAGGTCACCAAGTCCAACCTTTGACCCATCCCCACCTTGTCCCCCACCCAGAGCACTGAGGCCCATGCCCAATTGTTCCTTGGGCACTCCAAACCTCCCTGAGCAGCCCCTTCCAAGGCCTGATCACCCCTTCCATGGAGAAATTCCTCCTGACGTCCAACCTGAGCCTCCCCTGAGGCCGTTTCCTGCTCCTCTCTCTGGCTGCCTGGGTGCAGAGCCTGATCCCACCTGGCCACAACCTCCTATCAGGAGGCTGTAGAGACTGAAGTAGGAATGAGCTGAGCTCAGGGACTGTCCTGAGGGACCAGGGCTCTTTGTACGTGTCTTTGTGCAGCTCTTCCTTCTGGGATCAGCATCCTCCACGTCAGCCAGAGACAGCTGACAGCACAGAGGCTGCATCTGCCCACTGCTGACTAATTCCACCCTTTGCTGAGCCCACCAGGGCATTCTGACTGTGGCTCTGCTCTCACAGCTCCCCTGCTCTGTTTGCCTGATGGGACCTGGTTTGGAGTCTCCTGGAGCACTGGGGGTACCTGTTCATGGAGCTTGAGGGAGCAGGAATTACCTGCAGGATGGGCCAAGGCAATTTTGAAGAGCATCAGGGAAGCAGATTTTGTAGCATATCCCCCCCTTCTCTCTCAGCTGGAGTTACTCCATCCTCCATCACTCCTTAGCTCTCACGCAGCAGAGTTTGTCTCCTCTTTATCTGCGTTTTTAAGTGCTGGGAAAGTTAAAAGCACCGAGCCAAATGCACTGATCTGCACAATGACAAAGTGAGCATGTTGGCATCTACTCCTCTCCTGTTCCTCCCCTCTTCTGCACTCACCCACTCTCCTGTTTGTCTTTTCTCTCCCTGCTCAGCCTCCTCCTCTCTGTCTCTGCTCTCACTTGCAGAACTGATGCTGAGCAGAGAGAGGGGGCTGCTCCACGGCTGCTCCACAGCCTGGAGATGGATGGGAGCTGTCATTTGCAGAACCTGTTACCTTGGCACACTCAGGAGAGTGGAAACCTGAGCCCAGCTGCTGCAAACTGTACCAGGGGGGGCTCTGGGGTAGCTGTGCAGCCTGTTGCCTGTGCTGCTGTGATCCCAGACATACTTGTGGGTACCTTCCTGCACCAGCATTGCAGCATTTCCTCAACACCAGTGCAGTCTCCTAACAGCAAACAAGACAGAAAATATTCCCTCTTTTCAGAAGAGAAAACAGGACATTCTTCCCTACTAGATGCAGCTGCTGAAGGGATTGAGCATAAACCCCTCTTGCTTATGCACATGATTACTCCTGGATCAGACCTTGGTAGAAACCCACATGCCTTCACTAGAAAACAGGAAACTGCAGGAGAGGAAACCTTGGGGAGCTTCTGAGAAGCAGAGCTGTGATGGACACCGTTCAACTCACGCAGTCCCTTCACAGCAGCTCTGCTGGCTTGCTTGTCCTTCCTGCTCTGCTTCTCCAGGGATCCCACTTTGGTAGGGCTGTGGAAACTGGCTGTTCTTTCCACAGCTGGCTAGACACAGTGCCTGCAAACCTGACTCCTGCAGAGCTCCGAGAAAAAGAAAGAAAGCGGATTTGGGAAGCATTTTCCAGTTGTTTTTGACTCCAGCTGCTGTTGTTTTTCGTTGGAACTTAGGCAGGAAGGAAGGTCGTTGGCACAGGCATGCCAGCCCCCAGTTGGCGTTGATTCTCTAAGCTGCCCACTCTCAAGAAAGATATAAATATCTATATCTGTATCTCTTGGGACAGATGCAGACAGAGAGGTTGTGGACTCCCCATCCCTGGCAGTGTCCCAGGCCAGGCTGGACAGGGCTTGGAGCAGCCTGGGACAGTGGGAGGTGTTCCTGCCATGGCAGGGGTGGGATGAGATGGGCTGTGCGGTCCCTTCTGTCCCAAACCACCCTGGGATTCCATCTGTGTCTACATTTCTATCTCTATCATCTCTGCCTATATGATGATGATTATTATTACTTCCTGTATGCAGATTATCCTTTCCCTCCACGTCTTTAGTGGCCTGAGAGAGGCTGTGAAGGCTTTCCTGTGTTGTCAGAGCTGAGTGGGCTCAGGGGACAGGGACCTCAGCTATGGGAGGCACTGGCTGGGTTTCAAGCAAGGACCAGGCTGGCTCCATTCTTTGCTCTGTGGAAGCTGATGGAGGGAGTTCTGTGGGGTTATTCTTGTGAGTCATTAGTAAATGCAGCACAAAAACCAGTGATTAGTCCAGTTCAGTGTAAGGGAGCAGAATTTGGATGTGCCCTGAGCCACCCCTCTCTGCATCCTGGGCAGTGCTGGCTGTTCCTGGGATTGCTGCACTCCAGAGCATGGGGGGAGAAGGGGCTGTGGGACACATCAGGTCTGTGGGACTCCCTCCTCGAGTGTCACTGGGGCTGCTATGGACAGACTTTCACAGCTTTTAGTGTTTCCCTCTTGGTTTCCTTTCATGAAGTATTCAGACAATTCTTTAACAATTCCATCCTGAAATCTCCCTCACACATTTCCTCCTCCAAGAGCACATCTGGTGTGGGAATGTGTAAAGTTCTAGCAAGATCCCTGTGGTTTGTTGGTTTTTTTTTTTTTTGTTTGTTTTTTTTTTTTTTTTTGTAATTGTTGGCTTTAAATCACAAAAGGTAAACAAGAAGCAGCTCTGGATGCTCAGCAGAGAGTCCCATGGGGGCACATGGGAAAGGGGAGCTGCTCCCTCTGAAATGTTACCTTGCCATTTGGAAAATTCCTGGCAGTCTTTCTTCAAACTTGACTTGTTTTGCTTTTCTTTTAGTGACCTGAAAATTGGGTGACATTGACAGCAGATTAATTCTGTAGCTCCTGAATAACATCAAAGTAATTTTAACTGAGATGCCTGTAGAAGGAGGGTACTTGGGGACACGTTAGAGGAGGGAACACAGGCATTACCTGCACTGTTTTTGGGGTGCAGCACACATATCTAAGGGTGCATTTACTGCCTGTGAGCCCACAAATTTTAACAACATTGTTAGGCTATTACTGTTTTCATAGTGGAACTTTGAGCTCCAAAGAAATGGAATCAACAGACAGAGCACATTACTGAGACTCCTCCCTGCATTAAAATTGTCTTTGGCTGGGCAGTAACAGAGAACTGAGACACAGGTACAGACACATGGGTGGAAATAACTTGTTGATGTAATTCACAAGGCACATAGTGCCAGGATACCTGGGGACAGGGCAGCTCTAGTGATCATAAACATAACAAAAGGAGCAGGGACGAGTTCAAGAGTACTGGATTTTGATTTTGATCCTGATAAAAACTTGTGTCACTCGAGCTGCTCCATCTCTGTATTCCTGCTTCTTACACCCTGAATGAGGACAGTCGACTGTAGAGACCAGCCAGCATCCAGATCTCTAGAGAAGAGTGAAAAATCCCTCCTCCTCTTCCCTTCACAGCATCCTCATGGCTTTCTGCACCGACTCCATGGCATGACTGCTCACACTCACACCCTCCTCCTCTAAATTATTAAACAACTGTGTACACCCTGCGGGAAAAAGAGCAGCAGCAACACCCGCTTTATTTTCCTTAATCATCCTCATTTCCAGCACAGCTAATTAGCTAAACCCAGAGCTGCCACCTTCCAGAGTGACAAGGGGACAGAGCAGCCCTGTCCCCTGGCTGGGGCTGGGGAGCCTCGCTGTGTGTGGCAGCCTGAGCTGGGTCCAGGCACAGAACGTGTCCCCGGGTGGGGTTTGTTATAAATGACAGCTGAAGTGCTCCTCTCTCTTCCCCTGCCTCTCTCCATCCCTCCTCCCCTGCTCTTTCTCACCCTCCTTTGCTCAGTGAGGCGTTGAGGTGTTTCACCAGCTCGGGGTGGGGGGTTGTGAAGAGCTGGGTCTAAGTCAGGGGTGAGCAAGGTGTTGGGATGCTCCCTTCATATGGCAGCTGCTCCTCAGGAAAAGCTTTGCCTGCACGAGCCAGCTCGACTCCAGCAGCAGCAGCAGCTGCCCAGATGTGCCCTTGAAGCATCTCCAGCTTGTGTCTGGTTCTTTTGTTCCTGCAGTTGCCTGAGCTGCTTTCAGGAAGAGAATTCACAACCAGAACCATTCCTTGTGTATTCGGGGACAGGACTGGGGGTGTTTGGGGATGGATGGGGAGGGTGGCAGGGCACGTGTGTGCATGTCTTGTGGGGATTGCAATGAGGTTGTAACTGCATTGTTACAGGGAACCCAGCTGTTAGGGGCTGGGGGAGTTTTACTTCCCTGACAGGAAGGAAATCTGAGCACTTGAGTCGGAGCAGTCTGTGATGTTCAGAGATGCTTCCTCTGCTCATCTGATCCTCAAATCTGATCACGCCTCTAGTCGCAGTTGTTTTAATTAAACTCAGAGGAATTCTGCACATTGTGCTGCAAGATTAACGTTTTTGTTTAATTAGAAACACTCGGTAATAATGGTTGTACCCGGCCTCCCCCAGCACACACTCACACACACACACATGTGCACACACACTCTGCCAGGCACAGGTTCTTCCCTCTGTGGATGAATTGGCTCATGGAAGGAAGGGGCAGGGGCTGGAGGCAGGTGGAGCAGCATCACCAGGGAGCAGGATAAAAGCAGGGATCAATAGTGATGTCATCTGCAGCCAATGCGGCTGCAGCTCCTCACCCTCCCACGGCTGCTGAGAGACAGGAGGGGAGGGAGGACCATTAAAGCCTGGCTGAACGCTGTGCACAGGCACAGCAATTCCAAGAGCCCCTGTGCTGGCCTGACATCGCTGTTGGGGGGCTGGGGGGCTGCAGGAACACACGGTCTGGAGGGGTCCTGCAGTACCCCAGCACAGCCCGGGGAGCTCAGAGGGCTGGGCCAGTCCCTAGTTACAGATGTGTGTGAACAGCCCAATTTATGATACAAAATTCTGGTTTAGAGGTGCTTCAGATGCACCAAAATGGCTTTAAACTGAAAGAATGATGGTTTAGATTAGATACCAGGAAGAAATTCCTCCCTGGGAGGGTGGGCAGTCCCTGGCACAGGGTGCCCAGAGCAGCTGTGGCTGCCCCTGGATCCCTGGCAGTGCCCAAGGCCAGGCTGGGCAGGGCTTGGAGCAGCCTGGCACAGTGGAAGGTGTCCCTGCCATGGCAGGGGTGGCACTGGATGGGTTCTGAGGTCCCTTTCAGCCTAAACCACTCTGGGATTCCATGAAAAAGCACCCTCCACAGCAAGGCCACGGGGTTGTCCCTTGCCCTGCTGTCTCTGGGTTGTGCCATTTGTGTTTGGCTCTGTTCCTCCTTATCCATCATGGGCCAGCCTTAGGAAGCAAGCTCTGGGTGTGTTTGCAGTTGGCAGGATTGTTCCCAGCCAAGCCCAGCCCCATCTCAGTGCCACTGTGAGAGCTCCCATCAGTGTCAGTGGGGGGCTGGTTGTGATGGATGTTCATTTTTTAAGAATCCCACCTTTTTTTAATTCCCTGCATTATTTCCCTTCTGTTCCCTCACCTGTTTTGGGATGGATTCCATGCCACAGACTCCCAAGGCTGTGATTCCCTGACATGGCTCATTGGAGATGACAGAGAATCCCTCCCAAATCTCACCCTGCTGCTGGCATCCTCCTTCCAAGCTGCCCTCCCCTAAACATGTTCAAAATGCACATTCCTGAGCTGTGGCAGCATGAGACAGCTCTCCCCATTCCAGGAGTGAGGGGCTGTGTCATGTATTACTGGGGAAACACTGGGGTTTCATAGGAGTTACCACAAATTAGTCAGCATTGTTGGGGTTGCCCTCCTCACCCTCATTAGTGAAGGCAAAAGCAGCACTGAGAGGAGCAGGAGGCTCAGTTGAAGCTCAGTTGAGCCTCTCTGCTGGGTGCTGGTGCCACTCTTCTTGGAGGGCAGCAGCACTTGGAATTAATAAGCCTAAAAATCACACCCTGGCTGACAGCACTTGGCATACTGTTGTTGTGTGTGTCCCCTCTGGCCACTGCAGTTGAAGGAGGAGATTTTCCTCTCCTTTCTCTCCCAGTCCCACTGTCTTTGACAGCCCTTTCCACGTGGGCTCTTCCATTATTTCTCTTGTGCAGTGTGTTCTGCACGGTGAGGTTTGGAGGGGAAGGTTCCTGTTACCTGTGGCTGCTCAGAGTGTTGTGTGCAGTGCAGGGATCCCTGCACAGCCTCTGCTCTGCCATCCTGCCAGTGCCAGCCCCTGACCTGGCAGAGCTTCCTGGCAGCACCTGGAGAAACTCTGACACGGTGACTCCAACACAAATCCTGTGAGGAGCAGGAGAGGGAGCTGGGGGAGCTCAGCCTGGAGGAAAGGGGCCTCAGGAGGGACCTTCTCACTCCCTGCAGCTCCCTCACAAGAGGGTGCAGCCAGGTGTGGGTTGGTCTGTGTTCCCAGGTAACAAGTGATGGCACAAGGGGAAATGGCCTCAAGTTGCTTCAAATTGTTCAGGTTGGATATCAGGAAACATTTATTCACTGAAAGAGTGAATGAACATAGAACACAGATATGAATAAACATAGAACAGGCTGCCTGGTGGAGTCACCATCCCTGGATGTGTTCAAAAAATGACTTGACGTGGCATTGGAGGAACTGGGTTTAGTGGGCAAGTGGGGATCTGAGAGGTCTTTTCTGACCTTAATGATTCTCTAATTCTATTCTGCTATTCCCCAAAGGGTTTTAAAAGACTTCACTTAAATGTAGAATCCTGTGGGACACTGAAATAACCCCACAAAACGGACAAGCTGGTAAATTTTATTGCGTCACGCGTTTTCCATCTTGGAGCATTCAGTTGAACTTGCACTGCACAGGGCGGTGCCTGCCTGATGCTTTCCTTGGGGTGTTCCACTGAACCCTGACACCTGTTGAAGCCCTTCCCTTTGCTCTCTACCCACCCCCCCCAGAGGACCAGTTGCCTCCTGGCTTCCCCAACATTGACATGGGGCCGCAGCTGAAGGTGGTGGAGCGGACGCGGACGGCCACGATGCTCTGCGCGGCCAGCGGGAACCCCGACCCCGAGATCACCTGGTTCAAGGATTTCCTGCCCGTCGACCCCAGCGCCAGCAACGGCAGAATAAAACAGCTGAGATCAGGTAAGCTCTGGGGCTGAAACTGGATGAGTTGAGAGCAAATGAGGAGGAGACTGCTCAGAGGGTCCTGAAGCAGAGGAGAGGGCTGGTAGATGCAGGCCCCGCTGCTGTGGATTGGGGCATTTGAGTTTTTTGGTTTTTACACCAAGAGCGGTTGGATATTCCACTTCGAAGCCTCCTGGACTTCTCTGCTGCCCAGTTGGCATGAAGGGAATGACAGCAGGGAAGCTGGTACCCATCCAGATGAGTTCCCTGGGTCATGGTACTCTTGAGCTCAGGGGAAACTGGAGCCTGGATGGGGCTGAGGGTTTGCTCCTCAGAGCAAGAACTGGCAAGGAAAGAAAGAAATACTCTGGCAGACACGGCTTTTTAGGCCACACACACCTGGTGTCGGGTCCATGGCTCAGGCAGCCTCTTGCTGTCAAACACGATGGTGTGAACGGAGCCTCTCAGAGCTGGTGTTGAAGAACAGCTCCTGCAGGATGTCCCCAGCATCACGTCCCTGCAGCCATCACTGGAGAGCACTTGGGAATGTTCTGGAGTGACCCCTCGGTGCCTCTGCCCATGGAGTCCATCTCCACCAACAGATGTACCCCAGCTCCGTGGCTCTTGTCAGTTTTCCATCTTTCCCCATCTGCTTGTCCATCTGTCTCTCTTGTTTGTTTTCTGTTTGCTGTTTTGTGTGTGTGTGGCAACGTGACATCTCTTAATATTCACGTTTCAGGAGCTGTTTTTGTACTTGTTAAATCTGCCAGTTTTCTGTGTGAGAGTGTGTGCAAGGAGGGCATAGGTGGACTTATTTTTGAGTACTACTGATAAAACACTTCCACTGATAGCTGCAAAAAGGAAACAAGTTTTGCAAGTTCTACCTTTTAACAAAAACTAACCCAAGAAATGATCCTTTTCACAAACTGCTGGGGCTGACTGCTTTGACCCAGCCTAGAGGAAAGGTGTCCATGGTTCATTTTTAAGTATTCTTTGGCAAAAGAAAGGCATTGTTGTAGGCAGAGGGAAAGCAGAGGCTTTGGTGAGGCAACTGGAGTTGATTTGTTCATATTAGACATTTCACAACTTCTCTAGTGAAGTGATAACTAGCTGCTCCTGCCCAGTTCTCTGCTGGCCCTGGAGAAATCAGTTCTGACTCTGTCCTGCTGGATCTGCACAGCAAGGCATGGAAACACCTGGTTTTTCTCTTGCTCGCTTTGGCAGAGATTCTGCACAAAGTTCTGTGGGCCACTGGTGGAAAAGCTTCAGCACAGCTCCAGTTTAATGTAGCTTTTAAACACCTGCATAAATGCCTCCTTGTTCAGTGAAGCAAAGTTACAAGCAGATCCTTAAACTGCTTTGTTGAATTAGAATGCCTTGTTGAATCCCACGAACGCAGATGAGATTGACCTCCCTGTTTTATCATAACAGCTGAGGCAAATGCAAATAAAAAAAATCACTCAGCATAAATAATGAGAGGTAAACTAGAATTATATCATGCTCTGTGACCGTGATCTGAAGTGTGAGTAATGCACAGGCAGATTATTTTTAATACATTCATCATCTTGCTAGAATGCCTTTACTCTTTAGCTCGGTTTGATCTGGTGTTTTCCTTGAAGCCACCTGAGTGCTGCCTTTTTATTCCATTGAATTTATTAACCTTAGAGCGAACCCTTGACCCTTCTGATAAATAGAAGATACCTGCTGAGATTTAATCTCATTTACAGCTGCTTTAAATTAGTAAACTGGTGAAACCCTGAAGCATCCCTGTAGTCCTCAGGGCACAAACCTGTTGCCTGTATGTCAGGGAGTGCAGATCCTTGGGCAGTCAGGACTTCCCAGTTCTCCAATTTCATCTGCTTTCATGGCCCTCCAAACCTTGCATGTTCTGCAAAAAAAAGGCCTGCAGAAGTGCAAAATATTAACATTAGGGTCGTTAATATGCACTGTGTCAGCACTTGTGTCTGTGGAAGGGAGTCAAGGCCGAGGCAGATTCGAGTGTGGGATTGTGAGTGAGGCGAGACCTGCTCGGGCTGCTGAAGTCAGATCTTAATTTAATATACTCATCTTTCCAGAAAACAAACTCTGCCGCCAGAAGGGTGGCACACATCAGGGCACTGGGGGTGCTCCAGGACACTGCTGATGGCCTTCAGGGTCTGTCACCCACCAGTGGGACTCGGGCCACGATCCTCGGGGTGCCCAGGCACAGCCAGTGCAGGGTGTTGGACAGATCCTCTGCGACCAGGGAGGAGCAGCTCTGCAGCTAAATCACTCCGTGCTAACAGCTTTAGGAAGATTTAGGAAAGAGTTCTCCCTGGGAGGGTGGGCAGGCCCTGGCACGGGGTGCCCAGAGCAGCTGTGGCTGTCTCCGGATCCCTGGAATTGTCCAAGGCCAGGCTGGACGGGATTTGGAGCAGTCTGGGGCAGTGGAAGGAGTCCCTGCCACGGCAGGGGTGGAATTGGATGGGCTTTATGGTTCCTTCCAACCCAAACCAGTCTGGGATTTAGTGACTGTTCCCTCTGAGGACTGAGCTGTGTGTGGCTCCCTGAGGGAGCAGCAGGACAGGACACACACCCAGATTCCCCCTGGACATGAAGCCATCAGGATAACAGCCACGCTGCTGGAGGACGGGGGCTGTGAAGAACTGAATTTTTATCAATTATGAGTTAGTGGCAAATAAACAAATGAGCTCATTAAAAGGAGCAAGTGAAATGTCAGACAAGGAGATCTGTGGGATCGGGTTTGGTTCTCATTTGTGCTAAATCCGAATGTTTGGCTGACAATACAAACAGACCTCTGAGACCGTGGTCATTATATTCCCACCATCCCAGGAAGCCATTTGGAATGTGGGCCTTCACTCTAATCAAGACATGGGTGATACATCATTAACCACAGAGGTTTTTCTCTAGCGGATGTTTCTGCTTCCCCTTTCCATCTCCAGATGAAATTTCCAAGCAGTTTGAAATGTTTTAATGCTTGGGGTGCAAAGCTCAGTTGTCAGTCAGAGGAGAATGGGAAGAAGCTCTGTCTGGGCTCCTGCTTCTCTTAGACATCATGAACATCTCAGCCTTGGAGATCCAGGTTGGACTAGAGTTTAAGTGGCCTTGGAAAATGGATATTTCTGCTTATCTTGGGACATTTGAAGCAGAAGGCAAAGCCAATGTCCTCTGCTCAGCTGCCATCTAGGGGGGACAAGGGAGGCAGCCTTCAGCCAGCCACCTTCCTCAGCACTCAAACACTAAAACCTTTTGTGTGTTGTGTGTGTCTTCTGTTTTCTAAATAACTGGCTATAACAAGCTTTTCTTTTCTTTTTTTTTTTCACTTTTTATTTAACATTCAGAGACTTTTGGTAAGTTTGTTCAATTAAAAAACATTTTAAATCAAACCAAAAAACCCCAAACCTGCTCATGTGCAGATTTGTAACCCTTGCCCTTTAAACTAATTCCTTTGTAACAGCTTCTTGAGAGGCATGCTCTGCATTTCTTCTACTAACTCTTTCAGTAGGGATGTTCTGCCCTCTAAATTAATTTCTGCAGGGGTATTGCAGGCTACAAAAAAAAAAAAAAAAAAGAATAGTAATAATAATTCTAATTAATTTATCTGTATAAAGAGATAACAGCTAAATATGAACCTCCTAACATTGCATAGATTTTTTTTTTTTTGTATCTTAGCAACAGTTGTCCTGGAATTCCCCAATTACACAATAGCTTGTACCCTGGAACTGTGATAATTGTGTTCACACCTGCAGGAGGTCTTGGAGTTTCACATCTAACGGGGTTATTGGCATTTGGAGGAGGGAGAACAGGGGGTGCAGCATTTCCAAACTGAAGCTGTAAATCACAGGCTGGTGGCTGAGGGGAACGGGTTGAGGGAAGGGAAGAGCCCCCTCCAGCCCTTCTGCAGCCCCAGGAAGGCAGGACCTGCCCCAGAGCTCCTGTCCCTGTCCCTGCCAAGTCCCCTTTGCTCCCCTTTGTCCCAGGGATGTGGGGCTGCAGCTGCCAACCAGCATCAGCCTTGCAGAGCTGCAGAGACCCCGGTGGTTGCCTGCTTGTCTGGAGCAGAAAGCTGCTGCAGCCCTGGGGAGAGCAGCCCAGCACACACATGTTCCCACACGTGGCCTGACAGAAGGTGGGGATGTGTTTTCTGTCATTGCCATGGCGATGGTGGCTGTCCTCCTCTCCTCTCCTCTTCCCCAGGCTCAGAGAATCCGTGGGCAGCTGGGCATGTGGGAAAGCAGGGCAAGGGATGGTGGGAGAGCAGACCCCATCCTCAGTGACAGAGGGGGACACCTGCACAGGGAATTCTGCCTGGCACCATCTTGGGCCTTTATAATCCAGAGGCAAGGCCTTTAAGCTGCCTTTTTGCCTCTGCTGCTAAACCCCAGGCTGGCCATCTGGGCTCATACAGCCTCAAAATTTGCCCTAAATAGGCAGATCTGGAGATCCAGGGAGGCTGTGCAAGGCAGTGGGAAAAGTCTGCACGTAGCATCTCCAAACCAGCTTTTCACTCCAAAAGTCAGCATGCAGTGTGAGCTCTTCCCCCTGTAGCCCTCCTGCAGGGCTGGTGCCCTCACTGTGCCCTAGACCCTGGCAGCCTCGTGCACATGCTCATGCCCTGTATAGGATACCAGGCAAGCCAGGTATTGACTGCATCCCCACGACCCATATCAAACCCTCCAGGACCCGTATCAAACCCTCCAGGACCTGTCAGAGTTCCTCAGATAATTCATCCAGCGCATATCCTCTTCCAGTACCCTCCTGCTGCCCCTGTGTTGAACATGGAGCTGGTTAGATGTGAAACTCCAACAGTGAAAATCTCCCATCTGTGTCTGTGCCCCACCCAAAGTGCTGCTCGAGCTCATTTGACTCAAATTCTGGTGTGGGGCATCATCCCAAAGCTGTCCTGCCCCTCCCTGTGTGCCAGAGTTGGCGCTGGGGAGCCCAGGGTGGCACTGCCTGCTCTCCCAGAGCCCTGTCCCCAGGCCAGGCTGTCCCCAGAGCTGCTGGCAGCCCCTTTCCAGGGGCAGTGCTGGTGCTCAGGGGAGCAGGGAGTGACAGCCTGCAGTGACACAAGAGGCAATGCTAATGCTGTGTCTGGGCTTGCACAGCTCTAACTTCCAGCATGTTTCTGCTGTCAATTAGAGTGAACTTTTGCAGGAAACTGCCAGGCTTAGCAAAGGCCAGAGAAGCTTTTGAGCCATGGGTGATGTTGGGATCTCTTCCCCTTCTCTACCCTCTTCCCATTAGCCTTGTTCCATATTGGTGCCACAGATGGCAGATTTTCACTCCAATTTTGAGACAGAAGGATGTATCAGAGGCTGTTTTTATTTCCACTGAATTGATCTGTAACCTTTCGCTGCTTTCTCTCTCTCTCTCTCTTGCTTTTTAAACCTTCCTGCCACCTCCTGGGTGGGGATCTGCCCAAGTCCATGCTCCCCCACCTCTTCCAAGCGCTGTCTCTCCAACCTTTGTCCTGAGAGCTAACAACCTGCTTCATTAACCTTAGCTAGTTCCTAACCCTAACTAGATGCTAACTTTTCTCTAGCTAATAACCTAACCTCATAACTAGAAGCTGAGTCTAACTAGAGTCTAATCCCTAACACTATAATGCCTCTGTTCCCTTAGCTCCTTTGGAAAATAAAGGTGAACTCTACTTAGTATCTCTATATTTTTACCTTCTATCCTGAGAATGGAGGATTGAACCGCAGCAGAAGGATGAGCAGGGCTGAAGGATAAGGAGGGAAGGGGTTTTTGGTGATTAAGGCAGAAGATTGGCACGGGGGAGGCTTTGACTCCTGTTCTTGCCTCTGCCAGTCTTCCCTCCATGACCTTGGGCAAGTTGCTTCACCTCTACCTCAGTTTTCCCCGTGTGTAAAGCAGGATCATAACTTGCCGTTCCTCCCCAGGGGAAAGGAGAGGGTGAGAGGCTGGTATTTGTCATTTAAGGTGCTCTACAGCCCTGGCTGGGAGTGCTGCAGAGTGGCAGCAGTGTCACCACTGCAGAGGAGCTCGAGCATCTCTCCCTGGGGAGAGGCAAAACTTGGCACTGCGGGATCTGCCCTGTTCTCAGGATTGGGGTAAAAACCCACCAAGTAAACCCCCTTCTTTGATAAGTTTTCAATGCCACTGTGAGCAAAAGGACCTGCCATGTTTTCAAAGGAAGATGGTTTGGTAGCAACCCCAGGAGGTCAGATGGGGGACAGGGGTTTTACCCCTGACTCCCACCTGGGAGCCCTGCCCGAGGCTGGGCACTGAGAGACGACAGGAGGGGCTTGGAATAAAATAACCCAAGGGAGAGGCAGCCAGCAGGCAAGTGTAGCAGGGCTCTTCTCTCCACACAGCCCCTCCTCGCTGGCAGCAGGGTGGCTCCAGAGCCACTGCAGGAGGCACCAGGTAGCCCTGTCACCTCTTCAGTGCCCAGATCTGCCCCAGTCCCTGTGCAGAGCCCTGAGGGATGGCCAGAGGTCCTGAGCAGGACATGCACTGAGCTCACACATCTGTGCCAAGAGCTCAAGTTTGGAGCTGGGGATTTGCTAGCCGAGGTGGGATCAAACCTGCAGCTTAATGTGGTGCAAGGTGCCCACGTGTCCCTGTCCCTGCCTGGGCTAACACAGCCCTGATGTCCCCAGGAGTGGGGAAGGTAAATGCAGGGTCATCATGTGTTCAGTGAGTAGCAAACAGTGATGTTAGCTGAGAGCCTGAGGGGTTTCTTTACATTCCTACAACAAAATGGAGCCAGTCTCATGCCTTTTGAAGCCAAGAGCCACAGAGGCTCTGCAAACAGCCAGCTGGATTGGGCTGCTGAAAAGGACACCCCACTAAAGTATCCCAAGCCCTCTTCAGTGTCCTGTAATTTGAGATAGACCAAGAAGTTTCCTACTGGGAACTGTCTTCCTTGACTCAGGTCCTTTTCCCACAGGCAGTGCAGGTGTTTGGGGTTTTGCAGTCATTTCACTCATTTTCTTTGTTTTCTTTGCAGAAGGTACACCGATCCGAGGTAAGACACCCCCAGCTCACTCACTCACCCACTCTCCAAACACTTCTCTCCACACAGATCCCGTTTCATTGCCCTGTGCCCAATACAGATTCGTGTTGTTGTTATGTTTTCTTGTCCTGCTTCACCTCTGGATATTTCTTTTTTATACCTGTCTTTATTTTATCTATGGTTATAATGTCCTTTTTTGTTTGCTGGGTGCACTTGGTAATACTGATACTGTTATTCTAATAACGTCTCCGGCTGTGCTGCCTCAGATTTATGGCAGAGTTTTAAGAGCTAATCTCTCCAGGACTATGAAGGACTGAAGTTTATCTTGAGCATTAAATGCTATCAGAGCTTGGTAAATACTTAGGACTTCCTCTTGATTGGTGCAAAGTGCTCCCGAGCTGCTGATGCTGATGAGTTTTCCAGTCCTTTGCTCAGGCAGATCTTCAGCACTTACCATCTCAGCATACTCATTTGTTTGGCTCCAAAGCCTCTTTCCACTTCCTCCTCACTCTCTTACCCTTAGGTTTCTCTGGGAAAGATCCATGGTAAGTAGCTTCTGCACTGTCTCTTTAATGGAGTCAAAGATTGACCTCAAGCTGAAAGGCAGGAGGAATTGGGTGTGCACCCCTTGGAAGACCCTGCTTTGGTTTTATCTCCACTGGCACATTTAAAATTCCATAATTCTCTGCTGGTAAAAGCAACAGGAGGTGCTGTAGGTGAGATTTACGTTTTCACACATCATGTCTGTTGGCTCCTGACAAGTGCTGAACACTCCTCACCCTCTCTGCAGCCTCATTTCTGCCATTGCCTTGACCAGCAGGGGTGAGGAGTGGGCGGGGAGGGAGGGGTGAGTCCCTGTTCCCCAGGGAAAGCTGCCCACTGCAGTCCTTGGTTCCCTTCCTGCTCTGGAGTGAGGCTTCATCTCCCCTGGGTACTCTCAAACCAGTGTTGCTCATGAGCAGCACAGAAAATGTATCTGGAACCAATGGCAACAACCCACAGATTTGTCCAAATTAAAAGAAATTTCTGGGAAAACTCACCAGCAGCTTTCCACCCAAGTGGAGCTCTCCAACAGCAGAGCTGGAGCTGTAATTCCATATGAAATATGCTCAGCTGGGTGCTCGGTGGGAAGCTCCAGCCAGTTTTGGGTTTTAACTCCTGTTGTGCTGAAATACCCGCAGATTCTTTTGGAATGGATTTTGTTTGGTTTACTGGCCTGGGTGGGGTTTTTTGGGGGTTTAATTCCCTCTGCTCTGCCTTTGGGAGCTCCCAGGCACAGGGGATGCTGTGGGGAATTGCACTCACACCCCAGCCTTGTCCCAAATCCTCTCCCAGCCCCACGTCCCCCCACCAGCATCGTTCCCACCCACGCACACGCAGAAGAACGTGAGCTCTGTGTCCTCCTCTGTGAATACACTGCTTTTTCCTTCCTGAAAAGGCTGTATCTGCAACCAACAATGATCTCATTTGCACTCCTCTCACTTAAGATTTTATCAATACTATTACACTGAGCTGGAATTGTTTGGTTTTCATATTTAGGTGGGGTTTTTTTCCAGAGATGGGAGTTAAGAGTCTTACCACATGTGAGCTCTGTCCATATCTGTAGTATAATCATGTACTCCTAATACATAAAACATTTGAGAGCCTGTTGAATTATTTATGTAGTATGTATTTTAACTGGAGTTTTGCAGGGATGAAGCCTTCTGAGGTAAATGAGGCAATTTTCTTCCATGTAGTTCCATGCTGCATCTCTCTGCATATTTGCTGACAGGAATCTTTAGTTTGGGCTCTGGGTATATTCTTGTAGCCTGCAATAATATACAAGTTTAAGAAAAATCTTAATCCTTTTGGCCCAGATGATGTAAACCATGCAGGCAATTTTGAAGTTCCAGTGCAGTATTTACAGGGTTTTCCCTGGGGAATATTTACTACCAGCAAGGTGCTTTTCACAGGGGCTCTTATCTCCTGTAGGCTTCCTGAGGAGCAGGTACTGGGCACAAAACAAAGGCAGCAGTGATAGAAATTCCTCAGGCAGTGGGTGACAAAGCCTTTCACTTTTATGGTCACTGCTTCAAATTGAGCAAGGGAAAGTCAACTGCCTGCTGATGGATTTCTGGGGATCACAGTAATATGGATTATTGAGGCTGATTTCGGGAGTTCTGGTGCAGAACGCCTGCATTGCAGAAGCCACAAAAACTTGGTGCCTTTGCTGATGAGTTCAGGACAAAGAGCAACACTGACTACAGAGGGGGGATTACATTTTCTCACCGTCTCGGCTCCGTGTCCAGCCACAGCGGGTCCACAGGGGCTCCGTGCTCCTCTCCCGGTGTGCGTGAGCCCGGGCTGGGAGGAACCAGCAAAACCAGGGCTGCTGCCCTGCCTGCAGAGCCAGCAGAGCCGTGACGATGTGTCTGTGCTGCCGTCTCTTCTCCCCTCACAGGTGGGCTGCAGATCGAGAGCAGCGAGGAGACGGACCAGGGCAAGTACGAGTGCGTGGCCAGCAACAGCGCCGGGGTGCGCTACTCGTCCCCCGCTAACCTTTACGTGAGAGGTAGGGAGCACAGCGGCTCACCGGCACTCAGCCTCCTCCTCCCGGGCCCATCCCATCCCTCCCGAGCTGAGTGGAGCTCGGGGCTTCCCCATTGCTCCCCGCATCCTTGTGGGGCCACAGGGCAGGGCTGGCTCGCCCACGGCCGAGTTAAGCGTGAGCCAAAAGAGCGCGCCCCAAAATCAGCCTGCAGAGCCCGCAGAGGAGTGAATCCCTTCGGCTGCAGAGAGGCCAGAATTGCCCTTTCTCCCAAAGGAGAGGGGCAGAGAGGCCAGAATTGCCCTTTCTCCCAAAGGAGAGGGGCAGAGAGGCCAGAATTGCCCTTTCTCCCAAAGGAGAGGGGCAGAGAGGCCAGAATTGCCCTTTCTCCCAAGGGAGAGGGGCAGAGAGGCCAGAATTGCCCTTTCTCCCAAAGGAGAGGGGCAGAGAGGCCAGAATTGCCCTTTCTCCCAAAGGAGAGGGGCAGAGAGGCCGGAATTGCCCTTTCTCCCAAAGGAGCCCTGCTCTCTGGAAGCAGGGGGGTTTCAGTTCTGCTGCTGTGGCTGTGAGAGGAGGGGAGGACCCCTCTGTGTCCCTGGATCCCCCCCACATTGCAGCAGGAGGATGCATTGGCACTGCTGCCCTCAGTCCCAGCTGCTTTTCCCTCTGCCAGCAGTAATTTGTCCCTGGTTCCTTGGGCACAAACGCTGGGCACAGAGCTGGGGACACCAGCAGCCATCCCTGCCTCAGTGACAGCCCCCTTCACCCCGCAGCAGGGGAACAGATGACAGGGGATTGGCTTCTGCTCGATGTCCCCTCGATGTTCTCCCACCCCATGGGCCAACAGCCTCTCTGCTTTCTCTTACTTTGATCTCTCTGACCTGTAATATTCTGTGTGTAGCTTTGGTTTAACATCTTTCCACAGCAAAAAAAAAAAAAAAAAAAAAAAAAAAAAAAAACCAATCCTTTTGGTAATGAGAGAGCAGGGCTGGTCCTTCTCCATAAAAAAAAAAAAAAAAAAAAAAAAAAAAAAGAAAGAAAAAAAAAGAAAAATAAAAATACCGTTGGGAGGAAAAAAGAAAAGTTACATCCCAGCAAACTGTTCCCATTTCCATCCCATCGACAGAGGAGGCGCCTCCCACCTACACTCACGTTAATCTGCAGTCCAATGCAGAGCCATGCTCCTGTGTGCACTCCTTTCTCTCTCTCTTTCTCTCTCTCTCGTGTCTCACGCTCACTATATCACATGCACATGGAGAGAAGGCTTTTAATAATTTAATGTTTCCAAGCTCAAATTTTAAATAGCCTTTTGTGGCCAGCTGGAAAATTGCGTTTGAAATTTGCCCTGTCGCCTGGGCCCCGAAACTTTGCTTTTGGGAGTGTCAATCTGGAACCAATACTAATTCAGGGCTGAATCCATTGCAGACAGCTTAGCTGGAATGGTTTGGGTTCTTAAAAAAAAAAAAAAAAAAAAACAAAGCTAAAAAGAAAAGAAACAGGAAAAATGTGGGGATTTTTCATTATTGTTTTGTTTATAAATTTCCTCTACTTTTCTGGCCACTCGGAAACTACCCGGGAGACAAAGGTTGTAACACGGTGTTGTCTCCACACCTGGATGAGAGGGCTCCAGGTGATAGCCCTGTTCCTCCCCCAGTTAGCCCGTGTGTACCTGGGCCTGCCTGCAAACCAGCACTAACCTGCCGAGAGAGTGCAGAACACAGCGTGTGCCAGCTCGGCCTGTGGTTTGGGTGTTTTTCATGCTGTTTAATTCCTTGTTTCTTGTGTGTTAATATCGTGGAAAGGTAACAAATTTCTGAAATGGATTTGCTTTGGTGGGAGGGAGAGTTCATGCACATTTTTCTTCCCGTTTTTTTGTTTTAAAAGAGTCCCGAGCACTCTTGTGTTTCCAATTGACTTGTTTCTCCCATAACATGCTTGTCTCTATAGACCACCTGGGATAGGAGTTGTAAGTTTGAACATTGCAAGGAAATGGTTTGGTTTGGTTTTGCTTTTCTTTTCCCTTCTTCTAATTATTTCTGTTTTCCTTATTCAGTCCCGTGGTGGAGTCAGAGTGAGCAGGGCTGGGTGTGGGGCTGGGGGGAGCGCGGGGAGCGGCGCCCGGCCGGGCTGCTCCGTGCGGGGCCGCTCTGCCCGGGGGACTCGGCTCCCCTTCTCCGAGGAGCAGAAGGACTGCAGGGAGGGAGAATCCTGCCTGGCCTCAGCACCCCTGTGGGGGCTGATTCTGAGCTAGGATTGCTCCCAGCCTGGCCTCCCTGCGGAGCTTGGTTGGGCTTAAAGGGATGGGAGGGGGAGCGTTAGGAAGGCAGGAAAGAGGGTCGTTACTATCTTCATTTTTTTTCCTTTCTTTTTATTTTGGTTAAGAGAAAAAAAAAATCAATCAATTTGCAGCTGACAGCCTTGAGAAGGCCTTTTTTTACTCTCTCTGTGTTTCCCCTATTTTTCTCTTCTCCTCATGTCATTGTGTTCCGCATCAAACCCCCTTAACATCCCTCAGAGCTACGAGAAGGTTGGTGTGGTTTTTTTCTTTTTTACTTTCTTTACCCACATTTTTACATTCGTAAGAGAAAAAAAAAATGAAAAAAAAAATTTAAAAAATGAAAAGAGAAAAAGCAAGAAATCTTTAAGATGAGCGAGACCCGCGCATTCCCGGGTCTCATGGAGATGAGTTGAGTTGCATTGTGGGCCTCTCTATGCATCCTTTGGTAATGTTGCTGAGTTCTTGCACTTTTTTGTCGTCATGGTTACCTTGCCGTTTGGACATTGGGCCTGATGCATGATAGGAGAATGTAACAATCTTCTTTGCATGCCACTTTTTAAATTAATTATGAATTATTTTTTCGGTATATAAATATGTATCGTTTCTTTTCGTTATACAATTCTGGTTTCTTTGAAGTGGATTTACTCTTACTTTCCAAATTTTTGGTTCTGTTGGGTTTTTTGCTTTCTCTTGATTTCCTGTTTCTGTTTTGATTGGTTATGCTGTGCTGTAGTTTATTCCAAACGCATTGTGAGAAGCCAGTGTTCCTGCCCACCCGGTGGTAACTGAACTCCTCAATCCCCCCAGGAGGAAAGGAGTCACACAGCTCTAACGCCTGTCCATGGAAGCCCTGCTATTTGGGACAAGCCTTTGTTTTGGGGGAGGGAGGGATCTGGGAAGTGGAAAAGATGGTGAGAACCCAGGGGGTCATTCCAAGAGTTAGAGCAGACCCTGGGTCATGATTTTGCTTATTTATTTCTTGAGGTGTGGCTCTTGTTCCACCTCCTGCACACAAAGAAAAGCCCTGACCCCGCTCCGGGGGCTTCCCCAGCCATGGGAGCTCGCTCACTGGTCACTGCCCAGTTCCCTCCAGTAACACCAGGAGCAGGGGCTGTCAGCCCAGCGTGGCACTGACAGAGAGCTTCCTGCTGATCCCAAATCCCACGCTGTTCTCTCCTGGAGCACCCAAGAGTGCATGGAGAGCCCGTGGCAAGGTAGAGCCCCAGCTCCAGGCAGAGCCTGGCAGAATCCCGTGGAGGAGGTGACACCTCGTCCTGGGAGGGAAGGGCAGCCGGGCAGCTGCCTCCTGGCTCTGCCTCTCCCCATTGTCCTGCTCCCTTCCTGGGATTTATCCATTGCTGCCTGGTGCAGGCACCTCAAAACCCAGCCAGGCACAGCGGAGGCAGAGCCTCCTTCCTAAAGGAGCGTGGGAGGAGAAGTGCAGCTGTGCAGGCACTGCAAGAGTGCTGGGGCACATCTGGCAGCTGCAGTTATTGCAAACAGCAACCAGCAATCTGGCCAGTGACATTGGAGCTGAAAATGCCTCTTTTCCCTCTTCTCATCTCCCTGTTTATCCCCCAGAAGCTCCTGTTGCCTCCCATGTGTGCATCCCAAGCGGGTGAAGCACATGGGAGAGTGAACAGGGGGTTTGCAGTGTGTCAGTGGTACCAGTGGTGCTTGGTGCTTCCCCTGTGCAGAACTGAATGCCAGCCCTTTCCCTGGCTATGCCTTTCCCTCTGCCCGCCAGTCCTCACCTCTCAATCAGCTACCAAAGGAGTGGCTTTCCTAGGGCACAGGTATTAAAGCTGTGTGATTTTTGAGAAATCCAGTGCAGTATTGACACAGTATCTGTCTCTCTCTTTCTATCTCTCTCTCTTTCTCTCTGTCTGTCCTTCTCTTTTTTCTTAAAATGCTGAGATTTCAGTGCTCGGACCCTCAGTGCTGGTATTCTCCCCTCCCCTTCCGAGTCTCCTCCCTCCCCGTAGGTACCAGGGTACCACTCCCAAATGCTGCGCTCTTGATAATTCTCTGGGAAGAGACCAGCTGTGGCTCTTCTGACTTGGATGCCAACAATAGCCAAAAAACATCCCTCAGTCCCAAGGCTTTTTTTAAAGGCAAAAAAAAAAAAAATCTAAAGAAATGAAAAAAAAAAAAAAAGCTTCTTCTATTAAAAACAAACAAACAAAAAAAAAGGAATAGCATTTGAAATGAGGTTTTCCCATCCCACCTCCCTCCTGCCTAGGACTAAAAGGTGATAATCACTCCTAATTACAGGATTTTCCTTCATGACTAGGAGTTTGAGTTTCAGGATTTAGGTGCAATTAAAAAGGGATTTATACACCATTATTTTTTATTTGTTTATTTTCTCTTTTATAAAGTATTTCTAACATGGCCAAACTGCACTGCTGCTGCTAAGAATCTCTTGTGATCTGAGAAGGCTTGAAGATTAAATTCTTCCTTAAGAGCCAATAAAAATAAAAGTAATGATAATGATATCAACAACAATAAACTAAAGCTAAATGGGATGTAATCATGATAGGCTGGAATGACACTGGGTGAGGAAATAGAGACTTGATACCTGCCTAGAAGAGGTTTTGTGAGCAACCTGGTCTAGTGGAAGGTGTCCTGTGAGAACAGGATGGGCTTTAAGGTCCTTCCAACCCAAACCATGGGCATGGTCTTGAAATTATTGGTGGAGGGTTTGCCTCGTGTGTTATTACAGGTCAGATCATGCCAGGGTCCAAAATAACAGAGTGCTAACAGGGGATGCCCGAGGTCAGAGGCAGAAGCTTCTTTCTGGAGACCACAAAAGCAGGTCAGAAGCAGTTGAGGTGATCTCTGCCCTCAGCCCAGGTGTGTGGCAGTTTAGGCTGAGCCACCTGTCCAGGGTTCGCCTGTGGTTGGTGAAAAGATGGATGCAGTTCTGGGGGCAAGCCAGTACCTTGGTGGGAATCCTGGTTTTTCTGGGAGCCATGCAGCTCACCTGGCTTTCAAAAGTCTCCTTGGATGCTTCTCTTTATCCCTAGGGACACAAGTGTCATCAAACTTGTGGCCCATAACGATTGCAGGAAAGGATGTGTTCAAAATCCTGCAAATGAAGAGCTGTCTGCCCATGGTGGTGTTTGAGAGGCTGCCCCATCCCTGGAAGTGTCCAGGGCCAGGTTGGACGGGGCTTGGAGCAGCCTGGGACAGTGGAAGGTGTCCCTGCCCATGGCAGGGGTGGCACTGGATGGGCTTTGAGGTTGTTTCCAGCCCAAAGCACTCTGTGGTGTTTTTGTCTGTGATCAGGGGGCTCAACCATTACCCCAGCAAGGGCACGTGTCCCCTCAGCCAGGACCTGTGGCCAGAGCTGGTTTGCCCCCTGGAAATGCAGCACTTTGCAGCTCTCCTCTTAATTTTGGAAGCTGCAGGCAGCCACCTCGATTGCTCTGGTTTGATCCCAAAATCCAGCTGCTGGCTGGGATGAAGCCCTGTGTGTAAGGACCTCGTGTCCCTGTGCTCCTCCGTGTCCCAGAGGGAAGGAGGGATGAGCTGTGTGGGCTGTGCTTCAGATCCCCCAGAGCTGCTGCTGCTGGTACAGGACACGTTGTCGTGGTTGAATTTAGCAGAATTAAGAATTTTCCCCTTTTTCACACAGTGGGGCCGTGTCAGGAGGTACAAAAGGCAGCAGTTGGGATGCTGCAGGGATAATCCTTCCTGCTCTCTGCTCCAGCTTCTTTTGGCTCTGCTCTTTTCCAGCCCAGGGAGCTGTAAATGGCTCAGCAGGCATTTAAAGCAGCCCAGTGCCTGCTCATGCCCTGCCTCTGCTGCTTGTCACCATCAGCACAAGCTTTGTCACCCCGAGCCAGGTTCTGCAGCCCAGGCCCTGCTGAGAACATTCCCGGGAACTCGCAAGGCTCTCTGGAAAACCTCAGCTCATTGAGAGACCAAAGATGAAACCAGGCCAGGGCAAAGCATGTAAGAGCTGAACTAGTGGAAATCAATTAAAATAAAACCCACAGAAAGGGCAGGGATAGTGTGCTGAGCACCTCAGGAAATAAAGCTTGAAAATAGATTAAAATGTGACTAATTTAAGCAATAATTTAGCCTGTAGCCTGGGTTAAGTTTGGCACATGAGTAATTTGACCATCAGACCAGAGCTGTTAGTTGGTTCCAGGTGGAACCATTGCTGAGCTTTTCCCTTTCAATCCCATTTAGAGGTTGAAGGAAATAATTCCACATGCACTAGAGATTTAACAAATAGCCACAAGGTCAAAACAGTCATTGGTATTTTAAACTGTAGGAATTTTAATACCTTTTTAGACTAGATTGATAAATTCTTTAATGGAGAAGGAGGGAGGCAGAACCACCACTGGGTTGTACAGCTGCCTCTGCAGTGCCCAGTTTCCAGGTGCTAAAATTGAGGGATGGAGAGTTCTGGGATGATTTTAAAGGGTTATTTTAGCACTTCTGTGGGTGGGGGAGCGCCCTGTCCGTGTTTGGGGTGTCCTCAGCTCTGAAATTCTAGTTCCAAACCAAACAAAGCAAACAAAAACTTAACTGTGTTTCTGCAGAAGGATTTCTCAAGGGTATCGGGAAATGGAAATGGATACAAAAAGCCACCCCCCAAAAAAAAAAAAAAAAGACCAAAAAAAATCCAAACTGTGTATATATCTATGTATATACATGACTATCTCTCTATAGAGGGCACTTTGCAGGAACACTGTGCTGTACTGATCTCGAAATCTCTGCCTGCCTGTGTCTCTTACACCTTTTGCATCGCTGTTCTCTTTGTTTTAGGGGAAAAAATTAGATTACACCTTGTCAAATTAAAATAACAAAAACTAAAACAGTCAAGTCTGTGTTTAAAATTACAGAGCTGCGTGAAAAACAATTGGATTCTGATTATTTTCTGTTCAATCGTGTAAAAAAAAACAACAGGAAAAAAAATAAATAATTGCAAAAGACCAGAGATGTTCAGCCAGCCTGTTGCTCAGCTAATGTGGTTTTTTAAGTGAAAAGTAACAATTATTGGGAAGGTAATGGATTTCCTCCAGACCAAATCCAAGCCTTGGTCTCATTCTTTATTTATCTACCTATTTACGTATTTGTTTTATTTACTGTGAAGGAAATGAGGAAGGAGATGGGCAGGAAGAGGGAAGCTTCTCGTCCTGTGGAGGGGCGGAGGTCGGAAATCCAAACCCCAAAAGGTCTCACCCCAGGGGAATGAGCCTGGAATTGGAACGGGAGAGGGAGAGGCAGAGGCGGCTGCACGGACACGCAGGGGCAGGGCCAGACCACATTTGGGAGGGGAGGACAGGTGTAATCTAAGCTTCACTAATAATGTAGAGGCTGCACATTATTTTGGCACCCTTTCCCCTACCCCTCCTCATTTTGGAGCAAGACGGAATGACTCCTGTCTCGCCAAAATGGCCAATAATGTCCGCCTTCTCACCTCATTTGGAGCAGCAGCTTGCTGAGTGTCAAAATGTTTAATACCATTTGGTTTTGTTTGGTGCTTTCAACCAGTCACTTCACTTTCTTTTGTTTCCTTTTTTACGATTAATTTCTTCTTTAAGGTATAAGATGCATTTCTCTTTGAGTTGGTTTAATGTGAATCGGGGTTTGAAGTGACAGGTTCTTGTCCAGGACATTCTCTTTTTACCCACCTCGCTCCTCCTCCAACATTTTTTCTCTCTGAGGGAATCTGGAAGGGGCTTTAAAAGAGCAGCTGGTGGTGTTCCTCAGCACAAACTGGTTGGTCCTCAGGTTTCTCTCATTAGCAGCATCATGGAAACACATTTTAAGGATGGATTCTGGTGTTGCAAAAGTCAACCCCGGATCTCCCAGTGTCTCTTCCAATCAGGTCTGTAAATCTTGCAAAAACACCTCTCACCTTGTGGACCCCAAGTGGTGGTGGGGAACCTGAGCCGTGCTGATTGGGTCCAAAAAAGCCAAAAATGCCACTCACAGAACACAAACTGGGTCAACCTCTGCCTCCGTGAGCAGCAACAAAACCAATTGGCTTCCCAAGGGTGTGAAAGGTTATGGATCTGTTCTGTTTCTAAAAAAAAGCACAATTTGGGGTGCAGATTTGCAGTGTGAAATGCTTATCCAATGATTAAACAGACTCATAACTAACTGCACTTAAGAAATTTTCCTGTGCCTCTGAAATGGCTTCTCTGCATTGAAATAATTTAATTGCATCCCAAACATCCAGCTCTAGTCCTGGAATCTGGTTCTATCCATAACAAGCTGTATCCTTGTTTGAAAAAAGGCTCCTGAGAGTTTTTTGGCCGTGGACAATGTCTGTTTGTGTGTGCCTGCTTGTGTGTGTCTGTCGGGAGCTGTTGCACATGGAGCATGCACATCTGTGTACGCATGCGGGGTCTGGCAAAGCTGTCCTGGAAACCAAACACCCCTGGAACTCAGGGAAGGTCCTTCTTGCACCAGAAACTGGGGAAAGTATTATTAGACAAGTGTCTATAAGCAGAGGCCTGACTGCCCCATCCCAATGTTTCCTTTCCAGAGAAGAGGGCAGTTCTGTTCTTCCCAATCCTTTGAAAGTGTTGGATAGCAAAATGGAAGGGATCTTTTCACCCAATTTTTTTCTTGTGAAATTCCTCACCTTCAGCTGCTGTGGAGCTGGACCCAGAGCTGAAATTGGTCTTGATTCCATTTCCAGCTTCCTTTCCACCACGACTCTCCTCCTCCTGGGCCTTGACCTAAAGGCTGACCCAGAGATTCTCAGCTTGACAAATTCCCTGTCTCCAGCCAAATGCAAATGTTACAGCAATTAAAATAAGCAGCGGCCTGATGGCTCTGGGTAGCCAGAGATGAACCCTGTGCCTGTTGTGGTTGTCACAGCCCTAAGCCATCACAGGGCTGTATCTAGGGGACTCTCTGAGGTCCCCAACATTTAATTGGAGTTCTTTTCCCATCCTAGATCAGTGTGTGGATGTTGGTATATCTGTGCACACAGGAGAATCTAGTTTTTTTTAAACCAGGATGCACCAAGGAAGTGCTGCTGCCTGTTTTGGGCTCATATCAGCCCTATTCCAAATTCTCCCTCCTTGTGGAACGGGTGGTGCTGAGGGCTGGCATCCAGAGGTGCTGGGTGCTTCCCTTGGAGGGTGACAAACACCACTAAACCAGCCCAAAGTAAGGATCCCTGCGACCCCAGGGCTGGGAGCTGTCAGGAGGAGGGCAGGGCTGCTCTGCAGCTTTCTGGGAACGTGCTCTGCGCAGCCCCTGAGCTTGTGTTTTGTGAGTGGATTTCTCCTGCCCTGCCCCAAGCCACAGCCAGGAACAGTCGGTTCCCTTCAGACTCCGATTCTCAGCACTCCGCCCTACATCAGATGATGCTTTTCAGTTATTAAATTCTGGTTTGTTCTTTCTTTTTCTTTTCTTTGTTTTTTTTTTTTTTTCCCTTTCCTTTTCAGTTGGGTTTCATTTCTTTGCGATTAGCTTCGGTTTGGATTAATTGTCTTGTTCTGTTCCCATGACAACTCAGTGTTTGCATCCCACCTGCCGTTGTTTGTTGCTGTTGATGCTGTTTGCTGACCGGATCTTGTCCGGATGTGTCTCCCCATTCCTCCTCACCTTTCCCACCTTGCCTCCCCTCTCTGGAAGGTCACATACCAGCCCCCCCTCAGAAGAGCCATCCCCACCCCAGATCTGTCTGCATGTTGACCCCACTTGTTTCTTTCCGAGTTCTCTCCATCTTGTCTCAGACTGTGACAGGTGTGGTTTCCACCTGGCTCCATTTTCTGAAGTGTGGTACTTCTGGAAGCAGTGGGAAGCAGGATGGAGTAGGAAACAGGGGTGCACCCTCATGGCTAGGGATGAGTGTTCTCCCTAGTGGCAGGAGGGAGCAAGGAGCAGGTTCCTGATCCTTTGAGCCAGTGCTGGTGCCTGAGATGGAAAAAACACCATGGTATCCCCCTACACCTTTCTGCAGGTAGAAAATCATCTTCTAGTGTCAGTGGCCAGGTGAGCTTGCAGCCCCTCCCTCCACATCCCCATCCTTCTCCCAGCTGAGGGCGTGCCCCCGTTGTCTCTGCAAATCTGTGCATGCAGGAATTCCCCTTTGCCACCTCTGAGCTCCCAATGCCACCAATCTGGAAGTCTTCTCTTCCTTGCCTCCCAGTGCTGGTTCCTGGCTACTGGTTCTCACAGAAAAGGGTCTGACAGCCCGATGGGGAGAGCAGACCTTGTTGTGACAATGTCCCTTGTCACCTTGCAGGGGCTGCAGTTGGCTTTTGTTTGCCAAAGCCCCACTAAACAGCAAACCTCTACCTCTCCTGGCAGTGCCTTTCCCCTTGGAAAAGATCCACAAAGCTGGAAGATAAATACTAGCAAGCACCAAGACAGTTCCAGGGGACATCTGAAGGCACTGGGAGGGACAATGGCAGGCTCAGCCCTCCTGTCCTTTGCTTTGCTTTGGCATGAGGCAAAGCCACCAAGCTTTGGAGAGGTTGTGCAGAGGTTACCTGGGAACAGACAGCAGGAACAGGGAGTTCTCAGCCTTCCAGCACTCCAGACCCTCCTGCCCCTCACCCACCCTGCCTGTGGCAGTTCCTGCATGGCTGTCCCTGGAGCTAGAAGAATCTTGCACCCCTGCTAGCCTCCAGCTGCTGCAGTTCCTGCATTTTCCCCAAGTCCTGTATCCTTTTGTCTTTCTTGTGGGAGGGGACCCTGCCCTCAGCCCCCTCCCTAGGCCCACTCTGATCCACACACGTTCTCCTTTGTCCGTTCCCCTGCTTTCCCCCGCTAAGGAAGGGCACCCAGCATCCCTCCAGCCAGCCCAGGCAGCTCAGAAAATGGAGCCAAGGAAACCACAGCCTCCCCTTTGCGTCCATGTTCTTCCTGTGTAAGGTCTGGAAGCTGCATCCACCTCTCTGCTAAGGAGATGCACAGAACATGTCACTGTTTTCTCAACGTTAAAAGTTTCATTACCTTGTTTTTCTTATTAATTCTATTCTATTTATTATTCCGCCAGGGCTGAGATGTGACAATGTGAGCCACCACATTGAGTCACATCAGCTAGA
Source organism: Anomalospiza imberbis (assembly GCF_031753505.1). Lineage (NCBI taxonomy): Eukaryota > Metazoa > Chordata > Aves > Passeriformes > Viduidae > Anomalospiza > Anomalospiza imberbis. Next base: position 3,832,979 of record NC_089707.1, read on the forward strand.
AAAAGTATGCAGCATTAAAGTGGGTTTCCCCCTCCCCTCCCTCTCTCTCTCTCTCTTCTTTCTCCCTTCCCTTCTTGTTCTCCTTCTCCTGGTCTTCCTTCCTTTCTCTGTCGCTCACTTCCTATCCAGTATCCATGTGGGCATTTGCTGCTGCCCAGAAATTATATTTCTCTGCATTTTCCTCTCTCTTTCTCTCTTTCTCTCTCTCTCTTTTTTACCTATTTTGCATGATGTTTGTGACTCTGAGAGCTGCATCTATCGATGGAACCGTGTCAGATCTTAAAGAGGCTTCGTTAGGGTTTCTATACCCGAAAACCACAAAAATTTCATTAGAGTTTCTCATCTTTTCCACACTCTCTCTCGCTCCAGGGGGGCTGTGTTCCCCTGGACGCTTCTCACACGCAGACACCGACCAAATTCTGTCCCACTCCGGGGACTCCCTCTCCTCCCTCGTTTATCCTTTTGCTTTTCACTTCTCAAGTGGAGCGTCTGGCATTTGGGGGATGTGATACTTCTCTCTTTGTTGAATTCTCTGGGTCCAACAAGGCAAAACATTGAGAAGTTTCCATCTCCATCCCAACCTTCTCCTGGGCCCCCACCCCATGTCTGCAGCAGCCCCGGGTGGGAGAGGGCCCCTCTCTGGAGGGGGCACCTGGACCACGCCGGGTGGTGGTGGATGGAGGAGACCTTCTCTCCTCCTCGGGAGAAGGGGACCCGGGACTCAGACCCCACTGGGAGAGGGAGGAGCAGGTTCCCGGAGTGTGGAGCGGGGAGCTGGGGGCCCCAGCGGCCGCGGAGGAGAAGTTTGGGCTCTCGCCATGCCAGCTCTTGCCAGTAAAGATGAGAAATTGCTAATAAATTTTTGTGTATTTATCTGTGCTGTGATGGGTCTAATCTTGATCAATGGAACCCTGTTGCTATGAAATATCGCTTTTATGTCTATATTCTATATATTGTTTGTGAAGTACGAATTTATTTGGAGTTCATTTTTTTGGTTTTTGGTTTTTGATTTTTTAATTTCTTTGTTTTTTTGTTTCGTTTTTAATGAAGGAAGAAAACAAACTATGACAAACCCCATCTATATTTAAATTATCTTTTACTCTTTTTCTTTTTCTCCTTTCTTTTTCTTTCCTTTCCTTTTTTTTTTTTCTTATTTTTTTCTTTTTCTTTTCCCTCTTTGTTTTCTGTTCGTTCGTTTGTTTTGCTTTGGTTTTCCGTTTTGTTTTTTTGTTACCTCTGTGCGTCTCGTCCACAGTTCGCCGTGTGGCCCCTCGCTTCTCCATCCTCCCTGTCAGCCATGAAATCATGCCCGGGGGCAACGTCAACATCACCTGCGTGGCCGTGGGGTCTCCCATGCCCTACGTGAAGTGGATGCAGGGAGCAGAGGACCTGACGCCCGAGGATGACATGCCCGTGGGCAGGAACGTCCTGGAGCTCACGGATGTCAAGGACTCTGCCAACTACACCTGCGTGGCCATGTCCAGCCTGGGAGTCATAGAAGCCGTTGCCCAGATCACGGTGAAATGTAAGGGAGTGGGAGCGGGGTCCTGAGTGCACGTGTGGGAGTGGGCACGTGCCAGGCAGGTGTGCGGGCACGGCCAGAGCTGAGTGTCCGAGCATGAGTGCAGGGGATGCCTGGGCACGTGTCCTGCTCGTGCATGGGAGCGATGGTGGGACGTGTAGCAGAGTGGGAATGTCCCATGGTTTGTGCCTGTGTCATCGTGTGTCTGCACGGGGAGAGCCTGTGACTGCCTGACCTGCCACAGGGGACACGGTCCTGCATGTCCAGGTGTCCTGCACAAATGGGATGTGTGTCATGGATAGGGACAGTCCTGCATGTCCTGGTGCTCCTGCACAAATGGGATGGGTGTGTCCATGCATAGGGACACAGTTCTGCATGTCCTGGTGCTCCTGCACAAATGGGATGGGTGTGTCCATGCATAGGGACACAGTTCTGCATGTCCTGGTGCTCCTGCACAAATGGGATGGGTGTGTCCATGCATAGGGACACAGTTCTGCATGTCCAGATGTCCTGCATGAGTGGGATGTGTGTCCATGGATACAGACACAGTTCTGCATGTCCTGGTGCCCCTGCACGAGTGGGATGTGTGTGCATGGACAGGGACAGTCCTGCATGTCCAGGTGTCCTGCATGAATGGGATGTGTGTGTGCATGGACAGGGACAGTTCTGCATGTCCTGGTGCCCCTGCACGAGTGGGATGTGTGTTCATGGATAAGGACACAGTCCTGCATGTCCTGGTGCTCCTGCACAAGTGGGATGTGTGTGCATGGATTGGGACAGTTCTACGTGTCCTGGTTCTCCTGCATGACTGGGATGTGTGTCCATGCACAGGGACACAGTTCTGCATGTCCAGGTGCTCCTGCAGGAGTGGGAAGTGTGTGCATGGCCAGGGACACTGTGGCTGTATCGTGAGCACCTGGCTGCAGGAGTGTCAGTCCCTGTCCTTACCTGTGTGTACACGTGGAGCTCTGTGAGCACAAGCAGCAGGACAGACCTGTTCACCATGAGTGCCCCGTGCTGGGATCTCTGCATGTCCTTGGGGATCCCACACAAAGGGAAACCCACAGTGGAGGGCAAGCAAGCTGGTGGCTGGAGATCTTCCCTCGCTTTAGGACACCTGAACTCATTGTTATGAAGAAAACTGTGGCTCAAATCCCTGCATGCTGTGTCTGTCCTGACATATGAGGCTGGCTGGGCACTGTGCAAGGAGCCTTGGATGGCTTGGAGCCTGCATGCCATCCTGTTCCAAGGCCTGAGATTCAGCCAAGGCCCTGAGGATCTCTGGCATGTGCACCCTTGCAGTAGAGCTTAGTTCCAGCATCTTAGTGGCCATTGTTGCCTCAGCAAGATGGGGAATAAGCCCAGCTTCCAGCTAGTGATTCCCAAGAGGAGCACGGGTGCCATCTTCAATCTATTCTGTCCTCAGCAGGGGAGTATTAAACCCAAGCAGGAACCCCTGAGGTTGGGTGAGTGTAGAGCTCTGTGTGAGCTGGTGTCTGCTCCAAGTGCTGGTGTTGCCCATGAGGGACCTGGGAGAGGTGGGGTGGGAAAAGATCCATGGGTGGGGGAGAGGAGAAACACTTGGGAGAAAGGGAGGGATAAGAAAAAACAATCCTTTTGTATCAGTGATCTGTCTGAGGAAGTTCTGACAGGAGAAGTGAGTAGGGACTAGAGAATCTTGGCGTGACACCCGTTCTGAGCTTCTGCACAAGCAGTGGGGCTCTCGTGCCAGGTCCTCTTTATTTTCCTGAGTATTTCCTTCCTTCCTTCCTTCCTTCCTTCCTTCCTTCCTTCCTTCCTTCCTTCCTTCCTTCCTTCCTTCCTTCCTTCCTTCCTTCCTTCCTTCCTTCCTTCCTTCCTTCCTTCCTTCCTTCCTTCCTTCCTTCCTTCCTTCCTTCCTTCCTTCCTTCCTTCCTTCCTTCCTTCCTTCCTTCCTTCCTTCCTTCCTTCCTTCCTTCCTTCCTTCCTTCCTTCCTTCCTTCCTTCCTTCCTTCCTTCCTTCCTTCCTTCCTTCCTTCCTTCCTTCCTTCCTTCCTTCCTTCCTTCCTTCCCTCCTTCCTTCCTTCCCTCCTTCCTTCCTTCCTTCCTTCCTTCCTTCCCTCCTTCCTTCCCTCCTTCCTTCCCTCCTTCCTTCCCTCCTTCCCTTCCCTCCTTCCCTTTTACCCTGTCTCACCCTCTTAATCTAAAAAGCTGCAGTGTAGGGCAGATTGCTTCTGCTTCCAGCTATCCCATCTCCTCACATGGGGAATCTCACTCTGCTGGTAGCCCCTGTCTCTTGTAATTTAGTTTGGATCATGTTCCCTGCACTGTTCCTGTGTGTGAGCACCTGCATCTCTCCTGGGCAGAAGGTGAAAGGAGAAGTTCAAGCTTCACTGTGATCAGGTCTAGAGAATTTAGGCTTCAAGGCCAGGTTGGACAGGGCTTGGAGCCACTTGGGCCAGTGGAAGGTGTCCCTGCCCATGGCAGGGGTTCCACTGGATGGGCTTTAACGCCCCTTTCAACCCCAAACATTCTGGGATTCCATGATAAGAAGTTGAAAAGGAAGGTTGAAAAGGGTCTGAAGTGTGCAGTGAGGACAGCACACGAAGCTTGAGAACAGGTGAAGTGAGAACATGTATCAGGTGCAGTTAAAGTGTTGAGCAGCTTGCAGTCCCCAGCAGGCTCATGGGGGACTCCCTGGCTGAGGGAGAGGGAAGATGGGGATTAACACAGTTTGTGGCTTGAGGGGAAGCCCTCCAAACATTTCTGGAGCTTTGTTCTGGAGAGCAGAGCCTGCCCTGTGCCATTCCTTGCTCGTGAAGGCTCAGCAGAGCTGTGAGCACGTGTTGGGAAGGAGCTGCTCTCCCTCCCTGCCCCGGGAGGGCGGATGTGCAGCTGAAGCCTGTGCTAATGATTCCAGATGTTTAGCTGAACACTTTGCCTTTGATGGAGCAGTTTAAGGAGGATAATAGAGTGGATAACTAGGTTCCTCATATTCCAGCAGCACTTTCCTGAGCTGCCAGGATTGGTGCTGTGCCTCTGCCTCCTGCAGCCCTAACCAGACCAATTAGGTGTCATTTCAGCATCTGTGGGTTTTTTTAAATGCCTGTTCTTCCTGATTCTCAGCACTTCCCAAGGCTCCTGGGACGCCAGTGGTGACAGAGACAACAGCAACGAGTATCACCATCACCTGGGACTCTGGAAATCCAGACCCCGTGTCCTACTATGTCATTGAGTACAAGTCAAAGAGCCAGGATGGACCATACCAGATCAAGGAGGACATCACCACCACGCGCTACAGCATCGGGGGGCTCAGCCCCAACTCCGAGTACGAGATCTGGGTCTCCGCAGTCAACAGCATCGGGCAGGGGCCTCCCAGTGAGTCGGTGGTCACCCGCACTGGGGAGCAAGCTCCTGCCAGTGCCCCCCGCAACGTGCAGGGCCGGATGCTGAGCAGCACCACCATGATCATCCAGTGGGAGGAACCGGTGGAGCCCAACGGGCAGATCCGAGGGTACCGAGTCTACTACACCATGGAGCCCGACCAGCCCGTCAGCAACTGGCAGAAGCACAACGTGGATGACAGCCTGCTGACCACCGTGGGCAGCCTCCTCGAGGATGAGACCTACACCGTGCGAGTGCTGGCCTTCACCTCCGTGGGGGACGGGCCCCTGTCCGACCCCATCCAGGTTAAGACACAGCAAGGAGGTGAGCACCTGTGTCGCTGGCCTGGGCTGTGGGAAGGAGAGCTGCTGGTTAGATTTGGAGGTTTAGATGCGATGTTGGGAAGGAATTGTTTACTTGGAGAGTGGGGAGGCCCTGGCACAGGGTGCCCAGAGCAGCTGTGGCTGCACCTGGATCCCTGGAAGTGTCCAAGGCCAGGTTGGGCAGGGCTTGGAGCAACCTGGGATAGTGGAAGGTGTCCCTGCCCATGGAACTGGATGAGCTTTATGGTCTCTTCCAACCCAAACCATTCCATGATTCTAAATGTCTTTAACAGATGTAAAACTGCCCAGGTAGTGGTGGACACGTTAACTCTCCCTAAAGTACCCAGGAACTACTTTGTCAGAGATGAGTGGGGAATGAGCCTTATGTGTTGAGCTGCAAACACAAGTGTTTTCTCACAGGCTGTCACCCAGCACATTTTTGGCCTGGGGTATGGGAGGAAACCCTGTGTCCTCAATGGGCTGCTCATGGGCTTCCTACTTCCAGAATCTTGTAATACTGGGATTGATGGGAAGGGTTGTATTCTGCACTGCTGAGAAAGAGGAATATGATCCACTGGGATTCTTCCATCTCCAGCAACTCTGGACAGGCTGGAGTTCTGCAGTGGGATGTAACTCCACAGCTTTAGAGGCAGGACCTGCCCACGCTGCAGTGTGGCATTTTGCTGCTGACGTGCTCTTCCCACACAGGCTTTGAAGAAAACAGGGCAAGAGCCTCCTAATTAGCCAAGTTAATGTGGTTTCTCCTGTTTCTCATCTTGCCTCCTCTGCCCCGTCGGCTCCCTCTCCGTGCCAGTTCCCGGGCAGCCGATGAACTTCCGAGCAGAAGCCAAGACCGAGACGAGCATTGTGCTGTCGTGGAGCCCCCCACGCCAGGAGATCATAGTGAAGTACGAGCTCCTCTACAAGGAGGGAGACCACAGCAAGGAGGTGAGTCCAGACTGGAGCAGGGTTGGGGCTGAGGAGCTCCCCGGCCCCGCCGTTCCCTGCGGTGTCGGAGCGAGGGGAGCAGGGCAGGTGTCTCTGGGCAGGCCTCACCTCTGCTGCCTGTTGTTTGGGTTTATTTTTTTCTTCCCCGCCCTTGCCCATCCCAGGTGCTGAAGAACTTCGAGCCCACGACCTCGTTCACGGTGGAAGGCCTGAAGCCCAACACTGAGTATGTCTTCCGGCTGGCCGCCCGCTCGGCCCTGGGGCTGGGGGCCTTCACCCCGGAGGTCCGAGAGCGCACCTTGCAGTCTAGTAGGTGTCTCTCCTTTCCCACCCTTCTCTGAGGGGACCACGGTCAGGGAGCCAGAGATGGTGGGCACAGGGGTACGGAGCTGGGGGTTGGCGTTTCGCTCCGGGGAGGGGGGGACACCTTTGGGACCTGCTCCCCTCTCCCTTCACCGGTCCAGCTAGTTGAGACGTGAGCCAGGAGCAGAGCTGGGGTCTGGGGGGCCGGGCAGCACCGTCCACTCGGGGTGGCAGCAGTGAGGGCTCGGTGGTGGCCACGCTGGCCGTGGTGCTGAGCATGCTCAGGGGATGGCAGCCACAGCCCGTCCCACACAGGCCCAGCCGCTGTCAGGAAGGGACACAAGCAGTGGAGCAGGGAGACGGTGGGGAAGCGGGAGGGAGAGGAGAAGGGAAGGTGATTGTTCACTGGCCCGACCTTCCCCAGCCTTTGGGGCAAGCAGTCCCCATGCTCTTTTCCATGAGCACCTCCACAGCCAAGGGGAGGAAGGCCTGGAGCTCTGGGAATGGTCCCGCTTGGGCTCCAGCAGAGCAGGAGAGAGGAGCCCTGTGGAGGCCAGGAGGGGGATATTGATGACACCAGGATGGAGTGTATGCAACTCAAAACGTGCTGGTTTTAGTTTAATGGATTGTCTCCCTTCGCTGTTGCCCTGGGGACAATAACCCTGGATGGCAATATTTCAACCTGGGCTTTTCACAGATCTTTGCTTTTAAATGAGGTGTTTTTTCACTGCATGAGTGGCTGTGGCAGCTGTTCTTTGTGTTTTCTGTCTCCTCTCATCTCTACTAAATCACTCCGCTGCAGTTTGGAGTAGCCGGGAGCAGAACTAACTCAGAAGTGGCTCTGGTCACCAGTGTGAGGAGGGAGAGCCCTGCTCCCATCCCTCAGAGTCCCTAACAAGGGGGAGCAGCAGGCTCTCGGCTGGGCTTTTTAATTGTCACATCCTGCTGTCTCTCCCTTTCCCTGTCTCCTTCTCTTTCTGTCCCCTGAGGAGTGGGAAGAAAGGGGAGTCTGTTTCTGCATAGACACAATTCCTTACTGGGGCTTTCTCAGGCCTCCACTCCATTCAAAGATTTTTTGGTTTTTCTTTCCTTCAAATGTTTTTCCCCTTTTTTCTTTCTTTTCTTTTTCTCCATACTCTCTCTACGTTTCATAGGAAAATCCTTTCCTGACTCTGCTGCACATCTGCTGGTTCTGATCCCAGTGTGGTACTGTCAGATGGAGCATCTCTGTGGGGTGGGGGAAATGAACTGAAAGCACGTGAAAAACAAGTGTTAAACTTACACTCTGCTTCTGTTTTCCAAGGGGTTTCTCTCCTTGAGACCTGTGGGGATGGGAGGCAAAGATGGTCTGGGATTTGTGCTTTTCTGGTTCAATAAAACAAGCTGGAAGAGGGGTGTGGGAGCTGGTGGCAGTAGGCCTTAGAGAAAATTTGAGGAAAAGGGGATCTGGGAAAAGGGAAGGCTTTGGGGCTTTTTCTAACTTGGCATCTGCCCAGAACATGGATGGGTTTCTCTCTCTGTAGCTCAGCTTTCATAGGGAGAGTCTCATTAACTTAATGCTCTTAAGAACATCAGCTGGGAGCTGTCAGTGTCCTGTAACACGGTGAAACATTTTTTCCTGGCTGGCTGTTGGAGGAACGAGTCAATTCTCCCTGGTCCGGGTGACATCCTTCGGCTCACAGACCTTCTGGCTCGGGACAGGCTTTTGTGTCTTCCCTCCTCAGCTCCTTTTCCGTTCAGCTCCTCCTTGGCCTGCTCCATGCCTCTTCTTTCTTCTCTCTTCTGCTCTCTGCTTGCCTGCCTGCATGCCCTGCACCCGATGAGCCAGCTCCCTGCTGTCCCTGTCCCTCGCTGGGCGATGTCACGCCACGATGGCATCTTGTCTCTGGAATGACAAAGCCTCTCCCTGCTCCTCCCGCTGCTCCTGCTGTCCCCTCCCAGCACCCACCCGCATGTGGCAGCCCCTCCCTGCACCTCCCTGCCAGGGTGGCTCCTCCTGAGCATCATAACCAAAGTAAAATCCATTAAACTAAAGGTAAAGTATCTTTTTCTTCTTGAAGTAGCTGGGTTTTAACTCTTCAAGTACCAGAGACATAGCTTGTAAAACTGACAGACTCTCATGGCTGGGAGAAGCTGGTTTGCCCTTTCTGGTTAGCCGTGACCTTCCCAGGCTCCCTGGCAACTCTCCCACTCGGAAATTCCAGAGGGCAAAGCATGGTCAGCAGGCAGGGGTGGCAGGGTGGGTGCTGTGAGGCTGCATGTGCAGGTGTAGAGGAACAATGGGGCTTTCTCACCCTCTGTTCCTGCCCAAGGAAGGATTTCCCCCCACGCAGCTCCGCTCTCCCTCCTGTCCCCCTCCTCACAGTACATGAAGTGAATGAAATACCCAAAGTCTATGGTACCTAAAGGGTTAAAAAACATGATATTGTGCAAGGTCAGTAAGGGTCATTCTTGTGGCTTGGACAGTCAACTTTAAAGCATGTAAAAGGTGCAGCTCAGGTGAGTACTGGCTGGTCTCAAGCAGATTCACAAATACAGTCCACCCTGTGGCTGCAGGCTCACCGCTGGTGGCTCTGCAGACACTCCCGGATGTCCTGGAGCCCTGGGAGGGTGGGGAGGGGTCCCAAAACGCTGGTGGAACCAGCCAGCAGGCCAAGGCAGAGCTCTCCTGGCTGGGGGCTCCTGCCTGTGCCCGGCTCCCCACCCAGGGAAGGGCTGGTTGCAGAGCTGAGCTCGCAGCCCCGGTGGGGTTGGTGGCACTGGGCTCCTGCCGCGGCTCCCGGCTCCTGGCGCTGTCCCCAGCGTCCCCAGGGTCACACAGGTTGGGCTGGATTGTGAAGGAAACAGTGCCATGAGCTCCCAGAGGCGTGTCCAGCGTGGCCAGCCAGCACCCCTGGCTGTTCTCCTCCGCTGCTGCAGTCCAGGGGTGACGGGGAGGGGGCCGGGCAGGACCTGGGCCCTCTCCCCCATCACCCACCTCCCACCCTGCCTTTTTGACCAGAGAAAGTGCAAAACCATCCCAAAAGGAGGCCTCACCCCAGGGCCTCTCAGTAGGTCCCTGTGCTGGAGCGTAGAGGGTGAGTGAGCGAGCGTGGCAGCGCAGACAGTGACCCCAGTGCCAGCTGGAGCTGAGCTCTGCTTCCTGGGGCTTTCAGAATGAGGTGCAGGATGAAGGGTAGGTCAGGTCAGACCCTCTCTGCAGTGGGTTTCTCAGCTGTGGTGGCTTTGGCTGGAACTAAGCAGGAAAGGTGGATTTTAATATGCCCAGCCTCTGATGAGGACAAAAAAAAACGAAGGGAATGGCACCATGGCAGCAATGGGAGAGGGCTGAGTCTGTCCCTCCATACCTTGAAACCATCCTTGAGCTGGTTCTGGGACATGGGATGAGCAGTGCACCTCTGTCCTGGAGAGTGGTGCAGCAATCACAGCAGATGGAGGGAGCCAGAGGGAAGGAGATCTGTCGCTGGGAATGTGCTGTCCTGCTCTTTGTGCTGACAATTTAGCAAAAGAGAACAGATTGGGGTCCAAAATTGCCATTTCTGCAATAGCTGGGGTTCTGCTGGTGGGGGAGGACTTGGGGGGACTCATCATGAGCAGAGTGGCATTTTAAAAGCCAGTCATGTGCAGAAACCCACCAGGAGCTTGGTCTGGCCTCGTAGCTCAGTTCCTCTTGTTCTCTTGTAAGAAAGTCTTATAAGTTAGCAGTTGAAGCGTGGAAGGTAGGTAAACAGACTGGGAATGTTCTGGAAGGAGTCACTTTTTATATCAGTATTATTTTATTATTATGATTTCCTTTCTGGTGTTTTTTTTTTCTTTTTGTTTCAAATTATTGGCTTGGTTTATGTTTTATTTTCCAGTTTGTTCTTTTTGGTTTGGTTCATTTGACATCTTCTGTGTTGTTTTGCGTGGCCAGCCATGGCCAGGGCTTGTCAGCCTCCTCACTGGGAGTGCTGGGGAGAAGGAGGTCATTCTACCAGGTTAAAGACAGCAATAGTGCATAAAAATAGAAGGAAAACACCCAAAATGTCCTACTGGGCAGGGTGCTCAGACAGCAGTGGAGGGATCATCTCTGCCCTTTTTGAAAAGCCACTTCCCTCTGTCTCCTGGAGGCTCCTGGGAAGTGTGTGGCTCTCACTCCAGTGCCAACTGGGCTAAGTGTGACTGGATTTAGCAGAGTCCTCAAGGCAAACTGGGCCTAAACATCTGGGTTTGACTCAAGAATGGGAGTAAGAGGTTTGAAAACAATCATTCCTCACTGAAAGAGCTTTCTATTGATTAAAAAGCATCAGAGGAATGAGAAGCAGTGACCAGCACTGATCTACTGCTTCTTGCAGGTGATACTTGGGGGGCTTGTGAGTTCACCCCAGTTTCCTGCCCTGCCTGCAGAGAGTTAAAAGCTCTTTATTGCAGTTGGGTGATACTGGATTTATTGTTTTGCCTTGAGAATGTATCACATTCTGCTTCCCTAGGCTGATCAGCTGTCCTTAGTGACTGGCAGAAATGTGGTCTAGTCCCTGGAAGTGTTCAGGGCCAGGAAGGAGCCACCTGGATGGTGGAAGCTGTTCCTGCCCAGGGCAGGGCATGAAACCAGAGGAGCTTTAAGGGAGAGCTGTAGGTTCCACCTTGGTCACCTTTGGACAGGTGTCTGCTGCCACCCTGAGAAGGTGCCTGGGTAGGGCCACACTTCCCAAGGTTTTCTCCCAGGATGTGCAGAAACACCCTGGAGTAGTTCAGGCAGAGAGTGCAGTGGCAATTAGACCTGCTGCTGCTTTGGAAAATCCCCTGGATACCTGAATACCTCACCAAACCCACTGCCTCCCTCCTTCTGCAAGTGCTTTCTCAAAACCCTCCTCTTTAAACACCATGGCTTGGCAGTGTCCTGGGCATTCCCACTGTGGGATTTGGCCTCCTCCAGTCTGGGGACAACTAATCACTTCCATCTGGAGGTACAGACTCTTAAATTTAAGCCTCCTGGCAAAAGATTTGCTTTTCTTACTTAATTTTCATAGATCCCTTCAAAGAAATTCAAGATCCCAGAGACTGAGGTTGGAAAGTGCTTTCCCAGCCAGAGCAGGATTTGCCAGGCTGCTGTAAAACAGGGAGCCAAAGGAAAGGGCTTTTATAGGGTGCAGCTGGGTGTTTAGCTGGTGCCAGCTTAGCGGAAGCAGCAGGACCCCTCTTGGCTGGCCCGCTTGCTGGTTTAGTCCTTTGCTTTACACCATTTCAGTTTTGATGCCCCATTTAATTTCTGTTGGCTTTTTTTTTTTTTTTAAAACCTCTTCATTTCGGAAAAAAAAAAAAAAAGACAACAACAAAAAGCTCTCTTCTCTTTTAATTTTATCTTCCTAAACCAAACTTTTGTACGTTTTATTTTAGATTTTTTTGTTATCATTTTCCTTTTTTTTTTTCTTTTATCTTTCCCATCTTTTGTTTTTTTTTCCCCCCTTCCCCTCTCCCTTCTTTCCCTTTCCCGCTCCTGAATTTTCCCCCCTCGTAGAACCGTCTGCCCCCCCTCAAGATGTAAAATGTGTCAGCACCCGCTCCACCGCCATTCTGGTAAGTTGGCGGCCGCCTCCGGCCGAGAGCCAGAACGGCGTCCTGGCCGGCTACAGCGTCCACTATCGAGCGCTGGACTCGGAGGACACGGAGCTAAAGGAGGTGAATGATATCCCCCCAACCACCAGTCAGATCCTGCTGGAGTCCCTGGAGAAGTGGACCGAGTACCGCGTCACCGTGGTGGCTCACACGGAGGTGGGGCCGGGCCCGGAGAGCTCGCCGGTCATCGTGCGCACGGATGAAGATGGTGAGTGAGCTTTTTTGGGTTCTCCCGGGGGGATCCTGGCCTTGGAGGGGGTTGTTGCCGTGCTGGGGGGACACAGCCAGGCTCTTTCTGTGGCTCTTGAATGGTGCCAGGCCAGAGCTGGAGGGGGATCCAAGGTCCGAGTTGTGTGGCATCCTCTGGTGCCATCACCCCATCACCCGGCGTCCTCTGGTGCCATCACCCCAAGCCCTCTGAGCACTGGGGTCTGTAGGGTTCTCCTGCCCTGGATGTATGGGGGCTTTCTTAATATCTCTGAATTTTGACTGCACCACTCCCCCTGAAAAGATGCTCTCACTGAGCCAGGAGCAGCCAAGGCACTAAAAGCCTTTGCTCTGAGGAAACCTTTGCTGCCAGAACTCGAGTCACTGTATATCCTGAGCTGGAAGGGACCCACAAGGATCAGCCAAGTCCGGCTCCTGGTCCTGCATGGGACAGCCCAAAGAGTCCCACCCTGTGCCTGAGAGCACATGTTTTAAAATCTTAAAGAGTTCTTCCCACACATTCCTTGTTACTGCATTCATTGTTACTGCCTCCTCCTTAAATCAGAGCTTTTGTCAGTCATAAAAACGAGGAATCTGTTAAAGTCTCAAAAATCTTGAGTGACACCAGTTCAGTGGCCCCACTCAGAGACTTGAATTCTCCTGGTATTTCTACAGTAAAATAAAACCAAGGAAAAGCATGAATGGGTGCATGAAGGGAGAGGAGCACCCTCAATGTGAGGACCTCAAAAAATATAGGTCAAGTAAATAACATATGGAAATCAAAATTTTCAGGTGTTCTTCACCTATTCCAAATAAAAAGAAGTTTTAAAAAGCAACAGGTTTGTCCCCAGTGTTGGTCCTGTTTCCCTGAGCCTCTGCCCACATCCAAATGTAACATAGGGTACCTTTCTCAGAAAGTGTGATTTCCTGGTAGATGAGGTTGCCATGCCCTGTGTGATTAGTAGTAGTAGGAGTAGGAATATGAGTAGGAGTAGGAATAGGATTTCCAAACATTCAGCCCAAATTCCATCCAAGACATCTCTTGTTTTCTGTCCTGAGATTCCACAGTGGTTGTAGCCACCAACCCCCTGTCCTGCCAGAGAGATGAGGGAGCTCCAAGGACAAGCCCTCCCTGATCCTCTCCACCCTCACCTCCCACAGGCAGGACCAGGGCTTTTCTGGCTCGCTGGAAATTGTTTTTGCCCTCAGAAGTAGATCTGGAGCTATGATGGTTCCTTCCATCTGAGCAAACTGGGCACAAAGGAGCCTGTGGAAGGCTAGCTGGCTGATGAGATGGGGCTGTCCCCATCCTGTGGGTGTGACAGCCCAGTCAGAGAGTGAGAAAACTAGATAAGTTTTCCCAGAACTGGCCTGGAAGACTTTAGGGAGATGGAGATAAACAATGATAGCTTATTATTAAAAACAACCTGCAGGTGTTGTTTTCCTAATATCTTTTTTTGTTATTCTCATAAGATTGTTTATAAATGGGCATCTTGTTAATTAGTCAGTCAGGTGAAATATATTGATTAAATGACCAATCTTCCTGGATCAAAACAGTGTATAAAAGGAGCTGTCCAAAGTGAAGAGGTGTGCTTTATGCCACTCAGCCTTCCGATGACTCTGTGTCATTTCTTACAAAACAGTGACACCATCCCTGTGTCCAGGCCATGCAGATCAGGTCCCACAGAACTTCACAACCCCACAGAACTGAGAGACCGGTGACAGGTGATGAGATATTCAGGCGTTCAGGTCTCCCCCTCCTCCCATAGCTCAGATCCAGTATGTGCACATCCCAGAGGAGCAGGGACGGGCTCCAACCAGAACCCCAAGTGACTGGAGCCCCTCGCTTGCCTCCCCGCAGTGCCCAGCGCTCCGCCGCGGAAGGTGGAGGTGGAGGTGCTCAACTCCTCGGCCATCCAGGTGTTCTGGCGCTCGCCGGTGCCGAGCCGCCAGCACGGCCAGATCCGCGGCTACCAGGTGCACTATGTGCGCATGGAGAACGGCGAGGCCAGGGGGCTGCCCCACATCAAGGACATCATGCTGGCAGACGCCCAGGTAAGGGCTCACTGTGGCAGCAGCTCTCTGGCCACAGAGAGTAGGAACCCTTCCATCTAAGGATTTTTTCCCTGAGAGAAGCTGTGAGAGAAGAGAATCAAAAGAATTCTTGTCTCTGCTCGTTGTTGCGCCCGTGTGGAATGTGGTTTGGAGATTGTTTACCCGAGGTGATTGCTTGATTGGATTCTGGTGGTGGTGTTTGGATTCAATGACCAGTTGGATCCACACTGTGTCGGGACTCTCAGGAGAGAGTCGCGGGTTTTCTAGTTAGTTAGTTAGTGAGAGCTCTTGCTACTGTAATACAGTGTAAGTATAGTAGAATATACTATAAGATGATATAATAATAAAGCAATTGATCAGCCTCCTACAATCATGGAGTCAGTGCTAATTATTACCCAGCTGGGGGCCTGCAGCAACAGGCTCACCTGTCCGAGCCCCCGAGGCTGTGAGGGGTGGGTGATGCAGCTGCCCTGGGCAGTGTAACCCTGCAGAAGGTCCATATGGGGACCTGTGACAAGGTGTGGTTGTCACTCTGCAGTTCGTTTGTGCTCCCAGATAATGTTGCTGTGGAAGAGTATGAACTGCTGTCCCAGCACTGAGATAAATATCCATCCATCCATTCATCCTTGTTGTGTCTGGGAAGTCTTTTAATTCAGGCCAAGGCCACAGTGGAATCTACTAATTTCTCCCACTCTACTTCTTCCCTCATGCTTGCCTGGTAACTTCTGACCTTGTGTGGCTGCTTGCTCAGGGACTCCTTCCTCATGCTGTGTCTCTGTCTTTCCCTTCTTTCCCCTCTTGTATTCTCATGTGCCAAACCTCTCTTGTTCTCTGCCCAGTGGGAAACAGATGACACTGCTGAATACGTAAGTAAAAACATAAAAATCCTCCCATGCTGGTCCTGCCTCTTCCCTTCTCCTACTTCCTGTTGTGGTGTGATATTTTCCTTTTCCTTTTTTTTTTTTTTTTGGCAGTGCAAGTGTGCCTGTTTTAGAGCCTGTTTATGGTGTTCCCATGCATTGTCCCCTCCCTGTCACTGCTCTGTGCCCCTCTGTGATCGTGTCGTTTGTCAGCACGCAGCAATCCCACAGGGTTTTCCCTTTGGCTCTGAAGGAAAGATGGGTCTGCTGCTCCTCCATGGGGAAGCAGATGGCATATTGAATTTGGGACTGCTTTGAACATATGAGAATCCTAAAGTAGTTTGGATTGGAAGGGACCTTGAAGGCCATTTTGTTCCTTTCCCAGCCGGGGGCAGGGACACCTTCCACCAGACCAGGGAGCTCAGATGGGCTGCTTTGTAACACCTCTGTGTCTGTAAAAGATAGCCTGGGAAGCACTGGGAGTACAGAATCCATGAGTCCTGAGCTATCACGGCATGAACAAATGCTTTGTACTCTCAAAGGGCCGAGATTCTTAGAAACTCATTGATGCAAAGCACTGAATAATTATTGGTGCTTTTGCTTTTGAAATACCTTAAAATCAGCTTGGCTGTTTGGCATTTGCTATTTGTGCTAAAATGATAAATGTTTTCCAAAATCCTACAGCTACCAAGAAGTAGGAGAAAGCATTTTCTTCTTGGAATGACAGGGTTCTGAGATAACACACAACTAAACTGGTGGTGTTTGTGTCTCCTGAGGATTGCCAAGTGCCCTGCACAAGTGAGTGGCCTCTCTTTGAGGGATGGAGAATGAGTCTCAGGGAGGGAAAGCCCCTTTCCTAAAATCTTATTAAAATGCAGTGGCAGGTGTGAGAGCAGAACAGTTTTCTTGATTTCCAGAAGCCAGACCTGTCCCTGCAGCTGACAGCCTCCAAAGTCACTCATCAAAATCCCACTGTTCCAAAGTTCTGCTGTTCCACTCCCAGCTCACCATCAGGGGAAATAATTATTTTCAGGACTAACAAATTCTTCCCAAGTGCTGCCCTGAGATTTAATATTGAATGCACAAAGGGGTGAGGAGAGGGGAAAGCCATAAAACATGCACAACATTCCCATCTCCCTCCTTTCTGGGGCCTCGGGGAAAACCCTGCTGCATGTGCTGTCATCCTGTTTGATTTAGCACGGGTGTTCCTTTTCCAACACAGCCCTTTGAAAGGCTGGATCCCTCCTGGGGAAGGGCCGTTCTTGAGGCCAGTGTTTCAACAAAAGCTCCTGGGAGCCAGGTGTGGGGAGGCTGATAGAGGATGGGGAAGGAGGGGTGGGATTTAGCAGGGAGCTTTAGCGTGAGCGGAATGTGTAGTCTTGCACTTTGCATTCCAGCAATCCCTTTAATATTATGAAAGCATTAAAAATATCTCTTGAGGAGAGAAGAGAGGGCTAATGGTAAAAAAAAATGTAATCTCCCTGAAACCTCTGAGCCTCCTCTGAGGCCGCACAGTAGAGAGGAAAGCTTTGAAGGGAGCGACAGCATTTGGATGCTGAAGTGGTTTGTGTGAAGACAGGGAATGTGTGAGAGGCAGATCTAGAGGAGGATGCCTTGCACAGGGCCCTGCAGAGCCAGGCTGTGTTTGCAGAGCTGTGAGTGCCTCACCAGGGGAACGGGGCTCTCCCTTTCCGCCACTTTCACAGAAGCCCTAGAGTGTCTCCTGCCCTTGGATTTGGTGTTCCTGCATGCTGGAAAAGGGCTGAGACTCCTGCAAGGAGGAGGGAGCTGCTCTTGGGTGTGGGCCTGAATATTGACATGATTTCCCTTTGGCATCTGGCAAACAGGAAATGATCATTGCTGGGCTCCAGCCAGAGACCGCCTATTCCATCACCGTGGCCGCCTACACCATGAAGGGAGATGGTGCTCGCAGCAAACCCAAAGTGGTCACCACCAAGGGTGCAGGTGAGAGCCTTTTCCTCAGCCTGTGGGATTCACCCATTCCCTAAAGCCAAGGAGCTTCTCCAGACTCACCTTCTTTCATCCCACTCCCTTCTCAAAGGACAGACTTGCAGTGAGAGGCAGGCTGCCCCAAAGGCAAAATTAGATTTAGTAAGGCAGAAACCCCTTCATTCCTCACGTGCAGCCCTCACCAAATGGCACAGTTTTCTGTCCAGTACTTCAGAAAGCCCAGGCACACCCAGAAAGACAAGAGAGGATGAATTTGTCCCTTGTAATCTCTTGGGCTGTAAATTCCAGTGCACCAGAAGGAAAGTGACTCTTCCTGGTCTGACTGGAGAGACTGCAGCTTTGCAGGTGGCCCACGCAGGTACACTGGGGACAGGAGAGGTCTGCTGTCACGGTGGTGACTTTTAAAGACCTGAAGAGCAGCATGCAGACAGTGGTGCTTGTCCTGCCCACTCTTCTCTTCTGGTACCGTGTCTGGATGCACATCCTCTGTGTTCAGGACTGCTGGAGGGAGAAGCTGTGACAGTATTGACCTTTCCTGGCTCCCATGTCTGGGCTCTGCCTGCTCATACCAGCCAAAGCCTTTTCCTTCACTCTCCCTCTTCTCCTTCCCCTGCAGTTCTGCCCATGTTTCTCCTCACTAACTCCCTGCTTCTCTGCTTCCCTTCTTCCCAAGGCTCTCCACTCTTTCTGTTTTCTTCTCCTGGAGCCTTTCTCTCTGCCTGGCTCCCTTGTCACTCTCCCTTGTCACCCTCCCTCATCTCTTCCCATTAGGATTTGCAGTGCAGGTGATCAGTCACAGAGGGATGTTTTCTCCAGCACAGCAGCTATTACCCAAAACTCAATTTCCCCTGACTTGAAATAGCTATTTAAAAAAAAATCTTTCAAATGGCTCTGTAACATTCTTACCTTCTTTGCAGTGTTGAGTCAATACACCTTCTGAGAGGAGAGATTTCTTTCTTTATCATTCAGGGCTGGGGGCTGAATTTAAATACAGTAATACATCTAATTTTCTCCTTTACTGTCCAAACCAATTGCAAAATAAAACACTTCCCCCTCTCTGAACTTTCTTCTCACCTTTATTCCAAACAATATTTGTTGTGCAGATGTAATACTTCCAAGCTCAGCTGATTACAGTAACGTTTGTGATAAAAACTGAAACATAAAGGTAATGGCATTCTTTTTCTCTTTAATGTGTTCCTTAGGCATTCCCAAGGGAGGAGGCTGGCTCTCCCAGCACCGTCCCTGCCATTCTTTGGCAGTTTGGAAGGAATGCAGCATTTGTTTCAGAGACAGCCCCTCATCCCCACTGAGGTGTCAGTGGAGGCAGCAGGCAGAGGTTCCCCAGTGTGACCCTTTCAGGATCCCTGGCACAGCATCCTGTGATCCCCCCTGGGCAGCATCCAGAGATCCTGCCCTGCTCCCTCAGCCACACTCCAGCATTCCAGCCCTCACCCCTTGGGTCAGGCTCATGCTGTGGGAGTGGGCTGGGACATCTCCCAACTCCATTTTCTCTCCTCCTGTCCAACCAGGAGAAATACCAAGGCGGAGAGAAGGAAATTAGATCTCTAATAGTGGAGCTGAGTGTCAATGACGCGTGAGCTGCTGGAATTAACGCTCTGCTTTCTCTGGCTTCGGGGATCTCTGGGCCTGCACGTGTCATTTAACTGTAGCTGTGGGCTTGCTTAGCAGTCAGCCAGTGCCAGGGCTCATTAGGCAGAGACATGGCACTGCTGAGCTCCCCAGAACCCCCAGATGTGTGTCCTCACTGACAGGTGAGGAGGGGCTCACTGAAAATGCACCAGCACTGTGAGTTCCCTTCCTCCAGAGGAGAGGAGCAGCACAGGGCGAGCAGCAGCTCTCCCTGCCCTCTGCCTCACACACATTTTGGGCTTTGGTTCCTCTGCCTGTGCTTCCTTCTGTACCCAAGCAGATGATGAGCTGCCTGCCAGCCGTGTGAGCTGGCCCTGTGCCTGCTGCTCAGGACCTGGGGCTGCCCAGACTTCCTTCCATCCTTCATTGCTTCACTCTCAGCTGCTCTGGACTCCCCAGCCTGGGCCAATCTGTTCCAGTCTCTTTCTGCATGAGTTGGGCTGTGTAATGGAGAGAGGTGGGGAGGTTGGGACTTTTGGGGACTCCAGGTTTCTTTTTCCTTGCCCTGGGAAGCAATTGGGGCAGGAGGCTGGGAGACAGGACTCCTGAGTCTGTTCTTCCCAGCAGTGGGAGGGTGAGTGGTCCAGGGACAGGGGAGGAGCTGTGCGCATCTTTCCATCCTGAACAAAGGGAATAAATTTAGGAATGTGTCAGCAGCTCACGGCTGACATGTTGGCAGTGCTCCTCATTTCCCAAACTGTTTAGGGCCCATCCACCTGTACAGGGTGGCAGCAGTTTGGGTTCCATGGAGCCGAGCTGGAACATCGCTGCTGACTTGAGGAGCCTGTTGCTGCAGCTGAAGAATTTCTGCAGCTCCTCTCCCCTGCCCCAGCCATGGCTGAAGGTGTCTCTCTTCTCTCCTAGTCCCAGGAAAGCCCATCCTGTCTGTGCACCAGACAGAGGAGAACACTCTCCTGGTGAAATGGGAGCCCCCGCTGGACGCGGAGGGCCAGGTGTTGGGCTACCGGCTCCAGTTTGGCCGCAAGGACGTGGACCCTCTAGCCACCTTGGAATTCTCAGCGCTGGAGGATAAGTACATCGCTCCCAGCATCCACAAGGGCGCCACGTACGTGTTCAAGCTGGCCGTGAAAAGCCGGGCTGGCTTTGGGGAGGAAGCTGTGCAGGAACTCACCACCCCCGAAGACATCCCCAAGGGTTACCCCCAAATCCTGGAGGCGAGCAACGTCACGTCCATGTCGGTGCAGTTTGGCTGGCTGCCCCCCGTGCTGGCCGAGAGGAACGGAGCCATCGTCAAATACACCGTGGCCTACCGGGAAGCCGGTTCTCCCGGGAACCTGCTGGAAAAAGACCTGCCCCCCTCCCCAGAGAACTCGTACACCCTCAACGGCCTCAAACCCAACACCGCCTATGACGTTAAAATCCGTGCTCACACCAGTAAAGGCCCCGGGCCCTACAGCCCGACCGTCCAGTATCGGACGTTCCAGCTGGACCAAGGTAGGACTCACCGGTTTCTCCTCCCTCTCTCCCCTTGTATCCGGGGCTGGTGCCGGGAGGCAAGAGAGCTGGAGAGGTCAGGCCAGGCTCAGCCAGGCTCGTGAGTAAATGCAAAGCACTCTGGTGTCACACTCAGTCCCTCCGCTCCTCTCTGCCTTGTGCCAGGTAAGTCCCTTTTACCACTTTCTTCTAAGTTAAGTCCGGACACCTTCTGTCACTGGCACCTGAAGGGGGGGGCCAGTCGCTGTACAGGTGGGAAGAGCATTTTCTTCAGCTTTTGCAAGCAGACAAAAGAAAAGAGCAAAAAATTAAAAAAAAAACCAACAAACAAACCCTCAAGCCGTGACCTGGGATGGGTTTTTCTTCACCTGAGCATGCTCAGCCAGGCAGCACCTCGTTCCTGCAGCAGCCACCCAGGCCCAGAGTGTGGGGGCAAAGCCACGTGCCCTCCTGGGCTTAGGCATGGGGACAGGGAGCACTGGGAGATGGACCTTGGCAAAACTCCAGCACAGTGGAGGAGGGAGCAATCCCTTCAGTTCCTGCAGCCGCAGCCAGACCCAGCCTGGCAGACCCCTCTTCCAGCACTTGACATTCTCTTCCTTTTCTTTCCTGCTCTTCCTTCCCTCTGCTGCCTTTTCTTCTCCTTTCTCCCCTTCCTCCTCACTTTTTTCTCTGCAGTTTTACCCAAAAACTTCAAGGTGAAGATGGTGACAAAGACTTCTGTCCTTCTGAGCTGGGAGTTCCCTGAGAATTACAACTCTCCTACCCCATACAAGGCAAGTGGAGTGCAGGAGTTTTTTTCTCGTGTGTGCCCCAGCTCTGCAGGGCTGGGTGCTCCGTGTTCCCTGCAAACCGAAGGGATGGGCAGGAAGGAGCTGGAGCAGCACCAGCCTTGCTCAGGGAACAACCTCCTCCCCTCCCACAGATCCAGTACAACGGGCTGCACGTCGACGTGGACGGACGGACCACCAAGAAACTCATCACCCACCTGAGGCCCCGCACCTTCTACAACTTCGTGCTGATGAACCAGGGCAACAGCATGGGGGGGCTGCAGCAGAACGTCGCAGCCTGGACCGCTGCTGACATGTTGTCCAAGAAGCCAGAGGTGACCCACAAGCCTGATGCTGATGGCAATGTGGTGGTGATTCTCCCCGACGTGAAGAGCTCTGTGCCTGTCCAGTAGGTTTCTGTTTAACTGCAGGGGTGGGGTGCTCAGTTCGTGTTTTTGGGGTCAGCCCTGATGGCTGGAGACCACCACAAACCCCCAGGGGCAGTGAGGGTGATCCCTGCATTTCCAGCCTTCCTGACTGTTGCCTTTTGGAGGCACTTCAACAACTAACAGGGAAAGCCAGAGAAGTGTGAAGGGAGTACACAAGGAGACATGGGGCTGCCACTGAATCCAGCTCTTTCCAGGAGCAGCAACTGTGCTGAATGAAAAATAAGGGGCTTGAGCCAGTGGGGCAGTTTGGGCAAACTCACATCAGTGTGTGCGCTCCCTTCTTCCATGGCTAATTCCTTCTGTTTCTTCTTATCATTCCCAACATTTAGAGCTTTCTACATTGTGGTGGTGCCTCTGAGGAAGTCCCGGGGAGGACAGTTCCTCAACCCCCTGGGCAGCCCTGAGGAGATGGACCTGGAGGAGGTGAGTGTAGGTGAAACTGGACTCAGCTCAGGGGGAGAGAGAACAGCTGGAATGGGATGGGGACCTGAGGGCTGGGAGGGGGATTTGGGGTACCTGTGCTCCTCGTTCAGGGCAGCCAAGGAGCGGCCAGTCTGGGAGGGCTGGCTTGGCTTTCCTTGCTGCTCCTTTCCCAGGGTCTCAGGGTGTTCCTCTGCTTCCTGCAGCTCATCCAGGACATCGCCAGGCTGCGGCGCCGGAGCCTGCGGCATTCCCGGCAGCTGGACTTCCCCAAGCCCTACATCGCTGCCCGCTTCCGCTCCCTGCCCTCCCACTTCATCCTGGGGGACATGAAACACTACGACAACTTCGAGAACAGAGCCCTGGAGCCAGGGCAGAAATATGTGCTCTTCATCCTGGCTGTGCTGCAGGAACCCGAGGCTGTAAGTGCTGCCTGCTTCCCCCGGCCCTCTCTGCTCCCTGGGCGTGGACCAGGGAGCTGCCACAGCCCTGCTGCCCTCCTGGCATCCTTGAGGGGTTTTTCTTTCCAGCTGTGGAGCTTTTGGATGTGGCTCTTGTACTTGATGAACTGCTTGTGCTTGTGCCTGTATTTGTCTCTTCCAAGAAGCAAGGACAAGAGGAGCTGTGATTGTCCCAGTCTTTGTGGACAGACCTTGTACACTTGTGGCTCCAGACTGGAGTCCAGAATGGGGAGGAACACTGAACTGTCCTCTCAGGACAGCACAAGAGTTCAGAGAGCCCTGGGTCAGACCCCTTTCTGAACAGTAATTTCCTTTAAAGGCTGTTCTTTAACTCCTCAGAGCAATGACCCCAGACATCCTGCTCCAAGAGCATGTCACACTCTGGGCATTGCTAAGTTCCTCTCCAAGCACAGATGGGAGCATTTTCTTATGGAAAACTACAAGTTCTCTCTACCAATTCAGCATCTCTGCTGTTTTCACCGGGGCTGTATTTGGCTTTATGAAAACAACTATTTTAATATTTACCTGCCTCCTCCCTCACACACAATGGGAAACAGCCTAATACTTTGTTGGTTTTAAATCCCCCTATGGAATTGTAGCAGGGAGCTATTGGAAATTAAGGGTTTTCAGAGTTTTTTTTCCCCAATAAATATTTACTTGTGTATTTGATATTAAAGGATTAGGCTGACACGCTGCTGAATGGGTTTCTCAATCGGATTACTGCAGCTTGAGGTAATTTCTGCTTTAGAACAAGGTGCTGCAGACTCACTCCCTGTTGCCTGGATCCAGCGTCAGGATCAGCTCCTGAGTGTGGAGCAGCATTCCAGCCTGCTCAGAGCTGATGGAGTTCAAGGACCCTGTTCTTGTCCTGTCCCTGGCTGCTCTCCCAAACCAGGCCATGCCAGTTCTCTGTGCTGTTCAGTTTCTGAGTTCCTGTGTAGGGTGAGAATTCATCCTTAGTCAGAACTCTGAAGGGTTTGAATGTGCCTCTGATGCTCCTCTAGAACCCAGCTCAGTGCAGAGGCAGCAGAGGACACACACAGTGTTTTACTACTTTGCATTTATTTGTCAGGTTTGTTTTTTTCCAGTCACCAGACCAAGCATTAATTTTTGTTTTAATCCCTTCCCTCTTGCTCTGTAATCCCCTCTGACTGTCAAAATCCAGATGGTTACGTGAGAGCTTGGAAAAAGTGTTTAAGTGTTTGTGGCAGTGGTGGAACAGAAGCAGCTGGATCTCTAAAAGCATGAGAAGGGGTGAGACAGACACAGGGCAGGCTACAGCTTCACATGAGTGTGATCTTTCCGTGCTCTGTCTCACTGGAGCGTTGGAAGTGGAAGATGCCCCTCATGTGGATGCCCAGGAGCAGGGCATTTTCTCTAGGCTGAAGAGGGCATTTTTCCTGTCACCATTTGGGTTGTGCTGCAGAGAGCTCACATCCTCTCCAGCAGTTCCTCCTGTGGGATATCGTGCTCTTGCCCACTCTTCAGCCCCCATCCCATCTCTGAGCTGTGTTCCACCCTGTTCCCTGTCTTCCAGACCTATGCTGCCAGTCCCTTCTCTGACCCCATCCAGCTGGACAACCCTGACCCCCAGCCCATCATTGATGGTGAGGAGGGGCTCATCTGGGTCATCGGGCCCGTCCTGGCCGTGGTCTTCATCATCTGCATCGTCATCGCCATCCTGCTCTACAAAAAGTAAGAGCTGCTCCCTGCCCACTCCTGAGATGGTTCTGAGTGTCCCCAGGGCCCTAAAGAGGATTTCTGTCCTGCTCAGCTGAGGGGAAATCCTTCCTTGGGCACTGGAGAGCAGAGCCCTGAGGCACAAAGGCTGGGATGGGAGAGTCTGCCCAGCACAGGAGGGTTCAGCAGGGGGTTGCAGGGATTTGCTGCTGCAGATTCTGCCCCATGGCACTCCCAGGAAAGCTGTGCTTGTCCCACAGACACTCCCTTGGGCAGTGAGTGTGTCAGGAGTCAGCCTTGCTGCTCACAGCCTCAGCCCCTTTCCCTGCTCCCTGTGCCTGTGGGCAGTGGGGGGATGCAGGGGAGGCACCCCTGAGCTGTGGGGCAGCAGAGACCTCCACTGCTCTCAGACTGGTTTTCTGCTGGAGCTGGGAGACAGGAGCAGGGTGTGAGCCTTCAGGAGAGAGAAGGGAAATCCCCTGGCTGTGTCTCCCTCTCCCTTGGCTTTCTGAGCAGCCCGTGGTGTGTGGATGAGAGCTGAGGGTCCCCTGAGCACACACACAGGGCAAGGGAGGGGGACAGGAGGGGAAGCAGGGGCTGAGCAAAGTAAATAAAGGTGGCAATGGCCAGCAGAGATGTCCTTAGCTGGGACAGCTCATTCCCAGGGTGGGGGGAGCTCTCCAAACCCTGCTCCACCTTTGACCTGCACAGGTGTGTTCCCTTATGCACAGGAGTGTGGCCTCTGCATCCCAGCATGTGAGGCTGCTCTGGGGCAGGGGCTCAGGGTCCTGGTTGGTGTCCCTCTGCCTGGGTGATCTTTGCTGGTCCCACCTCTGCTGCCAGGGTTAGAGCTGAGCAAATTCTTCTCCTTCCCTCTGCAAGTCCTTTCTAACCTGAACATTTGTCTTGTCTTCTCTCCACTTGCTGCTTTCCTGGACAGCAAACCAGACAGGTAAGAGCACCAGATTTGCCGTTTATTCAGGTTCTTGCTTGCTGTGTGTTAAGCAGTGTTTGCTGTGTGGTGCTGGGGCTTTGTTGGTGCAGTTCCCACCTCTAGATCTGTCGTCCCAGAAGCCCCGTGTCAGACTAGCTGGGACTATGTTTGAATTGGGGCAGAAAAAGCAAAGCAAGCCCAGTTTTCTCCTGTTTGTCCATTCCTAAATAAAACGGCCCTTTCTCAGGTTGAGCAGCAGTGACAGTAAATGGCTCATAAAGTGCTGGGTTAATGGAGCAGAGAAGCTCTCATTTGTGTGGCAGTCAGAGGTGAAAGTGGGTTTCTGCATGTCTGGCTGCTCCACACGGGCTGTCCCTGAGCCATGGCACGCTGCAAGCAGGATTCTCACCAGCTGAGCTTCCTTGTCCCATGGCAGAAGCTGCTCCTGCCCCTCAGCCAAGGGCTTCTGACAGAGTCTGTTTATGACTGCAGAAATGAGACTTTTCCCCAGCCATTTCCAAGACTGGAAGAGCTTTCACTGGACGTAACTGATGGGTTCAGTCCATGAACTGTTAACAGCAGCTTCAGAACTGCGGCAAAAATAAACCGCTCCCAAACTGCAAAGTGGTGTCATTCCAAAATGCTGCCCCATGCCGTGCTGGCAGGGCTCAGACCACTTTTTCTGGCTATTAATGACATCAAGAGACAGCTAAAAATGTCCTGAATAACCTCCTCTCTGCCTAAGTGATTGCCATTGCTGCTGCAGGCAATTTATTGGAGGCTTCTGTGCACCCTGAGCAGGAGAGGTGAGGACTCCACAGCCCCTCGCTGGAAGGGCTGGGACCACCTTTCCAAGCCTCGGGGTGGGGGCCACGTTCTCTGCTCTCTGGAGAAGTTCAGCTCCCAGCAGCTCATCACGGTTTCTCTGCAAGAAGTTATCACATCTTTAGGTCAGCACTGGGCTTTGCTTCTAAATTCTCTTCAAGGAGAATGAGCCAGGTCAGCAAAGACTTTTTCAGCTGCCTGAGCTAACCTAACCCATTTGGAGGAAAATATATTAGGAAGCACTTCCATGTGCAGCTCAGCTGGCGGGTTGGAGAGGGCTCTGGCACCTGGCAAGGAGAGGTGGATCTCAGCAGGCACAGCTGTGCTGGGAGAGGATGTGTCTACACTGTTTGTTGAACCCAGATTTTTAGGGTTCTGCAGTTCAAAAAAGATTGAAAACTGCTGCTCTGACTTCTCAGTCTGCAGCAGGGCTGCTCTGAGAGCTCCTGAACAAGCCAACAGCAATATCAGAGCTCGACATGCAAGGTCACGGGCAGGAGATTCTGTACTTTTCCAAACGATTCTGCTGGCTCTGGTTCTCTCAGGCTGGAAATGGCTTGGCCAGAGTTAGAACATTTTTTGCTCTGCAGAGTTCAGTGGAGGCTGCTGTGAGCAGGGAGGGTGAGGTATGAGTTCACAGCACCTCAGCTGCTCCTGGCTGCCAGTCTGTGCTGCTGCTGGGCGAAGGGGGGAACTTCCAGACTTACCTGAAAGCTGCTGAGGGGCTCCCAGGCCATTGTCAACCCCTAAAACATAGCACTGGCAAGCCTTCCAAACCTCATCCCTTTTCTGATGCATTCTATGTACTCACACCCTTGATTTTCTGTGGGAGCTTTGCTCGTGCCTGAACATGAGTAGCTGAGAAGTTGCTGAGCCCACAAGGCCCAAAAGCTAAGCTGCTTTTTCTTTCTGGTCTCTTTTGTTGGTTTTTGGCTTTGTTGTGAAGCAAACGGAAAGACTCAGAGCCACGGACCAAGTGCCTCCTGAACAATGCTGAGATTGCCCCCCACCACCCCAAGGACCCCGTGGAAATGAGGCGAATCAACTTCCAGACCCCAGGTAACCGGCTGCTGACCAGCCTGTCCCGCTGGGAAGGCAGGAAGGGGCACCTGCCCCTTCCCTGAGCCCTCCCTGCCTGCCTGCAGCTGCTGAGGCTCTGCCTGGAGACCCAGTGCTGCCCTTGGGCACAGCCAAGGAGCCCCAGCCTTATCTGTGCTAAGTGGGGATGCTGAAAGAAGCCTTTGCTGGCATCCTCAAGGACCTTGCACAGGCTGTGCCCAGTGCTGGCGAGGCAGAAGAAGGGTTGTCCTGGATTTCCAGAGAAATTGGTGCATTTTGGGCTGAGCTGTAAGTGCCATGGCTGTGCCAGACGTGCCAGAGCACCAGTGCTGCCCTGTGCCCCAGCTAGGAGCTCCTGGGTGGGGAGATGGAGTGTGGCAGGCTGCCCAGCACCCAGTGCTCCAGCCACACCTGGAACTGGTGCTTTCTGGTGCCAAACCACTCCTGCTGGGAGCCAGGCCTGCCCCGTGGGCTGTGCAAGGGGAAAGGAGCTGGTTGCTTGGTGCAGGTGAGGCAGCGTCTCCTCGCTTGGTGCAGATGCTGTGATGGAATCCCAGACTGGTTTGGGTTGGGAGCACCTTAAAGCCCACTCAGTTCCACCCCCTGCCATGGGCAGGGCACCTTCCACTACCCCAGGTTGCTCTAAGCTTTGTCCAGCCTGGCCTTGGGCACTGCCAGGGCTGGGCCAGCAGCTGGGCAGAGGCTCTGTGCACCTCCCTCCTGCACACACCTCCCTCCTGTCCCCGTGTCCATGCATGTCCCAGCTGCCTGCATGGCACCTCTGCAGCACCACCGACACACCTGGCACGTCCTCACACAGATGGGCACGTGGCCATGCTGACCCAGTGCCTGTCCACACCTCTGCCTCCAAGTTCCTGGTGCTTGAGGATTTGGAAGGGAATTTATTGTGCTTTTTGGGGGCTGGCTGTTGTTTTCAGTTTGTTTGGTTTGGTTTTTTTTTTTTTTTTTGCTGTTTGTGCTCGTTAGTAATGTTTCTGTAGCTCCTGTTTCCCCTTCCCATCCCAGTCCTGTCCTTAGCACTGTCAAGTTTCCTTAGGGTGGGGCTGGGAGTAGGGACAGAGAGCAGGGGAATCACAAAGGCAGGGCTGAGCTGAGGGGCTCTTATCAAAATGAGGTAGGAAGCACCTGTTGGGATCAGCCCAGGCTTAGGAACAATGCTCAGCTGAGGGATGGCAGCAGGTTTCCTCCAGGGACAGCACAGGTAGGTCCCTAAATCTTAGTGCTGCTCTTGCAGGAGAGTCTGAAGGTGTGGGAGATCTTTTGAGTGCTCCCAGCTGCAGCTCAGCAGCAGTTTGCCCTTGTCTGGGTGCTTCCTTTGGAAGCATTCTGTGCGTGCTCCAGGTGGAGGGAGGTGGGAGACCCAGGAGAAGGAGCTGCACTCCCTCAGATGAAAAGACTGTGCTGAGATAAAAATAAAAGGTTGTGGCCTTCCAGCTTGGTCGTGGTGCCAAGAAGCAGCTGGATGTGCTGGTTCATGGGTTTCCCTGAGTGGGATTTTCTGTGTGTCCCACAGGACAGCAGAGTCAGCTGAGGGTGCTTCCATCAGGTAATGGGATCAGTGGAGTCAGTCTTCTGTTGACCCCACTGCTTTGATCATGCTGTACCTCTGAATTCTGGCTCTGGGAGGTTTGGAAAGGGGAGCTGAGACATCAAGACCTGCATTAAGGCTCTGCAGATCCCAAAAGACACTGCCTGTGTCCAGTCTGGCTTTAGCAGATGCTTTCTTTACCAAATCTATCTGGCCGGAGTTGACCTACCTGGTGTTACTCTGCTCTATCATTTGTTAAGCACTAAAAGGTTTTAAAGTATTTGGGGGAGCTGATCACCTGCCTCCCACAGAAGTTTGGAAACATTGGGTGAAAATGGAAACGGATGGAAAAATGGGCTTGGAGTGTGTTGGTGGTGATGGAGAGGTTGTGGTGCCGTTTGCAGGGGAAGAGTCCACAGGTGCTCTCTGAGTTAAAGGCATTTAAATTCAATATATTGTGGTTCAGAAGGGACCTGTAGGCTCCTCTCCAGACAGGTGACCCCAAGTAGAATCTCCATCGTGTCCCCAGCAGTGAAACAGAGGAGGGACATGGGAATGGGAATGTGCAGCTCAGAGAGGGGAAAGCACAGCACATCTTAGATATCCTGTCCTAATCAGCACCAAAAATACCTTTCTTTTCCTCTTTAGATTTATGTTGTTTTTTGTTTTTTTTATTAGCATGAAATTTTTACAAAAGTGTATCTTTTATTTATTTATTTTTTACTGTTTTCTGCAGATTCTGGTCTGAGCAGCCCTCTCAGTGACCCTGAGTTTGACTTGGAAAGTTAGTTCCTGTGTGTTTTTGTTCCTGTTGGTTTCATTTTTCCCCCCATTATTATTTTCCTCTTCTATCACTTTCCTTTCCAATTCTTGTTCCGTTCCTGTTACTATTTTTTGATTTTCTGCCGAATTCTCCGTGTTCCTGCGGTGTTTGCCCATCTCATCCCTTTTCTGTGCCATCTGTGTGTCTGAACTGTGCTTCCAGTTTTACAGTTTCCCGTTAGAGCCCTGTGGAGGACACGGGGGCAGCTCAGAGCCCGGGGAGCAGCTGGGTTCCCGTCCACCCCTCGCTGTCCCAGGAGGATCCAGGGCTGCCTTTCCCCCCTGTGGAAGATGTTCCATCGCTCAGTGTCCTCAGTGTCCCCTGTTCTCGTGCACTGGTGTCACTGGTGGGTTGTGCTTTGGTGTTTGTGATGCAGGGAAAGAGAAACTGGAGCTGCAGCTGCTGACCCCCTCTGAAAGAGCCACACAGGCACCTTTTCATTCAGATGGGGAAAAGGCCATTTCCCAGCTGTGGCAGGTGCCTGCTCCTTGGCACCCAGCTGTTCCGGGAGCACAAAGACCAGGGGCCACCCCAGATTTCACAGGAGTGCCTCCAGCCCCAGTGATTTTGCAGGATAAGTGGGCTCTGGCCCACGGAGCAGATGTTAGGGTGACGTTTCTGGCGACTTGGCTGGTGCACAGAGAATCAAGTCTTTTGTGATAAGATTAGAGAGATTCAAGTGATTGAAATGTTAGATGAGACTGGCTCGAAAAGATTTCATCCCATTAGGAGCCAAGATCCCAGCCTTGCTGGGTGGTATGGGCTTGGATTTTTTTTTTTTTTTTTTTAATACTGGGCAGGGAAGGATGTGAGGTTTCAGCTGACAAACATGAAGAGTCACAGATGCTGCCTGTGCTCAGAGATGCAAGGGCTGGGAAATTTCCCTGAATAGTTTAATCCAGATATTGGTCTCTTTGGTATGGAATATGTCACAATTGTCCCCTCAACCCCCTCAGTGTAACAGAGGGGTTGTGGGTATTTTCCTGGCTGAACTCAGCCCTTCATAGCCCAAATGAGTTCCTGAATTAAAGGAGAGAGGAGCAGCTGAGCCGGGGCAGTGCCACTTCTGCCTCGTCTCACAGCAAACTCCTGGATCCTATTGGAAACCCCATGCACTTGGCATTTTGACCAGGGGACTGTTTATTGCTGCAGAGGTTCTTTTATTCCAAAGAGCCCTAGAAAATGATCCCATGAGGAGTTCCTGTCCTTAACAGCAGCAGAACAAGGCGAGTTGCCATGTGCTCCCAGCCAGGCTCTGTGCAGGGAGGGTTGGAGGGGAAGCAGGGTGACCCCCAGCAAAGGGCACAGCTGCTGGTCACACTCTGGGTTTTTCCTGGAGCTGTTATGAAGGAAACTTGTGAAATGCCTTCAAGGGCAAGGTGAGTCCTCATTCCAGATTGTCACAGTGGGCTTTTCCCATGCAGCCCACTGGCTCAGAGGTTGTTGCTCATGTTGCTCCATGACTTTTGAGCCAAGGAGGATCTGGGGTTTTTCTTACTTGGTATCACTAGGGTTTCAGATTGTTTATTTTCTCCTTTTAACCTACATGTCCATCAAGTGTTGGTGGTGTTAAACTGGTTTGGTCTGATCTGGAACATCTCAGCCAGGGTGGCCTCCCCATCCCACACTGAGAGAGGACCAGCTCCTCCCAACACCCCAGTCTGCTTCTGGTGCTGGGGTGGATGGCAGCCCCCCTCCATCCAGGTGGAGAAATAACCCTCCTCCAGGTGTGATGGGACAGGACCACAAGAGACTAAATGGAAGTTTTTCCTCCATAAACCAAGAGAGGTTTCCTGCCCTGATCCCAGCAGGCTGGAATGGAGCCAGCACAGCCCCCAGGATACTTCAGGGTTATTTTTGTGAGCTTTTTTTGCTATATTTCCCCTCTTCATCTATTTTCAGCCATATTTCCTTGTGCTGAAAATAGATGTGTGGTGAGCTTAGGAGAAACCTGTCCAGGGTTGGCAGACTCATCCCATGCCCAGGCCTGGGGGAAGCAGCACCTCTCCCAAATCACTGTAAAACTGAGGATGTCATGCTTGCTTTGCCATCTCTGTGCTGAGTTTTCAGAGTATCTGACCATGCTGCTGCCACACCGCTGCTTTGTCACCCACCAAACACCCACGGGGCTCGAAATTCTCCCTGGCTTCCATCTCTTCTCCACTCCTGTCCTTCTCATCGGGGGCACTGCCCAGGGCTTCTCAGAATGCTGCTCTCCAAGCCTCTGGAGAGGCTGGCAGACAGCATGGGAAGCCTTTGGAAAAACATAATCCGATGCAGATGAGCAAAGCACGGAGCGCTTTTCCTCCTGGGTTTGCAGCGTAGCCTTTGAGGGACTGTGGGCAGGGAAGGGCCCCTGCTCTTCCCAGAGCTCCAGCTGCCCCTTTCAGAGCAGGATGTGCAAATCCCAGGCTGAGAACTGAGTCAGCCACGGCTGCTCACCCCGGTGGTGGCTGAGATGTGCCCCAGTCGGACCAGTCCGACCCCGTGGGATGTCCCAGTATGGCTCCAGTGAGTTCCCTGGCAGCTCTGGCTGCCTCAACACCAGCACACCAAAATGCTGGGGGGGATTGCAGGGGCAGCAGCTGAACCAGCTCAGGGGCATCAGCCACAATCCCCCTGCCTGAGGAGGATCTCCTGCCTGTCCCAAAAGGTGCCAACGTTCCCAGCAGAGCCTGGATGGGGCCGGTACGGCCCGGCCCACGGCGGTGGGAGGGAGGGCTGTGCTGCAGAAGGAACATCACCCACCAGCCAGGAGTGGGAAGAGGAGCCTGTTGGGTGCTTCCAGGCCTGGCTGCGCTCTGGGAGTGGTGGAGGTCAGAGCTCAGTGTCCATGAGCAGACCGAGAACTTCCAGAGGCAACGTTGTGCAAAAAACAACCCAGAGAATCCCTGAGGTCGGAAAAGACCTTAAAGATCATCAAGTCCAGTTCCTGAAAAGCCTCCCCTGCTTCCCCCCATCTGCATATTCCCATCTCCTGCCCACATCTCCATGGTTGGCTGGATCCTGCCCTTGCCTCCCTTTCTGTTGGAGCTGGTTCCTGATCCTGGCGGGTGCTGTGCCATTTGCTGCGTAGGTTCCTCTGGCAGCGTTTGCTCATTCCAAGTCCACTTTGGAATCGCTAACACGCATCTGCTCTTCGGATTTTCCTTTTTGTTTTGCTCTGATCTCCACATTGAAAATGGGGCCATCACGGGAACACTCTCATTTTACTGTTATTTTTTTTTTCCTTGATTTTTATTTTTTACTTCCAAGGACACAATTTCGAGCCCTGAATTCTTCTCTTCTAACCTCCCTACTTTCATTGCAGATCTTACATTGTAATTTATTTTCTTTTCTTGTTCCTTCTTTCTTATAAAATGCGCAACGGTTGTGAATTTTAGTTATTATTAAATGCAATCCTTTTCCTGCTGTCTTGTCTTTTAGGTATGCTCAGCCACCCACCCATCCCCGTTTCCGAGCTGGCTGAACACACAGAGCATCTCAAAGCTAATGATAACCTGAAATTATCCCAAGAGTATGAGGTATGAGCAAGAGTGAGTGCTGTGCATGGGTTTGCAGAGCCAGGAATTAGAGAATTCAGACAGGACTTCATCCAAATGAACAGCTTCATTTTAAAGACCTGGTTAGCTGCAATTTAAAAGCTATTTATGTATTGGAAATTAAGTACTTGCTGAGAGCTTTGCTGGGTTCAATTCTAGTTCATAAAAAGAAAGAGGTTGGTCCATGAGCTGCTCCTGTTGGGTCAGCAGAGGCTGAGCTCCCTCAGAGAAGGGGTGCAGTCCTGGAAGGTGACTGCTGGATGGGATGGAACCTGACCTTGGGGTACCCATGACTTGCTGCTGGACACAGAGGAGACCAAGGCTGTGACACCCAGTTTTTACAGCTGAGCTTGGGTGAGATGAGCAGGGAGTGCTCCACAGCAGATGCCATCAGCAGCCATGGAGCTAAAGATGGGAAAACAGGGTGATTTGTGCTTCCTTGTCATGTCTGAGGGGTTTGTGCACATTTTCCCTATCCTGGTAGTGTTTGTTACCCAGTCCCAGACTGGTCTGGGTTGGAAGCACCTTAAAGCCCATCCAGTGCCACCCTGCCATCCTCAGAGACCTTCCACAGGCCCAGGGTGCCCCAAGCCCCATCCAGCCTGGCCTTGGGCACTGCCAGGGATCCAGGGGCAGCCACAGCTGCTCTGGGCACCCTGTGCCAGGGCCTGCCCACCCTCACAGGCAGGAATTTCTTCCTTATATCCAACCTAAAACCTCTGTCAGTTTAAAGCCCCTTGTCCTATCATTCCATGCCCTTGTAAAAAGCCTCTCTCCACTCTTGGTTTTGTTGTTGAAAGACATCAAATTCCCTGACATTTTTAGCCTAATAGCGAGTCTAGACTGCCTGTGTCTGTTTGCAGGCAGGGAGTGAGGGGATGTCTTCCAAACAAAGGGATGCTTTCTCCCTGCCCTGACTCCTGGGTATCACCAGGCACCCTGAGCAGGGGTCACACCTTGGAAAAGGCACATTTTGCTCTGCTTGGGTCTGTCCTCCCACGCTGGGTCGAGGGAGCAGCAGCAGCTCGTTCTGTGCTCCATCCAGATTCCAGAGGCTGATCTGCATAATGCCACATCCCGAGTGCCCTGGCTCTGAGCCAGCCCAACCTCCTCCAGAGGGAGAGCCAGAGCTGAACAAACATCGCTAATGAAGTGAAGGCGAGGCATGATTAGAGGGATGGAGAGCAAACAGACACATTACAATAGTATAAATACCCATTAGTTAGGAATTCTCCGCAGCCAGAGTGCTGGAGCTCCCAGCTGTTCTGTGGATGGTTTTGTACCAGCTGTGCCCCGGGAGCTCTGGGGTGGGCACGGGCAGGGAGGGCAGCAGGGCTGGGCAAGGGCTGGCTCAGAGGGGTGGATCTGGGATCTGGGACCCTGTCCCTAAAGGGTGGCAGTCAGAGGCAGAGCAAGCAGCAGCAAACACAGCTCAGCACATTCCTGCCAAGCCTCCAATTGAGGCAAACCCCAAGGGCTCTGCAAAATGATGAAGGAATTAAGCCCTTGTTTTATTTAATTCTCTGGCTGAGGATTTAGAGGTAAACGTAATTAACCTAATTTCCATATCTGGGACAGCTGGACTTTAGAGAGGGAAAAAAAACCCGACCACCAAACCTGGCATAAATCACTAGGACGGGCAGAGGGGATTTTTTCTCTCCAGTGCATTTCATTGTTTATTCCTTCAGCCCTTCTAGGAAAAATCCATGTTGATTGAGTGTCCTAGGGCCAGGGTCCTTACCCCTGTTTTGTGCTGGGGGATGCACTCTTGTCCCTGCCAGGTTCCTGTGGGGCTTCCTCCCTATTGCACTGGGAAACCTTTGGTGCTGTGTCCAGAGGGGGAATGACCCTAAGATAGGGTATTCCACTTGGGGCCAAGGGAGATGGGACATCAGCTGTTCCATGGGGCTGGGGCTTTCCCACAGCAAAGCTGTGTTCTTGCAAACTGTGATCGCTGCGCTGCTCAGCGAGACCTGCTCGTGGAACCAGTGCTCAGAACTGCATTTGCTGCTTTTCTCCTCATTGACTCTCCTGTTTCCTTTCCCAATCCCTCCAGTCCATCGACCCTGGCCAGCAGTTCACCTGGGAGCACTCCAACCTGGAAGTGAACAAGCCCAAGAACCGCTATGCGAATGTCATCGCCTACGACCACTCCCGGGTCATCCTGCTGCCCATCGAAGGTAGGGAGCACCCCCACTCCTCCAGGCAGTGCTGGGATGGAGTTCCTGCAGGGAACACACTGCACACGCTCTTCTCTCATCTCTAGTTGTATTCTTCTCTAAACGTCTCCCTGGGAGTTTGGCAAGCAGGAGATACCTCCGTAAACCAGGCATTTGTTAAATTCTGGTGACTGACATATTCCTCTGGAGGTGCAATTCCTCATATCAAGGGCTGGTTTATCAAGAAACTGCCTTCCCTTTGCTTGGAGATGCCTTTTTGATACATCTCTGACTAACAGGAAGAATTCAGACCACATAGTGCTTTAGAGGGAGCAGAACAGGGCAGCCGGGAACGCAGAGCGGGGCTGCTCAGGGAGGAGTGGGAAGCAAGCCCAGGGCTGATTTTGTACAAATGTGAGA
The DNA here is from genome assembly GCF_031753505.1 of Anomalospiza imberbis. Taxonomy (NCBI): domain Eukaryota; kingdom Metazoa; phylum Chordata; class Aves; order Passeriformes; family Viduidae; genus Anomalospiza; species Anomalospiza imberbis. Next base: position 3,868,322 of record NC_089707.1, read on the forward strand.
GGCAGCAGCAGCAGAGATCTGGCTGCTGAGTTGTACAGGCACAAAGATCACTTGATATGCAGCCCCTGCTGCAGCCCTGGCCCCTAAAAGGCTCGGGATAAGAAGGGTTTAGTGCGAGCCTGGCGGGTCATAAACTGTTTCCTGAGCTGCTTATGTGAGCGATGGTTCAGGCTGAAAATTTACATTAAATTTCACAACTTGTGGCTCTTGACAGAGCTGCTCCAGTGCACGCCAGGATAAGAGGGGCTTGAGATGGAGTTGAACAGGGCACCTGCTTGGGTTGCTGCTGCTGAGATAATGTTGGAGTTTCATGGGCTCGGGATGTGGCTGTGCTGGGTGGATAAAGCGTTCAAGGCCAGTCTTGCGTTGCCAAGAGCTGATCATCAGAGCAGAGAGGATGTGGGATGTCCTGGTAACTGCCTGGTGAATGGAGAGGTTAATTCCAAAGCCTTTGAGACCAGGGAATTGCTAAAATAATCTCCCTGTGCCACGGTAGCTCCGAGGGGCACAGGGAAGGGGGAGAGCTGAGGCAGCATCAGAGCACGGTGATTTGCCAAAAAACTGCACAAATCTGGATTGCTCTGGTCTGCTATTAGAGGACTTTAAATGTTTCTCCTTGTGAAGCTGACTGTGTTCTGCCTTGGTTTAATTCCGAGATTAATATTGTATGAGCCAAGGAAAGCAGAGGCTTTAAAAAGTTGCTTTGTCATTCAAGGGAGGGGAGAAGAGCACAAGTGTGGGAATGAAGGACACTTGGGCTGGTCTTGTGTCACCAGAGGACACAAGGAAAAACGACGCATCACAGCTTTGGTCACGATGAAGAGACTAATTTATTTCTTCTGATTCCAATCATTTATAGTTCTCAAAAGGTGCCAGTGGATTGGAGGGTGAACGTGCCACCTCTCCAACGACACTGGACAGACTACCAGTCTATCAAATTTCTCTGCCTCTATGAAAGGATGCAAAACAATAGGTTGTTTACAGAAAGTTGCATGAGAAAGTTCTCTACGAGAATGTAAACTCAGAAGGCTTTAGAAAATCCTAAGAAATCAGGGCGACAGTCTTGGATCTGGGGCTGGGTGCAGGCAGCAGTTCCAGCTCTGCCCAGGGCTCTGTGAGGGACCAACAGTGCAAGGATGATGGGCCAAGGTTGAATTTTCAAGTATCTGAGAGGTTCTGACGTGTCTTGGCTGGTGTGCTCCTTCCTACCGGGCTCTGTTTTATGCTCGAGGCTGGAAGATGAAAGGAGCTGGAGGAATTAGTTTTGTTGCATTCTCTTTGTTTTAAATCTGGATTTGTCAAGGATGCAGACTGTCACTGCCTGCTTGGTCAGGAAGAAGCAGTGGCTTTAATTCTGTGATTTCTCTGAAGCTGGGCCTGTCACACAGCGAAACCTTGCAGGAGCTCATGGCCACCATTTCAAATGACAGAGCAGACCCCAGGGCCTGAAGAGGAGATTAATTCTGGAAGCTCCTTGAACATGCTTCTGCCATGGCAGCCACCTTCTCTCCCTCCTGAAATTTCAGACTGGGAGGAAGCAAGGGTAGGGAACCCTCCAGAAATTTAATCAAAAGCCATTTCCCAGCAGCTGAAGTTCCCGAGTGCCCTTGAGGACAGGCAGGCTGCTCTGGGCTCGCCCTTTGCCAGCAGAAGCAGCAGCAGCAGCCCCGATTGCTGCAGCCCAACTCCCCACTGGTGCTGCTCCCCAGCCTTGGCTCCCCTGGAGACAGGAGTGAAGGGCTCTGCACCGAGTTAATCATGGGTTTGCAGATCCTGCCAGCCTCGCCAGGTGTTTGTGCTCGGGAGCAGCCAAACCGGCCCGGAGTGCGGCTGCTCCGTGCCAGGAGCCGGCTCTGGAGCTGAACCTGGGCAGTGCTGCCTGCCAGGGGCATTTTAACTTCAGAGCAGCTTTCTCCTGCCATGTCCCAATCAACCTCTTCACTCTGGCAGTGCCTCCTGCTCGTCCCAAACCCTCAAGCAGGGACCCAGGCGAGCAGCTGGAACTCAATAGCCTGTAACTCATACGAGTAGGGAAAAAAACCACTCTTAAAAATGACAGTGGGCAATTTGCAGCGAGTCAAAGCCTGTAATTTCAAAGCCTTCATTGGCTAAATCAAGCCTGGCTTTATTCTTTACTCTGTCCAGCTGTAGCTCAATGCCTGGGATTAGACTGTAGACACAGTCATTGACCAGGTGCATTTGCTGCCTGGGCTTGGGGCAGGCTGGGAAAAGGACTCGGGTTTGTCTTATGGACACTGATGCAGCAGGAGCCCTGCACCAGGACTTTGCTTCTGTTAAGCACATGAGTAAAAACACCACAGATTCAAGGCCTGATATTTGGTTTCTTTAATACTTTTTGCACGGAGTTACTGTCTCTCTGCAGTACAGGAACTTGTGCTGGGAAAGCCTTGCCAAGAGCCTGGGTCATCCTGACCCACCAAGCCAGGAACGCTCTGGTGTTTCTGCAGGGGGCTTCTCTCTAACAGCATCCCTGCAAAAATCTCCTCGTTGCTTCCAGCTGTGTGAAGTCCCGTGCAGTTCCCTGATTTTTGCTGATTTGACACAGGAATTGTGGGCAGTGATTACATCAATGCCAACTACATCGACGGGTACCGGAAGCAGAACGCCTACATTGCCACACAGGGGCCCCTGCCAGAGACCTTTGGGGACTTCTGGAGGATGGTGTGGGAGCAGCGCTCAGCCACCATTGTCATGATGACTAAGCTGGAGGAGAAATCACGGGTAAGATGCATGAGAGGGATGACTGGTTAGTCATAATCCAGGGGGATTGGAGGGGAGAGTCGGGGGAACAGCAAATCCCTTTGATGTGCAGCCAGGGGGGGATTTCTGCCTGCTCTGCCAGCACCCTGAAAGTTCAGTGATTCATTGCTTTTAAAAACACAAACCATTCACCCTGGAAAGCTGCAGCCTCCTTGGCAGCTTCAGGAGAAGAGGCTGCTGGATCCCACTGCATGTCTGTCTTGGAGTTAATCATGTGGCAAGTTTCACATTCAGTTCTCTTGTTTAACAAGCCCCAGTGCATTCCCGCTAATCTTCAGGATCATTCCAGTCTGTTGTGTGTGGGATTGATGTAGCATCAAAGTCTGTGCTTAGTCAGTAGGAGCTTTTTCTGATGGGTTTGTCCCTGTCCTGGTGCTCTGCAAAGACATTTCATGCAGCTCCCCTTGCCTTTGCCACCGGTCCAGCTTCCCCTGTTTGGGGAGGCAGTTTGGGAATGAGCATCCCCACCAGTGAAGGGTTTGTCCCAGCACTGAGCCATCCCTCCTGTCTTGCAGATAAAGTGTGACCAGTACTGGCCAGGCCGAGGCACAGACACCTACGGAATGATCCAAGTGACCTTGCTGGACACCATTGAACTGGCCACGTTCTGCCTCCGCACGTTCTCCCTTCACAAGGTGAGCTGGCTCCTGCTCCTGTTTTCCCTGGAGATGGGCTGGAACATTCCTGGTGAACTGCAGGAATACTCAAGGATTTCTCTTAGGGGAAAAACTCAGAACAGTGGATGGAAGGGCTCACATGACCTGAACTATTTTCACCTGCATGCTCGTTAAAAAGGGGTCTCAGGCTGCAACATTCTAAAAGATCTTTGATGTGACCACTTTGGCTCGTGGCAGTTCCAAACCTTCATTCCCACTCCCAAGAGCCCTGTATTTCCCTGCTGACATTCCCTCTGCATGGCAGGGGTGGCACTGGATGAGCTTTAATGTCCCCTTCAACACAAACCACCCTGCGATTCGACTTTAATAAAATTAAAATAACAATAAGCATTACGGACATTATTAACAAGCAGAATCCTTCTGAAGCACCTCCTGCCCTTCCCTGTATACAGTGGGGCAATAAATGCAGGGCTGCACACGCAGCACAGGCAGGTTTGGGGTGCTGGTGTCCCCTGACCCCCGTGCTCCTGTGCTGCAGAACGGCTCCAGCGAGAAGCGCGAGGTGCGGCAGTTCCAGTTCACGGCATGGCCAGACCACGGCGTGCCCGAGTACCCCACCCCCTTCCTGGCCTTCCTGAGACGGGTCAAAACCTGCAACCCCCCGGACGCTGGGCCCATCGTGGTGCACTGCAGGTACAGCTTCCCTTCCCCTGGCACGGGGCCGCCTGTGAGAGAGGAAATTCAGGAGGGTGTGGATTTACCTGGGGGACAGGGACAGCTCTTAGCCAGAGGTGGATTCCCAGGCAGCATCTGAGAAGGAAACCTGGGGATTCCATTGACCACAGCATTTCCTGAGATGATGAGGGATGTAATTTGTGCCAAATCACTTGGATTGAGGGCTCCAGGCCAGGCTGGAGAGGGCTTGGAGCAACCTGCTGTAGTGGAGGGTGTCCCTGCCCATGGCAGGGAGTGGGACAGGAAGAGCTTTAGGGTCCCTTTGAAACCAAGCCGTTCTGGGATTTGGTGATCTTGTTAAGCAGTGGAAGTGCCTGGTGCTGTACCAGTGTCTGGTTCTGTGTGTTGGGGTTGTCTCTGGTCACACTGAGAAAGGAGGAGGATCAGGTGCAACCTCAGAGGGTGTTGGAGGTGTTTGGGAGGCAGAGCTGCCTCAGCTGCCCAAGGCAGAGCTGACAGTGATTGACAGAGGGTTTCTGAGTGCTGCAGCCTTCCTGATAATGCCAGGCTGAAGGCAGGTAACATTCCCTAATTCAATTTACGACCCAGTGAGGAATCCTTGAAGCCTCAATGCAGATAAATCCCTGTGTTCCTCAGGAGGGTGTGGAGGAGCCTGCGGGTTCCTGGGCACTGGGGGAAGATCTGAATTGTACAAGCTTCTGGGGAAGCTAATCCTGCCTCTGCTGGAGGATGCCATTTAAACAGTCTTTGTGAGTGGGCAACTTATCACTACCCTTGCAGATGGCAATTATTGTGCACCTCAGAAAATGAATAAAGAGCTGTCAGCTCACAACCAGCTCCCAGATCAGCTGCTAAATTCTTGCCAAAGCTGCAGTCACCTGCTTGGTTCAGGTGTTAGGCAGTCTAATTAACAGAGATCAAGAGGGCTCGAGGAAAAAAGGAACAGCACTGGAATGGTAAAGAAAACCCTTTATTAGCAGTGGCACAAGAGAGCACAGAGCCCTGCTGAGGCACAAATGCCATTACACACAGGTCTGATGTTACCTGATGCACAAAAACATTGAGGGAGAGAGGTGACGCACATTACTCATTACAACATCAGCGGTTTTGCAGCTGCTGGGATCTGAGAGATCAAACAGGCTTTTTCAGCCTTCAGATCCTACCAGCCCCTTGTTGGAGCCACAGAGCGGTGTGGGGGGGGACAGAGCAGTGTGGAGAGGGGACAGAGTGGTGTGGAGGGGGACAGAGCGGTGTGGAGGGGACAGAGGAGTGTGGAGGGGGACAGAGCAGTGTGGAGAGGGGACAGAGCAGTGTGGAGGGGGGACAGAGTGGTGTGGAGGGGACAGAGGAGTGTGGACAGGGGACAGAGCAGTGTGGAGGGGGACAGAGCAGTGTGGAGAGGGACAGAGGAGTGTGGAGAGGGGACAGAGCGGTGTGGAGAGGGGACAGAGCAGTGTGGAGAGGGGACAGAGCAGTGTGGAGGGGGACAGAGCAGTGTGGAGAGGGGACAGAGCAGTGTGGAGAGGGAACAGAGCAGTGTGGAGGGGGACAGAGCAGTGTGGAGGGGACAGAGCAGTGTGGAGAGGGGACAGAGCAGTGTGGAGAGGGGACAGAGCAGTGTGGAGGGGGACAGAGCAGTGTGGAGGCGGACAGAGGAGTGTGGAGGGGGACAGAGCAGTGTGGAGAGGGGACAGAGCAGTGTGGAGAGGGGACAGAGCAGTGTGGAGAGGGGACAGAGCAGTGTGGAGGGGGACAGAGCAGTGTGGAGAGGGGACAGAGCAGTGTGGAGAGGGGACAGAGCAGTGTGGAGGGGGACAGAGCAGTGTGGAGAGGGGACAGAGCAGTGTGGAGAGGGGACAGAGCAGTGTGGAGGGGGACAGAGGAGTGTGGAGAGGGGACAGAGCAGTGTGGAGGGGGGACAGAGTGGTGTGGAGAGGGGACAGAGCAGTGTGGAGAGGGGACAGAGCAGTGTGGAGGGGGGACAGAGCAGTGTGGAGGGGTGACAGAGCGGTGTGGAGAGGGGACAGAGCAGTGTGGAGGGGTGACAGAGCAGTGTGGAGGGGGGACAGAGTGGTGGGGGGTGGACAGAGGAGTGTGGAGGGGACACAGGACAGAGCAGTGTGGAGGGGGACAGAGCAGTGTGAAGGGGGGACAGGACAGAGCAGAGCGGGGACAGAGCAGTGTGGAGGGGCAGTAGACACCTGCCCAGTGGAAGGACAGTCCATCACCCCCCTGTCCCCTCGTCCCCAGCGCGGGCGTGGGACGCACCGGCTGCTTCATCGTGATTGACGCCATGCTGGAGAGAATCAAGCACGAGAAGACCGTGGACATTTACGGGCACGTCACCCTCATGAGGTCCCAGCGCAACTACATGGTGCAGACAGAGGACCAGTACAGCTTCATCCACGATGCCTTGCTCGAGGCCGTGGCCTGCGGCAACACCGAGGTCCCGGCTCGGAACCTCTACAGCTACATCCAGAAACTGGCCCAGATCGAGGCCAGGGAGCACGTCACGGGCATGGAGCTGGAGTTCAAGGTAAGGCTGGGCGCTGGGATGGCGTGGCAGGGTTTGGTGGTCACACAGAGCCTTCATCAGGCTGGTGGGACCTTGCTGCTTCTGTGTGGGGGGTACTTACATTGCTGAGTTACGCGGTTCCCAGGGGAGACCTGCCTGGCACCACAAGCTGCTTGTCTGGTCATTCCAGATCCAGACTGAATTTGCTCTTAAATTGAAGGGGTTTTTAACTTTTTTAGTGGTAGCACTATTTTCTGAAAGTTTTGCTTAGGGAAAGGCCTCGGTCTCTGTGCCCCACCCCGAAAAACAAGCCCCAGGAGGGCACACAGAGGGGCACAACAGGTTAAGGGGCTGGCACAGGGTCAGGAGAAGCCTCCAGCTGAGTTGTCCCCTGCCCGCAGCGCCTCGCCAACTCCAAGGCCCACACCTCGCGCTTCATCAGCGCCAACCTGCCCTGCAACAAGTTCAAGAACCGCCTGGTGAACATCATGCCCTACGAGACCACCCGGGTGTGCCTGCAGCCCATCCGCGGCGTCGAGGGCTCCGACTACATCAACGCCAGCTTCATCGACGGCTACAGGTACGGCCCTGCACGGCCCCTGGCTCTGCACGGGCAGCCTGTGCTGGCCCATCGCCTCCCAGACCCCACCCCACACCCACCTCCAGCCTGCTGAGAAGGCTTTTCCCCCCTGCTGGTCTTAAATTACCTCTATGATGATTAAATTATTAAAAGATTAAATTATTATTCAATGATCCTCTAAAGCAGTGCAGCCCTTCCTCAGCTGCGGGTCCTGAACACGGAGGGTCAGCCAGGGGTGGATTTTGCTGTTGGAAAGTTTCTAAATATGGATTGGCCTTTTTACTACCTTTGTGATTTGGGGGCATTGCAATCCCCAAAGCTTCCCCCAGGAAACTCCAGACCTGGGAGCTGCAGCCCTCCATGGGCGGGTTTGGAGGGAACAAAGCAATTCCATGTGCAGCTTTTCCTCCTGCCCAGGACCAGCAGTGCTGGCCACGGCTGTGGCACTGGGATTAGGGCAGCTCCGTGCCTGGAGGCTGGATTTACTCCTTGGAAGTGATATTTAAGGAGAGCTTCACCTCTGGCACTTTTTTTTTTTTTTTGACCACTGGCACCAAAGACATCCTGACCCCTTTAGACCCTGTGCAGTTCTGGTCCTTCCCCAGCATTTCCATTTGCTCTCCCACTCTCCAGCCTTTCCATGCCTTTCCCAAAGCTGCTGCCCACGCAGTTCTTCCCCCCCTGACCCCTCCTTGCTTTGGGTTCCCCAGGCAGCAGAGAGCCTACATAGCCACGCAAGGGCCTCTGGCAGAGACCACCGAGGATTTCTGGAGGATGCTCTGGGAAAACAACTCCACCATCGTCGTGATGCTGACGAAGCTTCGCGAGATGGGGCGGGTGAGTGGGGCTGAGGAGGGGCTGGGAGGGGAATCCTGCAGGACAGGGACAGGGACTAACGGGACCTCTTTGCCCTGGGCAGGAAAAGTGCCATCAGTACTGGCCCGCGGAGCGCTCGGCACGGTACCAGTACTTCGTCGTGGACCCCATGGCTGAGTACAACATGCCCCAGTACATCCTGAGGGAGTTCAAGGTCACGGATGCCAGGGTAGGTGCTGGGATGGGGCAGTTCAAACCAGGAGGAAAGGGGCTGGCAGAAGGCACAGGGTTTGGGGGGCTTGGCTGAGGTGTCCACACTTTCTCTGGGGTTATCAGTGGAGGAGAGCTCGTAGAATATCCTGCTAGGAAGGGACCCACAAGGATCATCGAGTCCAGCCCCTGCACAGAATAAGGTGGGGGTCAGGCTCTGCTCACAGGACAAGACAAAACAGCCTCGAGCTGTGCCAGGGGAGGTTCAGGTTGGACATCAGCAGGAATTTCTTCATGGAAATTGTGGTCAGGTAGTGGAAGGGGCTGACCAGGGAGGTTTGGAGTCCATGTGCCCAAGAGCTCAGTTGGGATGAGGAACAGAGCACGCACACAGAGATTGTACTGGAATATTTATTCTTACAAATTGAAAGTCGTTTCAAACCTCTCTCACTGCCTTGAGTTGCTTTGTTAGAGATGGGCCTGGCTTTGGGGTTTAGCTGCAGCTTATTTGAGGTGAAAGCAGAATAAAGCTGATAAAAATCTTGCAAAGGTTTCTCTGCACCCTTCAGAGAATGAGCACTTCTATGGCTGGGAGAGGAGCCACTGTCAGTCATGTTCAAAGGGACAAATTCACTCCAATAATCTTCGATTCAATGTCAGGTTTCTCATCTAAAGGAACATTTCAATACCTTCTCAAATTTCTGTAGCAAACATAACCCTCCCTCTCGCAGCACAGCTTTTGAGGTTGCCAAAGTATTCCAGAACCTGATAATTCAATTTGCAAGGTTGAGGAGGAGGATGCCTCATCAGTCCTCGTAGAACAAGATTTATCTTCCTGTCAGCTGTAATTCTGACACTGTGGCAATTCTTTGTGAAGATTGATTAGAGGGGCCAACACCTCACCTTGAACGTTCCTTTGCTGAAGACTCCATCTGTGCTGTCTGCAGTGGTCAGAGCTTTCAGCACCTGCCAGGATATGGATCTGTGCTGACAGCCTGACTCCAGGAACGTCAACTGCAACACAAGCAGCTTCATCATGGTGGGGCTGGATAATAAATACCTGTGCACTTCACTACAGCACTGAGCTGCCTCAACTTTTCATGCCCTTTAACAAACTAGCAGCAAAAATAGGGGAGTTTTTTGCCTTTTCAGTTTGTTGTCACAAACACAGGTGTTGAACTATTCCTGTTTTGTCCCCCAGGATGGTCAGTCACGAACTGTTCGTCAGTTCCAGTTCACTGACTGGCCAGAACAAGGTGTGCCAAAATCAGGAGAAGGATTCATCGACTTCATTGGGCAGGTGCACAAGACCAAGGAGCAGTTTGGCCAGGATGGCCCCATCTCTGTCCACTGCAGGTAGGCACATGGACACACCTCATCCAGATGGGATGTGGGAGAGCAGAAGGAATTAAAATCCAGATATCCCCCCTTTCTACACCATATTTTCAGGGAGATTTCTCAGGGGTGTTGGTGCCAAACACTTGTCTCTGCCAGCCAAAATCATCTCCCTTCAGCCCTGCCACTGCCCACAAGGCTTTTGACCCTTTATATTTAGAGGAGAGGTATGAAATATTTCTGAAGGAGATGGGAGCCACAGTGTCACATACAGCCTATCTGTAGAATATCTATAATATTTGACCTGCAGAATTAGAAATATTTTTTACCAGTCTCAGCCCAATTTACACCTCCAGCACTGCTGGGCTGTGTTTGCTGCTAGCAAGAATTGTACCTCCTTAGCCACAGACAGGACAGGATGATCCATTCTTACTAAAATTATTCATTTTCAGGAAGGAGTAGGAATAATTTTCCCACTGAACGCTGTTTACCACTACCCAAAGCTTTTAACTTTTTCAATTTCCCTTTCTCAGACATTTTTTGGGTCACACTCTGGCACTTGGGTTATTTCTGGGTATCTCTCCTGAAGGAATGACCCAGGCTCTCCACTTCCAACGTGTTCACAGGGCACAGCTCAACCCCACCCCAAGCAGCATTTACAGGAGCATTTGGACATTGTAGCACACAATTCCCTGATTATTTCCTCCCCTTCCTGCAGTGCTGGCGTGGGCAGGACCGGAGTGTTCATCACCCTGAGCATCGTCCTGGAGCGGATGCGCTACGAGGGGGTTGTAGATATTTTCCAGACAGTGAAGATGCTGCGAACACAACGACCTGCAATGGTGCAAACAGAGGTGAGGGGGGTCCCCCACCTGTCCCAGGAATCATAAAATGGGTTGGGTTGGGTTGGGTTGGGTTGGGTTGGGTTGGGTTGGGTTGGGAGGGACCTCAGGCCCCTCTTGTTTCACTCCCTTCACTGGCCCAGGTTGCTCCCAGCCCTGGCATTACCAAACCCTCACCTGAGGTCACTCAGCAAGCCCGGGCTGCACTGCTGACTTCACCTAAGAAATACAAAATGAATTAAAAAAAAAAAATTCCTATTGTTAGAAAGTCTCTTAAAGATTCCATCCCAGTCTGGAGCCTCGATTCTTACCCAAAAACAAGAATCTGGCTGTGGGGCTGACAGGAGAGGGAGGGATGTTCAGTACCTGAGAGACACAGGCATAAAGGGGAGAGCTGGAACTTCCCTCTCCCTGGAGTTCTCAGCTCCTCGAGAATCACAGAGGTTCCTGCTCAGCTTTGTGCTCTCTGGAAAGCAGGACAGGGATCCTGAGGAGCCCGTTCCCACCTCTGAGGCTGCTTCTCTTTGCTGTTGGCAGGATGAATACCAGTTCTGTTACCAGGCAGCTCTGGAGTATCTGGGAAGTTTTGATCACTATGCAACATAAAAAGCCATCGTTGTGCAGACTCTACCAACCACTTCAGTCCTGGAAGGCCCCTTCTGACCCAGGAGGAGCGCTTGAACTTACAAAACTGACTCAGAAGAAGAACCTTTTCATCTGGACAGTGCATCGGGAGCAGGGGGGAGGATTGGAAGGAACACCCCTTGGGGATCTCCATGTTGTGACCTGGCCCTGGCAGGGGCAGCTCGGGAGGGCTGCTCGGAACTGCTCTGGAACCTCAGGAGGTGTTCGCTGGGGAGGACGGATGGACGCGGGGAAACTGATCCAAAAGCTACAACACACCTTGGGAACTGTTTCTGCTGGAGAAGGGAAGGAAAAACCGACTTTGGTTACATCATTAGAGTTCAGTTTATTTACTAATGTAGTTGGCAGTCTTTAAAGGAAGTCACTTGCAGAATTGAAGGTGTTCTGTGAAAGAAAAGGAGCTAAATCTCAACACTTAGGCAAACTTAGGGTCAGGAGTTCTTCTAGCTGGAGTCTTAATAACCTCAGTATCAGCATTGGGATGATTCTGGGCTTGCAGGCACCTTGCAAACAGCATTCACGGGATGCCCCTGCCACGCCAGAGGTTTTATAGCTCACATTTTGAATACTTGGAACATTCCTCATTTCTTCTAATTCCAAAATTTATTTTTTAGGATATTTAAAAGGATAGAGAAAGAGCGAGAGTTACAACCCCCAGAGCTGGCTGTGGGGGGTAGCCCCTCCCCTTGCTTGGGCTGGGGTCTCTGACTGCTGGGTCTGGGCCCCTTCCCAGCACATCAGGCTTTCCTTGGAGCAGGGTGGGACACCCTGGGAAGAAAGGCAGCCCCTTCCCCAGGCTCTTTGCACATCCACACCCCACTGCTGCCGTGAGCAGCTGCGTCCCCCTGCTCCTGCCAGCAGCATCTCCCTGCCAGGAGCCCCAGAAACACCTGCAGAAATTGATTTCCAAAACCCAGCTGGTTCCTGGTGCCAGCCCCTCGCCTCTGAACTCAGCAGCTCTCAGAGCTCCTCTCAGGACTGGCCCAGCACCACGGCACTCCTTGCACATCTCCCACGTCCCACTGTCCCCAACATGCCCCAGCTGTAAAAGAACTGGGAAAGATCCAGGAAGGTGCATCCAATGGCAAATACTGTGAGTGGCTTTCTTTAAAGTATCGATGTAACTGTAACAAGTGACATTACCTTTTTTTTAAATAGTGTATTTTTTCCTTTTTTTTTTTTTTAAAGACAAAGAATATCAGTCAATGAATTTAAAAGAAAAATTTGCTTATTTGTTCATATTATGTTCAAAGACAGTCTATTTTTTCACTGTAGAAATGTTACGTGTAATGGCTGTGATATATAAAAATGCAGTGCAAATTGCTACTTCTACATATTGCTTTTCTACCATTTAAAAGGTTTAACTTGCTCATGTAAGAACAAAATGTCCTTTCTGGATTTTTTTTTGTTTGTTTGTTTTTTTGTTTTTTTGGGTTCTCTTGTTTTATATCACAGACATATCCCACGTCCCTGGAAGGGTGGGGGAGCAGCAGGTGGAGGGGTGGTGGCAGTGCCAATTCCCTCCCCTTCAGCTGTGGCCATACAGGGCCAGGGCTGAACCGGGAGATTCAACAACACCAGTGGCTTTTGCTGACTGGAGACAGAGATGTGATTTTGGAGCCTTGACACCCATCAGGTGTTTTTAACATCCCAGGTGTGTTGCAGGTACCAGCCTGGCCTGTCTCTGTGCTGGTTGTGCCTCCAGTGCCCAGGAGTTTTCCTGCAGCCGTGCACAGAGCACAGGATATCTGAGAAAAGCCACCCTGCCCCAAATTCTGCTCACCTCTGCCCTCTCCTTTTTTTTATTTTTCTAGAAGGGGTAATCATGGCCATCAAGTGCTGCCCAGAACCCCCCACACAACCCATTTCCTGTCTTTAACTGAAAAAAAAAAAAAAAAGAAAAAGAAAAAAAAAAAGAACCGACTGAAAGGCTTCTTCGAGATTTTACTTCTTTGTGTGAAAGTTGCCCAAATTTCTAAGTATGTTGCAGCAAAATCTTACTGGACAAGTTGGGGGGAGGGGGGAGGTTTTTTCTTTGTATGAGAGCAAAGTGCTGTTGCTTTCACACTGTTATTTCAAACTGAAACAGTAAGTGGTTTTCATACCACGGTGTATGTAGATATATTGACTTTGTATTAAAGGAAGATTGTCTGAACGTGCTGCAGCCCTGTGTGTGTGGGAGGGGCAGGGCCTCCCAGATCCATCCTGCTGCTGCCCAGGGCTAGGGGAGAGTTGCTCTCCCTCTGCTCCTGCTCAAATAGGCACCTGTACCAGCCAAAAGTGTGGCTGCAAAGAAGGAAACTGCTCATCTGGGGAGCTTTGGGCCCAAAAGTGCAGCAGCACAGGCACGAGGTTGGTGCTGGTCCAGTGATGAGGAGTGGGGGAGCTCAGGCAGTGCCAGGATCCACCAGGAAGGTTCTGCCCCCTGCCCCTGTGTCCCTGGGGTGGCACAGGGCTCAGACCCCTGTCCCTGCTCCCGTGGAGCCCGGAGGGATGAGGATGCAGAGCCACGGCCCAGGTGCCACGCTGGTGTCACCTGCAGAGACATGGGGGGATGCCAAAGCTGAGCTCCAGCCCAGGCACAGCCTGGAAGGGGCTGTGGCTGCCCCTGGATCCCTGGCAGTGCCCAAGGACAAGTCAGAGCACCCTGGGACAGTGGAAGGCGTCCCTGCCATGGTAGGGGTGGCACTGGGTGGGCTTTAAGGTCCTTCCAGCCCAAGCCATTCTGGGGTCCTCTGAGCTGCTGAAAACCCCTTGTCCCACTGATCCAGACCCTAAGCCAAGCCTAAGGCTTTCCCAAGCCTGGCTCCTCCAGCCTGAGCTTCTCATCTCACCCACCTTAGTCCAGACAGGAGCATGGCAGGGAGAGGCTGGTGAGGACAGGGGGTTTGCAGAGTGGTGGGAGAGTTGATCTGGGATGTGGGATCCTTCCCTCCCTTCCACAGCTCCCCCTCGCCCTCCTACACTGACACCAGCAGCAGCAGCTTGACTCCAGCTTAGAGAGAAGAACAAAAAATTAATTAGCAAGTTCACAGCCATGATGAGCATCAGGTGAGCTGAGATCCCAGGGGATGACAGCACCTCCAAAATGTTGTTACTCCATGTGAGAGATGGAGCGGGGAGGGAGCCAAGCGCACATCAAACAGCAACAACCCTGATGGCACAGGAAAAAAGAGAGAGGAATAAAACCCAGAAATCTCCTGGTTTATAACCACATCTCGTGTGCCTGTGTCCCTCCAGGCAGTCTGGGAATAGTAACGAGTTCTGACTTCATAATCTGCACTCAAAGGAAATTTGTAGCACGAGTGGCTCCACAGCTCAGCCACGAGACACGGGACAGGCACCTCACCAGCCTCACATCAGGGAGGGGATTTTTGATGCTCGCTTTATGTTATCATTGAAGAGTAGAAAGGAAAAACTGACTCTTCTTCTGAGCTCTGTTTCTCAGCCTTCCCCTGCTCCCCTGCACTCCCAGCACTGCTGTTCCTGTCTCTCTGTGATGATAATCATCCCCATCACTGCTCTCCAGGCTCTCATTTTGCTTCCATCCTTTTCTGAGCTGGCATGACCATCCCCCAGGTTGAAATGCAAACCCCTCACAGAACTGAAATAAATTCCACGTGGAGCACAGGAAGGTGAGTGGCAAAGAGAATTGGAAGAGCAGCTGGGAACTAAGTCAATCTTTCAAAAAATCCCAACCGACTCCACAGGAAGCCAGTTAGGGAAGCAAATACAGGATGAAATCTTTTCAGAGAATCATGGAATATCTTGGATTGGAAGGGACCCACAGGGATCATCCAGTGCAGCCCCTATCCCTGCACAGAGCCCCCAACAATCCCACCCTGAGCATCCCTGAGAGCTCCTGGAGCTCTGGCAGCCTCAGGGCTGGGACCATTCCCTGGGGAGCCTGGGCAATGCCCAGCAAGGGTGAGGCTCACAGAGAGCAGTCCCAGGAGAAACTGCTGGAATTACCTCCCAGTTACAGATTTTGAATGTGACAGCCTGATGTAGGCATTAACAAATGATAAAACAAACGATAAAATAAATGATAACACAAACGATAAAATAAATGATAACACAAACGATAAAATAAATGATAACACAAACGATAAAATAAATGATAACACAAACGATTCCAGGCTCTGGGATGTGCACGTGCACCCTGGTGCCCATCCCAAGTGCAAAGAGCAAATGAAACAGGAATTCTTGCTCTGAGCTCAGTCTCTCTGGGTTTGCTGTGCCAGACAGCGCCAGCCTGAAACCTGGCACGGGGCTGACTTTGGTTTTAATTAAACTCTAAGTGATGGCCCATTAATGCCCGTTTGCAGCAGGGAAGGGGGGAGGGCTCTTGTTCCTTATTGATCCCAGGGCTTTTCCCCTCTCTCTCTCTTTTCATTCTCACACGAGCTCCAAATGACAGCTTTGACAGCGAGCTTATTAGAGATGTGAGCAGGGGTGGAAGGAGAAAATCGTTGCAGGGAATATTTCCCAGAACAGGGCTGTCCCAAGGGCTGCAGATCCACGTGGATCCAGTTCCCCACAGAGGAGCAGGGTTAGGACATGGGCAGGTTTTACCAGGGATCTCAGAGCCCTCTTTTCTTGGAGATGAGAGCAGAGCCCAAGCCATCCCTCCAGCTGGGGTTTTCCTTATGGAGTGTCCAGGGCATGGCTCAGTGCTTGCTCCAAGCAGCAGATCCAGGCAGGAACACTCCTGGCAGCATTCAGAGCTGCCCCCAGCCCTGTCCATCTCCAGGGACCCCTGAAGGGATTCTCCTCACAGTTTGATCCGTCTCTGTCAGCCCAGGCTCTGCCCAAGGCTCACCCAGACCCCACAGCCCCACCCCGGTGCTGCCCATGAAGCTCAGAGCAGCAAAGCCCTTCCCAGGGGCTTGCAGGGAGCAGGCTCGTCCCAGTTCCTATTTTCACACTGGGCAAAACCAGTTTGTGCCTCAGCTGGAATCTGCAGCAGCCTGGATGCCAAATCCCTGAGGGATTGATTTGCAAAAGCCCCCAGACCCCTGCACAGCCCTAAACCAAGAGCCCCCAGCCTCCTGCAGCAGAACAAAGGCTTTAGAGTAGCTGTAACTGTAATTTACATTCCAGAGGAAAAGGAAAAGCTTTTCTTGGTTTACAGAATTACCCAAGTGGCAAAGCAGTTCCCAGGCCAGGAGAAATTCCTCACGTTGCAATATGCTTTAATTATACCAAGAACAGCAGTAACAGACTGAGAAATCAATTCCTTCTCCTAAATAAGATGGTTGCAAATTCCAAGTCGGCAAGTGAACAGATGTAGAACTGAAATGGAAAAAGAAAATACCCTCAGAGGTGCCGAGAAAATTGTCTTACTATTGCTACAAGTTCATCCTCTGGGAAGGGAATACGGGGAGCCTGCTCCCAGATTTCCCAAGGAGGAAACCACAAGTTCAGTCACTGCCACTGCAGCATCACCACAGGCACTCGAGAAGCCACAGCGTAAGCAGGGATGGAGAAGTGACAATTCCTGGCTGGGAGGGTGGGCAGGCCCTGGCACAGGGTGCCCAGAGCAGCTGGGGTTGTGTCTGGATCCCTGGAATGTCCAAGGCCAGGCTGGATGGGGCTTGGAGCAGCTTGGGACAGTGGGAGGTGTCCCTGTCCCTGTCCCTGTCCCTATCCCTGTCCCTGTCCCTGTCCCATTCCCAGTCCCTGTCCCTATCCCTGTCCCTGTCCCATTCCCAGTCCCGTTCCCTGTCCCTGTCCCAGTCCCAGTCCCAGTCCCTGTCCCTGTCCCAGTCCCAGTCCCTGTCCCAGTCCCAGTCCCAGTCCCTGTCCCTGTCCCAGTCCCAGTCCCAGTCCCAGTCCCTGTCCCAGTCCCAGTCCCAGTCCCTGTCCCTGTCCCAGTCCCAGTCCCTGTCCCAGTCCCTGTCTCTGTCCCTGTCCTGTCCCTGTCCCAGTCCCAGTCCCTGTCCCAGTCCCAGTCCCATTCCCTGTCCCAGTCCCAGTCCCTGTCCCTGTCCCTGTCCCAGTCCCATTCCCTGTCCCAGTCCCTGTCCCAGTCCCTGTCCCTGTCCCTGTCCTGTCCCTGTCCCAGTCCCTGTCCCTGTCCCAGTCCCATTTCCAGTCCCAGTCCCGTTCCCTGTCCCTGTCCCTGTCCCTGTCCTGTCCCAGTCCCAGTCCCTGTCCCTGTCCCTGTCCTGTCCCTGTCCCAGTCCCTGTCCCTGTCCCAGTCCCATTTCCAGTCCCAGTCCCAGTCCCTGTCCCTGTCCCTGGGGTGCCCTGGGGCTGTAGCTGAAACCTGAGCAGCAGTGTTGCCCTGCTGTGTGAAAACGTTGTGAAAAACGCCAGTCACTTGGGGTTTTTTTTTAATTTTAAAAGTTTAATAATAATAAAATAGTTATAAATACAGTAGTACAATTAGAGTAGGAAAAATTTAGAGTTAGGACAATTACAAGACAATAAAAAGCAAAGAATTACGGACGTCCGGATGCTCTCGGGCACTTAAGCCCAATAAGCATGCCTTGTGAACAAAGGAATAACCTTTAAAAGCAGTAGCCTGTTGCATATTCATACATCTCATACATGATGCATAAATTCCTTGCAAATTAAGAACTTTTCTGGTTTTTGTCAACTTCTTCCCCTTAATCCTGGTGGTTCCATAAAGACGGAGAGGTGGAAGAATGTTTGTCTTTTCCAATAAGGAGGCAGTAATTCTTTATGGGCCCCCATCATTGTCATCTCTGTGTGAAGAGTTTCTTCATTATCTCATCTCTTGCTTGAGCTAGTAAAAAAAAAACCCACATACATAGGCTCTATTTTAACTACAAAACTACATTTACCATACTATTAAAATGTTAATACAGCACTTCTAATCAATAGAACGTGATACATATGGTGTTCAATTTAATATTTGCGAAAAGCCAATCATAAAATATGCATTTTCCACAAGGTGTGATAAGGTGTGATAAGGTGTGATAAGGTGCGATAAGGTGTGATAAGGTGCGATAAGGTGCGATAAGGTGTGATAAGGTGTGATAAGGTGTGATAACCACACATTCTCTCCAACCATTTGATGCGTCCAGCCCACCTTTAATCTCCCTGGTTTGCCATTGTCTGCTGATCCACCACGGATTTGCAATGTGCACAGGGATCAAAGCCCCAAGTGCCAATCCCACCGTGCCTTTATCTCCTCAAACACCAAAGGCCAGCTCCTTCCAGCCGTGAGAGGGAGAAATTCTGATGAAGGAGCTTGGGCTGGCTCAGTGTGTGCCCGTGCCCAGCCGTGCCCACATGGGGCACACGCAGAGTGCAGATGGCAACCTCAGATTAAAGGGTTACACAAGGGCTTTATCCCGGGCTTACTGAGGATAATAAACCCCTCAGGGGAAAAAAAAATGTGTCCAAATGATTAAAAAAAAAAAAAATCTCTTTTATTTAAATAGATAATGTTCTGCCTGAGCCATGTAAGGTGTTGTTCAGGAAATTGCTGAGCACCAGCGAGTCAGGTTCCTTCTCCCAGGGGAACAACCAACAGGATGGCAGGGTGGGGATGCCACAGACGGATTTTTATATTTAGTATTTTTAGTATATTCGTTTTTTTTTTTTTTAATTTATACATCTATTAACACATGGATGTATTTTTATATTTTTTGGGACAGCAAGCACTCTGAAAAAGGCTCACCCTGGGTGGGGCTCCAATATCCTGGGCTAGTGGAAGGTGTCTGCCCGTGGCAGGGAGTTGGGATGAGATGAGCTTTAAGGTTCTTTCCAACCCAAACTGTTCTGGAATTCTGGGAGGTGAATTCTCAAACCATTCTGGAATTCTGGCAGGTGAATTCTCAAACCCAAACCATTCTGGAATTCTGGCAGGTGAATTCTCAAACCGTTCTGAAATTGTGGGACGTGAATTCTCAAACCCAAACCATTCTGGAATTCTGGGAGGTGAATTCTCAAACCGTTCTGGAATTGTGGGACGTGAATTCTCAAACCCAAACCATTCTGGAATTCTGGGAGGTGAATTCTCAAACCGTTCTGGAATTCTGGGAGGTGAATTCTCAAACCCAAACTGTTCTGGAATTCTGGGAGGTGAATTCTCAAACCCAAACCATTCTGGAATTCTGGGAGGTGAATTCTCAAACCCAAACCATTCTGGAATTCTGGGAGGTGAATTCTCAAACCCAAACCATTCTGGAATTCTGGGAGGTGAATTCTCAAACCCAAACCATTCTGGAATTCTGGGAGGTGAATTCTCAAACCGTTCTGGAATTCTGGGAGGTGAATTCTCAAACCCAAACCATTCTGGAATTCTGGGAGGTGAATTCTCAAACCGTTCTGGAATTCTGGGACGTGAATTCTCAAACCATTCTGGAATTCTAGGAGGTGAATTCTCAAACCATTCTGGAATTCTAGGAGGTGAATTCTCAAACCGTTCTGGAATTCTGGGAGGTGCCTGCCCGTGTGCTGAGGCTCAGGAGAAGGATGGGGCAGTCCAAAATGCATCCACCTCCACTCCAGAACACAGCAGGGAGGAGCTGCCTCGGGGGGAGAGGGGCAAACCCTTCCCCCAGGGGTGGCAGCCCAGTCACACAGCCAGAAATGCAATGAAAACCACCAAAAAATTTTAAAAAAGGAAAAAAAGCAAATTACTAAAATAAACCCACCATGGGCCTGCAGGTTTTGATATTTTCAGCCAGAAATGCAATAAAAACCACAAAAAAAAATTAGGAAGAGAAGAGAAGAGAAGGGAGGGAAGGGAAGGGAAGGGAAGGGAAGGGAAGGGAAGGGAAGGGAAGGGAAGGGAAGGGAAGGGAAGGGAAGGGAAGGGAAGGGAAGGGAAGGGAAGGGAAGGGAAGGGAAGGGAAGGGAAGGGAAGGGAAGGGAAGGGAAGGGAAGGGAAGGGAAGGGAAGGGAAGGGAAGGGAAGGGAAGGGAAGGGAAGGGAAGGGAAGGGAAGGGAAGGGAAGGGAAGGGAAGGGAAGGGAAGGTTTTGGTATTTTCAGCCAGAAATGCAACAAAAACCACCAAAAAAAATTAAAAAAGCAAATTACTAAAATAAGCCCACCGTGGGCCCTGCAGGTTTTGGTATTTTCCGAGGCTGGGGAGGAGATGCTGGGGGTGCCCTGGGGGAGTTTCCTGCCCCAGCCCCAGGGCCTCACCCCGGGGATTTCGGGGGGCACACCCCAACCAAGCCCAGCCCTTCTGCACCGAGGGCCAGAGAGCAGGGAGGGGAAAAGGGCTGGGAGGAGGAAACAAGGAAGAACAGCAAGCAGAAGAAGCTTGGGGGGCCACTGGGAGGAATCCGGGGGTGCCTGAAGTCACAGATGAACCCCGTGGAATCCCAGCTTTGGCCGGAGGAGACCTTAAAGCTCCCCCAGGTCCCCCCTGCAGCTCCCAGGGCTGCACAGAGGAGCAAACCCTGCACGGGTCCAGCTCACAAGAGGGGGACACTTCCCCCAGGTGACATCTGGAAACACAAATGTGACCTTTTGAAGCAGGAAGGAATGTTTTCATAATTTCTTGTTCTCAAATGTTTCACTCCCCCTTTCCCACCTCCCTCAGAGCTCTTGGACTTACAGGAGGGGTCTTATTTTAGGGTATCCCCTTTTAGCTACAAATAATTTTTTTAGGTTGAAACCTAAAGATAAATCAAACCAAATTACTGTTCCTTCAGAAAAAGCAGATTCAAATTGCTGCACATTTTTTTTTATCTAAGTAATGTTTAAATTTTAAAAAGGGGGGAGAAAAAACTAATTACATCTTTGTGTGGAAGATCATAAATCACATAATTACAATGGGAACCTCTGCATCCTTCCAACACACCAAAAGCAGACTACACAAGTTCTTATCTCATTGCTGTTTAATTAAGAATTATGTTTGAGCATCTTCTTTTTAATTATCACGGAGCCCAGATGACTTCTAATCTCCTTTTTACCCAAAATGAGAGAAGGTGCAGTCCAAAACGGGCCCTAATGAATTTACAATTTGCTCTTTGGGGAACTTTAATAAAATTTACTCCACACGGAAGATTAACAGCGATAAAGTGAACTTCCAAAGAGAACATTTGGTCCCTTTCAGCTGGCACCACACGAGCGTCAGGGGCTGCAGGGGGATGCACAGGGGTCACTTTTTGGGGAGTTTCACACCCGGCTCTGTGTGTGAAACACAAAACACCTGTGAGGGCAGAGCAGGGCTGGGGAAAGGGGCATCCGAGGTCCATTTCCCCATCCGAGGTCTCTGCCCAGTGTCCTGCTGACCCCGCGACCCGAGGTGACAACACACACACAGAGATCTATTTATAAATTTGTGAGGGGTTGTTTAAGCCCAGCACACAGCAAATACCTTTTAATTCAATTGGCTGAATCGACACAGGGAGATTATTAGTTTTCAGTAAGATTTGATTCAATTAATTAGCCTGAAAATATCAGCACAGCCAGGCGAGCAAAGAAAAACAGAGATAAATCCCTGCCACGGCGCTGCTTCATCTTTTAAAGGCAATTAACTCTTAGTTATTAGCTTTTAATTAGGGAATAATAATGACACCATTAATACAGTTTATTATACTTGTCAGCAGACAGCTGTTCCAAGCAGGCTCTGTTATCAGATCTTGGCTTTTGTCTGCTCCTTGCAGGGGAGGGAGGCAGAGCTGGGGGTCCCTGGTAAAGCCCCGGGCTGGTGCCTGTGGCAAGCACATTTCTCTCTCTCTCAAAATTTTTATAAAGGTGCACAGAGAGAAGTGAAAGAGAAAACAATTTCTATTTCTGCTCCTTGTTTTTCTCTTGTGGAATGTGTTTGGAGAATTGTTTACCTGGGGTGATCGCGTGGTTGGATCGTGGTGGATTGTTTGAGCCTGATGCCAATCGGATCCACCTGTGTCTGGGCTCTGGAGAACAGGGTCACGAGTTGTGAGGGAGTTAGAGATGATAGTTAGATGTTTTAGTATCCTCTTTTATATAGTATATTAATGTACCATAGCATAATTATAATAAAGAAATCATTCAGCCTTCTGAACTAAGTCAGACAGCATCATTCTTCCCACTGGGTTCACCAACATCTACAACAGGCTTCCCCTCCCAGTGCCCCAGGGAGGGATGGAGCAGAGCCTCAGCTCCCTGCCATCTCCAGGGGAGGCTCCCAGAGCCCCAGAGCTGTCACTGCGGGGTTAAAGCAGCTCTGCAGTGCTGCCCCCCTCCTGGGGCTCCTGGTGGCCACAGCAGCCCTGGCTGTGCCTCTGGCTCTGTCCTGGGTGGTCCCCGAGCCTTTCCAGGGCAGGGGACGCGGGAGCTGTGCCAAAGGTGCTGTCACACCTCAGCTCACTGTCGCTGTTGGACACGAAATGAGCACACAGAGCTTTGGTGCGTTCAAGAGAGAAAAAGAGCCAGTTTTATTTCTGATTTTGCAATATACAGAATTCCAAATGTGACCATGGATTGGAGGGTGAAACTGCCACCTCTCCAACCACACAGGTCAAACCAACAGTCCAACAATTCTCTCCTCCCACAAAGAAGAATGCAAAACAATCATTATTTACATGGACGGTGTGTGAGAACTCCAGTAGAAACATGTAAATATTATCAAAAGGCTAAAGAAGTTTTGTGAGAACTTTAAAGCTTTCAAAAAACTATAAAAGAACACTTAACACTTTTAAAAATCGGGGCAACAGCTCACAACAGCTGAGATGGACCCCAAACATTCACAACACCAAAAAGGTCCCTGGTTTATTTTAATCCCCCTCTTTGGGAGTGCCGAGCAGAGCAGAGCTGACTCGGAGTCAAACAATCACCTTAAAGAAATTAAACACTTGGAATAATTCTACCCATCCCTAATCTCATTCCAGGCCCATGTCCCTGTGCGCAGGCAGCTGCCAAGGATGCCAGAAACACCTTGGAATTCTCTTTCTTTTTGCCCCAAATTTATTGTGAAACTTCAAATCCTGCTGTAAGAGCAACAACCACGACCTTGGCAGTGGCCAAATACCTCAAGTTTTCATTTCTGTGT
This sequence comes from Anomalospiza imberbis, assembly GCF_031753505.1. Lineage (NCBI taxonomy): Eukaryota > Metazoa > Chordata > Aves > Passeriformes > Viduidae > Anomalospiza > Anomalospiza imberbis. The sequence goes on from NC_089707.1 coordinate 3,891,325, forward strand.
CTGCTGAGTCACCAAAAAAAAAAATCTCCAGAGGCCAGTGATTACACAGCAAACCACATTTCCCGTTATTTTTCCCATTATCCTGTTTCACTGTGTTCTAGCAGAGACTGGAAACCATTTCCAGGGCACAAGCCTGATTTCACTGTGGTTTTTTTTAATCCTTTATCACACAGGAATTAATCTTACCCCGAATTATGCACACAGGATGCTCCAACAACACAAAGACACAATGCCATAAATTTCCCCGATCTACTCTGCAGTTAATAAATCACCAAAACAAGTGTAAAATGTTCTGGTGGGTTCCACCACCTTGGTTTCAATTTGTTTTCCTTCTCTGGACTGGAGGAAGCCCTAAGGGAACCACCAGGAGCTCCTTGAACTGGCAGCCTGCTCGTGGAAGGAATTTTCTTCCTCCTCTCCCAACACGGTGCAGTCAAATCCTGAGGAAAGAAATGGAGTGGGAACAAAGCAGCTGGGAGAGCCCACTTGCAATTTTCTACAGGAAAGCAGAGCTGTTCAATTGAAAGCAAAGCTGTACAAAAGGAAAAACTTCCCCCACTGAGCACTGACATAAAAATAAGGAGGAGGAGGAGGATGGCAGGAGAAGAAGCAGATTATAACCATGGCCCTGGGAAGTGTGGCACAGAGAGGCTGCACTGCAGGAAAAGGAAAAGGGGAAAAAGGGAAAAGGGAAAAGGGAAAAGGGAAGAGGAAAAAGGGAAGAGGAAGAAGGGAAGAGGGAGAAGGGAACAGGGAAAAGAGGAAAGGGAAAAGAGGAAAGGGAAGAGGAAGAAGGGAAGAGGGAGAAGAGAAAAGGGGAAAAGGGAAAAGAGGGAAGGGGAAAGAGAAAAGGGGAAAAGGGAAAAAGGGGAAAGGGAAAAGGGAAAAGGGAAAAGAGAACAGGGAAAAAGGAAAAAGGGAAAAAGGAAAAGGGAACAGGGAAAAGGGAACAGGGAGAAGGGGAAAGGGAAATGGGAAAAGGGAAAATGGAAAATGGAAAAGAGAACAGGGAAAAAGGAAAAGGGAAAAGACAAAAGGGAGCATGGAAAAGACAAAAGGGAAAAGGGGAAAGGGAAAAGGGAAAAGGAAAAAGGAAAAAGAACATCAGTGCTGGGAAGCTGCAGCAGGACACGGCAGCTCCCGGGACAGGCTGATCCCTGTTCCCAGGCTGGCAGGTCCCAGGTGCAGGGCTGGAGGTGTTGTCACCTCTGTGCCACCCCTGTGCCACCCCTGTGCCACAGCAGCTCCCAGCCCAAGCTCCCTCTGCCCTCACACCCAGACTGAGCCCGAAACTCTTCCCATCTTGGTACAACCACAGGAACTTCTCAGCTCAGGGGTGGTTTTTGCTCAGCTGTATCCAGGTGTAAATCAGGAGTGGAAAACCAACAAAAAAATCGAATTTCAACAAGTTTTGTCTCTCATCGCATTCCACCCCTGCCATGGCAGGGACACCTTCCCCTGTCCCAGGCTGCTCCAAGCCCCATCCAGCCTGGCCTTGGACATTCCAGGGATCCAGGGGCAGCCCCAGCTGCTCTGGGCACCCTGTGCCAGGACCTGTCACTGCTGCTGCTCAGGGCAGAGCTCCACCAGGTCCATGTCACCTGCAGGTGCTTCACCACGTGGGTCTGAGCACAAACACCCGAAGCCTGGAAAAATCCCGAGGACACCTCTCACTTCTGAGAAAAACTGCAGGGAAATTTATTTGGACAAAATGGATTTAAGTGCTCGATTTGGGAGCATCACAGAAGTGAGAGAAATCACAGCATTTAACAAGCAGCCAATTGTCTCTAAGCTGAATTAGTGAAAAATGTGATGATAAATTGCTTCTGTAGCCCAGGCCCATCCCCAAGCAGAGGGATCTCACACAGTTGTGCTCAGGCAGATTTTTCACTTCGTGCTGACAAAAATCTCACACTAATCACCCAGCCCAGGCCACAAAGCTCCTGGATTGCAGTGTTAATTCCATGTTACAGCTGAATCCCAGATTAACCAGACACACCACGTCCCCAGCTCCAAGTGGCTCTGAGCTATTCAGGTGACACAGAGAAGGAAACCTCAGCTCTAAGCAGAGCCACGAGAAATCAGACTTGCACCAGAGCTCTTCTCCCACCTCGTGGCTTCTCCACAGAGAAAACTGCCCAGCAACCCTTCTGCATCCCAAATCAACTCAGATTCATCTCTTTAGTCAGGCAGATGAATCCCTGCTCCTCTCCAGGCAGCAGCATCTTGGCCTGGATCATGGGTAACTGACCATTCACTCCTAATCAAAGACAATTTGCTGCATTTTCCAGAGATGGCTCCGTTAAATGAAGCAGATGAGCAGTGGATCTGGCCATTTCTTTATTTTTAAACCCTGATCTGAGGCATAGGGGAGGGTATCACTCCTGTTTCAGACACAGGCTGGCTGTGAGCTCGTTTGCTAGGGGATATTAGCAGCTGGCATCTGAAATGGCAAAGCTGGGTTGGAGAGGTAAGCCAAAGTGAACTGTGCTGAAACAGAGCCAAAATCCTGTTTGTTCCACAGGAAAAATGGTTAAACTGTGGTCACTGTGTAATTCCAAACAGTATTTGCACAGTGACCTTTACATTTCCCCTGTTGGAAACCAAAAATTTAATTGTTTTGCTGCTCTCATGCAGAATAAATAACTCCCAGTGATTTTCTATTGGTGAGCAAGTAACCCAAGGACTTCTCTTCTTCTGCTACCAAAGCTGCCAAATAATTCTATGTCAACAGCTCCAGCTCATCTGAGTCTCAGGATTGTGCCAAAACTGCCTTTTTTCGTGTGCCTGTGCCAGCAGAGTCGTTCATGGGACGAGGAACAAAAGATGACCTGAAAGTGGGGCTGGAAATCAGGAACCCACAGGGGAATCTCTTCCCGGGAGCGCCAAGCAGTTTGTTCACTCTGTCCCTGTAACTTCGGGATCCCTGCAGGTCCCACCTGTGCCCTCGGACTCGGGCACTGCTCCAGTGTCAGGCTTGGACTCGCTGGTGTGAGCTCAGCCCGGGCCTCCTGGCGTTGCCATGTGTGGGAACCCAGCACATCCCTCTGGCTGCCCTGGCTGGCTCCAGACCCTGGCAGGGGGCTCAGGGACCTTGGCACCAAGTCAAAAACACCTGTGGCTTCCATTTTAGCCCATGGGAAAAGCTGCCAACTTTGTGTGAGGAATTACAAGCCACAGGGGTTTGAGTAGTGTGGTAGTTGAATTAACACAGGGTGGAAAAGTGGAATTTTGGGGCTTTTTAGAATGGGGTTCAGGGGACAAGATGGAGGGGTTTGGGCGTGTCCTGACCTCCTCCTATGTGTTGCTGTGATGGTGACACTTTTCTGTTGGTTTAAGGCACAGACACACTGCCCAACAGAAATGACAGACATTGGCACGTTACTGTAAACGTGGCACACGGAGTTTTTGGTATAAAATGTGAACACCGCCCTGAGGGCAGACAGAATGCCATGGCCGACCTGCTGGACAGAGCTCAGCAGGGCAGAGAGAGAATGTTCTGGATAAGGGAAATAAACAACCTGGAGAAGCCGACCCTGCGCATCCAGACTCCTCCTTTGGCTGCTCGGGCTGGGAAACGAGGACTTTTACACTCTCGGGGTCATCCCAACACCCAGACCCCAAGAGCCATGCCCGGGTCAGCAGAACCCCCTGGAGCCCCACAGCTCCCAGAGCAGCCCCGGGGAGCAGCAGAACCCGGGAATGCCCATCCCACCCTGATTCATCGGGCAGCTCCTGCCAGAGACATCTCCAAAATCACACAGCAGAGTTCAACCTCCAAAAGCTTGGTGGGTTTCAGTTCCTTTGTGGGCTTTTTGTGGGTGTAAATTCCAAGAGTTCCTCCCCACTGGACAATTCCTCAGGAAAACTAAAAAGCTGCAAAAGACTGGAAGTTGGAGATTTCTTTCACATAACCTGCAGCATCAGCCTCATCCTGCAAGAACTGGAGAGGAGTTTATCAAAAAGCTCTGGATGGGAAATTTAAGGTGTTTAAATGAAGTTTCAGGAAGATGCTGCTGTTTGAGGAGGTTCAACGACCTCCTGCTGCACAAGACTTTAAACTTAAGAAATGAAGAGACTTCAACCCCCCAAAAAGTGTCATTCTGAAATGCTCAACAGCTTTTAATTCATTTTGAACCTAGAGGCAGAGGAAAAAATAGGCAAAAAATACATCACAGCCTTAATCTAGGGGGAGAAAGAAAAAAAAAAATCATTGTTTTTATAGCACATAATCAGACACAAATATATTTCACTGGAGGAAGGGGTAGGAATGTGCATTTCCTATTTCTTTTTCAACAGGCTGATGCCCAGAGGCCATCAGTATGGCCACTATCCTGAATCTGCACAAGTCATTCCTAAACCAAAAAGAGGGATTTTAAAAGTCAACAAAAAGAGAGAAAAGCCTTGTACCAAGGGCGGGCATTCGACAGTTCCAGGTTCATGTTTCAACATAACTCAGCATCTGAATATGGGGTGAGGAAACACACTTCTGTTTTTACAATATAAATAGTATTTGGGAAAGGTACTACATATGGATACAGCTATTGCAGGACTCGAACATGCAGAGGAAATTCCCCGTCGCTCACAACCACTCATCCCATCCCACCCTTCCCTTCCCTCCCACCTCCAAAAAAATTCCTCTGCTGGTTAAATTTCTCTTTCAATGGTTTTAAATATTTCTCCCGTGGCCTGGCAACATTCTTAGTCTTTTACACAGCAAGTTTTCTACTTAATCACATTTCAACCGACAGGAGACAGCTCTGTAGGAGGAACAACCGAGGCTCGGGAGAACCTTGCCATTTTTTTCAAACTTTTATTAGTCTCAGTTTGGTTTTATTCGTGGAGACATCTACTGAAAACGTCAAAAACTCAGAAATAAAATAAAAAAAACCAAAAGCAGAACCCTGTTTCCAAGGTCTTACAACCAGGCACGCGCAGCCACGCACACAAAAAGGACCCGTAGCAGAGGCAGGAGAAAGGAAGAGACCTCCAATCCTCAAGGGAGAACAAAACCAAAGTAAAAAAAGAATTAAATTGCTTTATTCTATCTCCACTCTTTCACTAGGACAGTTTAATACCCACGGAGTCTCTTAAGATGCTAATCTACCATCTGCTAGCCCACAAATCCTTCCCACTTATTCCCTTAAAGATCCAGCCAGAGCGTTGCTTAACAGCCTCTCCCCTGGAACAACGACCACCTTGGAAAGGGGCTTAAAAATAAGAATATAAACAAGAATATTGTCTCTCTCCATCCAGTAATTTCAGGGAATTAAGTGGAAAAGATTGCAGTGCAGCATTCCAGGTTGCTTGCTGGCCCGGCCGGGGCGTGGAGGGAGGGGAAGGTCTGGGTGCTCCCTCCTCTCCCCCCTGCACCTGAACCTTCCCAGCTCTGCCACGGCCCCTTCCAGCTCGGGACCAGCACTGCCTTGTTCTGTTCTCTCCCTCTGAACTGACTGAGGTCCTCCAAAGAGAGTGGAAGACTTTCCAGTGGCTTCGGCAGGGTTTGGATCAGGCTCTTTCCCAAGCACTGCTCCACATCAGCTCTTCAGCCTGAGGCGACTTCCAAACGTCCAGGTGGGAGCTGCCCACTCAACACTTCAGGGTTGGGGTTTGCCTTTAATGCTCCTTCAATCCTCAGTGAGCTGAGTCCAATCAAAGGCAGGGCTTGCACTCTTCTTCCCCAGGAGTAACTCACAGGCTCAGTCTTTACTTAAGGAAAGGATGTCACGACAATCAGATGTTTGAGGAATTTCTTCTTTAATAGGATAAAAGAAAAACATACAAACACCTCCCAAGCTTCTGTCATGGAATGATTCTCACACTGTAAGGAGCACAACTCAAAAAAAAAAAAATTAGAAAATAAAGAGACAAAGGAAAGAGAAAGGAGAAGTGCTAAGGGAGAAGTGCCGGGGAGCCTCTCACCGCAGCAGACGGGGCAGCTCGTGGGGAGCTAACACAAGCAGCAACAGAACACTTGCCAAACCAGGGTGGCACACTGGAACTCAAAGCCATGCTGATCCTGAACTAGAAAGCAACCGTGATGGCAAAGATGGGGAAGGAAGATGACAGGAATGACCCAAACCTGGCCATTTCTTCCCTAAGCCCCTCCCCGGTGACGTGGCAGCGATGCCAACATCCATCCCAGGGCTTTCAGAGAGCCAATGGCAGAAACATCCCAGCGGAGAACATTTCTTCCCCCACCTTCCCCAGCTTACAAAGATAGTGTTTCTTTACAAAAGAAGAACCCAGAACATTCCAGGACATCTGCTCTTGCTCTCCCTCTCCCCGCTGTAACATCAGTCACAATTCATTTGGGGGCGAGGGGGGAGGATTTAATTTATTTTCTGTTTTAAAGCCATAATCTAGAAAAATGTTTTGTGGAAACTTTCATTTTCCTATTTTTGCTTGCTTTTTTTTTTAATAATGCTCATTCATAGAAAACTTCACAAAGGTGACGTCTATGTACAGAAAACACGATTCCAAAGGCTGCTTCAGTAGTCAATGTAATAGCACCTTGAAAGACAAAAGTTTGACAGATTTGAAAAAGTCATTTTGTTAAATTTTAACCCTTTCCTCATAAAAAAGAACCAGTCACAAAGCTCCATCTGTAGAAACTCTTCCAAAGTCTCCGTGTGAAAAGCTGAAGGGTTTCCAAGATCCCCAGCTCTTGGTCAGTAACTCCTGGCAAGGTCGAGGTAGCAGCCAGACAAGGATTTCCTGCAGTCCAAACCAAGAGGAGATGAAAGAAATTCACAGCAGACTATTGCACAGGGCTGGTCTTCCATTCCACAGTTTCCTAATTATTTTTCCACTAACTCAAAAAGGGTTAATTGAATATTTTCAATGAATCCTGGTTAAAACATGTTGCTCTGAGTCCCAGGCTGGTACTGTGTCTGCAACAGGCTCTCCATAAAGGCCAGGTAATCTGGGGTCTGTCCATATTCTTCAGGATTTCTTGGATTCCCCAGCCGGGGACGCTTGGCTGCTCTCACTTCATCTCCTGAAAATACATCTTCCTGAGGGGCCCCAGTGCTGAGGGACTGCAGGAGACACAAAACAACCATTAGGGGCACAGCAGGAAAACAGGAGAGACCCACAGTCCCCTTGGGCTGGGAACAACCTGGGCATTCTCCAGCCCCATCACCTGGTAAAAGGAAATGGCTTTAAAGGGTAAAGCACCAGGTCTGAAAACAGCCAGCAGGTCTGGAACCGAAAAAAAAAAGCTAGGAAATAAATCCCTCATCTTTTCTAGGCTCTGTAATTCCACTGTATGCACTTAAAGACAGCCTGATCTTGTAGATTAAGAGATTTGTAGGTAAGAGCCACACTCTAAATCTCCAGTTTGGTGAGAAAAGGGGGTTTGGTCTCAAGGTGATAATCAGTTCTCCAGAAACCCCCGAGCTGCAGCCCAGCTCACCTCACACTTGGACAGGATGACTCCATATAACTGAATTCATATGGTGTAAAATGATCTGAACATAATCTTTTAACCAGAGAAAATAAAACTCTGAGCTGAACACGTGCAAGGGGAAATCATTTCTGTGCCTCTCAAGCATCCATGGCCAGGATTTCTTCCACTCTGTGTATTTTGGGAATGACAAGCAGTTTTACAGCCACAGAAATCGGAGGCTGCATTCACCTAATGTCTAAAAAATACATGAAGAAAATGTGAAGGGGTTCTGCAAGCTGCAGCTGGTTTATTGTTTGCTTTTTTGGTACCCACCAGGCGAGACTTGACTCTCTTGGGAAGCTCTTCCTCCAAGGTATAAATATCCCCACGCTTTACCATTAGCTGAGAGCCATCTTCAAACTCCACCTGTAGGGAAGCAGAAGATGAACTCAGAGCCAGCCTGTGCCACACCTGGGCCCTCCAGGAACACCCAGCAAGCATCAGGGGCTCAGCTCCCATGGATGTCTCCAGGGCTGCTGTGGAATGAGCACTCCCAAGCTCTGGTGAGGATGCTGAGCCCAAAAAGTGCTGCTTTCAGTGCTGTTCAGGCACCTCTGCCTTATCCAAGTGGATTCATTCAGCTCTCCATGAATCCTAAAATATCTGTACTCCAGCTGGCCCAGCACCTCACATTTCTACTGATTTTTGATTCATATTCTGAAAAAAGCAGCTTTTCACTTATAATGAAAGCAGCCCTCTATTCAGGCCAATATGGTAATAAGAATTTCTTTCATCTTAAACAAAGCATTTTCACAGGTCACAAGGAAACAATTCCAGCTACTAAAGTACATTTGTATTTCAACCAGCAGAAATAGTCAGCCAGGTACAAAAAACTCCTCCCATGAAACTCTTTTTGCTAAGCACTGATTATATAATGAATTATGCATCAGATGTTCCAGGGATGTTTATTCATGGAAACGTGCACAGCAAAATGTTAAAACTATTAAAAGTTTTTAAGGGATTCTTATTTCCTTTGCCCAAGACTTTAATACACTTTTCTGCATAAAGCAGAAGGACACAGAGCACAGTTTAATAGGGGTGTCAAGTTCAGGCTAGACAAACTCAGAGGAAATAAATCATCTGCTCCCAATATCTCCTCCTGCTCTGCCCAGCTCCAGCAGCCCATCCCTGGGCTGCTCAGCTCTCCCATCCTGGAGCACACCCCAGGGATCCCTCTGCCACACTCACCTGGTAAATCTGACTGATCTGGGCTGCAATGAACTTGGCCTTGTAGATGATCCCATCCGTCCACTGCAGCTGCACCAGCTCCCCCTCCGGAGGGGGCCCCATCCGGATGCAGTCCCTGCTCTGAGGACAGAGAGAGAGGGGTCAGAAACACAACTCCACCAGAGCTCAGGAGCCAGAGGTGTGCTAAAATCACATGGTAATGAGCAATAAGGTACATTTCTGCACTTGTGATTAATTGTGGGCATCTCAAACAAAACCAGCCTGAGAGACCAGCAATCGACTCTGGCAGCTCCTTCTGCTGCCAACACCAGTTCATGGACATTTCTCATTACAAATCCCACAACATCACATCTCCTGTATCTCAAAAACAAGCAGGACAACTCAGTGAATCAGTGGCACGATCAGGAAGGCAATGCATGAGCTGACAAATCAGCCTCTTCTAGACATTCTCTCTATTAAGTGAATTCCCTGTTTTGAACCAGAAGTGCTTACGAACAATCTGCTTCCCCCATGAATCACACTTGTCAGTTGAAAAATAAGATTATTCAACCACAAAACAAATAGGATGAAATTTAGAACAAACACTGCTTTCTGTGAAGTCATCTGCATTCAGCAAGATCACATCTTTGTAAAGCAACCAAAAAATAAATGAGACAATGTCAGAAACAAGATCTGTCATGAAGAGCGGGATGAGATTTTCTAGGCAAGCAGCAACTTAAAAATTAAAATGAAAAAGTTGAGTTTTGCTTTGCTGTTCCACCCCAAGGCACAGATCACAGTTTGTACACTGCCTGTGACACAGCAGTGTCCCCAGAGCTGCCTTACAATGATGCTCTCGGGGTAAACGTTGTCACTGTAGGAGCCATCGTCGAAGTTCACTTCGTAGAAGGTCTGGGTGCTGGTGCCGATGACCCTGCAGCGATAGTAGAGCCCGTTCCTGTTCTTGGTGATCACTGTCTGCCCCAGGGCCACCTCCCTCCGGAACGGGACCTGCAGGGACACAGCAGGATCAGCTGCCAGCCACAACTGCAAAAGCTGGAATGGTTTGGGTGAGGAGGACCTTAAAGTCCATCCAGTCCCACTCCTGCCACGGCAGGGACACCTCCCACACTCCCAGGGTGCTCCAAGCCCTGTCCAACCTGGCCTTGGACGCTTCCAGGGATCCAGGGGCAGCCACAGCTGCTCTGAGCACCCCCTGCCAGTGTTCTACACTCTTCACAGCTAGGAATTCCTTCCCAATATCCCACCCAAAGCAGCCCTCTTGCAGATTAAAGCCATCCCCAACAATGGCTCCCTGGACAACCCTTCTGCATTAAAAGCACAAAACGTTTTGAGCCAGCACAAGCAGGGAGAAACTATTTTTGAAAACCCCAAAAACCAAGCAACACAACAAAACTCCAAATCCCCCAATCCAACCACCAGCACAGAAGCCCCAATCCCAGCCCAAAACCTACGTTCTGGTTTGCTTTGTGCTTGAAGCAGGTGATGGACACGACGTAGGGCCAGTCGTCAGGCTCCATGGGCACGCCGGCCGCGTGCGCGCACGTCACGTGGAAGGACGTGGAGCAGTGCTCGTAGGAGCACTGGACACAGGCCCCTGACACCTTCTTCATCCTCTTCCTGCAGTACACACACCTCTGCAAGGGAACACAGCTGGAGTCACACCCAGCTCTGCAGGGGAGCACAGCTGGAGTCACCTCTGCAAGGGAACACAGCTGGAGTCACACCCAGCTCTGCAGGGGAGCACAGCTGGAGTCACACCCAGCTCTGCAGGGAAACACAGCTGGAGTCACCTCTGCAAAGGAGCACAGCTGGAATTGCACCCAGCTCTGCAAGGGAACACAGCTGGAGTCACACCCAGCTCTGCAGGGGAGCACAGCTGGAGTCACCTCTGCAAGGGAACACAGCTGGAGTCACACCCAGCTCTGCAAGGGAGCACAGCTGGAGTCACACCCAGCTCTGCAGGGGAGCACAGCTGGAGTCACACCCAGCTCTGCAGGGGAGCACAGCTGGAATTGCACCCAGCTCTGCATGGGAGCACAGCTGGAGTCACACCCAGCTCTGCAAGGGAGCACAGCTGGAATCACACCCAGCTCTGCAGGGAAACACAGCTGGAGTCACACCCAGCTCTGCAGGGGAGCACAGCTGGAATTGCACCCAGCTCTGCAAGGGAGCACAGCTGGAGTCACACCCAGCTCTGCAAGGGAACACAGCTGGAGTCACACCCAGCTCTGCAAGGGAACACAGCTGGAGTCACACCCAGCTCTGCCAGGGAGCACAGCTGGAGTCACACCCAGCTCTGCAAGGGAACACAGCTGGAATCACACCCAGCTCTGCCAGGGAACACAGCTGGAGTCACACCCAGCTCTGCAGGGGAACACAGCTGGAGTCACACCCAGCTCTGCAAAGGAGCACAGCTGGAGTCACACCCAGCTCTGCAAGGGAGCACAGCTGGAGTTACACCCAGCTCTGCAAGGGAGCACACTTGGGGCTCACACCCAGCTCTGCAGGGGAGCACACCCAGAGCTCAGATCACTGCTGGAGCCCTGCAGAGACCCCACAGCCCCCACGGGACGTGGCACACAGCACAGAGCCCGTGGCTGCAGTGCCACAGCCAAAGTGCCCTTCTGTGCCAAGGGGTCAGGCCCACACGGCCAGGACTGTCTGTGTGCACCCACTCAGGATCTCTGCAAGCCAAGAAACTCCAGCAGACATTGTCATTCCCTACCTCAGCACTCCCGTGGCCATGCCAGCACCCCCAGTCACTCAGCCCTGCAGAGCCACGCTGGGCACAGACAGACTGGACTCCAGTTTGGACTGGGCTCACTGGAACCAGGCAAACACCCACCAGTGGTACCAGAGAACTGCTGCCCCCTCACCCTCCTCACAAAAACAGTGCACCTACACTTCATTAATTCCAACAGCAGCTGGATCCTCCCAGGTGCACTGCTGGAAAATAACATTTCCATTTTTCTGAAAGAACAGAATGCAGTAACTGGGTGGCAATTTGCTCGATTATATTTAATGGGACATTGTATTGATCAGATCTCATGGAATATAAAATCATAAAATGGAACAAAAATACTGTGTGTTTATTTTAGATGCATAAGCATATCAACCATAAATATTTTATTGGCATCCATGTCAGATGAGCCACTGTAGATAATTCAGTCAGTTTTGCAAACAAAAGAAATAAACACATTGTATGAAAAAAAACCCAAAATTATGGGGGAAAAAGGTCTGAAATCTTGGAGACATTTTCACACTCATTTTCTGCAAAGCAGATCCAGTTATAAGGTAAATCGATAGGTGTGACTGCTTTAGAAAGAAATTACATTTTCTCAAAGCTAAAAATCCTGAGCCTGATGGCACTGACAGTGAGCAGGAGCTGTAGTGGGAACAAGACAAAGTTTCTCACTCCCTATAACAGCACCAATTCTTGTTTCCAGCCCCTCAGAAATACAGAATAGGAGATTTTGGGAATCCCAGTCTAAAGAATGGATGCTTGCATAATGTTTCCAGGGATCCATTTGGAAACACCACTCAGTTTTTTAACATTTCCAGGAATCTGTCACTGATCAGCAAATCCCAAAATGCTTTGTGCTGGAAGGACCTTAAAGCTCATCCCACTTATCCAGCCCCATCCAACCTGGCCTTGGACACTTCCAGGGATGGGGCAGCTTCTTTACCTTATCCAAGGCTGGGACAAGGCAAATCAGGGCAAAATTAATATCACACACACGAGACAAATGTGCCTTTCATGATTAAAATGAACAAAAGATGTCCCTGACCATGGCAGGGGGTGGAACTCCAAAACCTTCAAGGTTCCATCCAACCCAAACCATTCTGGGATTCTGTGATTTCTTCTCCAGGAATACTTCTCTTCCTTGAAAGCAAAAGATGCCAAAGAACAGATTTGTTCTTCCTTATTCCTGTGCAACACCCCACTCCCTGCCTGGGCTCTGCCCCACATTTATATGAAATAAGTCCCATTCCTTCCTATGAATTAACTGAAGGCAGTTTGTTTACACCAAAGATTAATTTGGCCTTTTTACACAAACGCACAAAAGCCAGGAAATTCAAAGCCAGAGCCTGAGTGCTGCCAGAACGTGGGTTTAGCCTTTAATAAGCTGAGCCTTTATCACTCTGCAAACCATGTTCCAGAGGCTGATAAGCACCAGGAAAGTGCACAGCAGGACTGAGGGGAGTCAATAGCACAGATGCCTTCATTAACCTGTCGATGTCCCCTTGTCCCAGCAGTAGGGACAGCTGCTGACACACAGGGGGCCTGGGGAGCATTAACCCTCCCAGGGCAGGAATCTGCCCCTCCTGATGCCAGCAGGACTCTGCCAAGCCAGGATTAGCACACAGCCAGTGCCACCCTGTGCCCACACAAACTCCCTGTGACAGGCACAAAAGCTGCAGCAAAGGGATGTTCAGAGCAAATATAATCAAAAGATAAATGTGAGTGACAGTGAGCCTGATGTGTAAGGAGTGATGGAGGAACTGACAATTTTTGGCTGTGAGGGTGGTAAAACACTGGCACAGGGTGCCCAGAGAAGCTGTGGCTGCTCCATCCCTGGGAGGCCGGACACTTGGAGCAGCCTGGGACGGTGGAAGGTGTCCCTGCCCATGGCAGGAGTGGCACTGGGTGGGATTTAAGGTCCCTTCAAACCCAAACCAGTCTGGGATTGTATGAAAATGCAGATCTGGAAGTGTGAGAGATGGGATGGACAGAAATACCAGTGCCAAGTGCTGTGGGAGAGCTGCACATGGAGATTTAAAGGCATTTTCTGTGGGAGGGAAAAGAGTCCAAAGCACAGGAGAGAAATCTTCGGAATAAACGCACACCAGAGTCAGGTCACTGCTGAGAGTAAGAAATGGGCTGTCTGCTGCATGATGAACACTGCAATTCATTTACTCCACTGAGGAATGACAGCTAATTATTCCAAATTTCCACGTCATAAATAATTTACGTGCACAGGCCTGTAATGTGCCATCAATCTGGGAGCAGGAAACTGCAGTCCTGAAAATGGTGCCATACCCACAAAAGGACTGAAAAGTCTGTGCTTGCACAGGGAGACCTGGTCCATGCTTAGAGAACAGGATATACCTTTCACCAGATCACTGCCACTCCTTGGTACCTCAGCCCTCATCACAGGAACTTAAAACAATAAAAACATATTAAAAATCAAATTGTAACCATGGATAACCCCTACCCTCTCTCTCCTCCACTGCCCTCATCTATTTACATCAACTGTCCTCATCCTTCACATCACTCCTCCTCTCCTTTTCCATCTTTTCCAGCCACAAAGGCCATCTTCCCAATTTTATCAAATACTGCACCAAGTCCATCGTTGCCAAAGTCAGGAGCTCCAATGCCATCACCTTTTAGTCACCCTCAGTTTATCTTCCTAACTGCAGCTGCTCACCTCCAAAGCACTCAGCCCCCAGCTCCTCCACTGACTCCCCACATGCTCCAGGAATTACCTGCAAATTCCCACAAAGAATCCTAAAACTCCCCACCATGGCTCATGAGTCCCTGCACACAATCTTATCCAATTTACACTCCCTTTGTACCTCACACCCCAAACCAAAGCCTCTGCATTCTGCCATCCAAATTAATTATTTCATCCTTACCTAACTGATAACTCTAAAACTTTCCAAGTGAAGGGCTTAAAGCCAGGCTTTGACATTTGAGCTACAAGCCAGGCTCTGGCTAACAGCAGCATAAGGAATATGTGCCTGTAAATTCCAACACTGGCCTGTGTAAGTCGAGGCACTTGGAGCAAAAATTCTCCAGAATTCCTGAGAAAGGAAGAAAACACGAGGTGCAAATGGAATGCAACAAACAAAATTTCTTTCCAGAGCTCCAGCAGCATTTGGACAACACTCTCAGGGTGGGATTGTTGGGGTATCTGTGCAGGGCCAGGAGTTGGACTGATGGTCTTTAGGGACCCTCCCAACTCAGGATATTCTAGGATTCTATGAAACTTTGCAGTTTTAATTGAGGAATGAAGGAGAAATGGGTGCAGTGGGTCCGTGCAGAGGTTCTGGAAGGCACAGGCTCTGCTTTGGAGCAGAGCAAAACAACAGAGTCAGACACACACAGACACTGCCCTGACCCTGCAGGACTGCCAGGCAGCCAAGGAAGGGTTAAAGAATTAAGTCATGTTTCCTTGAGAGGCTCCATTAAGCAATACAAGTGAGTGTTGTGTAAAAGGATTTTAAGTTCAGCGTTACAAGTGCTGGTAATGAAGAGGATGCACGTTGCAAGTGTCAGCTGATCCATAAAGAACCACCGCTGCAAGATTTATCACCCTGGCACTGCGCTGCCCCATCACTCCTGCTGAATAATGAATGCTTTTTACATTCACATTTGTGTACAAAACCCATTTGCACAACAGAGAAATAACTCTGGAAGCAGGGATAGGTTCCTCCTAATCTCTCACCCGGGCTCGCTGCACTAAGTAGCAGCTCTGTTAACGAATCCATCAGCACCAACCCATCTATCACTGCTCCAGCACCTTCCCCATCCCACACTGTGTCACCCAGCTGACTTCTGTACCAAAAAAGCAGCAAAAGCACAATTTATTTTGCAATAACACACTATAGTGATGGAGCATTAACTAACATTAAGATAAATTGCTCTGAGCTAATGAATCGTCCATTACTAATCCCTCGGATGAGGCCACACAGCTAAATAACAACTTGGAGCTGGGCTTGTATTAAAATCCTTGCAGTCTTGCCTTGCAGTCAGGGTCACAGGAATGTTTATTCATTTCTACAAGAGATTTCTTGATAGAAAAAGAGAAATGCTGTAAGGAAAGGTGAATTAAGAGATGAACGAGTCAGATTCTCTCTAGTCACCACGTCCCTCTGCACTGCTGCTGTGCAGTACTCAGAGTAAACGGAGCTTTCAGGCCCTTTACACCTGACTGCAGGTGGGAAGGAGTCCCAGACTCTGCCCAGGGTACGCCACACACCCAGAGAGTACAGGCACATCTGGAAATCAGAGCTGGTTGTGTGTCAAAGCACTGACAGAGCTCAGCAGACACAAACGATGCGGCTTTTGTTTGGAAATGAGAGCGAGATCACCTCCAACCTCAGCTGCTTCACGAACCCACACAATGATTTTCTGTCCAGGTACATCTTTTCCCTTTGCCTCTTGTTCCCAAACACTGCCCCAGTGAAAGACACCCACCAGTTTCCACCTCTGCTCGGGGATGGCGCTGATATCCACAGGATGACGCTCTATGACATTGAGGAAACGCGCCTCGGGGACAGCAATAGCACAGATTACGTGGACCCACCTGGGGAGCAAAGTGAAGACACAAATCAGGGCCTGCCATCATTTGAATGAAATGCTCAGGAGGGCAGTTAGCATTTCCCTGCCTCCCTCAGCATCGAAGCACATTTCCTGGGGTTGGCAGCCTTGGCAACGCTCCCAATTGACTGTTAATCAGGGTGGCACAAGGTAAATGTCTCGGGAACAACAGAGATCAACCTTCTTCTACACCTGATATTGCACAGTGCTAAACATTGTCTGAGAAGACTTTTCTCTGAGAAACAACCACATTCAGCAGGAGTTCAGAAGCTCTGCTGTCGAGCAGCCTGGTGCAGTGTAGGGCAGCACAGTCACTTGGGCTCATCCTGCCAAGTCAACAAGGAGCAGTTCCTCCAGAACCCCAAAACTTGCTGCTACCCTGAGCATTAAGAACAAATTCACAAGACAATGAGATAAGGTGCAGTATGGAAGGAAAACACACTCAGAACCAGCACTCACCGGCCATCAGTGGTCATCTGGAGAGCTCCTCCCCTGAGATTGCACAGGCAACATTCCTGCGGGAACACAACTCCTTCAGCACGCGACCCAAAAGCTCTGCCAGGCTGTTCATCCTCCCCAGAAAGTGACTACACCCCACCTGGGATGTCAAAGGCAACGTGAATCCTCCCACCACCCATGTGTGTTAGGCAGTGAGTGATGCCAGCAGTGCCAGTGGGAAGGGTGCTGTGTGCAGTCCTTACCGCTGCCCAGGCGCCGGCCGAGCACCGCGAGCACGACCAGCTCTCGTTCACCAGCTCCGGGCGTATCCCGTAACAGCCTGCAACAAACAGAGCCACAGCCTCGTCAGAGCAGGCCTTTCACAGCACTTCTTAGTTTGACTCCATGATTTTTCAGTTCAGAAGCAACTTTGAGAGCGTTTGAGGAACTGTATTCCACAGGCTCCGACAAAATCGGAATTGGGACCAGCAGGTCTGATAACAAACAAACCAAGACCCCCCACCACAGGTAACCCTCACGTTTGTTTTTCACTTTTCTAAGGACTACAACAGCAAGACTCGGTTTCTTTAGGCAGGAACTGGGCTCCAAGGTGATGCCACCACTGCTGGAGTGCACTCACACATCCAAACAGGGAAGGGCGTTGAATTTTGGCAAGGTTGAAGCAGCTACTTTTGCTGTGTGGTGTTATGAGGAAGGACAAGCCTAATAATACTGCAAGGAAATTAAATACCTGCATTCCACATGGTTAACAGTATTTAATTTATGGTTATAGGAAGTGTTAAAAACATTTCATTTTACAGAGCATCAATTACTGTTACATGCAAGCACCAAATCCTCCTACAACAACACTAAAATAGTAAAGTGGTATTATGCCCATTATAAAGACAGGGAAATAAGAACAAAAAAAGTCCTCAAAATGCTATAAAAGGCACTGAGGTTTGTCACTGAAACAACAGAGAAAAGACACAAATACAGTTTTGGAAAAGTAGATCTATGTGATTCCTGCAAGCTTGTAAAGTGAGTGGAAAATTGAAGATAAGCATCTCAACTAACACACAGCTCGTTCCACCCAGCCTCTATCCCTCCTAAAAAAATCTCATCCAGCCTTCACCTCTCCTAACAAACTGAACAGAAAATTTCAGCTGGGAACAACAATCTCAAATTACTGAATTAAACTTAAAAGAAGACATTCAGAAAGTACTGGGATTGCTACCACAGCCTGATTTATAAATATCATCCACTTAACCAGATAAACAGCATGTCAAAAAAAGTCAATACTATGGATCTGCAGCTGCTCTCCACTTCTCAGGTCTCTTTTCATCATATGGCAAATCAGGGCAGCAAATTCCACCCAGGCCTAGAACAGGGACAGGGGTGTTCAGTCCAAAATTGAGCTGAGGGAGAGCCAGACTCTGAGCACAGCCTCAAGCTGCACCAGGGGAGGTTTAGATTGAAAAAGGTTTAGAGGAAAAATGTCTTCATGGAAAGGGTTGTAAAGCACTGGAACAGCCTGCCCAGGGCAGAGGTGGAATCACCATCTCTGGAAGTGTTCAAAACATTCATGGATGTGGCATCTGGGGACATGGCTACTGGTGGGCAGGGTGGTGATGCTGGGCTGACATCTGGCCTCAAAGGTTTTTTCCAACCTCAGTGATTGTGTAAGGGCAGAACAGTCCCATTTACTGAACCCCAGGTTGTCCCATAAGGATAATCCAAGAAAAATATGCTTTTTTAATGGATTTTGTCAGTGCCTCAAAAGTCCAGAAACCTTCCCAAACCTTCCCCTCTCTGTAGGGCCTGGCTGTTGGAACCCAGCACAGTTTGAGAGGGCACTTCCCAAGAACACACAGGCTGCCAGCTGGTTTTAGTCAGCCAAAATACATCTCACCACTGCAATCCTGCAATAAAAGCAAATGGATTCTCTGCAGCAAAGTCAAAGGGATGTCACAGAGCACAAGGAAACAACCAGGCACTGGAGCCTCCATCAGATTTAACACCTGTCCTGTCCTACCCTCAAGGGGAGAGTACAGCCAAAATATAAAACTGAGTCTCTCTAAAAAAAGATGGATCTCAGGTCTGAGCCTGCAGATTAAGATCATCTTGTCCATACCCCTCTGTCCTTAAACAGAACTTGGCCACAGAAACCATCCTGATAGACTGGACTATTGCAGGCCTAAGGATGGACAAGATGCAGCAGCCCTGAATTGTGAAGGCAGGATGAAATCTTCCTCCTCACACGCACTCTGCATCCCATGGCCTGATTAGCCAGAAATGACCATAATCGAGGATTCAGCACAGAAACAAAAGTTCCCTTCCAGTTCCCCAGCCCTGCCGAGCTGCATGGGGACCTGCAGACTCTAAAACTGGAACAACAAAAGTAATTCCAGCTGATGCAAGTCAAATAAGATTCCCCATCTGTCAAGATCAAACAGCTGAACAGTAATTCGTCACAAATGTTAACTGGAGCCTGTACAATCTCCACGAAGGTACACTCCACCAGGATTAATCAGATCTTCTTTTAGACATAACTATCAGGGAAGCAAACAGACATATGTTCCCTTTTGTAATCAAGTGCCATTACTACAAACACTATCAGAGACACTAATAAAATAGATCTCAAACTACTCCATAATCTCTGCTGCATGCAGGAACAATATAGCCTCCCCCAGCAGAACAATATTGGAACGAAATATGTGAGAGAAAAGAGTGCAATAAAGCCTTTGAGTTCTGCTTTATTACAAAAAAATGAAAGGTATCAAAAGAAAGAATCTTTTCTGTGAGACAGAGAAGAATCAGCCAACAAAATAAGCAGTAAAAAGAATATTGGTGTGTATTTTTAAGATCAGTGACTGCCAAGATGGACTTGAATACACAGATGTGCTTTGAAAGGTTCCCTGCCCATGGCAGGGGATGGGAACTGGATGAGCTTTAAGGTGCTTCCAACACAAACCTTTCTGGGATTCCTGATATCCTTGTACCAAGAAACATAAAAATGGGAGTGACAGGATACAAACCTGCCGAGAAGGAACTCAAATACAGCAACACACAGACTCCTGAGTCTCTCAGGACCCGAAGGCTTTGGGGAAGGTGAAACACTCACTAGCATGAACCTGCAGGCAGCATTTGGCACAGGATATCAAGGGACTGGTTCCATCCTCTCCAATGTAGGAATTTGAAGGAAGGGGCTCGGTGTTTTCTCCACTTGAGGTAAAGCACATCTCTGGGATCAGGGGCTTGGTCTTCTGCCCACACTTGGAAAGGTGCACGAACGAGGACGGCTCCCCTGTGGAGATGGGGGCAGCTTCCTTCTCCACCTGTGAGGACTGCAGAGAAAACCCCATCACTGGAACCACCTCTTCCTGGCCATGGTTTTCACTTTCCACTCTGAGCACTCCCCTTGCAAAAAAGTCACTCAACACCTGACACCCAAAAACGGCCTAAAATCCTGATTTCCCCCCCTTGCTTCTCCCCCTCTTCCTCGGGCATCGACTGGGATCTGTAATTTGTTGTGGAAGCTCAAAGAAGCATTAGAATAATGAACAGCTTTTCCTGGTTTTCTTCTGCAAAAATCTAAATTCCTAAATTGCAGCTGAAAACACCAAGGAAAAATAAAAAGGAAAACATTGCTAAAAGCAAAGCCTTCCCTCCCCCTCTCCCATCCCCTTGGCATCCTTCCCTACTTTTCCTGCAAGAAGTTCTCCTGAAGGACATCTCAAGGTTTCTGGTAGCAGACAGGGTTAAAAGCAATGAATAAAACCAGCTCAGCTGCACCCAGTTTTCCTCACAACAGCCAGCAATCGGAACAGATATTTTATTTTCAGTCTGTATAATAAATCAAGGGATTTTATTGAAGGGGGAGGTGGGTTCTGCTTTCCTCAGGAAAAGCTTCCAACACAGCTACAAGTATCTAAGGCACGAATTCCTGGTGGGCACACAAAGCCAGATTTGGCTTTATGTGAGAACAAATCAATGCACAACTGCACAAATAACTAATTCATCTGATGAATTTTGCCTTTCTGCTCATAACATCTCCCAAAGCATATTGGTAGTTTCCAAAAAAAGGTGATAGATGTGCTTACTCAGTAAATTTTTATTTTGTGGCTTGTTTGCATAAATTCAGCAAGTCAGGCCTGTATGGAAACAGGAGCCTGGTGTGACTTTTCTCTGCATGGAACTGTGTTTGCAAAGCTCTTTCAGTGTGATTTCAAAATGAACACTGAGCAAGCCAGAGAAGCCAGGAAAGATAACAAAAAAGGCTCCAGCCACTGCCAAATCCAAACACATTTCTTTGGTGTGCAAATTTGTATGGGTTTGTCTGTATCAGAAATGTCTGCATCCTAACTCACCCATCTGAGCAGTGTCAGAGGTTTAAATGAGACATTAGAGAAAATCTCTTCATGGAAGGTGTGGTCAGGCAATGGCACAGGCTGCCCAGGGAACTGGTGGAGTCACTATCCCAAAAAAAAACACATGGATAACAGAGTGGGGGACATGGCTTTAGGGTGAACACAGTGGTGGGGGAGTGATAGCTGGACTTGATCCTAGAGGTCTTTTCCAACCTTAATGATTCCCTGTCTCTGTGATGAGGAATTACCTGGTTATAGGGGTAGAAGAGGGTGCAGACAGCACAGTATGGCTCACTCAGGGCAGCAGCTGCATTGAACTTCCTTTCAGCTGGGAAATTAAGTGCTTTGTTCTTCCACTGGAAGGAAAGTAAAGATTTCAAAGCCTCTGGATCACTCATATCTTCCTCTCCAGAAAATGGAAACATTTCTAGAATGAAAAGGAAAAAAAAATCCCAAAACAATGAGCAGTAAGTAAAGACAAAAGAGTTTATGGTTAGAAGAGGCAAAAGGAGCCAAGGGTGAATTAAACAGCTCAGGTCTCAACAACACAAGAAGTGCAATAAACAAAAACATTCGACTCTCCATGGCCTCCCATATGCCTATGCCCCAAATACTTCTTTAAATGGACAGGAATCCCCTTTGGGGATAGAATACTCAAGACAGGGACAGCAGTGACCTGAAGGAACAGGCCACGAGGAAGGACAGAATGGAGATTTATTGCCTTTGTAACTCCCTCCCCTTTCCAGCTGGGAAACCTCCACCATCCTTTTCATGAAGATTTAATTTGACTTTTGGTAAGTTCAAAACACATGATGCCAGTGCAAGGAAATGCCCCTTTCCTGCCCCCAGCAGGGAGCTGCATGCTCTGGGAGGTGGGGATGCAGCTGGTGGTGCTGTGGCCAGGCCAGCTCCCAGTTCCCACCCCCCAGGCCAACCCAACCCTCCCAAGGTGCATCCCAGAGCCGCCCTGCCCACACTGACCCTGGCTGGGGTTCAGTGTTCTGGTACAGCCATTCCCACACCACTGAACCTCCCACCTGCACTCCCCACCATCCCTCCCTCTGCCAGAGCTCTGCCAGCGACTGCTCCTGCTAATCAGTTTGCTAATTCCTTATTTTATAAACCTTAAAAAGGTCCTTGGCATTTCATGATTAAACCACTGCAGAATCCATTTGTGGCAGTCTGGGGGTCTGAGTTTCTTACCCTTCCTTATGAAGGAGTTTTGAGTCACTGTTAAGTGTTAAAGACATTTTCCACACAAGGCTGAATGTAAATCATTCCCTGCATCACCAATCTGCAAAGTTTCCAAAAGAACAGGGAACTCAAAAACATCTTGGAAGAACATTATCCCCAGAGCTCAGCACATTAAACCAAATTGTTCACTGCTTCACTGTTAATTACTGGAAATAAGCAGTTTATGTTCTGCTCTACAAGTCTAAGTCTCTTCCCCAGTTCTCCCTCCCTTTAAAGGTTTTCTGACTCTTGGGTTACCTAAAAGGATAAAAGGAACTTGGAGTAAAATGTTAATGGCTGAGTTTACATCTCAGATTTTAAATGTTGGTCATAACGTATTTGTCAGACAATGTGGAAATTTTATTGTGTTTGATGAATCCCTTTTTTGAGGTGATGAGTGCTGGGTGTGTGGCTCTATCACATTTTGTCTGAGGGTTACCCTCTAAAAAGTGTTTATTTCTAAGACATGTATCAAAACCCACATTTCTCCAAATTCCAGTCAAGGCACATCAGGTGACAGACCAGGATTTATGACACCAGTGAAATCAGTGAAACCAGCTGCTTAATCCAGAGTGACAGAGGGAGAGAAGAAAGGGAATGACTGTCGTGTGCTATCACCTTGGCTCCTCCCAGGATGGATCCAGGGGGACACAAGGCATTCAGGATGGCTCCCACGTTGCAAACAACTTGTCTGGGCTGAATCTTTGTGTAACATGTGCGTTCCCTTAATTTACATGCTCACTGTTCCTCCTGCAGATCATCCTGCACATCATTCCCTGAAAAAGCCCGGGGTGCAGAGAGCTGCCTCTATTCCCTGGTGGGGTGGGAAAAATCTGTTTGATCAGATTTTGCCCAGCAGAGCTGTAAATCAGTCCCCAAGAAATGCCAGCTTCCACAAGAGCTGCTCCTGCTCCACCAGCCAAGCCCCCAAACACCATCCAACAAGTCAAAGCAGTGAGAAGAATCCGCCTAATGAGGATCCTCCAGCACAGAGCTGGTTCCAAGGTCTCACACCAAAACAACATAACAAGTCTCAGCTGCCTCTGCACACTTCACTCCATGTTACACACTTGGAAGGCATCAAATGCATCCTCCTTGGTGAGGGAAGGAGCTCTGTGTGCTCAGGAGAAGCTCTTCCTGCAGGAGGCTGCTCTAAAAACAATGGATGCACTCCTGAAGGAGAGTGAACAGGAAAGATGATGTCCTTTGGAATGAGGAGTTGTGAGCAGGGACTGCCAGCTACACCCACATGCATGACCCAGCACACAAAAGCTCTTTGCTGGGGGATTGTCCATATTCTGAGTAATGTGGAAAACGCCTCAAAGTGGGAAATTACACCACAAAACAGAGCTGAGAGGTAAGAATCTTTTCTTTCCCCTCGGTCCAGACTGTTAGGGACTGAAGTGTGGGGAAAGAAGAATCAGTGATGTACAGTTAAAAACCAAAAAACATTTTAATTCTCATTTCTTCATCTGCCAAGGAAAGCTGGACCCCAACACTGATGTGAATTAGGACACAAGCAAAAGGTTAGAACTGACTTTCCTCACACACATGAGAGCAGATCTGACCTCCACTGCCTCCGAGGGGAACAGCTCTCATCCCACTGCAATATCCAAAACAGAGCTTTGCCTTTAAGATATTTTCTGCAAACTCTTTTTTCCCTTTGCCCAAAACGCTGCCTCATTCTGCAGCCAGCAAAATATTTTTCTTGAGTGAAAAAAGGGTGGGAGGTGAGAAGTGACACCTCCCACGGAGGAGTTTTGTTTCCAGCTGGGTTATCAAAACGGGAACACGCTGCATTTCCTACCAGCTACGTGTAACACAGACTTTCAGGCCACCCAGTTTTGTCAAAGGCTTCAGCAATTCCCTGGCTCACAAAGGACATCCACGGGTCCCTGGTGCTGCTCACTCACCTTCATCACTCGAGGTCTCCTGTTTGACCACGGACAGCGGGGAGCGTGTCGGGGGCTTGCCCAGCGGGTGCCGGCGGCTCTTCTTGATCTCCATCTTCATCTTGGAGAAGGCAGAAGCAGCCTGGAAGGAAGCACAACAAGCTGGATGGACACCCCGAAGGAGGGAACAGGACAAGAGAGGCAGAACCCCTGTCATAGAGAGTTCTTGGATTCACACAGCAAACTTTTCTCTGCCTTTTGGCTGAACCACTGAAGCCTTCCGGGCCAATTTCCTGGAGCAGATAAAAGCCAACACCAACTCTTAAGAAGTTGGGTAAACTACAGAGTTTTCTTCAAATCAGGCCAGCCTCAGAACATCTGCAAGCTGCCAATTCCATCAGCTCACGAAAAGTCTGCTCAACCACATACACAGCTGGGAACTCCACGGAAATTGCGACTCATAGAATCCCAGACTGGTTTGGGTTGGAAGGGACCCCAAAGACCATCCAGTCCCAACCCTGCCACAGGGTTGTACACCTCTAGACCAGGTGGTGCTTGCACCCAGCCTGACCTTGGAGCTGTCCTCACGCCAGCCACGGCAGCCTGCGAGCCACTGACCTCCGCCGCGAGCTCGGCGCGCTCCGCCTCGGCGCCGTCCTGCTCCTTGCCGGGGCCCTGCTCGCGCCAGCCCAGCCCCTTCTGCGTGGCGAACTGCTCGAAGGCCTGCTGGCAGGACATGTGCTCCTTGTCGAACACCACCTTCTTGCTGCGGGGCACCACGTACAGCATGGGGATGATGGGCCGCGGCTTGAAGTCGTCCTCCTCGGCCGGCGCCTCCGAGGGCTGCACCACGTTCAGGGGAGCCGCGGGCCGGCCCTGCTCCGTGCCCGGGGCTGAGGGGGGCCCCGGGGGCCGTGCTGCCCCCCCCGGGCCGGCCTCGGGAGGCGGCTGGGGGGCCGGGATGGGCCCCGGCGGCGGCACGGGGGGCTGAGGGGGGAACAGCTGCTTCTTCTTCCGCTCGCCCTTGGCCTTCGGGGGCCGCGCCTTGGCCTTGCACTCCCCTGCTGGAGAGAAAGGCGACACTGAACCCCCACGCCAAATTCTGGGAATGCAGCATTTCCCTGCCTTCCCAGAGCTCTGTGCTGGGCTGGCACGTTCCACCATGGAATATTGTTTCCTCTCCCTTCTCAGAGCCCTGTGCTGGGCTAGCACGTTCCACCATGGAATTCAGCATTTCCCTGCCTTCCCAGAGCTCAGTGCTGGGCTAGCACGTTCCACCATGGAATTCAGCAATTCCTTCCCTTCTCAGAGCTCTGTGATGGGCTAGCATGTTCCACCATGGAATTCAGCATTTCCCTCCCTTCCCAGAGCCCTGTGATGGGCTGGCATGTTCCATCATGGAATTCAGCATCTCCCTGCCTTCCCAGAGCTCTGTGCTGGGCTGGCACATTCCACCATGGAATTCAGCATTTCCCTCCCTTCCCAGAGCTCTGTGATGGGCTAGCACGTTCCACCATGGAATTCAGCATTTCCCTGCCTTCCCAGACCTCAGTGCTGGGCTGGCACATTCCACCATGGAATATTGTTTCCTCTCCCTTCTCAGAACCCTGTGATGGGCTAGCACGTTCCACCATGGAATTCAGCAATTCCTTCCCTTATCAGAGCTCTGTGATGGGCTAGCATGTTCCACCAAGGAATTCAGCATTTCCCTCCCTTCCCAGAGCTCTGTGATGGGCTAGCACATTCCACCATGGAATTCAGCATTTCCCTCCCTTCTCAGAACCCTGTGCTGGGCTAGCACGTTCCACCATGGAATATTGTTTCCTCTCCCTTCTCAGAGCCCTGTGCTGGGCTAGCACGTTCCACCATGGAATTCAGCATTTCCCTGCCTTCCCAGAGCTCTGTGATGGGCTAGCACATTCCACCATGGAATTCAGCAATTCCTTCCCTTCTCAGAGCTCTGTGATGGGCTAGCATGTTCCACCATGGAATTCAGCATTTCCCTCCCTTCTCAGACCTCAGTGCTGGGCTGGCACATTCCACCATGGAATATTGTTTCCTCTCCCTTCTCAGAACCCTGTGATGGGCTAGCACGTTCCACCATGGAATTCAGCATTTCCCTCCCTTCTCAGAACCCTGTGCTGGGCTGGCACATTCCACCATGGAATATTGTTTCCTCTCCCTTCCCAGAGCTCTGTGCTGGGCTAGCATGTTCCATCATGGAATATTGCTTTCTCTCCCTTCCCAGAGCTCTGTGCTGGGCTGGCACGTTCCACCATGGAATTCAGCATTTCCCTGCCTTCCCAGAGCTCTTTGCTGGGCTGGCACATTCCATCATGGAATTATTGCTTTATTGCTTTCCAACGGGCACTGTGAAAGCTGCACACATTCAGCGGTGCCTCAGCACTGACCTAAAGAAGCCACTTCAGAAAGAAAATTCTTGTGTCATTTCTATGGACTGTTAAATTCCTGACTGGAACACAAAGGCTACTAAAAGCAGCGTTTCCTGCAGGGAAAATATCTAAATCCCTAGGAAACTGGACAGTGTGCCAAAAAACCTGTAATATGTCACATTAGCCATGACTCTGTGCTTCAAGTTTTTTGTCCTCCTAAGTCAGGGGCACAAAACCATCCACTGGTGTGCAGGAATTAAATATTTTTGTATCATTAATAAAATAAATATTTTAAACAGTATTTTTTTATCTTTACGCTTTCCTTTTCTAATCTATTTTTCTGTATATTTATATTAGCACAGAAATACACTTGTACATTACAAGTGTACACTTGTGCATTTCTGTGCTATATATGAATAAATGTGTATATAAATAAAGACATACATCAGGAGGTGTGCTCAGATTTTTTTTTTTTTGTGCTGATAAGGAAGTGCAATCAACAGAGCTTGGAGACCCCTATTCTGTTTTAGTAGTTTGCTGCTCCCTGTGTTTGCAAGCACAGCTCTCATCTGGGTATTACTGTGTGTCAATGCACCCAACAGCCCCAGGAAATGAAGAACTGAACAAAGATACTTGAATCATTATTGCCCAAAGATTTCTGCTATCAAGCTTTTTTAAAAAATGCTTTTGAAGCATAAATCAGGTGCAGCACGGAGCTCAGCTGGATCCTGAGATATCTTTTACTCACACCCATGTCCTTGTTTCCCCCAGCTCACTGTCACTCAGTTTATCTGCACAGCTCTCGCGGATGTGACAACACTTCTTGAGCAGATAAACATCCCAGTATTGTCACCAGAGGCAGAACTGGCCTGTGAAAGTCTTCCCCACCTCTCTTCTCTGTGAAGGGATTCACACACTCCCATTTTAGAGCAGTGATTAACATTCCTGCTCTCCACTGAGGGGGGGTCTCAAGGTTGGGATCATCAGGGACAGCCTGTTCACCCCAGTGAAGAAGTTTCACCAACCCCAACCCACCCAGACCCCTCTGTCAGAACCCAGAATGTCCCTTGGACACTCTTGGATGTTCCAGGCCCAGGTCAGAAGCATTTCAGACCCCGGAGTGCAGCCACAGACCCCTGTGGCTTTGAACCTGATCCATGGAACAATTTACCAACCTTGCAGGAAGAACAAGAAATCACAAAAGTTTAGATGTTATAGTAGAAGTAGTCACAAAGTGAGAGGAAGAGTTTTTGAGTGCTGTACAGGGGGGGTTTAGGCCTTGTACAGAGGGGTCTGAGTTTTGTACATGGGGGTCAGAAGTTCTAAGATGGAGGGACTTGGGTGTGCCCTGTCCTCCTTCTTTCTCCTTCCTAACCTCCATGTTCTTGGTGATGTTGGCACTCACAGATTGGTTTAGAGTAGAAAGTCACTGTTCAATACAGGTGATGGGCATTGGGGTAAAACCATAAACATTTAACACTCAATGTGTGATATAAAAGAGGGCACCGGCCCCCTGGGAGTCAGTGTGTGCCCTCTCCTGACTGCTGAACGGACCGCAGCAGCTCAGGGAGAAATCTTTTAGATAACACACAAAAACTACCTTGAGAACGGACCACTGAAGACTACTGAGCCTTTCTTTAGAGGCACAGGTTGGAGGAGAGACTTTTCCATCTTTCAGGGTCACCCCAATCTGGGGGTGAGCCCTGACACCCCTCCACTTCAGGCTACACCAAACCTGACCAGCCCAACCCAAGAATGGAAAATCAGCATAACCATCACATAATAGAGGTTTCTGCATGAAGAAGGGTGAATAATCCCACAACAGGATAAAGTGCCAAAATCCCTGCTGAAATCCCCTAGGGATCACCTTAACCCAAGCATCTCCCAGAAGTCTGATCACTTTATTTACACTAACTTATAAAAATGGGAACAAGTCCAGCTCAAATAATTATAGTTGTACTCATGTAGGCAGTCCATCAGATAAACTGGTTTGTTCTATCACAGAGAAAGGAATATTGAATTTCCTTAGAGAAACAAACATATTGAATGAAAGGCAAATTGGATTTCTCCCCAGTTGCACAAAACCAGATCATATTTACTCTCTATACACTCCAAGAATTCTCTCCCCAACAGCACCACAAATGCCATTCACCAGCTTTATTGACTTCTAAAGGGTAATTTGACAGCAGCTGGCACTGAGAACTGTGCTTGAAAGTTTTTGCATTAAGATGAACAAACGAGTTTGCAAGTGAATCTATGGAATCAGAAGCCAGGAAAATGGGAGGAAAAATTCCAAGAGCCTATCTGGCTATCCTGAACACTTCCAGGAAGGAAAAGGATCTGAAGGCACACATGCACAGGTAGATTAAATGTCTTTCCTGTCCTTCCACTGCAGGAGGATGGCAGGTGTGGGTGGGACACAAGGAACTGCCGGTGACACAAGGTGACACAAGGTGACACAAGGAACACGTGTGGCAGCGCTGTGCTGCCTGTCCAGGGACAATCTGAATCCTCAACAGACCTCTGGAAACTGAGGAGCAGCTGAGGAGCTGGAAAGGGGCTCAGCCTGCAGAAAAGGAGGCTCAGGGGGGACCTTCTGTCTCTGCACAACTCCTGACAGGAGGGGACAGCTGGGGGGGTCGGGCTGGGAACAGGGAACAGGGACAGGAGGAGAGGGAACGGCCTCACATTGCACCAGGGGAGGGTCAGGCTGGACACCAGCAGGAATTCCTCCCTGGAAATGGTGGGGAGGGCTTGGAAGGGGCTGCCCAGGGAGGTTTGGAGCCCCCAGGCCTGGAGGTGGCACTCAGGTTTGCAGTTCCCCTCCTGGGCACAGCCCCAGAAGGAAGAGCTGCTGACTCACAGGAGGATTTCTGCTGCTCAGCACACCCAGACAAGGGCAAAGCCTCAACACTCTCCTTCCTAACGTCCCAAGACAACCTGCTAAAATTCAAAATATATTAATAGCAACATAATAAATTATGAATATAAAGCTGAGTCATAAAAACCAAAAGTAAACACCATAAGGGATCTGGGTCAGAAATCCTGAAAACCTCGAGTTATAAATACTCAGCTTGTCCAAATAACCAACACAAAGCACAAGACCTACTTTGGAACCATGACTACTTTGAAATCTCATTCTTTCTCCTTCTCAAGGTCATGTCTTCTGGTGTAATAGAAAATGAAGTCAAATTAAAACCAGAGAGATAAAGAAAGGAAGTGCAGGAGGTGGGGGGAGCAGAATTACCACGAGCAGGGCCATCCAAACAGATGCTGTTTTCTTCTTCAAGATGAAACCCTAAGACACTGGTGAGAGGCAATGTAGACAGCAGGATGTGGAAAACCAGAGAAGTCATTGGGATTTAATTGCTGTATTGCAGTAGGAAAGCTGAATATTTGTGAGCAGCCACACCAAGCTGGAGTTTGCTCCAGTGGCACTTCTGCAACAGTGCTGAAAATAAGCTTTTCCCTCCTGAGCCAACAGTTACAGAGCTCTTAAGAAGCAGTGGAAGTGTATGATTTGGAAGCCATTCAGCTAGAACAGAGTTTTCATTATTCCTTGGCCATTCTAATGATCTCAGATCTGTCCTTGTCACTTATCTCTCGTCTCCAAAGAAAAATCAGCATTTTTGGGCCATTTATTACAAGCATCAAGTGTTAAACTTGTACAAGAGCCAGGAGCAGACAATTTAACACACTGCTGATGCTCTAAAGCTTAGGGCAATAGAAATTAAGTATCTGCACTGTGCAACAATGGTTTTCCAACTCCTTATTTCTCAAGAAAAGAGAAAATACACTGTCTAGCTGAGAGACTGAACAAAGCCCTCCATTCTCTTCCCAGAGCTTCCACAGATTTCCTTTAAGATCATTATCAAGGTTCTCTAAACAGTTTTCAGCATCAGTTTCTCCAAATGCTAAACAAATAATGGATATATACAATAGATGCAAATTAATTCCCTAGTAAGTAGTGCTGGAGGAGCCTCAAAGAGGGAGTGAGTGTGTCACAGACACAAAAACCACTTAACCACACATCAGGGGGGAAAAAGCAGCTTTTCCCCAGCAAGAACTCCAACCTTTTCTACACAGCCAAGGAAAAGGTGCCACAGAAAGAGCCCCCTGCACAAAGGGTGTGTACAGGCCTGGGGACTGGGTGTGCAGAAGGAATCCCAAAGGACTGGGAGTTGTCATGGCCTGGTTTTAGTTCCAGCAAAGGTTTAATATTTCACGCAGAAGAAGCTGAAAAGCTTCCCTGCTCCAGCTAAACTTGAAGAAACCCAAGTGGGACTCGTGCAGCAGCTGTGGATCCCACCCAAACTGAGGCTCTCTGGATTCAGCCTCTGAAAAATGGGAACAAAGGGAGGGGAAAAGGAAAGAGGAATTGCACAAGGCAGTGCACAAATCATTCTTTTTCAGAGCAGGACACAAAAATACATCTATTTGTTTCTCTATGAAATAATTCAAAATATTCCTCACACAATATATATTTTTTACAATCCTGCAATAGTTTGAGCCTATAGAATTTTCAAGCCCTGCCAAGAAAGCTATTTGGATTGAATCCTTAAAGAGAGGGAAAAATCAATTGCTGCTGTGAATGATGACATATTTCAGTGAGTTTTTAATATTGGGAAAAACTGCTGATATTTCAACAGAAACCAACAGCAGCAGACAAGTTATTCACAGAGGTGTTTTAGAGCTCACCCCAGCTCCTCACTGGTCTGGCCTCACCTTCTCCCTCCATCCCTTTGCTTCTCTCCTCTTCCTCCAGATCCGGCCCCCTTTTCAGCTCCTCTTTTACTTTCACATCTTCCAAGGCAGTTTCAATAGCCATGACATCCCCAAGAGACTTCTGATCCTCTGTTTTGTGTCTTCTGGGTTGACTCCTTTTTCTGTGAGACCTGAAAGCACAGAAGTGTGATTTGACATAAAAGAACAGCCTTCAAAATAGAAAACCATCACTGACTTTAAAAGCTGAATAAAAAACAAAAGGATCTTCTTTGGAGAGAAAACACAAGGTAGCTAAAATAGCTACAGGGCAAAAGAGATATCTGAAAGGGAGCAGATGAACCTTGCATAACACAACATTTAAGATCCATTCACAGCAGCCATTAATTGTCTGGGTTTCCTGAAGAGCTTTTTCCTACCATTACTAATGTAAGCTCACAAGCTGCAGTTAAAGTGATTTTAATTGTGTTTTCAATCTATTTTGCTTGTATTTCAAAATACACATGAAAACTTGTTTAAATCTCTCTTTCATCCTCTGCCTCCATTCCATTATTTCTTTTCATTCTGTCCGTTGCCTCCCTTTGGCAAGCTGCTGGAAGTCTGCAAAACATCATCTTCCAGCTCTGAGACATTACCCAGCACTGCCAGTTCCCAAAAACACACTATAATGAATGCTCAGAGCAAAATCAATAGGCAGTCCGTGATTTTTCAGCAGTAAATT
Source organism: Anomalospiza imberbis (assembly GCF_031753505.1). Lineage (NCBI taxonomy): Eukaryota > Metazoa > Chordata > Aves > Passeriformes > Viduidae > Anomalospiza > Anomalospiza imberbis. The sequence continues at coordinate 3,923,056 of NC_089707.1, forward strand.
CAGAAGGTCCAAGGCCTTGAAGAAATCTAACTAAAAAATATGCATATTAATAAGAACAGACAAATACTAACGAGGCAATAGCAATGCTGTTCATTCTTTTTAAAGTCAATGCCACTAAGGCAAAGATTACAGGAGCCACAATGCAAAGAGAATGGAAATTCAGAAATCAGGACAAGATTTTTGGGTTGAGAACTGTACCCTCACAGACACTCCCCACTGCTCAAGAGGGACAGGGAGGGAAAACTGGAAGAACAAGAGCCAGAAACTTGTAAGTCAAGACAAATGCAGTTTAATAAGTGAAGGAAAAAGAAATAAAGAAGCCCAGGAAATCCACTCACCACCTCCCCAGGCAGAGCAATGCTCAGCCAGCCCCCAAAAAAGGCACCTCAGAAACCAAACCCCTCCTTTCCTCCTCTCTCCCAGTTTTTATTGCTCCCCATAACATTTTATGGCACAGAATTTCCCCTTGGCCACTCAGGGCCAGCTGGGTCCCCTCCCCACCTCTCACTCACCCCCAGGGTCCCACTGGGCCAGAGTGGGACAAGATAAAGCCTCGACACTGTGCGAGCAACAGCCAAAACTTCAGAGCCTTATGAGCACTGGTGCAGCCCCAAATCCCAGTCACTCCATCCCAGCCAGCCCCAGCACGGGGCTTTACAGAATCTGTAGAATTGCTCCTTGAATTTCAGGTTTAAATCTAACAAGCTGTCTTCTTCCAAAAGGACTGATTCAGAAACTTGCAATTTTTTTAGCATGTAGGCATTTCTTCTTCGGTTGAAAGCTGCATTTTCCTTATGGCCTCACATCCATCATCATGTGACAAAGACTAAAACACACTTTACTCATCGGTCCCAAAGTGCAGAAAAGCTAAAAAGCAGGTCCCCATCCTCAGAGCCCAGAAAACTCAGCTGCTAATTACATTTGGAGCACAACAGAGTTAAGAGCCCTTAACCAGCCTTTAAACTGACAAAGAAGGGAGAAAAAAATTCAACCTGAGATGAATGATGAATAGAAAAGTAAGTTGATCCATATGCACAGGGCCTCTAATTGCCAGACTCTGAGCAGATGGTGGCCCTCCAAGAAGAGCTGGTGCCTTCACACCTGCAGGACAGTCATTAGCAGGAACAGGGGCTGAGCCCAGAAGGATCAGCTCTGCTCCTCTCCCATATTCCAAGAACACACCACCTTCCCTGGGAGGGGAGTGTAGGGTGGGAGGTGAAGATAAAGCTGTAAGACTTTGCCACTGCAGCTGGAACGTTCTGTGGCTGAAGGAGGAGTAGAGTCAAGTGTTACAAGCTGGTTTTAGCAAAGTGTGTTTTATTCCTGTGGCGTGGAAGTGCCAGGCAAAAATTACACCACAGAGCTTTATACTCAGAGGAGAGAAAAAAATTATCTGTTTTGCAGTGCTCTTCTCACTCAGGGGTTGTGGGGGAGAGAGGCAGAAAGCTCAGCATTTAAAGAAAGTGCTTCCAGAACTACAGGCTGAAGGCTGAGCACTTCCAGAAGTGAAGCTGTTCTGTGTCTGACAGAATTCACACACCAGAAATGAAATGGGGACTGGACTAAAACAGTCTCTTGCTGAAGCCATAAAGTAAACAAAGTTGGGTTTTTTAAGGTAACCAAGTCTGACTGACCTTAGAGAAGAAATAACACCTCTCTGCAGAGTTTAAAAGCTCCATTTTTCCAAGAGGGCTGACAAAAAAGCAGCGTTTGTACTCTTTGAAGAACAGACCACAAAGTGACTTAAATTAAGTAGCTACAACTGTGAAGGTTTGGGCAGAGGTGAATCCCCTCCCTCCATCCTGCTGAGAAAAGTCAGGCTTCAAGTAAAACGTTGTCTTGGAAAGACATAAGCACAGGAGAAAGTACAGCTAAGGAGTATTGAACAGCTTCAAAACTGCTTCAGGATAATGCTGGAATAATCCAGGGAACACTGAACAGATAAGCAAAAAAAGGACCTGGATCTTTTGCAATAGGCTCAGGCTGAGAGAGAGGCTTCTCTGCTGGGTAATAGGCTCAGGGAGGGAAAATAATCCTTGGTGTTCATACAGTACCTTACACTGTGCACATCAGCTACATCAGGAACCCTGAACAGTCACAAAACTGCAGCAGCACTTCTATCAGTGACCAGTTCCCTTTCCCCACCCCCAGTTCCCACCACACATCCCTGCCAGCCCAGGAGAGCAGCTCAAGAGGGAAAACCAGAAGAGCCATGAGACAGTTGAGGTTCTCCAGTGATGGAGATCACAGAAATCCAAACCAAGACAAAACCTGAGGAACCTCAAGGCCTGAAGATTTCCTGGGGGCTTTCACAAAAAAAAAACTCAGTGACTGAGGAAAAGAGTCCCAGAGCTGCTATTTAAGAAACTTGCCAGGAAAAAGAATGAAGGGATTGACATTGCTGAGGGAGGTCACATACCGGTGTTTGTTGTCCTCTTCCTCATCTCCTATCCTATAAAGCAAGATTCCAACAGGAAAAGGTTAGCATGCCAAATTTTCAATTCAAGCATGCTGTAACACACAAAAATCACAGACTTGTAGAAAATTAATACAAAGATCAAAGGAAGCACAGAAAGGCATGCATAAAATCCCCTTTGCAACTGATGGGCTTTTTTAAACTCCTGCTTTCTGATCAGTGAAGCTCTAAATGTTCACCATAGATTTTTTTTTTGTCTTCTAGGATAAGAGATGAGATGTGAGGGAGCACAAAGTGTCCCACTTTGAAAAGCATGTGCTTTTATAACATGGGAAGGGAACAGGACCATGAGGGACACATCACCCCAGACAAATGACACGAGGAACTGCATGAAAAGAACAAAAAGAAGAAAATAAAAGAGTTTGAACTATCTCCAGTGGAGAAGGGCAGCATTGACAATCTCAGCAGTTAAACTCCAGGGCAGGGCTCAGACACTGCCTGTCTTTACCTGCGGAGCAGTTTTGCCTTCAGCTCTGCCTTGGTCTCGTTCCAGGCGTCGAGCTCGGGGCTGCTCAGGGCCGTGGGCTTCATGTGGTCCAGGACAGCGATGTCCTTGCCCTGCTTCCAGAGGTCGTAGCGCTCGGGCTGCAGCACCCTGACAAACACGTCCATGGAGATCTTCACCATGTCCTTGCGGCACGTGCACTGCAAGAAACGCCGCACGCGTCACCAGGGGCCTCCAGAGGGAAATCTGCTCTCCCACAGCTGCCTAGAGAGGGTTTCTGGAAGGGCCACTGCTGGCAATGCCTCGGCTCCACCTGCTCCTGGAAAACCAGCTGCCACTCCAATACTCTTCGAGGCTAGTGGAAAACTCTTTCCCAAGGATTTTGTTCTCCCTCTAAGCCCCCCAACAAGCCAAAGCCTCCTGGGATTGGCACTGCTCGAGTCCTGTGCTGCAGGCATTAGACACAATTACTCTGTCTGGTCTAGCCCAGGTCAGAGTCTGCCCTCAAGCCCACGTTCCCTCCATCAGCCTCTGTCTGGCAGAGTTTTCCAGGCTGAAAAGATATTATTGGTACCACTTCATAACTCAGAAAAGCCTTACAGGAACCAAAGCCTGACCTAGAGCACAGGGCAGTTAAACTTCATAATGATACATCCTGACATGGCACAGCAATCCTGCACAAAAGGGAAGAAATAAAAACCCTGCAGTAACTACAACCTGCATCCAAACCATTACGTGGGAGAAAATGTGCTTTATTCATTTCAACTGGCATATGCTCATTAAAACTAACTTGGAGTTACACCCCTGCCATTGCAAGGTGGTTTTCCTTGGATGTATCCCTTTGCTGTGATGAATCAACAGACTGAGTGCAGCAAGGGGATTCTCACCCTGGGCACTGGTGTCAGTCTCAAAGAATGAGCCTTTATAAACTTCATCAGAAGAAGGTAGAGGATGGAAAAGGACCCAGGAACCCCCCAGGTGCCTCTGGGGGCTGCAGACACAGCTCTCTTGGGGGCTCTGCTCTAAGGTGCAAAGCTTTGCTTGCACTAAATTGCTTTTCAGCTCCAAGCTGAGGCTGAGGTAATTGGAGCCACTTTGCAGGATTGATTTGGGTTTTTTTCCACCCTTCCTTTACACTTTTTCAAAACCATTCTATAGATTCTTTTGGCAGAAGTGCCTGAAATTAAACCTGCTTCTCCCCTTTCTCCCTTCCCTTTTCACCACCATCACTAAATAATTTATGGCCATAGCTGAGAATTCACTGAGAGAGGGAGAGAGAAGAGTCCTTCTGTACAGTTCTCTACCATCCCACATCCTCCAGCTCCTGTTTCCCATTGTGCAGGGACTGGGGCAGTGTTGGTAACCCGAGTGTGCTGAGTGGGAAGGAGCATTTATGGATGGACACTTTCAGGAAAACTACATTTAATGAAAAGCAGCTGAGGCCAGAAAGGCTGGAAATACAATTTGGCCACAGCACAGCAGGAACACAGATGGCACCCAAGCTTCCAACCCCAGCCCAGGCAGGAGCTTCCCACAGCACCTCCATCAATCCTGGCCTGAGGGATTGAGCAGGTTTTTTTAAAAGAAAGTTTAGGAGCATCTGAGCAGAGCTACAAAGAGGAACTCAGAGGAGCATCCCCAGCAGAGCTGGGGACTGACCTCCTCAGAGGCTGAAAAATGGCTTCAAAGGGGAGCTCTGTGTTTGGTGATCTTGACCTGGACCCAAGAGGTGCAGCACAGACAAACCCACACCTTCAACTCTGCCAGCAAAGCCTGAGGCACTCGGGGCCAGAGATCTCCAGAGCAGTTTCCAGGCACCAGCAGCTCCAGAGGCTCCCCAGCTGCACCCCCTGGGCAGTGCTGGAGAAGCCCACGCCGAGCTCTGGGGATGCTGCTGGGCTGGACCCAGCACTGGCACTGTGGCCTCCACATCCCACAGCAGCCAAGCTCCTTTCTGTCCACAAATCTACCATGATGTATGCTTATATTTCAATTTTAATTTAATCCTATCGCTTTCACAGCAGCCAGCATGAATAATTTACAAAGCCTCTTTCCTCTGGGGCTCCTTCTGGACCGTGCAGTGCTATTTCCTCAGCTGCTGCAGTTGTGTCCCAGCCACATTCCCAGCATGGCCAGGACATTTTTCCACACCCTCCCCTCAGACAGCAGTGGGATCCTGCTGGTGCTTCCAATACAGCTGGAAAAGGGAATGTTCTTGTGTGTGTGAGAGAGTTGGAGAGGGAGAATGGGGGAGACCAGGAGGAGAATGAGGGTACAGAAGGGTGAGGAGTTGCTTTTGCAATAAATTCCCTGCTCTGCTCCATTCCAGCAGGACAAAAGCAGCAAGGTTGTTTCCTGGCAATGATCTCCAGTCCCACACTCTGCCTTCCCCCTTCCACATACACAGAGCTGTATTTCTTTCAAAGTGTTTCATTGTGGTCATAAACACATGTATTTCCTAAAAGACATTATGCCTACACCCCCATCTCTGTCCATCCCTACCCCAATTTCTGCAGAATATATCCTCCCAAATTCCCTCCAATTCCAACACTTTTATATTCCACTATTATTAAACTTTATAGGAAAAAAAATAAAAACGAACATGTCAACACTAAAACCCCACCACTAAAAGAGAGATCTGAAACCTCATTTCCTTTACATGAGACAAAACTGAACCACAAAGCTCCAGTTTGGGAATTCACAGAACTCCTGTGGATCAATAGCCCTGAAAAGGATTTCAGGGTGATGCAATCACCCAAAAGCACAGGATTGAATGGCAACAGAGACATTTTGTCCAAATGGCAGGTGAGAAATTCCAAGAACTCTGAGATCCCATCCAGAACCTTCCCCTCTCCCCTCCATCACTCTCAGTCTGGCTGCCAGACCCTGCTCCTGGGAGCAGCAGGGCTGGCAGAGCCACAGATCAAACATCAGAATAAACAACAGAATATTCATAACCAGCATCTCCAAGGACCCACTGCAAGTCCTGAAAATGGGAGTGGAAAAAAAACCAAAGCAAAAACCAATGGCTTTAGGGTCAGTTCTGTGCCTTAGGTTACAGGGGAGCTGAGACCCAAAAGAGCAACAAGAGAGGAGTTTCCATATTCACCAAATCTGCAGGAACTTCACTCATTCCACCTTCTGAAGGCTTTTCCCAGCCTCACCTCTCCTTTTCCATGAGTTAATGGCTCTATTAACTATAAGCACATGGAAAAACACTGTAAGGAAATGCTCAATTAAACCTTTTTCCAGCCTAAAACCCCAACCTTCTTCCTTTCCTCATTATTTTATTATCTGCAACTCTAATTTGGAGTCTGTGGTAAAATGTGTGACCACACCAGGAGCCCTGTCCCATCAATTCTAACTCCAAGACTGATAGGGGGGAATTTGTGGCTATGGAATGTGCAACCATTATCTTATTTGCAATATTTTTTAACATAAAAACACAAATAAGCCTCTATAAAATAACAGTCCAATAAAATGACTGTCTCCTTGAAGTCATAAAATCAAATTATTTATGGAAAAGTGCAGACTCATTCAACTTCAACCTTCAGCAACAGTTTTGTGAGGATATTTCCCTCAACTGCCAACTATTAACACTGAACTGAACCTCAGCAGTTCCACCACATAGGAAAGGTTAATGGAAAACAAGCCTTTTCCTTATGCAGAAATAGTGACCAAAATTACATATATAAAGTGGCACCATTGGTTTTGATGGACAAAACTCTTCATATTCAGATGAAAGCAGTTGGTAAGACTGAGCTGAGCCTCCCACTTCACCTTAATGGAAATTTATCCATCACAAAACCCAACATGCTCAAAATTGAAGCTCTTTCAGCTTTTAAATGCCAGACCAAAATCTTTGCTTAAAGCCTTTCTGCCTGCTTTTTCATAAAAATGGAGCCTAAAAGCAAGTTGCTGGGAAAGAGGGGTGGTTCTGGGGAAAGGCTGTTCCAGGAACACAGGCAACACCTCTCAGCTTCTCCTTGTGCATTGCCAGCACAAAGCAGAGTTTCAGCTTTTGGGAGAAACAAGCCCCCAGTATAATCAGTGCTTCCAAGCAGCAGCAATCCAGTTTGTTCCCACATTACAGGTGTGCTACTGGGATCCAACAGGACAGAAAAAAAAACAGTTTGGGGCTCCAGTTTCCTTTTCCTTGCACAAGCAGGCTCCTGAAAGATGAATGGCAGCAATTCTCTAAGTGAGGAGTTCAGCTCTGAGGAGGAGAAGGAAGAAAAGCCCAAAACTGCATCGTTTGTGTGTTTGGAAGCTTGTGGGAAAGAAGATGAGCCTTGACCCCCTGTTTGCAGAGTAATTACCGGTATCAACAACAAAGCAGTTCATTAGGAAACCCACTGGAAACCCTTCCCAGGGCTCCACAAACAAAACAATTAGGGAAGATTTCCATGGACTCCCCCTGTCCCTGGCTGCAGGGCACCATTCCTGCCTGCCTGCTTCCCTGCCTGCCCCCAAATGCTCTCTGAGGGTTCCTGGGGTGCAGGAGTGGGCTTGGGGGGGCAGAGTCACCCCCTCCCTTCAGACACAGCATTTAATGTGGGACACAAATGCTCTGGGACTTGTCCCAGCCTAAGCAAACAAAATAATCCATCCCAACATCCAGAAGGACCTGGTGGCACCGATCCCCCCCACCACGGGGACATTCAGCCACCCCACCCAGCAGCACCCCCAGCACTGGAATCCTGGAAATCCCAGTAAATCCAGGGATTCATTCTGCTCACGGAACCCCATTTTGTTTGTTTTCATCAAGAAAAATCGTGCCCAGAACCTCCCAGCCAGAACTTCAGGAGAGGAGCTCGGAAAAGAGCTGATAAAACAAAGCTTCCAGACAGTTTCCAAAAAAATAACCATCCCCTTTCCACCTCAGCACAAAAAAAAAAGCTGTAAAAGTTCCTTTTTCTTGCACAGAATCAAGAGCATTAGAAGTGTTTACAAATAATACAAGAAAATAAGTATGAAGAAAGGTGGAAGAATTTGTACAAGAGCAATTTTGAATCTGCCTGACAAAAATAAACCATGGAAATGTTATTCCATAATAGATTTCTTTAATGTATTCTAAGCTTAAAAGGTCTAATTAGAGTAAAAGAGCAATTTTGAACATCTGACAAAAATAAACTATGGAAATGCTATTTCATAATAGTTTTTTTTATGTGTTCTAAGCTTAAAAGGTCTAATTAGAGTCAGTTGAAGCACAGACACAAAGTAATGCAAAAATACAGTTCTGATTTGCCTTATTTTAGGGACCAACTTTGCAGTATTACCAAACAGGTTTCTGCAAAAACCTCACAAGTTTTATTTTCTTGGGAAATACAGACCTATTGAAGGAAAAAAAAAAAAAACACTACTAAAATGTGACTAGTAAGAAGAAAGCTTCCATTTTACCTGGAAAATTCTATGCTAGACAACACTAAATCACAGATATTCCAAGTGCAACTTTGAGATTATTTCTATATTATATATACAGCACAGGAAAAAATGAGTGAACAGAAGGTTTAGAAGCAACAAACCATGTAAAGGATCCTAGGCTGGGACCCAAAAGGTCCCTTTTTAGGCAGAGCAGGAAAATCCAAAGGGAGGAGTTTTCTTTGTGCCCCCCTTCCCCAGAGGAGAGAGCAGCAGAGCAGGGCTGCTCTGGAGTGAGGGGTTTGATGGGAGCACTGCCTGGGATGAGGTGAAAGCTGTTTATTTCAGAGCCCAAAATGCAGGATTTGGGCAGGAAGGGCAGCCTGACCCTGTTTGATGCTGAGAGAGAGAATTCCAGCAGTTTCTCTGGAGTAAACAGGAGATAAAGGAAGGTATGAAAGTGGCAGCCAGCAGGAACCCAGACCTTCTCCAGGAGTGGCTGCACTTAATTGAAAGAAAAGTGCAGAAATTGCTCCCCTCCCATCCACTTATTTTCAGTCCAGTTTGCCAAAGAAATAGAAAAGCTGAGCTGGGATTTGAATTTCTGCTAAAAATCTACACTCTGAAAGGGTCTCTGAATAGCAGGAGGCTCACAGGCCACCTCAACTACAGGGAGGGCACTTTCCTGAAGCCCCTGGTTTAAAAGGGTTGTTTGGGCAAAGACACAGCTGTTAAAATCCTCTGGTGGTGGCATCAGAAGGGTTTTCAGAAACAAAAAAAAAACAGGAGTGCAGGCAGGAACTGCAGGCTCATGGTGCAAAATAAAAAGAAATTTAATAAAAGAGATGGTAAGGAATGAAAATTATAATTTCCTGCCTTTCACTCAGCAGCTTTTTTCAACAACCAAACAGAAAAAAACATATGACAAACGGAAGACAAATGACTGAGGAACTCCAACTACAGAGAACAAAGGGAAATATTTCTCCCTAATTCCTAAGCTCTGCCTATGCAGGCAAACATTAACTGCAGTATATACAAATAAACCCATCCCTCCTCAGCTGAATCAGGAATGCTGAAGTCCAAAGCAAATATTTGGATTACAGCTGACTGAAACATTGTGCCAGGATCTCGTAGGCTGTGAAAACCCCTCTGAACTCCAAGCTGTGAAATCCCCTCTGAACTCCAAGCTGTGAAAACCCCTCTGAACTCCTTTCTCCTGGGTCTCTTTTTGCTGAGCATTGTGACAGTGACACCACGTCAGCCAAACAGGACTGCAGCTCTCTGGAGCTTCCCTGCCAGAGCTCTGCAAAGGTCTGGGATGCTGGGATGAATCCCCACCAAACCCTTGGGAAGGGCTGCTGACAGCACAGGGGATTATCCCAGGATCAGCTGGAGGTCTCTCCCTGTTGCTCTGATTTTTAAAAGTGTTAAGTTTTCTTTTATAGTTCCTTTAAAAGTTTTAAAGTTCTTCTAACAGTTTTCCATGCCTTCTGATGTTTACATGTTTCTACTGGAGTTCTCACACACTGTTCATGTAAATAATGATTCTTTTGCATTCTTCTTTGTGGGAGGAGAGAATTGTTGGACTGTTGGTTTGACCAGTGTGGTTGGAGAGGTGGCAATTTCACCCTCCAATCCACTGCCACTTTTAGAACTCTATATATTGCAAGGTAAGAAATAAAATTCACTCTTTTTTCTCTTTTGAACTTATCAAGCTTCTGCGTACTCATTTTGTGTCCAATAGCAACATCTCCCATCCCTAAACAAAGATCTGCTGCTCAGCTTTTGCCCAGAATCAGGTGCAAGAGGAAAGCTGAGGTTGGCCTCAAAGTCACCTTGGCTGGGAGGGAGTCAGCTGCAGCACGAGGCTCCTCCAGGCCAGATGGAGACATTTACATCAGCAATACATGGGAGAACAGCTAAAAGCTGTTCTTTCTTCTGGGCACACTGTCCAGCTGGATCGGGGACATCCACCTCCCAGTGGGGCACCCTCAAGGCTGTGAAGGAGGATGTCAGACCCTTCCTCTGGATCTGGCACTTGCTGAGAGCACAGAGAACCAGTCCTGAAGATTTCTGCACATCACGAAAGACAATGTGGAATTTGTCTGTCACAAACCACACTCAGCACTAGGGCTGGAGGAGCAATTAAAAGGAGGATCAGAAAATCAGACCCAAGGGGCAAAAGCACCTGTTCTAACTAAAAACCCAAGGAGAGAAAGACTCCACGTTCTCAAAAAGCTTTGAACCAAACAGAACAGCTCAGATTATTCACTTGGTATTCACCAAACCAATTTCCACTGGAATTTCTAAGGATTTGTCCATCCTGGTTACTCATTTACAGATACAAGTGGATTTACCCACTGTTAGTTTCCCACACTACTCTGCAGCCATTGCTATTTTTTTTTGCTAATCCTGACACTTGTTCTACAATTAGAGCAGGACCAGTGTCTCAGAAGGTGATCTTTACACTCCAGGCTGGTTGTTCTGTATTTTTTACAGGCCAGGCAGGCTCTCTGTGGGATGCAGAACATTGCACCCATCTGGCAGGCAATTAGCACAGCTCTGCTCTCCGAGGTGAACCACTACCTTCCCCTCCTGCACTGCACCACTGACACACAGCTCTCAGCAGAGCAGAATCCAAATCTCCTCCCCAGGATAATGTCCAGGAGACCATTACAACTGGCTAATTATGAACCTTGCCTTGTCCCCATTCTCCTGAGTGCTGGCAGGACAAGAGAGCTGTGCTGGCAGCCCAAGGAAAGGAGGGAATCACCCCCAGGCAGCTGGCTCACTGCAGGAAGCAGGAGCAGGTGCCTGCAGAGCTTTGCCCAGCTCAGACATCCCAAGAACTTCCATAAATGAGTATATGGTAAGGAAAAAAAACTCCTAAACTGCCTGCATGTGAGCAAGGATAATCTAATTCTGCCTGGGAGCATATAAATCAATGAAGCCATTTTTGAAATAGAGGAAAGCTGTAGTAGTTAAGTAAAAATCACATACTCAGGAATAGTGTGGGTTGGGAGGGACCTTAAATCTCACCTCATCCCACCCCTGCCATGGCAGGGACACCTTCCACTGCCCCAGGCTGCTCCAGCCTGGCCTTGGGCACTGCCAGGGATGCAGGGGCAGCCCCAGCTGCTCTGGGCACCCTGTGCCAGGGCCTGTCCACCCTCCCAGGGAGGAATTTCCTCCTGATGTCTCTCCAGGAATTCTCTCCCCGCAGAGGTGCAGGCAGCTGCCAGTGCACACCCTCAGCTGATCCTTCCTTAGCTCCCTGCCTAACCTCAAATGAGATTTAAACAAAGCTTTGCCCTCACAGTGTAACAAACTCCCCCCTCAGCTGGGACCCCCAGCCAGGCATCCCAGGGTTAGTTAACACGTGGTTTAGAGCAATCTTAACCAGGAAGCTCAGAACAGACAAGTGCCACGGAGTGCAATGGGAATAAATTGGGCATCTCCTTCCACACTTCCACTTTGTGTCCCCAGATCTGCTCCGAGCTCTGCTGCTGCTTGTTCAGTAATTTCACGCTACGCTGCTTAACAATGTAAGCATGGAGGCTCCATCTAAAACTGCACTTCCCAAATGTCACTTGTTTGTGAACACATGGCTGAACCCAAAATTACTTTTAATATTCGAGTGGTGCCTGCTGGCTCTGTTGTAGTTAAGGGTCTGTCTGAATTTCCATGATAAACCCCATTTTCTGGGGTGTAATACCATGACCACTCACTACACATAAACCTGCTTTACAAGGTCACAGCAGACAAACACCACTTTTTACATTTTTAAACCAAGATTGCTTGGCTGTTTTTTGAGTTTCAGACACCTGACACTGATTTGAGGTCTCTTACAGTTTAAGGTTTTTCTTACCATCCCTTTAACTCCAGAACAAATCCAAATGTCTGACCCATCCCTGGAAGTGTCCAAGGCCAGGCTGGACAGGGCTTGGAGCAACCTGGGATAGTGGAAGGTGCCTCTGCCCATGGCAAAACTTCCCAGATTCTACTGAATGAGCTTTGCTGGTCAGTTATTCTGCAGACTTCAAAGCAGGGGAGCACAGGTGCTGTCACAAACCAAAGTACACCAGGAATCTGCCCTAATGAGAAATAACCACAGAAATGTAACTCTCCAAACTTAACTGAGTGCACAGATTAGAGGAATTCAGGTATTTTCAGTGTTATTACCATAGTGTTATTAAAGCTTAAAAGTATTTCCAGCTTATTCCTTCCCCTCCAGTGTGTACCTAATGAGTTGTGCTCAGTTACATCAGTCACCTTATTCACTGTGAAACACAGTCTGCATGCACCAGAAAACTAATTCCAATTTACCAGTCCCAAAACAACCTGTTCACAACCTGAATGCAACACTTGAGAAAGCCATTCCTACACCCTCAGAATATAATGGAGCTGGGGTTGTTTAGCCTGGAGAAAAGGAGACTCAGGGATGACCTTATCTCTACCTTATCTCTACTCTCTTCAACTTCCTGAAAGGTGGTTGTAGTCAGGTGGGGCTGGTCTCTTTCTCCAGGCAACAACTGACAGAACCAGAGGACACAGCCTTAAGCTGTGTTAAGGGAAATATAGGTTGGATATTAGGAAGAAGTTTTTCACAGAAAGGGTGATAAAGCTCTGGAGTGGCTGCCCGGGGAGGTGGTGGAGTCACCATCCCTGGATGTGTTTAAACAAAGCCTGGATGTGGCACTGGGTGCCAGGGTTCAGTTGAGGCACTGGGGCTGGGTTGGACTCGGTGATCTTTAAGGTCTTTTCCAACCCGGTGATTCTGTGAATTCTCTGAAAACAAATTATCGAGAGGCAAAACCAGCAACGTGGGACAGTAAGAGAGCACATCCCAAAGCAGAGGCATTTTCCATGCTGTCCTGAGGAATAAGGACAAACAACTGGCACTGCTGTGTGTTCCAGGAGCTGGTGGCTCGCCCCAGCCCCTCCCAGCTGGCCCCACCTGTGTTGCCATTTTGCCATAGTCGATCCAGCGCAGGGTGGCGAAGTTGGTGGACTCGGCGCAGTTGAAGCCGTGGTTGAAGCCAGCGTGGTAACCATAAGGAAATGTGATCATAAACTCCCCAGCTTCCTGGGTGATCTGAAAAACAAAGGAAAAGGAGGAGACACCCCACTTAATGCAGCAGCTTGAGAACACAGACCCATTAGAAAACCCCACTGATGAAATCTCTTTCCACTGGAGGGTCGGCAGAGCCAGCTCTTGGCTGAGCCTGGAACATTCCTGGTGAACTGCAGGAATACTCAAGGATTTCTCTTAAGGGAAAAACTCAGAACAGTGGATGGGAAGAGTCACATGACCTGAACTATTTTCACCTGCAGGCTCCAGTTACAAAGGGGTCTCAGGCTGCAACATTCCAAAAGATCAATAAATCTTTAATGTGACCACTTTGGCTCATGGCACTTCCAAACCTTCCTTCCCATCCCCAAGAGTTCTGGATTTCCCTCCTAACATTCCCTCTGCATGGCAAGGTCCTTCTGAAGCAACTCCTGCACTTCCCTGTATTTATTTCCCCACTCACATTTATCAGCCTCACTGTTCACCCTAAAAATTACAGCCTAGCTTTGGTCTGCTTTGGGAATTGCCCAGAGCAGCTGTGGCTGCCCCATCCCTGGGAGTGTCCAGGGCCAGGCTGGGCTGGGAGCACCCTGGGACAGTGGGAGGTGTCCTCGCCCATGGCAGGGGTGGCACTGGATGAGCTTTAACGTCCCCTTCACCACAGATCATCCTGTGACTCGACTTTAATAAAATTAAAACAACAATAAGCATCACGGGCATTATTAATAAGGGTTGAACTCTACAGATCATAGCTGGAACCAGAGGCAAAATCAATCTTGATGCTTTGAAAAAAAAAAAAACTCTCTTTTTATATCTTGTGCAGAAAAAACATTTTGGTAAAAAAAGAAGTTTAATTGTTAAGAGCATGGCCTGAACCACAGGAGCAACTCCCAGCCCAGCTGCCCCTCATGCAGCAGCACCTCCCCTCCATGGGGTATGGAAGAGGCAAAGCTTGACCTTCCCTGTCCTTCCAACCAGCAGTGCTGACAGAGCTCTCACAGCTGTCACAGGCCAAGAATTCTGTTTGGATTCCTTCCCACAGCCATAGCCCACACCCCAGCAGCTCTGAGCCCACAGAGACTCCAGGGGACTGCACTTCCAAACACAAGGATGGGACCAAAGGCAAATTGTAAACAGACAGAAGTTCAAACACCTCCCCCTCGGCTGGGCCAACATCTCAACTTGCAGATGTCATTAACATGAGAAGAATAATTTTAAAAAGAGGGAATAAAAGCTGCTGTGATGCACAAGAAGCTCCTGCAGGATTTCAGGAGGAGGTGCTGAAGTCCAGGCTGCACACAGCACCCTGCATCCATCCCCTCCACAAACCCCAGCAGTGCTGCTCTGCTGGCTGCAGAAGATGAAGAGATTATGTTTCTGTCAGTGAATGCACATCCTGGTGTCTCCATTTCAAGCCCACATCATCCATGGCACTGCTGTCAACATTATCCCACAATAAATTAGAAAACACTCCAGATGATGGATAGGCCATGCAGAAAAGTAATAACTATTGAAGGAAAGCCAGCACAAACTGCCACTCATGAAGAAAGCCCCAAATTTACTGACTTCTGCAAGCTCTTGAGGAATAAATGGAGAAATCAATAGGAGATTACAGAAATACATATTTTTAATTATTAAAAAGCCCTAGTATTGATCTGTTTCTTTTTTTTCCAGAACAGCATTATAGAGATTTATAAATGCTGCCTATTTCAACTTCATTGAAATCTGCCAAGGATTCAGAAGAAGGGATCCTATCTCTGTTCCTCAGGAAAAAATGGCACTCGTTCCCTGTTTGTGAATAACAGTGATCCTCCTCCAACAGCCACTATTTCAGGACAGGGTTTAGAGTTTGGGACAGTGGAAGGTGTCCCTGCCCATGGTAGGGGTGGGACTGTTTGGGATTTAAGGTCCCTTCCCACTTCATGATTCCATGAAACCAGTTTGGAGCAGGCCTCTTTGACACTTCCCACATCCACAGGCAGCTCTGGCTCCGTGTGCTGAGAACATGCAGCAGCAGCAGCAGCAGTTTGAGTGATTCTGCACAGATACAAATCCCTGTAACCACCCCTGGCTGAGGAGATTTACTTCTTGCCACAAGACTTTAAGAATAAGCACATTAAAACGATCATACCAAATAAACATGACCCCTCTTTTCAAATCAGGGCTTAAGAGCTGCAGGGATCCTTCCAGGCTTAGAGCAGCAGGAACACTTACACAACAGGGAACCAGCACAGCCAGCTGCACTTTGGGTCACACTGGATCCACAAGAAAACAAAAAAGTGTTTCTGAATCACCACTGGGGTTTTGCTGCCTCTAGACGAGCCAGAACATCCTTATCAGCTCGTCCCTCTCTACCTGAGAGGTTCCCTAACTGCCAGAGTTTGTTCAGTGACAGCTTTTCTTCCCTTCAGTGTCTCAGCCAAAGCCCAACCCCTCCTTTTTGCAGGCAGACCTGTTTTGAACAGCGGGCTGCACTCAGCATAACAGCGCCCTTGGAAATGAAGCCAATTTCCCCCGGTGGCTCTGCTGGATTGATTCCTCAGGAGAGAGGTGCTGTGCTCCCAACAGCCTGCAGGGACCTACCCTGTCAAAGGGAATCCCGTATTTCTTCAGGATGGAGGGAGAAATGAGGGTCATCTTGTGACGGAGGAAAGCATCACATCCCTGAGAGCTTCCTGGGAAAAATCCTGTGGAGACATTCAAAGGAGGAGCATCACTACATGCTACACTATGACAGGAAATAACTCACAGAAGCAGGCTGGAGGTAAAAGGAAAGAAAAAGAACTAAAAAAAGCCAACTTTATTTTCTGACATGACTATATATACAACAGCAAAAGTGGCAGTGGATTGGAGGGTGAAACTGCCACCTCTCCAGCCACACTGGTCAAACCAACAGTCTGTCAATTCTCTCTACCCACAGAGAAGAATGTAAAACAATTGTTGTTTATATGAACAGTGTGAGAAAATTCGGTAGAAATATGTAAACATCAGAAGGTATAAGAAACTTTTAGAAAAACTTTAAAACTCTCAAAAAAAAACCAGGGTGACAACTACAGGACTGTTCTTGGGAAAACAATACAATCTGCTACATTCCAGATCAATCTGCCCTACATATTGCTACCTAAAGGGAAAAAATGTTAATATTCAGTGAAAAGAAAGGAAGGAAAGATCTCTGTCCCAGGCAGTGGCACGAGGGACACATTTACAGTGGTCACCAACAAGTGGCAGAGGCAGCAGGACCTGACCCAGTCAGCACCTCAACACCATTAAGTGTTAAATTCTACCACTGAGTTACTAAAACAAATCACAAATAATTAAGAAAATGAAAACAGTGGTCATCACTGACCAAACCCCTCAATGGCAGCTCAGCCAATGTAATCCAATTTTCCTCATGATCATGTCCTTCCCTCCAAGTGGCTGATTCCATGACAAACTGTGTGTTTGTAGGGACTCAAACCCATCACAGTTTAGGAAAACAAATCACCCAAGCTCTGGAACCAAAACTAATTGATGAGACATAATGGAAGTGGTTTCAGAAAGTCAAAAGGATTACTGGATTCCAGGTTTTCTTATATTTTTGTACTAAAAGCATTTCAATTCAAATTATGACTGTCTGCTACCCAGTCTGAAGTCCCTCTCTGCAGTTCCTCTTTTTAATGCACAGTTTAAGTGGCTCTCATTAAAGCCACTAATAAAGAAGCACATTTTAAGTGATTAGCACCAATAACATGACAACACATTAACATTCTCTCCATGGGCTCCATGGCTCTCCCAGTGAGCCCATTTACAGCTCAGCTATTCATTTTCCATATTAATTGCACACTCATTTCTCCATGGTAAACTTCTCCCCATTGATGCACAGGACAGGGGTATGGCCAGGCAGCAATTTTGGCTCTTTGCAGAGTTAAATCATCACCCACCCAGCTTCCAAAAACAGGAAACTAAAATAAAGACCAGATCATTGATAATTTGCTCCTGGTTTTAGAGCACAAACCACCTCCATGCCTCAAAATTGATCATCCGTAAAAATTAGTTACAAACAGCAAGAAACTTATTATTGCTCCTGTCAGACTTGGAGTGGTATTTCAGAGTCTGCAGAACACAAGTCATCTGATTGATTGACTTCTTATAAAAATTACTTTTTTCATCTATTAAAACCTGGCAAATTACTGAGCTGTAGCTTTGAAATGCAACATTTTTGAGCAGCCGTTTCCAGTGTTATTTGTATTTAGGGATCATGGAGCTCAGTGCCCAGGAGAACAGCACCAAGCCCCAGGACACTCATCCCCAGTTATTCTGCATTTACCCCACACCATCAGCTGCTCCTCTTGACACCCTGGAGTATGCTCAGCAGGAAAAGGCAGTACAGGAATTTGCCTGTTTTCTGGGAAATCAGCATTAGAACTTCTTTTCTTTTGCATCAGAGTAGAACCTTCCAGATTTCCCTGCCTGCTCCTACCTTCACCACCAGATTTAAACCACCCCAGCTGCCTCGCTGGAGATGAACCACAGAGATTTGGAATTAATTATTCTGGGCTAGCAGCTTTTTTTAGCTGGGCAGCTCCTTGAACATTTGCAAGCGAACAAAAATAGAAACAACACCAATAAATTAAAACATATCCAATTCTGCAGCCAGACATCTTCCCTGAAGCTTGAGAGGTGGGAGTTTGCCACAGCTCAAAGTAACTCTCCCTTCCCTTCACTTCCATTTTCCTTTTCTTTTTCTCTCCCTTTCATTTTTTTTTCTTTTTAATATGAACTTTATAGCACTGAAAAACAAAGGAGGACGAGGCTAAAATTAAAGGAAAACCAATAAATACAGAATGTATTTATAGGGTGAAGGAGCAATGGGTACAAACTGGAAGAGGGGAAATTTAGGTTCAAAATCAGGCAGAAAATGTCTTCTGTGAGGGTGGTGAGACACTGGAACAGGTTGTGGCTGCCCCATCCCTGGAGCATTCCTGGTCCAGTGGAAGGTGGCCCTGCCCATGGCAGGGTGTAATGAAAGGGTTTTTAGGGTCCTTTCCAACCCAAACCCTTGTGGATTAAACCCATTGCCCAGACATGGGAGGATTTGGCCTCAATGCCTCAAAACTCAAGTTTTGTTTTTTTTTTTTTAAGGAATTTTAGTTCAGGTCAGGTTTAGTTCAGGTCAGGCCATGCCAGGAGACTGAGGCTTGGAGGGAAGAGTTGGAAGGGAATTTTGCTGACTCTGAAGCTGCTCCAGCAGCTCAGCAGGTTCCTCAAGCAGCCCTTGAAGTCACCAGCAGCCTCAGTTAGTGCCAGTCCTTCCTCAGCCCAGCCCAAAGCCAGGGCTCACCTTTTGCCAGGCGTTCCAGCCTCTTGCCGTGTTCCGGGGGAATGGCATACCTGGGAGGAGGGAACAGAACAGACAGAAACCAAAATATCAGTCTTTAATGTCAGAACAGTGAAAGGAAAAGGCTAGGAACAAGTGGGGCAATAACCCTCAGCACAGCACACAATGGCTGGCAATAAAACCAAAATTCTGTATGTCTGAAAGGCATCAGTAACACACAATCCATGGGAAAAAAACAGCATTTAATAAAAGTCCTTAGATATGTTACATGAAGTGTGTGTTTTCCTGTCATTTTCTCAAACAGCATCACAGGATTTCACAAGGTAGAAGGAAAATGGAGAAGACAAAGTGATGACACAGCACTGGAAACCCCAGAAATAACTGAGTGCAGGGAACAGCAGGTGTGTTCTCCATGGGGAAAATATCTGCAAAATAAAACTGTGCTAAATATTAATAAGCAAGAAACAGATGGGCTGAAAAGGTGTGAAGGAGGGTCTGTGTGCTTTGGAAAACAATAAACCTTTTTCTGTGCAAATAGCTTTCATTCTCTTCAAAAAAGTAAATATTCTTCAGCACAGCTCAAGCAGTCATGGCTCAACCCTTACGTCCCTGCTGGATTTTATTGTCTGATGGGAAATAATGGAATTCAAGTATTCAATAATTTTCTTGATGAGGTGACCCTGAACATGCAGG
Source organism: Anomalospiza imberbis (assembly GCF_031753505.1). NCBI lineage: Eukaryota > Metazoa > Chordata > Aves > Passeriformes > Viduidae > Anomalospiza > Anomalospiza imberbis. Next base: position 3,942,419 of record NC_089707.1, read on the forward strand.
GTCTGCTGATGAAAACATCATTAAAGGGTATAAGGAAAAACTTCTACACTTCCTAAAGACAGTTTTCTTAGATTTGGGGTCAGTAAGGTGCAAAAGAATTTGACTGGAATTTTTTTTTGGAGTGCAAATTACTGAATGTAATTCTGGAAAAACAATCAACTGTCCCTCAGGTCTCAGACACAGGGCTGGGTGTGCCCAGCACGTACAAACATCAGGGAAGTTTCAAATGGCTTTTTCTTCCCAAAAGCTGTTAGTTCTCTTACTGCTTTGAGGTTCACAATACTCTCAGGAGCAAAGCCCAGGTGACAAAGATTTATGTGCTCAGGTTATAAGAAGGGAACTGAATACCAGGACACATTTAAACGTGTTTAACATGATGACACACAATAATATTGCCAATGGAAATCTGTAAATCATCGGTTACATTCTGTAGCAAATTAAATATGGCTCTCCCTGCTTTTTGTGACAGAGAATTCTGAGAATTTACATTTGTGGGAATGGCATTTATTGCCAGCTATAACTTCTCTTCAAAGTGAATAATAAAAAATGCATTATTTTTGCTATTTCCAATGAAGATGTCAAACCCATCCTTCTCATTATCCCATGCTGGGATCAGGATATTGCAGGAGGGCACTCAACAACAGGTGCCCAGCACTGCCCCTCCTGGGGTGGGGGCTCAGAATGCATCTGATTTTGGGGGATTTCAGCCAGACAAATTCTGCATTTTCAGTGCAAAACCATAACTGGAGAGGAGCAGCTGGAAAACCCAACCTGTGCCAGGAAATCAAACACACCTGTGCTGGCCTGGCAGGGGGGATGACAGCACACAAATCCCACACAGGGGCCATCAGGGTTTAGGCACTAAGCTGATTTGAACTGATGGCTTGAAAAAAAAAATAAGGTAAAACACTATGTAGCACCTAATCTTGTAAAATAATAAATGCAGCAATGGACTCCCAACATTCCCTGACCAAAGTTTGACAGTGCCTTAAATTGCATAATTATCAAACAATTCAATTTCATTTGTCTGGGACAAAGCTAGTGGCTTTTATTTTACAAAGACCATTCATCACTTACATAAATGTGATAAAACTAATCCCGATCCAAAGCTCCTTTGTGGGATTAATGTCCCTTAAAACAGGGAAATGAGACATTCCATTCCTTCTGGGAAAAATGCTGAAGGATTGGGAAAGAACTAATTTATGGCTACAAGGCTGCTGATGATTAATGTAATATCCCCAGTCTACAATGCAACCTTCACTTAATTAGTGCCTGTAATTGGGAGTTGTAAAGATAAGATTAATTGAATCTTGAGGATGTTAAAAGTTTAATACATTGGAACACGGTTATTGTGTTATCTGAAACTGCAGCCTGCAAAAAGCCAAGCGAGGCTTTAGAGAACAGCCCATGGAGAGACAAAGAAAAAAGACTTGCTTGGACAGAAACCAGCCAGAGAGGAGGAATTTCCAGCTTGTAAAAAAGAACTATATGCAATAATATACAAATGAAAATACCCCAGCACAGAATGGTAATAGCTGACTCCAATTTTAGAAATTAACTTTTTTCTTTGGGCCAGTCTTTAGGAAGCAGAGCCTACACATCCCTCTGCATTTTTTCTTAGGAATTCAAAATATTAACTGCAGAAGAGAATTAAAAGTAGGTCAAATTCTGCTTTAAGTTATGCTCACAAATCTGACTGATTTACATAAAGATAGGCAATAAAGACAGATTTTGTGCTGCTATTTAAAACTAGGAAGAGAAACAGAAGGCTCCTGCATGTATGGCACAGATTGAGCTCCATCTACACACAAAATGATTAATTATGAGGCAGAACAACAATGGGAAGATTAAAAACTGCTGCAATGCAAGGGGTGCAGTCATGGAGCAATGAACACCCAGCAAGGGCTGGCTCAGGGTGCCACTGATGACCCCTGCTCTCTGTGACAACCAGCAGTCCTGGTGTCCCTCAGCACACTTTGTCACCATCCCCACAGCTGGGGCTCAGCTCAGCTGCAAAACCTCAACTCCACAGGCAAGCCACAGGTAAAATACATCCAATAATTTCCTTTTCTACAGGCATGACTTCAAGAGCCCCCCAGTGCTGGGAACACTGAGCTGGATGTGCCCCTCTGGCTCAGCCTGTCCCCAGGACAAGGGACATGATGACCACGGAGCCAAACCAGCAGCTGGGTGGAGATAAATCAAAGCTCCAAGGCACTGGGCATGCAAATCACCCTCCAGTTCTTATTCCAAGGGTCAGCCTTGCACAGGGTGACCAAGACAAAGGGCCAGGCTTCACCCAAAACCCTGCCACTCAGCAGTTTGGGGATTACAGCAGGAAAAATGTGCTGCTGCTCTGCCAGAGAGCACGAGATTTACACAACGGGGAAAGAAAAACCAGCTCGAGATAAAAAAAAAAGTTATAGTTCTGTGACTCAAATGTCATCTTACCCCCAAGTCAACAACCTGAAAGTAATATACTGAGCCTTTTAAATTACTTTTTTCTACTTTCCACGAAAACAACAGAAAATCCCTGAAGTGGATCAAGTACCATTTGTACACATCTAGAACTTGCTGTTCTGTGGGAAAGATTCTCAGCTTCCAAACTTATTTCATGAAATAATTCCAGCATTTCTGATCTCTACTTCCAAGTAATTTTCTGAGTTCTTGAGTCAGAATCACAAGTCCAAAAGATTTTGCCCCAAAGCTATAAATGTGTTAGAAAATGATCTTCCTGGAGTGGTGGCTTGCTTTTGTTAATATGGAATCATGGAATCCCAAAATGGTTTGGGTTGGAAGAGATCTTAAATATCCATTTCCACCCCTGCCATGGGCAGGGACATCTTCCACTGTCCCAGGCTGCTCCAAGCCCTGTCCAACCTGGCCTTGGACACTGCCAGGGATCCAGGGGCAGCCCCAGCTGCTCTGGGCACCCTGTGCCAGGGCCTGCCCACCCTCAGAGAGAGGAATTCCTTCCCAACATGAATTTTACTGGACAGTCCCCGCTCCATCCTTAACACAAAAGAGAGGTCTGTCCTATTTGCCATCATAGGATACCATTAATAGAGTCATTTTCTTGGTGTTTTGTCTATTCCCCTGGAATGGAGCTTGATGGATGTGGATAATTATCAGACTATAAAAGCCAGCAAATGTGCTATTTTCTATCGCTCTAAATCATCAAACAAATAAAGTGTGAAACAGCATTTCTGAATACAATTTTCCCCTCTAATGGTTTAGAATTATTATCAGGAACAATGAGAATAAATAAGCAAATGTCTTGTGAATTAAGAATTAAACAAGTGTGTCAGTAAAAAGAAGCATTCAGGCCATCCTGGGATGCATGGATGCCTTTGGAGGCCACCAAGGAATGATGGAACAGGGAATTCACTTGGGCAGCTCCCAGCACCAGGTGCTCCTCAGGGACCTCCCAGTCCCAGGTTCTCCCCTCCCTGCTGCTTCCTCAAAGGCAGCCAGCTCAGTTTTGGCTTCCAGTGGCCAAAAAACTAAAACTTCATCCCTAGCAAAGGCCTGCTCATAGCTGTTTTCTCCTTGTTTAAGAGGAATTTTTCTCACCTGAAACCATCCCTACCTATGGCAGAGGACCAAACCATCCTGTCCCTTCATCCAAAGCCTCCAAGACCTCTTCACTCCCAGAGTTTTTGCTAGTTGCACCTTGTTCCACACCTCATTTACATTCTCTTGCACCAACACAGAGCAATTAAGCAGTGATTAGTTCACCAAATCCCACGCCCCGCTCTCTGGGAGTCTGGGCTCCATGGGCAGGGGAGGGTTCAACCACAACACTTTGGAAATGTCACTTCAGTGCCATTCCTGGGAGAAGGTAAGAAACTCAATTTCACAGTGTCTGCACAAGGTCTGCCCAAGCAGCCCCACACAGTTTAACACACCATAATTATGGAATAAGGAACAGAAACAGAACGGGAGCAGCACATTTAAAATGTCCAGGCCAACGTGTCAAGCTGGGGTGAGTTATCTGTCTTCAACGCAGATTTAATTGTGCCAAGAACAGTGACCCTTTAAGATTCAAATGCCAACCTGCTCTCAGCCACGACAGGCAGAATGAAAAGCTGCTATTTCAGCCTCTGTAAGGCAAAGGGTGCCCATAAACCCAGAATCTGAACCCTGACCTTCAACTTCTTTAGCCCCCACGACAGCAGCAAAGCCTCCAAAGAAAACCCCTTGGTCCATCAGGAATATTTATCACCCAACAGAAGCATTAAGAACCAGCATTAGCACAGGGTGGTCCCTCCCTGCAAAGTTCAGATCCTGCTCCTGAGGCCTCATTTTTCTACAAGGTAAATCATTAAACAACATCTCACTGTGTCAGAGCAAAGCTCAGAGTAGAAGTGGGGGTTTCCATGCTAGAATCTACCAGAATACCCTGAGCTGAAAAGGACCCACAGGGATCAGAGACCAACTCCTGCTGTGCAACACTATTTTTAAGCTGTTTTGCCTGTATGTGAAAAGAAAAAAGGTATTTCAACAAGAAGAACTGACTGTTCCTTTGTTGGTAGCACTGTCACCTCCCTTCCATGGTCACCTCTCTTTTCCTCACCTTTACCCTCCTCCATAATTAACCTCCCTTCATCCCTCTCTCCCAACAACTTAAACAGTTAAAAGTTAAAATACTGAAATCAACTCCCTTTCTTCTTCTCCTCCTCATCAAATCTGAGGTTGGCCCACACTGAATGGGCTGGAAATCTCCCATTTCCCTTCTCAAGAGCCTGGTTAGGAAAGGAGAATCCCTGGCCTCCTTCTCCTCTCCCCTTCTGCTGTGGCTCCTTCCCATCAGCAATGCAAACCCTGCCTGGAGATAAGATCACACAGGGACCAGAGAGCTCCTTGTTCCTAGGAAAGAGCCTTTATCAAGTGCCTGCAGTTTTATCTTGAATGGATCACTTCACAGGACAATGGATGATGGAATTCAGTATCTTTAACCAACAGTGTCAATGATTTCAAATAATGACATTTTTATTGAAATACACCCAGAGTGAGAGATAAACACAGAGGCTGGGGAGTATCAACTCCAAAAGCCATAATTAGGAGCAAATAGATAATGACAGGACCAAATCACAACCCCAAAACACACCAAACCCACCTGCCTCCCACAGCTGCTCAATGCAACCCTTGGGGAAGTAGCACAGGGAGAAAATCAGGGCAAACCTGCTCAGGAAGGGCCTGGGCACCACCAAACACACCCAGCACAGGGCCCATTTCACTCCAGACAATCCCTTCTCCACACACAGGACTTTCTCATTTTCCACAATATGAAGAAATGGCAATAATTTTGCTGCCAATGGAACAGCAGGATGAAAAATTTCCTCCTTCCCCAAAGAAACTGAAGTTGTGACTGCAAACTCTCCATTTGTTTTCCAGTAAGGATGGGTAGAATATCTCGGGTTACTCTGAAGCTGGGATCAAATCCCTGGAGACTGAGTACTGGAAGATTAGAGTCAAGCCTAACTTGTGCCAATCATGTACTTCTGAAAGACTCTTCAACCCTTAGAGTTGCCTTGAGCTAGAAATAGGATTAAAGAGCCATTAGTTTCAAGAAGTGACATTAGACAGGAGCTTTTTAAAATTCTGATTTTAAAGCAATATGAATTTTCAAGAGGTACAACTGAGCTCCAAGATTAGCACAATGGGCTACTTTCACTGTGACTCACTAACCCCCGACTCAACGAACACAAAGAGGAGATTTTTCCAGAACTCCAAATGCAATTTTCAAATACATTTTGTTAAAAGCAGAGAATTTAATGTGAACAACCATCTGCTCTTGGAAGGACTCGCAGTGCCCCAGTCCAGTCAGCTCCACAGCACAAGTGCCAGGCACAAAGCACAAAATTACAGAGCACATTGGAGTCTCTCCCTCCACGTGTAAAAATAACCCATAGCCTGCCTCTGCCTGCAGTGAATGAGCAGCATGAAGGAGCCATTTTACTAAGAAAAGGTGTTTGGGGAAAAACATTATGAAGTCATTTACTCATTCAGTTTAGCCAAGAAGATAATTAGTACACAATTCAACAGAGATGAATGACTACAATATTCATCCCCTTGCCATTCCCCGTTATTTGTTTGGAAGAACCTGTTCACATCAGATTTATTTCCCTAAACTGGCAATCAGATTATTAATTACTGGTTGTTTTTGTAGTGGATACCATACAAATAGAAAGAAAAGCAAAGATTATCCTTCAAAGAGCCTGTATTTTAAAATAAAAGCTCATTTCAGCTCCAGAAACAAGGAGAAAAAAGGTAACCAGGGGAGATCAGAGCTATCTGTGCCTTGTACCAAGTGACCTGTGTGAGCTGCCTCCCTCACCGGGCACAGCAACATGTATTCCTGAAAAAACCATGGATAATTGCCTCCAGCAGAACAAAAGAAATTTGCTCATGAGTAATGAAAGATATTCTTAGATTAGGAAACCCCTTGTGCTAGAGGTGCAATGCCTCTACACACACACTCTTTTCTTTTCCGAGGAGAAAAAAAATCCAGCATTCCAAAGGTTTAATGCTCCTCATCCATCAAACTGCACCGTTCCCAACTACAACTGCTTTGAAGTGAGAGCTGTGTTCTTGTCAGCATCAAAGCCACAAGTGTTGTAGCTGAGATTTGATAAAGATCACTGACACAGTTTGTAAAGTTTCCTTTATTTCTCCTGTTTGATCCCCTTTGTGTGGCTGATTGGGCAGGTGGAAATGAAGTGGATGCAAACCCAGCACATTTATTCCTTGGAACATTAAGGGGTTAATGAGTGTACAGCTCTCAGACAGCACCAAGTGCTATTCAAGTGCTGTCATTACTACGGGCTCCTCTTATTTTAAACCTCACTTGTGCTGCACTTGGCATCACCCCTCGACAATTTTCCCTGCTGAGTAAAGAAAGAAAAAAATCCCCGCTGATTTCTGCCAGCGTGTTAACAAAATGTGAATAAAGACAAAGCTCTGCAGCACCACTCCTGGTTCCTCCCAGCCTTCCCAAGCCCTGCTTCCAGCTCTGTGCCAAGCTGGAATTTGCAAGCTCATTGTCCCACGGGGAGTCAGATCAGGCTGAAGGAGTGAGGTGGAGCATGGAAGCACATCTCCCTCCCCTCCAGTCTCAGGGCTCTGCTCAAAAGCCTCTGTTATTAAACCAATCTGTGATCCTGTCAGACTTCCATAGATCTTCATTTCAAACCAGGCCTGAGCTCTGAGCAGACACTTTCAGAAGGCAGGAAGGGGTTGGAGCAAGAGCCTTCCTGGATCAAAGACCTGCTTCTCTCAGTCCAGCTGGGGCTCCTGGGCTGACAGCAATTCCTGGGCTGCAGCCACAGCAGGGACCACCCCAGGATGCTGCTGTGGAAATGAGACACGACCCCAGATCAGCACCTCCTCCTGCTAAAATCATTCTGGAAAGTGCCAAGAGGAACCACAGGTGGGAAGGGTCCTTTCTTTGCTGGGTCAGGTACAACAGCTCACAGATGAGCCTCAACCTCTGAGATTTCTAATTTCAACCAATGGAACAGGCTCAGTAAAGATGGAAATGCACAGATTGAAAACTGAAATGGCGGCAAAGCACAAAGTCATTCCGTGCCTTTTGCAGTGGGTTTGGGTGAGAATAAAAACCAAAGAGGGCTCTGGAGCTGAGTGAAAGGGGTGCTGAGGCTGAGATCAATCCATCTGTGCCTCCTCAGGCAAGTCCCACAGCTGATTCCATCAATCCCAGAGCCTGGCTTGACCTTCATGGCATTTTCTCTCAGTCAGATGAGGGTGAATGAAGAAAGGCAATACTTGAGTCCTAACTTCCCAAATCCCGTGCCTCCTCTGCAGCAGAAAAATGACCTTTTAATAATCTGTCTACAACAGCCTAATGAAAGACCACAAAAACCTGAGTCTATCAAAAAGAGAAATCTCCGCTATTCCAGTTGCAGCACCTGATTGGGAAGATAATCCAAGCCAGAGCTCATTCAGGTCCTGGACAACATGGTGACCCCGTGGATTCTGAAAGCAAACCAGCAGTGAGCACTGAGGGACCCCCTCATCCTTCTCCCACAGCACCACCTTCCAGGAAGAAGGGCTGGGGAGCCGGGCTGGGAGGGGTTTGTGTTGATTAACTAATGACTGCAGGCTTGCAGGGCTGGATTAACGACTCTCTGCTCTCAGTTATCAGAGAATTACAGGGGGATACAGCTCTGCATCCCAACACATCCCTCCTTCCATGCATCTCCCAGCAAACCCACATGCACACGGATTCTCAGTGCAGAAAGCCCATTCCAAAGCAGATTTCACCTTCATTTTAGAAAAGTCAGGAGAGTGAAAAGCTGTTCTGCCTGGCCATACTTTATCTCACATTCCTTTTATCCTTTTTAATGAATATCCCTGTTCCTTTCTCTCTCCCTTTTATCAACAGAAAAGGGTCTTGCTCTGCCAAATCTGCCTGAGAGCAAATGGTGTTGCAGTTAATCTATAAATCAACCATCACCATAAATTCTGCTCTTTCTCCATCCAAAACAGCAGAGCTGTAAAACAGATTACATGGGACAGCAAAGGCAGGAAGGAAATCTGGGAGCTGTGAGGAGCTGCCATCATGGCCAAATGGCCTTCCCTGCTTCTCCTCTCTCCCAACTCCACCCAAAAAGCCTCCAAACCTCTGCTGCCAGGTCTGGAACACTTTTAGGAGCAAGGACACCTCACACGCTTCCCATGGAAGATGATGCAGACCTTGGGGATTGAGGGAGGAAAGGCTGCAGAATCCTCTCCTGAATTCCCTAACACCAAGAAACAGGAAAAGCAAAACTCAGGAAAATAAAAATTCTCAATGTGGAGCATCAGCTCCCTCAAGGGCAAATCTCAGCTGTGATTCCAGCTAATGCAGCCTAAGGAATCTCCAGGGTGCAAGGGCTACTGAGACCCCAAAAACCAACACGTGCAGTGACATCTGATCCCTGCAGTGATTCCAGCAGCCTGGGCAGTGCCCCCTGAGAGGAGGGAATGGTGGGAGGCAATAAATGATGAAGGGACAATGGCCTGCCCCCTGCAGCCACACAGTTCTGTAGCAAACATAAAAGCAGCTGCTTGCAATGGGATTACACCGAGCCCAGGAACATCTGGGAGAGTGTTAAAGCAGGGGGCAGAGCAGAACATCACAGAGATGGTGACAGGGGTGAGGGGCAGCATCCTGCACAGCAAATGAGCAGAGAGGCTGCCAGAGTTAAGCTCCGTGACTGTACTGGGTCATTCTCCTCCTCCAAGGCAGTTTTCCAGGGATTAACATTTCCTGTCCTGAGGAGAGGACAGGACAAGAGTTCAGCAAAGAAAGCTGCAGTTCTTGCAGACCAGAGTGAGAAATAAAACCAGGGAAATCCTCAGCACTTCAGATCTGCTGCTGCTTCAGGAGGGGCTCTCAGCCAAGGCCAGAGAGGGCTCCCTTGAGAATCCCTCAAGGGAACACCCGCCGAGTCCTGGCTGGAATCTCCCCTCACAGGCCTGTTAGGAAAGGTGAGCTTTCCCTGCTGACAGCAGCACTACCAGATACTACAAATGCATTAAACTGTAGATGTTACAAGAAAGCCATGGAACTCCTGCCTGGTTTGGCTTGGAAAAGACCTTCAATCCCATCCAGTGCCACCCCTGCCATGGCAGGGACACCTTCCACTGTCCCAGGCTGCTCCAAGCCCCGTCCAGCCTGGCCCTGGACACTTCCAGGGATCCAGGGGCAGCCACAAGGAGGATGTGCCCTCCTTGCCTGCTCCTTGACTGGACTTGTCCCACCCAGGGAGCCTCACTGGGCACCTGGAGGGAAGAAAGCAGAAATTCTAAACTATTTTAACCAACAAAGGTTAGGGGTAACTCCATGGACTCTCAGGTTTGCAGTCCTCAGACTTTCACCAGACAGAATTCCAGAAGTGTTTCTGGAATGTAATTGTATCTGTGACCAGTGCTTCCAACTAATCATATTATTTTAAAGTTCCTTTGGTAATTTGTCCTTAATTCCACACAAACTGCTGTTCTGGCATAAAGTGTACTTTGTGATATCAAAGTCAAACAGATTAGGCATGATCCACTTCCAGCGAGGGAGTGTTTTGGAGAGGAGATGATATAACTTAAAAGCTAAAGCTGGCTCCCTGTTTTAATTAAAGGGGATTAAACATCCATCATGATAAGGGAAAAGGGACATTTTATAAAAATCAATTACCTTCCTCGGTGTCAGTCTGGTTTAACACCTGCAGTTTCAGAGAGAAGGAAGAGTGCAACATCCCACCAGCACTCAGGGAAGGTAAATTAAATAGTGTTACGGCAAGATCACAAAATATCCAAGAGAAATAACTGTATCACCCAATCAGGTGGCATTGACAAAACAAGATGTTACACTCTTAAAGTGTATCAGGCAAATTCACAATACTCAGGTTCAAAGTCTCCCTGCAGCACTTCCCCACGCCAGGAAGCCTCCAGGTAGGGATTGCACATCTTTATGGAGATAAAAGGAAGTGCTGGTGGAGCACCTCAGCATCTAAAAATATTCTTTTGGAATTGCAAAGGCTGAGGCACATCCATTCCTCAATAAAATGCCATAATAACCATGAAGAATGAGGCTTGGCACTCAGCTTTGTTGCTTCTGTCATTATAAAATCAGTTTCTGCTTGCACCGTTTGACAATATGCTCAATTTTAGATCTCACACAGGAGTGTATGAGGTAATTATACACAATATGTATAATTGATACAGCAAAAATTCCCACCATGAGAGGTTTAATATGGGGCTGCAGAATTAAATACATTTCAGTTTTTTCAAAAGTTTGAGACTATGAAAAGGTGGCAATTAAATTCCTAATGCGAGAGGGACATTTTACTGTAATTTGAGAAAAAAAAAAAAAGCAAGTGAAAGGCTGGATCTGGCAGCTCCCTGCCCGAGGGGCTTCACATGAGGTTACACAACTGCTCCCAACGCTGGGGGTGCTGCATGGGAAGTGCCCACACCTCCCATGCTTCCTGCTCAAGCTGTCAGACTGATTTTCCAGCTGCAACAGCAGCAGTGTGAGAACAGTGAGGAGCAGAGCCTGTGCCTGGGAACAGCACATCCAGAGGGAAAATCCCCCTGGAATGGGGTGAGGCCAGCCCAGAGCAGGGTGGGATGAACAAAACCAGCCCTGCTACAACAGAACTCAATAAACAAATGCACTGCAATCTAGAGGCACAGATAAATCATTTGATGAGGCTGCAAACAGGAAAATGGCTGTTCTCCATTACGTCCTTGCTCTCCCTCATCACTGGGTGACCTTTTGTTGCTCAGCTGCTTCTCTTGGTGCTGAAGGAGCTCTCGAGCTGCATCCGTCCCAGTGCCCCAGCTGAGTGCAGCCCCTGTGAGTGCTGCAGCCTGTCCTGCTCTGCCAGGGCCAGAGCCAGCCAGGGAGGGCTGGCAGCAGCACCTCTGCAGTGACAGGGACACTCATTCAGCACGGACGTGTCACACCAGGCACATGCTCTTCAGCCTGGTGAAGCCCTTCAGCCACTTTCAGCTGGTGAAGCCACACATTGATTTTACCTGCAATCCCAACAGCCCCCAAAACAACTGTCTGGTTGGGGGGAAAACTCAACAGTGCAAGACAGAAATGAGAGACATGAAATACTCAATAGTGATCTCCCCTGGCCCAGGAGAACAATGGCTTTGCCACCCAGAAATGGTTCTTTGTGGTCCAAACATTCCACCCAGAGCTTCCTGAGAAGGAATTTCAGCTCTCCCACAGCTCTGCTGTGAGGAGGGACTGCAGGAGCTGGGCCTGGGCAGTCTGGGGAAGGGAAGGCTGAGAGAGGATCCCATCAATCCATACAAACACCTCATCCATCCATGCAAACATCCCCAGGGTGTCAGAGGATGGTGTCCCACCCCACTATGAGGAAGAATTTATTTCCATGGATGGTGGCAGAGCTCTGGGACAGCTGCCCATGGAGTCTCCCTCTCTGGAGACATCCCAAACCCACCTGGACATATTCCTGTGTCACCTGCTCCAGGTGATCCCACCTTGGCAAGGGTTGGACTGGGGAGTCCCCAGAGGTCCCTTCCAACCCAAACAATTCTGGGATTCTGTGAAATAAACACAGATTTTTCCTAAAACCCACTCAAAGGAGGTTTGTGAGGGAAGCATCTGCATTCTCCCCTGCCCTTCAGAAGGCAGCAGGGCTGGTGGCTCCTCACTCTTCCCACAGCCTGGAGAGAAGCACCCCCAGATAATTTATGGGAGGCATGAAGGAAGAGTTACGGTTTTTAACGAGCAATTTTGAAGCAGATACTACCAATATACAGAGTCCTTGGTTCCACTGAATAAATATCTCTGACAGCCAAACAATAACTCTGCCTCTTATTTTAGAGCTCAACCCCAAACTGGTAGACTTTGTAACTCTCCACACTCCTGCTATTCCCTGAGGTGCTTCCAAGATGATCACTGTCAGAGTCACGGAGTCTATAAAAAGGATGAAGGAAGCTGGGAAATTTCCACAGAGGTGACGCCAGCAAAACAGAACGAACATTTTAGCCATCCCTGAGCAAAGCCGGGCTGCAGCACTGGAATTCCAGCAGTGCAGTCCAAGAGCTCCCCCAGCTGAGCTCTGGGCCAGCTGCAGTCACTCCCAGAAAAGCTCAGGTACCTGGAAAGTTCCAGATCTGCTCCAAGGGGATTCAGATTTACTCTTTGCAGCCAATGCTTGTTCAGAGAAGAGATGGAGAACTCCTTAAGAGGAGCTGTCACGGTACAGAACAAGGAAGGAGGAGCTTGGGAAGTGGCAAACTCCTGCCTGATGCTCAAGGGAAGAGCAGGGAGGCCCTGCCGAAGCAGCATGGCATTCTGTCACAACCCATCCCATTCTGTGTCACACACTGTCACCTACCTATGAAAACTCCACTGAAAGGGAAAAGCTTCTGCTCCAAACATGGCCTGTCTTCAAAACCCTCACTTTCCCCCAGCTGGGGCAGCTTTAGAGGAGTGACTCTCACAAACACAGGATGGCTGGAGAAAGGATGGAATAACCCAACCCAAAGCTCAGGCCAGCTGCTGCCACCCCTCCTGGAGCAGCCCAGTCCTGCTGGGACTGTGCTGGTGTCCCTGAGCTCCTGCTGGGACTGTGCTGGTGTCCCTGAGCTCCTGCTGGGACTGTGCTGGTGTCCCCGAGCTCCTGCTGGGACTGTGCTGGTGTCCCCGAGCTCCATGGGCAACAGGGATAAGGAGCTTCCCATGGGCTGTGGCACCATCTGCTGGAGATGGGACCAGGAAAATGGGTTGGAATTAAGGGATTCTGGAGGAAGAACTGACAGGATCCAAACTGAATCATATTCTGAGCTGGAAACCCACAGGATTATCTGTCCAACCCCTGGCCCTGCACAGGACATCCTAAAAATCCCACCCCGTCCCAGAGCAGTGTTCAAATACTCCTGGAGCTCTGGCACCCTTGGGGCTGTGACCATTCCCTGGGCAGTGCCCCAGCACCCTCTGGGGGGAAGAACCTTTCCCTGGGATCAGTCACATCCCAGTCATAATCCAGAAACACATTTCTGGAGCTCCACCTTGTTTAACAGAGGTATCACAAGAGATTCTGCAAAATCCTCGTGCATCTGCCTCAGACAGTGAGCCCAAGGTTCAGGAATGCTGAGAAACAGATTTCATGACGTGTTGGAAGGATTTTAAAATTCCCATTCACGTTCCACAGAGTCAGCCCCTCCCTGCACCCCTTTGCAGGCCTGGAAAAGAGCACTGGAGCCATTCATTTACAGCCTCCTGGCTCTTGGGGGCTTTTATGTGCCACAGGCACCAACACCCAGAGCCACCAGGGAGCCATAGCCCTGAGAGGTGGGAGGATCTCGCCTGCCACTGCCAGGGCACGGTGACAGCAGAGCTTCCCTGTGACATTTCTGCTCTAATTTGCACGCAAATGTCAATATTTATTAGTCACATCAAGATCTTCAGCAAAGCTCCCCTGGGTTGCCGAGTCTCTGCACTTACACTTTTAAATTGCTTTAAAAAGAAGCATATTGGCTCTTGGTAACTTATCCCAGACTTCCTACATTCTTTATTTCATCCTTAACTATCTACTGCTTTTGTGGGAAGTTATTTCCAACCAGTCTATGCATCAACAGTGTTGAAAAATGCTTTACCATCATGCCAAAAAATGACCATGTAAAGTAACCTTTTCACTTAACTTGTCCCTGGAGCTGTGAACATATTTATGCATTTCAATAATGGAAATTTGAAAGTAACAGATGTTTCCTGCCTAGAGCACAGTGCAAGAACAACAGTGTTTCACTATTACAGTGCCTCTGAAGCATCCACACATTCCCATCCCCATTTGCTCTCCTGTGCATTAGTTTGCAAAAATCCCCAAGTGCTGAAATCTGGTTTTAATCGTGATGTCAACAAGTCTCCCTAATCCTGCTGAAAGTCAGGAATTAGGCCTCTGAGCAAGCCAGCATGAAAGAAAGTGAAATTGCTTTTAAATGTAAAGTAGAAGGGAAGAGGAGAGAAAAAAATGGGAATTGAGAGATTAGGTAAACCTGATGGAATTTGGTAGAGCTGGGGAAAGGATTTTTTAGTGGTGTCCAAGAGCCCTCACTTACCAGGATTTGGGCTCCCCAAAATGCAAGTAGTTGATGCTGTAGAGATCCATGTCCTCTGTATGCCAAGCAAAAGTTGTCTTCCACATCCCAAAGTAGAGGTAGGGAGTGTTCACACCCTCGATGATGATGCCACACTCGTGTTCCACCATGTCCAGGAGGGTGTTCAGATTGCCAATGTTCCACTCATCCACGTCCTGGAACCCATCAGAAATGGTTTGTACTGGGAATGCCAGGAGCAAGCACAGCCCACAGCTCCCTCCCAGTGCCTCAGTGTGCAGGTACTGCTGTCACCTGCATTAACTGAACACCTCCTGCTTCCAGGAAGGTTTATTTGATGTTCCTCTCTGACCACAGGCAGGAGGCAGCTCCAGCACTCTGAAGAGGCTCTTGCACTGTGCAATACCCCAGCAGTAATTAACCATTCTGGTAATGAACACAGCATAAACTCAGGGTAAAGCACACTCCTCTCAGATGTTCTTCCCCTGATCAGAAACACCTCAAAGTGCCCAAAGGGGCAGAACCTTCCACCTCAGCTCAGAGCTGGAGGTAAAAACAGGAAACCATCTGGAGAACAGCTGTGTTGGTGCCTGGTTGTGTCCCACCCTGATCACAGCAGGGAAAGGATGTGATACTCCCACCCAAGCACCAAATCCTCTGCACCCCTGCCATGTCCATGGCTCCGAGCAGCTCAGATATCTCTGCTTATTCTAATTAATCCCAAATTAAACCATACTGATAATAAAAAGACACTCATACATTCACACACAATCAGACAGCACTCCAAAAAAGGCCACTTCCCACTCAAAAGAAAACTACACAGGAAGAGATTTAAATTATCTGCCTAAAAGAGTAAGAAGAGAGAAACCTTTATCATTTACAGCATTACTTGAAGCAGAGGATGAAATTTTACCATGGAAAAGATTAAACAATTTGAATTGTAAAATAATTCAGTGTGCAGGTGCATTGTATCCTAATGGAGCTGCCTACAAGGAAAAAATCCAAATGCAAATAATTTAAAACCCAAATGTAAACAATTTAAAATCCAAATGCAAATTATTTAAGTTAAGAATCAAAAAATATTTTTGATGAAGCACCATTTCCTCGAAATGCTGCTTTTTCCTGGCTTTCTAAGGAGCTTCAGCAGAAATCTCCATTTTATTCCCTTAAGAAAGAAACGGAATAAAACCCAAGGTACAGACAATTTTTTGCCACAGTCTGCAAAAGAATTTGTTTAAATCACACTTTTCCTCATTTTTCTACTAAAAGTCAGCTTTTCACAGCTCCCACTGACTAGTATCCTGAATCTCAGGGGAAGTTTAGTCCCACTTTTGTAATGAAGGGAAAAACCAAAGGCATTGGGTTTTTTTTTTAGGGTGGCTACATCAATGAAATTCTGAATTACTGCTCCTTAATGAGAAAAGTGCAAAAAGGAAGTCAGTGTCCGTGTCTGAAATAAATAAAGGAGAAGCACTGCACTTACTGCATCATACAGGGAGCCACTGATATCAGCCCCATAAATGGGAGACACAAAGGTGAGATTCTTCCAGTACTTGCGCTCCAGGTCCTCAAAATCCTGGTGGCGAGGGGTGCAGTACCTGCCAGGGAACACAGGGATGTGAGGAGTCCTGAGAGCAGCCAGCACAGCAGGTGCTGAGGGTGCATTTCACCTTTAATTCACAGAGTTTCTGCCTTTTCCACCTCTGCACAAACCCTCTCTGGGCAGGGTGACTGACAGGACGTGCAGCACCACATCCCCATCCCATGGAAACGTGAGGTGAGGTTACCCCACAGCTCTCAGGTGGCAGGAGAACTCCAAAGCTGATTATCCTGGAATGGCTTGGCTTGGAAGGGACCTTAAATCCCACCCAGTTCCACCCCTGCCATGGGCAGGGACACCTTCCACTGTCCCAGGCTGCTCCATCCTGGCCTTGGGCACTGCCAGGGATGCAGGGGCAGCCCCAGCTGCTCTGGGCACCCTGTGCCAGGGCCTGCCCACCCTCCCAGGGAGGAATTTCTTCCTAATATCCCATCTAAATCCACCCTCCTTCAGCTTAAAGCTGTGACTGCATAAACTCAGTACTGATTAAAACCCAGGGTCCTCCAGAACTCTGGAGAACTCCAGACTCTGAAAGCAGGATGAAACAACAGCTGGCACATCCCAGCTGACTGAAGTGCCCTGCAGAGTCCCCAGGCACTCTGGAAGACACTTGTGTCACCAGTCTCAGCCCAAGCACCTCAAGGTATTTAGATTTCCATGGCACACCTTTTCCAGAACAGTCAAGAGATCCTTTTTTGGTCCCAAGCCATTCTTTTCAGAAATATTCTCAGCCAAACACTGACCTTGAACAATCCTTCTACACCAACTCCCAGAAAAAGATCCGAGATACACCAAAACCCAAGTCACAAACTTGTTTGAGACTCAAGGAAAAGCAGTTTCCCCCAAAATGCTTCACATTTAACATGGCTGCATTTTCTTGTCAGCTAGTTTCTGGAAAGAAAAGCTTCCCTGGAGCTGCCCCATCCCCAGTTTGAAGCCCCTCCAGCCACGCACTTCTCGCTGTTGGCCAGGCGCCGGTACTCGCCCACGGTCATGGGCTTCTTCTGGATGTTGTACTGGGTGAAGAGCCCTGACTGGCCCGTGACCACCTGCTGGATGGGGGCTGGGATCACCATGTCATCGATGTCATCGTACGTCCGCCGGGGCTTCCACTCCTTGGGGGGGATCACCTGCAACGGGGGGACAACAAAAAACATGGAATTGTTACGGACGCTGGAGATGTGGGTTTTGGTGGGCACCATGGGCTCTGAACTGCAGCTGCAAGAGACACAAAACTGACCTGCAATGCTCACATTAATCCTACAAGTAAAGTCATTTCTTTACAATATCTGGAAGTCACCAACAAGCTCTATTAAAATAATCTCCCTAGCAGAGTCCTGGAAGGTAATTGCTTGTACACTTGAGTGGACAAGGAAACATTCCACGGAGAGCTCTTCATCAATAGCCAGCTCTCTTTAGAGCAGCAATAAACCCAGTAATTGACCTGTGTTTTAGAAGAAATAAGAATTATTTCATGCCTAACAGCTTTATTTCTCCACTGTGCTTTATTAAGGCCAGCTAAACACCACTCCTAACAAGTCCTTGTCAGAAAAAATGATCTCATCAGCCTGTGCTGACATGGCCACAGAAATACCCTTTCTAATCACTTCGTCTTGGAGTTTTCCAAGCAGTTCCATGTCAGGTACTGGAATTTAGAAGCTTCACATGAAAAGTTCTCATAACCAGAGGGTGCTGGGCACTGCCCAGGCTCCCAGAGCTCCAGGAGCTCTCAGGGATGCACAAGATGGGATTGTTGGGATGTCTGTGCAGGGCCAGAAGCTGGACTGGATGATCCTGTGGGTCCCTCCCAGCTCAGGACATTCCATGGCTCTACAAAAGCCCTGTAGCTCCTCTCCTTTCCTCTCTCCATAACCAAACCAGAGATTCCAGGTACAGTGCTGCAAAAACCACACTGTGCTCAGCTCCACGAACACAAACAAGATCTCGGGCCCTCAGAAGGCAGTTCCACCCCCCGAGCAGCCCTCACCTCGGCCAGCCCTGCCCCGAGCAGCCCTCACATGGTCAGCTCCTCACCTCGGCCAGCCCTGCCCCGAGCAGCCCTTGCCCTTGACCAGCCCCTCACCTTGGCCAGCTCCTCACCTTGGCTGACTCCTCATCTCGGCCAGCCCTGCCCTGAGCAGCCCTTGCCCTCGGCCAGCTCGGCCATCCCCTCACCTCGGCCAGCTCCTCACCTCAGCCAGCTCCTCACCTTGGCCATCCCCTCACCTTGGCCATCCCCTCACTTCGGCCAGCCCTGCTCCGAGCAGCCCTTGCCCTTGGCCATCCCCCTCACCTCGGCCATCCCCTCACCTCGGCCATCCCCTCACCTCGGCCATCCCCTCACCTCGGCCATCCCCTCACCTCGGCCATCCCCTCACCTCGGCCATCCCCTCACCTCGGCCATGCCCTCACCTTGGCCATCCCTTCACCTTGGCCATCCCCTCACCTCGGCCATCCCCTCACCTCGGCCATCCTCGCCCCGAGCAGCCCTTGCCCTTGGCCAGCCCCTCACCTTAGCCAGCCCTGCCCGGTGGGCTCCCTGGGACTCCATGAAGGCGATGAACCTCCCGAAGTCGCGGAACTCCTCCAGCGAGGGCCGGAAGGTCATGATCTTGCAGCCAGGGTTCTGCGGGCTCGGGTTTTCCGACCCCATAGTTCCAGTCCTGCAGAGGGGACACAGCGGGACACAGGAAGGAAAAGGGGCAGGAAAAGATACTGGTTAAAACTTTTGGGTTTTAACTCCCAGCTCTAAGGAGTTCCACAGAAAGCCTGGAGAGGTTTTTCCTTTCCTCCCTCTACTCCAGCAAGGGGGGATTTGTAAGAACTACCCTCTAACATGGACATGAGGAGCTTCCAGCCAAAAATCCACTTAGTCAGGAACTCCTGATACCAGGATCACCCGAGAGCTCGGACAAGGGCTAAATATAGACCAGGGGCTTAACATCTGCCCCCAGTTCACCACAGAAAGTGGTGCCTCATCAGGATGGTGTCACAAAAATAACAACTTCTCACCACCTCCAGCTTTGTCGGTGTGTAAAACTTGCCACCCCACAAGTTTTCCACCAAAATGCTTCACCATTTTCTGTTTAGGTTCAAACCCAACAGCTTTCCCCAATTTTGGGGTTTTTTTTATGTGCTAAACTACATTAAAAATTACAAAATTAAGGGTTGGTTTTTTTTTTAATGTAGCTTCATTATACTTTGTATTTGCAATGTACAGAAATAGAATTAAATGTCAGGCAAGCCTTACAAGAAATACAGATGCACAACGCCAAAACATCCAAAACAAACTCTCAAACCATTCAGGATGAAATCACAATTTTTAAAACAGACTTTTTTAAGGTTATGCTGGGAATCTGTAGGGGAAATAAAAGGGTTTAGCGGCGTTTCAGTCGCAAACATCCCCATGGGGGAGTTCTCCATGCGAGGAGCTGCAGCAGCTCCACACGCCGAGCGCTCACGAGATGGCAGTGCTGGGCTGTGGAGGATGAACTTCAGGAAAACGGCTCCTACCAGACTTCTACATGGAAAAAAAAAGCATTTAAAGTGCCTTTAAACTGATTTCGAAGCAGCCAGGAAGTATTGCAGATGCTCCTGGAAGTACTCGTAGCGTTAGGAAAACACAAAATAAAGCAGGGAGTGCTCCCAGGTCTGTGTTTGAACGGGTGAGTGTGGCACACAACTCACTCCTGACACAGCCAGTGCTCCCAGCTCCTGGAATTAAAACCAGCTTCACACACTAAAGTGGGCACATTCCACACCCAGGGCACCAAGGTTTCGTTTTAACTGGGTAAAACTTTTCATTTCAAAGGCACGTGAACAGTTTTGAGCGAAATTTTAGAAGCCAGAAAACATTCGAATTTTACACAGTAACTTTTATGCAAATGTGTTTCAAAACAGGGATCTGCAAGTCTTACGTCCTTCCCCAAGGAGTATTTAAAGGAATTTTATGCATAAAATCACAGCTTCTCACAGGCAGAAAAGCCCTTCCCAAGCCAGGAGCCAGAGATGCAGAACCCAGTCCAGAATAAAATCAAATTATGAATCCCAGTATTGCAGGAAATCCCAGAGCAAAACCAATTGAGGGAGAAAAACACCATTTCACCCCCTTCACCCCAAGATACTTCCCATTTCCAACAGAAATTGCTGCAGTTTGGAAACCAAAGGGCCATTTAACCAACCCCTCCATCTTCAGGGTGGCCCTGCCCAAGGAGATTCCCAACCTTGCCAAACGAGGAACAAAAATTGCCTTTTGAGAACAAAATCTGCTGTTTGCACGTGAGGAGAAGCAGCAGATTGATCCGTGCCCATGGGAAGGCTTTCCTCCACAAATGTTTTGCAGGAATACAAGCAGGAAATCCCTGGGATGAGCCACGGGAGCTGTGGGACCCATCTGCCAGAGGTTTGCTGAAATCCCCCAAGGCCAGCGCTGATCCCAGGAAAACGGGGCTGAGCTGGAGGGAAAGGGGCTGCTGGGGAGTGGGACAGGGACAGAACCATCCCAAACCCTGACACAACCTTCCCAGGAATACTGGGGCTATTTTTGAGCAGGGTCTGGAAATGCCACGGGGCCGAGGGGAGCGGGGAGCCCCGCCAGGATCCTGGGAGGAGCTGGCTCGGGAGCGGCGCCCGAATTCCGTCCTGAGGAGGAGCCCTGCCAGCACCATCTGCTCCAGAGAGGCTTCCCAGGATTTGCAGCTTTACCCACAACCAGGGGGAAAACAAACAGTCAAAGCCCGGCTTTATCCCATCTTTCCCTCAAGATTCTCTCACCAAATTCCAATTTTTAGTTAATAAACTCAGAGCAAAGAGTGAAAATACATGCTCCAGTAAGGAAGGGAGATCAAAAACTACTTCATGCAAAGCTTAATCAATTAATTAAAGGATAAAATTATTTCCTGCAAAGCTTAATTAATTAATTAAAAGGTCTACTGCCTCAGTACAAACAGCATCACCTGGCACTCTGGAATTCTTTAGTCCAGAGACAGCAAAGCACAAGATTTTCCCATGTACAGTCCTACCTAAAGAACATTTCAACACCTACCCTAGATAATGTACTTTTAGCTCATCAAACTAATTAAGCTATTACAATAAAATGGCCACAGAGCTGATGGGAAGGGAGAATCAGGTCCATGACCTCAGTGAGATGTGGGAGCTTGCCCCACCAGCCCCAAGGAGCCGGGAACACCCAGGCCACAGGAAAAGCTCGGGGAGAAGAGAATTTCTTCCCCAAGTGCTTCCCACGTGGCAGCAGGGATGTGTTTAGGGAAAGCAGTGCCAGGGGTCGTGGTCACCTCTGTCCCAGGATTCATGGTCAGCTCTGCCCCAGGACTCGTGGTCACCTCTGTCCCAGCTCCTGGGATCACGCAGGACAAGGCAGCAGGACAGGGCTGCAGCTTCATCTGCGATTTTCAGGAGATGGCCCCAATTAACCAGTGTCCTAAAAAGCTCTGGAAGGTTCCAGAGCAGAATCTGACTATTCTGAGAACACTGAGAGCCCCTTTCAGCCTGGCAGGGCTGTGGGTGAGGGCCAGATGGGAACAAACCCTTCTCTCAGTACTGAGGAGGATTCTGCAGTCAGAGCCCCCATTAGCTCCTGAAAAGAAGAGTGGAGGTATTTTTCTTAGCTGGATACATTCTGTTTCTTTGTAAGAGAGTAACAACCTGAAATATTATGAAAACCTTCTAATTTTCAACCATTGTGAGGAAGCACAAAAACATGTCTCCAGAGGGACGATCTCGGTGCACACAAAGAACTGAGTTTTAATTTCAATGACTTTTACATGAGACCTTTCCCTTCCAAAATTGATGTGAACCAAGACAGTTTTGTGACTGAAATCCTGCACCTGTTGACTGAAGCCTTTGTACAGCACAGAAAAATTCCAAGACACCCAGCTGAGATCAATGACTCGAGCTTGCGACAGGACTGCCAGGACTGGGAATCCTTCCTCCAGGAAAAGGTTTGGGATTTCTGAGCAGCTCCTGCTGCTGCCCCACTATTGATGTCTGCAGAGCCGATAATGGCAGCTCGTTCTCCTCCACCCACGAGCCAGGGGTGACTTTGACTAAAGCAGTGCCTGTTGTGGGAACAAACGTGGCTTTAGGCAGCAGCACCGGGGCCCATCCTGTCCCCAGCGCCAGGCCAGGGACAGCAAACCGGTGCTGCTGGGTGGCTGCGAGTGCCAGCATCGACCTGGCAGCACTGAGAGCACAGCAACACCACAAAAACCACTTCTGATCTGGTTAAACAAAGTTCATGCTTGTTTCTCCACAGACCAGAACACGAGTTCCTGCAGGACCTTTGCAGAAGGCAGCAGGTCTCAGGGTAAAGCTGTGCCCAGGTGACGAGGATGCTGCTACCCTGTGACAGCACCAACCAGAACAAACCCACTCCTGACCCAACAACACCCCCAGGATTTCCCTGGGGCTGCGCTGGAAAGGGCGAAAAAGACAAAAGGAATGCTGCCAGCCCTGCAAGCTGCTGCCAGCCCCCAGCAGAGAACACAGGTGAGGCTCACAGGAGGTGGGCACAGACTGGCACGGGCACCACGCCCTGCGGAGGGGGCAGAACCCCACTCCGGAATTCCAGGGGATAAACAAAGCTCCAGCTGGGAGCAGGAGGGAATCTCCCAATGTGGATGGGGCAGAGCCTGTGGCTGTCTGTCCCTCTGCCGTGCCAGGGGATGAGCTGGGATGGCTCTGGCTCCAGGGCTGGGCACTGGCAGGGAAATGGGGCAGAGCCTCCCCGTGTCAGACACCTGACACAAAATGACACCGGCAAAATGCAGATTTCAAGCGTGCCTGGATTAACTTTTCCTGTCCCACTCAGTATCTGAGGCATTTCCCCAACAATAATGAGAACCCTGCTCATGAAAAACTCCTTTAAACTTGCTCTTAACTCATTATTTAACTATTAACACACAAATATTAATGGAAACCTCATGTGTTTATCTGAAATGGCATTTTTAGATTAATTAGGCTGGAACACAAAGGACAGATTCTTCCATTTCCATCTACTTCCTTTCTCTCTAAGCCAACAAATTACTCTGATTTCCATCAATTCTCATGGATCAGGCTCTATCCAAAGTTTCTTTGCAGAATCAAAGACAAACTTTTGCAAGACATCAGGTCTGTGTATAAAATAGACTACTAAAAAATATACATATTTATATTAAAACTATAATGGTACAGATATCTGAGACAACTTTCCTTCCTTGCCCTCTATTCCCAAGAATCAGATTCCAGCATTTAGACAAACAAAATATAATTTTTTAAGTCTGAAGTTTGCTGTTGCTCAGCCCAGTTTTAAACAACTGTACAATTACAGCAAGGATTTAAACTACTCCTTTCCCCCAAAAATATTTATTGATTCA
The DNA here is from genome assembly GCF_031753505.1 of Anomalospiza imberbis. Lineage (NCBI taxonomy): Eukaryota > Metazoa > Chordata > Aves > Passeriformes > Viduidae > Anomalospiza > Anomalospiza imberbis. Next base: position 3,965,987 of record NC_089707.1, read on the forward strand.
ATTCACTGCATTTTTAACATTCAAATTGCTTTGAGTTTCGTATATCCTCCATAAAGGCTAAGCAAACACAACAGAGGAAATATTTGGGAAAGAGGAACAGAGACAACATTCCCATCCAGCACAGTGATGAAGATCTACAGTGCTCGGGATTTGACAAATTGAGAGTTATTTTCTATTAAATTTTACACTCCACAAGACTCCTCCACAATTCCAGATCCTCCTGTACTTGAAATCAAGCAGCATATGTAGCTCATTAAGGGAAAATAAAATTTTCCCCCAAAACACCCTCTTTGTTGTAGAAGTGCACAGTTAGTCACACATTTTTTCTAACAACAAAATTATTTAGTCACAAACAGTATTTAAAATGGGGGGGGGGGGGAAGTGGTTACATTTAAGAGCAATAAATCTGGATGACTTTAAAACAGTTTATTATTGCCTGGGGCAAGGTAGTTAACATGTAATGGTCATTTCTGACTAAATCCAGATCAGAACCTCAAAAACTCAAAAGTTGGACTGAACAGACGAGATAAACTCATCCGAAACCCACACAAATCAGTTCACAAAGCACTGCTGAGGCCCAGCCTTTCCAAGGACTGCAGGAGCCTCAGTTTGCTGCATGGCACGAGTTATCTCTGCTGCATTTTGTTATCTTCACTGGATTCACTGCAAGGCTTCAGGAGTCTTTCAAAAACAACTTAAGTATTATAAAAGGCACTTTCATATGGACTGAGCTGTTGAGTCTGAACAGGAATTCCAAGTTTTAACCCATGGCACCTCAATCCAAGGCAGCAGCACTGCAAATGCTAAAATAAAGCATCCACAGTCTCTTATTCTTAGGGGAAAGGAAACCTTGCAAAGAAACCTTGTAAAGCAAGCAGGAACCTCAATTACTGCAATGCTTTGCCCAAAAGGTGATTCCTGCATCAGATAACACCTTAATAAGGACTAATTCCCAGTTTTCCTTCCACAACCCTGCCAGAACGAAAAGCCTGGCGTTCTCAGCAACTTGCTCGACTTCTCTAAGCTCTTTTAGGTTTTTAGAACAAAAACCCTCCACAAATGGGGCTGTGGAGGCGTTTTTTTTAACCACCCTGCCCGTACAAAAGGAAGCCCTGGGCTGGTTTTGTGCCCGAGGCAATGCCCGGGCTGGGTGTGACACACTGACCCAGTTCCAGCTGCCAGCACATCCCGGAGCTCGGGCAGAGGAGCAGTGAGCCTGGCACAGCCCTGCAGAACCACGGCTCACCTGGCCAGGTACCCCCAGGTACCCCAGCCCCTCCCTGGCACACCTGGCCAGGTACCCCCAGGAACCTCAGTCTGCAGCATGGCCCTGCAGAACCCTGGCACACCTGGCCAGGTACCCCCAGGTACCCCAGCCCCTCCCTGGCACACCTGCCCAGCTATGCCCAGGTACCCCCAGGTACCCCAGCCCCTCCCTGGCACACCTGGCCAGGTACCCCAGCCCCTCCCTGGCTCACCTGCCCAGCTATGCCCAGGTACCCCCAGGTGCCCCAGCCCCTCCCTGGCTCACCTGGCCAGGTACCCCCAGGTACCCCAGCCCCTCCCTGGCTCACCTGGCCATTACCCCCAGGAACCTTAGTCTGCAGCATGGCCCTGCAGAACCCTGGCACACCTGGCCAGGTACCCCCAGGTGCCCCAGCCCCTCCCTGGCACACCTGACCAGGTACCCCCAGGTGCCCCAGCCCCTCCCTGGCACACCTGGCCAGGTACCCCCAGGAACCTCAGTCTGCAGCATGGCCCTGCAGAACCCTGGCACACCTGGGCAGGTAGCCCCAGGTGCCCCAGCCCCTCCCTGGCACACCTGGCCAGGTACCCCAGCCCCTCTCTGGCTCACCTGCCCAGCTATGCCCAGGTACCCCCAGGTGCCCCAGCCCCTCCCTGGCACACCTGGCCAGGTACCCCCAGGTACCCCCAGGTGCCCCAGCCCCTCCCTGGCACACCTGGCCAGGTACCCCCAGGTACCCCAACCCTTCTCTGGCTCACCTGGCCATTACCCCCAGGAACCTCAGCCTGCAGCATGGCCCTGCAGAACCCTGGCTCACCTGGCCAGGTACCCCAGCCCCTCCCTGGCACACCTGGCCAGGTACCCCCAGGTACCCCAGCCCCTCCCTGGCTCACCTGCCCAGCTATGCCCAGGTACCCCCAGGTACCCCAGCCCCTCCCTGGCACACCTGGCCATTACCCCCAGGAACCTCAGTCTGCAGCATGGCCCTGCAGAACCCTGGCACACCTGGCCAGGTACCCCCAGGTGCCCCAGCCCCTCCCTGGCACACCTGGCCAGGTACCCCCAGGTGCCCCAGCCCCTCCCTGGCACACCTGCCCAGCTATGCCCAGGTACCCCCAGGTACCCCAGCCCCTCCCTGGCTCACCTGCCCAGGTAACCCCCAGGTACCCCCAGGAACCTCAGCCCCCCCTGAGCTTCTCCCAGCCATTTCACACCTTTCAGCCACCTGTAACTCAAGGAGTGACAAATTAAAGCCTAAATTAAACCCAGAGCTTCAAGGTGAAATGAGACAATTTGAATCTCTCCCAGCTCTGTTTTATCCAGGTCTCCCTGGAAGCTGCAGCTCCAAACTTGACACACCCCTCCCAGGCAAAGCTGTGCTGCTTATTCTGCCAACAGAACTGAGATCAAATATGGGAAACTTCACAAAAACTTCTTATCTGCACCAAAACCTCACCAAAGGCCTCTCCTTTGCCCTGGGGTGTATCCAAAATCATGAAGGAATATCAGAAAACCTCAGAAGTCACCTTAACCCCCCACCCACTTCCAACATTCACTTCTTGGATCATATTTAAAAGCAGGATTTCTAACAGCTTTAGGAACAAAAGGACAATCCTGTATTCTCTAAGGAGCTGGGCACTGTGGCTTGTTCATGAGCCTCATAAAACATAAAAATAATGAAGCTTCAGGTTACTCCTGCCATGAGTGAAGCACACACAAGGAAGGGCAGAATACAAATGTGCTCTGCTGTGTAATCCAGTACGAGCATGACTGAGGAACTGCCTCATTTATAAAGGAGAGTGATTTACCCTATGAAAACATAAATGAAAATAAGTACCTTAATTAAGCCATGGTAGCAAATGGCTCTATCCCTAAGTTGTGACAAGGCAGAACACATTTTGTCCAGAACAAAGGTTAAAAAGAGAAAATCTTATTAGGCAACAATCAGTTTAGTGGAAAACACTGAAAATAGAAAAACACCTTCCTCATCCCACGGTGATAAGTCATTAATATCCCCCAACCTGTGTGAAATGACAGGATTCCTGCCAGCATTTTGCAGTACTCCAGGATTTCAGCTGCTACTGCAAACGGACAAACCCTCTTGAATTCTTCACCAGATGACAAATAATTATTTCCAGCAGCGCCCTGTGCAGCCCGGGAGGATCCCAGTGGCATCCAAATCCATTAAGCAAATCCCTCACTTGCGGTGACATACTTAGCTGTCATCCATCTTTGCTATTAACAGATGCTCCAGTGAAGGAACGTGGAGCAGCACAGGCTCTGCAAACCCTTCCCCACAGCACACCCTGAGCTCTGGATGAGTCAGGAAAAGGGGAAATCCACCAGTCCCCAGTCCTCCTGACTGCCCCCAGAATTAATTAAGGAACACCAAGTTTCTCCTGACTGCCAAGAGCTTTCCCTCCCTGCTGCCTGGGTGGCTCAGCCTGCAGCTCACGATGATTTTTTTCTGCTCTCAGGTGGATTGCCTGCTCTCAAAAACGAGATTTAAACTTGCAAGGTGAATCAGAGCCTCCTGATGCTGACACTGTTTGCTGTAGTGCAGCTGGACATCCCAGGAGGAAGTAAAACAGAACCCTGTTTAAATGTAAAATCCCCACAGAGCTCCCGTGCCCTTCCAGCAGGGCTGGCCCAACTGGTTTTCCCAACTCACATCAAATTTCTGATGACCTTTTATATGGAAATAGCTCCGAGTTTTCAGGAGCTGTCTGTGTTTTGGGTGATCTAAAACACCTGCAGAGCTGTGGAACTCCCACTTCATCTGCTAAATCTTTCTCTGGTGCACGACAGGATTTCCGAACAGTTCCCAGTGAGAGCAGCACTGTCCCCACAGCTCAGGGTAACAGGTAAGCACTTCCCATGACCAATAGCCAGAATTATCTACAGGAAATGGGTGGGATTCTCCCTGAAAGTGAATTCTGCTCTTGACTTCCCATCAAAAACTGGTGAAACCTCTCATGTGTGTGAGGTTTTATTTATAAAAGCCCACGTTCACCCTAAAGCCAAACTTGGAACATGACACTTGTGTACTTTGGGTCTTTACCAAAGTGTTCTGACTTACTGACAAAACTGACTCCTTCTATATATTTTATATGTATATAAATATATTTTACATCCTTTTGTATATATATTACATATTTCATGCATCTTGTTTATATATAGGACCATAGATAAGCTGGTCCCACTGGGCCAGTCAAGGGAATTATCTCTTTCCAATCAGCATAAAAAGAACAATCCACCACAGAGTGTTAGACAGAATTTTCCTGTCAAAAGATGCTCCAGTGAATGTTTCATCCATGAATATCAGCTCTGGAACAAGGAATCACTTTATATCCACCTACATCTCCTTTGCATGGGAGGAACTCCTGCCTCTCATGAGACAGGAACAGCCGTGGATTCCTTCAGGATTCCTTCAGGATTCCTTCAGGATTCCTTCTGGCACTGCAGGAGTGGGTCAGCCTGCCCCAACTTCCTTCTCTTGTTACAGAGAAGCCCAAGAACTGGGAACTTGCTGTCACAGAGCAATTACTGGGTGCTCCAACTGTTACTTGATGGAATTGCTGAAATGTAACTGTAAGTTTGAGATCCTAGGCTTAAGGTTTCCCTGACTCTGTGAATTTCAGTGAAACAGGAAAAGGAAAGTGATGAGAAAAAAGCAAAAGATGCCAGGAAAGAAGCGATGTTGTGGGTGAAATGCTATCAGGTTTCAGATGGACAGAGCTCCTTAAAATTAACTCTTTTTGGTTAAAGGAAACTTAGTTTTGGGAGGGTCATACTTGATACAACACAGGTTTACACTGGCCCAGCACAAACGAGTTACAGAGCACAAATCCAACGTCCCAGCAGCAGCAGCAGCTTCATTACAAAACAGAATACACGGATGAACCTGAACCTTACTGGTGACTTCATTCTCCAATACAAAGGGGTCCAAAGCTGCAACACCCCTGGCTCCTGAACAGCTTCAAAACCAAGAGCTCCAGGAAAGCCAAGAACCACCTTTGGGTGAATCCCAGAACGTCCTGAGCTGGGAGGGACCCACAGGGATCATTGATCAGCCCCTGGCCCTGCACAGACCCCCAGCAATCCCACCCTGAGCATCTCTGGGAGCTCTGACAGGGCTGGGACCATTCCCTGGGGAGCCTGGGCAGTGCCAGCACCCTCGGGGGGAAGAACCTTTCCCTGAGCTCCGTGCCAAGCCCTGGCACAGCTCCAGCCCTTCCTGGGCTCCTGTCCCTGTCCCCTCTGCAGACCCCTAGGATGGGTTTCCTGAAGAGTTCCCCTTCCACCACATCCCCTCCATCTTCCAGAGCAGCTGGAAGCCGGGGAAGCCAGCAAAGCTGCCTGGACACACAAATCCCGCAGCTCTCCGGGCTCTGGGGGCTGTCCCCGCTCCCCCCGGCCCGGGGACACCGGGGCCGTGCCGGGGCCCCGCTCACCGCGCACATGTACGAGTAACGCAAGAATTCAGAGAAACGGGACCGGAAGAGCTCCGGCTCGGCCCCACACTTTGACAGTCTCCGGAGGAGGAAAGCGGACATGGACCAGCCAAACCCCTCGCCGCTGTCACGTTCCTGCCCCCGGCTTTCCCAGCACGGAGCGCCCGCACCGAATCACGGGGCCAGCGGCAGCTTCTGCTCGCCCCCAACCCAGGGCCCCGAGCCGAACCCCCGGGACCGCCATTTATCCACGTCTGCGGCCCAAACCCCCGCGCTGGCGGCGAATCCCCGCCGGCACCGCGGGCTCGGGGGGACCAGGGACCCCCGGGGCCGCCGCTGCCCGGGCTGCCACCCACACAAAGCGCGGCGGGGCCGGGGTGCGGAACCGTCCGAGCCGGCCCGCGGGGGAGGCCGCGCGGGGACCGCGGCCGCGGGCCCGGAAGGGAGCGGCAGCGCCGGGGCCGGGCCGGGAGCGGCGGCGGCGGCGGGCCCGGCGCCGCGGGGGGCGCAGCGCGGGGTGCCGGGGCGCGGGGGCGGCGGGCCCGCTCGGGCCGGGCCGGGCCGGGGCCGGGGCCGGGATCGGGGCCGGGGCCGGTGCGGGGCGGGGGCGCGGTCCGGCCGTACCTGCGCGCGGGGCCCTCGGCGGCGCGGGGGGCGCAGCGAAGGGGGGGGCGCCCAGGCGAGCGCAGCGCCCCGCGGCCACCACCTGCGCCCGCCTCCCCGCCGCGCCCATTGGCCGCGCGCGGCACCGCCCTCGCGCCCATTGGCCGCGCCGCCGGGGACGGACGGCGGGCCCAGCCAGTGGCGAGGCCGATCGCCGAACAACAAGGCGAGCGCGGGCGCTGATTGGCCGGTGGCGCGGAGAGGCGGCCCGCCCACCGACGGGCGGGGCGGCGGGGAGCGCTCCCGTCGCTCAGGCGCTTTGCGCCAATCGCACGCGGCCTTCTGCTGCCGGCGGCCCGCCCCCAGCGGCCATTGGGCGAGGCGGGCGGCGGGCGGGCTCTGATTGGCGGAGCGCGGTGCCCGTCGGGCGCGGGGCGGGGCGGTGAGGACGTGAGGAGCCGCACAGCGCGGGGCGGGGGCGCTGCGGCCGCGCTGCGCCAATGGGGGAGCGGCGAGCGCGCGCGCCCCCGCGCGGCCGGGCGGGGCATGGCGGGACCGGGGGACAGCGGGGAGCGGGGGATGGTGGGGAGCGGGGGATGGTGGGGATTGGGGGGATATTGGGGATCGGGGAGATATTGGGGACTGGGGGGAAAATTGGGGATCGGGGAGATATTGGGGACCGGGGAGATGTTGGGGATTGGTGGGATGTTGGGGATTGGTGGGATATTGGGGACCGGGGGATGGTGGGGACCGGGGAGATGTTGGGGATTGGTGGGACATTGGGGATCGGGGGGATGTTGGGGACTGGGGAGATATTGGGAACCGGGGGGATATTGGGGATTGGGGGGATGGTGGGGACCGGGGGATATTTGGGATCGGGGGGATATTGGGGATCGGGGGGATATTGGGGATCGGGGAGATGTTGGGGACCGGGGAGATATTGGGGATTGGTGGGATATTGGGGACCGGGGAGATATTGGGGATTGGGGGGATGTTGGGGACCGGAGGATATTGGGGACCGGGGGATGGTGGGGACCGGGGGATGTTGGGGATCGGGGGATGTTGGGGATTGGTGGGATATTGGGGATCGGGGAGATATTGGGGACCGGGGGGATGTTGGGGACCGGAGGATATTGGGGACCGGGGGGATGTTGGGGATCAGGGAGATATTGGGGACCGGGGAGATATTGGGGACTGGGGGGATATTGGGGATCGGGGAGATATTGGGAACCGGGGAGATATTGGGGATCGGGGAGATATTGGGAATTGGTGGGATGTTGGGGACCGGGGGGGATATTGGGGACCGGGGAGATAATAGGGACCGGGGGGATATTGGGGATCAGGGAGATATTTGGCATCAGGGGGATACTGGAGATTGCAGGACAGTGGGAATTAGAGAGATATTGGGGATCGGGGGGATATTGGGGACCAGGGGGGACAGCGGGAATTAGGGGGACATTGGGGATCAGGGGGATATTGGGGACCAGGGGGATATTGGGGATTGGGGGACAGCGGGAATTAGGGGGACATTGGGCATTGGTGGGATATTTGGGACTGGGGGGACATTGGGGACCAGGAAGATATTGGGGACCGGGGGGATATTGGGGGACAGCGGGAATTGGGGGGACATTGGGGATCAGGGGGATATTGGGGACCGGGGGGATATTGGGGATTGGGGGACAGCGGGAATTAGGGGGACATTGGGCATTGGTGGGACATTTGGGACTGGGGGGACATTGGGGATCAGGGGGATATTGGGGACCGGGGGGATATTGGGGGGATATTTGGGATCGGGGGGACGGCGGTGACCGGCGGGTCCCGGGACCATCGATCCCCGTCCCCGCAGCGCCGCCGGGACTGGACGAGGCCTTGGTCGGCGCCGCCTGGGGAGGTTTGGGGGTCCCCATCCCTGCAGGTGTCCGGGACACAGCGGGGACCCCTGGCCAGCCCCGGGCTCCCTCCGCACGCTGGCTGCGGCCACGGTGCCGCCAGCACCGGGAGCGACCGGGGGCATTCGCCAGTTTGCACTCAATTACGCCAGCAGAGCTCGGAGCCTGTGCCCGCCCTGGGAATTCCCAGAATAGAAGCGGATCCTCGGTTGGGTTTTTGCTGCTGTCACTCCCCTTCCCGAGTCTTTACCCAGGAAACTTTGTTCCCGTTCCCGTCTCGGGGATTTGCCCCAGAAACGGACCCGGGTGTGAGTGGGAGGTGGAACACCACCCCAGCACGAAATTCCTTTGTACCCGCAGCCAAACCCGCTCGCTGTGCAGCACAGGCATTTTCCTAGCAGGGCTTGGTAATTTGGGACAGATAATTTTGGCAGATCTCACCAGAAAGTGTCCAATTTGCAGAGGAATTCTAATTGTTGCTTAAAAAAGCCACGAACAGAACAGTACATTGGCACCTATGGAGGAAACAAAGTTTGTTTTTCAAGTTCCAAATAACAACAAAATAAATAAACGAAGGAAGTCATTGCAGTTATTGCAATTTAAATGCAGAAACACTCCCTCACTTTCACTCACTCACCCCCAGTTCTTCCTATCACAACACAGAATAAAAAGTGCAAGGACATTTTCAATGACATCTAAATATCTGAAAGTGTTTCATGTTAACAATGACCTTAAAATAAACATATTTTAAAGAGGGCAGATGGTGCTACTGCTGCTTAATTTCACAGGTTTTGTTCTTACCACCTTAATGTTGCTTTATTTCCTTCATCTGCATTTGTGAAAACCCCAGTGGCTGAATTTATTCCTCACACTTGTTCCTGTAACACCTTAAATATGATGCAGGACTTGGCACTTGCAACAATTTTGGAGTTTATTCATTAAATGGACACACAATTCCAACTGCCAGTTGATATTTGGATTCTGGAGCAGTGGAAATCTAATGCAAGTTAAAAGTCTGGGGAATCTTGAACATAACACATGCCCTCACTAGTGCCTAGAAGCAATTATGTTGAAGAACAGCAAATGAGGATTTTCCAAATTTGCAGTGAAAAATCATAATGAAAATCATAGCCCTTAGAAAAACAAATGCCTTGGCTTAATGGGACATAAATTCAAATTCCTGCACAAGGAATTTGGTTTGAAAATCCACTTTGGATCAAAAGAATTGAAGGAGAACAGTCAACAATTAATTTGAAATGATATTTATTTTGAGAACATCAACTTGCACATTATACAAAAAATTGACAGATTCACCAAAAAATTTATAAAGTGTTGCAGGGTCTTTTTCCCTAACATATTAACATAATCACTTTCCCAAGGTTAAGAGTTGAGGAAACCAATAACAGGCACATTTGTTCCAGTCTGTCTGCAGAAAAGTGTGATTAAAAACATCCCTGTCTTGCTGAGGTATCAAACTGCAAACTTTGGTAATGTTAGAGGGAAACCAAGAGAGCCTTCTCCAGGCACGGCCAATACAAAATGGTTCATAAAAAAGCCAGAATTGGTTATTTTTCATTTCCAGGTAGAAATGCAGTGAAACAAAGAAAAAAAAAAACTCCCCAATACAGCTCTAACTAGGAAATTTGATCCTCTGCAAATCCCCACTAATCACACACAGCTACAGTGATCCACGCTCCCAAAGAATCCGGCTGGCAAGTCCCAACAATTCAGTGCTTATGAAAAAAAAAGGAGACCTTGATGGTGATTCAGAGCCCAGTCTTCCAGCAAAGGACAAAAGGCACTTAAGAATGGCTTTAGGATATTCCACAATGGCATTTCGGGATAGGGGACAGCACCTGGCTGAACAAATCCTTCCCTAAGAGAAGTCCAGTGAGGTAGTACTTCATATTGCTCCAACCACTTGGCTCTAAGCAAGCAGCCTTCTGGTTCTGAGATACAAAATTAGCAGGAAATGGCTTTTTGTCAAATGTATAAAACCCAGTTCTTACAAAAACAAATAGTAAAAACCCACTTGTGGTACAAAAGCCAGGAACCATCTTGTACAAATTGAGTATCAAAATGCTGCCAAGGTGATGCACAAGTCTACCTTGATGGCCAAATCCCCAGACAGTGAAGATTGTTCTAGCAACCAAGCCATTTTTGGAATAAAAAATAAAAATAAAAGGGGCACAGGGGCACTCTGAGAACTTTCCTCATCATTAGCAGCCTCACCGGAAGCACTTTCAGTCCATTAGAAACAAAAAATTCTGTGCTGATGAATGACAGTTTTGAGGGGATGAAAAAAAAAAAAATGCACAGTTCAACATAGAGAACAAAAATAAAATCCACGAACATACAAAAGGATAATCCTTGGAGTTTACAGGGTTTTTTTTAAAAACAAGAAAGACTTAAAACCATTTTTGCGGAGGGTGGGAGAAAACACAGACTACCTTTTTTTTTTGTTTTGTTTTAAATTAAGCCCAGGGTTAGGTTTGGGGAGGGAGGGAGGGAGGGAGAAGTGCTTTGGGGATCACCGGCCGCTGCCGTAGCCGGGGAAGAGCTGGGCCAGGACGCTCTGCAGGGCCTCGTTCACCTCCATGCTGTAGCTGCGGCCCAGCTCGTAGCGACACGCGGGGCAGCTGAACACCGAGGCCTTGAAGGACCTGTCCAGGCAGTCCTGGGGACAGAAGCCAGCAGGGGTCAGGGACAGGGAGCTGGGCTCCTTTGGCACAGCCCGGACACAGCGAGCCAGCCCCGAGATTGTTGGGAATGGCCCAGAGGGAGCAGGGGCACTGCGCTCCCAGGTGAGAGCATTGCTGCGGGACACAGCAGAGATCAGGGAATTCCAGCCTGGGTGGGGATGGAGAGGCCTTAAACCCCAGCCAGCGCCACCCCTGCCATGGCAGGGACACCTCCCACTGTCCCAGGCTGCTCCAAGCCCTGTCCAGCCTGGCCTCGGGCACTGCCAGGGATCCAGGAATAGCCCCAGCTGCTCTGGGAATGCCACCAGCCTCACAGGGAACAATTCCTCCCCAGCAGAGCCCAGCCCAGCAGAGCCCAGCCCACCTTGCAGACGTTGTGCTGGCACACGGTGGTGACTGGCCGGAACACGACCTCCTGACAGCAAATACAAAGAAAGGCCTCCTCCACTTTATTCAGAAATTTCTGCAAAGAGAACTTTTAAATCAACTTAGTGCTGAAAGACACATAAATTAACCCAAAACCCCACCATTAAAAGCAAGGGACTACTTTGGTCATAGAAAGAGTCTCAACAAATCTTAATATGCAAAATCTGTCCCATTAAACCTGCTGGGGGTGTCTGCACTAAAATAAGATCATTTTAGGTCCGAGGCTGTTCTTTAACTCAGCCAAGGGTTTGTGTCTGGGGACAGCACAACTGCAGCTGGGGGAAAAGCCCAACGTACCGGTCCATCTTTGAGAGCCTCTAGGACTTCGTTCCACAGTTTTTCATTGGCTTCATCACTTTTTATCAGAGATTTCTGCTGGGATGTCAGCTTGTATGGCTCAACTTTAGTTTTCTTTGGAGTCCCTGCTGGAGAGGTGACGGGTGTTTCCTCCCCACCTGAAAGAAAACACAAAGATTCTTTTAAAAAGCAAAAAACCACCAGAAAAGAATAACCAGGTAAAATGCACAAAAACCTCCAAGGCTTTCTATATCCACTTGCCTACTCCACAAACCTGCTGATTTCCTTTTCCTCTTCCCTTTCCCCGGGGTATCAAACCCATCATCTCCATTATTTTCTTTTTCCTTATCTTTGTTTGCAACAGCTTCCAAATATCCTTCAGGATACTGCAGGGAAACAAAACAAAGAGCATTCAATGCAAACACACCAGGTCAGACTTGCAGATCAAGATAGGTCCAAGAGTGACCTCTGGAGAACTGCTCCAGGGGCACTTTAAATCTATTTTAAGTAACAGATTCCCTGCTATAGGGAAGCACTTCACAGCCTATAGAAATTCCATACCAGAAATAAAGTCAGTTTTGTCCTTTTAGCCTCTTGATGTGTGAAAACAAACAATCCAGCAGACTGGAAGCATTTATGTCCCACTTAGTCTCGATTTTTAGCTAAGGACCATCCTCAGTAAGAACATGTAACAGAAAAATCCCTGCTCTCCATCAGGTTCAGAGTCCAGGTGATGTCCCAGGGCAGTACCTGCATTGTCAGGCCAAGCTTTTTCATCCTGTCCTTTCCCTCTTTGGTCCATGGAGCAGGTTCTTCATCGTCCCTCCTAAGCAGGTAACGCCACACTAGAAACCCAGATTTCCCTGTCTCAGGCCAGTATTTCACAACCTGAAAAAGCCAGAGCAAGTCCATCACACTCTGTAAAAGCCCCTTGGCCATCACCACATCTTCTTTTCCTGGTTCAGCCAGCGAGTCCCAGCCCTCCTTACCTTGTAGATGCCATCATATCTGTTGCCCTCCAGAGGAGCATACTTGCTGTGCTTGCCTCCCTTGACGTTCCTGACCACCCGCACCGGCTTCCCCGCCCGCCAGTCCTTGGCCTCGGCCCCGTGCTTGTCGTTGATGGGGGCACTGCAGTTCAGAGCCAGGGCTCTGCAGGAGAGGCCAGAGTTCAGTTGTGTTTGCCTGAATACAGCACTGCCATGTAACCTGTGTGACACTGACACCTCTGCACTCAGTGATAGGGACACATTTTTGACAGCTGATTATTCATGGCATTACCCTCATGCACCAGCCCAGATCACTTCCTCCACTCAAGTCCAGGCTTATCTGTGAGAGTAACAGTCCAGAATTACAAATGGTCTGGTCTCCTGAGGTGACCAGTGGCTACAAAGGTCTCCAGGTGAGAGCAGAACTCCTACACCAATTTACTGCTCTGTTCCTTAAGTTTCAGCCAGTATGGTATGTGACACCAGCCCCACTCACAGTTCTGTCCCATTACAGTGCACTGAAAGGAACACTCCCATTCTGCAACTGATCTGCAGCCCAAACCGCAGCCCAGACCCAATTCTGGCCCTTGTTCCGAAGCTCAGCCAGTTTCCCTGGATGCAAACAGCCCCACCAACCCCTTGTGCTGACACACTGCCGGGTGCTGAGGGTAGAACGGAGCACAGACGCTGCCAACCTGTTCATGTTGGTGAGTTTCTGATCACAGGACTGCTCTGCAGTGCGCTTGTTCCCGGAGAGGTCTCTCCCCCCACTCCCTGTGTACGTGAAGGAATTCCCGTGATCCTGAAATGAACACGGATGGTTTTCACACAGTTACAAAAAGAATTCAACAAAAGCAGAAAGGTCTTTCAACCAGGTAGGTTTAGCAGGGCATTCTCAAAAAGGAAAGATGCTTCCTGTATTTAAGCTCCCAGACTGGGCCAGTCTCTGGCTCTCCCTCAGGCTGCCAGGAGAGGAGACCAGGTGACAATGTTGTCTTGTCACATCCCTGAGCAGTGCAAGGACCCCTGAGCAGCCCAGGCTCACACAGGATCTGCTGGAAGTGAACAGCCGGCAGCACAGCCCACGAGAATGTTCCAAATGTGGGTGTAATGCAGACCTCGAAAAGTCAGAACTCTGGGATCTGGGAAAAGCTGACACAGGGATATTAAACTGGGTTTGGATGGTCCTGTGGCTGAGGCTGGCACAGATTACTGCAGTTTTTCCTTGCCTCGTTTGCTTCTGAAGGAAGTGGGTGAAGCTGGACAAGTGTTTGGTGTGGAGTTTTAACAAGTTTGTTTGGTTCTGTGCATAAATAATGAGAATCCACTCACAATGTCATCTTCATATCCTCCTGCCAGCACCAAGGAATAGGCCCCATCGTTGCTCCTGCCGTGGATCCCCGCCACGTGGGGCCTGTGCACCCCGGACTCGCTCACCTGGGAGACAAAATCAGGTTTGGAGGTGCCTGCTCTCAACAGGCCCCACACAGCACTGGGCTTGGAGCTGAATCAACTGTGCTATTTCACATTTGCCTTCCGTGTATCACAGGGGGAAGCCACTCTCACCATCATCCTCCAAAAAGCTCCAGGCAGAAGAAAGAAAAATAAAAATGCATCTACAAAAATAAAGCACTGACTGCACCAGTACATTGATCGCATAGATAAATAAGGTTCATGGTGTAAATGTAACAGTTTGGATATTTCTCTCTGAAATTGCTTATTAAAAGGCTCCAGGTATTTAGGAATAATACAGATATTAAATATTTGTATAATGTTTTGAAAGAGTTGTAATAGTAACCTTCCCTCAATACTTGAAAACAAGATCTGGATAGGCCAGTGCTTTTTTTCTGCCCCGACTTTCTAACAGGATGAGAAACCTTCTGTTTCACATATGTGGATATTTGAGACACCCTTGCCAGGGCACACTACACACTTCCAGGACAAACTACTGGGAACAAATCTGCTTGCTTTGGGGGTTTTGAGTTACCAAAAAGAGGGCTAAAACAAAATAAACCAGCACTTGATGGGCCCAACAATGCAGCATTAGTTATGGAACGCTTGATCCAGACAAAGCCAGAATTCTTTTCCTTCTGCACTTCCATATATCCAGTGACACATGCATTTCCACATTAACCGTTTCAGGTTTCTTGTAGGAGCTGGATCATTCCCACGTTTCCCGCAGTAGGTCAAGGCCAGGGTTCAGCTTCATACCTGAACTCTGAATTTCCACATGGTGCCAACGGGGATGCCAGGAATTGGTCCATAGTGGTTGGAGGGGACAATGGTACATTCCTTGGTGCGCCCAACACACGCCATGCCCTGGGCAGAGAATAGGATCAGCCAAGAGCCCAAAGGAACAAACACAATTCCAAGTAAAACAGCTTTGGACTGACCTTGCCCCAGTCTCTCTGGGAGGAGGAATTAGCAGATGCCATCTTTTGTTTCTTTTTACTTTCTTTTAATTTCTCTCCTGCTAAAACCACCTCACTTGCATCATTTCGACATTCAGGGCAATACCTAAAGTCAATAAAAATTAACAAGTAGCAAAGCCTTCAATTAGGAGCATTTCCTCCAAACACAGTGAGTTATGTTACAATTTCCCCATGTGGAACCAGACAGGACGTGGAAACACTCTCCATACTGGAATTTGACCTACAACAGCTCCTGTCCTTGCACCAGCCACTGCAGATGTGTCAGGAAACAGCTGTGTCATAAAACCACTGTATACAGTGTTGAAACAGGCCAGAGGGAATAAACCAGTGCATTTCACTAACTCTGTGTCTATTGAAAGATGCATTTCACTACCCACACCTCTCACTGTACATATCTCATATACAAACCAGCCTGATCTGATGATGGGGCCTGCCTGTAGTGGCCCATAAAAGCCACTGCACAGCTGAAGCCTCCCAGCATCAAGTTCTCATTTGCTCCTCTTTGGATCCCAGGCTGGTTTGGGTTGGAAGGACCTCAAAGTTCATCTCATTCCATGCCCTGCTATGGCAGGGACACCCTCCACTATCCCAGGCTGCTCCAAGCCCTGGCCTTAGGCAGGTACACAAAAAAGGCATCTAGATCTCAGAACTAGGAAAAGGAGTGTGCAAGCCACGGGCTTAAAACCTACTCTCATTAAGCTCAAGGAAAGCTATGAAGTTTTACCAAAAAGAAAAAAAAAAAAAAACCCAAAACACACACATCCCTGTTCCTAGTTAGATGTAATTGTGACACCCCACACACCTCCTCAGAACCTACCAGTCCTCATCATCTGGGATTCTGCTGAGGGGAGGGTTGAGGCAGTAGATGTGGAAGGCCATGTCACACTCGTCACACATGAGCTGCTTATCTGGATCCTGCTTCCCCCCACAGATGTGACAAGCACAGACCCTGCAGGTCTTGTTTGGGTTGTCCTTGCAGGCTTTACATACAGGTCCACTCTGTCCTGTGGGCAAACACAAACCACAGTTAGCAAATGCCAAGAGCCACTGGAAATGGTCAAAGGAGGCACAACTGAACACGTCTATGAAAAACCCTTAAACCTTTGACGCTCACAGAGACAACTGGCAGGACATCACAAGGTAAGACAGACATGCAAGAGCTCCACATCAGACTCACGTTTTGGGGTACCAGCACTGATGGGAGAAGCAGTGCCTGGCTCTTCAATTTTATAGATTTCATCCACTAATATAATTGTGCAGTCATTCAAGGAATCACCAGCTTCCCTAGAAGGTGAGGAAAGATCAGAGTTTGGAAGTGTCCCACAGCTCGAGTTCACAGCTGTGCATGCATCAGACTGCTCTGGTATTAAAAATCAAATCATTTTCATGCAATTAGAATTAACCCCATCTTGTCTCAGGGAGAATCCAGGCACTTGTAGCTTTTCAATTATCAAGAGTAACTGTTCTCCCTACCCCCAAATATATTTCAGACTAATGCTTCTTATATTTTATAGTTTAAAAGTCAAAATCACTGTGGTGAGAGGAAAAAGGAGAACTATTCTGACAACTGTGAAAATTACCTGAAATTTAAAAAAAATATATCCTTGTCTTTTTGAAGTTGAGAGTCTCCTTCAGGAGAGAACTGGAATAATTTTTCATCACCTTTATAAAGTGAGAGTCCATTCCATATCATCCTATCTCCACAAAATATTACACTGCAGTTTTTGTAAAGCCATTATGGATAATTAACACTTAAGCAATCATTTGCCTCATGGTGAACATGGAGCTTTGCATCCTTTCAGCATTAAGTGAATCCATGGATTAGCATTCCTTAAAGTGTCCAATTCCTGAGTGGAAGTTAATCAGAATTGCAGAATGCTGAAGTTAATCACCCAAAAAGGACAGGCCACTTTTCACCTGTCCCCAGCACTACTGTTGCACCATTTTTTGCCAGCAGAGTCACTCAGATCTCAGAAAGCTAAAAGGAGAATTCCATTTATTCCACATGAACAGCTTACCCAAGTAATATTTTTGCATTGAGCTCCCTGGTCATTTTTGTTTCCCTTTTCTGCAGGATCTCAGCATCGTACCAGAAGCCCCTCTCCTTGGGCTCATCAGGGTTGTAGTTGACCATCACCACCTGCCCCACCTCCAGCTGGTGCCACTTGAGGATGGTCCGTGCCCGAGCCCGCACGTTACCCGAGCTCATCTGCACCACCCCGTTCTCTGGATAACTTGAAGGGAGGGACACAACAGAAATCAGATTCAGCATCACTTCTGAGGAGGAACAGGTGTTATGCAGACAGGTTGATTTTGCTGTGCAAGACAAGAATACCATCAAGGATAAAATCTCCTCCCACACAGACACAGCCAGAACCAACCAGTCTGACTTTCCTACTATTGCCTCCCTTTAACACTTTTCCTATAAATGCTGGTATCCACAAAAACATTATTCCAGCCCCTTGGAATTCCAACTGCAAAACAACCTTACAGTTGCCAGGGCCCAATGACACAATTACTATGTCACCGCCTTGTTTTAATTTGCGCAATATCTGCAGTAAAATTTCCCATCAACATCACGACCCGAATGACTTTATTGGCCAAGAAGGCAACAAAACAAAACTCACTCATCATATTTCACATGATAAATTACATCTTTTTCAGGGACAGCTGTGGGCTGGTCAGGATCTGTGCAGCTATCAGCTGATTCACTGGTGGGTTTTTTCCTGGTTACATTCACAACCGTGGCTTCAAACCACGCTCCCATGTCCGTGTCCCGAGCATCCACCAAGTCATTGATCTACACAGAGCAAAGAGCACAGCTCAGCAAAAGGGATCTGCAAATTAGGCATTCATTTCCCATCTACTTGAAGATTTAACCATCTCAAGAAGTGCACCATTATCAAGATATTTAACTGATCACCTCAAAAATTATTTCCTCTGCTTTCCTGGTCCTGTTGTGCAGCCCTACAGTCTGCCTAGGTTGAATTTGTAAGGTTATAAATCTATTCTACACCAGCACATGTAAACTCAGCCTTGTCAGAAAGCCCAAACCATTATTGGTTAGTCTGTAATAGAGTTTCAAAGTGTCTTGCTCACAACCTGGCAAAGACATCACTAGATCTGTAATAAAACCCATTGAAACACAGAAATAAAATTATTCTGAACAGCTGCTTGAGATTTTCTTTTGTTCATTCAAGAAAGTTTCAGCTTTGACAAATGTAGTGACTCCAAGCAAAAATATTGTGAAAATTTGTAAAAAATCAAACCAGGCACTCTGAATACTTTTTTTTTTAAATCAATTAATGTATTGTAGTTTTAGTTCAAAGGAAAAAATGAAAAAATTAAGTATTTTGACCTACAGCATGTTGCATTGAATTGGTTTGTGGGTTGGTTGGTATTTTTGTCTTTGTCGTTGGAGGGTTTGAGAGGAAGAAAGGAACTGCCCACACAATTGGAGTGTGCAAGATTTTCAGCAATTCTCCACCACAGAGAACAATTCCTCTGGAAGGGCGCAGGTCTGAGGGCTCTCAGCGTGTGAGCACCCACCTTGTAGAGGCCGAAGCAGGGGTCGGTCCAGTCGGGCTGAGCTGCCGTGCTGGGCTGTCCCTCCAGCTCCAGGGCAGCCTCCCCGTTGTGGGAGCTCTTGTCGGACTCGCTGGGGCCGGAGCCGCAGCCGGAGTCGGTGTCCGAGAGCTCCGAGTCCTTCTCCTTGCTCCCAGCAGGCAGCACGGCCGGGCTTTGTCTGACCAGCAGCTGAACAATATCGTTCAGCCCCACGCTGTAATCGAACAGGGAGTGACCATCTTCCATCTGCAGGGAAAGCACCAAACTGGCTGGTCATTGCCTGCACCCGGGCTGACTCCAGCCTCCCATCGCACTCAGAGCGGCTCTGCCCGCCAACATCCACCACGTGGCTTTAGAACCTTTATCAGCCAGATCTGGGCCCTTCTTCTCCCCTAGTGCTGCTATTTAAATGCTCTTTTTTTCAGTCACCCCACAATCTGAAAGAGCAAGGCTTCCATGCTGCTCTGGATTTGCTACCCAGCCTCTAGGAGATCTGGAAAAGTTTGCAGCACGTTCCCTAGAAACATCAATTAAACAACTACACCCCCCACACTCCCATCAGGATTGAAAGATAATTCCACATTACCTACAAATTCAAAGGGAAATTATTTCTTCCCCAATTCAGACACATCCCAAATGCTAAAGCAGATTGTCTTTATATTTTAATTGTGTGTGATCCAGATTATTGTTACACCACCTCCATTAATCGCAACATTAAATAGAAGCCAGAGTTAATCACACACTCTTCTCCCAGCAAACACACATTTTTTCCATTGAAAGTAAAATCAAAAAAGATTCAATTCAACTTGAAACTACCCAATTGCTCTTCAGCATAGCCAGGAGTGTCCTAATTTCACACTCTCTCTAATTCTAAGAGTTTATCTGGCAAGTCTGGCCCAGTCTATAGTCAAATCAAGACCCTGCCCCTGCAAAAAGAAAAGTGCAGAGGAAGAAAGAGGTCCCTCAATAACCTCTCAAGAGCCCTAAGGAGCACAACCATTTTAGAGTTAACACGTAAGGCTGGAGCCCACGGAGCAGTCAGAAGTTCAGACAAGCTTCCCCACATATTTAAGGTCTGACTAAGAAATTATACAGGAAATGATCATCCCTTTCCAGCCTAAACCACCAGAAAAAGCAATCCCTGGAGCTTTGTTCTCTATCAGGGGGAAGCAGAGCAAAACCACAAAAATTTACACTTCACAGGAATCACTATGATAATTCAATTCTGATTTATGGCATCAAATGGCTATGGAACAATCCCTGGAAATCTGACTGCACAGGAAGAGGTCTGAGCTTGTTGCTGGTTTAGAGATGAAAACTCCTCGAGGTGCATAAGAACACACCAGAAATTGGTTGTTTCTTCTCAGCCAGGACACGGTGTCACAAACATGGGAACAAGAGCAGCAGAGGACACGAGTGACAACAGGTGCAAAGTGAAATAGGAACGGGACAGGAAACCACAGGAGTTCAAAGCAGAGCTGGAAAGAAGAGCCCAGGACTGAGGACAAACCTCAAACAAAGGAGGCAGGTTTTAACTAACAGCTAATCTTCTAGCCCCATTGAAAAATATTCACGAGTAAGAAATGGAACATTTGCAGGGATTCCAAGAGCCAGACAAAGCACAGTGGGAACAAGGCCTAAGAGAGGCTGGAACTGGAACGCTGGAACTGCAGGAGGAGGGCTTCCCTTTGTAGGGCAAGGGCATCCTCACTGAGAAGTCACCACTTCTGAAAATCTGTTTAACCCCAGCTGCCTGCAGGCTTCAGGGAAAGGCTGACAGGTGGCACCTGCCCTGAACCAACCCCTCCTTATCGCTTGATTTACAACACAAACGGGTCATTAATGCATCCAAATCTACACCAACCCAACAGAAAGGTGGGTTACACCTAACAGCCCTTCAGAGATGTTACACCGTCCTACTGGCCTCTTTTTATGCTAGAACTGGTACCTGAGCTTAGATTGAGGCTAGTCCAGGTGTATTTCCATTTTCTACAGCCACACCTGCTAATTACAGAGCACAGTTAGCTCAAGACTGCCTAAAACAGAAAGAAAAGCAGCTAGAAAACGTTGTCCATCTGCAGGCAACTCAGCATCCCGCTGCTTTTCCTGAAATTAATCATGTGATCAATCAAACACCAGATCAGGAGTTTCTCTGTCATGAAAGTTTAGCAGCATAGGACTAGACAGAATACAGCAACTGTATTTTAAAATGGTTTTGATTGACTTCAGTGCTAATTTAGTTACATTATTAACTCACAGGGAATAAAACAGTTGCACAACAGCAATTGTAAACGTATTATTGAGAACATAACACAGCACTGAGCCGCTCAAGTGCTCTGTACCTAGCGAGAATTTGATCTCAGAGCTGAAGAACTTCAAAATCATGAGTTGCTTTTCCCAATTTACAAAGAAAAATGAGATCTTTACGGCTTTCAGAGCGGTGAAACTTGCAAGGCTCAATACCATTAAGCACGTTAAAGACCATAAAATCACTGGTAATTTCCAGACACTTCATAAAGAAGATGTCAAGGCAGACGAGCAACACATTAGGTGGAAAACAGTAAAGCAAAGTAAGAATAAAGGCTTCTCAGCAGCTGGCACCTCTCCTCGCAAACCCACGGACGGAGCAGCGCGGGAGGGAGCCGGGGTCACTAGATGGCAGCAAAACCCCTCATTTCCACGCAATTAAAACTAAATAAATTAAAACATCCGTCCTCAGCTGGAGGGGAGCACGGGGCCGGGTGGGGGCGTCCGGGCACCGCGCTGTTGCCGCTCCGAGGCTGTCAATGCCCCCCGCCGCGCCGGTACCTGCTTGCCGCGGTAGAAGAGCCGCTGCCGGTGGGGCTCCACGCCGAACACCTCGTGTATCCGCAGGCGCAGCCCCTCCACCTTGGTGAGCTTGGAGAGGGAGTCCACGCGGTGCGTCTGGCTGCCGTCCATGGTGCGCACCTGGATCCACATGGCGCCGGTGCTGCCCCGGGAATGGGACCGCGCTCAGGCGGCGGCACCGGCGGGGCGGGCCCGCCGCGCGCGGCCGCGCCTCCCTCACGGGCCCGCCGCACGCCATTGGCCGGCGGCCCGGCCGGCTCGGCCGCTGATTGGCTGCGCGGGGCTGGCCCCGCCCACCCCCCACGCGGGAGCCTAACGGCTCCGCTCGCGCCGGCCGCATCTCGCGCCACAATTGAAACCCGCCCGCCGCGCCCACGGGCAAAGTCTCGCGCGATCATGCAAATGAGAGAAGGCATAAAGGGGGTACGGGTGGGGACGCGTGTGGTCTTAAAGGGGCCGCCACCGGCGCCCGCCCGCCGTCCCGGCACACCGGTCCCCTCGGCCGCACACCCGCCCCGGGACAGGAGGCGAATCGCGGGGCGTCAGCGACCCCCGCCGCGCCCGGACCCGCCCCAGCCCGGCCGCGTCATCCCCGCGCAGCCCCCGGGGCGATGCCACTCCCCGGGCCCGCAGGGCACCGGTGCCGCCGGCACCGCCCCTGACGGCCACACCCCCTCCCGCGGGCCCGTTCAGGGGCGGGGGTCGGTCCCGCTGTCGCGGCCCCGAGCGAAGCGTCCCCTCCGGGGCACCCGACCCAGCTGTCACCGGCCGGGCACCGCGGAGCGCTCCCGGCGCTTCCCGCAGCGCCCGGGCAGGACGAGGAAACCCCCGCGCCCCTCGCTGTCCTCCCGCTCCCGGGCGCCACCGGCCGCTCCCCGGCCGGCGGCGGTGCCGGGGCTGGGGGATCCCGGCGGACTCACCGGGGTGCGGTGCCGGGGTCGGCGGGTCCAGACGGACTCACCGGGTGCGATGGAGGGGTTGAGGGGTTCCGGCGGACTCACCGGGTGCGGTGCCGGGGCTGGGGCTGGGGGTTCCCGGCGGACTCACCGGGTGCGGTGCTGGAGCCGGTGCCGCGCGCGCTTTCCGCGGGCTTTGGAGTTTGGCGCGGAAAAGCCCCGCGCGCGCCCCGCGCGCGCCCATTGGCCGCCGCTGGCGGGAACGCGCGGGCGGGGCGGGGCCGCCGCCGCCTCCCGGGGCCGGGAGGGGGGCCCTGGGGGGAAAACGGGACCGGGAAAACACCCCCTGGAAACCGGGGCGACAACGGAGATCCCCCGCCAGTGCCCCGGCCCGGCGCCCTCCGCTGCGCTGCGATGGTGGGGGCAGCACCCGAATCGCCAAGGGCTCCATCACCCCTGAACCCCCCGGGGCCGTGGGCACGGTACCGGTTATTGTGCTAAAAACTGGTGAGCCCCAGCCGGAGAGGAGACTCCAATGACCCCCCTGTGACAGCCACCCTTCCCAGGGTGTCCTGTTCCCCGGGGGGGCTCCAGGAGGGCTGCTGTCCCACTGGGGGGCTGCAGGCCCTACCCTGATGCGAATAAACCGCATAATCCGAATGATGCGAATAAACGGAATAATCCGAATAACCGAATGTGAATAAACAGAGCAGTCCGAATAAACCAAATGATCCGCAAAGGGACTCTAACTCCCCAGGCCGTTAGCTCCAGGGGGACTCAGTGCAAGGCCCCACTGGTGACAACGTGGCCTGGGTGACACGGCAGGGCCATGGCGTGGCCGCGTGAGCCGACAGAAAGGGCAGATCCAGCAGGATGTTTATCCCCAAAACCCACCGATGCTATGAGGAAATTAAAAATTATAATGTTTGCTTAAAACAACCGTTGGATGGATGGGGGGAAAGCGTGGCCAAGAGGCCCCTGAGAGAATCTTGCTCGAAGAGAAAGATGAAAGGCCAAGGATTGGTGTTTGTGGGGGAGAGAGGCCGGGTTGGGGACGCGGGGATGGCGCGGCTTGGGCCGGAACAGCCGCGCCGAGGCTGCGCCCGCCCGGCCCCGCGGACAAAGGAACACGAGGCCACGGCAAAGCCCGGCAAACCCCGTTTCCCGTGCTCCCCTCCCCGCCCCCACGGCCTCCCCTCGGCACTAGAACACAGAAAGCAGCGGGATGTGGTGCCCTCCCGCCCCGGTGTGCCGGCTGCCGCAGAGGACGCGCAGGGCAGCGCCTCTGCCGCGTCCCACGCCTTTCGTGGACCCGCCATGGACCCCACAGGCTGGCAGAAGGCCTGGATGGGCTCAGTGCCAGGGGGCTGGGGGGTTTCAGGGCACTCAGGCAGCCTGCAGCGGCCAGGCTTCATTTCCTGCCAGGGCTGAAGGCTCTGCCTTGACACAAAGTCATTTCTTGCCCTTGTAGATGTACTGGAGGATTAACCTGAAGCCACCGCAGTACATCCTGCAGCCTGAGAGGGTTCTCGCATATTGGGAAGGAATTCCTCCCTGCCAGAGCTGCCCAACGCAGTGGTTCACCACCCCTGGCCCAGCTCGTCCCACAGCGATGACAGACACGTCCCAGCCCCCCAGTTTCTGTACTGGCAGGATGTTCTGTGGAATGGGATATCCCTCTGGCCACTCCAGGTCAGCTCTCCTGGCCATGCTCTCACCCAGCTCCTTGTGCCCCTGCTCGCTGGCAGAGCCTGGGAAACTGAAAAGTCCTTGATTTGGAGTAAGCACAACTCAGCCACAACCACAACATTGGTTGTTACCAACATCATTCCCATGCTAAATCAAAAACACAGCTCTGGACCAGCTACTGGGAAGAAAATTAACACTATCCTAGCCAAAACCAGGTCACAGGCACTGGCATTTATGCTTTTATGTGCATAAATACCTATTCCTTGCATAGCTGTTCCCAGGGACAGGTGAGGATTGAGGCCTGTCACACACAGCACAGTGAGAAACCTGCCCCAGGTGAGGCAGTGGGGCTGCAGGTCAGGGGGAGCAGTGCAGGGCTGTTCCAGCCCCACGTGCTGTGGGGTCATCCAGAGTCATGCTGCACCCAGGAACTCTCCAGATTCCATGTTCCCCTCCCTCCATGCAGAGCTCTGAACAAGCAGCAGTTTCCAGGGGCAAAGCTGGCCAAAGCCCAGGCCTGGGGAGTGCAAAGGAGGCCTGTGGCTCTGGGGAAGCAGGACCTGGGGTCTCAGCCACAGTTGAAGATGGAGGGGACACATTTAGCAGGCCCGGGGGACATCCCCTCTCCCATCTACCAGAGCCAAGCAGCATTACACTACCCCAGCTCACCTCTACCTCAGGCAAGAGAGCAGCAGCAGAGGGAGGAGCAGCCAGGCATGTAGAAAACCATCCTGCAGCCTGAAAAAGCAGTAGAAAGGTGAACTGGAATACTGGGAGAGCAGCCAGGAACCATCAGGCTGTTCCCTGCTGTGAGAGCAAAGTGGCTGGAAGGGGAGCAGGAACCTGCCACCACCTGTCCTTCTGGGAGGGCCTGCTGGAAGGGGAGCAGGGCCTGGAGAGGGAACAGGGGCTGGGGAGCCCAGGTGAGCTGCTGGAAGGGGAGCAGGAGCCCAGGTGAGCTGCTGGAAGGGGAGCAGGAGCCCAGGTGAGCTGCTGGAAGGGGAGCAGGAGCCCAGGTGAGCTGCTGGAAGGGGAGCAGGAGCCCAGGTGAGCTGCTGGAAGGGGAGCAGGAGTGGCTCACCTCGAGGTGAGCCAAGCAGGCACAGGAGACAGGAGGGTCCTGCTGGGCTGATGCAGCAGGAGGGCAGCAGAGACCTGCAGCAGGTCCTGACCCAGGAGAGTGCTCAGAAGGCCTGGGGGGACCAGGAAGGTTGGTGGGCTTTGTACAGCAGTGAATGACAATGACACAGAGCTGTCCCCTCTGTGGGCCCTGCAGAGCTGCCCAGGCAGCTCTGGAAGCCCAAGGGTTGTGCTTACCTGAGGAACAGAACCAAAGCTCCTCATGCCCCAACCCTGAATCATCATTCTCATCACTTCTCGTGCCTGCCCCAGGGGAGGTGACATGGGGAAGGTGACTGTGGCACGGTGGCAGATTACTCATGGAGTCAGTGCCCTGGGAGAGCAGCAAGATGATTTCCGCTGCAGCAGATGAACATTTGCAGTGGGAACTCCAGTGTCACGTGTGGCCTCTGGGCCCCAAAGGGACAATGCTGAGCTATGACACACCACAGAGCAGGGAAAGGAATGGCTCCCAACACAGGGGTGCGACCCTCCAAATCCCACACACACCTGCAGGTTTGCACTCCACAGAAACCCCAACAGAACGGGACAAGTGAGAAGCTCGAGGCTGAGGCCTCGTCCCCAGGCAGAGCCAGGAGGCAGCTGAAGGAGCCAGGAGGCAGCTGAAGGAGGCAGGAGGCAGCTGAAGTAGCAGGGCTGAGGGACAGGGGCTCCTGGCTCCCACAGGTGCAGCAGGTGGGGTTCACACCTGAAGGATCCTGCCCCGGGTCTGGATGCTGCAGCTTTGCTCAGGGCTGCACAGGGCTCCCGTGCTCCAACCAACACAGCTCCTCTCCCTTCCCCAAACGTGTTTCTCCACTTCCTCCCACGCCCTTCCAACCCCACCAAACCTCTTATGATGACTTTATCTCAGATTTAAATCTGTGTCTTTCATACAGCACCAAGGGTCACAGAAACAATTGTGCAAACCTTTGCTCTGACACTGCAATCCCCCAAATCCAGTGTCCTGACCCTGCAGGCAGTTCTGCCACCCAGCAGGAAATCCCAGCACTGACATTTTACCCTAATATCAAAGGCACACATTAGATATTAAACACTGCCTGGTTAATTTTAATTACTGGTTAACACTTCTTACATTTCCCTGTGCCCCACCACAGCCACATGAAGGTGCATCATGCAGACAGTGCTGTTTCACTCACCTAGGGGATGAAATAGAACTTGTCCCAGGAGACTTTCACCATCCCCACCACAACTGACCCACTGGGGCACTTCACACCCATGAACCACCTGGCAGCTGGATCACTGACATTACCTGAGGATGCAGCACTGCTCACGTCAGGCCAACACTCCAAAATACACTGGACTCGTTTCTTGATTCCCTGTTCCTGTAAAAAAAACCCTTCATTTCATCAATTCTTCACAGGACAGACAAGAACAATTTTTATTTCCCTTACAAACATCACAGTTGTTAAAAGCTGGCTTCAGTTTTAGTACAAGATATCAAACACTTCAGAACTGCATCAAAAACTTAAGGTCCTTCCCACCCAGACCATTCTGGATCCCGTGACTCTGTGAGTGGTTCCCAGGTTATGATGGAATATGGAGTTTATATCACACAGACAAATGCACAAGGTCTGTTTCCGGCAGTGCAGGTGATCAAACAAGAGGCAAAAGCCACAATTTGTAGCTGGAGAGGCTCAGAGCAGACATCGTGAGCAGTTTCTCCATTAATGCAACATCCAGACCCAATGGGTCCAGCAGCCAGAGAGGCTACGGGAGATCTCCACCCCGGGGAGGTTTCCAGACTCAGCCAGGTCCCAGCTCTCCAGGAGTGCCTGAGCTCCAGAGGCCTTTCCAGCCAGCACTCCCAGCTAAGCCAGCCTCAGGGTGAGGATTCCTCCCAGCCCCAAAGCTGAGGAGTGACAATTGTCTACATTTTTGTCAGCTTAACAGCACATTTTTCAAACACCACTGGCACCCCCCCCACCTGAATGGCAATACAGAAACAGAGCCAAGGTCTCCTGCATCCAGAGGCCCAAAACAAGGTGACTCAATCACTGTAATAGTGTTAGAAGACTTCAGATAATTTTACCTGTGCCTCAGTTTCCTCCCCCGCTGATCTTGCAAACAGACAACAGGAAGCTTAATTGATGTTTTCAAACCAGTTTTTGAGAGCTGAAGATGAAAAGGCACAGATAGAAAAGAAAAGCATTAATTGGAGTTTTCAATATTTGTTATAGCTGTTAAAAAGCCCTGAGCTCCCTGAAGTCCTGCCCTGCTGGGCCCTCTGCAAGGATAAAAACATAAATCAACTCCTACCCTGAAAATCCCTGCAAACAGGAGGAGCAGAATGTTTCATCATCGCGTGTCTGCTGGGGCCTGGCACGGGCTGAGGTGGGAGAGCACTTCTGAATCCTCAGGGAGGCACAGCAGCCCCCATGTGGGGAGGGGGAGCTTTGCCAAGAAAACATCGGGATGGTGATGATGATGGTTCACACCACAAACACCATGTCCTGCTTCCCTGGGACTTGGTGACAACATCTGTGACCCCCTGCAAGGAGCAGCCCCAGGACAGTCCCTGTCCCCCCAGCTGGGGGACAGACAGGGGCTCAGCTCCTGTCCCAGCACCCTGTCCCCAAGCAGCTCCAGTGCTTGAGCAGCTCTTTGCAGGAACAGTTCCCAGGCACGGGGGGATTGTTGGGGTGTCTGTGCAGGGCCAGGGGATCCCTGTGGGACCCTCCCAACCCAGAGTACTCCACGATTCCATGACCCCAAGGCCAAAGCACCAGGGGATGGGACAGCCTCTGACAGATCCCCTGCGCACCCTGCCAGCTCTGTCCCTCCTGGGGGGACAAACAGCAGCTCCCAACACCCTCCAAGGCCCCGAGGGGACCTCGTTCCTCACCTGCCAGCCCCACCCCACTGAGCTCCCCATTGGCCAGGCCGGCTCCTGATTCCGCAGCCCCGCAGTGCCAATCACCCTGCGGGGTATTTAACTGGGGCGGCGCCCAGCGCTCCCAGTCTCACCAGTGCCGGGCGCCGAGCAGGCAGGTAAGGCTGGGCTGGGCGAGGTGGGTAAGGTGTGGGAGCTGGGGGGGCTCTGTGACTTGTCGGGGGTTTGGGGTGGCTCCCCAGGGCTTGGCCCTGCTCTCCCAGGGGCTCCGCAGGGCAGAGGATGGGTGGCCCCGGCTCGGTGCCCACAGCCGGTGGCTGCAGGAGCTGTGGCTCAGAGGTCCCTGCGGTGGGAGCTGTGTGTGCCACGGGGCCCTTCAGCACCCTGGCAGAGCAGGAGCTGGGTGCTCTGTCCCTGCTTTTTCTGTGTGTGTGGGGGGCTTTGTTTTCTGAGGCCAAAGGTGGCATTTTCTGGTGTCATGATGTGTCTGCCTTGGGTAATAACTGAGACTTGGGGGTGGAACTAGGTGATCTTTAAGGCCTTTCCCTCTAGGGAATGGTTTGGGATCTAAACCCTTCCCTAAAGGCTCCTTCTCAGCTTTGAGATGACTCCTTGGTAACTCCATGGATCTCTGAGCTGTGATTGAGCCGTTTGGGGTTTAAAAGCTCTTTTCTGTTTCTTGTTTGCTGAGGATCCCGGCTGGGGGGTCCACAGGAGGTGACTCCCACCAGTCACCCGCACGTGCACAGCCCAGCGTTGTGTTTGGGATGGTGGGGACAAGGTGGATGCTCCAGGGGCAGGTGACACCCTGGGGACAGGTGCTGCAGGTGACCAGCCGGGCATTCCCTTCCCGTGACAGCGCTGCCAGCCCTGCCTGGGGCTGTTTCTCATGATCTCTTGGTGGAGGCACGAGAACTGAGTGACAAGAGAACTCCTGCTCAGGAGCACCCTGTCCCTGCAGGGCTCTGCCAGCTCCCAGAGGGAGCTTTGGCAAACTGGATTAGTGTTTCTCAAGACTAACAAGGCTTTAAATGTGGTCATGACTACCCTGAGCTGTGGATGGCTGGGAAGGATTTCAGTTTCTGAAGCTGGTTCTGCTGAAAATTCCAGATGGAAATGTGCTGAGCTGCTTGCTCTGCAAGTTACAGCTTCCAGATGAAACCAAGAGCTCTGTCTGTCCTCATGGATTGGGAAGCACTGAGAAGCTGTTTCTCAGTAAAACTTCCTCTCCTCTTTCCTAAAATCTCTCTGTTCCAAGCAGTTACTGGCCCAGTGGTGGCCACTGGCTGTGGCGTTTAATTTCTGCTGGAGGTGTGTGGGGGAAGCCCTGCATCCATCAGCAAGGGTGGCTTTGATCTTCGAGGTTTCCTAATGCTGCTGGTTTATCCAGAAAGGTGAGATGGGCACCTCTGTCAGCCCTCGAGAAACTACAGTCCTCAGGTCAAAGCTGAGAATCATTTGATCTTCCTCCTAAAACTAATTCTGTCCTCAGAGCATTTGCAGCCCATTCCCCACAGATATCCCGTGACCCAGTTCTGCATTTTTGGGAACCGGGTATCAGTGGCAAATCTCGAAAAGAATGTAAATAGGTGCTTTAACTACAATTGAATTCCTGTGCCCTGATTAGCCCTCCCTGCTCACATCTAAAGCACCACATTTAGCTTTGCTTTCCTCAGTGGTCATTAAGGAATTGCCAGTTAAGCCACTGAACCAGCCGTGCTGGCTGTGGCTCAGTCTGTCTCCCAAGGTAAAATCCCTGAACGTGAAGATGCTACAGGAGCACACACCAGCAGCCTGTTCCCATGGAGCTGAGCTGCTTCCCACAGGGAAACCTTCCAGCCAAGGGGAGTAAAGAACCAGTTTTACATGAACTGGTCACTGCCAGTGCCAGGAATCAGAGAGCCAGCCCTTGCTCTTTGATGGACTCCAACTGGGCAATGATCAGGAGTTCAGCTCCTGATCCCAGAAAATCTCTTGACCTTGATGTTAGAAAAGGGCACTGAAGTTTCATCGTTCTGAAACCACCTGTTTCAAGAGCTTTCTCCAGCAGTGACCCAATAGTTCAGATGTAGCAATGGTGTGAAGTCATCTGATCATCACTTTCATATGAAGGAAACCACAGCCAAAACAAAGTGCTGCTGTTTCTGTTCTCCTGCCCACTGGGATTTCCACTCCCAACCATCCTGGCTTGGCTGTGGCTTCTCCAAAGGATTCAGAACCACCTGACCCAGAGTTGCCAAGCACTGGGCTTTCCTGCAATCTCTGAAGAAAAGCAAGGGCTGCTCAGCACTTCTGCAGGGAAAGAGAAAATAAAACCAAGCTGTGGAGATCTGCCCACACTGCAAATCCGGGTGTTGCAAAACATGGATTTCTCCTATACAGCAGAGAACAAACCTTGTTCCAACATGACTGTGCTGAAGGATTGTCCCTGGCAGCCTGCATCCATAATTAACACGAGGTTCCTGTACTCCAGAGGCTGATCTAACCTTACACCAGTTTTTACATCAGCCAAGAAGTTACTCCTGAATTATTCTAACCAGAGTCCTCCCCTCGTCCTTTTGCTGCTGTGTCTCTGAGCTGGCCTTGACAGAAGGCCACCACAGTGTCAAACTCCACAGTCTGAGCTTTTTCCACCTGTCCAGAAGTAAAATAACTGAGCAAAGGGGTTGTTTGTGTTGGTGTTGAAAGAGCTGTGCTTTGCCCCTAAGTCAGCCCTGCTTGGCTCCAAAGAAATAACAAACCTGCCCTGAGGCAGAGCAGAGGGACAGCCACTGACAGCAAACCCCGTGGACTTTGGGACTTGGCTTTCATATTCAGCCTTGCTTTCTCTGGAGCAGCTTTTTACAACTTCTCCCAGCCTGGTGAGGCTCCATTGGTGTTTCTGCTGTGCAGATAACCTGGGGAGGGCTCCCAGAGGAGCGCTGGCTCCCAGCTTCTCACTGGAGAGGCTGGAGGTGACAACCTGTGTGACACTTTTGTTACAGGCACGTGGCACTCAGCATCCCTGCCCTGCTCAAATCTCACTGAATTCTGACTAATTCAGTGGTTAATGCAGCAATATTTTGTGTTTTGTCAAGTCGCCCCCTGAGATGTCCCTGGCCAGTGTCAGAGCCCAGTCCAGGGCTCACAAATGCTGGTTTCACTACTTCTCTCCGTCTCTCTGTTCCTGTTTCTCAGCAAAATCAAAACCTTGCACGAGGCAAAGAACACAAGAAAAAAGACAATGGGCTCCACCACAACTCAGATGGCAATTTTTTTTTTCTTTTTTGGGAAGAGTCTGCCAGTGAGCCTGGAGCAGTGCGTAGCTTGGAAATCCAGTTTGGGAGGAATTTTGGTTTGAGAGTTTTCCACTGGAAAATGTCATAGCAAATCTAAGAATAGGAATTAACTGGCAAAGGAGAGAAAAGCAGACTCTGTCCCAAAGAACAAATGTGCTGAAATCCCTGCTGTGTCTGACTAAGGCTCAGAGTAATCCTGGGTTTATTACCAATACAGGAGTGTCCAGATACCATAGGAGATCTATGCTGGGGGACCAATATCCGTTCAGATTATTGCAACATTTTATATTTCTTCAATCCCATTATGTCATGAGAATGAAACCAAGGCTCAGAGACACAGGAAGTGAGATTTCCTGCTTTGCTGGTCAGTACGATGTGAAGGCAAGACTCCATGTAGCCATGGAATGCTATACCTGGAAAACCTGGTTCATCCTCCAGGGAAAACTCCACAGGATTTTCATGTCCTTCCCAAACTGGTTATATTGTTACATTTTTCTCTCCCCTGTCCAGCTGAGGAGTTGTTTTAGTGCGTACCTGGTGTGCAGCCAGGGTTATCCCACCCCACAGAGAAGACACAAGACAGATAAAATAGTTCTCATCTATTTCTAACCTGAACCTTCCTGGGAGCAGCTGAATGATGGATCCCAGCTTTGTTGCCCTCTGCTTTTCCCCTGTTCTGGCAGGATTTTATTTCTTTGGAGGCAATGAATTGTGCTTATGATACTCTTGTTTTTCCTTCCAGCTGCAGCTGAAGTCAGTATGGCCTCAGGAAAGACCCCAACCCCAGACCTGCTGAAGGCTGAGGAGCAGCAGACTGTGGTAGGTGCCAGGGCACCCACAGCTGTTAAATCACCCACTGACATGTGCTGGTAAACCTCTGCCAACACCCCAAAACCAGGCTGGGGGGACAGAAAGATTAGCCCTATGAAGCTGTGGCCAAATCACAACCCCCTCACTACAGAAGGTAATTGTTTTGCTCAAGAGACAGCTTCAGGGCAGGCCAATTGATGCAAGTAGTTCTGAAACAGGAGCTGTTACAGGTCCTACTTCCACATCTGGTTTGGTGCTGAAAGCAGCGTGACTCAGAATTCATGAGCACAGAGTTCAGACTTCTAAAGCCTGGCTCGTTCACTTGGTGGAGGCCTTTGGATGAGTTGGAGGATGAGGAGATGGATTTGCTGGGACCTTTTCTGGACAGACACATGGCTGTGCTCACCCTCCAGCTCGGGCTGGGCTCTAATGTCAGGGTTTCTCTTGGGTTTAGAGCGCTGTCAATCGAGTCACCAACCTGCCCTTGCTCAATTCTGCCTTCAACCTGGTCTCCTCTGCCTACAACCACACCAAGGAGTCCCACCCCTGCCTCAGTGGTGTCTGCAGCGTGGCTGAGACCGTGGCTGCTGTGGCTGTGGGCAGCGTGGTCGGAGGGGCACAGCCCATCCTGAGCCAGCTCGAGCCACAGAGTAAGTGCAGGGCTGGGGGGACCCTTGGGACAGCAGGGGAGGGGAGGTTCCTGTGCCTGTAGGGTGATCCCACCTTCCACAGCACCTTCTCCTCTAGCACAGAGCCTCCCACTCAACAGCTCCTGGACACTGAACTGCCTGGGAATTAAACTGTTTCCAGGAGGAGCAGAGTTTGATTTCTTGAGGTTACTGAGTAGTAACTCCCTGCTCGCTGGCTCTCACTGGAGATTCTGACCATCCCAGGCAGAAGCTGTGTCAGTCTGGCTTATCCCAACACCTTTCAACCCTTTAAACCCAATGCCCTACCCACCAAGGGCAGCTGCCACAGTCCAGTTGGATTAAAGTCTACTGTTAGGAAGCTGGGAAGGCAAAATGGAGACTACTGGAACCTGACAAATTTTAGGGTTTGTTCACTTTTAACAAGATGCCCACACTCATCCCACCCTAGAATAGGAATTTATTT
Organism: Anomalospiza imberbis; assembly: GCF_031753505.1. Lineage (NCBI taxonomy): Eukaryota > Metazoa > Chordata > Aves > Passeriformes > Viduidae > Anomalospiza > Anomalospiza imberbis. Next base: position 3,999,180 of record NC_089707.1, read on the forward strand.
TTATGGGGTTTCTTTTCATGAGTATATCCTGAACTGGCCACTGTAGGGTCAAAAACCCATCCCCAAATGTAAGAATAAGCTGGTGCCTTTTTGTCTCCTCCAGTCACTCTTGTGAATGAATATGCCTGTAAAGGTCTGGATCAGCTGGAGCAGAACTTGCCCTTCCTGCAGCAGCCAGCAGACAAGGTAAGGAAAGGCTTTTCCTGGGGGAAGCCATGGCTTGGTGGAACTGTTGTGGGTACAGAAGAATATGGGGAAATAAATAAAGCTCAGCAGCAGGGAAAGCTAGAGAGGTGCCCTCAGCATGCAGGAGTGAACGTGTCCATGTCAGTACAGGTGTGCTCACCTCCCTGGCCCTCCCCCACACTGCAAGCACAACTAACCCAAATGGAGAAGCTTTTTCAGGCAGGGAAAACATATTTTGGAACAACAACAAAAAATCTTTCTCTGCCTCTCCCTGGTGCAGGTAATCTCAGACACCAAGCAGCTGGTGTCCACCAAAGTGACATCTGCCATGGATGCTGCCTGTGAGGCGAAGGAAGCAGTGGCTGATAAAGTCACTGAAGCTGTGGACCTCACTAAAAATGTTGTTGGGGACAGTGTCAAGCTGACCAGGTCTGTGGTCACCTCCACTGTCAGCAGTGCTGTGGAGGCTGCCCAGGGTGCCAAGGAGCTGGTGACCAGCAAGGTGACAGAGGCTGTGGATGTCACCAAGCACATGGTGGAGGACAGCGTTGACAGGACCAAGATTGCTGTTGCCTCTACGATTGTCAACGCTGTGGAGGCTGCCCAGGGTGCCAAGGAGCTGGTGACCAGCAAGGTGACAGAGGCTGTGGACCTCAGCAAGCACCTTGTGGAGGACAGCGTTGACAGGACCAAGTCTGCTGTGACTTCCACCATCACTGCAGCTGTAGGGGCTGCCCAGGGAGCCAAGGACCTGGTGGCCAACAAGGTGACAGATGCTATGGACAAGGTCAGCAAAGCTGTGGATGTCACCAAGCACATGGTGGAGGACAGTGTTGACCTGACCAAGTCTGCAGTTGCTTCCACGATTGTCAGTGCTGTGGAGGCTGCTCAAGGGGCTAAGGAGCTGGTGACAGACAAGGTGACCAAGGCAGTGGACCTCAGTAAACACATTGTAGAAGACAGTGTTGATCTGACCAAGTCTGCAGTTGCCTCTACGATTGTCAATGCTGTGGAGGCTGCCCAGGGTGCCAAGGAGCTGGTGACCAACAAGGTGACAGAGGCCGTGGATGTCACCAAGCACACGGTGGAGGACAGCATTGACAGGACCAAGTCTGCTGTTGCTTCCACCATCACTGCAGCTGTGGGGGCTGCCCAGGGGGCCAAGGACCTGGTGGCCAACAAGGTGACCGAAGCAGTGGACCTGACCAAAGGGGCTGTTCAAGACAGCGTTGAGAAGACCAAATCCATGGTCACCTCTACGGTCAGTACAGCTCTGGATGCTGCCTATGGCACCATCACCAGCAAGATCAACACAGCCCTGGAGCAGGGCAAGGAGGCTCTCCAGGAGGGCGTGGAGATGACCAACTCGGTGGTGACCAACAGCATAAGCAAAGCCAAGGCAGTGAGCCAGGCAGTGGCTGGAGGTGTGGAATCTGTCCTGGGAATGTCAGAAGATCTGGTGGATCATTACCTCCCGATGACCGAGGAGGAACTAGGTAAGAAAATACTTACCTGGCGCTTGTAGATGCAAGTCCTTTCCCATGTGAGCAGAGAGCACCTGACACAGCAAGACTCAGCTTCTGAAGCAGACAGGTAGCTCTGAATCTGTCACCAAGTTGCTGGCTATCAACACCGAATTGCCACATGGCATGGGACAGAGATCAAGCACTTGCTGGCTGGTCCTTGTCCATCAGCCTCAAAGTAAATAAACACATGGGTTCACGCTTCAACTTCTCCATCAAGTCTGCTTACCTGAAGATTGAGCAGGGACTAACCTGCCTTTAACACACGAGCAAACCTCCTGCTCCCACAGCAAGCTCCAACCTTCATGTTTTCCAATGGGTGATCCAACCTCTTCCACCCCTCCCAGCTGGCAGTGAGCCCAGCTGCAGCTCTGTTCTTGTTTCCTCCAGGTAAACTGGCCACCACGGTGCAGGGGTTTGGCGTGGCCTCCGTGGAGGAGCAGAAGAGGCAGCAGAGTTACTTTGTGCGCCTGGGCTCGCTGTCAGGCAGGGTCCGGCACCGAGCCTACCAGCACTCCCTGGCCAAGCTGCAGGGCTTCAGGCACCGCACCCAGGACACCCTGTCACGGCTTCAGCTGGCAATAAAACTGGTACCAACACGCTTTGCCCTTCTTCCTCCTGTCTGTAGCCTTTCCTGCCCTGCTATCCAGCTGGAAGCTCTTCCTCCATCCCGCACCAGCTCCGTGTCACCTTGGATCCTTCCCTGGCAGGGAAGCACTTGTGCCTCTCTGTGTGTGCTTGCAGTACAACTTTTCCTCTCATTTTTCCTATCAGATTGAATCTGTGAAACAGGAGGTTGGCCAGAAGCTGCTGGAGGGGCAGGAGAAGCTCCATCAGCTGTGGGTGGACTGGAGCCTGACGCAGCCCAAAGGAAACCAAGTCAGGACTGCGTGCCAGCCAGAGGTATCCCCGGAGGGGCACGGAGCAGCCCCGCGGGCCGGGCCCTCCCGAGCCGTCCCTGAGCTGTTCTCTCCCAGCAGGTGGAGCCGCGCACTCTCGCCATGCTGAGGATCATCACCCAGCAGCTCCAGCCCGCCTACCACAGCCTCAGGCTCAGCATCCACGGCCTCCCCAGCAGCATCCAGGAAGCTGTGTCTCGGGCTGCTCGACACATCCACAAGCTCCACAGCTCTTTTTCCAGGGCCGTGTCCTTCCAGGACCTCTCCAGAACCACCCTGGCCCGCAGCCAGGACCGTGTGGCAGAGGCCCGGAGGTCCCTCAATGTCCTCTTTGAGTATGTCACTCACAACATCCCTCTGAACTGGATTGTGGGGCCCTTCAGGGCCATGGCTAAGGTGGCACAGGACAGCAGAAAGCACAAGAAGAGAGAGATGGGGAGTGATAGAAAATTACCCAAGTTGGAAAATGCTCCACTATCACAGGAGGTGACAAAGGCACCTGAAGAGCCAAAGGGAACCAACAGGCTCTCAGAAAAATGGTGTGAAGTACTAGAGAAGCTGGAGGAGAAGGCAGGGAAGGACACAGAGGCAGCCCTGGCTGCAAAGGAGCTAAAAACCAGCGCAGCAGAGGAAGATCTCTGATAAATCCCAGCTCTTCTGGCCAAGGCTACTTGGCTAGAACAGCACTGGATCTTCTAATTGTGCGCCCACTTATGCCAGGAGTGCCTCTGCTCTCTGAATTTAGAGTCAGATGTAGTTGTAAGGAGATTTGATAACCAAGGTGGGGAGATTCTGAATCTTGATTTACTGTTTTTAAATCCATCTGCTGTGCTGAAAGGGGAGATGGGACCTGCACTGCAGCTTTTGAACTCAGCCCAGCTGTAGCTGTGAGTAGCTAAATCTTGCTGAGATAAGTTGTGGGAGAGAAGTGATCTCAACTTATTTTTAATGCTGGATTTGTTTTTAATTTACCCAAGCTGTGGAACTCTTGAGAAGATGCTATGCTTGACCTTTGATACCATTTCCCACCTTCTCCACATTTAAAAATACAAGTTCCAGACCCAGCTTCCTTTGTGCCTGTTGTGCTTCTGGGGAGGCTTGGCCCTGCAGCACATCTGGCACAGCTGGGGGCAAGGAGCTGCTTCTCCAGGAGAGATTTCTCTTCATGGATCAGCCAAACACTTTTTCCTTCATGGAGAAGCACTCGGCAGTGTGGGGTTTTCTTTAACCATCTTTCCTAGTTCTGTGGATGACTTCAAGGATTATCTGTGAGTAATTCCATGTGTGAAACACTTCACAGCCATTTAATGAGGCAGCTTTTCCCAGGAGTTACTCTGCCATGGGATTAGGATATCCTGTTATTAAAATAGGGGGGGGGATTTTAATCCAGGTGCTGGTTCTTTTCCAGAAAACACTACTTTGTAACTTATTTTGGTAACTGTTCCTGGCATTGTCCCTGTGCCAGGGCTGGTGAGCAGACAGTGGAATAAAGTGTGACCTGTGTTCAAAACCATGTGGGGTTGTGTGTACCTAAAGCTGCAGGGTTGTGTTCTCCCTTACCTGAGCTGTGATGAAGCCTTGCCTTTACCAAATCTTGTCCCTGCCTAGCTAGTCTGTTCCCTGCTCTTGCTGGAGGGAAAAAACAAAGTTCCTTTAGCAGGTTCCAGGCTTTCTTAACCAGAAAAATGCATTACTCATTTTGTTTCCCTGACTTCTGCCTGTACTCTTGAGGCTCAGGTGCATCTGTCCATGCCCCACTCTTCCTCCTCACCCCCAGCTCCCTCTGCCACCCCTGGGCTTTGCATTGCTCGTGCCTATTCCAACACTTCTCACCGGCACTGCCCGCAGGGAAAGGTCGGTCCCTGCCTGTCCCCAGCGCTCTGTGTCACCTCCGGGGTCTGGCTAGGGGAGGTGGCGGGTGGCCCACCCGGGACAGGGCCCTCCTGCCGCGGTTCCCGAGCCCGGGCTGTGCCCTGCCGGTCCCCGCGTTCCTGCTCCGCCCCGCTCTGCCCCGCCCGTGCTCATCGGCCCGCGCCGCTTCCGCCTGTCCCGGGCACCGGCCGCAGGTAGGCTGCTCCCTTCCCTTCCCTTCCCGGCTGACCCCTTCCGTCCCGACTCATCCCTTCCCGGCTGACCCCTGCCCTTCCCGGGGGAGCGGGCCCGCGGTCGCGGCGCTGGGCTCGCCCCGAGCGCTGTCCCGGCCCGCGCTCCGACTTCCTCCCGCTCTGCCGTGCCACCCCCGCGCCCGTCGGGAGACACAAGGCAGGGCTGGCCCGGCCCGGGGACCGAGGGCAATTGGGCAATTGCAGGGTTTTCATGAGACAGGAAAACAAAATTGAAATTGGAAACTTTCCCCAGTTGAGAGTTATTTCGGGGCCTTTGCTGGGGCTGCCTTTAAATAGGGAAAGTTTCTGCGGCAGGCTCAGGCAGCGCCTGGAGCCGTGTCCCACCGGGACCCCACTCCTCCCCTCCAGACACTCCTGTTGTTTAATTAAAATCCCATCAGAGGCCTGGGGTGAGTGCAGGGGCTCAGGGATCACCTGTGGATGGGGATATAAAGTCTCCCACTGAAAGAAGGACGTGGAGCTGCTGGGACAGAGTCCAGAGGAGGCCACGGAGCTGCTCCAAGAGCCAGAGCCCCTCTGCCCTGGAGCCAGGCTGGGAGAGCTGGGGGTGCTCACCTGGAGAAGAGAAGGCTCCAGGGAGAGCTCAGAGCCCTTTCCAGTGCTTAAAGGGGCTCCAGGTGAGCTGGGGAGGGACGTGGGCCAAGGGATGGAGGGACAGGACACAGGGAATGGCGTCCTACTGCCAGAGAGCAGGTTAGGTGGGATATTGGGAAGGAATTATTTCCTGTGAATCTTCCCTGGTAACACAGGTTATCAGCTGGAAAGGGTTTCCTCTACTCCTGTTTTATTCCTCAACTGTCATCACAAGGAGCCTGCGAGACTCCCAGAACCAGCTGGCAGGAGGAGACACTTGGATTTGCCTAAATATTGCATTATTTAATCAATTATCTTAAACCAGTTGTAATTAATGTGAAATGAACACAAAGAATGTGCTTTTTGCTTAATCACAGAGTTGGAATAATGCACAGAGCACTGGCACAGCTGTGAGCACGGAACAGATGCAAAAATATTTGGGAGGTGTGAGAGAGAGAGCCTGGCAGCTCCAGGAACATCGCCCAGTGCCCGCATCACCCCTCTGAATGCTGTCCTCTGCTCTCCTCGCAGGCTCCCAGCACTGAGGAGCCCCAGTTCCGAGCAGAGTCCCTGGGCACCGGAGGTTTGTGTGCTACAAGGAGTGCGACCGGGGCACGCCGAGTCCCGCAGGCAGACAACCCTTTGGCAGAAGATGCTTTTCCCATCCCTGCTCCAGGCCGTGGTCTGGGCCAGCAGCTGATGAGATGGCAGAGAGCGCTGAGCTGCAGCCCAGCTTCGAGGACGTGTTCAACATTCTGTCCCAGGCGCCACCAGAGAAACTGCTGAGCCTCAAACTCAAACTGAAGCACTTGGTACCTGGGCCCTGCAGCAAGTTACTGCAAGCTATGGTCCTGCTTACTCTGGGGCAAGAAACGGATGCAAGAATTTGTCTGGATGCCTTGAGGGATAACCGGGCAGCCCAGTACGTCCACCAGATCAAACTGGGCGCTGCAGGAGTGCGGGAAGGCGGGGAGGATTTGCAGCCTCCCCAGCTGGATGCAGGTGCCGTGGCACTGCTGGCACAGGTGTACACAGTGCTGGCACAGGAAAAGCTGTGCAGTCCTGAGGCCAGGGACAAAGCCTGCCACGCCAGCAAGGACACTCAGCAGGGGACACTCAACAACATCCCACCTAAAGAACAGGACAAACAGGGCTCTGCAGCCAGCGGGGGCTCAGGGGACAGGTTTGGGACGCTGAGGTCCCATGAGGACACAGGATTTCCCCACACAGCCAGCTCCCACTACGTGGCGAGGAGTTCACCAGTGGAGATCAGGGGCAGCTCAGACTTTTCAGGCCCACGGACCCTGTGCTCTGTGGGGAGCTCCTCTCTGTCCAGCTGTTTGGAGATCAGCGCATCACCAACAGTTGCTTTTCACACCCAGCCTTCTGTGCCCGAGTGTGTCCCCTGGCTCAGCCGTGCTGGACACCCCGATGGGAACACACAGAGCCACGGCCCACAGGAATCCAGCTGGGCCAGTGCACCCAGCTCTCCCCCTGGGCAGGACACAGCTGCTCAAGGGCCCCAGCCAGAGAAGGTTCTGCAGGTCAATCCCTGTCACCCCAGCCCTCTCCCCTTTCCCGAGACACCGCTGCCCTCGGAGCCTGCTCAAAGCAGTGACGTATCCAGCACAGTGACAGAGCCTCACACACCAAGAGAAAAGCAGGATGAAAAGCAATTATCTGCTGACGTCCCTGATTCAAGGGCTGCAGTGGATACTGCTCCTGCCCTCGTGTCCATGCAGGACTCCAACATTCCAGCAGGCATTCCCTGTAACTCTGTACCTGCTTCTATTTCAACCTGTTCCCTTCCTCCTCCTACTTATTCCTTCTCAACTCCTCCTCCTCTTCAGGAATCTCCCTCTAAACTATCATATCCCCCTCCCCTGCATTCATCCCCCTCCCCAGCCAGGCCTCCTGCTCCCCCAGCCATGGATCCATCAGAGCCAGATGGTGCCAAGTTCTTCACGTTTGTCGTCCTGCATGCCAGTGAAGATGAGATTGTGGCCCACCAGGTCAAGAACCTGCTGGAGGGCATGGGGGTGTCCAACGGTGCCACGCTCAGTGAGGATTTCTTCATCACCGGGCGCAGCCACATGATTTGCTTCCAGGAGGCCATGGAAAACTCTGCCTTCGTGATCCTCCTGCTGACCAAGAACTTTCCCTGCAACCTGTGCCTGTACCAGACAGACACTGCTCTGATGCAGTCCATCCTGGACCCCTCCAAGCAAGACTCAGTCATCCCATTTCTACCCAAGGCAAACGCCCTGGAGCGCAGCCAGATCCCCAGGATGCTCAGTGTGCTCGTCACCCTGAACGAGAGCTCTCCTCTCTTCTCCAAGAATGTGCACAAGACTTTTAACCCCAAGAAGATCAGGGAGAAGAAAGCCCTATGGGACCAGATGCAGAGAAGGAAGCTCCAGGCACGTTGGGAACAGCACCAAGCCCAGCAGAACTTGGCTGCCCTGAGCCTGGGCTCCCCTCCCTGGCTGCCTCCAGCAGCACCACGGCCGTGGCCACCAGGGCCACCAGCCCAGCACTGGTGTCCCCCTGCCCCGATGGACCCCCCTCCTGCTCAGAGGGGTCCTCCCCCTTCCCAAGCACAGCTCCCCCCAGGCCACTACAACATCACACCAGGCCAGGGCGGGATGCCACCCCTCATCATCCAACACGCCCGCATGGTTCAGATCGGGAACCACAACGTGATGCAGGTGGAAACTGCCCCACCCGAGCCAGGGCACAGCCAGGAGCAAACCAAGCACAACGTCTGACCCAGGGCAGCCAAGGTCAGACAAAATTCATTTCAAATCCTGGATTAGAGTGCTTCTGCTGGGACTGGGACTGTTATTCTATGCATCATGAGTGCAATTTTCCTGAAGCACAAAAGAAAGTTCTTCATTTTATATTGGAAAAAAGATGTAGTGATCTCTTGGAATTGGTTTTACTTGTGCTTATTTTCAAGTAACTGAGAAAATTATTTTCCTGATTGTCTGGAGCTACTTGAAGATTTTATAAATAAATTTTAATTAATTTACTTGTGTTCCTCTGGTTCTTTCCTGTAGAATTAGAAAAGGGATAGTCAGGGATATATGGAAAACTATGTTGGCTGTATGTATGTAAGGAAAAGTATGTTGGCTGGAGGGGCTGGGAGATGGCACCGACCAAATGATTTGAGGGACAATCTGCAAGGGATGCTTTGGGAAGCTGCCTTTCAGTAAAAAGTGGAATGAAAAACTAAAACCAGTGAGCAGAGTGGTGCAGAAGGGTGGAGAAATCCAGGAATGCAGAGTGGGAGGGGTAATTTTGCAGCATCTGAGCAAGGGATCTACCAGGGTGGTACCTACTGAGCTTTAACACCAGGAGGGCACCTGGAGCAAAGCCCTCGCTCCTCCTCCCACGCTCCAGGCACAGCCATTTTCCTGATCGTCAGCAGAGGTCACCCCAAAGCCACCGAGAGACTGGAAAGGGGGATGTTGTTCTCTCCCGGAGCAGAGCCCAGAGCCAGCTCAGCCTGTGCCAGGAGCAGGGCAGAGCTCCGGGCTCCTCAGGAGCCACTCCCTGTGAACGTGGATGCCGCTGTGATCAGTACAGGGAAGTGACCCCATTCCAGGTATCCCTGCAGCTCTGTGTGTGCTCCTGGCACTCCTTGGCTTCCCCAGCAGGTTCCAGGAGGATCCAAGGCCACCCCTGCCCGAGCTGGGCCCTCATTCCAGACTGCAGCCTTGGTCCAAGAGCCCCCCGAGCCCCAAGCCAGCCCCTGAGTGAGACAGATGCTATTAAATCCTTGGAGGAGGCTCTGAGCTGGCCCCAGCTCTTGGCTTCCAGCTCTCAAATACTGGATTTTAACTCTGCAGGACTCAGTGACAATGGATTAACTCATCCACTCCTTCCAGAGCCTGCTGGCTTCCTCCAAGTGCTCAAATTCCTTTTATTTTCCTGGTTTCTCTCCTCCACAGCACCATTAAGAGTTGTTGTGTTACTGCAGTTCCTGTCCCCTGCTGTTGGTGCAGGACAGTCCCTCCTCTTGGGAACACTCCCACATCCCTCCTTTCCCAGCTCCTCTCCTACTATAAATAATCATGCAAAATTAGTCAACTGGAAGCTGCTCCAGCTTGTAAACAACCTCAGCACAGCCACATCCAGCGTGCTTGGCTCACACACAGGGGAGGGAGAGCTGAGAGGAGGGTCTGCAGCCACCACAGAGTGGAGAAAGAACTCCTCTCTGTCCAAGAATTAACAAAATAATCACTGAAACATTGCCCTGCTCCCCACAACTCCGTGTTTTGCCCACATGGAGCTGGCCCTACAGTCAATCAGGCCTGTTCAGTGTAATTACCCCTAAATGATGCAGTGATTTCTTCCACCCTGTAATTACTATCAACATTTAATTGCTGGGCCCTCTGTGTAATTACAGACTATTTATGTGTTTAAAAAAGTGAAGCCTTCTCCATCACACAGAGTATTCTCCTCCTTGGGGCTGTCGAACCTGACTGGATCCCCCAGCTCCCTGACCACAAGAGCCCAGCTCCAGCTTTGCTCCTGCCTGGATTAACTCTGTTCCCTCCCACCTCTCTCCTGCCAGCAGCCTGGGTGCAGATGGAATTGCCCTGAGGCCACCTGGCTCCTTGTACCTGCCTGGCAGCTGCTCTCCCCACACCTGGAGAGATCACCTGCAGCACAGGAGGAATGTCTGGGTGGGAGAAGCACATCCCCAGGCTCTACAAACACTGCTTAAATGGCATTTTTAGCACAAAGTTCAGCAAGGCATCAAGAACTAAGGATGGAGCAATAAACGACAGGACAAACATTCAAATATTTTATCCACCCACCCTCCCTGGGGAAGACCAAGCATTTTTGGGATCCAGGTCCCTGTGTGGAACTAACTCCAGTACCATTAATTCCTCTGTTTCTACAATCCCTGATGGATTTGGGGCTGGAAACCAAACTGATGACAGTGTCCCTCTTTCTTCTTGCTGTGTCCACTGTCCCTCACGTGTGAGGCAGGTAATACCCGGGTCAACAGAGATCCTCTCACGTTGTTTGATTTACATCAAAATATAAGGCGAAACTTAGAAGAAGAGGTGTCATTTCAGTGTCAGTGTTACTCTTTTCCAGGGGAAATGTTTGCCACCACAGCACAGATTGGTTTTTTCCACAGGAAAATGAAATTAAATGAAATGAACCAATCACACCAATTAATTGTAAACAGCCCAGAATTCTATACCCACAGTGTCCCATCCCTGGGAAACAAACTGAAAACAGAAAAAAACATCTGAATATATAAGCTTATCAGGAAGAACTCCAAGGCACTTGCATTCTAGCAGCCATTTTTTGTTTTATTATTTAAAGTTAAGAGCGCTCATCAGCTCACAAATGAACAAATCCCATTCCTGCAGTTTAGTTCAGGTTTCAGCCAAAAGGAAAAAAAAATAGAAGGCAGCTAAACTAACTCTGCACTTTACAGCTCAGTTCAAGTTAAACCTCCTCGCTTTATAAATAAATGTTATAGTTAACACTGCAAAATGTACTGGCAGATCTACAATATCTTGAAGGGGCAGAGAGCATGGTTATTGAGGCTGATAAATACAAGTAGAGAAGCTTCAGTAGCACAGAGAGCGAGGGTGGGGCCAGGGGTCTGCTCTCCCAGGTCTTTCCCAGAGCTCCAGGCAGCTGCTTCCCCCCTCAGCTGTGCTTCCCACCCTGCTCAGGGCCAGGGAAGGAGCCACAGGCTGCCCATCACCGCCTGCACAAGGACAAACTGCTGGAAACTCTTTGTTTTCCACCACGGAGGGGGCCTGCTCATAGAGGCAAAAACTTGCCATGAGACTACAGAGTTAAAAACAAGGTGTGTGCAGATCCTCATCAAAGGAAGGAGCTTGCCCAAACAGCAGCCAGGTGAGATTTCAAATTCCACCTTGGAAGTAGCACCATCCTCAGGGAAGTTACAAAACAAAAAAAATAAAAAAAGGAAAAAAAAAAAGAAGACTCAAAAGCCCAAACCAGCTGCTAAGAACCCACTGCATGAGCTTTCAGAATGGGGCAGTAACAGAGCCCAAGCACATGATACTAAATCCTCAGAAGGACAAGCAGGCACCTTAAACTTTCGTTTCTTGCTTCTTCCTTCAGCCCACCCTGGTGCAAACCCACCACAGACACTCACTTGCTTTCATAACCCCCTCCAAGCACCTCCACACTGCAGGTACCTCTTGGCCTAAAGGGCTTGCAAGAGCTCAGCTTTGAAAATAGTTCAGAATGTGCTGTTTTGGCTCCCAAATCGTCCACATTCACCCTTCCAGCTCAATCCCTGCTGCCCTCTGGAGCCAAAGCACGTACATGCTGGGAATGGAGCAAATGGGTGTGGAATGGACAAGCCAAGGGCCTGAACACCACATCAGGATTTTGTTCTTAAAGTAGTTTTTTCCTCCCCATTCATAAACTACAACATCTATGGATGAAACTGTATAACCAGAACTGACCTTCCTCTATCTTACAGGATTGGAGAAGTCTTGCAGCATAGATAGGGCCTGGCTCTACAAGAGAAAAAACATCCCAGCTTTATGCACAATCATGGAAATCTCAGGCCTTTAACACCATTTGCTACTTGGCCAACCAAGAGAGAGACAAACCCCATCCTCAGCACACCCAGCCCTGTGCCATCCCTGGGCAGAGTAAAGCCCCCGGGCTGTTGGGCATGGGCTGTCCCAAACCTGACAGGAGGGAGGGGAAGGGATTAGCTGGAGGGTATTTCATTCCTCACTCACTGTCTTATCTGTTGGGTGTGTGTGGTGGGAAGGGCCAGAGCATGTGGGGGACGTGTAGCTGCTCCAAAGCTGAACACTGAGTTAATCCAGCACTAACAGGAGAGGCAGCAGGTCCCAGGGAATCTCCATTTCCTTCCTTCTCAGGACATGATGGTGGCATGGGGAAGGGCAGGGGCTGTGGCCTCTGTGGACAGAGTGCACTGGAGAGAGCTGGTACCTGAAGGTGAAAACGAGGGACAGCCATGAGCTCTGAGGCCTCCTCCTCCCCTGCCCCAACACGCCAGCTGGGTGGTGACAGATGGGGACAAAGCTCAGCACAGCGACGGCCCTGGGCACTTTGGCACAGCCAGCCCAAGCCCTCCAGCTGCACAACCTCAGCGGGGTGGGACAGGCTGGGGACTGTTGGCTGTTCACACCCTAGTGCAGCTCAATGAAGGCTTCCAGCTCCTCGGGGATGAATCCCTTGTAGGGAATCTTGTGCTTGTCCAGGGCACGAGCAGCAAGGCACTGGAGGGTGATGTAGTTGAAGGGCTGCATGGTGCTCTTGGTGAGCAGCTTCTCGTCCAGCAGCTCGTAGGCCGTCTGCTTGAAGGCGTTGGTGGCGTCCATGTGCGCCCCGGCCTCCATCAGGGCGCTCATGATCAGCGGGCAGTTGTTGCGGGCAGCCACGTGCAGGGGGGTGTTGTTGTCATAGTCCCGGCTGTCCGGGTCCGCCCCGCACTCCAGCAGCAAGTTCACCACGTGCAGAGACGGGAATTTGCCCACGGGGTACCGCCCCACCGTCGTGGTGTCTTTGTCCACGGCCATGTGCAGGAGGGTGAAGCCGTTCTTGGCGCGGGGGCTGCACTTGAGCAGGCGGTAGATGGTCTGGCGTTTCTGGTGCTCCTGCTCCGGGGTGCACTCCACCTTCTCCAGCAGGAAAACCAGGTGCAGGATGATGGCCAACGTCTTGGTGAACTGCGCCGAGTCGGCCACGGGGTCTTTGCCGTGCACCAGGGCCCTCTCCACCTCCCGCACCCCTTTGCTCAGCACCCCGATGAGGTCGGAGAAGCCCAGGTGGGTGGCTAAAGTGCCTTTGGAACGGTCCTGGAGCACGTAGGAGTAAAGCTCGGCAAAGGAAAGGAAACTGCTGGCAGTCATGGGGCTGAGGGGCTCCAGGTTGCCTTGCTGCATGTCCAGGGCGTACTTCCACAGGTTAATGCAGCGCTCGAAGTTGCCGGAGTCGGCGTAGACGGCCCCGCGGTATCGGATGTAGTAGGAGGTGTCGGGGTGGGAAGGGCCCAGGATGCGCTCCCGGATCAGCAGCGCCTGCATGCGCATCTCGTCGGGGTCCGTGATCAGGGCTTCCAGCTCCTCCAGAGAGCTCACCTCCCGCGAGTAGTCGTAGGCCAGCACCAGCTGCCGGGGCTCGGGCTTAGGCAGGTACTTCCCACCCTCGCAGCGCAGCTCCATCGCCCTGCGCCAGTACTTGTGGGCTCCCAGCAGGTCTCGTTTCTTGTCCACAAACGTGGCACCCAGCAGCTCCAGCGCTTCCACAGCAGCCTCTCGAGTGCAGAACACGTTCGGGACCTCGTCCTGACTGGAAGCGGAAGCACCGCAGCCCTCACAGCCCTCTTCACTGCAGCCCCTCTGATGGCTCCCACCTGAGGCGCAGCTCCCCGCAGCCTCGTCCTGCTGCAGCCCCCCCTGGATCAGGTACTCCACGATGTTGGTGTGGCCGGTGACGCTGGCAGCGAGCAGAGGGGTCATGCCATAGCCGTCCTTCTCCATGCGCGCCTTGGAGCGGAGCAGGAGCTGCAGGATCTCCAGGCTGCCCGACTCGGCACAGTCGTGCAAGGCCGTGTTTCCCTTCACGCTGCGCCGGTTCACATCGGCCCCTTTCTCCAGCAAGTACCGGGCGATCTCCCGGTGCCCTTTGTAGCAGGAAATCATCAAGCACGTGTGGCCGTGCCGGTTGGCCACCTCCAGGTCGGCCCCGCGTTCGCCCACCAGGTACCGCACGATCTCCAGGTGCCCATCGAAGCAGGCGGCCCGCAGCGGGGTGGAGTTGGTCAGCGTGGTCTGGTTCACCGAGGCGCCGTGGTCCAGCAGGCTCCGCACCACGCCCAGGTGCCCGGCGGCCGAGGCCGCCCACAGCGGCGGGGCCCCCTCGATGGTCTCACCGTCGAAGCTGACGGAGCCGCCCTCCTCCACGCGGGCCCCGCAGTGATCCAGCAGGTACTCCACCACCTCCAGGTGTCCGTGCCGGGCCGCGATCAGCAGCGGGGTGCTGCCGGCCCCGGGGCCTCCCCCGCCGCCGGGCCCCGCCGTCAGCGCCTCCAGTTCCTCCCGGCTGCGGCTGCCCAGCAGCTTCTGCAGCAGCTTCAGCTTCCCGTCGCGGGCCGCATTGTACACGGCCGTGCGCAGGTCCATGGCGCCAGCGACCGCCTCCAGGCCATGGACCGGCGGCGGCGGCGCGGCCCCAGCGCGGCGCGGGGCGGGCGGGGGGCGGCGGGACCCCCCTGCCCTCAGCGCGGCGGGACCTTCACCGCCCGGGCCCGGCCGCCATCTCAGGCTGCGCCGCGGAACAAAATGGCGCCGTGCGGGGCGGAGCAGGACGCGCGGTGGCTGAGGGGAATTGTAGTCCCGGGAGCGGCACTGCTCGCCCGGCGCCGCACCGTGCGCACTCTGTTTCCCAGCAGGCAGAGCGGGTGGGGGGCGAGGTGGGAATGCTGTGTACCCTCTCGTTGCGGGGCATGCTGGGCAGTGTAGTCTCCTCGGCCCGCTGCGGGCAGCCTCGCTAACGGGATTTCCCCACCGCCGGGACTACACTTCCCAGTGTGCCCCGCGCGGACCAGGCGCTGTCCAGGTGTGGCTGTGGCTCCCGGCGTGCGCTGGTTTCATTGCGGTTTTATTTCTCTTAAATACCTTGATGTTATGGCACTTCAAAACACAGCGGCTGCACAGCATTACTCTAACGCGGTTTAATTGCAGGTTTTACGAAGTCATAACGTCCTGGGCTGTAACGGAGCCACAGAGATGACGCAGGCCAGCCCATGGGATGCAGTTTCCTGCCTTGGAGGTGGCAAAGCCTCGTCCCCACCAGCGAGCACAGATTTATTCACTCCGATTAGGTCCAATTCAATCCATTAGGTCCAGCTCACTCCATCCCTGAGCGACAATTCCTGCCCCGACTGAGGGGAAACACTCAAGCAATAAATAGCTCAGCTTAGATGAGCAAAGCTTTACTCACCAGAGTCTATTTTTAGGGCATACGTTGAGTTTAGGTGTCCCTAATCTTTATACAGCGAGCTGGCACAGGGTTTATCCCGTTGTATTTTATTTATAGCTGGGTCTCTCCTACCCAGGGAAACAAGCTTAGTCTCATTATTTCCATTATTATTATTCTGTCTGTCATGATTATTATTATTATTCAGTCCAGCCGCCCGTTTTAGGTCTTGTCTGGAATTACACTGGATTATCCCACTGATGCCTGTTGCCTTCACACAGAATATCACTTTTGTTGCTAAGAAACTGCTTTTGCATAACAGGCAGCAGGAGCCCAATTTTCACTTCAGCAGCTTCTGCAAGTCCCCGGGAGCAGCAGCAGCATGTCCGTGGCAGAATTCCCATGCGAGGTCTGTGCCCAGGGATTTTTCCCTGTGAGGCTGGGATGGAATTCCCAGAGCAGCTGTGGCTGCCCCTGGATCCCTGGAAGCGTTCAAGGCCAGGCTGGACAGGGTTTGGAGTGGCCTGGGGCAGTGGGAGATGTCCCTGCCGTGGCAGGGGATGGAACTGGATGGGCTTTGAGGTCCCTGCAGCCCAAAACTTGCTGGAATCCTGTGACACAGCGACTTTGTGTTTGAGAAGAAAAGGGGCAAAGGTCCCCTAAACATCTGCAGGGTGGCTGTGCTGTGCAGGGGCAGCTCCCTGCACGTCAGGGCAGGAGGAACCCGGGAATCCTTGAGCTTGGAAAAGCCCTCCAGCATCACCAAGTCCAACCTCTCCCTCAGGACTGTGGGAACACACGATTCTGGGCAGGAGTCCATCATGTTTTCACCCAGAAAAAAGCCCCACGAGCTCCATTTGAACAGGGTGAACCCCCTGGGTGTGACAGGGCATTCCTGGGCTGTGAATGTCCAGCCTGTCCCTGTCCCTGTCCCCTCTGTGAGCAGCCAGTGCAAACCCCCAGCTCCCAGGCTGTTTGTGCTGCAGGTCAAGGCACAGACACGGTGACATTTCCTCTCCCCGCTGGCTCTCGTGTTGCCATGGTGACCAGATGCACTCGCTCTTTTATCTGAAGTATCTATTAACCAAAGCTTCCTATTAATTTCCCCTCCATAGAATCCATTAGGAATTCACCAGAACACCACACAGGTTTTTTTAGGTCCCAGACCCAGCTCACAGCCCGCCCTTCGTTCCTGGCTGGGCTCTGAGACATCGTGGGGTAAAGTGCAGCTGATGGAAATGGTTTTTTCCACTAATAAGAAATTTCTCAGTAACGAGGGAATAAAGAGCAGGACGAGAAGTGTCACAGCAGCCTCTCCCTGCAGATCCCTGGGTGTGGAATGTGCTGCAGCCTCGGACTTCACCCCAAACCTTTTATAGACCGGGGCTCCACGCCCAGTCCAGCCTGGCCTCGGGCACTGCCAGGGATCCAGGGGCACCCACAGCTGCTCTGGGCACCCTGTGCCAGGGCCTGCCCACCCTCCCAGCCAGGAATTCCTGCCCAGTACCCCATCCATCCCTGCCCTCTGGCAGAGGGAAGCCATTCCCTGTGTCCTGTCCCTCCATCCCTTGTCCCGGGTCGCTCTCCTGGAGCCCCTTCATGCCCTGGATGTGTGGCTGCTCGCCCTCTGCTCTGTGCCATCCCTCTGGGGGTGCCAGGGACATGTGGCTGCTCCCGGCTGCTCCTGCTGAGCTCCAGCTGCTGCTGCTGCTCCCCGTGCCAGCAGCAGCTCAGGAACGTGGGTGAATCCCCACATCTGGGGCAGGAATGAGTGGCTCCAACCCCCCACATCCCTCCCCTACAGACCCCACGGGGGACACCTGTGTAGGGGTTTTGGGATAACACAGAAAAAGCCCCAGAAAGAGTTCTGGGAATAAGAGGGGAGTTAAAGCCCCACGGGAGGAAGAGCTGATAAAAAATGAGACGTTGTGACAGGGCTGCCAGGCTGCGTGGCAGGAGGGTTAATTTTTTGTGAAACTGCCATTTCATATTCCCTTTCAGACAAGCTGAATTACACGGTGCTGGCTGCTGCAGGAGGAGCATAATTTCCCTCACAGAAATAATGACAGGGTACTTAAAGAGCAAGTGAATGGATGGCTGAAGTACTGGGCAGAGACTTCAGAAATCCAGGCTGAGCCCTCACCTTTACAGAAGGCTCCTTTGGTGACCTTGGGCCAGTCATTTAATCTTCCTGTGTCTCAATTCCCTGCCAATAACACAGGAATAATAACTCTTCTCTGTCTGCCTGGCTTATTTAGGCTGCAAACTTGGAATTTACAGCTCATGTTTGCTCTGCTTTGAAGCCAAAGAGCTTCAATCCATGCTGAGGTGTCTGGGACAACCACGGTGTACAATGTGGAGAATAACAAAGGGCTGGGGTGGATGGTTTGGAACATCCTCAGTGTGAGAGGCTCCAGAATTCCTAATCCATTGCTCCCCATCTCTTTCCTCAAAAGTTGGAGAAGTTTGGTGCTGTGCTAAGAGTTCCAAAAGCATCAAAATAATTTAGGAGCAGAGTCCGTGCGGATTTATTGAATCCCTGAGTTCCTTCTGAAGCAGAGAGTGGATAATTTAGAAACCTGCAGAAATTTCCTTTGTGTTCAGTCAGGGCTGCAGCAGCTCCTCAGGTTTTTCAGTGTAAATTGAGGTTTGCAGGCTCCTGTGTACCCAGGTTTTATCCCTCTCCAGCTTTCAGCATTTGTGTGATTTCCTGAAGCCAGGAAAGATGGGTCCCTGCTCCCAGAGCCAGCGAACACCGGATTGTCCCTACAGTTAAGCAATTTGCTGTACAAAGGGAACAATTCTAAAAATAGGGAGAAATGGCACCCTGACATTAGCAGGAACGATGACCCAATCCCCACCTTGCTGCAGGGCCTTTGTCCTGTAACTGCCTCCATCAGCAGGGCTCTGATGACATTATTTTCTGTGCTTATGTGGGGCACGGGGGTACCTGGGAGGGAGGATTTTGATCAGCCTGCAGAGGATGAACACGCTGGGGAGGCTTCTGGGGGAGCACTAAATCAAAGTTTCATTTACATCAGACACCAGCCCGGCCATTGCAGCATTAGTGGCTGCACTGCTGCCCTCGAAATTTTGTGTGGATTTAATCTGTCAGTGGGGAAGTAAAAGACAGGGGGAGCGAGAGTCGTCGTGGTTTATGAAACCTGGATCTTTTCTCTCAGGCACCATCGAATGACAGCGATTTGTACAGGTTTAAAATCCTTCTGGCAACAGATTCATGGCTGCCCCTGGATCCCTGGAAGTGTCCAAGGCCAGGCTGGACAGTGCTTGGAGCAACCTGGGATAGGGGAAGGTGTCCCTGCCCGTGGCAGGGGTGGAGCTGGGAGAGCTTTAAGGTCCTTCCAACCCAAACCATTCCGTGATTCCTAAATCACATCTGCCATAGTACCAGTGATGTGGACAATGCTGAGCCTGGTAAGTTAAAAAAAAAATAAGGAAAAAGAGGAAAGTGCTCGACAGCACGAACAACCCAAATTATTAAAGATATTTCAGTGCTTTTACCACTAGCCTCGGCAGGATTCAAGAGTTTCATTTTCACACCTAAATACCTTTGAGAATGGAGGCTCTGAATGGTGTTGAAAATTTGTTCTTTTTATATTTTAAGGCCCTGTGGGAAGCAAAGGGCTCAGCTCTCCAAACAAGCCCTGCCAGGCATCGAAGTCCCAGCAGTGTCCGAGTGCCCTGACCCTGCTCTGGTGTGTTTGGGGCGGGTTCCTTGGGTCCTGTGCTGCCTTCAGCTGGGGCAGAGTGAATTTCCTTCTCAGTGGCTGGTCTGGGCTGTGTTTGGGTTTGTGCTGAGCACAGGGCTGGTAATTCAGAGATGTTTTTGTTCTTGCTGAGCTCACTCAGAGCCAAGGACTTTCCTGCCCTCGTCCAGCCACGCTGGGGAGGGGCTGGGGGTGCCTGGGACTGACCCCAACTGACCCCAGGGATGTTCCAGACCATAGGACATCATGCTCAGGATATAAATAACATTCCTTCATGCCAAAGGAGGAATTGAGGGACATTTGAACTGAGGAGCAGAACAAGCCATGACAGGAGCTCCAGCACCCCAAAACACTTGCACAGCTGGGCCGTGGCAGCCTGGGCTGTATGGCAGGCTATGATTTGTTGTCACCTTTACAAACACAACAACAAAATCACTAGTCTTCCACACAGAGCCAGGCCAGGAGAGCAGCGCTTCCTCCTCAGGGACATCCTCCTGCACGTCTTCTCCCAGCATCCTTCCCGAGTTCTTCTCATCCTGTAATCCTTGTTCCTGTCACTCCTTCAGGGATGGATGCTGCCCTTTGCAGCCTTCCTCCTGAGACCACATCAACCCTCCCTGTAATCATCTCTCCAATTTGTGCTGTTCCCTTGAGTTTCTGCTCCATTTTCTCACTCCAGAGACTCTACAGGGACGTCAGGACTCAGCAGGGGCTCCTCTTGCCTTACCCTGGGATAAACTTCTCCAGGAATGCTGTCAACTCTCTGTCTCCCAGCTGTATTTGAGTCTGACTACAATAAGCAAATGCAATATATGCTGGGGAACACTGGAGAAAAGGACTCTGCAAAGAGAAAGATAATGATAGTGCCAAGTTTCCTGGAATCCCACTGAGAGGCTGATTTAAGCAAGGAAAACAAACCCCTTTTGCTCTTCCCTTTCTCTGGATTTGTTGATGAGCAATCTTTGGTTCAGTCCAGCTTTTCTTTCACTGCCCAGGTTTTCTCTGTTAATCCCTCACATGGATGAGGTGTGGAAAGACAGTGCTGGCTCACACCCATGGAAAGGATCTGACTTTATTCCTTGTCCAGCAGAGCTTTACTCACCTCAGCCTCTGAAATCAGGCAGGCAACAGCCTCTTTCCATCTTCACCCATAGCTGTTATGGGTACTTTTTTAATCAGGTGAGGGAAAAAAGGAAAGAAATAAAACCATTCCTCAGCAGCCTTGACTGCTTCTTCCATGGGAGGATGAAGAGTGTGCAGCTACAGGAGAGGTTTGGGTTTGCTGCTGCTGGCAGGGGCTGTGCCCTGTGGGAGCTCATGGGGAGCAGTCCCATCCCTCCCTCCCTCCCTCTCCTTTTTTATAACATATGTGCTTTCTATGGACACTTTATTCCAACTCCAGATGGGTGTTTCAGTCTGGGGATTTGTGCTGCTCTGAGATAACAGCCCTTTGTGCTGGCCTAGGTAGCAGGAGTGTTTGTGATAGCTGGGGCTGATACTAGGAGATGTCCAGGTGGTCTTATTTAACAGGGAGCATTAGTGATACTGCCATTGTCCAGGAAATCAGATAAAAACGGGTCCAGGTGTTACCCAACACCGTGTTTGTGTAATGACACAGCCAGCTGCTGAACACAGGGGGATGTGTTCTTGTACAAAACTGCTGTCACCCCAAACCTCCCGGGTAAAATTTAACCAGGAGCTGAACTTGGATGGTCCTTGTGAGTCCCTTACAACTCAGGATATTCTGTGATCCTAATCTGACTATCAAGTGGAACAGTAGTGAGTATGCAGTGAAAACATGTGGGGAGTGAGACAATATTGAGAAATAGAAATTCAGGACAATTCAGTATTTGCCCCAAGTTAACTGGAAGTGAAAATAAATTGTAAAGAAGAATGAATTTGAAAGAGAAGACAGTTTGGGAAGTGCTAAGCTGGACTGGAATTCCAGGTGACCAGGACACTTTTCAGTCCTTGTTCTGGGACACAGCTTCACAAAGGGATTTACCACAAATCATTGCCAGACAGTCAGGTAAAAATCAAGACAGGATACATCTGAGTAAGAGCTCCTCTCTTGGTTTCACACCCAGCCTTTCCCTGTTTAGAGTGAGGTGTTAAGTAGGAAACATAAATTGCAGGCTCTGAGGCAGGTGAGGTTTTTGTCTAGACTGTCTCTGTGGGGCCCTCTTTCTCCGTGTGGTATTTGTCAGGAAAGGATCTGCCACTTCTGCTTCGTCCCAGAGCTTTCAGGGACGTGGCTCCTTGTACTGGTGGCAGCTGGACTTCTCCCCTCTTCCCTGCACTGGGAGGCTCCTTGGGAATTATTTCTATGGATGGGAGCTAAACTTAGCTCAGAACACGGGAAAAAGCCTGTCTGGAAAGAGTGGGGACTCTTGGCCTCCAGCTATCTCCAACCAGGCTCATCACAGAGAGATCCCCAGCTGCACTTCCAGGCTGTAAATTAAACAAACAGAATTTCCTCTACACCAGACCACAGGGAGGGCAGAGAGAACAATGTGGCCTTATTGCTGTTATTTCCTTTGGTTTCAATCTCTGTCCTCTGCCCCCCACCTCCTCCCCAGCCCCGTGTCTCCCACTTTACCCGATTTGTCATTTATTACTGTGCTTTAAAGAGAGGCAGGGGGAAAAATGCTCAGTGCAAATTATATTTTGAGCTGTTGTGCTTTGCCTCTTTGGTGGATAATAAATCTCTCTGGCAATGCTCCTCTGTATAGGATTTGTCATTAAATGCAATTAAACAAACCCTGCAGGTGTCCATGATCAGGCCTGCAGCAGCCCATTCACAACTGCAATGTTATTATCAGCCTGACAACAAAACACCAGATATTTCCTGAGCTCCTCTGATCGATGAGCTTGCCTGATTTGGAACTGGAGGGAGGAGAGAAGGGGGACCAGAGCAGTTCAAATGCTCTTTAGACTTATTGATGGAAAAGTCAAAAAGCTGCTCAGCAATCAGAGGGAAGGTGGAGAGAGAAAAGGGCTGAGGGACAGAAGAGCTAAAAGGGAAAAATGAGAGAGGAGTGTTTGGGAGTCAAAAGGCAGAAACAAGGCGAGTTATCCATGGTGCCCTTCCACCCAATGAGTTGGTTCATGCACAAGACTGGAGTTTAAGAGGCAAGGAGGGTATTTCAGGGACAATTCTATGGCAGCTGGGCTTTCCGTGTTGTGATGCAGCCTCCCTGCCCAGCTGGCACAACAATTCCTCTCACCCTGGGACAGGACTTGACTGGCAGGTTATCCCGTTGTCCAGGGACAACAGGACAAGTTTGACAGACAGTTTGTCTGTCTCCACAAACTGTAGCCAAATGGTTGGATCAGACACCCAACTAATTTCAAACCCCACCTGGAACAGTCAATGGAATTGGACAGGGCTTGGAGCAACCTGGGATAGTGGAAGGTGTCCCTGGCCATGGCAGCAGTGGCACTGGATGAGCTTTATGGTCCTTCCAGGCCAAACCATTTGGGATTCTGTGACTCTCTGAGTGCAAGTTCTTCCCTATCCTCATTCACACCCTGAAGCATGTCCTGGCACAGCTTTGGGAAGCTGCAGAGGTGCTGCTGACAGGACTTGTCCAAAGCAGAGGCAACAACATTCACACCAGAATTGCTGTGTGCTCTGACAATCAGGAACAGGAAAGAAATCTCCTGTGGTTTCTGTGAGCCATCCCAGGCAGCCTGTGGAGTGTGAAGGTCAGGGATTCACAGGGGACTGGCTGCCATCAAGTCCAGTGAGAGAGAAGAATTTGCCAACACCAGTGGAATTTTTCTGCCTGACTCGTTTGCTCAGCTCAGCCTCGGTGTGCTCTCAGGATGAACCTCTGTCCCCTCCTGTTCTCACCCCAGGAATCCTGGTTCAGCCCAGTTGATTCTGGGGCACACACGGAATTGCAGTGACAAGGGACAAAATCCACATTACTGATCTAGTGCCACCTAAAACAATGGATTTTGGGGTTGGATAAGGGGAGTCAAGGGTATCAGTAGTGCCTGTGTAGAGTGTAAGGGGTGGTTATTTACTCCTACATTAAAAAGGTTTTGCAGGGTTCTTTGACTTAAGTTTTAGAGCCTCATCTGTAAGGCAAATAGCCTGGGACCCTGTTTGCTGCCATCCAAGGTCACACTGGGATTGTGACAGAAGGAGCCAGGAATTCTGTGATCGAGCCATAGGTCTCAGAATGAAAATATCCCTGGAGCCTGCACCTAGATCACTCTGCAGCACTGGTCTCTGGCTCTCTGGCCCTTGTAAAAATCCATGAATAAAATTTATGAATAAATGTATTTTGCATGGCCTCTCCTACAGACCGTGGGGACATCTGAGGTGACACTGGGTCAGAACACCTGGGAGTCATGGATGTGGGCAAACCCAGCATCTTTACTGGAACAAGCATTGCCTCACTCCAGTCCCTTCCACCTCCCTCTGTTCCTGCCTGGACTCTGCCCTCGGCCCCATCTGCCAGCACCCGCAACCGCCTGTGAGTCCCTCCCGCGGTGCCGCGAGGTTTGCGGGGCGCTGAGGCTGTCACACAGGGACCTGCTGTCCCCTGGGACAGAGGGACAAGAGCCGGCACGTCCCAGGGCCAGCCCGAGGAGCTGGGGGCTGTTGATGAGCATCCCTGGGACGGGGCTGAGCGGCGTCAATGAGCCGGGGCTGCCGCGAGCCCTCGAGCGCCGCGCGGAGCTGCGGATTTCCACCACGGGAGCAGCGGGGCCGGGGCTGGGCTGGTGGGGAAACCCCCCGGAGCTTCCCTCAGTGGCTGCGAGAGCGGGGAGGCAGCAAATCTAGGGCAGGATGGAAATGCACAACTGATTGGATCGACTTCAGCAAACACATTTTCCCTCCCTTCCTTGCACTTCTCTTCCTCCCCACCTCCAGCAGTTCCTCTCTGCGCGCTGCTCATCTCCCTTTGTGCACCTCTTACCCGCACTCTCCTCTCCAAACAGGTGCAGTTGCCACTCAATAGACTTTAATTACCACTTCAAGGGCTCTCACCGGGGTCTGCGGGAGGGAGGAGATGAATTTTCCCGAGGATTTATGCGTGTGGCTGAGTTCTCTTCAGTCAGATGGTGATACTGCTGCCAGCCGGGATCCTTCGAGAGATCGGTTCTTCGGTTCTCTGTTCGTGTTAACAAAAAGGAAAACTGCTGCTGAAGGGAAAAAAAAAAAAAAAAAAAAACCAACAAAACAACCCAGCCATTACCTGGATTAATTAGCAGGACAGCAAATGGGGCTGGAGAAAAACATGATAGAAAATTTACAGCCCAGGAGTCTCAGCTGGGCTTCCAAACTATTATTCCTTGCAAATCAGAAGTGGAGAGCTCAGCATCTCAGAAGATTTCTGTGGGAGACTGGGCTCTAAAAATACAAGTTGTTTTTAACCACTTTACCTTTTTTTTTTGCTCCGTGCTCTTCCCATCACGGCTCACTGGAGAGAAGTGCTGTTAATGCATCCTGCTGGGGCCCTGGGGATTCCTCCCAGGGAACGTGTGGGTTCATTCCTGGCTTCAGCACAGTTTGCCTGTGATGGAGAAATTATCCCCAGTGTTTAACTAGTAACATAACATTATTTTTATTATTAAGATCCTCTTCAAAAGGCACTCCTGGAGAATGCAGAGCAGCTTATGCCTGTCAGGACTGCCTGGGATTGTTTGCCCAGGATGCGAGTGCACACTTGTGGGGATGTACACAGAAATTTGGATATGTGCTCCTCTGTGCTGATACATGCAGAGGGGAGCTGGGAATATAACAGGATCTTTTGGGACAAGGGAGATTTCCAAACATTTAAAAAATCATTTATTTCACTCAACATTAACATTTCTAATTTTTTTTCATAAAATGAAATGTAGGAAGGAGATTTTTATAGCAAATTAAGCAACAGTTTGTTCTGCTGCAATTAAGTTTGTTTTCCTAAACAAGAAATTCAGCAAAACTGGGGAAATATTGCAGCCAAATGTGCTTTTGCAGGTGTGTTTTCCATGAAACATTTTGCCTAGCTCCAAAACAGCTGGGTATGGGCAACATCTGGGGAGGGGAGGGGAGGGGAGGGGAGGGGAGGGGAGGGGAGGGAAGGGAAGGGAAGGGAAGGGAAGGGAAGGGAAGGGAAGGGAAGGGAAGGGAAGGGAAGGGAAGGGAAGGGAAGGGAAGGGAAGGGAAGGGAAGGGAAGGGAAGGGAAGGGAAGGGAAGGGAAGGGAAGGGAAGGGAAGGGAAGGGAAGGGAAGGGAAGGGAAGGGAAGGGAAGGGTCTATCTGATGGAATGGTTCATGGTTGGACTCGATGACCCAAACTCAATGGCTCTGTGCAATAACTCTGGAGAAAGAGCAGAGTGACCATAACACACCTGTTTCTCCTACAAACTACATTATCAACCCTGAGGCATCACCTCAGTCCCTGGGAATGTTCTGTTCCTCTTTCCTCAGGCTCGGGATGGAGCTGTGCCCCGATAAGTGAAGATGTGGAAGACACAGGGCCTGAGATGGGAAAAGGAAGTCACAGGTTCCCACTCACATTTCTCAGGTTCTCTCCTTCTCATGTAACAATTCTTTCAGCTTCTGTGATTTAAAATGCTTCATCACCTCTTCCTCCCACCCTTCTTTTCCTTGTGCATTTTGATTTCCAGGCCCATCTACCACATGTTTTCCTGCCATTTCTGCAGGACTGGGATGAACATTGATCACAGCCATCTCAAGCCCATCTCTCGTTTTTCCCAAAGAGCCGATGAAAATGTCACCCATGAGATAATAATCATGTTGCTTACATCCCTTAATTGCTCTCAAAGTACACGTCGAGGCTTCAGAGCCTCTTTGAAAGGCAGGCTCTGGCCTTTGGCACATTATTGACAGGCTGTTGATAAGCCCCTTTGTTGAGAAGCAATTTTGTCCTTTTTCCTGTACATTTTTTTGGTTTTTTTTAAAGACAGCCCTTTCAGAGAGAGTAGATTTTTAAAATAGAGGTGAGCTTTGAACGAACAGGCATCGGAGTTATTCCCGAGGAGCGGTGGAACACGTGGGACAGGAGAGCTACCAGCACACTTCGTGCAGGACTCTGCACAGGAAATCAAACTGAGATGACAAATGGCTTCATCCTTGTTGCTTTTTAGTCCTTCCCCTCTCAGACCTGATAATTAGATGTTTGTTTGCAGTGTATTACTAAAGCATTGGACGTCTTGTGTGTTCTAGTGGATTGTTCCATGGTAAACAGGAGAAAGTGGACACTTCAGCTGTGCAGTGACTCATTTGTATCTATTAGTGATAAATCTTAGGGGTTTTTAATACCTGCTGATAAAAGTGGACTGAGATTTCCCCATCACAACCTCCCCTCCTTGTCTCAAAAGCTTTGCAGGTCTGGGGCAGGGACAGAGCAGAGCCAGGCACACAGACAGAGCCTCCAGCAGCAGTGCGGAGCCTATGGCTTGTGCCTGAGCAATTCCCACATCAGCTGCTGATTCCCAGAGGACACACAGGCTTTTAAGTTACCCTTTTAACAAAGATTTATTGTAATGTGTCCCTGAGGTGAGCCAGGGTCCTTCTGGGGCAGATGCTGTGGGTCTCTCTCAAGGTAACCCCACCACAGCCTCTGGCACAGCCAAGCTCCAAACTCCAAGACAGCTTCCAACACAATCCTGAGCAAAATCCCCAGGCTCTTTGCAACTCAACCCCAGCCCTGAGAGAAATTAAATTCTTTCCTTTCTGAAACAATGTCCCTTGGAATGATTTTGCCCTTAATGAGCCCCGACTGGGCTGCTGTGTTCTGGAGCCACTGGTGTGCATGTTAACGAGGGGCTCTCTCCAGCGTGGAAGTGTGGAGATGGCTGCCCCTGTAATGGGAGTCTGTTCAGCATCCTAAGTCCTGCATTAGGCTGTGCCTGTAGGAACCCTGGGATGTTCCATGGAGACTGCCTGAAGGTAATCATCTCTCCCAGCCTCCTGGCTGTCCCTAACCGAGTGCTCAGCTTGCAGCTATTCCAGGAACCGCTGCAGACATGATAAAGTTTAGCCCCTAATGCGTTCACCAGCAACAAGGTGGGGAAAGTGCCCGTTGATTTGGGGTGGAAAGGGAAAAGGCAAAGGGCTGTGGTATCCAGAGAAACCTCCATCTCACTGGGATTTGGGTCTTGAACCTGCGAGGGACTGGGAGCCCTGGAATGTCATTGTTTTCTCTGAGTGGGTTCAAACCATGAGCGATACTCAAAAAACATCATCTGCCTCAAATTTACCTTTGAGTCCTGCTTGATTCAAATGATGCACACCACTACTTCCCATACCAGAAACCAATTTCATACGCCACATCCAATTAAATACACATTGTACAACAGGTGTAGGTACACACACACATTTAGATGCGCGTGTTATGTGGAATGTGTCCATTCTTTAAAAATTCTGGAAAAGGAGTTCTTCCAAACCCATTCCCTCATTGACAGACCAGCAGAAAGATATAATAACACTGCTCTTCTAGAAAAATATACCAGCTCATTTATTTTTGAAAGTTGTGAACTCATTAGCTGGCAATTAATGTTCCACCCACCTGTGCAGCCCCTCCTGAGGTCACATAAAACCTGCCCAGAGCTCCAAGCCCACCTTCGTCAGCACTGGGTGAGAACTGCTGAGATAAAATGTTGTCTGAATTAGATGGGGAGGATTAGAAAGGTGATAAAAGCTAAGCCAGGAGAAAATCAGACGATAAATAGGTCTGGCAAGATAGATGGATAATCTTCCTCCCAGGCCAAACCTGACAGGATAATCACCTTTTTCTGTTCTCTGGTTCCATTTGCTCTCAGATCACCAGAGCTTTACAGATATCACTGAATTTGGTTTTCTGGTACCCTGGAAATGGGGATGACAAGGTCTGTCCTTATGGACGAGGGATTTGAGGTGCTTCATTTAGGAATGGCTTTAGGTTTCAGATTAGCATTGCAAAAATCAGTGAAACCATTGCCTTTTCTCAGTTTTTCCTCGTCTCTCGCTGTGCCTCGGGCAGGGCCGAGGAGGAGTTGGTCAAACCAGAGCTGCAGCCACCTTTTCCCAGCTGAGCCAGTGTGGGAGTCAGTCCTGCCCTGTCCCAGGGGTGTCCCTGTCCCTGTCACCAGAGCCAGGCACTGTGCAAGGGCACAGCTCTGCTGCTGCTCCCTGATCCTGGGGGGATCTGGATTCAGCCGTGCACTGTCCTCCTGTCCCCTCTGCTTTCAGGGTACAGATTATCTCTGAGCAGATCTAAACAACCCATTGGAGCAACTGAAAACTCCTTAAACATTCCCAGCTCTTTCCCACTTGGGAAAGTGTTTGTCTGAACTGGCCTTTGCTCTCCTTGCTCCTGAGAAATTCCTATTGCTCCTGCTCCATGCAAGGTGTGAGCCTGCAAAGCACTGCCCTTTGCTGGAGACTTTGCCCTCCAGATGTGGACTCCTTGTCTGAGGGGAGGAACTCAGGATAAGTTTTCAATCTCTTTGTGGCATTGATTTCTCCGTGAACATTCGACTGGCAACACAGAGCAACGGAATATTTGATTAGCCAGAATTACAGACCACAACATTAATAATTTTGTGAGCTGAACTGAAAAGATTTGCACTTGTTCTCACTGGGAATGGTGCAATTTTCTCCTTTCTAAGAGAAACTTTGCTCTAATGGCAGGGTGCATTGTCATCCCACAGGAGCAGGTATTGACTATTGCCTCTGATTTTGGGGGGCTTGAATCCATGCAATTTTCATCTGGGCTGGAATCTTGTAGGTAGACTGTTCATCATGGCTCTGGATTTTCAAAAGAAGTTAGCAATTTTGGACACCTTATATTTGTGTTTGAGACACTCTGAAAGGGACCGATTACAAGAGGCAGGTGCTTAGAAGTCCCTGAAAATCAGGATTAATTGGAATATGTCATGCTGTGCACCTGAAAACACTAAAATGCTTGGAAAATCACAGGGGAGGGAGTTATGTTTCTGAACATGACTTGGGAAGAATGTACAGCCTTAAGTAACACAGGATAAAGAGAATTTTGCATAACATTATAGAAACATCCTTTAATCCTCAGTGCAGCCAAGAGCTTGACTTTAGTTTGATTCCTGAGGGAGTTCAGTGCTGAAGTTTGTGCATTTGTATTCTCCTGAAGTGGAGCCTGACATTGTGTAAGTTACTCTAGGTTTATGAACAATTCTGAGTCTCCAGATTAAAATAAATCAAAAGGCAAAGTTCTCTTCTAGAGGACGCACAGGGTTTGCTGGCTTGCTGCAGGTCCATGTGTTCACCTGCAGAGCCACAGACTGTGTGTGCCATGAAAGATCTTTTCTTTGTCCTTCCTAAACCCCTGATCCAGAGTCCCAGAGTCGGAATCTTTAAGCGCGGAACACACACGGAACATAATTTCCATGTCCCAAGGAGCTTTAAGGTCCCCTCCAACCCAAACCATTCTGTCATTCTATGGTTTGGGTGAGCAGAAAAACCAAATCCTTTGCTCAGACTTCCCTGAGATCTCCCTCTGGCCCTGAACTGTGGCCTGAAGCCTGCAGGACTGGGGTGGGTGTAGGGGGCAGGTGCTGTGTCCCCAGTGCGGCATTTGAGGCTGGAGGGGAACCCCTGCAGGTGGCTGGGGCAGAACAAATCCCTGCCAAAAGCACAACCACCTCATCCTGTTTATCCAGGCTCAAAAGCTGTTGCAGGTCTTGTGTCTGAAATCCACTCTCTTTTTCCTGCTGAGATTCCCAAGCACCTCCCAGTCTCCCAGCTACTACCAGATGCCACGGTTGCAGTGGAGTGGCAGCGACACACAGACAAATATTTGTGCAAGGCACACAGAGCCAGGAGCCTGGAACATTATCTGTGTGGTGGGAGGGGGAGAGGGCAAGAAGGATCCTGCCTTTAACAGGCTTTATTTCTATTGAATTTTAAACAACAAAAATCTGGATGTTTGTACGGTGTTTATTTCTAGCAAAATTTCAAATATTTCCTTCCAGCAGGTGACGTGGGACCCTCCTGCCAGATTCATTTCCAGTTTACTCATTTTGAAGAATACTTAAAGTGTCAGGAATTAAATTGAATTAAGTTCAGACCTTACCCTGAGTCCCCTGTTCTTCAGAGACCTCTGGGTTGGATCCATCTATGAGATCTACAGAAAATTGTCAGTAAAAAACAAAAGTGACAAAATGTGCCCTGAACAAATGGAAATGAAACTTTGATTAAGCAAGACTTCACAATACAAAATTTAGTTATCTTTGAGGATATGATATCATCTGCCCTACTATTTTTTATATTAAATATGAAATCTGATTAGGAAATTTCCCAGAATGTGGAGATAAACCCATAAAAGCAGGAATAGGTATTTGGTGCAATATAATTTTCTGGCTTCTTCTGCATGGCTTTTTGGGGCAGGAGGTGAAGAATATGGGATTTTTCCCCTTATTTTACAGCTGAACTTCAAGGAGAAAAGCCTGACATTGGTGTTGGCAGAAAGAAGGCACTGCCCAGACCGAACCTCAGCAGTTGTTGCATTCAGGACAGATCAGAATCACTGTGTGCACACAGAACTGATGGGAGATGTTAGAAGATTTACAGAGAGATAACAAAGATATCTCTCCACTCCAGTTCCATAGGGAAACATTACCACCCTTACTTTGTTCAATGTCTATAAAATATGTCTAAAGGCTGTATGGACATTCAAGGCCTGAAAGGAAATAACTTTCTTTTCAAGTGCTTTTCTTCTTTTTTCCCAAAAAATATTTAATTCTGAAGTAAAAAATAGGCGTTTCCTTAAAATGGAGAACAGCTTGTTTCCTTTTCCTCTCAGAGGCCAACATCACTCAGGAAAAATACAAGTGTAAGGACAGGAGATGTGGCCAGGCTGAGCCTGGATTAAATCACCTTGAGCCTCTGTTCAGCAAAGTGTTTAAACACACATGTAGCGCAGCTGGGAGAGAATTTCCAATGAACAGGGATTCATTCGGGGAATATCCCAGCTTCCAAAAATGGAGATAAACCAAATGCAGCAAATCACTTCAGCTGGCAATACCTCTGTGAAATGCCTAATTTCCAAAGTGCTCAAACACTTGAACATTTTTTTATACTTTCTCTTTTAGATCCTTGTTTTAATAATCTAAAGAGGAAAAAAATGCTTTATTTCAGCTTGAGCCAGAGATAAATACTTTGTTGTTTTAATTTTGTCAAATTTAAAAACAAAAAACAACCACTTTGTTTAATTTGATCACACTCAATTTTTAGTTTTTTTTTTTTTCCTCTGGGAGAAAGCATTTTGGGAAAAAATTCACTCTGATTTAGCCATCGAGCACTTCAAGATAACACAATCTGTCAGTGGACCCAAAGTGTGCCACTATTGCAAGGCAGATTTTGAGTAGTCAAATAGAATCAGCCATGGAGGAAAAATAATTTCAAGTAACTGTTCATGAAGCATCATCTCCCAACAGTATCTTGGTGAAATGTCCTGTTTCTCCTACAAACTAGGGAATTTTAAGAGCAACTTTACACATGAACTACCAGTCAGACACATTTTCAAAACAAGAGTGTTGGGTTTTCCAGCATAAAGCTTTGATGTTGAGTAGATGGGAAGCGCAGGTTACATTTGGATTCATGTAATCATTCCGTGCTTCCCAAATGTTTTCATTCCCTGCCCTACCCGAGGCTGTGAGTGTGTCTCAGCTAGGGCTGGCAGGGATGTTTGGAAAACGCATCCATCCCAACATCCCTTCCCACCTCATCCAGCCCTTGGCTCTCAGCCAGAGCCCGAGTCCCTCCCGAGCGCGGTGCTCGGGGCAGTGGCACGGCTCTCGGCCCCTGTGCGTCCGTGTCGGGCAGGGCTGGATGGGGACGCGACCCGGGCATCCCTGTCCGGCACCGGCTACCTGCGGGCAGGTGACCGGGCTGTGCCGCTCCCCTTTCCGCTCCCCTGCCTCCCCTCTCCCGCAGAGACCCCCTCCGGGCTGGACTCACCCCGGCCCCGGCGAACATCCAGCGCCGCCCCGGTGGCTCTGGGTGCGCGGTGATGTCCCGGGAGAGTCCTGCCCGCCCCCGCCGATGCGCGGTGCCGGTTCGCGGTGCCGGGCTCGTGTCCCGGTGCAGCCCCGCCTGGGAGGCGCCGCCGGCCGCTGTCCGTGGTGCTGATCCGCGGCCACGCCGCCGGGATCCGGTCGGGGCTCTCCCGGGATCGGCCCGGCCCGCCCGCCCCGGCTGCCCCCAGGGCCGGGCGAGAGCGGTCCCTTCCCCCGAGCGCTCCCTGCACCCGCCGGAGCCGCTCGGCAGAGGCGGGACCGGCTCCACAGGTGGCCGAGGAGCCCCTCACAGCGTCCCCGAGCCGCCTCCGCACCTGCGGGGCTCACCTGTGCCGGGGTCACCTGAGCGGCGGAGGGGCCGGGGAAGCTGCCCTTCCTCTGCCTCGGGGCTTTTATGGCCCGCCGGGGGGGCGGCGGGCGGAGCGCCCGGGCGGGGACTCCGCGCCTCGGCCAACGGCAGCGGCCGCTCCGTGCAGCTGCGGCAGCATTACATCATGGGACCGCCCGCTTCAGTGTAAGAGTCTCACCGGCGCCCGGCAGCGGGGCCACACGGCAACAGGTCCGTCCGGGGAGCAGCGAGCCCTGGAAACGGGGCAGAGCCGGCCGAGCGCGCTCCGAGCTCTCCCTGGGAGGGGGAACAGCGGGGACAAGCCCGCAGGGAGAGCCCACCTGGCTCCAGCGTGAGCACGGAAGCTTTGCTTTGTGCGGGTCACTCGCTCCGGATTCCCCCAGGACCAAAGGCCACCAGCCTGTCCTCTCCGTCCTGCCGCAGTGTCCCTCGGCCTGGGGCCTCGTACCCGCTGGTTTCCCACTCCAACGGACAAGCCAATCTTCAGCCCTTATCCTGTTTTCGGGGCTGGCACAAACCCCAACCCTCCATTCCCAAACCACTGAACTGAAAGACAGCCCAGATCTGAGTACCTGGAATCCGTTTGGACCTCTCCTGTTTCCAGAGCAAGGAGGTCAGACAACTGTTCCCTCAAGTGTGCCAAGAGCACAGCATTCAGCACTGAGAACAAATTTCTTTCCTAACCCTCTCCTCCAGAAACACTCATGTTCCTGGGTTTGACTGGGGGATGTCAGCAGGGATGGGTTTGAGTTGCACCTCTAGGATGGAAAACACACAGGTTGCAGACACCAATTTTTCAAGACTGCCCAAAGTTACCCTAGATGATCAGCCTGTTGAGTAAAGCTTTGTCTTCTGGTATATCCTGTGCGTGGGATGTGTTACCACATGATATCAAAGGAAAAATAATAATTGGTGGCAACATTCATTAGATAGAAATCAAAATGGTCCAGAGTTGAAGGCTTGGTCTGGGTAATACTTGAGATCTCTGGGCAATACCTGAGACCCACATTCAGGTCTGATTTGGGAAATTTCTGCTACGAATGGATCCCTGTGGATAAGTATGGGGCTCTTAAGACCCGTAAGCAAGAGCAGATGACATGAAGGAGCCCATTTTCAAGTGGCACTGGATGCTATTCAAATTACAGAGCGATTACAATAAAGCCAGGTGCTCTGTTTCCAACTCTTTTTGTGTTTGTTTGCTTTCCCCCACTACCATGGATCACGGGCCAAATCCTTTGTCTGGCTTATGCCAGTCCAGGCCCTGCCCAGCCACAGCAACAGGGTTGTTTTGCCTGAGATAAAATCTGGTTTGGGGCAGAGTGTACCTGTGTGTGACACAAATCAGTGAACAGCCCGGGAGGCTCAAACCCTGCAGCAGGGCATGAGCCTGGCAGAACCTGATGACCTTGCCATCAATTAGTCACAGCACAAAGAATGTAGATTGGTGTTGGGGTAAGAGAAGACGTTACAGCCTTGCTGGTGCCTCACCTTGGGCGTGCGTCTGCAAGAGATTTTCCTTCAGGAGACAAATATGGAAGCCACTGCTCTGACTTGGTCCGGGCAAAGCAGAAATCTGGGGGAAATATGAAAAGAATGAGCTGAAGCTGTAAACAGCATCTTATGGAAAATGCTGAGGAGTGCCCAAGTCCTTGAATACCTAATTCCCTTAGAAGATCCTAGAAGACACTAGAAAGGAAACCCAGAGTAAGGGAACCACCCCAATTCTCCCAGCCTGGCTCCAGAGCAGAGGGGCTCCAGGTCTCTGTATCTGCAAAGAACAGCCATTTTGCAGCAGTTCACAAGGGATGAGATGTGCACAGGCACTGCCTGTTTTCCTGAGAGCTGCAGCCTCTTCTTTTAGGGCTGTTGGGCAGGACTTTGGATTCAAGTCCTTTCCCTGCATTCTAACTAGTGATGCTTGCCAGCAAATTCAGTTGAGGCTTCAGAAATATGATTTTTCAAAGGGATCCAAGTGATGAACACAAGCTGTACCTGTCCAGCCCCAACTGTCTCATGCCTGATCTACTTACTCAAAAGATTCATTGAAATTCATTTGGCTTATTTTGAGTAGAGAGCTGGGAACTCTCTGTGTCCATGGCACATTCATTCTCCCTGGCTTATTCACCTTGGGAGACTCCTCTGCCTCACTCATTTGCATTCAAGATTTGTTTCAGTGGAAGAGGGGATCGGACAGATTTTTTTTCATGGAGAAAGTCTGGGATGAACTTAGAATCCACGACAAGAAAGGTCACTGTTTGATTTAATTATTTTGAGTTGTTTTCCACCCCATACTCGGAGCAGCCCTCGCGGCTCAGTAATTAGCAGTGGAGTGGAGGGGGAGCGTGCTGGACTTTGGCCCCATCTGACCTGATTCATACAACATTTCTGATTAATGCACCTGGTCACATGGCAGCTGTCAGCGACTTGTTGCTGGGCATCCAGAGGTTTCCAAGGGAACCGCTCCCTCTCCTGCCGATGCTCCTCAACAAGTGAGGGAGAGCCGCGGTTCGGTCCCAAGGGCCTGACGCCAGCCGGACAGAAGACAGGAGCAAAGGTGTGCGGAGAAACACCCGAAACAGAAAGCACTCGCGTGGAATTCGGTGATGCTCCTGGCGGAACGGCTCGGGCAGAGCCCTGCGGGGCGTGCTCGGCTCCCCGAGCCGTGAGCTGCCTTTGGCTCAGCCCTCCCGGCCGCCGCTGCACGCCCATCCCAGCCCACGCACCCCACACACACGCCCATCCGAGCAAACCACATCGCAAACTGAACAACAGCTCCAGAGCAGAGATGCTCCATGGGAGCTCTGCACAGAGGAGCTCGAGGACACGTTTGAGACCCCTTTCCTGAGGTGCGGTTAAAAAGTCTCTTATAATCACAGAGGCCTGGTTGGAAGCTTTCCACTGCTGCACGCCTGAATCCAGCCTACCTGCATCCCTTGCAGGCTGGCACAGAGCTCCCACGTAGACCAATCTCCTCTCCGTCCCCCAAACCCCTTTCCCTGCACATGCAGCTGGAGCTCTGCCCACACGCAGGCGTGGCAGCCTTCGGGCGCAGCAGCTCCTCGCACCTCCCTCCACAGTCCCTCCCGTGCTACCTGCAGGCATCTCGCTCTGAGCACCGCACAGCCCTGGTGTAATCCCCGCCTGCTCACACGCAGAGCAGAGAACCACACCTCTAACATCACTGAGTCCCACTGTTAACTCAGTACTGCCAAATCTACCTACTGACCTTCCAGTGCAAAGGGAAACTGAGGCACAGGCAGTCTCTGCAAAGCTCTCTGCAGTGCAGAGAGTACTCAGAGCCACAGCTTTGAGCACAGCAGGAGGAGGCTGCAGGACAGAGGATCACAGAATGGTTTGGTTTGGAAGGGACCTTTAAGATCACCCAGTTCCATCCCCTGCCGCAGGCACGGACAACTTCCACTAAACCATTTACGTGATGGGAAGGGAAAGAGTCAGAGTCTGGTTCCTCTACCTGTTAACTTAGTCATACATCAGAACGTTTCATGCAGGAGGTGTATCCGACTGAGGAGAAACGTTATTTGGACTAGGACCAAAGGATTTGCAAGAGGAGTGTCCCGGGTTTGGTTTGGGTAATGTTAATTTTCATTCTAGTAGCTGGAGGCACGATCAAAACTGCCTGTGAGACAGTGTAAGTGAAGGATGCACCAGGAAAGTACAACTCCAGGAAGGGCAGAGAAGGCTACAAATGAACAGCAGCTCGTTAGAGTCGAGGACAGACTCAGACACGCTGCTGTGGGGCTGAGCTCTCCCTCTACGCTCAGATTAGGCCTGCGAAAGGACAAGGGGATGTTTGTGTGGAATAACCCACTTTTAATGAGGTGCCTGCCAAAGGCACAATCAAGGAGCGGCAGAGTCGCTCACGCCTCGGGGGAGTGGGGATGTCTCTCCTGCCTTTATCTCGGTGCTGTATTGAACCCCGTGTGCCTGTGCTTGAACTGCTGACATTGAGACCATCACAAACATAATGAGGAGGAAGAGGTCACTTCAAGGCGTGTGCCTGTCCTTGGTGGGGCTTGTGCTCACAGCTCCCACAAGAGACGCTCGCTCGGCTGCTGCAGCACTTACAAGGAGAATATTGTAAAAAATAAAGTCCATGCAAACAGAGTAAACAAGGAGCTTGAGAGCTGGATCTGTCAGGGACTAGGGAAGCTTGTAAAGAGAGGTTAAGGGAAAAAAAAAATAAAAACAAGCTGAAGAGCAAACAAGAGCACTGGAGGCAATATTTTCACAAGCATTAAAAGTAGAACCTATGCTCCATTTCCAGAAGTGCTTTTAACACATAGAAGTCATAATCACATGCCCTTCCAATAAAATCTGGGATTCTACTTCCCTCAGGTATTTTAGATGCTGTTTCTCACAACACAAGGAATCAGTGCCCCAGTGAAATTACCAGGCCAGTTTAAAACAAACAGAAAGCATTGCTTTTTCACACAGCACATAATTAAATCTTGGAGCTCGTTTGCCACAGGATATCTTGTAGCCTGAAAATATAAATAGGTTCAAAAGGTTTTAGACAAGATTATGGAGGTTTGTTCTATCAGTGATGATTAAACGTAATAGTTTGGATGAAACATCCAAGCAGACCCCACAGATTGCTGGAAGCTACAAAACTGCAGCTGGGAGAAGCCTTATTCTTTATACAGCCTTGTGACCTGTCCTGAGTATCTTCCTCTGGTTACATCCAGGACCAGCACATTGGGATAAAGACGTGTCTCCTGTGGAGCAGTCAGACCATGTTTATAGTCCTCCCTGTACCCCACTCCAACTCAAACACCCAAGCCTTGTTTTGGATGAAAATGATGGAAAATAAACCCCTTGTGAGGCACTGCAGCATGTGCTCTGCTAGAGAGCAGTCTTATTCATTAAGGGAATGGTCTTGTATGCATTTGGGCCTGTTATCACTAACACTCCAAAGGGAAATGGACTACTTAAACCTATTATATCACTGCTTTATTCACCGTGTGCTGCCATTTACCTCCTACATGACGCTGGGCTCTAA
This sequence comes from Anomalospiza imberbis, assembly GCF_031753505.1. Taxonomy (NCBI): domain Eukaryota; kingdom Metazoa; phylum Chordata; class Aves; order Passeriformes; family Viduidae; genus Anomalospiza; species Anomalospiza imberbis. The sequence continues at coordinate 4,036,549 of NC_089707.1, forward strand.
TAGCACCAGTTCTGAGAAACCCTGCACATTAGCCACAAGCAGCTCATTAATCCACTGTTTTCATTCTTGCAAAAAAATGGGCTCCAACCACATGAGAGCTCAGATGCCGAGTGCTCAGCCAGAACCAAAACAGCTCTGTTGTGCCAGCAGTTCTGAGGTAGCCCAAAACAGAACAGCACTTCCAGCTGATGGAGCACAAAGGGGGATCCTTGGCCTTGGAGGAACGAGGGCTGTGCAACCAGGGAACAGGACAAAGCTGTCAGCCAGCAGCTGTTGCAGGGAGACTTGGAAAATCCAATTCCTGGAGGCTCCAAGTCAGGTCTGTGTGGTGTTCGCTAGGATCAGGTCCTGGCTGTCGATGCAGCTTCATCCCAGGATATCAATTGTCCCAGACAGAAGAAAAAAAATGAAAGGCATGTCTTGAACTCCAGCACTGGGAGTCCATGAGCAGGCTGGGGACTGGCAGAATTAATTCCAAGCAGGTACAATGAGCTCTTCCTCGAGAGTCCTTGAGGAAAATGAAAGGCCCCATGTGCCAGCCCAAGGCACAGCCTGGGGAGTCCTTTGGCCGTTCCGCAAACACACAGCGGTTGTGGCACAAAGCAGCTGCCGCATCTGTTCCATCAGGGACAAGAGCCCTGTAAGGGCCTGGCCTTTCTCTCCCGAGCCTGCTCCTGTTCCGTGCTGAGGAGCCAAGCTGCTCCATCTCCTGGCTGCTGCATTCCCTGACCCAGCTCCTCTCCATCCCAGGGCAGAGCTCCTACAGAACTGCGTGGGTGTCTCCAAACAGGATTATTGCTGCTGAAATCTCCAAGGCTAACAAATGAACCCTTTAACTGGAAGATGGACAGGAGCTCACATGAAAACAACTGCTCATCCACGTGGGAGTAATAGAACATCTGTGTTCACGAACGAGGCACAAACCAGGAACAAGGGGCAATACCTTTTCATGAATGAGACTTCAGGAATCTGAGCTCTGTTCTTCTGGTCGCGTTTTCCTGTCTTACTTATCCTGCCAGCTCTGTCCCTGTCACAGATCTCTCCCAAAGCCATCAGGGTGCACAGAATGTAGAATATCCTGAGATCCCCACATGGATCATCAAGTCCAATTCCTGAATGTGTTGCTTTATTTGAGCTGGCTTAGTGAAAATTGTAAGCAGGGAAATCAGACTTAGGGTGAGCAGTTGAGTTTATTTCTGTTCTTGGGTGAGGACATGAGTGAAATGCAAGGCAAGGGGTAGAGGGCTGTTGGTGGTGGCAGAATTCCTGCCTGGCAGGGCTCTTAGTCCTGCTCAGGAGAACTGACAGCCCCACCATGCACACTGCCCAGGAAGATTGAGGTAGATAAAATCCCTCTTGCCAAAAGGAAATGTGATTCCAGGATCCCGCACCCTCCCTGCTCCAATGTGTCTGTGCAGAACAGCTCTCAATGAGCTGGGAGCTGAGAGGCACTTACAGAGGCATTTAGTCTCACACAAAACATTCTCCTGGGGCATGAGGGGGATGGAGCAAGGCCGGGCAGACTCCTCTCATGGAGCTCAGCTCCACTGAAATCAATACATGATTAGGCAGCAACTCCAGCCCTTAATATGCCACCTCTGAACAGTGCCATGCTTGTGTTGAACAAGGAAGATCTAGGCTAGACATGGGGGAAAATTCTTTGCAGTGATAGGAATAATATATCCTGCAACAATCACTTTACCCAGCTGCACGTCCTCCAGAGCTCTGACCAGTGTGGGTGACAGGCCCCAGCTCCAGACTGTCTCTGCCCCTTTCCTCTCCAGCTGAAGCTGCCATGCCAAGTGCCACGACAAACAGGCTGCAAACCCCTCTCCCTGCCTCCTGCATCTCCCTGCCCCACCTGAGGCCCTGTTTTCTCTTGTGATGCTTCTAATGAAACTAAGTGGCTGCAAGCAGAAAGTTTCCACTTCCTGCCTAGGGGCTGATTAGTGCGGAGCTGCCACCGGCAGCATCCCGGCTGGAGCCTCCGCGGATGGGAGCCCTCGGGGGAGGGATAAAGCCGTGCTCCGTGCCCTCTGCTCAGCGAGCACCATTAGAGCACTGACTGCCTAACCTGGCAACCTGAGAGAGCAGGACCTCGCTGCTCTGGCTGCGGGGCCGACGTCTCTGGAAAACATGGGCTGGTGCATGGATGGATGATATCCTCCAGTCCCTGACACAGAGTTGCAGCAGCAGAACCCAGAGAAGAAGAAGTTCTTTTATCAGGCACGTTGCAGCAATCTCGGCTGGTGCTGCTCAAGGAGAGCTGGTCTCACCTGCTGGTTTTGTGTGTGCTTAATGCTGTCAGAAGATTCTTCTCTGCATCCCTGATGGATGGAGACTGTTTGTGTCCTGATGGAGAAAAAAGGGGCAGCTGCCAGGTGCTGCTCCATCTCTCCATCGCTGAACAGTGACAGAGATCAGGGCTGGCTGATGTCACATGCCCTCTCTTGCTCTTGGGTTACACTCCTGCACCTCGGAGTTCCTGGCTGTTCCTGGAAATTTGGGCTGAAACAGAAGGCCTGGGTTGCCCTGCGATCACCTTAGGGATGGGAGGGGAAAGTAAACAAGATTCTGCTCAGCACTGTAGAGACCAACTGCTCCAGCGTTGCCTGGCAGATGGGGCCCAAAAGGGAGACCATCTGTTTCCGAGTGAAGCCCTAAACTTCTCCCTGTGAGATCCCAGGCTGAAGAGATCCCACAGAGTTCAGTGGGTGCAGAGGCACAGGGGAGCAGCCGTGACCTGGAGGGCTCCTTCAGTCCTTGGTGAGCAACTTCCAGAGCAGAGCCAGGGCTTGGACCTTGAGTCTGTGGGCTGTTGGATTCCTGAGCATTCCTATTCCCTACATTCGTTTTTTTTTCTCTTTCCACATCTCCACCCTCTTTTCCTCTTGGCAGTCCTTCCCATGTTCGTGCAGTGCTGTGGAACAGTCTGTGTTCCCTGTTGCAGAG